>NC_062554.1:118711074-120114758 GCF_016906955.1 Phacochoerus africanus | reverse complement strand
CAGGAGTCTGCCTGTTTTATTTCATTTATTTCTCATGTCCTTGTGTAAATGCCTCCAATGGTGTAACACTGTCTAGCTGTATTATGGTCATTTATTTTAATGTTTATGTTATGGAGAAAAGAACCTACCTCAAAGAAGACATAGATTCAAGGTAATAACATAACACAAAAAATATTAAATATTAAAAAAGGCAGGGCAAATGGCAGCCTTCACACTAAAAGCTGGCATAAACTCCCAGACTGGAGTTCTGGAAGGTAGAACTTTATAAGGAATTTTCCTACTGAACCCTGGTTTCACTTTCAGCTCCCTCAGCTAAATGAGGCTTGCTATGGAAGCTAATATTTCATCATTCAGACACACACAAACTTCTACACATTTGGTGAGTATTCTATAGGGATAAACATGACCACAAATTGTTTTGGGAGAAGAGATATAGGTTCTACCAAAAAAAGAAGTCTTAATAAGAAGGCCTCTGTTCAACAATCTGGCTGATCTCTAGAGGAACATACACAGAAATACACATCAGTGCAAAGGTCTCAAAGTCACTGTGTGGTAACATTCAATGTATGTGGCCGCCAAGGAACATGAGAAGACCTGGCCCTAACACTTACTACCTTACCAGGGGCTCCCACAGGCTACCAGTGAGGTTCCAAGCCTCATTAGTAGCAGTGCCACCTTGACTCTCTCCCTCTGATCAAGTGACAACCTCACATGACTTCTGAGGTCACAGAGAAGAAATCTCAAGCTTTGCTCATTGCAACTAAAAGTGAAGTACCTATCCCTTTTTTGTGTTTCCAATTTAATGGTCAAATCAAGTTCTTACCAATGAAGGGAATGTAACATGCCTTGTGAGTGTCAGGTACCGGGAGGAAAATATTCTGTATGAACATTTCATGCGGAGGGCTGTTAACAAGGGAGATGGTGAAAGCGGCAGGCTTTATTATATAACCAGCATATGATCCTAGTTCTCATGCAGTCGCCTTGCCCTCAATCCCGAGTAGAAATTACAAGGACACTTTCACAAACTTCTTCTTTGGTAATTGTCAGTTTCAGCGAACCTCTGAAGGTTTGGTGAGTATAAGAGGTAAGACCTGAATTTAATTAGGAGTTTTTGGTTGACTGTCTACAAAGATACAGACACCAACAATTCCTCCCAATGGGAAGTGGAATCTATTTTTCCTTCCCTTGAATCTGGGCTGGCTTTGTAACTTGCTTTGATCAACAAAACGTTCTGGAAGTGGTTGTGTGCCGGGTACCTTGAGAGACCTAGCAGCTTCCATTTGGGACCAAGCCACTAGGAGAGGCAGCTCAGGCCAGACCACTGGCCAGCTCCTAGTTATTCCGGCCACCCCAGCTGAGTGCCAGGCACAGACATGAAGCCGTTAAGGGCACTCCAGTTCCAGCTGAGGTCCCAGGTAAATACAGCCACCCATGCGATACCAGCCTAGACGATGTGGGCAGAGGAACCAATCAGCTGGGCCCAGCTGATTGACATAATTATAAGAAATAACAAAACATGTAGTCTTAAGATATTATGTTTGGGGTTAATTTGTAAAATCCAACGTTCTCACATCTATTCTATCAATATCAAATACTTGGGCAACATTAAATTTAACCATTAAATATAACTACTGGATTACAAATAATTAAGGTCCCTTAAAGGTAACATAAGAAAAAACAGAATCTCAAAGGGGTCATTTATTAAAGTCCATTTACATACTTTAGAGCAACCGAGGCTAACCTCATACACTCATACAACTAAACACACCCAGTTTATAAAGCCTAACCTTTCTACTTCAGCCAAAGCATAAATTAATAACAAAAATTAGGAGTTCCCGTTGTGGCTCAGTGGTTAATGAATCCGACTAGGAACCATGAGATTTCGGGTTCGATCCCTCACCTTGCTCAGTGGGTTAAGGATCTGGCATTGCCATGAGCTGTGGTGTAGGTCACAGACGTGGCTTGGATCTGGTGTTGCTGTGGCTGTGGTATAGGCCAGCAGCTACAGCTCTGATTAGACCCCTAGCCTGGGAACCTCCATATGCTACAGGAGCAAAGAGAAAAGGCCTAGAAAAGGCAAAGAGACAAAAAAAAAAAAAAAAAAAAGCAAAAATTACAACACTTTGATACAAAAAAAAAAAATTAAAAACACACACACTTTCACCCTACAGTAAGTCTGCCTTCTATTTTAATTGGCAGTGACATAAGAGCACTGTGCTACATTATTCATAGCTGCCCCCTAGAAACAAACAGTCTCTCCTGATGGTTGGTGACAATTATTTTAAGTAAAACAAAGAACATTCAGAAATCTTTCCACTTAACACCATGCGCTTCTAGCCAGGAAGCCAAAACCTGCAATACCAAATGGCACTGGCCTCGAGTGTTCACGGCCTAAGTCCCTGTCATCCCCCCAACCAGCCCACTCCTGCTCTGCCGCCGCTTCCCGCCACAACGGCATATTGTCTCTCACCTTCAATTAAAATAAAAACGCCAAATAGTATCATTCATCAGTATTTACACACAATTTCCCTTTCCCTGCTAATTCTCCACTTCAGAAATAGCTTCTTGACTCGCCTTCTTTCTAAACATAAACTCTTCTGTAACAGAAGGTTAAGAATGTGTGCTCTGGATTCAGAATACCTGGGCCTAAACACCTGCTCACCTCGCTGGGCCTCAGTTTCCTCATGTGAAAAATGAAATAAGAACACTATCACCAAACTCATGGACCTGTTAAAAACGAAAGGTATTACCACGTGTGCTAAAATGAGTGCTTGGATAACTCACAGTAATTGCTTGTTGCTCACTAATTCCATACCAAGAAGCCAAAGATGATTTCCTGAGGAGAAAGAATGACACAGAAAATAACCCTCATTGGTTATGCTGTCTCCTGAGGACCGGATAAACATGTTGCCTTACTGAGTTCTAGTAGTCTTATGTACCTGAACCAAATCCTTTCCTAAAGTTGAGGAGTACCTAAGACGGTAAGCAAGTAGGCATCTCCAGAGTGGGTACCACATGACACAGAAGACTGGGAGGCCGTGTCACTGATGTGGCCAGTCTGTTTCTCTTCGCTGTGAAGTTTAATTCTACCATATTCAAAGCAAGTGAAACAGATGGAAAGCATGAACTTTTTCTATTTCACGAAGACGGCTGAAGAGAATGCTCTTCATGATATTCTTCAGTTTGGAAAATCAAACCTGTGTTTTAAAGATGGCAGGTTTGCATGTTCTAAAGCTTTTTTTTTTTTGGTCTTTTTTTTCTTTTTCTAGGGCCACTTCCATGGCATATGGAGGTTCCCAGTCTGGGAGTCTAATCAGAGCTGTAGCCACCCGCCTATGCCAGAGCCATAGCAATGCGGGATCCAAGCCGCATCTGCAACCTACACCACAGCTCACGGCAACGCCGGATCCTTAACCCACTGAGCAAGGGCAGAGATCGAACCCGCAACCTCATGGTTCCTAGTTGGATTCGTTAACCACTGCGCGAGGTCGGGAACTCCTCCTAAAGCTCTTAAGATAAGCCTTGGAGTAACTTAAGTTACAGGCACAGAAAATCAAATTTCCATACAGTCCAAACTGGTTCAAGTGTTATATCTGCCTTACTGTTTTCACTTCCATTTACTCACATATGTAAGCTTATACAATATTAAATCCCCCAAGTTCCCTGTGAAAGAAGCCCACCAAAGCGATCACGAGGCATTAATGAAGCATTAAGGCAGCCTTTCTTCCTGGGTGTGAGGGTAAAAATGAAACAGGCAATTAAAAGTGTTTGTTCCCTCTTTGAAAAAAATTCAATTCCTGCAACCTGCCCCATTTAAACCTTGATTTAGGGCAACCCTCTAACACTCTTCCTTGAAAGATGAAGAGAAAAAAATCTTTAGCTCATACTGCTCGTGAGATTTGTTCTAAAAAAGCATCAGAAGCAGTGCTCACCGATCTAGAAACTCTGAGGAAATGCTCGAGAATTTGCATTCTGTTTCCAATGGGCCAGGTATAATGCACCTTCTGACGTTCAAGGTACTTCACTGCTCAATTAACAGTATCGAACAACCATTTAAGGCTATGTTACAGAATGTAATTACGATGTAGTATAGAAATACGGAATTTTGAATATGACATTTTCTTCAGATTTTCATAGATTTCCCATCTTTACTGTTCAGTTCACTACAGTTCTTGAAAAGGTATATGAGCTTTATTCAACAGTAACACCTCACACTTTTATTTATTTATTTTTGTCTTTTTGCTATTTCTTTGGGCCGCTCCCGCGGCATATGGAGGTTCCCAGGCTAGGGGTCAAATCGGAGCTGTAGCCACCGGCCTATGCCAGAGCCACAGCAACGCGGGATCCGAGCCGCGTCTGCAACCTACACCACAGCTCATGCCAACGCCGGTTCCTTAACCCACTGAGCAAGGGCAGGGACCGAACCCGCAACCTCATGGTTCCTAGTCGGATTTGTTAACCACTGCGCCACAACGGGAACTCCACACATCACACTTTTAACCTTGTGTTCTAGGGTAATCGGGCTGACAAGCCACGGATCACTTTAGAAACAGAACCCCTGGCAAGTCTGTGCTGAATTACAACGGAGTGGCTCCAGGCATGATCCCTTTGTGACACAGGAATATCAAGACACGTGCACACACACAGACACACGTGTATTTTTTGGCATGCCTGCTTCCTCTACTCTATTGTGAGTTTCTCTTTGCACTTCCAAAGAAGCTGGCACAGAACAGGGCACGTGAGAAGTACTCAATAAATGCTTATTGACTAGAAGGAGTGAAGAGCAAGGAAGAGAGACCTCTATGATTATAAGAATTTCTTCAGCTATTTGGTTTAAAGATGGCCTTTTTTTTTTTTTTAACAGACACAGGGAAACTAAGTCCTGTAATGAATTCAGATATACAGTAAAAACGCAGAAATATCCAGTTTACACACTCCGTTTTTTCATTGCTGCCTCTGTATACCTTGCTTTCACCTCTTAAGGCAACCGCTATTGCCACACTGGCATCTGGCACTGGTTGGGACTGGGAGTAAAGATGATGTGGAAATGCTAAGAGGAAGACTGGAGATAGTCCAAGACATTGCCCGAGAATGGTACGAGACAGGGCTGGAACCAGATCTGCAAGAATTACTGGCAATGCTCTCTGAAAGGAGAACCTCCACGGGTATCTCCATAGCATCTTCTTTTTTCCACAGAGAGAACTACAGGGACCTAAATGCATCGATAGAGAGGGCAAGTTCACTATCTAAACCAAGGAAAAGAAACAACAAATGAACAGAAGGTCTTTGGGCAGCCAAAATCATCATCTCCAAGTTCATCCACTCACAAAGAAGATCCAGGCAGACCCTCTCTAAGCCTATTCAGCTGTTTTGCTTTCAATTTCAGGAAGCAGAGTTCTGTGGGATGCGACTCCATGGGAGGTCAGATGCTGCAAAAATTTAAAAGAGGGCAGCAGGGACACGAACACCAGCAAAAGCACAGCTTTTCTACCGCGGAAAGAAACAGATTAACTAATGAAAGCAAATTCAAGACTCCAAAGAGCAGAGGGGCAAACAACTGCCATATTCCAGTCAGCTCAAAGCCCTTCAGGGTTAGTCTGCCATCATAGTCTTCAGTCAATAAAGGTTAAACTGTATTGTTTAAAAAACAAAACATACGCAACTGTACAAATACATTGGAAAATTTTTTTTCCAAAAAAAGTGTAGCTAAAATAAGAATTTTGGGGGAGTTCCCGTTGTGGCTCAGCAGATTACGAACCTGACTAGTAACCATGAGGATGCGGGTTTGATCCCTGGCCTCTCCCTCGGTGGGGTTAAAGATCCGGCGTTGCCAAGAGCTGTGGTGTAGGTTGTAGATGGTGGCTCAGATCTGGTGATGCTGTGCTGTAGGCTGGTAGCTGCAGCTGATTCGATCCCTAGCCTGGGAACTTCCATATGCTTCAGGTGTGGCCCTAAAAAATAAATAAGTAAATAAATAAATAAATAAAGGGATTTTTGCACATATCTTTATTTCCACACTACTCTACACCTAAAGCAGAAAGTCAGGAATTAAGAGCATGGAACGATCAAACGTCCCTGCCCCAACCTGTACTTGGTTCTGCTTCATATTCATCGTATCATATTCCTTGAGCTCCTTTTAAAAAATGTATCCAAATTAACACCTTTCCCTCCAAAGGGGAGTTACCTTGCCAGAAAGTACAGACTTCCAAACACACACCCAACAAAACTCAGTTTCTCTTTTCTGCATCTGCCTTCATTTCTTACCTCATACAGCGGAGAGAGATGCTCCCCCCAGCCCAGGCTCACTAGATCCAGAGCTAGGCCTTCCTTCTACCCATTTTGGTTAAGAATGACAACATCCCAAGTGAGAGCTCTGCATTATATTCTCCCTCGGATGGCTCTAGTAGTCACATTGACATTACAAATTGGCTGAAAGCTAGTTTCCGTTGCAAAGGAAGGTTTTCCTTCTGTTCTGTATCCCAGCTCTGTGCTAATGAATTCATTAGTTCTTGAAGGTTAGAGAGGCACTCAAGGAAGAGAAAGAGGGAGAGGTAGTCAGGTGTGGTGTGAGGACTTGCTGGAGAAGCACTCAGGGAGGGATAACTCACTTCTCCCACCCCCAATAGGAAGGACCAGGAGATGGACAGTCAGGATCCAGGATACTGGCGTGGCCAATACTAGGAGCTCCAGTACCCCAATATGAAGGACCAGAAGATGGACAGTCAGGATCCAGGACACTGGCATGGCCAACACCAAGAGCTCCAGTTCTACTGGTGCAAAAATATTGTCTACCAATCCAACTGCTCAGTGAGCCTAGCCAGGGAAGGCTGCAGGAGCAAGTCTGCGAAGCTGTACCTGAGTGGAGGACCATACGCTGATCCCAGGCTGCAAGTGGCTAGACCACCACACAGTCACACCATCAGATTTCAAAGCAGCTCCATCAAGTAACACCCTTTACAGACAGATACCCACCTCAAGGGAACTATTTTCAACAGGACTCTTACACACGCTTTCTTGGCTTTTTTCTTTTTCCTATAAGGAGGGACACAAACAAATTTAATATCTGCACTATAACATTTCCTCCTCTCTCATACTGTTTTCCATTCATTCATTCAACCACCAAATATTTCTTGGACACCTACTATGCACTGTGCCTACAGTGCAAAAAGAAAAGGACATCAATCATCGGCACTATAACAACAAAACTGTTGTGCCTCATTCCACTTGTGCTCCCCACCCCAAAACCACCTGGTACTTAGTCCCAGAGCGGACTTCAGCTTCAGAAGACAGTCTCCCTTTTACTGTTTGCAAAGAGGGCCATAGAATACAAAGAGCAGCCTACTGCTTCTATTCTAGGACGAGAGCAATCACCAAGAGGCAACCACGGAGGCTGCTATTTTTAAAAGTTATCAATTCAAGAGCTGAAGTATCTGGCTTCAGGGTCTGTACCATTGAAATGATGGTCACACAAAGTGAAGGAAGCTGAAGCCTGCCCTGCAAGTAAAGGAGAGGGGAAGTTTCATTTAGAAACTCAAAATTCAGAAAAGATAAAAAGCAGATGCTTTAACGTGGCGTGAAAGAGTTGGAGTCTACAGATGGACATCAAGAGAATGGACTAAAGGTCAAGGAATTATCAACTCAACATAAAATAACTCCATGCCATAAAGGATTAGATGACAGAAATTACTTTCCCTATTTCAAAGCACTCAGGGCATGTGTTCTCCAATTTTCTTTCCTTAACTAAATCATAGCTATTTTCCTACTAGTGCCAGAGAAACAAACAGAACAAATCGATGTCACATTATACCCATCATATTGAAGAAATGCTGTGAGCTCCAACATTTCCTGATCATCTTTTACCTCCATTCATTTTTATCACTGCGCTTTACTGTAAGTGAAGTTGAGAGTCTGAATTGCTTGCTTGTGTTTCTTTATCCTCTTTTGACAAGCACTTTCAAAGGGGAAAGGACTTCTTGTTGATTGATGCTACTATCTGGTTCTAAAGGCCAAAGTTCAACATCTTCACAAATTTCAGAAGTTATTAATTTAACACAAAACATTATTTTCTTTCTGGCCACATCCATGGCATGCAGAAGTTCCTGGACCAGGGATTGAACCTGTGCCACAGCAGTGACAATGCCAGATCCTTAAAAGGCTAGGCCACCAGGGAACTACAGGTTAATTTTAAATCCACCTTAGACTGACTCTAAGTCTAGGCAAATAATTTAGCTTTTTTTTTTTTGTCTTTTGTCTTTGTTGTTGTTGTTGTTGCTATTTCTTGGGCCGCTCCCGCGGCATATGGAGGTTCCCAGGCTAGGGGTTGAATCGGAGCTGTAGCCACCGGCCTAGCCAGAGCCACAGCAATGCGGGATCCGAGCCGCGTCTGCAACCTACACCACAGCTCATGGCAACGCCGGATTGTTAACCCACTGAGCAAGGGCAGGGACCGAACCCGCAACCTCATGGTTCCTAGTTGGATTCGTTAACCACTGCGCCACGACGGGAACTCCGAATTTAGCATTTTTAATATCTGTTTCTCAGAGACATGTCTTCTTTTTTAGTTTTTTGGGGGGTCTGCACTTGCAGCACATGGAAGTTCCCAGGCTAAGGACTGAATCAGAGCTGTGGCCTCCAGCCCACACCGCAGCCACAGCAAGGCAGGTTCCCAGCTGCATCTTTGACCTACACTGGAGCCTGGGGAACCGCCTGATCCTTAACCCACTGAGCGGGGCCTGGGACTGAACCCTCATCTTCATGGATACTAGTTGGGTTCGTTTCTGTTGAGCCACGATGGGAACTCCTCTCAGGGATATGTCTTGATGATAAATAACAGTATATGTGAAAGCACTCTGAGGCTTAGTTCAAAGCTCCTATATAATAAACTTTAGCCCTGTAATACATAAGCACCCTAAGGTCTCTGGACCAATTTAAAATAATCGACCCCAATGAAAGGTATGCATTTTACAACACCAGGAGAACACGAATACTTAGTAAACAGTAATCACAGTCACAGTTTACAGTTATAAAGTCCTACAATTTAAAAACGAAAAGATCCCACATTTCTATTCTTTTCAAAGTGCGAAACCACACCTGCAGAGGGAAAGTGGCTGCTGGAGATGATACTGATACTTGACCCCAGATTCAACTCTCTGTACCAAGCATCTCATTTCCCTGATTATAAACTAGCCCTATAAATGATAATATGGTCATTTAAAGGACTAACAATTCCCTAACGACCAATCATGCCTTGTCCCCTTCACTTTCCCTCCAACGTCCTTCTACCCTTTCTCTTCCTACCGGTTGACTTGTAGGTAACAGAAACCTGATGAGAATGAAACTCTTTATCAGTTTCCACAATCAAGGACGCAACTTGACAACTGCCTCACGCTCATCGTTGATGGCAACGTTTCGGTTCGCTTTCAATCGCCGGGCCAGCGAACCCGGAAATGAAATCTCAAGCGCAACCCACTTTGGACGGCCGTATCGTTTCCTTAAGTTGTGCCGGACTGCGAGCGCGGGATACACGACCCCGAGGAGACCCGGACCCCTAGGCACCGTTACCCCGCCTCCCGCCTCCGGCCTGGAGGTCACTCGCGCTTTTCGGCCACGAGGTGGGCCCGCGATCCCCTCCGCGCTGCTGCAGCGGGCACTCGGCGGGACACGAGGGCGGCACCGTGGGCCAGTCACCTCTGGGGACCGAGTCGGGGCGCAAGGGTGGGTCATTAAACAGACCCTGGGCAGCACGAGGCGCCCCCAGGTAAGGCCCGCGCCTCCGGCGGGCCGAAGAGACGGCGGCCTCGACCGAGTCACTTCGGCCGCGACGGCCCCGCATGAGCCCGCTCGGGGCCAGCGAGGCACCGTGCGCGGCCCGGGCCAGTCTCTGAGGCAGCGGCCGCTCCGGGACCGCTCAAGGCACCGGCGCCCAGCCCCTCAGGGAGGCGCCCCGCCCCCAGGCAGCCCCCGCCCGGCGCGCGCCACGCACCGCGCCCCGCCCGGGGGCCGGCCCGCACTTTCCCGCCCGCCGCGCCGGGGACTGGGGTCGCGCGCCCTCCCCCGCCCCCACACTGCTCACCTGCCGGGCCCTAGGCTCGCTCCATGGCCACCCTCGCGGTGCGGTGCGGCGCGGCCTCGGCCGCCCCCGCCGCCTCCGGGGAGGGGCAGCCCCACGCCGCGCTCACCGCCCCCAGCCGCCGCCACTGCGGCTCCCGCCTACCCCCAGCCCGGCCATTCCCTGGCCACCTCTCCCCGCGCGGAGCCGGCGGTCCCACACCCACCCCCCGCCTCCGCGGCTCGCGACTGTTGGTACCGTCCTAGCGTAACGCCTTCCCCGCGGCCAATCCAAGGGCTCCTTCCGCGAGGCCCCACCCCCACCCTCGGCGGGCGGGCCTACCGGACACGCTCCGGACCGCCCCCCTTTAACCCGTTGCGTCCCTGGAAGGCCCCGCTTAACTCTCTCCACGCCAGTACACGCCTCTCCGGCTTCTCCCTGCCGCCCCACCCCGCTTACATAAACTGGCCTCTCACTTCTCTCTAGCCTTTGCTTTTTCGATTCGGGTAGGCAGCCAGGATGCGGGACTGGAAGTAGTTGTCCCTTAGGTAAAGTTCTATTTGTGAGAAGCAATTTCCCTACTCCTTTTACCCTTTTCATTTGCCTCCACTTCTGCGTGTGCAAATCGCTCTTCCTTCGGATCGGATCGGAGAGCAAAGCTCCCTGCTACATTTTGTAGCATTTAACAAAAATGTGACTCGTTTGCTGTAATAGTTTCTTAACGTCTATCTCTTGCAATGGACTCTAAGCCCCATGAGGGCAGGGCGATCGTGTCTGGGTCTCCAATGCCTGACACTCAGTAGACTCTCTATAAATCATTTGAATATAAGATTCTCCTTTCCCTTAAAGTGTCTGCTTTCCACTGACTCCATACAGTCCATCCGCTATATAGCATATCCATTCATTTATTCATCATATGCTAAGCGGGGACCCGGGGTACCCGTCCCTGAAATGTTATAATGCACATTGATCCATGCGATGAGATGTGTGGTGGGAGAGACTGGGCTGAAACTTTTTTCAGGCTCCATACTTCATTTGAGAAGCAAAGCATAGTGGAAAGAACTCCTCCTTAAATTAGGAAATGTGTGGGGGAAGTACTCACAAATTATTTTAATGTTAGTTATTATTCATGTGTGTTATTGAGCACTTACTCTCAGGAGATCCTAGAGAAATAATTGGGCTTGATAGCTGCCGCAGCCCCTTTGCAGAAGACATTACATCACTGCAAGGAGTATATGGTCAGAAGGAGTTGTATCAGCCTTTTACTGGATGTATTTGAAAATGCTTAGAGGTTGTTATCTGATCATGGAACACGCAATTCGTGGGGAAATGAGCTGGATGATAATGAGAGTCTACCTTATGTCTCTACACAGGAACATTGGTCTGCCTGCAGTTGCTAATCCTCCTGAACCTTGCTCATTACCTCGGGAGATCAGAAAGCAAAGGGCAAATGAGGAGTTCCTGCTGTGGTGCAGCAGGTTAAAGATCCAGCATTGTCTCTTTGGCAGTGTGGGTTTAAGCCCTGGCCTGGCACGGTGGGTTAAGGATCCAGCATTGCCACAGCTGTGGTGTAGGTTGCAGCTATGGCTCGGATTCAATCCCTGGCCTGGGGATTTCCATATGTGTGAGTTTGGCCAAAAAAAAAAAAAAAATGGTGGAGTGGGGTGGGGGGCAAATCAACATTTCCTCTAAGACATCTTACCCCCAAAGTACTCTCCTTTCTTAGCTGTAACTCTGATAAAGGCAGTGAGCATGGGCTGTCTAATGCACTGCTCAGGAGAAGGCAGGTCAGTGCATCCTGCAGCTGTAGTTTCATGGTGAGGCGCCCTGCCCCCATCTTTACAGATGTTCAGAGAGAGGGGTTCCCGGCCTCTCTAGGCAACCCACTGCAGTACTTAATTTCATATCCTTCGAGTCCTTCCATCAATCCCACATGCTGAGAACGGACACAGTTTCTCTTTTTGTCCTCAGAGGGGAGTCATGGGTTTGGGGCCTCTGTGTCCAAGGCTTTCAGAGAGCAAAAGTGCATTGTCCCCCCATTTTCTTTCCGCTAGACCACGTTATGCAGGCTCTTTGCATGTGTTTGCACAGCCCTAGCACCGTGCCTGTCACTCCATTGTATGAGTTTCTGTGCCCTCCTCCTGTGAGGGGCCTTATTTCTCAACCAATCAACAGTCAATATACTCTAGGTACCGTGGGAGATGCAATGATTTAAGAAGGGGACTCTGCCTTCAAAGAGCTTACATGCCTAGCACATAGGAAAGAGGTGCAAGGACTATGGGGAACTTAAATTATGCAGCATAGACTATGTGATCACTGAAAGAATCAAGGTCCAGGAAGATAGCGTGGAAGGGAGGACTGAGGTGAGCAAAGTACAGGTGGCTAAAGAGAAGGAGAGTAGGTTTTCCCGTTGTGGCTCAGCAGTAAGGAACCTGACTAATATCCACGAGGATGCAGGTTCGATCCCTGGCCTCGCTCGGTGGGTGAAGGATCCGGTGTTGCTGTGGCTGTGGTGTAGGCTGGCAGATGCAGCTCCATTTTGATCCCCAGCTGGGAACTTCCATATGCTGCATGTGCGGTTCTAAAAAGCATATTAAAAAAAAAAAAAAGAGGGAGAGAGACGGAAAGTATGAAGTTAGGCGGTGTTATATGAATTTAAAGACAAACATCCTCAGAAAATGATTCACTATGGGAGAATTGTTCGTTCCTTTCCCCCTCCTATCCTCCCTTTTCCCTTTTTCCCTCCTTCCTTCCTTCAACGAGTATCTACCAAGTGCCACACACTGAGCTAGACCTCGGGCCCCACAAAGACGAAGAAGGCCTGGTCCTCACCCTTGAGAAGCGCACAGTCTCATATTGAGACATAGGATGGCCAGAGGCCACACTGATTCGGTCTCAGCACTTTGCCAAGGCTTCTATGATGCTTCTTTCCCAATTCCTGGGATAGCTTGTGGTTCTAGGTGTCTGGTCTAATCTCCCCCTTTGCCTCTCTCTTCCCTGTCCCTAAACTGCAAGGTTTTTTTTTTTTTTTTTTTTCCTTTTTGCCATTTCTAGGGCTGCTCCCACGGCACATGGAGGTTCCCAGACTAGGGGTCAAATCGGAGCTGTAGCCACCGGCCTATGCCAGAGCCACAGCAACTCGGGATCCGAGCTGCATCTGCAACCTACACCAGAGCTCATGGCAATGCCAGATCCTTAACCCACTGAGCAAGGGCAGGAATCGAACCCGAAACCTCATGGTTCCTAGTCGGATTCGTCAACCACTGAGCCACCACGGGAACTCCTAAACTGAAGGGCTTTTAAAGACATAGACGGACTTTATTTCATCGTTGTGTCCACCTGTGTCCTGCCTCAGGTAGGGTACGCGGGCCCCGTCCCTGATGAGTTGAAGTGCACTGAGTTGAAATCAGAGCAGGGATTTGCTTTTCCCCTCCAGCCAAGGGCAGTGCCCTTCCTGTGGGACCCCCACCTGCATAACTGTTACATCTTTCTCAGAGGCCCTTTGCTCAGGAAACCTCTCCTGACCTTTCTAACTGTGCGTGTTTTCCTGGGGAATTCTGCATCAAGAAAGTTGAAGGGACCCTGCAGGGGAGCTCGTGCTGGTCCAAGGTGCTGGGAGCCTGGGAAGGGCTGGTGGGAGGATTAGTGTGTAAAGGAGCACAAGCGGCCCTCTGTTCCCTGCTGGCTCTGGGGCAGGTTTTTTCCCTGCATGGGGCTCTCCGTGGACACTGCTTCTGCATCTCTTTCCCAACTGGGCAAACTCCTTTCTCTCATTTTTGCCCCGGGCTTGGTGGAGCCACTCCTAGCCTACCCTTGCTTATGGCATCGGGGTTTGCCCACTTAACCCTTCCCGCTGGGACCTCTGTCAATGCCATTTAAGTCTCAGGGACAGCATCTCTCTCTCTCTCTCTCTCTCACACACACACTCACTGCCACCGCCCCCCCAGCACCCAGCTTCTCTGCCAAGAGATTCAGAATGCATCTGCTCCAAGTGGTGGAAATCTTTCAGTTATTATTATTATTTTTTACCCTAGTATGATGCTTTGTTTTTTAAAAGAGCAGCTTTATTGAGCTATAGCTTATATACCATAAAACTCACATTTTAAGGTCCACAACTCAATGGTTTTTTATTACATTTACAGAATTGAGCAACCATCACCATAATCTAATTTTAGAGCATTTTCATCACCCCCAAAGTAATATGTGCTATTTTCTCTTTTGCTCTAAAAATATATTTATTTATTTAGTTTTTTTTTTAATCTGCTCATTAAAAGCAGAAAAAAGAAGACATCAAGGGGAAAGCGAAACTCCTAGAATTACTAAGGATGCAAAGGAGTTAACAGCTCACAAAGTGTGTATCATTTAACTGCCCTATGGATGGCTGAAATCATTTAATTAGCCAGGCCAAAATGCATGCTTTGTTGTGGTATATGCTCTCGAGTGCCCATCCATGGCCACGTCTTTGAACATTTTCCAGTTTGTTGTGCCTTTCTCTATTGTCAGAGGGCTCTTCACTAGGTTTGGCAGAGATAATACTGCAAATTCCAGATTGCTGATTCCCACAAGGCAGTCATTTTGTAATCTGTTTAGAATGGTACCATACGTACATAGGTATTTTGTACCCTTTTTTTTTCTTGCCGTGATGGAAGCTCTTTCTTTTTTATTAACTCAATTTAGTGCATGAAGTAATTGCATTTATTACTGCATGAGGTAACTGCAGCCACATGGAAGCTCTGGGCTCCTCAAACTCAGCTCCCATCACCCACAGGTAATGTGCTAAGGAGTTAAGCTGAAGACTCTTTGAGCCTCTCTTATGACTGACCCGGGGATGTATTAAAGCTGTGGTCCTTAATCTGGCTGCACAAGAGCTTTAAAAATATCCTTGTGCCCGTCCCCAGCCTCAAAGATTTGAGTGCAGTTGTCTTAGGGGGAGGTCCTAGCAAGGGTATTTTTAAAAAGCTCACAATGTGTCCCCATTTGCAACCCAGGCTGAGAACCACTGTTCTACTAGGGACTGAGCCAGGATCATGTTAAGTTGAACCCTGAGAAATTGCCATCCTTGGGGGCCAAAACTAGTTTAGTATCGATGATACCATACGATTCGGTCTAACATGATAGATAATAGATTTTTATTCTTTCGGAAGGCATTCTACAGGAAACCACTCATTTCTTTACAAACCCCTGTCCTAAGGGTGAGAGAGATGGGACAGGAAAGACAATGACCTATTCTGTCAAGATTCTGTCCCCTGATGGACCAGACCTGCTGCCTCTCCTCTTCTAGTGGAGCCTAAACATTCAGAAGCCTGAGGCTGCTGAGCAGGAAGGGAAATGAGAAGGGCAGACCAAGGGTGAAACCACCAGAGGTTTCAAGCGAACATGTGAGAATCTGAGTCCTTCCTTCAAACGTCTTTACATTTAAGAATATATAGATCTATAATATCCAGGGCAGGCCGAATAAAACATGTGGATGAGGGAAATCAGGTGCCTGCAGTTTGTGACCCTGTCCTGTTCTGGGAACAGAGGGGTGGCCCAGGACAATGGAGGAAAAGATCCTATGAGCCAAGGGAGAAAGGAGCCAAGAGCTCACTGCCAAGCCTGGTGTGTCCTGAGGGACCATGTGGGAGAAACAGCGAAGCAAGACACCCTGGCAAGGGGGCCCCTCAGGGAAGGCAGTTGCAGGGGGCCCATCAGGGCTGTGTGCAGGCATTTTCAAAGAGGTTAGCAAATCCCTGGCAGAGATGCCAAGACCGGGATAGCATTTCCTCCATGGCAATGCACAAGTAAGGGGGGGGGGAGAAAAACAGTTGAAGACAATGCCCAAGACAGCCTCTGACCTGTTTCTCTTGTGGTTTTCTGGTGTTTATTCACTATGGTGACCGCTCACCCAAACCCTAGATGCATGGTCCTCTTCCCACCTCCAGTCAGTGCCAAGTTCTGCCCACCCTGGCTCCTAAAGGCTCCTTGAGTCCAGCTCCTTCCCTCCAGCCTCCACCACTGCTCCCATTCAGGCTCCCTTTTCTGCCCCCTGGATTATGGCAGTGATCCCTCTTCTGGCTTCTCTGTCTCCAGCCTTTCCGCTTCCACCCCTTGCAATCCATTCTAGAACATGTATATGGAAAACTGTACCTGGAATGATCTTTCCAAAAGGAAATCTAAACCCCACGATACACCTGCTTATCACCCTTTAGTGACCCAAAGAATAGAGCCCAAGGTTCTCAGCAGAGCATACAAAACCTCCCAGGGCTGGGACCCACCTGCCCTTATGGCTTTCTCTGCCACACATTTTACATTCTGAAAATAGTGAACGGTGAGAAGCTCTCCTGCGTACCCCATGCTAGTTTGTGCCTATGTGTTCAAATTGTTCTCTGTCTGGAATTCCCTTCCCACCTTCCTCCAGCCTTACTCATCCTTTAAAATGTTATCTTTATGGAAAAGCTACGTATGCCATCTCTCAGCTCCCCTAGGTCTCGGCACATCCTTCTACCTTATAGTGATTTGAGATCTTTTTCTTTTTTGTCTTTTTTTTGGTCCCATTCATGGCATGGAAGTTCCCAGCCAGGGATCGAACCTGTACCACAGCAGTGAGCTGAGTCATGCCAGTGACCGTGCTGGCTCCTTAACCTGCTGAGCCACCAGCATGGGAACTCTGAGATCTTTAAAATATGAACATGTGCTATAAATTTCCCTCTCTATACTTTAGATACGCCCTACAAGTTTTGGTACCTTATGCTTTGTTTTCATTTTCTAATATCTCTTGTGGTTAATTCTTTGATCCACTGGTTATTTAGGAGTTGGTGGTTTAATTTCCACATATTTGCAAATTCCCCAAATTTCCTTCTGTTATTGATTTCTAATGTCATTCCATCGTGGTTATAAAACATACTTTGTACAACTTTAGTCTTGTAAAATCTATTGAGGCCTGTGTTAGAGGCTAACACATGAGCGATCCTGGAATGCTATTACACCTGAGAAGACTGCATATTTTGTTTGTGTCAGGTGGCATGTTCTATAGGTCTCTAAGTCTAGCTGGTTTATAGCGTTATTTAAGTCTGCTATTTCCTTGTTGATATTCTGCATACGTGTTCTAACCATTACTGAAAGTGGGAGTGTATTAAAGTCACCAACTATTATCGTTGAATTGTCTCTATTCCCTTCACTTCTGTCAGTTTTTGCTTCATGTATTTTGCCGCACCATTGTTAGGTGCCTATGTGTTTATAACAGTTATGACTTTTGGATAGACTGACCCTTTATCATTATAAAATGTCATTTTTTTGTCTCTAGCAAAATTTTTTAAAAGCCTGTTTTGTCTGATATTAGTAAAGCCATCCAAACTCTTTTTGGTTACACTTTGCATGGAATATCTTTTTTCATTTTTTTTCTTTCAACCTAAAGTATATCTTTTTTTTTTTGTCTTTTTGTCTTTCCTAGGGCTGCTCCCACAGCATATGGAGGTTCCCAGGGTAGGGGTCTAATCTGAGCTGTAGCCACTGGCCTACGCCAGAGCCACAGCAACGCAGGATCCGAGCTGCACCTGCGACCTACACCACAGCTCACGGCAATGCCGGATCCTTAACCCACTGAGCAAGGCCAGGGATCGAACCCACAACCTCACAGTTCCTAGTCGGATTCGTTAACCACTGAGCCACGACGGGAACTCCCCTAAAGTATATCTTTTGCACCTATGATATAGTTGGATTATGTTTTTTTTAATCCGTTCTACCAGTATCTGCTTTAAAACTTTTTTTTTTATCAAAGTGTTGGTGATATACCATGTTGTGCCAGTTTCTGCTGTACAGCAATTATCTGTCTTTTAATTGGAATGTTTAATCCAGTTAATATAACTACAGATAAGGTAGGATTTGTTTGTTATTTGCTATTTGTTATCTCTCTATGTTACAACATTTTCTTCCTTTCTTCCTCCATTAATGCCTTCTTTTGTGTGAAATCAGTATTTTCTAGTACATCATTTTAATTCCCTGGTTTCTTTTATTATCTATATCTTGAGTTATTTTCTTAGCGATTTCCCTGGTGATTGCAATTAACCTCTTAATTATAACAGTGTAGTTCAAATGAACGTCCATTTTATTTTAACAGGACACAAAGCTTTGCTTCTATATAGCTTCCTCCCCTCTCCTCTCCTTTGTCATGTCGTGCTGCTATTGCCATGTAAATTAAATCTTTATGCGTTGTGTGTCCATCCGTACAGATTTAGAATCATTTCTTTCCTCTCATTATATTGAAATCACCTGTTTCTCACACTGACTTAAAGCTCTTTGAGGGTGTGGACTGTCTTATTCATATTTGTATACGTAGAATCCGGTAGAGTGTCTAGTACACAGTAGTCGCTCAATACATGTTTGTTGACTGAAAATAAAATGGATTGAACACTGAACTGGCAAACTGAGACTGCAGAATTTTTACACATCACTGAATCAAGATGCACAGGTAGTTGAACTAACGTCACATCATTATTAATTGTGGTGCTTGTATAACTAGTAAAGTCAGTTATTATTAAGTTATTCTCAGGCAGGTATGTCTGTTTAGTTCTAGGAAAGTATTGGTTATATATATAAAAAGCCATCCGAGTGTGTTCTTGGCATCTACTTAGTACTTACGTGGTGTGGCGGGAGGGAAGTGGAGAAGGATTACTCCCTGTTTAGGTCTAGCAGGGAGAGGGGGAGAAAGGGGGGAGAGGGACAGAGAGAGAGAGAGAGAGAGAGGGAGAGAGAGAGTGAGGGAGCACAGAGGATGTCAGAAGGATGGAGAATTGTTATGAGAATGGTGCTTCCAAAAAGTGCTTATAGGAGTTCCTGTCGTGGTGCAGTGGTTAACAAATCTGACTAGGAACCATGAGGCTGTGGGTTCGATCCCTGGCCTCGCTCAGTGGGTTGAGGATCCGGCATTGCCGTGAGCTGAGGTGTAGGTCACAGACGCGGCTTGGATCTGGCATTGCTGTGGCTCTGGTGTAGGCTGGCAGCTACAGCTCCAATTCGACGACCCCTAGCCTGGGAACCTCCATGTGCCATGGGTGCAGCCCAGAAAAGACAAAAAAAAAAAAAAGTGCTTATAGAAGCAAGCAAACCAACCTCAAAAGCACTGAAAGGGAAAGCCTTTAATAATTACACTTGGGCAACATTACCTGATGTCAGCAACAAAAGCATTTCAATGTCTTCTTGGAAGAACCTCGAAGTAACACAAGTTCCATGCGAGGATGTGCTGCCTTTGGATGTGGCCCAGCCTCCTCATGATACCGATGTAGAAACAGGCCCAAAGGTGAAGTAAGTTGCCCACTGTTAACACAACTGGTTAGAGTCGAGTCAGGGCTAGAGACGGGATTCCAAGTCCAGTTCTCCCTGCTGGTACCCCCTGGACGTGACTCTCTGATAACCTAGGATCCTCTTCACACACCTGGCCCTGCCCTTCCTATCAGAAAGGAGCTATGTCTCTCTGGATCTGGCCAGTGATCAACTGGTTCAGCAACATGTATGACTCATTATACGGGGTAGACGCTATCGGTTACCCCTCTTATAATTATTTTTTCATGCTTTCTTCTCCTTCCAGCCTCTGGTAGGGGCTGGACATACCAGAAGGTGTCGTTCTAGCTTCCCATGCTCCTAGACCGTGGCCTTAGGACCAATCTCCATTGATGGGGTCTGAGGAGAAATGACCTGGGGGGGGGGCGGTTCTGGAAAAGGTTGCCCTCCTTCCTAAAAGGAGAATGATAAAAATGGCCAACTTCCTACCTTTGGATGCATCTTTATGAAGAAGTTTGTGTGCAATCTAGCCACAACTTTATAACCATGAAGGTAGAAGCCTACAAACAGGGTCAACCATCTGAAGAAGACAGAAAGGAAAAATGAAGTCCCAGACAATTTTCCCCCTAACTTCTGATGTATACCATATAAGAAGATTATAATTATACAGCTCTGTGAAATTGCATAGGTTGAACACACCTGGATAACTAGCATTTTCTAATCACCACCAAGGGCAGATACCACCCTGACATCTAATCTCATAGACAAGCTGGCCTGCTATGTGTGTCATACAGATGGAACCTGATTGGACGCTGACTGGGAAGTCATTTTTGTTGTTGTTGTTGGGAGCCACAGGGGAAGTCCTGAGAAGTCATCTTTTGAATGCACAGTATTCTTCCGTGTCTGGTGTCTTGCATTTAACATTCTGTTTGTGAGAGAGCGCCATGTGTTGTGTGTAGTTGTAGATCATTCATTCTCAGTGCGGAAGAGAATTTCACTGGGAGAATATGTTACAATGCATCCATTTTTATTCTTGATGGACATGGGGATGGTTTCTCGATTTGGACTATTACAAATAGTGCTACCATGAAGAGCACTGAAGACTGCTCAGTGCCATGAAGACGGTTTGGGTTACCTGGGAGTGGAGCTGCGGGGCAATCAGATAGGCTTATGCCCAGATGGAGCAGATAGTGCCAGTTTTCCAAAGGGTTGGTACCAATGTATGCTCACTTGTGCCAGCAGTGCGTGAATGGCAGGAGCTGCACATTCTTGCCATCCGGATCCTTTCTGAGCCACTGAAGTGACCCAACTGGAAACCATCTATTTCCAACTGCGTAAGTTTCTAAGCAATGACCAGTCACAATCTCTGTTACATACAGCCCAGAGCTTTCCAGCTAAGGCACTCTGTGTGGGTAGGTCCTGGGCTTTAAGGCCTCTTTCCTTAAAGGCCAACCGCTCTCTGACCATGGCTGAGGCCAGTCGGGCCAGCACCTTAGTGTTTCTTTAGGGAGGGGCACCACCCACGCATGCCCTCCTCATTTCTTTCCTAAACTCCTGCAATAGTCTGCAAGTGGGTTTTCTCATCTGAGTATCTCCCCACCCCGGTACATCCTCACATACCTCACAGTTGAACTCCTGTGGTCTCTTGGATGGTATAAGAGAAACCCTGAAACTGTGCCTTTAATAAGCCATTTATCTGCTCAAGAAGACCCAAAAAGCGCTCTTTGCTAACAGCCAATTAAACACCCGGTATAGGAACTACCATTAACTAAGAACTCCTATATTTTTTTTTTTTGCCAAGTTTTGTGCTGAGGGCATCCCATTATATTATCTCATTTCATTCCAACAATAATCTTAAAAAGATCTTTGTCCATGTTATCAATTTTTGGCCTCACAGCTCCAATCTACCCTTCATTGCCTGCTGTGCGAAAATCATGTTGGACCTTTTAAACATTTTTTCTCCGCTGGGTGGCACATGTTAAGCTCTGTCAGCAGAGGGCGCCAGAGAGACGCTGCAAGAAGGACGCGGGTTTTCCTCTGGGTTCCCAGATGCCCCTCTCTGATGGCTCCTGCAGTGCACAGCAGCAGGAGGGAACCCCGCAACCTCTGTTTGTCTCGAACAAGACACCTCTCCACAAATGGCTTCTTCTAGCACCCTAGAGGGTGGGTCCTAAACAAGTTTAGAGATTTCCAGCAAGTCCCTTCGTCCTGGCACCACTGAGACTTCTCTGCTACTCAGTGAGCTGGACCTCAGTCCAGGGAAGGGAGGGACATCCTTGGCTCTTCATCTCAACTGAAGCAGGTGGAGGCTGCCCCTGGGGCCTACTATTTGTATATTCATCTCACTTTTTACTAGCCAATCCCTCCCTTCTGAAATCCACTGTTATAGTTAATAGCCCTTCCAAATTACCATCTAGTTTCTCTTCCCTAATTGGACCCTGATGGATATACTCCATTTCTGATTACCTTTTTTTGTTTGTTTTGTTTTTTTCTTTTGAGTTAATGATTGTTTTTCTTTGTTATTGGTTTAGTTGTCCTTGTTATTATTTGAATCCAAACGTTTCGGCCAGCTGCCTATACCTCTTCTCTGTAAACTCAAACACATCAGTGATTCCAACACTTGTGCTTTCTTTAAGAAATCTTTTCCCTGGAGCCTTCTGACTTGTTCCCACTTAGACTTTTTGCCTACTTGTTTGCTTTCAGTATCATGTTGGGACTCTCCTTGGGCCCTCCTGGGTGGATCACTCATCCTGGGCGCTTCCAAGTTGTGTCACTTTCTTTCTTCCTCCCTGTTGTATGCCTTCGAAAACGCCCTCTGAGGCCCTAGTTACAGGCCCAGGTTTATGTTCCTTTAGTCTTGCTTTAAAGCAAATTTTCAATTACTTGTTATCCTTTTTAGAGAATCTGTGCTTATTCATATCATTGCTATGTTTCTAATAAAAAGCTTATTTTATTTAGGGAAAAAAAAAAAAAACCCTTGAGTGTTTTAGTAGGGTTTGGGGAGGAGCCAAAAAAGCACACACATGTGTTTATGCTACAGTCTTTACCCAGAATTTCCTATACACAGTCTTTGAAATCTACTTTTTCATTTTTAACTTAATCCTATATCATGAACACCTTTCCATGTTGCAAGGTCTTAAATTACTAAAACATCTGGAAAGATCTTTGGTATCCTCTGCTGCAGCTACGCTTTATTTAGCAGGTTTGCCCTTGTTGGACATTTAGGCTGTTTGCATTTGTCTGTTCCTGAGAAATTTTTATAAGGGTCGTGGGGTAGCAGGAGACGGGCGGATGCAACACAGAGACAGCTTGTCACATTCTCAGCACAGTTGTGCTCCCAGGGGCTCCAGAGAATCCATCAATGACCAGAATTATCTGCTCTGATGATCCGTCCAGCTGTCAAGGGCAAACATCCAGACCACCTCCTTAGCTGGCTGCCTGCTCATCAACAGCTGACCCTAGAAAAGGCACAGGTCACTATTTTCAACTTGTCTTCAGTTTTTTCTTCTCCCTTTTCTCCTCTGTTTTGCATTTAACTCCTAACTTGGCCTTTGATATATGAAATAAATCTGCTGTTGCCTTTCCTTGCGTGCAAATAAATAATGTGCCTCTAATTACTTTTCTGTCTCTGAGTTAGTAGGTGACACTATTACGTACAATGCTCCTTTCTGTGCTCATTGTCCTGGATAAATTTGATGTGCTCATCCAGGGCCAGCTACCGTGGATAAATGAGGCCCCGTCGAACTTCTGGTGGGTCTGAGTTCTGTGCTGCCATCCTGGCTCATCTGACTTCCCACAGAAAGCTGGGAAGAGCAGCTTTTAGCACCTCTGCTTATAAGAGGCACCGTATAATGACCTAATGACACAGAAATAAATATAAGATGCTCACTGCAAAGCTGAGCTCTGGAGAAATGCACAAGGAAAATGAAAATAGTTTTGAACCTCCATGTCTTTACATAAACACAGACTGGCAATTCACAGGTAAATGCAAGGTTTTCAATAGCCAACAGCTTGGAGTAACGAAAAAAAAAAAAAAAAAAAGAAGTAAAACACTTTACACAGTGCCCTTCCTTGTCCTTTTTAAAACTCAAAAGAGCCTCAAGCAACAACATTCTCCTTCTAAGTTGAAACCCACAGGGGCTGAGGCTGCCCCGGGACAGGGCTCCTTTCATGAACTGAGAGTGAAGACTGGGCTTATTCATAGAAGGTTTTGGGCAGTTAGACCACACCCTTCCCAGGCTGCTGCTTTTGAACCAGTCCAGGGCGTAGGCTGGGCGTTGGTGGCGTCGCTGACCTCCTGAGGCCAATAGGGGTCCGCTTCTGCAGCAGGCTCCCTTGGTGGAAGCGTGCTGAGGGGGTGAGGGGGGACCTTTTTTGTTTTAATCTTTTTAGGGTCACACCTAAGGCATAGGGATGTTCCTGGGCTAGGGGTCGAACCAGAGCTGTAGCTACTGGCCTACACCACAGGGACGGCTACGCCAGATCCGAGCCGCCTCTGCAACCTACATCACACTGGATCCCTAACCCACTGAGTGATGCCAGGGATGGAACCCGCATCTCATGGATGCCAGTTGGGTTTGGTACTGCTGAGGCACAATGGGAACTCCTGAGGGGGGAGCTTCAAGGTCAGGTCTGATTCGTTGCTCTTGATAGGCAGGCTTTCAACCTGCATTTCCGAGTTGCCACTGCATGCAGGGCCTGGGAACAATACAGAGCACCCAGTCTGGTGGGGAGACAGACACCCCCCCCCCATCTCTTCATACCCTTTGCTCAAACAACAAACTCCTACCCTCCAGCTATTCAGCCGGCTCCACAGTTCCAATAGGGGAGAGGTTTAGGGCAGCTGGTCTGGCTGGGAGCAGACGTCCAGGGAACTGGACGGAATGGTTTCTCCTTAGACTGCACACCAATAAAAATGCAACGTTTTGCAAAGATGCTTTGATTCCTGCATATGAGATTGAGAAAATATCAGTTTTCCGTATTATGTATTTCACTACATTTAGAAATGTTTTTCTTGTTTTGTTATGATGCAGGGAGGTGCGGGAGGAAATGGTAGGAGGGCAGCTAAAGCCCCCAGGCCCCCCGTGGGACACCTCTGGGCCCTGCATTAGGCCCAAAGGGTGCCACCCAGCACTGTCCCCACTGTAGAGGAGGTTACTGTGTCCAGGAGACTCTATGCAAATAAAAAGATGCAATAGAGGAGTTCCCATTGTGGCTCAGTGGTTAATGAACCCAACTAGTATACATGAGGATGTGGGTTTGATCCCTGGCCTCTCTCAGTGGATTAAGGATCTGGCATTGCTATGAGCTGTGGTGTAGGTTTCAGACGCGGCTCAGATCCTGTGTTGCTGTGGCTGTGGTGTAGGCCAGCAGCTACAGCTCTGATTTGACCCCTAGTCTAGGAACATCCATATGCCGTGGGGGGTGCGGCCCTAAAAAAAAAATACAACCCAAAATGCAGTAGAGGGTAATGAGTGCTGTTGCTCAGTCTTCCATTGTTTGTTGAGTACCTCCTATGAGCCAGACACGGTGCAGGGCCCAGAGGGTATGGGAGTACCTGTTCCCTGAAATGATGGGGCAGGAAGACCCTGCGTGTAGGGGTGTCTAATTCAACATGGGATAGCCGGTTAAACTGGAATTTCAGATGAACAAAGCACAGTCTTTTTGTGTAAATATGTGCCATGCCATATTTTGATTTGCCAAATCAGGCAGCAGGTAGGACAGACCATGGAGAATGTAAAATGCTCAAGAACACAGGAGAAGCACTTCCTTGAGGTCCCTGCCTATGTGGCCTCTCCTTGGTGAGGCCACCATGACCGGCCCTGCCACCTTGGTGACTCTGAAACTACCCTCCGCGTGGGTGTGTTTATCCTCAGCCTCGCCCAGGAGGATGGACGCTCCCCCAGGGCAGCGGCCTTATCCAGTCTACTCACTGCTCTGATTTCCAGCAAGTGGGGGGCTCAGGAAACACTGGTTGAATTGAGGAGTGTTCCCCGGGGAGATGGAAGGAGGGAGGGTGGTCACAGGAGGTGGCTTTGGAGGAGGGTCTTTCCTAAATAGACAGGGGGGTCGGAAGGGCATTCTGGGTGGGGATGTGGAGGCGCAGAAGAGCAGGAGGCTGGGTTTTACGGGCGTGTAAGGGACACGTCAGGGAAGAAGGTGGAGGTGAGAAGAGAAGCAGTGGTCTGGCCTGGCAGGTTCTTGTGTGCCCACCGCACGGAGGGGGGTTCAAGGGAGGTTTTCAGTTTTAAGGGAGCATTGGAGAAGTGGGAGGTCAGGGCAGAGAAGGTGGCCTGTAACAGCTTAGCCACTCGCTGTTGCAAGGGTCCAGGTGAGGCGTCTGCACTGAAGTGGAGGGCAGGGGATGAGGTGCTGGTGGAGAGGTGGGGACCACTGGGGAAGAATCAACAGAACTTGAGGGTGCAAAGTGCCAGAAGACAAGGTAATATATTCTGCCTGGGTTGGGGGAGAGGGTGACACCTCAGCAGGGTCCCGAACACTCCAGGGGCCAGGTCTTGGGTGGGGAGGAGGGCATTCTAAGCAGAGCAGCCGTCATGAGTACACACACTAGGGAGTGATGGGGCTCGAGCTTGTGGGGAACGGAGGCCACTCGGTACAACCAAGGTTTACTGACTGTGAAGACCCTGGCCTGCCTTTCTCTCCAGGGGATGGGTAACAGCTCACACCCCCGCCTCACCAGCTGGGAGGAGCGCTGGGTGATGGGTAAGATGGAGCTAGCGGGTGATAAATTTTCCTCTGTGTCCCCAGCGTGACTCTGCGTTGGCCATGACCTCTGAGGACAAAGTCTCCCTTGGGGAGTCCTGCGGGCCGCTCAGCTGTTTCTGAGCGGTGAGGTCTAAGGATTAAGAGGCAAACACATGGATATGGACAGTGAGCTAATGGCATTTCACAGGGCAGTGATGATTCTAAAGCCCTCTGAACAGAAGGACAGGAAATTAAGCCCATGCTTTTCTGCACTGAGCCAAGCCCTGCCCTCGTCCTTGAGGACTCTGCCAACTGCCCTTCCTGTTTGAGCTCAGGGGAGCAACGGCTGGGGCCCATGAAGAGAGGGCAGAGTGTTATGATGGATCTGTGTTTTAAGGGTTTTGTTTTTGTTTTTATTAAATTGCTCTTTATTTGCATACAGTAAAAAAATCACGTTTTGAGGTGTATAGTCTATGCATGGTTACATATTCATAAACTCTTGTAGCCTCAGGATACAGAATAATTCCAACACCCCCAAAGAGTTCTCCTGTGCTGCTTCTTTTGTAGTCAGACCTTTCCCTGTCCCTAAACTCTGGCCACTACTGCTCTGTTGTCCATTCCTCCAATTTTGTCTTTTCCAGAATGTTACAGAAATGAAGTCATATAGGATGTGTCCTTTTGAGATTGGGTTTTACTTAGCACAATGCCGTTGAGATCCATCCCTGCTGCTGCATATGTCATAGTCTATTCCTTTTCACTGCTCAGTAGTTTTCCATGTATATATGTAACAGTTTACCCACTCATGGTTGAAAGACATTGGGTTATTTCTAGTTTGGGGCCATTATGAATCATGCTGGTATAAATATTCATATACAGGTTTTTGTATAAAATACATTTTCATTTTTCTAGGATTAATACCTAAAGGTGGATTGTTTGGTCCCATGGAGGTGAAGGCTGAACTATTTAAGAAATTTCCTGTTTTTGGAGTTCCCGACAAGGCTCAGTGGTTAACAAATCTGACTAGGATTGGGGGTTTGATCCCTGGCTGTGCTCAGTGGGTTAAGGATCCGGCGTTGCCATAAGCTGTGGTGTAGGTTGCCGTGAGCTGTGGTGTTGGATCCCACGTTGCTGGGCTCTGGCCTAGGCTGGTGGCTACAGCTCTGATTAGACCCCTAGCCTGGGAACCTCCATATGCTGCAGAAGTGGCCTAAGAAAATGGCAAAAAAGACAAAAAAAAAATTGTCTGTTTTCTAGAATGATGGTATCATATTGCTATGAGAGGGGAAAAATTTGTTGTTGATTTCTCATCTGTCCCTTCCTTTCTTTGTTTCTTCTTTCTTTCCAGTTTTTGTTGAAGTATAGCTTACATTCCATCTTAAGTGCAACGTCGTATGTGTAAAACGAGGTGAATTTGTATATAGATATAGACCCACGTAATTACCACCCAGATCAAAATGTAGGACATTCCCTGCACCTCCTCCCAGTAAATACTCCACAGTCCAACAGAGGAATTGCTATCCTGACTTCTATCCTTCTAGATTGCTGTTGCCTGTTTTAGAGCTGCATTTATACGGAATCACATGGTATGTAATCTTGCACCTGCCTTTTCTTTGTCAACATCGTGTAAAATCCATCTAGGTGGATGTGTTCACAACATCTTGGTCTCCTTTGTATTGCTCAGTAGCGTTGTAATGCATGACTGTGCCTCGATATTCAACTCGACATTTGGGTTGGACCCAGTTTTGTGGGTGTTTGGAATAAAGCTTCGCTGAATATTCTTGCGTGTTTCTGTACATTTTTTGTGGTCACAAGAGCTCATTTCTGTTGGGTATACACCCTTAAGTAGAATTACTGGGTATGTGTAGCATTAGCAGAAATTTGCGGAACAGTTTTACAGTGGTGGGCCCATTTACAGTCCCAGGAGCAAGGTAGATAACTGCCCTGCACCCAGCACTTGGTATTGCCAGGTCTTTTCATTGTAGTCATTCCAGTGGAAGTATATCTCATTGTGGCTTTACTCTCACTTCCCTGATGACTAATGATATTGAGCATCTTTTTACATGTTTCTTGGCCATTGGTATATCCTTTTGGCCATTTTTAATATTGGGTTATCTTGCTGACTTTTCTTTTAAGGAGATTAGAGGCCATACGCATATGCATGCACTTCACTTGGGCAGGTACCGGCTATGGAATTGTTGGCTTAGGAGGTGTATGTGTGTTCGCCTTTAGTAAATACTGCCCAAAGTGGCTGTACTAATTCATACTCTCAGCAGCAGTGCTTGAGAGTTTCTGTTGATCCTTTTGCTACTGTCAAGTTCTAAACTTTAGCCATTCTGCAATAAGTACATATGTATCAACATTACCTTAAATGTCTATGGAATGACTGCTCCCATCAAAAGACATAGAGTGGCAGACTGGATAAAAAAAACAAGAGCCTACAATATGCTGCCTACAAGAGACCCACTTCAGGGCAAAGGACACATATGGATTGAAGATGAGGTGATGGAAAAAGATATTTCATGTAAATGGAAATGACAAAATTGTGGGAGTTGCTATACTCATAACAGACAAAATAGACTTTAAAACCAAGGCCATAAAGAAAGATGGAAAAGACACTATATAATGATAAAAAGACCTACAAGAAGAGAATTTTACACTTGTCAACATATCTACACCTAACACAGAAGCACCCACATACACAATACAAAAGTAACAGACATAAAGGGAGAAAGTGATGAGAATACAAAAATAGTAGAAGATTTTAATACTCAACACATGTCAATGGACAGATCTTCTGGACAGAAAATCAATGAGGCAACAGAGATCCTAAATGACACAATAGAATAGTTAGACTTAATTGAAATTTTCAGGACCTTATACCCCCATAAAACAGAATATATATTCTTTTCAAGGGCACATGGAACATTTTCTGAGATACTCCATGTAACTATGGCACAAAACTATCCTCAACAAATTTAAGAGTACAGAAATTATTTCAAGCAGCTTCTCTTACCACAATGGCATGAAACTATAAATCAACCGCAGGAGTAAAAAATGACTGCATGGAGACTAAACAACCTGCTACTAAAAAAACAATGGGCCAATTATGGAAGTTAAAAATTCCCTTGAGACAGATGACAATGAAAACACAACTACACAAAATCTATGGGATGCGACAAAAGCAGCTCTTAGAGGGAAATTCATAGCAATACTGGCCTTCCTCAAAAAACAAGAAAAAAATCTCAAATAAACAACCTAAACTACCACTTAAACTTTAGCCATTCTGATGGGAATCATTGCTTTGAAAGAGTTTAATGACGATAACTAGCAAGGAGAGGAGCCAGAACTCCAACCCAGGTACATCTACATAATGTTTCCTGAGAGGGGGGCTCAAGAAGAGGCAGCTGGAACTATTTTAAAAGCCACTCCCATGGTTCCTATCTCCTTGGTCCTCTCCTCTCTGCAGCTGTGGGATGGTCAACTTATTAAGTACTATCTAGCAATTCCATCTACCATTGAGCAGTGGCCTTGAAATTGCAATTGAATTATAAATTAAGCACAAGCATATGTGCATATGGAAGTTCCCAGACAAGGGGTCGCATTAGAGCTGTAGCTGTTGGCCTACACCACATTCACAGCAATGCAAGATCCTTAAACCCCTGAGAAAGGCCAGGGATCAAACCCATGTCCTCATGGATACTAGTTGGGTTTATTACTGCTGAGACATAATGACTCCTCTCTTGAACGTTTTAAAGTTGAGTTGACCTTTCCCAAAGACAATACATAATTCATATATATGTGTTGTGTTGTTTTTTTTTTCTGTGTCCACAGCATATGAAAGTTCCTTGGCCAAAGACTGAACCTGCACCACTGCAGTGACCCAAGCTGCTGCAGTGACAACCCCGGATCCTTAACCCACTGCAACACAAGAGAACTATCATCATTCATATTTCAATGGACCCAGCACGGTGACTTGAACATAGTAAATGCTCAGTGTTAGTTTCTACTAATAAAAATAGCATTTGGATATTCTAGAAGGGATATAATAGCTGCTTCAAGTAACTAACACTGGCCTTACAAGTGTCACTAAGCATAGCTGTCCTACTGATGTGCCCATCAGATAGTCACCAAGTGCCCTCCCCTCTTCCCAGCTTCAGGAACAAGGATCAGCAAGGACCGTGGAGATAGAAAGGGTGCTGGCCATGAGCTCTGGGTGAAAGGCTCAAGGAACATGTGTGCTTTCATGTGTGCACTTGAGCTTCTGTACACACACACACACGGTTTAGGATGGAGGGAAATGACTCCATTCGTCTTTGCTCACTCCCCTCAAAAACTTTTCTTTCACCACTTCCTTTTCTGTCCCTGGAAAGTGCAGCAGGAGTGCAAAATACGTGAGTGCTGCCTCCAAATTGCTTAGGTTCAAATCCCAGTTCTGCCTAATCACAGGTATGTGAAGGTGGCCATGTTATCCAATCTCTCTTAGCCTCTGCTACCTTGTCTGTAGAACGGTCTGACACTAGTGACAGGATGGTTGTGAGGAGTAAAGATGATGGTTCACATGAAGAACTTGCCCTGTGCTCAGTGCACAGAAAGCCCATCCGTCAGCGTTACCATCGTTGTGGTGGCTACTATTACAGTGGCTCGCGTGGGTCAGGCTTTACCTGTTTAAAGCTGTTGGACAATGAGAGGGTTGTTGGAATAAATTCTCTCTTACGGATGCACCTCCAGGTATATACTATTTCAGAAAGTTCTGGGCATCTTCTTTGTTTAGTAGTATTATAGCATTCCTGCCCTTGGAACATAAGCCACACGAGGAGTTTCTGCCGTGGCTCATTGATTAAAGAATCCAACTAGGAACCATGAGGTTGCGGGTTCAATCCCTGGCCTTGCTCAGTGGGTTAAGGATCCAGTGTTGCTGTGAGCTGTGGTGTAGGTTGCAGACATGGCCCGGATCCCGCATTGCTGTGGCTCTGGCGTAGGCTGGTGGCTACGGCTCCAATTAGACCCCTAGCCTGGGAACCTCCCTATGCCACGGGAGTGGCCCAAGAAATCGCAAAAACAAAAACAAAACCAAAAAAGCAGCCACATGAGGTCAGGAATTTTGTCTGTCTTGTTTACTGTCTTGTTTACTCCCACTGCCTAGAATAGTGCTTGATACATACTGCAGGCTCGATAACTATTTGCTGAATGAATGAGCATCGTTGAGAGGGTACCAGTCTGTCAGTGCTCAAGTCCATAGACCTGGATGTGGAGGGGAAGGAATGTGGTTGGGGGCTAGAGAAGCAGCGAAGTCCAGAGATGGATGGGGATGAGGCAGGACCAGAGACTCAGGTGGGAGGGGAAAGGGAGAATGGAGTCGCTGGTGAGATAGTCTCATGCCTACATCGGATGGGTCACAGAGAAGCGAGACCTCCAAGGTAAAATTTACACCGAATATCCTCTCTTCCTCCTAGCCCCAGGGTCTCCCCTCATTCTGGAAATAGCCTAAGCCAAACATCGGAAACTCTCTGCTCTGCTTATTTTGCCAAAGTCTGCTATGTCTACCTAAGATCAAGCCCTAACCAGACAGACAGTCTAGAGGAGACAAAACTTCCTCTTAATGGAAAGACAGGGAGGACTGTTGCCCTAAGGTCTGGATCTGGCAGGCTGAGGAATACAAAATCCCTTTAGCAATGAGAACATCCTGAACGCCCCCAGATATAGCTGAGATTGACCTCCCACCAAAAACAATCAAGAGAAAATTTCCCCCATTACCGAAGCTTCAATTTCCCTGAAATTTGGGAGAACAAAGGAGTTAAAAAGTGCTGTACTGGAGTTCCCGTCGTGGCTCAGTGGTTAACGAATCCGACTAGGAACCATGAGGTTGTGGGTTCGATCCCTGGCCTCGCTCAGTGGGTCAAGGATTTGGCTTTGCCGTGAGCTGTGGTGTAGGTTGCAGACATGGCTCAGATCCCACATTGCTGTGGCTCTGGCGAAGGCCGGCAGCTATAGCTCCAATTCGACCCCTAGCCTGGGAACCTCCATATGCTGAGGGTGCAGCCCTAGAAAAGGCAAAGGAAAAAAAAAAGTGCTGTACGATCCTACAGTGATGGGAGATGATATGTAAAGAAGGGATGACTGGGTTGCTTTGCTGTACAGCAGAAATGGGCACAACATCGTAAATCAACTATATTTTCATAAAGCATTTTAAAAAATGCTTTATGAACATAGTGACCAACAGAATAATAACAGAATGGAGTAAGAGCGAGCTGGAGTCATCATCCTAGTTTGGGGGCAGAGCAAAAATCCACACCATTCCAAGCACATTCATTTCATTCATGGCTTTTTCAAACATTGGCTCAGCACCTACTTTGAGTTGGACTCCGTACCGGGGCTCATTGTACAAAAATAAATAAGGTGTTGGGTCTGTCCCCAAATTTTATGGGTTAGTGGAAGCCGGCCAGCTTCTGCACACGAGATCATATGTGTGCTTTGCCATCTGGGTCAAAGGCATGCTGTCAAAGCACTCCAGTGTCTTTCTTGCTGTCAACCTCAGAAGTTTTGGACTTGCCATGATGCCCCCTAGTTCCCCTATGCTCTGTCTCTCCTGACTCTTGGACCCACCTGCCCATTGTGATTCTGTCTGTAGTTCCTGGCTCTAATCCTGCCCTGGGGTAACAGGTCCTGGAAGCTTGTTGCCTATTGGGGAAACCAGGGGACTCCCTCTCACACACATTAAGGGGGATTCTTTAGTGAACTGTCTCCACATGTGAACTTATCATATTTCCTTCAAGCTTCCGTTCTCCACCGTACTTCTCACGCCTTTGAATGGCATCACCAGTCACCCCATCCTTCAAGCCAGAAAACCCAGGTGATGCTCTCTCCTCCTGTCCCCCACTGCTCACGGCCACCATATGGTCTCAGAGTGTTAAAGCAGCACTGGGTCTGAGCAGATGAGGGTAGGCAATGGAGTGGAGAAATGGTTTATTGGCTCTGCTGATGCCCAGGGTCTTACAAAGACTCCTCTGTATCCTCTGGCCTTAATCTGCTCCTTTAGTTCAGCTGGGATGGGACCCAAAAAGCTCATCATGCCATTTCTGCCCCATTCTCTCCTCTTTCTTATTTAGGTGCCTTGCACAAAACAAAACAGTACCCCCTCCCACTCCAAAAAGCCACTTCCATCTCTTTCATTTGGCCAACAGACACAAGCTTCTGTTAAAAACAAGACAACAGGCCCCAAATGGAGTAGCTTATGCTAAACCAACGTCATCAAATCGAGGCTTCATTACAGCTTTGCTCTCCCAGAAATGGAATCTTAAACCAGTTAATCAGGAATTGCCTATTCAGCACTAGTTAGGTCCCTGCTATCCACAAAAGGAAAGTTTGCAATAACCAACCTACTGTTTTGCATAGGATAACTTCCTGGTTCCTGCTCCCTTCTGCCTATAAAACTCTCACTTGGTAAACACTTGGAGCTCCTTTCTATCTGCTAGATTGTTCTGAAGGTTGTACTTTCTTTTTATGGCCACACCTGTGGCATATGGAATTTCCCAGGCTAGTGGTCAAATTGGAGCCACAGCTGTCTGCCTACATCATGGCCACAGCATCATGGGATCCAGAATCTGAGCTGCATCTGTGACCTGTATCACACCTTGCAGCAATGCCAGATCCTTAACCCACTGAGCAAGGGCAGGGATCAAACCCACATGCTCATGGACACTATGTCGCTTCTTAACCCACTGAGCTACAACGGGAACTCTGGGGGTTTTTTTTGGCCACACCCACGGCATGTGGGATTTCCCAGGTCAGGGATCAAACCAGAGCTACAGCAGCGACAACGCTGGATCCCTAACCACTAGACCACCAGGGAACTCCTCTATCTGCTAGACTGGATGCTATCCAATCCACGACTCATTGAATAAAGACAGTAAGATCTTTAAAATTCACTCAGTTGTGTTTGTTTTTTTAACACTGCTATTCATATAAGCTCATGCAAATAGCTGTTCTAGAGAAGAGGTGCCTCTAACACGCCAGACAAATCTTACTCTCAGATACTGAACTAATACTTGGCGAGTAAACGAATCAATCTATACTATTTATGCTCCAACAGTTTTGAATTGCACACCCAGTCACTCCTCTCTTAAACTCCTCTTCCAGGATCTAAATTTTCTTTCTTCTTCACCATGTAAATGTATTCTTCCAAGTGCCATAAATCCCTCCTGGGACACAGTGGCCTTCATTGAGGATTCCAGGGGCAGACAGAGCCCGGCTCTACCAAAGGCGGAATGATATGCCTTGTTTTGTGTCGACATATATTTTCAGAGATTTGCTTCTTTTCTGTCACCTAATACAACCTGGCAAAATTTTCATTCAATCATTTAACAAAAATATGTTGAGAATTCACTCTGTGCTGATTAACACGCTAGAGGCTGGTGAACAAAACACAGCACAATCTCAGCCCTTGAAAGATTATGCAGGAGTTCCCGCTGTGGTGCAGTGGGTTAAGGATCCAGCATTGTCTCTGCAGCAGCATGGGTTTGATTCCCAGCCTGGTGCCATGGGTTAAGGATCTGGCACTGCCATCGCAGGAGCATAGGTTGCAGCTGTGGCTTGAATTCTATCTCTGGTGCAGGCAGGGACAGGAGCTAAGGAGGCACATGGGAAAGTCTTTGTTTTTTAAAGCATTTTCTTTTGGAAACTTCCAAAGGTATACAAATGTTAAGAGCACAATGGACCCTCACGTGTCCCTCACCCAACTTCAACAATTATCAGGACAGGGAACTCTATCCAATCTCCTGGCATAGAACATGATGGAAGATAATATGAGAAAAAGAATGCATATATTTGTATGACTGGGTCACTTTGCTATACAGCAGAAATGGACAGACCATTATAAATCAACTATAATAAAAAATTTAAAAAACCCAATTATCAATATTTGGCCACTCTTATCTCATCTACTTCCTGATTCTACTTTCTTTCTTGAGCATTTTAAAACCAGTCCCAGCTGTCATATCCTTTCTCCCATTTCAGATTTCTGCTTGCAGCTCTAACAGGTAGGGTGTGCCCAAACCCATCTCAAAGTCGGCAGGAAGGCTTCCTGGAGGCAGCAGCATCTAAACTGAGGCCTGGAGAAGGAGGATGATTAGCAGCCAGGTATAAGTGACAGGGGAGGAGGAGGAGAGCAAGAAGGGGGAAATGGGAGTTCCTGTCGTGGCGCAGTGGTTAATGAATCTGACTAGGAACCATGAGGTTGCGGGTTCGATCCCTGCCCTTGCTCAGTGGGTTAACGATCCCGCGTTGCCGTGAGCTGTGGTGTAGGTTGCAGACGCGGCTCGGATCCCGTGTTGCTGTGGCTCTGGTGTAGGCTGATGGCTACAGCTCCGATTAGACCCCTAGCCTGGGAACCTCCATATGCCGCGGGAGCAGCCCAAGAAATGGCAAAAAGACAAAAAAAGAAAAAAAAAAAAAGAAGGGGAAATGTTTTAGGCTAAAGGAAGAGTTTGTGCAGAGGTCAAAGGAGAGTGGAACATGACAGGTTTAGCTCTTTGTCACTCACCAGTGGTTTGTGGACTAGCGCAACTGGCAGCATGATGGGAGCTTGTTAGAACTTTAGAAGCCAGAGCCCCACCCGTGGTCTAGTAACATCAGAATCTGCAAAATCCCCAGGCGACATCCAGGTCCGAGAGGTAGTGGGTTGGGGGATGGCCTAAGGGTCAGTGCAGCTGGAAATAAGAACGGTGTCGAGAAAGGGGCAAAGCTTACGAAGGGCCGTAAAGCTAAGACAAAGGCTGGGGCTTTACCCTGACGCCAGGGGGGAGCCACTGTCTGTGTCGAGCAGGGGGTGATGCCATCAGATTGGCCTTTTAGGCAGCAAATCTGTGGATGGAGGTGGGGGAGGTAAGGGCCTCGGAAACCAGTTAAGCTTTTGTTCCCTTAGAAGCTCCAGGGTGCCGCGGGCTGGGCATGGACCCTGGAGCCCTGCAGTCTTGCCTGTGTTGTATTTTCACCGTAATGTTCAAACCTCAGCCTGGCTCCTGACAAACAAGTGGCTTTGACTCGAGACACAGCTATTTCATTTCTCTGAGCCTCTCTTTCCTCACCTGTGCCAAGCATGGCAACTTCTGTTTATGGGACCTTGATCACAGGGTCAGTGAAGAGTGAATGTCTAGAATGGAATTCAAATGGCATCAGAAAGGCTACCACTGCTTGGCTCGGTACCCACCCCTCCCTGAGCCCAGACGGAAAGCCCGGTGGGCAGGGAGAGAGCAGAATTGGGACCGGGGGCTCCACTTCTGGAGAAGTCAATTCAGCGCTCCCCACACCCCAGAACCTTCGCTGAGCAGCAGCTGCCCTGGCCAGTCCTCCATGCCTGTTCTCATACTTGCCTGCCCGCCGGGCTCAGGCCACTTCTCCCACCTGTAGTGCAGGTGTATGGGCTTCTGTTTACTCCTCAGTACTAAGTGCCACTATGTTCGGGACTCTCCTCCCCTCAGCCTCTCAAAATCCTTCCTGTTCTTTGAGCCGATGCCCACCCCCTCCGTGGCACCTCTCCTGCTCAGGTTGAGCTCAAATGGCCAGTGAAGATAGACCCCAATAATGATAGCAGAGTTGAGTGTCTGCTGGGGACACGGCACCAGAGGAAACCAGTCAGCAGGCCGCAGAGGGCCAGGTCCTCCCCCTCGCGGGGGGTCCTGTGCTGTGAGTGGAGGCTAAGCTCAGCTCATCAGGGAGGGACCTGAAGGAGTCATGTGCCTGAGGCCAAAGGGCCAAGGAGCCTGACTCTTTCCCGCTTTCCTGGAGCTGCACCTCCACGAGAGGCCACATGGGGTCAGTGTCCTTTCACGCTTGGGTTGGCACATCTGGATGGGGCCGGCCTGGGACCCCACAGCTCCCCGCAGGGTCCTTGCTGCAGAAAGTGCTGACCGATTGTGACTAAAACGTCCCTAAGGCTTGGAGCAACGTGGCCAGAGGGACTCAATGGTCCGGGCAAGGAAGAGGAGCAGCGGATTACGTCCACAGTCCTGTTTCACAGACAGGAGCCACGGGGCCCGGCTCAGGTGCCCTGTCTAGGCTGGCTCTGTGCTCTGACCAATGTAAAAAGAGTAGGCACTCAGGTGGGCCGACATGGGGTGGGCAGGAAGGTGCCAGAACAGAGAAGAAGCCTGAATCATGCAGGTTTAGGAAGATGGAGTGTCAGCAGCAAACCACCTCTGCTGGTCTATTTTTTTTTTTTATAAAAAAACTCAAGTATAGTTGATTTACAATGTTGTGCCAATTTCTGCTGTACACAAAGTTACCCAGCCATATATGTATATGTATGTGTGTACATGTGTGCACACATGTGTGTATATGTGTATATGTGTGTATACGTGTGCATATATGTGTGTGTATGTGTGTATATGTGTGTGAGAATGTGTGTGTATATGTGTATATGCGTGTGTATGTGTGTGCAAATGTGTATATGTGTGTGTGTATACGTGTATGTATTGTGTATGTGTGTATACGTGGATGTACATGTGTGTATACATGTGTGTATGTGTGTGTGTGTATATGTGTGTGTGTGTGTACAGTTTGTGTATATGTGTATGTGTGTGTATATATATATGTGTGTATAGTTTGTGTATATGTGTATGTGTGTGTATATATATATGTGTGTACAGTTTGTTTGTGTGTATATATACGTGTGTGTATACAATTTGTGTGTATGTGTGTGTGTGTATACAGTTTGTGTATGTGTGTGTGTGTGTATATGTATATACACACACATTCCCTTTCTTACACTGTTGCTGGTCCTATTTTTAACAACTACAGTCCACCTTGCCTCAGGGAGAGCTGGTGGTTGGGGTCTCAGACCAAAGCCACAACTCCCGGGAAGGGGCTCCTCCACGCCAGGGGGATGGCGTGTACCGACACAAGGGCCAACCGCCCTGCCAGACAGGGCTCTCTGAGGGCAAGTCCCCAGAGGCCTAAGCCAGCAGAGGCATGTGTCACCGGCTGGCAGAACCTCCTGCTCCCCAGAGGGATGCGGGTTCCTTGGCCTCGAGTGGGGATGGCTCCCTTGGCCTAGGAGATGAAGGCCAGGAAGGAGACTTTGGGGGAGGTGTGGGCTGGGGGCCCCAGGGAACTCTGAGGGACACGCCTGGCCCCAAACCTGGCCCCAGGCCCAGATCTCGGCTTTGTGGGGTCGCAAACTTTTACCATGAGGGGACCGCTTTAAGAAAAATAATGTGAAGTTACAAACCCAAAGTTGAATATCAAAATATTTACCTAGAATGAAAAAATAGATCCCATCAAATTGCAAGTTTTAAAGTGCTGAAAAATCACACAACTAGTAGAAAACCCAGAAAAATAACCTTTTTGTTAAGTGCCCACTACACAACGCTACAATATTTTTCCAGGTGTTTTTGGCTGCACATGCTGATGACTACTTCACTGGACAACGATTTTGTCCCATGATTTTCTATACAAAGAATAAAGAGAGAATTCCGTCTTTACTATGGTTGGTCAAAAATTCATATAATATTGCTACAGGCTTTTGCCTACAAACTCAGGAATTTATGCATTCTGTCACCCCCAACAAAGCGAGAAAACATGGTCTGCTTATAAGTGTACCTGCTGCTCGAGTAAGTATATTCCTGACAAGAGAAGACCTCTTGGCGGAAGAAAACTTTGACGAGACATCAGTGAGAACCAGACGCTCCCTTGTGACAACGAGGGGACTTTTCCCCAAACTACCTTCTGACTCTGCACCTTCGGACCCTTGTTCTTCTCACACATCTCCTGAGGGCAGAGGCTGGGTGTTATTTACCCACATGTTCCTGTGCCTGGCACACGGCTTGGTACACGGTGCTCAACGAATGAGGATATGGAGGAGCAGAGTGGGGCTGGGTGGTCCCTGCTCCCAGGTGGCCGGCCCCTGAGGGCAGAGAAGAAAGGCCGCCCTGTGCCCGAGGGGCCAGGGGACTGCCCGTAGCAGGTGGCAACCAGGTAACAGGCCAAACCCGCCACCTTCCCTCCCTTGGCCACTTTCTCATCTATGACACAATTTTGAAAAGGTTCTTTTTTGGTTTTTTGTTTTCTTTTCTTTTTATGGCCGCACCAGAGGCATATGGGAGTTCTCAGGCTAGGCGTTGAATCAGGTCTATGCCACAGCCACAGCCACACCAGATCCAAGCCGCATCTGTCATGCCAGAGCTTAACCCACTGGGATCCTGAAACCTCTGAGTGAGGACAGGGATCAAACCCACATTCTCACGGACACTATGTTGGGTTCTTAACCTAGTGAGCCACCATGGGAACTCCTAAAAAGGCCTTCCTTTAGAAATCAGGCAGGATTTCCTGTTGTGACTCAGCAGATTTCAAACCTGGCTAGCATCCATGAGGATATGGGTTCGATCCCTGGCCTCTCTCAGTGGGTTAAGGATCTGGCATTGCCTTGAGCCGTGGTGTAGGTTGCAGACGCGGCTTGAATCTGGTATTGCTGTGGCTGCAGTGTAGGCCTCAGCCACAGCTCCGCATCAACCCCTAGCCTGGGAACTTCCATATGCTGCAGGTGCGGCTCTAAAAAGAGAAAAAAAAAAAAAAAAATCAGGCAAAGACTAACTGCAGCCTAGTGTTTACATGCACACATTTCTTCTGGGCATTTCTCAGGAAATTAGTAGGCTTTTCCAAATCCTGAATCCCAAAAAATATCAATCTGGAAAACAGGAATAAGTACTATAATTCTCCCGTGAGAATCAAAGCTTAGCAGTCAACACACAGACATGACTGGTTGGAAGGATTCCACTGACCTTAAGTGCAATCAGAAGCAGCAGAAAGTGCTGATAACTCCAAGTTGAAGGCTAAGGTCAACACTTTGGGGAACGGGGATGGGATCTCACAGGAGACACGGGGTCACCGTATAATCAGGCGCTTGAAGCTGCTGCAATATTACGACTGTGTGTTTGTGGCCCTGTCTGGTGCTTGACTTACTGCTGAAAATAAAATAAATATTTATAGGTTTCTACACTTCATATACCTTTCTCAAATCCTATGAATGATGCTCCTAGAAGTAACAAGTTTGAAGGCAAAAATAAGCCCCTAAATTGGCAATTCTAACACAATTCCGTGTAGTGCCGTTCACTTTGCTAGAAGATCTGAGTATTGCATTATCCAAATCCTATCCAATGACACACACTGTTGTTTTCCTGTGTTTGAAAATTCACTATAGTCTGGTTCTTTGTGAATACCACTAAACTTAACTTTTCTTTTTCCACCCCTGCTTTTCAGGGCTGCACATGTGGCATATGGAAGTTCCCAGGCTTGGGGTCAAATCAGAGCTACAACTGCTGGCCTACGCCTCGGCCACAGCAACACGGGATCTGAGCCATGTCTGTGACCTATTCCACAGCTCATGGCAATACTGGATCCTTAACCTACTGAGTGAGGCCAGGGATCGAACCTTCATCCTCATGGATATTAGTCAGGTTCCTTATGGCTGAGCCACGAAGCCTCCAACTTTCTTATATATTAATAAAAAATTTTAGGTATATGTGATAATGGGTAAACAGTATGAAGAATGTTGGAAGTGTTTTAAGAATCACTTATGATTTGGAGAATTTCCAAGAATTCCCGGGAATTCAATTTCTTGTTCCAGAATCCTGACGTTAATTACCTGTCAAGAATTTGGAAACGCTCTTCCAGCCTCAGTGAGGATCCAGTTTCGAGTTAGGGGACTGAACAAATCAAGCTGTAGAACTAGGACACTGGCTCGGGGAACTGTTCGGGTCACCACCGTGTCTCCTGGTAGATGTCATTTCAAGTGGAAATCTCAGCCCAGGGCTCAGGATTTGTGTTTGGGTCGGCAGGCTGCACTGAAGTAAGGGGCTGAGAATCGAAAAGGACCTCAGGGGTTGTCCGGTGACCTTGAGCCAGGGGAGCACCCATGACAGATGGCCCCACATCTGCTCTTTCCTTCTTCATGAGCCTCAGACTCTTCACAGCCTCCAGCCCTGCAGAGGGGAGGGTTCACCTTCTCCCTGGGGAAATAATTTTCTTTTGTCCCATCCAGATCAGGGCTTTGGGAGACCATACAATCGACCCTTGTCCCTTGGTATCTACTGGGGATTGGTTCCAGGAGCCTGAGGATACCAAGATCCCCTGATCAAGCCCCGTGTATGAGGTGGAATAGTATTTGCACATAGATCAGGCACCTCCACCTACAAACTTTAAATCATCTCTAGATTACTTATCCCTAATGCAGTGTAAATGCTAGGTAAATTAGTTGTAAATACAATGTAAACGCTGTGAAGATAGTTGCCGGTACACCGCAAATTCAAGATTTCCTTTGTGGAACTTTCTAGAACTTTTTCAAAAATATTTGTTTTTAGCCACGGTTGATTGAATTACCAGCTGTGGAACATGTAGGTACAAAGGGCCCACGTATATGATCCTTTAACTTGGCTTCTCTTGTGGAAAGAGCTCTGGGTCTGATTCAAAAACCCAGATTAGAGTCCTCGATCTGTGAGGGGCAGGTTTTCTCGTGCTGGACTCTAGCTGGTCTGTTTACGTGAGTGCTCCAGCAGGCTCTGAGGCTGGGGTACTGAAAAAAATACTGGTTAAATAAACGAATAGATAAGCAAATAAATGAGTCGTTGGGAAGGCATCTGAGAAGGAGCTGGCATCTGATAGGCACCATCTCCGATCCTCACAGAAGGGAAATGAGGACTTTGGGTTAAACAAGCTGGACTGAAAACATATGGCTCTCTCTCCTCCCTCCCCAAACTCCATTGGAGTGGTTTCACTAAGAAATACAAAAGGGGGAGTTCCCGTCGTGGCGCAGTGGTTAACGTATCCGACTAGGAACCATGACGTTGCGGGTTCGGTCCCTGGCCTTGCTCAGTGGGTTAACGATCCGGCGTTGCCGTGAGCTGTGGTGTAGGTTGCAGACACAGCTTGGATCCCGCATTGCTGTGGCTCTGGTATAGGCTGGCGGCTGCAGCTCTGATTAGACCCCCCAGCCTGGGAACCTCCCATATGCCGCGGGAGCGGCCCAAGAAATGGCAAAAAGACAAAAAAAAAAAAGAAAAAAAAAGAAATACAAAGGATGTGAACGGCCAAGGACAGAGAGAAGAGATGTCAACAACTCTTTAAAAGATAGAATAGAATAGAAATGGCCACCAGGACCAAGGAGGCAATAGTTGGTGCCACCTCCTCAGAAGGTGGGGACGAGTCGGGGCAGAACCACCTCTCCTGTCCTCACCCTCAGAGGACATGAGAAGTTTATTCACTGCAGAAGCAGACCAGACAAGCCAGCTCCCAGGTCACGAGGCCCAGCAGACTGGGAGAAGGGCACCCACTAAAGTCAAGGCACTTGAGTGCCAGGCCCAGACTGTGCCCTGGGGTCCCATTCTCATCAAGGCAGCCTGGTAACTGGAGGTGTTTCCAGGTGGGCAATGGAGGATTCTTCTTTGGAAAAACCAACCAGCCCAAGAGAAAAGACCAATAGCTACTGAAATTTGGGTCCTCCCAACAAAATAAGCAGGTCTCAGCATGGTCACTCTGTAGGGAGCTCCCAGCAGGCCCTATGCTGGCACATATGTTCCCAGGCTCAAAGGCCCCACTCAACCACCCTTAGAAAGCCCAGAGTCACCAGAGTGGGAGAAAATCGTTAGTAAACCAACCAACAAGAACTGTGCTGAATTCAATGCTCAGAAAATGCTCAGAAAATACTATAAACGCAGACCTCAGCGAAACGGCAGGTTCATTTCCAGACAACCACAATAAAGCAAATACTGCAATAAAGCAAGTCGCATGAATTTTTTTGGTTTCCCAGTGTGTGTAATATTTATATTTATATTACACCAACAAAACAAAACACAAAAAAATTTAAAAAAAACAAAAACAAAAATATTACACCACGGTCCATTAAGGGTGCATTAGCATCATGTCTAAAAAAACGCAGAGTATACACCTTAATTAAAGAACACTCTATTGCCGAAAAATGCTCACCATCTGACAATGCAAAGTTGCCACAAACCTTCATTTTGTAAAAACCTCAGCATCTGCAAAGTGCAATAAAGTGAGGTACACCTGTGCACATTTAAAAACAACTATTGCTCTCGGAGTTCCCGCTGTGGCGCAGCAGAAATGAATCTGACTAGGAACCATGAGGTTCGAAGCCCAGTGGGTTAAGGATCCGGCGTTGCCCTGAGCTGTGGTGTGGGTCGCAGATGAGGCTCGGATCTGGCGTTACTGTGGCTGTGGCGTAAGCCGGCAGCTACAGCTCCGATTAGACCCCTGGCCTGGGAACCTCCATATGCGGGTTGAGCTTTTTAGGGTGGCTGCGGCCCTAGAAAGACAAAAGACACACGAAAAAATTAAAAATAAAAAAATAAAAAAACTATTGCTCTACTGCAGCAGGAAGAGAGCAAGTAGAATTATTTTTATCTGCTAGGTGTTTGCACTGAGTTTTTACAATTTATTTGTCTATTTTTATAATTTTTGTATTTTTCGGGCCACACCCACGGCATATGGAAGTTCCCAGGCTAGGGGTCAAATCGGAGCCGCAGGTGCCGGCCTACCCCACAGCCACAGCAATGCAGGATCCTTAATCCACTGATCGAGGCCAGGGATCAAACCAGCATCCTCATGGATACTAGTCAGGTTCTTTACCACTGAGCCACAGTAGGAACTCTGCACTGAGTTTTGAAAACCACGCTTTTTATTCAAAAAGATTTACATGAACTTCGAGCTTTTGACATTATGTACATTGCTGTAGATTTATGACTAACGTACTTATCTAAATAAGGTTTCCTGAATCTAATTCGAGAATAGGAGATGTTGTCCATGTGTTCTTATTTAAAACCAAGTTTTGATGCAAATAACGTAGCTCATTTTCTTCTTCCTTCGATGTCAGGAATCTTTAAGGACAGAAAATAACAGTGCATCGCAAAATGCAATCTGATTTGGGATTTTAAATTTTACATTAGTGAGTTGACCTAGTAAAGAATTTCATTGCTTAAAAAAACCCTGATTTTTTTTTTCCCTCAGAGGGGAGTGAATATGTATGTATATCATATTTATATTTTATTTCTAAAGGGGGCCTTGTTTACGTTTGGCTTTTGCAGCTTATGAATTTTTTTATCCATATCAGATAACCTCCAATGTTAAATATGGAGACAAAACAAGCGAACATAAATGAACAGAAATTAAAAAAGGAATTCAGGCAACGAAGATCATGTAAGGCACGGAAGGAAACTTAAACAATTATAAAGGCCCTCACAAACATCAGGATCCATAAGAAAGGAGGATGCCGCAGTATATATGGTGTGCGTATAGACACGTATATACACATCCAGAAAACAAGAGATCATTTTGGGAACTATGAGAGTCCAAATAAATGCAGTGGGAGGGATGGAAGGTAAATGCGTGGAAATCTCTCAGAAAGTAGAACAAAAAGATGAAGAGATGGAAAGCCGAGTGGTCAGATATCGCGTACAAGAGAAGTTTCGGGGAGTTCCCGTTGTGGCGCAGTGGTTAATGAATCTGACTGGAAACCATGAGGTTGCCGGTTCGATCCCTGGCCTTGCTCAGTGGGTTAAGGATCCGGCGTTGCCACGAGCTGTGGTGTAGGTTGCGGACGCGGCTTAGATCCTGTGTTGCTGTGGCTGTGGTGTAGGCTGGCAGCTACAGCTCTGATTTGACCTTAGCCTGGGAAACTCCATATGCCGAGGGTGCGGCCCTAAAAAGACAAAAGAAAAAAAAAAAAAGAGAAGTTTCACTAGGAGAAACCAGGGGAAATTGAGGAGGACATCATTAGTAAACTTATACAAGAAACATTTTTGGGACTGAAGCCATAAATCACCAGTTTGAAAGGTCCTACAGGGCATCAGCGAGAAGAATGAAAATAGAACCACCCCAAGGTAAGTAATCTTTTTTTTTTTTTTTTTAAGGCAAGAAATAGATTTATTAAGATAGGATGCCTGTGAGAGGTGCAAGCGGGCAGGCAGGAAAGCGCTGCCCAAGTTACTTCACCTTGAACCATCAGAACATCCAGAATAAGGACAGGGGCCTACCAGCTTAGAGAGTCGAGGAATAAAGTCACACGCAAAGATCAACAGCGAGAAGAGGACGGGGTTTCTCACCAGCCACGCTGGGAACTGGAAGACAAGGAAATGATACCTTCAACATCATGGGAGAAATGCCTTCTCGGGTGAGCATCTGTTTCCAGCCAAACTCTTCCTCTTGGGAGGACAGACTCACGGCATTTCAAACCTGTAGGCTTTCAAACGATTTGCTTCCCACGCAGCCTGGTCCCTGGAAGTTCCTGGAGTAGGAGCTCCATCTACCACAATGAGGGAGTGAACCGAGAAGGCTGGGGGGGTGTCTTCGGACTCAGGAGGGGAGGCGAGTGGATGCTCAGGGCTCAGGGTGATGGGAAGTCCTGGAGGACAGCCCCTCGCTGGCCCAGGTTGGAACTGGAGGCTGGGAACTGGGCCACGGACGTCTCATCTGGGAGGAAAAATAAACGTGGCCCATGACCCAGGTGTTAGGTCACATGGAGAGAGGGTGGGTTTGGGATCAAAATGAGTGCTAGATATAGAGAGAAGCAAGCACACCAAAAAAGGCGGTTCTGAATGTGGGCGAGGGGCAGAGGTGAGGAAACTGCAGGAAAGAAAGTGTCATCTTGCACCAGGAGCTGCAGTACTGACTTAGTCATCATACAAATACTGAATATTGACCTTTAAATGTGGCCATACAACTCGCCATGAGGTGGGGGTGTGGAGATGTATCTGTGTATGTGTGTGTTGGGGGGGGTGTGGTATGTGTCAAAGAGATAAATCCTTATCTTTTGTGAAGTCAATAACGGATGTCTAACATGAAAAAGAAAGAAATATCCATTTAGGTGTGTATGTATGTATTATGTATGTATGTATGTGCGTCTTTTTAGGGCCGCACCTGCGGCACATGGAGGTCCCCAGGCTAGGGGTTGAATCGGAGCTGTAGCCGCCGGTCTACACCACAGCCACAGCAACTCGGGATCCAAGCCATGTCTGCGACCTACACCACAGCTCATGGCAACGCCAGATCCTTAACCCACTGAGCGAGGCCAGGGATCGAACCCGTGTCCTCATGGATACTAGTCCAGTTTGTGAACCAGGGAGCCACGACGGGAACTCCAAGAAGAAACAGACTTTTAAATACAGAGATAAATTTTTAAAAAAAGAAAAAGAAAAAAGCTAGAGGAAAAAAAGTGGCTGCCCCTGGGGCTGGGGCTCAAAGGGGAATAGAAGTGATGGGCGAACGCCTGTTTTTGTTTTTTTTTTTTTTTTTTTTTTTGTTATAAGCCGTGAAGTGCTATTTAACTTTGAAAACCACGGTGACCTGTATTACAGTGCTCAAAACAAAAACTGATGATAAAAAAAAAATTTAAAAACACCAAACAAAACTAATGGCGAGTCCCTCCCCTCCCCTCCCCTGCTGCAACCCCACCAGGCCCTCTGCGCTCAGAAACAAGGACTCTGCGAGTCTAAAGAGGGCTCCTCCGGTCCCCTGAAGCCCACCGGAGTTACCAAAGGCAGAGGCAGCCCCTGGGCTCCTTGGTGAGAGAGACTCGCAGCCAAGTGCAGCGGCCGACGAGAGCCCTTTCTCCCTCACCTTCCCTCCACGCTGCTGGGCTCCTGCCAAGACTCGGTTCTTTGCTAAATCAGACCCTAAATCTCCTGCCTCACCCCCACACCAGCTCCCGCCAAACTGACTTTGCAGGAGGATTTATTAAACTGGAGGAACTTATGGGGGCGGGGGTGGGTAGGGGGGGACAGACACACCCCCCCCACCTCAAATCACAAGGCATCTTCCCTGGCTCTGGTCCTCCGGGGAGAGCAGAATGGATGGGCTGCCCTGGGAGACCCCGTGGATCGGAAACTAGTTACAGATGTGCGCTTCGGCCTAAGAGGGACACTTGGAGACCTGACCGTTTCAGGAGTTTGGGGGTATTCAGGGGTTGCCTGGAAACCAGAGACCAAATAGGAAACAGGAAGCCCCAGGAGAAGGAGGCTTAAATATTTCAGCATCATTTCCAGAGTGCAAGGCTGTGCGCCAGGGCCCGAGGGCAGCTCTGGTCTTATTTCTCCTTAGCCTCAGATCATCAGAACTCCTTGCACCTCACGGCCCCCCCATCCCAATCGCATTTTGCACCTCTTAGAGGTGGAGGGTGGAATCTTAAAGGGCCCACGTTGGAGGCCAAGCACACGCACACGCCCACCTCTGCAAAGACATTTTCTGGCACGGGTTTCTAGTGCAGCTTGGAAGTTTAACAGAAATGACGTCTCACACCTCCAGGCTTCCTGCAGCTGCAGTGGTTGCCGTGCAGGGCTCTGACTTAACTTCTTGCATTTGTGTGACCCTGGGTGAGGCTGGATCTGTCTGAGTCCGCCCCAGAATCTGTAGCTGGAGCAGAGTGTGGCCAAGCTTGGAGAGTTCCTGGGACACAAAGGAGCCCAGAGCATGAAACTGGAGCAGCTCCCAGCGGAACACACCCACCATGTCTTTGCTGCAGACACAGACTTGGCCGAAGTGGTCCCCTACAATGGGCCTTGCCCCTTACACCCTGTCTTTCTCTGTCCCTGCAAATCCATGTGGAACCCCTTCCCAATTTCCCACCTGACCACCTCCTTGGGGGCTCCAGATTTTGTGTTCATCCTTCTTCCATACCCTTCGGCTTTTTGACTGCAATTCCCAGTTGGCACCAGCGTGAGCGCACTTGGAAATTGAAGGCATGTGTGGTGTGAATTTCAGGGTCAGGCAAACCTGGCAACTTAACCTCTCAGTCCCAGCTTCTTCATCTATAAACACATGGATAATCCTTTTCTTTCAGTGGTGCTGTGAGGATTGGGACATGAAGTATCCAGGTCTGGAATAGACCTTTTTCCAAAGACATACAAATGGTCAACAAGCGCATGAAAAGATGCTCAGCATCGTTTGTCATTAGGGAAATGAGAATTAAAGCCCGGATGAGATACCACTCCTCACCTACTAGAACGGCTGTAATAATGAAAAAGAAAAATGAAAAATAATAAGTGTTGACGAGGACGTGGAGCAATCGGAACCCTCCAACATTGCTAGTGGGAATAGAAAATATGGCAGCTGCTGTGGAAGACCGTTTAGCGGTTCATCAAAAAGTGAAACATAGAATTTCTGTATGACTCAGGAATTCTCTCTTAGCTCCATATCCCCAAAGAATCAAAAACAGGTACTCAAGTAAAAACATGGACACGAATGTTCTTAGCAGCCCTGTTCACAGCAGCCCAAAGGGAGAAACAACCCAAAATGCCTTCACCTGATGAAGGGATAAGCAACATGTGCTCTCGCTATACGATGGGATGTGATTCAGCCGCAAGAAGGAATGAAGCTCTGATTCCTGCTACATGGGGAACCTACACTCGGTGAAAGAAGCCAAGACCAAAGGGCTGCTTATCCTATGGCTCCGTTTATATGAAATATCCAGATGAGTTAAATCCACAGAAACAGCAGATTTCTTTTCTGATTGGTAAATATGTAATTTAGTGGTGCCCTTGGGACTGTTTCTAGGGCAGACCGGACTCCTCTGAAAGGGAATCTCCCAAATGAATGTGAGATGATAAACCCAGTAAATACGATCAATAGGACGTGTGCACAGGTTTCATGGGAAAATAGAGTGGTTCCTTCCACTCTCAAGACTGGGCACCTTGGCTAGTCCTCGAAATCACCAGGTAAACATGGGCAGAATCTCCCTTACTCCCTCCCAGCAAAGGACGCGGCGGGGGTCGAAACGGCAGATCAGTGATCGCCAGGGGCGGGGGAAGGGGTGGGGGGAGGGGAATGACTGCTTAAAATGAGCAGGATTTCCTTTTGAGGTGATGAAAATGAGCCAGATAGAGGTGATGCTTGCACACCGCTGTGAAGGTTTTTTTTCAATGTTTAAAAAAAATTTTTACAGTCGCACCCATGACACATGGAGGTTCCCAGGCTGGGGTAGAATTGGAGCCATAGCCTCTGGCCTATGCTACAGCCATAGCAATGATGGACCCAAGCTGTGTCTGCGACCTACACTGCAACTCATAGCAATGATGGATCCTTAACCCACTGAGCAAGGCCAGGGATCGAACCTGCATCCTCGTGGATTCTCGTGGGTTCGTTACCGCTGAGTCACAGTGGGAACTCCCCACTGTGAATGTTCTCATTGCCACTGTATCTATCCCACATTTGAAAATGGTTAATTTTATGTTACACAAATTTTACCCCATTAAAAAAAAATCTGGAGTTCCCATTGTGGCTCGGCAGAAACAAATCTGACTAGCATCCATGAGGACACAGGTTCAATCCCTGGCATCCATCAGTGGGTTAAGGATCCAGTGTTGCTGTGAGCTGTGGTGTAGGTTGCCAGCGTGGCTCGGATCTGACGTTGCTGTGGCTGTGGCATAGACTGGCAGCTGTAGTTCCAATTCAACCCCTAGCCTGGAAACCTCCATATGCCGTAGGTAGGGCCCTAAAAAGACCAAAAAAAAAAAAAAAAAAATCTGTGTTGGAGGTCTGTGTCTGATAATGGATGAAGACTTTGGATTTCAAACTTGGCTGCTCATAGGACTCACCAGTCAATACTGATGCCTGGGTCCCAGGCCCAGAGGCTGGTTTAACAGGCATGGGAAAAGGCCTGACCGGAGAGGTTTATGAAAGCTCCCCAAGGGATCCCAGCACCAGGACCTCCCCTTCCATTTCCAGTGAGCTGGCACCCCTTCCTCCCAGTTTGCAGCCTTGCTGAGGTCTCCAGGGCAGCTAGACAGAACGTCTATGGCTGACCTCAGTTGTGCTTCATTGTAAGTGGTGTCAACAGCGTCTGACCTTGTATTTGAGCATGTGAATGTGGGAGGCAGCAAAAAGTGGTGTCAACAGCGTCTGACCTTGTATTTGAACATGTGAATGTGGGAGGCAGCAAGAAGTTAGGTTTATGTGTGGATGCATGAAGAAATATACAAAGCCTCAGGGGCATGAGATCTGTGTCTATGAAGGTAAGTGAGGGTGGCCAGCCATGGTCTTAAAACCATCTACCTTGAAGGAGGCGTTCCAGGTATTTCCTACACAAGTCACCTGTGAAGCCAACCCCCACATGTTACAGCAAAAGCCAAGGGAGGCTGCATGTCTAAATCTAGAAAACAGCATTGGGGACATTTTCAACATGCTTTTCCAATGGTCTCGCCAGGGAGCACCTACTTTAGACTTAATTCGGATTAAGAACAAAAAATTGGAAAGTATAGATGGCAGATTTTGTGTGGAGGTCACTGTGTCATCTTAGAGCCCATAGTAACCAGACAGCCAGGGAAGTATTAGGACCACAACGCAGTGTCCTAGTTATCCATCGCTGTGTGACAACCCAACCCAGAACACAGTGGCTTGAGAACCATTTGCAACCTGATGGCCACTGAGATACCTACCGCCAAAACGAACAACAAAACCCTGAAAGACAGAAAACACTAAGTGTGGGTGAGTATGTGGAGAAATTGGAATACTGTGCACTGTTGGTGGGAATGTAAAATGGTGCAGCTGCCATGGAAAACTGTACAGCCATCCTGCAAAAAATTAAAGATACACCACAGCTCACTTTTTTTTTTTTGTCTTTTTGCCATTTCTTGGGCTGATCTGGTGGCATATGGAGGTTCCCAGGCTAGGGGTCCAATCGGAGCTGTAGCCACTGGCCTACGCCAGAGCCCCAGCAACACCAGATCTGAGCCGTGTCTGCAACCTACACCACAGCTCACAGCAACATCAGATCCTTAACCCATGGGGCAAGGCCAGGTATCGAACCCGCAACCTCATGGTTCCTAGTCGGATTCGTTAACCGCTGAGCCATGATGGGAACTCCATAAAAATTAAAGATACAATTACTAATATGATCCAGCCATTCTACTTCTGGGTTTATACGCCAAAGAACTGAAAACTCAAAGAGAGATTTGTACACACATACTCTTAGCAGTCTTAGCCGCAGTGTCCTAAAGGCGGAAGCAGCCCAAGGGTCTGTCCATCGATGAATGAATGGACAAAGTGTGGTGTATACATTGTACATACACACAACAGAATAGTATTTAACCTCAAAAATGAAGGAGATTCTGTCCATGGATGCTGCTTAAAGACATTATGCCAGGTGAAATAAGACAGTCACAAAAAGACAGGTACTGTATGATTCTACTTGAATGAGGTGCTTAGAGTAGTAAAATTCATAGAGATAGAAGGTAGAATGTTGGTTGCCAAGGGCTGGGGTGTGGGGGCAACAGTTATGTTTCAGTGGGTGGAGCTTTCGTTTGGGAAGATGGAAAGACTTCTGTGATGGATGGATGGTGATGGTGGCACAATAACATGAATGTACTTTTTTTTTTTTTTCGTCTTTTTGCCATTTCTAGGGCCACTCCCGCAGCATATGGAGGTTCCCACGCTAGGGGTCCAATCGGAGCTGTAGCTGCCAGCCTATGCCAGAGCCCCAGCAACGCAGATCCGAATCGCATCTGCGACCTACACCACAGCTCACGGCAACGCCAGATCCTTAACCCCCTGAGCAAGGCCAGGGATCGAACCCGCAACCTCATGGTTCCTAGTCGGATTCATTACCCACTGAGCCACGACGGGAACACCAACATGAATGTACTTAACGCCACTGAACCGTAAACATAAAAAGGGTTAAGATGGTACATTTTATGTAATGTATGTTTTACCACACTTTTTAAAAAGTTTATATACTATCCCTTCAAAAACAAACAAACAAACAAACAAACAAAAAACCCAAAGCCCAACCAAGACCTGTTTTATGATCTCTCCTGATTCTGTGGGTTCTCTGGGCCTGCCTGAGAGGTATTTTTTTCTCCATGTGAGGTCAGCTGGGGCCGCAGTCATCTAGGGCTTGGCTGGGGTTCACTCATGTGGTTGGTGCTCAGGTGGCGGGGGGACGTCTGGAAGGTGGTGGGCTCAGCTGGGGTGGTGGGATGACTAGGCCTCTCTCTCTCCCTATGTAGACTCAGGGCCTCATCCTTCTGGAGTGGCCTCTCCGCGTGGCCTCTCCGCATGGCCAAACCAACAGGGCAGCCAGATCCTTACATGGCAGTTCGGAGCTCTCAAAGGTGCAAAGGCAGGGGATGTCAGGCTCTCTGATGGCTCAGGCCCCAGCCTGACACAGCACCACTTCCCCCACATCCTGTTGGTTAAAGAGAGCCCCAGGCCATCCTGGATGCACAGCAAAGGCTCTGCACAAGGCGGTGAAGCCCGGGCGCTGGGGTGGGTCACTGGGGCCATTTGTGTCCACTTGCTGCCATGCTCCACATTTCCAGAACTAGGGTTTGTGACCTCCTCCAGCCTCCTCCTGCCGTGTCTCTGTCTGATCTGCCCTTCTTCGTGGATTCCTCAGCCTGAAGGGGGACACATCCATCCGGTCCCCTAACACTGCACCCAGACTCTCCCCCGATGTCCCTCTCTCCTTCCTGTGCCCCTTTTCCTACCTGCTCAGTCACCAGCAAGTCCTGCCTCTCTGGGTGCTAAGTTCCTCCACTCTTCTCCAACCCACTGTCATGGTCTTCGTCCAGGCCACTGCCGCCCTGCACGGGGGCTAAGACACTCCTCTGACAGACTCGCCTCCTGGACTGGCCCCCTCCAGCCCTCCCCAAGCCACAGGGCAGTGATCTCGAGCTCTTAAAGTCTCTCCCACCTCCCTGTGTCCCCACAGGGCACAGGCCCAGCTCCTGCTCAGGGTACCCAGTCACCTTCCCTGGCTGCCCGGTCCAAAGTGGCTTCCAAGTGCTCTCCCAGAGGGGGCTGGCTTTTATTCCCCTCGGAAAACTTTTCCCGGAGTTCCTGTCGTGGCGCAGTGGTTAACGAATCCGACTTGGAACCATGAGGGTGCAGGTTCGATCCCTGGCCTTGCTCAGGGGGTTAAGGATCTGGCGTTGCCGTGAGCTGTGGTGTAGGTCACAGACATGGCTTGGCTCCTGCGTTGCTGTGACTCTGGCATAGGCCAGTGGCCACAGCTCTGATTACACCCCTAGCCTGGGAACCTCCATATGCCGCGGGTGTGACCCAAGAAATGGCAAAAGACAAAAAAAAAAAAAGAAAGAAAGAAAAAAACCTTTTCCCTACTCACTATCCTCTTGTTTATCTATCCCCCTGTCTCCTCTTCTCCTTTCTGCTTCCGCTTGTGTATTTCTCAGACTTGTAGTTACTTCTGTCTTCTCTTTCCTTAGGTTGGACCATATAGAATTACAATTTATCCTGATGTTTTTAGCTCTTAAGAAAATGCCAGTTTCATATGGTGCCAGCCAGGAGATTATGAGCCACGTGTGAGTGAGTGACGTGGTACCTTGGAGTCCCTGGTTTCTGGCACAGGGGTTTCACCAGTCGGTCCCACGTATTGGGCCTCAAGAAAGGATTTCAGCAAGTCCAGAGGAAAGGCAGGCGTAATGCCAGAGACAAGGAAAAGCAATTCGGTGCGAGATGGACAGGAGGCTCTAGAAAAGAAAGCTCTGGGAGTATAACCAGGAGGCACCTCGGTGAAGAAGAGGGAACCTGTCTAAATAACTAGAGCAGGGTTCTCACAAAGAAGCTTTTCACGTGGCAGAACGCACGTCAGTTCTGGACGAGGGCCAGGGAAGCAAGGGCAAACACAATGGAAGAGCAAGAATACTTTCTGAATAGTGCCAGGAAAGCTAAAGCTGAGCTTTGCAAAAACAAGGGGTTTTTTTTGGGGGGGGGGTTGTTTGTAGTTTATGGTTGTTGTTTGTTTGTATATATGTGTCCTATTGCTGCTGTGACAAATTACCACGATTTTAGTGACTTAAGCCAACACAGATTCATAATCTTACAATGCTGGAGATCAGAAGTGTTACTAACATGAGGCTCAAGCAAAGGTTTTGGCAGGACTGTATTCCTTCTGGAGGGACTAGGGGAGAATCAGTTTTCTTGCCTTTTCTAGCTTCTAGAAATTCCTTGGCTGGTGGTCCCTTCCTCCATCTTCAAAACCAGTAACACTGGGCCAAGCTGTCCCATGCTTCCATCTCCTCTATCTCCCTCTACAGCCTCCCTCTTCCACTTTTAAGGACCCTTGTGACTTCCTTGACCCACCAGGATAGTCCAGGATAATCTTCTTATTTTAAGGTCAGCTGACTAATAACCTTAATTCTATCTGCAACCTTCCATTTCTTAATTTCATCTATATCCTCTTTGCTAAGTAACATAACACATTCACAGATTCTGAGAGTTAGGATGTGGGTATCTGTGGGGGGGCCATTCTGCCTAATACAGTTATTTTCATGGTGTTTGTTTAGAAGAATAAGAACGATTAATAGGAAACTGATAGACCCACTGCTTGGCCGTACATGTTAGTGGGTGTCAGAGTCCACGCAGGTGCTATCTGCTCCTAAAGGGGAAAACAAACCATTTTTTTTTGTCTTTTGTCTTTTTTGTTGTTGTTGTTGTTGCTATTTTTGGGCCGCCCCCTTGGCATATGGAGGTTCCCAGGCTAGGGGTTGAATCGGAGCTGTAGCCACCAGCCTATGCCAGAGCCACAGCAATGCGGGATCCGAGCCGCGTCTGCAACCTACACCACAGCTCACGGCAACGCCGGATCGTTAACCCACTGAGCAAGGGCAGGGACCGAACCCGCAACCTCATGGTTCCTAGTCGGATTCGTTAACCACTGCGCCACGACGGGAACTCCAAAACAAACCATTTTAAGAGGAAATTGCAGGAGTTCCCATTGTGGTGCCGTGGAAACGAATCCAACGAGTATTGATGAGGATACGGGTTTGATTCCTGGCCTCGCTCAGTGGGTCAGGGAATCCAGGGTTGCTGTGGCTGTGGTGTAGGCCGGCCGCTGTAGTTCTGATTCAGTCCCTGGCCTGGGAACTTCCTTATGCCTTGGGAGCGGCCCTAAAAAAAAAAAAAAAAAAGAGGAAAATCACAACACAATCTGGGTGAGATAGGGTGGCAGGTGTGAGTCTTGGTTCACAAATTCCAGTCTGTGAGAAAGGTCACGTTTCTCTATTTATTGCAAGTTGACAAGGTCCTATCCTGCCATCTTGGCAGGAAACTCAATTTAAATTATTCCCAAGCCCCCTCCTTTCGCCAGAATTTGAGGGCTGCACCTCTGAACAATTAATTATCATCATCCCCAGATTCCACCTGCCAGGTACTGCTCTAAGTATTTACCCACATGAATGCATTCAGTCCTCATAACCTCTTACGACAAACAGTACTAACATCTCCATTTTACAGATGAAGAAACTGAAGCCCAGAGAGACTGAGGAGCTTGCCCAAGGTCACACAGCTCGAGGCCAAGATGGTTGGGGCTGATATCCTCTTTGTCAGAATGCAAAGTGATCCCTTGAAGCTTTTCTCTGTTTTGATGCCACATGTGGGGTGTGGAAATCTTTGATGAGATGGGGCACCCTGGTACCTGTGTCCTAGCCTCTCCAAGGGTAACAGGCAGCCAAGGACCCAGGAGTTATCACTTCTTTAGCACTGCCCAGTTCTGCTCCTTCTTACCTTGATGGATGACATTTTTGTTTATTTGTTTCGGAGAATTCTGTCCGCTACCCCTCCAACTGCCATTAAAAATGTTTGTCATAATCTCTTCAACCAGTTCCAGAAATAGACAGCCAATGAGTATTCCTATTTTTGGCTTCATTGTACAAAACTCCCCCATAGGTGGGATTCATAAGGACCCAGCTACCTTCACCAATCTTGAAAGGAGAACTTACTAGGAAATTGTCCAGTTACACAAGGCAGGGGGTTCCTGTCACCTTTAACACGGTTCAGATACATCTCAGAGCATGGACAGAACCTGCAAAGAAAACCTCCAAACTCTGCCCTGTCCTCTTTGAGGAGTCCTGGAAAAGGCAGGGGATAACAGGAGGCATGTAGATGGTGAACCAATTTGTTAAACATGGAAAAAAGAGGTAGATTCCAAAACTAACCTACCTGAAACTTGGCTAAAGTTTTGAAAAGATGATTAAATATAACGATTTGTAAGCCTTTAGCAGAAGAAATGGTCTCTCCTTAATAGTGATAGATCCTGCAGACTGGAGAATCCGTGAGATAATACGCTCTGGATTGAAACATGGACTCTCACTAAATATGACCATCCAGAAGCTCAGTCCATAACACCTGGTTGGATGGTATCATGGACTGAGAGTCTGTGTCTCCTCCCAGCTCTGCCCCCATCACATTCCTATGTGGAAGCCCTAGCCGCCAGTGTGATGGTATTTGGGGATGGGAGGACAGTCCTTTGGGAGATAGTTAGATTTAGGTGAAATCACGAGGGTGGAGCTCTCATGATGGGATTAGTGCCCTGATAGGAGGAGACCCCAGAGCATTCTCTTTGCCATAGAGGACACGTGAGAGGGTGGCCAACCCTAAGCAAGGAGGAGGAGTCTCAGCACAATCCGACCTGCTGACACATTGATCTCTGACTTTGTCTACTGAACTATAAGAAAATAAAACCTCTGTTGATTCAGACTGTGGTCTGTTACAGCAGTCCACGTTGACTAATATCGGTGGGTCTGTAGCTGGTTCAAGGTGAGTTGGGCAGGGATCAGGGCAGACTTCAACTGACATATTCAGGTACTTAGGTCTTGTGCTCTGTTGCTGAGGAGGTTATGCCAGGAGGGAGTGGAGACTTTTTTCCAGGGTGTGGAACCTACTTTAAATCAAGGTGAGAGCAACAGCAAGCCATACTTTTTTTCCGAAATGCTTTAAACTAACAATGCTTCCCACCCCCTGTGCCCACTGCAGAAGGAACCTGAGCCCACTGGCCCAAGATTATGGCCACAGAGGGCCAGGTTTGGAGAGACCAGCAAGGCAGACCAAGGGTCAGCCATTTCAGGGGGGGGGACAAACACACTTGCTCAGAAACAGCAGGTCATGAGCATTCTTGTCTAGAGGGCAGCTTGAGCCGTCATTTCTCTCCTCGCCAGTCTCCCTGTTTCCCTGCAGTCTACCCTCCACATGGCATGCAGTTATCCTCTTCAGTCTTAAGTCAGAACTTTCCAGTGATCCTTCTGAGCCAGAATATGAACTCAGGTCGTCAGTGGAGGAGCGTGGGCTTGGATGCCTTCTTTGATATGGCCATTGATTAACATTTGTGGCTTAAGGGCTCCAGGGAGTAACATCCCCACAGGCCTTGTTTACTATAGGGAGTGTACCTATGCCCAGATGGACATTAATCCCTAATTCCCTGTGACTCAGTTTACCGGAAGCAAATGGCAAAGAAACTATGAGACTTATGGGACATTTCCACCCCTAAGACCCCTACTGGACAAGCTAATTGGGCAAGGCCAATGGGAGAAAGTCACATCTTTTTGGACCCCACGTTGGTAACCCCCATCTTTAAGGTAAAAAACACCTATAGGACAATAGAGAAGAAGACTCTTCTCCCTACTCCCAGCTGTCCTGGGAGCTATTTGCTTTCCTGTAATAAAGACTTTGCTTTGCAAAGTTCATTCTTCGGCTCCATGAACAAGAACCCGGATTCCAGGAACATGTTTCTGGCATCCCTTCCATAGGAAGCCCTCTGGGGTCTGGCCTCAGCTTCCTGCATCCTGGCTCAGCCCCTCCTGCCCTCCCCTGGCTCATTCCACCCAGGCCCCAGGGGCCTTCTGGCTCTTCCTGAAACACTTGGGCTTTGGGATTGGCACGGCCTGTCCCCTCCACTTACAAACACTCTTTTTCCAGATGCCCATGTGGCTCACTTCCTCATCTCAAATGCTTGCTCAAGTATCATCCTCTCAATGAGGCCTGCCCTGACTATTCTACTTAAAATTGCGGCCCTGGGTTTATTGTGTTTATTGTTTTTCTCTCTTCGCTAGAAGGTAAGCTGTCTGAGGGCAGGGGTTCCGGTCTATTTTGCTCACTGATGTATGCCCCTCTAGAGCAGAAGCCGGCACACAGGACTCCTTAGGAATCTTGGCTGCCACTGCCTGTTCTGCACCTTCTGGCACAGGACAGAAATCCCTACTCCGCTGGAATGGCCACTGGATTTGTTTTGGCTCCTGAAACAAAAGTGAGTAAAAGCGACGTGTGCAACTTCCAGAAGGGACATTTAAGAGCCAGCGTGCAGCTTGCCCCCTTCATCCTGCTTGTTTGCCCTCATCGCTTAGGTCTGGGTGGAGCTGAGCGCCTGCAACGTGAGGTGCACAGTAGCATTGACACAAAAGACACCTTGCTATTTGGAGTCGTTGAGATAAGGGGGATGTTTGTTACTGCAGAATCACCTAGCTGATCCTGACTGGTACAGGAGGCCCTCAATACATATTGAATGAATAAATAAATTGTCAATGAACATTTTGGGTGTCTTCATAAAGTCCTGAGTTAAAGAACCCCACTCGAGGTATTGATAGATAGAAATAATAATAATACTAAATGTAACAGGTTTTTTTTTTTGTTTTTTGTTTTTGGTCTTTTTACCTTTTCTAGGGCTGCTTCCCACAGCATATGGAGGTTCCCAGGCTAGGGGTCGAATCAGAGCTGTAGCTGCCAGCCTACACCAGAGCCATAGCAATGCAGAATCCAAGCCGAGTCTGCGACCCACACCACAGCTCACGGCAACGCCGGATCCTTAACCCACTGAGCAAGGCCAAGGATTGAACCCACAACCCCATGGTTCTTAGTCAGATTTGTTAACCACTGCGCCACAATGGGAACTCCCAGGTTTTTTTTTTTTTTTTTTTTTTAGTGCAAACATTTAAAGTTTGCTAGGCACAGATCTAAGCATTTTACATGTATGTATCCATTTCATTCTCAATAATGAAATATACTTTTTTTTTTTTTTGGTCTTTTTAGGGCCACACCTGCAGCATATGGAAGTTCCCAGGCTAGGGGTTGAATCAGAGCTACAGCTTCCAGCCTACACCACAGCCACAGCCAGGCCAGATCTGAGCCACATCTGCGACCTATGCCACAGCTCATGGCAACGCCGGATCCTTTAATCCTCTGAGGGAGGCCAGGGATAGAACCTGCATCCTCGTGGATACTAGTTGGGTTCCTTACCATTGAGCCACAACGGGAACTCTGAGATAAGTGCTGTTATTATTCCCACTGGTCAGAGGAGGTAACTGGAGCAGCGTGCAGAGGTTCAGGACAGACCGTGGTTACCCTTGACTTTGATTAGTCACCACTCTGGAGCTCAGCGTGGATGGACCCCAGCCTCTGCAGAATGCAGTTAAAGCGAGCCAGCTGGCAGTGGGAATATGTGAAATCATCATCTCCTTCTCTCTCTGCAGCCTCTGGGTGTGGAGCAAGGCAGGAAAGCGTGTGCTCAGAAACAGGGAGGGGCAGACAGCTTGCTAACCTGCCGAGCTGGGTGCCAGGTCACTAGGATGACTCTGTGTCTGGTTAATGTCTCAGGATGTTTTAAGTGGTTTGGCTGCCAGTAAAATTCCCCAAAATATGCTTTGGGGGAACAAACACCCAATCATCTGGAAAAAAAAAAATCCAACCCCCACCCTTCCCCTTTAATTTTTAAATTCTTTGTGTACTCTTTGGGAAAATTCAATCCATATGTTTCTCAGCCTTTTATACATTGAAATGTTTCCTCCGGAGTATTTGACTTCCTCCAACCTCAGAACCTTCCCCCACTTTCTCTGCCCTTTCTTCTGCATTACTCCACCTTTTGCAACCCTGAAGAGGTGGGAATTCATGTTTCAGCAAAAGCAAACCTTGGGGAAAACAGGAAGCGATGCCTTGAGAAGCCTGAATGGCTTTGAGCCACTGAGATGCCTACAGGGGCATCCCCCAGGGCTGGTCACAGCACCTCCCCCGCCCCAGCCTCACACCACATCAGACAGGCTGTCCTTATCTATTCCATATGTGCCCCACTCCCAGAGAATTGCTTTTGGAGCAGTGGGGCAGCTTTGCAGGACCTCACTGTCTCTTAGCAGGCTTGGCGTCTAAACAGCCAGACCGCACAAAGACTTATGTGAAATCGCACAGGGATTCGCATTTTGTGGGGAGCCCGGAGCCTTGGCCAGGAGCGTCTCAAGATAGCTCTACCCTCCCTAATCGCAGCTCTTCACTGGGGGTCAACTTGAGACAGGCAAATGGAACGGGGAGTGTGTGCCGTGCCGCAGGGCTCAAGGGCCGGCTGTACTGGGGCTTCGAGCCAAGCTCCACATGGTGGAAGTGATAATAATTATTAATGCCTGACGTTTGTGTAACACTTCATAGTTTTAAAAGGCTGTCAGCAGCTCGATATAGCCAGTATTTTGGAGCCAAAACATTTAGATTCTGATTCTTCGTCCTAGCTGTGCAACCCAGGGCTAATCACCTAAGGTCTCTGACCCCCCATTTACGCATTTGTGACATGGGGAAAATCATGACACCTTCTCACAGGCTAGCTGTGCATCTCCTAAGAAAACACCAGCAAACCCATGTTCCAGTTGCGAAGTGCTAACAGCTGCAGGTGGCTGTTACAGAGTTGACGCCTCATCTCACTCGATGCTCCAGTCTTGATGTTCAAGAGCCTTGCTGAGCCCAAGGATGATAAAAGTTGGGAACACTTTTCATTTCGCCCAATGTTTTTTCTTTTTTGGCAGTGCCTGTGGCATGCAAAAGTTCCCGGGCCAGGGATCGAACCCATACCACAGCAGCAACCTGAGCTGCTGCAGTGACAACACTGGATTCTTAACCCACTGCGTCACAAGGAAATTCCTTCCCCATTTTTTTCCTACAGAGGAACACAGATGTCCCTTGCTGGCTTACCTTCCTGTCTTGAGTGCTCCTGGTTGCCAGCAGTATATGTCGGTCCCAGGATTTCGGTGCTGGGTCCCAGGATCCCTCTCGAGGGTGGGGAACGAACCCTAAAGGGAGAAAAGGGTAGAGGCAGGGCTTGGGGTGGCTGTCCCAAGGAGAGGATGGCTTTGTGCACCTCTGGGGAAGGCCAAGGGATGGCCGCAGCCACACAGCCCCACGTCACTCACCTTGCCTGGGCCGGGCTGGCAGAAGGCGCCCAATGCCATCCCTGCAGCCACGGCTTGTCTGCCTGTCACAGGGGCCTCCACTCTACATCTGGGCTGGGCATCGCTGGCCACTCCTGGTCCTGGTTCTACTGGGCTCTGGAGGTGCTTCTTTCTGAGCAGGATGGAACGTCGGACAAAGCCGAGAAAGCAGCGCCAGCCATGGTGATGCCAGCCTCCTGCGGCGAGGCCTCCAGGTGAGATGCGTTTTTGCTGCACAGTAGGATCACCTGCGGAGCTTGGAAACCCCGCACTGCGCAGGCGTCACCCCATCGCAACTGGGTCAGAATTGCTGGAGGTGGAACCTAGGCATCAGAGGAAGACCTGTATGATATCATGTATATGTGGAATCTGAAAACGTAATACAAATGAATGTATACACAAAACAGAAACATTCACAGACGTAGAAAACAAACTTGTGGTTACCAAAGGGGTGAAGGGTGTGCAGAGGGACGAATCAGAAGATGGGATCAACAGATACAAGCTATGTATGGATAAAATCGGTAAGGAACAAGGAGATAATGTACAGAACAGGAAATTGTCTTCTTTTAAAAAATTACACTCATTATCTTGTTTAAAAAAAAACCCCTCATCTTGTAATAACATATAATGGAGTATAATCTACAAAAATACCGAATCACTAGACTGTACATTTGAAACTGATACACTATTGTAAATCAACTCTACTTCAACAAACAAACAAATAAGGCCCCCAGAGGACTCTTGAGCATGGCCAAGTTTGAAAGAAAAGGTGATTTAGGGAACTTACCAAAAAAAAAAAAAAATCCCCATCCTCCAGCCTTACCTCAAACCAATAAAGTTAGACTCCTTCAGTATCTTTTTTTTTTTTCCCTTCTTTTTTTGGTGGTGCCTGAGGCATGGGAAAGTTCCCAAGCCAGGGATCAAACGAGTGCCACACTGGCAACCCCAGCTGCTGCAGTGACAGCTCCGGATCCTTAACTCCTTGTTCATTTGGTTTGGACAGGTCTCCAGGTGGTAGCAATGTATGTGCTGACAGCTTCTGATGAAACCCCAAGTCCTCATTGAGCCCGAAAAGAATCTGCAGCCCGGAAAGGTCGAGGTAACTGCCTGAGGACATGTAATCCAAAGTGTGACCAGCTGTGAACCCAGCTTCAAGGTCCTGCATCCTAATCCAATGCCCTTCCTATCCCACAGGGCAGCAGGTACTCATGGAGATGCCCTCTAGCCATTGTTTCACAGGTGAGGTGTTGTTTGGCAACAGCTGGTCAAGAGGTTGCAAGATCACCCTTCACTTGGATCAGAGAGCTTGCACGGGGGCCTCCACAGCCCTTCCCTGAACTTTGTCACGGCCGAAGGGCAAAGACCTTTGGAGAGACATCACCCAACTCAGTGGGAACAGATCGAGTTCTTGTGATGCTGAGACTGATACAGATGGTGAGAATAAGGCCCAAGCAAATCTAGAAGAAAGAGTCCTACCCAGAGGGATTATCTGGGCTGCACACGCCCTGCCTGGAAACTGCCTGGATTTCCATGCCTCTTTGCCTGACTCATAGGACTGCTTCTGTCTCTTCCATCGGGTGGTTCCATGGGAGCATAATGGGTTTGGAGACAGACTGCCCTGTGTTCCCCTCCAGCTCCATCAACAATAAATGTTGGAGAGCAATGTTTATTAAGTGCCTCCCATGTGAAGGTGAGGCAGAATATGAACTCAGGTCGTCAGTGGAGGAGCGTGGGCTTCGATGCCTTCTTTGATATGGCCATCGATTAACATTTGTGGCTTATGGGCTCCAGGGAGTAGCATCCCCACAGGCCTATACTATAGAGTGTACCTATGCCCAGATGGACATTAATCCCTGACCCCCTGTGACTCAGTTTACGGGACGAAAAGGACAAAGAAACTATGAGACTTAAGGGACATTTCCACCCCTGGAACCCTATTGGGCAAGGACTGATATGGGTAACTGAATAAGGCCAATGGGGAAAGACCACATCTCTCTGGACCCCACGTTGGTACCCCCCCCAACTCTAAGGAATAAAAGCCCCTATAGGGCAATAGAGAAAAGGGGGCTCTTCTCCCCCCTCCCAGTAACCCTGGGAGCTATCTGCTTTTCCTTAATAAAAACTTTGCTTGCTTGCTTGCCTCCTGTGTGTTCACGGAGTTCATTCTTTGACCACCGTGAACAAGAACCTGGATTCCGGGACCATCTTTCCGGCATCAGAGGCACTGTACTTGACCGGAATCCAAGTTCACACAGTCAAAGAATGAACTCCGCCAACACACAGGCAGCAAGAAAGCAAAGTCTTTTTGTTGTTGTTGTTGTTTTTTGTCTTTTTGCCTTTTCTAGGGCCGCTCCTGCGGCATATGGAGGTTCCCAGGTTAGGGGTCTAATCGGAGCTGTAGCCCCCAGCCTCCAGCCTCCAACGTGGGATCTGAGCCATGTCTGTGAACTACACCACAGCTCACGGCAATGCTGGATCATTAACCCACTGAGCAAGGCCAGGGATCGAACCCGCCAGCTCATGGTTCCTAGTCGGATTTGTTAACCGCTGAGCCACGACGGGAACTCCAGCAAAGTCTTTATTACAGGAAAGCAAACAGCTCCCAAGGCTGCTGGGAGGTGGAGAGAAGAGCCCCCGCCACCGCCCCCACTCCCTATTGTCCTATAGGGGTTTTTATCCATTAAAGATGGGGGGTACCAACATGGGGTCCAGAAAGATGTGGTTTTCTCCCATTGGCCTTGCTCAATATCAGTCCTTGTGCAATAGGAGTTTTAGGGGTGTTCTCATGGTTTCTTTGCCCTTTTTTTCCTTCCAGTAAACCGAGTCACCAGGGATTAGGGATTAATGTCCATCTGGGTGTAGGTACACTCTCTATAGTAAACAAGGCCTGTGGGGATGCTACTCCCTGGAGCCCTTAAGCCACAAATGTTAACCAATGGCCATATCAAAGAAGGCATCGAAGCCCACGCTCCTACACTGATTACTTGAGTTAATATTCTGGCTCAATCTTTCATGGCTTTGGCTTCTCTCAATACTCAGAAGAGTGGACACTCCTGAAGGGATCATGAATGCCCATTGCACAGACAAGAAAACTAAGGCTTGGCAGGTTAAATGCTGGCTCCAGATTACCTGGGTAGTAAGCGATGGAGCTGGGATCTAAACTCAGGGTGTAAAGTCCATGCTTTCTCTCCTGCAGCCCCCTGTCTCCCAGAACGGGCCCCACCCCGTTCACTGCAGTCAGCTCTGAGTTCTTCTTCATCTGACAAAATCCTCCTCGTCACTTGGGATCTCGGGGACTTGTTTCTTGACCTTGCAACCCACACCGTGGTCCAGACTGAGCCTGGTCTGTCTGCGCCTCCATGGTGCCATTTCTCAATTTACTTTTGACCCTGGCACACGGGAGGGTACCTGGCACACGGGAGGAGCCCAGAAAAGTGAGGTGGTCCCTATGGCCAGCAGAGCCCCAGAATTCTCCAGCCCTGTGAGGACACATACCACGGGCTGGGCAGCAGGGATCTTGCTCCACTCTGCCCTACCCAAGAGTCTCCTCTTCAATTCAAAAGGTCTCCTTCCCAACAGACGGCTTCCAGATCCAAAGACATACCTAGGGGGACATAACCACAGGCTGTGATCAGCTGGTCATGAACTTCCTTGGGAAGGGGGCATTGGACTGACACTGTGGTTTCGTGTGATTTTTATTATCAACATAACTTTACAGTCACGTTGAAAGAATTTAAAAACGGTCCAATGCATTAGCTTACCTACTCCTCTTACACAATTGTTTTCACTTCTCTGGGTCTCTTTCCAACCTTTAGCCAGAGGAATACACATTTTAAAAATTAGTTCTAATCACAGTGTTTATAAACAAACTTTGTGTTCGGCTTATTTTACTTAGAACGACCTCCCAAACATCTTTATGGCCTCTCATCGTCACGCCAGTCCATTCTAACATCTGCAGAGTCTTCTAGCCTGTGTTTTGTGCCATGGTTGAATTGTTCCCCAAGAGTTGAAGATGGAGGTTCATTTTTATAAGGAATTGGGTGATGGACATGTGTGTCCATACCTCTCTTTTGGGGAGGCAGGGAGGGCAGGATGGTTTGTGTGGCAGGCGGACTGGAGGTGGGGAGCAGGTAGAGAAACTGGAGGAAGGTCAAGTGTTGCCTTCGTTTTGCCTGCACCAGCCAAGTTCACACATCAGGCTTCACAGCCATCATCCTACTGGCAGTTAGGTCATGGGCACCCCAGCCATCTTGGCACTGCCTCTGGCTCTGAAAACTTGGCCCTCTCTCCTGCTTATGTTTGCAAAACTTGGCCATAAGGAAAAGACCTCACCTCACCTCACCTCAGAAGCCTGTTTACTTAGAGCCGATGGATCCAGAACAATGCGTGGGGCGGGGCTGGATTGTACTCAACACAGCCATGCTCGCTCGGATCTACCAGGTGAGTACCACGTGCCAGATGTCAAATGCTTCATGGAAATGACCTTCCTGCATCCGTTCACACAAGGAAGTAGGTATTTGACAGCTGAGGGCCTGAGGCTGGGGAGCGATGCTCACTCTGGGTGCTGGTAGGTTCTCATCCATGTATGTAGATTTCCATCACTCCCAGACCCCAGGGAATAAGGAAGTGTTTACACATCAAAGGGTGAGGTGAGGTGATGATGAGGTAGCAGGCACAAGCTTCTGAGAGAAGAGAAGGCGGCAAAGGGCTAAGTCTACGTGGGATTTTCCTCTCAACACCCAAGAGAAATGTCTGACCCTTCCCAACCGTAGTTGTCATTTTTTTTTTTTTTGTCTTTTTGCCATTTCTAGGGCCGCTCCTGTGGCATATGGAGGTTCCCAGGCTAGGGGTCGAATTGGAGCTGTAGCTGATGGCCTACGCCACAGCCTCAGAAGTGCGAGATCCAAGCTGCGTCTGCAACCTACACTACAGCTCACGGCAACGCTGGATCCTTAACCCACGGGGCAAAGCCAGGGATCGAACCAGCAACCTCATGGTTCCTAGTCGGATTCGTTAACCACTGAGCCACCACGGGAACTCCATAGTTGTCATTCTTAAAGTCCATGTTGTACCTCCATCTGGGCAAAAGGCCTTAGGAAGGCAGGCTCTGGGTCACACTCTACTTTGTTCTGGAGAGTCGATGAGGTCCCCATTACTGTGGGCTGGGAGCAATGGAGGCCCAGCTCAGCTTTGACGGGTGGGTGAGAGCCCAGTTGGTACGAAGAAGTGAGAAGGGCCCCTGCGCTCGAGGAGATGGGAGAGGCTCAGGCTGGGAGATGGGAATGAGATGGGTTGTCTGGGGTGAGTGGGGAGGCAGCGAGGGCATGGAACTCACTACGTTGGGAAAGGGTGAGAAATGAGGCTGGAAGGACTAGCTGTTAGCCTGGGGCTGTCCCTGCTCCAGGTCTGACTTCCTCTGGCTCAGTGTGGAGAATGGTATGAGGGTGAGAGGGTTGATTACACTTGGTAATTTCTTATAGTCAGGAAAGGGGGAAAAAAAATAACCTAACACCCGATTAGGTAAATAACTGAGATCCAAGTTGCTGTGTTCAGATCCTGAGTGAACGCAGGTTGCCTAGCGCCTGTCTCAATTCAAACAACACTCTCAGATGAGCACAGCCCTGCAGAGAGTCAGGGAAGAAGCTGGAGTGTCTTGTCTTGGCCAAGGCGAGGTCTTGGGGGCAGGTGATGCTCAGGCCAGATGCTCCCCACAGCACCCCCAGGATGGCTGCTTAGGAGGTCTTTCTTTACAATCCCTTCTTCATTCGCCACCTGGATGGTTTTGCCAGAGGCTCCAGAACATGTCAGGAAAACCTCAGGAGACGGGGGCCATCTCTGGAACGGCCAGGCCTTGCTCAAAAGCCTCTGTGCCTTGGTTGCAGGCCTCTACCACCCTGACCTTGTTCTCTAGGGTTGGCCCTCGGAGAGGTGGTCAGCCCCTTCTCTGACTCCCAGACTCTTGGGTCGTTGGCTAATTTTGGTTTTGGAACTCTGGTGTTAAGTAAAAACATCAGGGATTCCTGGCAAGGACTCTGACCAAATGAGAATTAGAAAAACAGATGAGCCTCCAAGTCATCCCAAGCACATAGCCCAAGCTGTTGATGGTCCCAGGAGAACACCCTTTGGCAACAGACAGCCCCAAACCACCTGCGCGTAGCTTGGGAGGCTTCCTCTGTGGTTCAGGTTAGAAATTCTGACCCATACGTCCAACTGCCAGTTGGACATCTCCGTCTGAATGGAAATATCTCAAATGCAACAGGTCAAAGCCAAACCCTCCCCAGACCTAGCGTTCAATCTCTCTCTCTCTCTCAGTGGCTGGGACCACCAGAGGCGAGAACCAGATGCATGGGATGCACCCTTGTCTCTACTCTCCAGATACCAATCATCCCCAGTGCCCTGTCCTCCTCCTCACTTCTGCTGCTCCCTTGGTTCAAGGCTCTCTTTCTGATCTGCCACAACCGACTCTTCAGTGGACCTTCCTACCTCTACCCTCCATTCTCAGAACCATCCTTGATCCAGCTACCAGGGGAAATCATCAACCCAAAGTCTATCATGCACCCTGCCCCACTTTGGATGTGTGATGGAAAGAACAGTTAAAAACCAAATCATTGCCAGGTAGCACCTTCTAAGGGGGAGTTGGGTGGCTCAGTTGCTATTAGTGGCCAAATCAATCTCTGTCCAGCTTCCTTCCCCTTGCAGGAAGGGGTTGGGGAGAATAGGTGAGAGCTGAATGTATGGCTCATCATTGGGGGCGGTGCAGAGAAAAGCTTGGTGGTCACTGATGACTCAGCTGTGAGAAAAGTAGGTGGAAGCTACAAGGTATGTCGTGTTAAGTTGGAAAGAGTAGTATAAACACGTTACCTTAAAAATAAATCTTTTTCTGTCCCCATTACCACCAGGGTGGCACTCTTGCCATCCCTCGTGCCTCATCCCCCCGCCACCCCAATGCTCACAGGCACCCCAAGCTCCTAGGTTGTGGTCTCTGATCACTAACAGAAATGAGGATTCTACAGAGAGCGGATTCTATGTATTGAGGCAGGAAAAAAATTAGAATAGATCTGGAACGTCTTGCTGTTACCAGAAGTCAAGAATGCTTTCAAGAATGTCAAGGGCCATGCTGCAAGGACAAAGGAGCCAGACCAAGGGGCTCCTGAGCCAAACTTTGACCATTTGGGCATTAATTCGAACAAGTCAAGCCAGAGAAAGAATGTGGGTTCAAGACAATTCTCAAAAGACTTTCAGGTATATAGAGCAAAAGCAAGGTGACTAGAAGAGCATACGTTCACTTGTCTTGAGTGGGGCATCTCATATAAACAGGTCTTTTGTTTCTTCTATTAATTATATACCAAGGATAGATATTCACCAAGGAGAGATATGTTTTTGTTTCTATCCATGATAGCAGGAAAGAATAAATTCAGGGAACTCTGAGTCAGCCACTTTGTTTAGGGAAAAGTAGGCACTGTCCCAGGACAGGACTTCTCAGTCCTGGGTTCACACAGGACAAGTGAATAAAGGTGGGTTCCCCTGTGTTCCCCGGGATCCTAAAGAGGAGCAGTAAATACAGATGAGGTGCCTCCTCCCTTAGGGGATGAAGTTTTGAGATGGTCTCTGTAAATTATAACACAACACCAGCCAGGAGACGCCCATTTTTAATAATGCTAACAGATCAGGTCAATACATCATGATGACAGGACAACAGGTTAGGCCAATGCTGGCCGAGTCAGATGAGGATTCACATCATTTCAGGGGAAAATTCAATGCTGTAAAACCAAATGAACTTTTTAAGGGTAAAACTTAAAAGGTCTTATTGGAAAAACAAGAAAAATTATGAAAAGAAGCTAGCCCTCCCCCCATTTGATGTCTTCTCCCAGGACTTTGCAACCCAGGCTCACATCCTGACCCAGAATTAATTGTTCAATTACCCAGATTTTGCAATTCTGGCACCCTGAAGTGGTGCTTTTTCTTTTTCTTTTGGTCTGGTAAGATTATTAAAATCCCTAGGAAGGTAAAAATAGTATTCGGTAAAATCACTGAAATCCTAGGAAGGTGTCAAAACTGGCACCCCAGGAAGGTGTGGAATTCAGGATAAGAAACAAAATAAAATCCTACCATATTAGCACTCTTATAACTGGTTTTGATGTAAGGGTATTAAATAGCTTTGGAATCAGGATATTTTGCATATATTTTATACCTTGAGGTTTTGGAGGGATCTGCTGTATTAAATTTGTGAATTAAGCTAAGTGTTCAGAGGTGTTTCTGTAAGTATGCAATCCATGTTAAATGTTTGTGAAAATCCAATGTGCTAAATTCATGACATTTTTAAGAAAAGAATTTATTTGTAGATCAGTTTTGGGTTTGCGGCAAAACTGTGGGAAGTGAGAGAATTCCCATTTACGCCCTGTGCCCCAACCACACACAAGCCTCACACTATCAACATTCCCCCCGCCAGAGTGGTAGGTACGTGAACTACAATCTGTGAGCTTGCCCTGATGCAGCATCATCAGCCAAAGTCCCTCGTTCACATTAGGGTTCGCTCTGGATGGTGTGCGTTCCAGGGGTTCGGACAAATACATAATGACATGAACCCACCACTGTGGCATCCTACAGAGGACTTTCACTGCCCTTAGAAGCCTCTGTGCTCAGTCTATTCATCCTTCCGCATGACACCCGCCCCCCCCCTCCGAGGCTCTGGCCACCACTGTTCCTTCCTCTGTCTCCATAGTTTTGTCTTTTCCAGATTTTCATACAGTTGGAATCATACAGCATGTAGACTTTATAATCTGGCTTTTTTTTCCCCACTTAGCAACATGCATTTAAGCTTCCTCCATGTCTTTCCATGGCTTGGTAGCTCTTTTTTTTTTTTTTTTTTTTTCTTCTTCTTCCCTTTTAGTTCTAAATAATATTCCATTTTCTGGCTGTATCAGTTTGTCCATTCACCAGCTGAAGGACTCCCTGGTTGCTCCCAAGTTTTGGTGATTATGAAAAAGCTGCTCTAGATATTTGTGTGCAGGTTTTTGTGTGGGCGAGTTTCAGCGCGTTTAGGTAAAGACCGTGGATGGCGACGGCTGGATCGGACGGTAAGACTGTGTTTAGCTCTGGGAGAAATGTTGGCTGCACCATTTTTTTACATTCCCACCAACGATGAATGAGCGTTCCTGTTGCTCCGCATCCTCCCAGCATCAGTGCTGTCCGTGCTCTGGGTTTTGGTCCGTCCGACAGGTGTGTGGTGGTACATTGTTGTTTACAATGAATGTTTACTTCAGTAGCTATGAGCAATGTGTGCATATTTAAAAGAATGCTGATAAACTCTCTTCATAATTTTAAACTATAATTTCATAAGATTAGTGGACATTAAATGGGCATTAAACTAGATATAAATCATGGTCAACATTTCTCTCCACGCCCAGAAGTCCTTCGGACTGGAAATAGCCATTGGTGGCTTGGATTTGCACCAAGCAGTGAAGGCCTGGGCCAGGGGTGGGGAGAAAGGGCCAAATTGCTCTCTTTGATAGATAGGAGGGCTTGGGGGAAGGGGGGGGCGTGTCAAGGACAGAGGGAGTCGGTCAAGATTGGAGAGAGGGGGACAAAGAACTATGGCAGGAACCAAAGCCCAGCATGATGGAAATGGCTAAGGAGAAATTTAAGAATGGGCAGTTTAACATTTGATGTCATTAGCATCGTTGTGATGTGGGCCTTCTCCCCTCCACAGGGCGGCTATGCTGTGTGAGGGAGCATTTTTTTGTGGATCTCCAGGAAAAGTGACTGAGCTTCACGCCTGTGTCCATGAGGCAGATAGAAGGAACAGCTATGGGCAAGGAGAGGTGAGGGAGACTGGGTTAATTAATGGGGCCCCTTCCCCAAGGCCTTTGTAGAGATTCTTTGGCAGGGAATGGGGGAGTGGGGACGGGGAGGGGGGGTTACATCTGATGTGTGAAGCACCATTGCTGTTGGAGCTGGCCTTTGCCAGTTTGCAAACTGACTGTTAAATCTCCAGGAATTTTTGTGAGTTGCGAGTCAAACTATTGGTAGATTGAAACCTGCCACGGAGGGAGGTATTTACACCACGGAAATTGGTACAGATATTACATGTCAGCAACTTGCCCAGTTCGGCCCACAGCTGCTTGTTGAACATTTACCCAGGAGGCCATTCCTGGTCTGGCTCCAGGCCTCTCTGCAGACTCTGCTCAGGGGACTTCCTGCTTTTCACAAACCAGAAAGAGCCCCAGGGCTCACAATGCCTGTCTCCTGACCTTTGACAAATGCTGTCCCTCTCCCCTGGCGCCTCTTCCTTTTTCAAGATGCAATGCCAATGTCACCTCCTGGGGAAAGACTCCACTCCTGGGCTGCTGCCAGTATACATGGGAACTTGAATCCATGAGCAAGAGGGGTCTCAACCCAGGGGGTCCTCCTGTCCCATTTCTCCCGAGATGGGCCTGTGGACTCACTTATTTTGCATCAGGGAGCCCAGCATGGGGCTGAGCCCTCTGACCTTTGGCCGAATGATCTCCCTGGGTAGCTTTAGTCTTTAAAGGCAGTCACAGTGGGACCGAGTAGGAGATGCTTTCTTTGAAATTAGAGGGGAAATTCTCCAGAGCTCCCTCGAGGAGGCGAGGTGAAGAGCCAGGCCTGCTGACGCTGCAGAGGGAAGGACAGAGAAGATGCCTCCTGAGTGCGAGGGCCTGGAGCTGCATGGCAGGAGCTCTGGCCCAGTCAGGGTGGGCGGAACCGATCTCGCAGCGTGAACTGGTCCCCAGGCCGCCGGGATGGCTCCCAGCTGTCAACACACCGGCCAGGCCTGGCTGCCTGCTGCCCGCGCTGCTGCTCCCAGCCAGGCCACTTTCCGACCCTGCAGACTTGTCAGTAGGACTGGAAATGGTGACTTTAAATGAAAATTTAAACTGCGAGGAAATTGTTCGGGGCAGCAGGGAGAAGTGCTGCCCTTAGCGCTTTTACAGGGGGCTCTGGTCCCCAGAGAGGACCCTGTCTCAGGATGTTCACAACGCACTCCTGCCCCATATCCACCAATTCTTTTGGGTGGGAGGGAGTGGTAGAAAATGAACCCAGAAGCAGGAAGATGCCAGCCAAGCTGTCCTGAGGAGCCTGCCGGAAACGGGGACAGAGCAGGCCCCCTTGATGGTCCTACACCCCCTCTGGTTGGAGATGTAGGTCACCAAGGACAGTGATGAGGGGGAAGGGCAGGCGGGAGGGCCAGGGGAGGCTGGCAGAGAATGTTCCCAAAGCGCTCTTACTCTCCAGGCAGCGCCCCATCCCAAGGGCTATTTACTTTCGAATCCCAAATTTCATTTAAAAATCCTTAATGATGACGATGATAAAACACACAAGCCAGTCTTCCTGGTGGTGGTAGGACGCTGTCCCCATGCGCAGCAGGAAATGGCTTCAGATAAAGTGGCAGGCTGGGAACCAAGACAGGTTAGCCACCCCTCACCCGGGTTGGTGCCTGTCCCCACCCTGAGCTTTCCAGACGGGATGTGCCCTTGGCTGCCTTACCTCTCTGGTTTTAGATTTTCCTAATTGGCCGAGATTTCCTTTCCTGGAAAGCCAAGTGTCTGTTTTTCCTGCACCTCTGGTGCCCAAGCAAGCCTGCCATTCCAGAATCTCGGCTGTTTTCCCAGGAACCACTCCATGGTGGTTGAGTTGGTCGCTTGGCAGAAAGGCTTTTGCGCAAAGAACCCATCTCTGTGCCAGGTGTGCCTGCCAGGGGAGACCTGGGAACTGAAATTCCTTAGCGGGTTTGCTCTGAAGTTTGCATGCAATCGAAGGGCTTTACAGGATCAGGTCCAGCCCTGGTTATTCTTGTCACCTGGCCTGAGAAACTCAAGCATTGTGTTTCCGTTTGTCTCCTTTCCTCCTTTGCTTATGACCGAAGGAGGTGCTAAAATAGGTCACAGTCTTGTCACCTCCACCAAAATGAGGATGGCATTGCCTTTATGATGTGTGGCTACCACGTCATCCACGGTGCCTCTTGACACAGGGTCACATCGCTTCCGGGTAGGTCCCGAGGGCCAGCTGTTGCGTTAAGCAATGTAGGCATCACCTCCCATAATCATCTCCTCGATCTTAGGAGGAAGGGCAGTGCTGTTATTACCACCGATTTCCAGGTGAGCCAAGTATGGAGAAGGTCACGAAGCGGGTCGTATAGCTCACAAGTTGTAGAGTCAGGATTTGAACTCAAATCTTTCAGACTTGAGGGTGCAATAGTGCCTTCCAGTTCAGTCCGATTCGAAAGTGCAAGTCTTTGGACAATCGACCGACTTTGCAGTATCAGGAAAATGCCATCCCTAGAAGATTTCTATCTGTAGATGGTCAAAAGGGGAAATTGGGTGCAAAGTTTACCAGCTACGGACAGACACTGAACACCTTCCTTGTTTTCTCTCTACAATCTGGGGTTCCTATCTCCACTTCCCTGGGAAGTATTACGTTCTAGCATCTGACATCCATGTTACTGTAGGTGAAACAGTAAAATATCAGCAATGTCAGGTGATTCAATTCAACAACAGCCATTGCAGCTAGAAAAGGCTTCACTATCTTTACTATTCCACCCACCCCATTCCCCAAACAATAATGTCTCACGTCCAAATTTTACCCTCACTTCAAGTTCAGCTTAAATAACGCCACCTCCTCCAGGAAGTCTTTGCTGAATTCCCACGGGGCAATCATCTTTCCTAAAGCACCTTGCTTGCATCTCTTGTCACTATTTTCCAGGTATTATGGTTATTTTTCTATATGTATAGATGCTTTTTTTTTTTTTTCCTGGTGAGAAGCCAGGTCAAATTTATCCCTGTCTGGGAGTTCCCATTGTGGCGCAGTGGTTAACGAATCCGACTAGGAACCATGCAGCTGCGGGTTCGATCCCTGCCCTTGCTCAGTGGGTTAACGATCCGGCGTTGCCGTGAGCTGTGGTGTAGGTCGCAGACGCGGCTTGGATCTCGTGTTGCTGAGGCTCTGGTGTAGACCGGAGGCTACAGCTCCGATTAGACTCCTAGCCTGGGAGCTCCATATGCTGCGGGAGCGGCCCTAGAAAAGGTAAAAAGACAAAAAAAAATTATCCCTATCTGACTGGCTCTTGGCATAATTAGCTGGCACATCATAAGTGCCTGTTAAAAGTTGGTTGAGGAGTTCTCTGGTGGCCTAGCCAATTAAGGATCCAGCATTGTCACTGCTGTGGCACAGGTTCAGTCCCCAGCCTGGGAACTTCTGCATGCCCAGGGTATGGCCAAAAAGAAAACAAAAGTTTGTTGAGCTCAGCTATGTGACTTTCTGGTCCTTGTAGGGAGAGTGTCTATCCCAGGGCTCCATACTATAACTTGCAGAGGCATCTGAGGTGGGTGAAGAACTCCCTTCAGCATCCCCCAACCCTTACAACCTGCCCTCCATGCCCCCCCCCCCCCGCCCCCGCATTCTCCTGGGAAGAAGATCTTGAAGATACCCCTCTGGCCCTGCTGCTAATTCAAAACCTCGGGAACTTCCCTGGGTATAATTGGAACTGGGTTCCCTGAACGTGGAGGGGAGGGAGAGACAGGAAAGCAGCAGATATTAAATTGGTAGCTGGCAGGTTTCATAAGCAAGGGACCTTACACATAAGCCTGTCCTGTCCTAGGCAGGTGCAAGATGAGCAGGTCTTGGTGCCCCCCACCCCGCCCCGTCAGAATCTGAAAGGTTTATATAGAGGCTGTGACTGGGTACAAACACATACACCTTCCAGAGGGTCTACAGAGCAGCTCATGATTTCAAGGCTGGGTCCTTGGGCAGCTTCTAGTGGGGAGAGGCAAGCAGAATGCACCTTACGTGGGCCAGGAGGAGGGGAGGAGCCTTTGATTACCACGCCCTCCCAGTGACCTCCTCCAACACCTGCTTGAGTAGAGGGGGGCCCAGGATCGCCGTCTGGGTCAGAATGAACGCAAAGACCAGCTGAGAATGGCACCCAGGGGTGCCAGACCAAGGCCCTCCTGATGTCTTTCTCCCGCATCTGGCTGGATGGGCAGAGCCAGGAGCCATGGTTTCCGTTACGGTTTGTGCACAGTCTGGGGATGTGGTCTGTGGGCCAGGGAGTCAGGAGACAGGTGGCTCTGCTCTCCCCTCCAGTGATTATGTTCTGGAAAGGATCCCCTGGCAGCAGAGGCCTGGTTAAAGTGGAAGGGATCAGTGAGTTTGTATTCCCTTCAGAGAGGTGAAATCCGCACACACCAAATCTGCTCTGTCTCTGGAAGCTGTTGGCCGTGGAAGACAGCGGACCCTTGAGTAGCTCATCCTCAACTCATCAGAGCTGCGGGTTCCACGTCAGATCTCCTGGTTTCCCCTCCCTCGCCTTCTGAAAGCGTGGCTGAAAATGGAGGAGGCAGTGTTTTAAATGTCTCACCATCTCCATTTCTTTGTGGGGAGCCTCCCAGGGCTGACTGGGGAGCCAGGCCAGTGCCACCGGCGGGGACATGAGGTGGCGAGGGACAAGAACACAGGCAGTCTGCCTCCTGGGCCTCCCACGTGCCAGCTGCATGGCTTTGAGCAGCAGGCTCTCCCCATTATCACGCATCCCACTTTCACTACCAGGAATACACTCCTCCTCTCTCCCAAACTTGCCCAGAGGATAAATTAATATGTGGCAGGTGGAGGTGGTACTTTGAAAACGATTTTGGGCACAGCTTCCAATCTCAAACACATACACGATACTTTGAAAGAACATGGAGAGCTGGACAAATGTAAGGGATCGATACTGTCCATTCATTCCTTGCCTCATTCACTGAATGCCCAGGAAAGGTCAGGTGATGTGAGTGGTGCTTGGGGCACAAACGTGACAGTTCCTTAGAAAATGCAAACAAACAAAACAAACAAAAAAACCAAAAAAAACAAAAACAAAAAAAACCCCCAAAAAGGAGTTCCCATCATGCCGCAGTGGTTAATGAATCCGATTAGGAACCATGAGGTTGAGGGTTCAATCCCTAGCCTTACTCAGTGGGTTAAGGATCCGGTGTTGCCATGAGCTGTGGTGTATTTTTTTTTATTTTCTCAACTTTTTTTTTTCCATTTTTTTTATTACTCAAATGAATTTATCACATCTGTAGTTGTATAATGATCATAACAATCTGATTTCACAGGATTTCCATCCCACAGCCCAGGCACATCCCCCCACCCCCCCAAACTGTCTCCTCTGGAGACCATAAGGTTTTTTTTTTAAATTTTTTTTATTTTCCCACTGTACAGCAAGGGGGTCAGGTTATCCTTACATGTATACATTACAATTACGTTTTTCCCCCAGCCTTTCTTCTGTTGCAACATGAGTATCTAGACAAAGTTCTCAATGCTATTCAGCAGGATCTCCTTGTAAGTCTATTCTAAGTTGTGTCTGATAAGCCCAAGCTCCCAATCCCTCCCACTCCCTCCCCCTCCCATCAGGCAGCCACAAGTCTCTTCTCCAAGTCCATGATTTTCTTTTCTAAGGAGGTGTTCATTTGTGCTGGATATTAGATTCCAGTTATAAGTGATATCATATGGTATTTGTCTTTGTCTTTCTGGCTCATTTCACTCAGTATGAGATTCTCTAGCTCCATCCATGTTGCTGCAAATTATGTCATTCTTTTTGATGGCTGAGTAGTATTCCATTGTGTATATATACCACATCTTCCAAATCCAATCCTCTGTCGATGGACATTTGGGTTGTTTCCATGTCTTGGCTATTGTGAATAGTGCTGCAATGAACATGCGGGTGCACGTGTCTCTTTTAAGTAGAGTTTTGTCCGGATAGATGCCCAAGAGTGGGATTGCGGGGTCATATGGAAGTTCTATGTATAGATTTCTAAGGTATCTCCAAACTGTTCTCCATAGTGGCTGTATCAGTTTACATTCCCACCAACAGTGTAGGAGGGTTCCCTTTTCTCCACACCCCCGCCAGCACTTGTTATTTGTGGATTTATTAATGATGGCCATTCTGACTGGTGTGAGGTGATATCTCATGGTAGTTTTGATTTGCATTTCTCTTATAACCAGCGATGTTGAGCATTTTTTCATGTGTTTGTTAGCCATCTGTATATCTTCTTTGGAGAAATGTCTATTCAGGTCTCGTGAGCTGTGGTGTAGACTGCAGACGCAGCTTGGATCCTGTGTTGCTGTGGCTCTGGCGTAGGTTGGCTGATTGGACCCCAAGCCTGGGAACCTCCATATGCCTCGGGAGTGGTCCTAGAAAATACAAACAAACAAACAAACAAAAAACCCCACAAATGTGATAGTTCCTAATCCTCAAGGAAGCCAGAGCAGTGTGGGAGACAGACAGATGGACAGACACACAAATAACCAACACTAGACAAAGACACAGGGATATAGGTGATTGAAAGGGACTGGGTGTTGAGGAGCCAGTAAAGTGAAAACTCCTTGCAGAAGGAGGCTCAGCAGACTCCTGAGAGGCAGGAGTCTACTGGGGAAAATGGTTAGGGTGGGAAGGAAGAGCATTCCAAGCTGTGGCCAGCACAACGAAGGCTCTGCACCAAGGGGATGTTTGGGGACCTTCAACTGTTGTACGTGGTGGAAGGGGAGGGGCAGGGCCAGGGGCTATGAGACTGGGCAGGCTGGTGGGCATGATGAACCATGCATGGGGCCACTGTGTGCTCTGGAAATCAGAGGACGTCACTGAAGGTTCTGAGCTGGGGAGTGGCAGGTGGTGGTGAAGGGCGTTGCAGAGACGGGGCTGCAGTGTACCCTGCTGCCTGGAGGACCGAGCCCAGAGCCTGGGGAGGAGCCAGCTCCATCACCACGGAAGCAAGACAGGGAGAGGTCCACCTGGAGGTAGCAGAGGAAAGGGGCATGTGTGGTCAGAAGCAGAGAGATTTAAGGAGCACTAAGGAAGCCAACGTAGAGACCTCGTAAGTAATTGGGCGAATGGAGCTCGGGGAGGGAGAGGCTGGGATGACCACGGCACGAGGGCGGTGGTGAGGACCCCGTGTGGCTTTCCAAATTGTGGCCACACCCACAATATGTGGAAATTCCTGGGCCAGGGATCAAACCCCCACGGCAGCAGTGACCCAAGCCACTGAAGTGACAACACGGGATCCTTAACCTGCTGAGCCACCAAGGAGCTTCTGAAATGAAAGCAGATGAAGAGTTCTGTTTTGAGTAACTTGAGCTTTTTTCAAGTGGGAAATGGCTTTTCCCTCCTTTACCACAACCATTTGTTTCATTGCAAGTTGCTTTGTTGCAAAAAAAAAAAAAAAAAATGCAGGGCATAAGGAAAAAAGTATATTTAAATGCATACAATTTTCTCTCCATTCTGCTTATCAGAGATAGTCAATGAGCATATCACTGAATGTTCTTCCAAATCTTTTTCCTGTGATATGATTTGTAAAGATAAATGTAGAATTGAATACTGTTTTAAAAACGTTTGATGCTCAGCTGCACCCCAGATCAATACAATCAGAATCACTGTGGATTGGGGACCGGGTATCAGTGTTTTTTTAAGGCTTCCTGATGAGTCTAACGTGCAGCTGATGTTGAGAATCTTCGAGACAGATGGTATGAGAGAGCAGTGTGCAGGCAGCCTCCTGTTGATTCCATGCCATTCCTGAAGGCTCCGGAAAGAACCCCAAATCTACGTAATAACAAGAGTCAGTGACTATAAGGCATTTTAGACTTTCACCTGATGCAATTAGACCAAGCTACGAGTGGAAGAACTGAGGAAAATCTGTATTTTGATTTTTAAAAATTGTATGTTTTTTAAATGGTTGCAAGAGTGGCATATGGAAGTTCTCAGGCCGGGGACTGAATCTGAGCCACGGCTGCGACCTACGCCGTGGCGGCGGCAACACTGGATCCTTTAACCCCTTGCGCTGGGCCAGGGATTAAACCTGCATCCTGGCGCTGCAGAAATGCCACTGATCCCATTGAGCCACAGTGGGAACTCCAAGTCAGTATTTTTACAGCTTCTCATCAAACCCAATGGATGCTCTGCCCCGGTAGGGAGCATCTTCAGTGGTCACACAGACACATTAACACCTCAAGATGCCACCTCTGGAGCTGGTCAGTGGTCCTGAGCACCTCGTTAATTACGGAGCAAAGTTAACTTCAGGAACTAACAAGAGAAGGGATTCTAAACTCTTGGAACAGGCCTTCACCTTCTCAGAGAAAGAAAAGAAGGTGCAGAGAGAAGAGTGCCTCCAATTCACATTAGAGCTTCGAGTCCAAGAATTGTAAACATGGAGAGGCTGCCAAATCTCAGTCTAAATATATTCCAGTGATCTCATGTTTTCATATGCAGTGGAATAAAAAGAGGCATTTTTATTCATCTTGGATGACAGCATCTTGAGCTTTTATGGGAGCGTCCTACAGGGATTAGTTTAAGCAAGAGGGGCAGTCGGTATTTCAACCATTTAGAGTCACCGCAACAGACACATTAAAGCACAGTGAACGATAAGGCTCTGTCTTCATGCAACATGGGTCCTCAAATGTCTTCCTGCATATCAGCAGCAGACCCCCCCACCCCATGGGGGAAAGTCTCCAATCAAAGATCCTCTGAGGAGAGCCAAGAGAGGCTTTGGAGGGAGCAGCACATATTTGGAGGTGATTTACATTTCGGTTTTGGCCCCTGCATCCGCACGGGCTTCATCTGTTGCTCGTTTTCTCTTTGGCCAGTGAGACCACATCCAATGTCCCACAGGACAAGGCTGGAAATTTTTCTGAAAGCCCTTTTAGGTGAAGCCTGAGGGCAGATGAAACCTCACTCCTTTTATGGCCACATCTCGCAGTGAGAAAGAGAGAGACTGTGTCTCTTCCCCTCAAGTCCATGGAGCCTGTAGGTTCCTCAGCACCCACTGGACTGAACAGGCTTGATCCTCAAACCAGGGCCCCTTCCAGGGACCCCTGGGGTGGCAGGACCCTCCAGCACCCCCTCAACCCCCACCCCCGCCCTGCCTTCACCTGCCCCTCCCCCTGGAGTCTTCGCCCCTGCCCCACTGGAGCATAAATCAAGCAGCAGGGTAGCTAGGAAATATGACGAATACCTTGGCTGGCTCCTGCTTGAAAAGCCAAGCGGGGAGGAGAGGGAATCTAAAGTAACCAGGCTTGGCTGCAAGCGGGGCCAGAATTTAGTGTTCCTGGAGCTGCCCCAGCTGAGTGGACGGGAGCTGCCAGGGGCATCTTCCCTGGCGACCGCCCCAGCGCTGTGCTTGGAGGACAGTGCTTTGGTGTCTGTCATCGAGGACATTATCCAGAAACTCTTGGGCACTTCTGAGCCCTCACTGTGAGCGTGGAGACAGGGGCCTTGGGAGAACTTTGCCTCAGCTGGAAGGGCGCTGGTGATGGCCCCAGGTTTGGACTAAGCCATTTGCCCCGGGAGCTCTCCCATCAGTGGTGTGTGTGATGCTCGTCCTGTGCACGTCGGGGCTGGTGAGGCAAGAGAGCCCATCCAGCCCTTCTGAGGACACAGGTCAAGGGCGCCTCCAGCACTCAGGACTGGGAGGCTGCTCAGGGCTGGAGTTGTTCATTTCCTGTTTCCTTGTGTCATTGGTTTAATTAGCTCCCCATGTCTCTCGTCCCTGCAGGTCATTTTCAGTGGGTTGGGACCTTGCTGGAGTGACCCTAGAAGAGCCTGTGGCTGCCCAGTAGGTAAAGCTGGGTGGTCCTAGGCTTCACCCTCCTGCCTTCTGTCTGCAGAGCTGTTCCCTTGCAGGCAGCTCCCGAGGGTACAAGCTCTTTGGTCAGGTGCCACAGAGTCACAGCTGCACATGACATGGTTCAGTCTTCGGGGAGCTTCAGTCCAGAGGTTGTTTTTGCTTTGTTTTGTTCTTGAAGAGATTATTCCACTGGCCACAGACAAGAGATTCGAGGCACTTGGACATAGGGGCAAGTCCCCAGTAACACTTCTGAGAAGAGCCCTGGCTGGATCTGGTCTCAGTTGTGACAGGCTCTGAGCACATGTGTATGAGGAGGGCTGCCTCCCTCAAACTGCTAATAACGTTAAAATATTTAATCTTCTCGCCAAAACTCAACACTGGAAAGTCTTTTTTTTTTTTGTCAGATCCTTTTCCCATACAGGTTATCACGGGATATTGAATAGAGTTCCCTGTGCTATATAGGATTTTTTTGTTGTTGTTATTGTGCCCACGGCATGTGGAGGTTCCCAGGCCAGGGAACGAATCCACCCCCAGCTGTGACCTGAGCCACCACAGTGACAATGCCAGATCCTTAACCTGCTGCAAACACAAGAGAACTGCTATACAGCATTTTTAATCGCAGTTTTTTCGTTTGTTTTTTAAGGGAAGAGGCACTGTGAGCTCATCCCCTCGCAAGAGGATCGAACATTATCGCCAATGCTCTGCTCTGTTCCCCCAGAGTCCCTTCCCCTGACCGCAGTGTCAATCCGCTGAGCTGGCTGGTAGAGCAATTAGCTTTCCCCGGGGTGGGGGCGGATCATCAAGTTTGGTTTCCTGTCACCAAAGTCGCACTAATGCAAGTCCATTTTTCATTAGGAGAAAATAAGACTAATAAGTGACATCAATTGATAAATGTTCTTTGAGAGCAAGTTATTTCCACTTAAAGTGAAGCACATGACAGCTGGTGACTTTAATGGAAAGTAAAATTTGCTGGGCTGAATTACTATCAAACCACTTGAGAATTTCTGTTTTTAATTTTCCTTTTTGGAGCAAGGCAGTGCTTTGGAGTCCAGAGGAGCAGATGAGGGATGGAAAGAAAGGTCTAGTGCTGTCTCTAAATGTGGCCTTAAAGGACCCTGCACTGCCCTCAGCAAAAGCACCGTCTAATATCGAGGGACCTCCATTTCCTTTCCCTTTTAGCTGATGCTCATGTAAGAGGCTGGTTAGAAAACAAACCTCTCTGTGCTACCATTCATTTGGGCTCTGTACCCAAACCAGTTGTATGCATACTGACAACTTTCAACCATTTCTCCACTTAATAGAAAATACCTGGCACAAAAGAACCCAGTGGTGTTCTCTATGGATTGAATGTGTCCTCCCCAAACCCATATTTTGAAACCCTAGCTACTAATATGATGGTAGCTGGAGGAGCAGTTTTCGGCAGATAATTAGGTTTAGATTAGGTGATGTGGATGGGGCTCCTGGGATGGAATTAGGGCCCTTTTAAGAAGGGGAAGAAATCAGAGCTCACCTCTCTCCACGTCTGAACACACAGGAAGCTGCCTGTCTGTGAGTTAGGAGGAGAGTTCTCCTCCTAACAAAATCTGCTGTTACCTGGATCTGGGACCTCTCAGCATCAAGAACTGTGAGAAGTAAATGACTGCTGTTTAAGCCAGCCAATGCATGGTATTTTGTTACAGTAGCACACAGATATTAGATATTCAAGTATGCCAATAGGCACTCTGTTACTATGAGCTCCAGGATGTCAGCTGTCTGTACACCTGAGCTACATCAGACATAAAAGAACCATGTAGAGACTTCCTGCTGTGGCTCAGCAGGTTACAAACCCGACTAGGATCCATGAGGATGCAGGTTCAATCCCTGGCCTTGCTCAGTGCGTTAAAGATCTGCCATTGTCGTGAGCGGTGGTGTAGGCTGCAGATGTGACTTGAATCCCATGTGGCTGTGGCTATGGCTGGCAGCTGCAGCCCCAATTCGACCCCTAGCCTGGAAACTTCCATATGCTGTGGGAAGTTTCCTTTTTGTCTAAAAAGACAAAAAACAAGACAAAACAAAAAAAGAAGAATCATGTGAGACCAGTCTCTGTGTAGTCATGTATGTTTCAAGACAATATAAATGTAGTTCCTCTTTCCCTCCAGAATCTTCTAGCACTTTAATTTTTTTTCTGTATACTAGAGCTCACTTTATTTACTTTTGTTTTATGATTTTTATTTTTTCCATTATAGATGATTTACAGTGTTCTGTCAAATTCTACTGTACAGCAAAGTGACCCCGTCTTTTTCTCACATTATCCTCTATCATGTTCCATCACAACTGACTGGATATTTTAGCACTTTTAGAATTGAAAACACATTAGTTGTCTGTGTGGGCAATATAGCGAGCACCTCCAGACATTGGGGACATGGCCAGACATTGTCTGACATTGAAGGAAGTTGCTAATAGGACACAATGTAATTGAGATTAACCATCTGCAGATGCAACCTATCTTGGAGGAGATTTTGCAAATTTAAATTTATTGCTGAGGATTTCGTGGTTTGCTACATTAAGATCAGATAAACAAAAATTTACTGGAAGCTTACATTACATAAAGTAATGACAAAGTAAATTGTAATAAGTTCACATTATTTGAACAGAATCAAATGGTAGATACGAATGATCCTGTACCCAGCCTAGAAGAAGAGGGCCGAATAGTAAGAATCACAGTAGTATTTACCCAGGGGTGTCAGGAGAATGGTAGAGAAGGCGTTCCAGAAGGCTCTTCCAGAATCTGAGCCACATACTCCTCAACACTCTTTCCCTGATTCGTGCTTAACAAGCAATTTTCACATAGTCTGACATTCTGTTAGGTGCATGTACATTAAGGATTTCTGTGTCTTCTTGGAGTATTGACCCTTTGATCATTATATCACACCCTTGTTTATCCTTGATAAATTTCTTGCTTTGAAGTCTGCTCTGATTGAAATTAATACAGCCATTCTTTCTTTCGATTACTGCTAGCATGGTATATTTTTCTTCATCCATTTATTTATCTATACGTGTCTTTATATTTAAAGTAGGTTTCATGTAGACCACATGGTGTGTCCTTTTTATCTACTCTGATGATCCATCATCTCTCTCTCTCTCTCTCTTTTTTTACTTTTAACAGCTGCACCCACAGCATATGGAAGTTCCCAGGCTAGGGGTTGAATTGGAGCTGCAGCTGCCAGCCTACGCCACAGCCACAGCAATGTAGGACCTGAGCTGTGTCTGTGACCTACACCACTGCTCACGGGCAATGCCGGATCCTTAATCCACTGAGTGAGGCCAGGGATCAAACCTGCATCCTCATGGATACCAGTCAGGTTCATTACTGCTGAGCCACAGTGGGAACGCCCATGATGATCAGCCTCATCAGTAGCTACCTTATTTGCTACTGTTTTCTTTGTTGCCGGTGGTTTTTGGTGCTGTTTTTGTCTTCTGTGCTTATTCTGCCTTTTGCGATTTTAATTGAGAATTTTATATAATTCCATTTTCTACTTTTTAAAGGTATCAGTTATACTTTTTTTTTTTTGTCTTTTTGCTATTTCTTTGGGCCGCTCCCGCGGCATATGGAGGTTCCCAGGCTAGGGGTCCAATCGGAGCTGTAGCCGCCAGCCTACGCCAGAGCCACAGCAACTCGGGATCCGAGCCGCGTCTGCAACCTACACCACAGCTCACGGCAACGCCGGATCGTTAACCCACTGAGCAAGGGCAGGGACCGAACCTGAAACCTCATGGTTCCTAGTTGGATTCGTTAACCATTGCGCCACGACGGGAACTCCATCAGTTATACTTCTTCCTCTTTTTTTTAAGTGGTTCCCCTAAAGTTAGGATATACATTTATAACTAATGCAAGTTTACTTTCAAATAACACTATACCATTTCTCAGGTTGTGTGTGTACCTCATAATAACAAAATAATCCTAATTTAAAAAAAAAATCCTATTTACTCCATCCTGTCCCTTGTATCACTACTGGCATTCATTTCACTTATTATATCAGCATACACATGCACATAAGTATATGTGTGTATATATACAGATAGATACATAAGATATATATGATACATAAGCATACATAATCTGTTAGTATTATTTTGAATAAACTTACGTTAGATCATCTAAGAATAAGAAAAATAAAAGTTTTCATTTTACCTTGACTTTTCCTTCTTTAATGCTCTTCCTTTCTTCATGCAGAGCTGAGTTTCCAACCCATGGTAATTTCCTTCTCTTTATGTAACTTCTTTTAGCTTTTCTTCCAAGGCAGTTCTTTTGGCAACAAATTTCCTCAAATTTTTTTTTTCTCTGAGAAATTCTTTTTCTCTGTTACTTCTCAAGGATAATTTTGCAGAGTACAGACTTCTAGGTTGGTAGCTTTTTCTCTGAAAACTTGTAACATTCACTCCATTCTCTTCTTGCTTGCATGGTTTCTGTGTAGAAGTTGGATTAATTCTTATCTTTGATTCTCTATATAGCAGGTGTTTTTTTTCCCTTTGGTTTCTTTCAGAAATTTTTTCCTTCTCTGATATCAACTGTACAACTCTTTTCTTAGGTCAGTCTCCCAAGGCAATAGAAATAAAAACGAAAATAAACAAATGGGACCTAATCAAACTTACAAGCTTTTGCACAGCAAAGGAAACCATAAAAAAAAAAATGACAACCTATGGCATGGGAGAAAATAGTTTCAAATGGTGCAACTGACAAGGGCTTAATCTCTAAAACATACAAAAAACTTATACAACCCAATAGCAAAAAACAAACAAACAAACAAAACAAAACAAAAACAATTGAAAAATGGGCAGAAGACCCGAATAGACATTTCTCCAAAGCAGATATACAGATGGCCGACAGACACATGAGAAAACGCTCACCATCACTAATTATTAGAGAAATGCAAATCAAAACTACAGTGAAGTACAATGAGGTACCACTGGTCAGAATGGCCATCATTAACAATTCAACAAATAAACAAATGCTGGAGAAGGTGTGGAGAAAAGGGAACCCTCCCACACTGTTGGTGGGAATGTACATTGGTACAACTACTATGGAAAATAGCATGGAGATAACTCAGAAAACTAAATACAGAACTATCATATGACCCATCAATCCTACTACTGGCTATATATTTGGACAAAACTTTCATTGAAAAAGATACATGCACCCCTGTGTTCATTGCAGCACTATTCACAATAGCCAAAACATGGAAACAACCTAAATGCCCATTGATAGATGAATGGATTAAGATGTGGTATATATACACAGTGGAATACTACTCAGCCATAAAAAAGAACAAAATAATGCAATTTGCAGCAACGTGGAAGGAACTAGAGACTCTCATACTAAGTGAAATAAGTCATAAAGAGAAAGACAAATGCCATATGATATCACTTATGTCTGGAATCTAATAAATGACACAAATGAATCTCTCTAGAGAAAAGAAACTCATGCACTTGGAGAACAGATTTGCAGTTGTCAAAGGGGATGGGGAGGGATTGGGATAGACTAGGAGTTTGGGGTTAGTAGATGCAAACTATTGCATTTGGAGTGGATAAGCAATGAGATCAGCTGTAGAGCACAGGGAACTATATCACTTGTGATGGAACATGATGGAAGATTTTATATATATATATGTAACCCTAACCCTAACCCCTAACCCTAACCCTAACCCTAACCCTGTACAGCAGAAATTGGCAGAACATTGTAAATCAACTATAGTAGAAAAAATAAAAATCTTACAAAGAATTTTTTTTTCTTTACCTTTGGTTTTCTGAATTTGAAAATGCTCTCTATGTTTAGCTGTAGATTTTTTGAGGCGTTTATCCTCCTTGGTGTTCTCTGAGTTTCCTGGATCTATAACTTGGTATCTGGCATTAATTGGGGGGTAATTCTCAGTCATTGCTGTTTCCTACGTTTCTTTGGTTCAATTTTCTGTTTTCTCCTTCTGTTTTCTGATTCCTCATAGTTTATACCTTTTGCAGTTGTCCCATAGACCTTGGGTTTTTGTTTTTGTTTTGATCTAGTTTTTGCTTTTCTTTCCCAGCTTTTATTCTCTTTGCTTTTCAGTTTTGGAGACTTCTATTGAAATAGCCTCAAGCACAGAGATTCTTTCCTCAGCTGTATTCAGTCTACTAATAAGCCCATCAAAGGCATTCTTCATTTCCATTACAGTGTTTTTCATCTCTAGCATTTCTTTTTGGGTCTTTCTCAGGATTTCCATCTCTTTGCCTACATTGCCCATCTCTTCTTGCATGCTGTTTACTTTATCCCTTAAGGGCCTTCGCATATTAATCACAGATACATGACTATATGTTCTAAATTACACATACATGCATACAATGCATGGTTTAAATTCTTTAGTTTGACACTCAATAAACGGACTTTATAAGCAAAGATATTTGGAAAGTGGAGAAGTGAAAATACAATTTATCTTCTTCGGAATCCAACCGTAAAAACATAATTAAAACAAGCTAAAATGTTCTGTTGTTTGATCTTTAGTTTCTGTCTGAATCGACTCTCCACGTCATCCTACTTTCTTTTTTTTTTTTTTAAGGCAGTACTTGCAGCATATGGAGTTCCCGGACTGGGGGTCAAATTGGAGCTGCAGCTGCTGGCCTACACCACAGTCATGGCAACACGAGATCTAAGCTGCATCTGTGACCTATGCCGCAACTTGTGGCAACACCATATCCTTAACCCACTGAGTGAGGCCAGGGACTGAACCTGCATCCTCAGAGACAACATTGGGTCTTTAACCCATTTTAATTCTGCTATCCTACTTTCTTCAGTGGTGAGCAAGAAATTCCATTTACTATTTACCTTGTCCTCCAGCTTTTGTTTTCATTCAACATGTCGTTTACTTGTCATGAAAGAAGATACTATTTGGGGCTGATATGCGCTTGCAGTATTTACATTTATTCCCAAGTACACAGATTATAGGTAATGATAAGAGCAAATCACCATTATGAAACAGATTTCTCAAGCATCCTGTAGCAGCAACAAGAAATGCTAAACCTGAAAATCATAGTAACAGCTGTACCAGGCTTACTGTGAGGCTTAGAGCGACAACCTGGGAAAGAAGCATGTGCAAGAAAGCCTCAGGGACATATATAAGAGGTAGATTTCTGGCTGCAGGGCTGGGCAGAAGCATGAGTGTGGGCAAGATCCTTCCACCAAGATTCTATTTCTTCACATATAACAATGTATTTAACACTTCCTACCTCATGGGGCTGACATGAGGATTGCATAACATGACATAATAGCATGGCCTGTCAAGGGAGGATGGACTGAATGGAGTCCAGTGTGAAGGGCCCTTCCAGGAGGAGGTCCAAAGCATCTCAGATTCCCATCACTGACAGCTTGGCTCTAGGACATCAGAGAATAAACACAGAGGGACAAGAAAAGGCTGAATGCAGAGCAATAGTATAAATAAGGAACTATGACATCACACGTCATGGTCAGAATGCAACTACTTCTGACCCTCTTGTTTAAAATCTGCCTGGGTCGAATTCACTTATGGGCGACACTCAAGAGGGCTCACACTTTAAATGCACTTGATCGCTGGTTTGCTAGTGCTTAATGTTTCCCAGAGAAAATGAAAAAGAGCCACTTTCCACAGTGGCGAGTCCTCAGAGAGCATGCTCAGGGCTTGGGAGGCGCTGGTTCCAACTGATCAAGGGAGCAGATTGTCACACAGGTGGCTCATATGTGGTGGATGTTTCCTGGTGCCCAGCCCAGTCCTTCGCATTTTCTGTGCGTTATCTCATTCAACTCCCCAATAACTCTAGGCAGGCGGAATCATTTTATGCTGATTTTATAGATAAGCAAACAGGCTGAGGGAGTTGAGTACGGTTGACAGGAGGAATTGAGTGAAGTAGGCAGCTGATCATCCAAGAGGCTGGGAGTGGACATTGGCAACTTTGTAACACCTTTTTTCTAGAGAAGGTATTGTAGAGCCCGCAAGAGCCAACGTGGCCTGCCCCTGAGCAGTTAATCATCATTCCCAGTTAGTTGTACTGTTGACCAGAGAGCAGGGATTCGGGGTGCCTGGGACAGGGGCCCACGCTTCCTTCAGCATGCTTCTGGCTTTTCTCCCCTGCCCTCCCACTCTAGGACAGGTTTTCATGCTCTCTCTTGGGGCATCACTTCCAGCCTCTTCTCCCAGCTTCCACCCTCGGCTCCTCATCCTGGTAGTGAAATTTCTGACCAGTTTGGCTCCAACGTGCTTTTCCAACTTTTCATCCTGCCGCTTGTCAATGTTCTCTCCCGTCCCAGCCTCAATTGTATGCTTCCATTTCTCGCTTTCAATTCCCCTCCGGCCCTAAATCCTGTCCACACATCAATCTGGTCGCCTCCTTTCAGCCTCCCCAACCTCTTTAGGCCACAACAGGGCACTTCTCCTTCTGATCACACGGAACTTTTCTGGTCTAGCATGGACATGGGACATTTAAGCAACTTGGGATGGTCTGTGCTAGCTCTTCTGTGTTTTGTGTTTGCAGTGAGGTTGCAGAACTCCAGGGACCAGACTCAGCACAGTCCATGTGAGGCCCATAGGGAGGCTCTGGCCTGGCACAGACGTTGAAACAAACAAAAGGATGACATTTGCATGTTGACAGCGCATGAATTTCTTCAGTTAGAAACTGTCCTAAGCAAGAACAGTTAAAACAGGAAGCTGCTGGTTGTTCTTTGAGGCACATAATAAATCACAATATAATTTGCTGAGCTTTCGTGCTATTAGCCCTGGGCGCCAAAATTGCGAATTACAGCTCTGAAGGCCAGGGTCCATCAGGTGGAGGATGGGACCCATGGGAGTCTGAACCCTGGCTTCACCCCTTGCTGGGTGACTTAGGCAAATTCCTTAACCTCTCTGACTTTTCCTGTTGTTACTTGGGAAGAAGTATTCCTTCCTCCCAGGGTTATTATTATAAGGAGTATTGAGATTCTGTGTAGAAAAGGAATTAAGAGTATAACCAAGGCATCGAACTGCTAAGTTGTGAAATACACTGGGAATTGACAGCAGTGTCTGAAGGGACGTGTGGGGAAACGCAGGGGGCTGGACAGGAGACCAGCTGCTTAGCCACCTTTGCCTAGAGTGGGTTTGGGCTCCATGTGCAAGGACTGGGTGACAGGGAGGTAGTCGCCCTCAGACAGGGAAGTATGTCCCTTCCTCCCAGGGACCCTGCCTGACCTCAACTGCTGGGTGACATGCTCTGCTGGTCTCAGGCAGCCGATCGCTCACCAGGCCTCTTGGTTGGTTCTCCTCGGCCCCCATGTTCCCAGCCTGACTGTGCGATGCTGTCCCATCCCTCGGAATCTGGCAGGGAGCAGGCGTTCAGCACATACTGGTTTTTACCGGGCATTTCCAAGTGCATACTTTCCAAGAGTAAAAGAAGACTTCTTCCTAGACCAACTTGCTAACTAGCAAATGGATAATGAAGCTGTTGCAAGGAAGTTGTTGGAAAAAGTCCAAACGGCTGCTTTTCTTAAACTCCTCATAGAGGTGCAGCGGATTTCATTTTTTTGACAGCAACTGCCTAGCTCAGGGCAGATGTAAGAGCAAGTACAAAAGGGAATTTGATCTGAGCAGGCCTTTTGGCTTTGTTTAGCGACTGTTTACTGGATACCATAGTAGCACGCCCTGCCCTGGTGTGGTGAGTTAGATGCCTCATTAGCCGGGAGGGGAGAATGGAAATAATGTGAAAATAAAAGCCTAATTATTTTAGGACACATCAGAACAAAAGCAACGAGGCAAACAAAAGCAACAAAAGCAACGAGGCTCTAACATTTCATGAGAATTCAGCATCGCTGAAGAAGCTGGTGCTCTCAGCAAAGGACAACAGGGCCCAGAGAGAGCCCAGATACTGAACTGACCTGGCCAGGAGGCGGCTGCTGGGTCAGCCTCCCCGCTGACTCAAGAACCAGCAGGGGCCTGAGTCTGGTTCGCCCAAGGAAAGGAACAGAGTGTTCCCTTTGGAGAAGAGCTGCGGGGGTGGAAGGGGCTTCGGACTCTCTGGCCAGGGATCCATCCCTGCCAGTGTGCCCCATCTTTACACCTTTTATGACCTGTAGAAGCTGCATTTCCTACTAAAAAAAAAAAAAAAAAAAAAGGTTTCTCTCACTTATTTTGAGACTGTTAATACCACTTGGCTGTACGTTTAAAAATTAATAAATCAATCTTGCAAGAGATTTCTCTATCAGTTTTTGCAGCTCTGTCATTCCTTACCAGCACACCTAAGTCTTAAAAGGTGGTCTATCTTTTCCCCTTTTACCTTTTTTTTTTGTCTTTTTGTCATTTCTAGGGCCACTTCTGCGGTGGATTTTTTTTTCTATCCCACCTCTTTTTTCTCTCTTCCCTCCCTTTTCTTTCTGTTTCCTTTTTATCTTTCCTTTCCTTCTGCCCTCTTAACAAAAAAAAAAAAAAAGGGATTATTACATGGAAGACGTCCAGAAGCTGGACTCTCTCAGAGTTGGCTTGTTTCAGCAGCACGAGACAATCATTGAAGTCCTAGGTTCTTTCCATCTTTCCCTCTGCTGTTTGAGACCGTTTTGCTTCCGGGCCAGCTTCCGTCTTGGTCATAAAATGGGATCCTTGGTTCTAGGTGTCACATCAGGACACCTAAGCTGGTAAAGAAAGGAGTGGAGAAAAATCGGTGACAAGATTACAGGGAGTGGTGGAGGCTATGCCTTGGAGCACATGACCCTGCTGAAGGCTCTCAAATCCGGAGTGATTTTCTTCCTGCCGCTTCCAAATATTTTGTTGTTGTTAGAGGGATGAAAAGGGGATCATGGATGTTCTGAAAGGACTGCTTTTTGAACAAATACAAGCAGTCCAAACATTGCTATTGCTCCAGTCTTGCAGAGGTCAGCACTGAGCTGCAGGGGGCGATGGGAGCTGGGCCAGAGATCAAATAAGGGTGAAGGCTCCCCAGCCCCCGCCTCTCCACAGCTGCTGGCAACCTTGCCGCTGCCTAGCCCCAGGCCCTGCCTCCTTCCATCCCGAGGCTTCCTCGGGGTTCTGTCTTCTCCTTTTGTGCCCTCCTACCAGCCAGCACATAGGCTCGTGCTCCCCATCCATCATCTGCACTGGGATGAAGCTGCACACACACAGCTTGGCAGGCACTGAGGATGGGCCCTCCAGTCTTCCTTTTCTAACACAGTTTCTATTTCCCATGGTTCTCAAAGTGCGGCCCGAAAACCAGCACCATCAGCATCACCTGGGACCTCGTTAAAAACGGAACATTTTTAGGGCCCACCCCAGACCTGCTTAATCAGGAACTCTGGCGGGGAGGTGGGACCAGCAATCTAAATCTTAACAAGCCCTCCTGGGGATTCTGATATGCTCTGGTGTTTGAAAGCAAATATCCTAAAGCGCCTGGAATGTTTGGAAACCAACCATCTAAAAACTGATTTTTGGAGTTCCCGTTGTGACTCAGCTTAAGAACCTGACTAGTTTCCTTGAGGTTGCGGGTCTGACCCCCGGCCTTGCTCAGTGGGGTTAAGGATCTAGCACGGCTGCAAGCTGCGGTGTTGCTGTGGCTGTGGGATAGGCCTGCAGCTGCAGCTCCCATTTGATCTCTAGCCCAGAAACTTCCATATGCTGTAGATGTAGCCCTAAAAAGAAAAAAAAAAAAAGGAAAAAAGAGAAAAAATAATAGTGGTTTTTAACCTGGCTACACATTCATGTCATCTGAGGGACTCTGGAGAAATTACTAATGCCTGGATCCTACTGTCCCCCCGCCCCCCCACCAGTGCTTATGTAACGGGTCTGGTGTGCGGCCCAGGCTTTCCAATTTTTAAAAGTTCCCTGGATGATTCTGAATGGCAGCCAAGGTTGAGAACCACTGATCTAAATAAATATGGAGACAATTCCATTGTGAATGATTAAGTAGATAGCCCAAAGAGAGATACACAAACAAACTAGAAGTATAAAGAAGAAAGACGATTTGGGATAGACGTTATTGGAGAGATCTCACTCCTACAAGTTAAATTAGGCTGATACGCTCATTAGCTCCACTGGAAACAAGTATTTATGGATGGTTTCTAAACTGCTGTGGGTGTTACATAAGAAGTCCTCACTGCTTCAAAACACACCGCTCACTAGGTTATGAGACACACATCATTTGATATGTTCCCTTTCCCTCTTCTGAGGTTGGACAGAGGGAGTAGGTAAAATAAGCTTGAAATGCAACAGAGAGCAGTGTCAAGTTGAAACCATGTACAAGCCCCTGTGTCCCTGTCCTTTGAGGTAAAAGGCTCTTTGCTTGAGTCTCAAAAGGCTGATGCAAGAAACAGTGATAGGAAATGTGCAGATGTGGAAGCAAAGAATAGCTGCTGGGCCAGGGAACTGCTAAACAGTTTAGACTATAAACCTGCCACACAGCGAATCATTAAACTCCCAGTTCCCTAAAACATATAAAGGCCTGACACACATTCCTAAGCTAATTTTACAGGAAGCAAACCACCGCCAGATGAAAACAGAGACTTTAGACTAGTTGAAACCAGAAGGTTGACGATGCTTGAAACTTCACCTTGATGCCAGCCAATCTGAGAACTGGGCACAAGCAGATCATGCACCATGCACCTCTTTCCCTGAAAGCCATCCGGGAGTTTGGGTCTTTTGAGCAGGAGTTGCCTGTTCTCCTTGCTTGGTGACCTGCAATAGATGCTAACAGTAGATTGGCTTTACTGGGTGCGGGTGAATGGACTCGGGTTTAGCCCGGTAACAAAGTCACCATCAGACATAAGCCCTATCAAATCCCTTTAGTGTAGAAGCCTCTTTCGGCAGGAAGCTCACAGAACAAAGGGCATCCATGGATGATTCTAACCAATGGGAAAATAGAATACAGACTACAAGCCTTTTTTTTTTTTTTTTGCTTTTTTAGGGCCACACCTGTGGCATACAAAGATCCCAGGCTAGGGATCAGATCGGATCTGTAGTTGCCAGTCTACACCACAGCCACAGCAATGCCAGATCTGAGCTGCATCTGTGACCTAAAATGCAGCTTGCAGCAATGATGCATCCTTAATCCACTGAGTGAGGCCATGAATCAAACCCACAACCTCACAGACACTGTGCTGGGTTCTTAACCCACTAAGCCACAATGGGAACTCCAATACAAGTCTCTTCTTAAGGGAGGAAAAACATAAGGCCAGACCTGAGCCTTCCTTTAGGAGGGGAGGCAGTTTTAATTTAGTAAAACTAAGGAATCATGATAAAATTTACATTGCCCCAGTGCAGTGAATTATCTTGATTTGAAATGAGACATACAGCATAATTAGCTGTGTCACAGTAAGTTAGGCCAGAACCAAAGGTCTCAATTCAAAGTGCACAAGGCCATAATCTGGACTTTTTTGTAGGCCGTCTATCCCAAAGGCCCAGGGAGATATGACCACATAACAAGGTCCAGTCATTTATCTCTTTCAACATTGAAATCCTAATCCTATGTTTGTGTAGTTGTTAAGATTTGTTAAAACGTGACTGAGCTTTGCCTAAGGTCAAAGAACATGGCTACTGCAGAACTTAGGTCTCAGCAGAGGTTTGCCCACTGATTGTACTTCACTGTTAACGGCTTAGGAGGTAAGAAACTCACAGAGAATCTCTGTTTTTCTTCCACATCTGACGGAAAAGGCTCCTGTTTCCATATTAAAATCTAAGAATAGCTTCTGGCTGTAAAAACAGCAGCTTGGCTTTCTTCCATACAGTTTACTATAGATGCTAACAGTGTCTGAACCTAAACAAGACGAACGACTTGGCTACGACAGGCAAGATCAAAGCAAATTCAGTGATGGTTACTTTTAGTTGAGCCTGGGCTGTGGGCAAATTAGTCCAAATTGAATTCAATATTCTCATATTCTGATTTAGTCAATTTGGGGTGGGTGTTCAGAAGTCATCGTTTAAAACAAGCACCACATGGGTGAAATACTGGTCTTAATAATCAACGAGAATAAATGGGGGCTCTGGCTCAGTGGTAACGAACCCGACTAGTATTCATGAGGACATGGGTTCGATCCCCAGCCTCACTAAGTGGGTTAAGGATCCAGTGTTGCTGTGAGCAGACACGGCTTGGATCCTGTGTTACTGTGGCTGTGGTGAAGGCCGGCAGCTTTAGCTCTGATTTGACCCTTAGCATGGGAAACTCCATATGCCGTGAGTGCGGCCCTAAAAAGACAAAAAAAAAGAAAAAAAAAGGCAAGAAAATAAATGGGGGTTCTTTTTGGCTGCACCCACAGCACGTGGAAGTTCCTGGGTCAGGGATCAATCCCGGGACACAGTGGTGACCTGAGCCACTGCAGTGACGCCGCCAGATCTGAAACCTGCTGTGCCACATGGAACCATCTGGGGGTTCTTTTTAAGGTAGCTTTTCTTCATGTTTTTCTCTACTGGCCAGTTTGTCTATAATGACTATACCTGGCTTCTTTCTTTCTTTGGTTTACTGGCTTACAAGAAGATACTTCTCATTCACTATGACTTAACCGTGCAGCCAATGACTTACCCAAGACTCAACACCGGTATTTCTGTATTTCTTCCAATTTAAGACACCACAGGCTGGAAGATAGTTTTCAGAAAGATGTGAAAAAGTGTCATGTTTCAGAATCTATGAAATACTGTATTAGCAAAGAGGGCCTCTTTAGGGACTGGTTATATCATAACATCTTGGAGTGGGGAGATATGGTTGGGAATCTTATACCCTTGACCTCTATTCTCTGAGGCCCCATCTGTCTGCATGCCAGGGGCATATCCTCGTACTGAGACAGAGAAGAGCAACTGAGGTTTATCCAGACAGAAGCCTGCCGTACCAACAAAAACACTGCCGACTATTTTAGAAAGAGAAAGAAAGAAAAAAAAAAACCACCCAAACCCAAATTAGAACACTTAAAAATTAATGATACAATGCACATTCAAAGGTAATGATAACAATGTAAATATGGAAACAAATTATCCCCACACAATCTATATTTTTAAGTAATTTATTCTGATAGAAATATTGCAGAAAACTGTACTTAAATTCTTTTTAAGTTAGCTTATGCAAACACACTGAAGATCTCACACTCATAATTGCATTATTAAACAGAAACAAAAAGCGAGAGAGGAACCAAGCTGCACATCACTCCAGGAGGTCATAGTGCAAACAAGTGCTTCATCAGTAGTACCTCCAGTTAACTGGGATGAAGGAGAATAAAAATGGCTTGTGTTTTCCTGTACATTATCCTCACTGGATAGTCATCCCCACAGATGCTTTTTCTCTCCTTTAGGTTACACCGCGCATGAACTCCCCACCCCCTCCCCACATGTACAAACTTCAGGTGGCTGTAAAACAATGGATTTCTCAATAATCAAGGGGTAGAAACTCTCGAGCGTCTGGTGACTTTGTATCAGCTACTCTACCCAGCCTAACACGTCAATTATTATTGGACTACATCTGCGAATAGTTCTAACAGGGGGAAATTAATATTTGCTCTTGGATATCTAAAGCACAGCTAATTATGAAATTTTCTGCTTGTCTATTTTTTAAAAAAGTGCAATCCCAAAGCACTCTAATTATGTATTCCTTTAATTCCCTCACTATTTTGCAGTCCAAATGGCTGGAATCAAAATTTAAATTCTACTAAACCCTCAAGGACCAGTTAACCCTGGAAGTGGCTTTAAAGACGATGTCCACTCGCCTATTCAGGAACATACCAGCCCTTTAAAAAATGTGAAAGCAGCATCGTGACTCAGTTGAACATCAGTAGGTCCAGATCTTGCAAAATCTCAGAGAAGCAAACTATTTCCAAGCTTTGCTGTTACCGAGAAAGCTAGCTTAGTCTCTTTAAGTTGTATTTTGGAGTTGTTTTCACTTTCCTGACATAATATTTTCAAGTAAACAGAAAGTGGTAACTTAAGTGGCTGCTTGTTTGTTCTGAGTCTTATTTAAATATAAGAATGTACTGAACTAAGTCTCATTTCTGGCCAAAGGGACTCTGATTTCAAGATTTCAGGAGCTTTAATAAAACCCAAACAAATCTTTCTGGCTGTACTGTATTCTTTTAAGGATTTTCTGAAAGAACTTATAATTAAATCTATGCTCAAAACAACAATTTCAACAACACAAAATAAAAATAAACTCAGCTGGATGGATGTTCTTCCAAACAGTTTTTAGGAGTGCTCATGCTCATCTGAAGGCTGATTTGGTGGTTTTTTTTTTTTTTTTTTTTAAATCTTCTTCACTGGAGGAAGAGGAGCAGGGAGGGCACTCAAAACCAAGGAGTAATGCAACAATGACCGAGCATCATCTGTACACATTTTCTTAGACTTGCCGTGAGAAAGAGTAAGCTGGTGGAGAGGGAGAATAGCACACACTCCTGAAATAAGAGGAGTAAGAGGGCAAATGATTCTTGTCATACTCGATGCCCTAATATTGGTCTTCAAATTGATAAGGCACTGACCAAGATTTCCCCATACTACAACTTGAGATACTGCTGTGATAAAACTGCTGTCAAAAAGCTCATCAGAATCCTCTAAACAGAAACAAAAAGTCACTTTAGACACAAGCCATTTTTAAGGGAGCAAAACCAAAAATACTGGTTGACGTCACACGGCAAATAATTATCATCAATGTGATTAAAGAACAGTATTTGTTAGAAAAAGCAGAATACCACTCTGGCTGTAAAATCATAAATTTACTATGTTTGAAAGAAATAAAAGAGAGAAAATAAAAACAAACCGTAGATGACTGAGGAAGTCAGACAAACGTCACCACTTGCCTAGTATCACCTATTCACGCAGCAGCAGCAGGAGCACAACTGATCCCCTGGGACACAGCTGAATTCATCTTCATTTTAAAAAAGGGATCCAATTATTTCCAAGGCCTCTGAAGCAGAGGCCGTTTTTTTTTTTTTTTTTTAATTGATGATTTATCTTCCATTAAGCAACACTGGCACCCCTTGTTTGCAGAAGAAGAGAATATGGTGGTTTAAAAACCCATAAAGGAATGTGCCTCCGAAAACAGGAAGGAAATCAACAGTGGATATACTCTTTTAAAAAGTTAATGGATTAAATCTACTATTATTATTGATTTCTAATTAATATGATGCCCTGTAGTTTTGTTTTCAGTAGTAAAAGCATGTATATAGCTTACAAATTTAACCTAAAAAACCCCCCAAAATAGAAAACACAAACTTCTGCTCAAATCATTCAGCCACTTAAATTCTAGTAATCCTAAGAGAGCAATAGGCCAGGCTGCTCTTATAGGGCCCTGGCTTCAACGAATATATAGGGTGTGTACACTACAGACTGTAAACATTTTTCCCCTAACAGTGCATCTTGGGCTCCTTTATAAATCTACTAGAAGAGGAATAAAGCCACTTATAAAAACTTGGCAGCTACAGACACCCTAGTTCTTGACATAGAGAAAGACTCAATACCAAGACCGTCTACACAGAAGGTAGTGCAATAGTCATATGGCATTTTCCACACAGGAAAACATTTGTCATGGAAGCACATGCCTGGAGAAAATGTTATTCAAACTTCAACTGTTGGATCCCTTTTTGTAATGTTTACACAAATAATATTTACATAGTGAAGAAAATCTAATAGGAAGCTGTGTTTGATCGGTTCTTTTAATTCTTACACTTTGGAGCTTACAGTAAAAATAATGCCTCTGAAAAAAATAAGCAGAGCTCAAACACAGAGGGGGCATGAAATAAAAAATAGTGCTCTTCAAGGTCATCATACAGTTATTCTTACAGTTACACTTTTAAAAACTATTATGTTTCTTTTGCCTGAAAAATAAGCTTCCATGTTCAAATAAACTGTTAAATGAGATAGATGTGTCTCAAATTGTATTTTGGCTGGTATTATATACTATTACACTAGGTTGGTAGCATACCAATCATTATACTTATCAGAAACTAACAAATTTAAATTATAACGGCATTTCCAATGAGTTCCTCTTGACTAGGAAAGAAACAAACGAGCTTCATATTGATGAAAATTTCAAACTTTTGAGTCACCAATTTCCTAGTTTATTAAGGATAGGCCTAAAAAGGACAAGTATTTCATCTTCCCACTAATAAGCTACCTAAATATTTAATATATTTTGGCAGCATTTTTTTTTCTTGAGTTATTATTAAGTCTCATTTGGTGAATCACAAATCAAAATTCACCTACGCTGTTTTAGTTCATGTCTCTCACTGGTCTTCTCTTTGCTTCGAATGCTAAAGTCATCTTAAAAAGCAATGAGCCATCTTTTGAACGGACAAATTTGAAGACAGAAAAACAACGGTGACTTCTGCTACACCGTTAAGACTCTCAGTCAGTCAGAGGCTACGAATCTATATACTGACTAGTCAACAAATCTGAACACTATTCTTACGCTGTGCAAGCAGCCTCACGCTTAGTGCTGAAAAATATCAAACACATCTTCCACTCAGGCTCTCTCTTTGGCAAGACTGTTGTGACGTCGGGCTCTGACTTCCAGCTGCTTATCTCTGCAGACACAGCCTACAACTGATCTATGTTAGCTTATTTATGACAGACAACATAATAAAAAATCCACAGGGTTCTCAGCCACAGTATTTTTCGTTAAAAAGCATATACACTGTTTAAAAACACTTCTTTCTGAAGAGAAATAAACAAATTGAGAAAGTTTTAAAAAATGATTAACAAAAGTCAGATGTGCAACACCTACAGAGTAATACTGCTATGCTGGCTAGGTAGAGGGCGCAGCGTGATCCAAGCACCCTGACGTGGACTCTGCCGGGAGGTCACAGCTGCAAATGGCTAGCAGAGGCCACATTTTGCCCTCTCCAGCTCATGTCACTTTCCACAAAACCAGAAATAATGGTATTTCAAACGTGCTACATGAGAAGAAAGATATCTGAACTCTTAATATCCTTTCCAAACAGAAAACTAAATTAAAAAACTTAGCACTCAGAGAAAGCTCTTCCACTTTCCAATGGGCAGATTTTTAGCTAATTAGTCTAATAAGCCATATTTTCTATTTCAGTTTCATGGATTCAATGGTGAAATATTTATGATTAAAAGAGTATAGAATTCTCTAACAATACAATCTGAAAATTTTTAGGTGAGCCCCAAAGTAACAGAAGTCTATTCGAAGTCATCCGTCAAAAAGCACTTCTTACTCTGGGCCACAGTTGAAATCATGATGCCTTATGAGTTTAAAACATCCAACACACAGCCTTTGTCCAAGCGCCATTTTTTGTTAAAACTCTTAAGGCATTTGACCTTCAAATCTTTTTTTAACTCAACATTTATTTTGGACGTTGAAGAATGCATCATTGCATAGAAGAGCTCTCAGAAAACTGCTTGATCAACTACTGACAAAATATGGTTTCATGGTAGGAGCCTAGAGTAAGTTTTTCAGAAAAATGTTTGTGATAAAGGAAAGTTAGGTTAAGAAGGAAAGTTTGATACTTAAAATTCCCAGCCTCTCAATCTCTCACCTTTTTCCCTTTGAAAACTAATCTGTATGCCTTATAATAAAATACATACATGCATACACACATATTTAGAATCTCTTTTAAACAAATGTGATCCTGACTCTCATACTGAACAAAAATAATGAAAATGAATAATAAAAAAATAACTGGCATTGTGCACATTAAACACTGTAAAAGAAAACATCCTGACAAAACATTCAATACATCACTCTTGAGGATAAAAATCACCTGTGAGTGGTAGAAGGGGTAATCCAATTAATTTGAAAACAATGGAGTTGTAAAATCTTCTTAGAAAAGTTTAGGTTGGGATTACAGTTCTCTACTAAGCAGATCTGTGGTCCAACAATGAATTCATATAGAGAAGGCTAAACTTTAAACCCAGTTAAAAACAACCATGTTTTCTGGAGACCACTTGAAAAAAATGTCTGGCATATGAACACTCAGCCTTTATACCTCCTGCAGGAAATAATGCTCCCCATACAGTACTAAGTTTCAGAAGTTTAGTGTTTAAAAAAAACCTCCCCCCATCCAAAACAAAACACCCCCCGCCCCAATCCCAAACAAACTCCAACAACTCACATCAGTAACATTTCTGATTCCCACACTCTTGCCGTGAGAGAGCAAGTGAGGCTGCAGATCGATGGGGGCGTCAAAAAACCTTTTGGCGAGGGCGCTGGTTAAACCCTACTAAGCCGGGGCATCTTTACACCTCCGTTCAAGTACTAGCTCCTGATGTAACCCATAAGAAATGGTTTTCCTTTTAAAGTCTATCTAAAAAAGGTGATTCCCCCCTCCAAAATTAGTACAAAGTGAAAAGAAATGCAAATTAGCTACGATCTATCCCAAGCACAGCACCGCCAGAAGATTCACACACACTATTTGGTGTTTCATGTTGGTTTTCCTTTCATTCTTTTAAGGCAGTGGTTTCCACAGGTCAGTTCAGAGATAAGAAGCATGGTCCATGGCAGTTTGCTTTGCAACTCCAATTTGTTCTCTGGGAATATCTCACTTCATTCCCTGAAATTAGTGCTTTTTTTTGGTTCAGAACTCCAAAGGCTGAGACGGAACCTCTGGGCTCTTCCTGGCACAGGGTTGGTCTGTAGCTGGCGCTCTTTCCTCAGGTCCTCGCTTTCAGTCAGGGTAGTAGTTCATCTTGTTCTTCATCAGGCTTTTACTCAAAAGTCATCAAGTTTGTAGGAACCTAAAAAACAGAAGCATTACAAACTGACAGTACTTCAAGGTACCGTTTCATACGTTTCCTTGTCACTTTAAGGAAGCCCACATCTATAACCTTTCTGACCTAAAGATATTTTTTAAGAGGAACGTGATGGAAGGTAGTGTAGCTGCTCATGAATCATGAATAAAACAGGCTAGAACATTTCCGAGAGAAAATCACCGATATGAGTTACTACGCTCGCTGGTCAACTGAAATCCAGATGGGAGAAAGGGCAGAGACGGAATCTTTCTTGTCTAACACAGGGGGCTCAGCAGACGTTCTCTGAGTGAAAAGATGAGTAAGAAAACAGCAAGTATGGCCCTTGTAGGGTGAGGTTCCAGACAAACATGCTTGTCACCACTTCTTTTCGCACTACATGGTTTACAATGAATGCCTACGTGCGAATTTTAAAATCCGGCAAGATAAATTTTATAACAAACATTACTAAGAATTTCTTTGTGAAATCATCATGAAAATAAGTATAAAAGAATAAAACTCAGTATTTGATAAATTCTTATCTGACACTTTGTGACTTTGAAAAATTGATAGGTTTTATATATATAATGTTTGTTGCTTATAAGATGGATCAAATTTAATTTGATTTAAGCCTAAAATTTGACAATAATTCTTAGAAATATGAATATACCTTGTTTTAAAAAAATTAGTTGAGGGTTTAACCATGTTACAAAAGTTCTCTTAACTTTTACTACCAGTTCTCCAAAGTTGCGCTGGTAGAGATATGCATGCACCAGTGGTCAATTCTCTGCCTTTCAAAAGAGCTTAGCAGTTCTCACTCATACTTGAGCAACTTTTTTTCTGAAAACCTAGAATACTAAAAAGATTAATTTCTTATATCTGTCAGCTTTCGAATGAAAAACTGACAATATAATCATAGCAAAATTATAAATTTAATACAGCACAAATGCAAGAGTGTTTAAATGAAAGCATAAATTCTCAGGTCTGGTTTTAAGAAACCCATATTTAAAAATTTCCATTTCTTTCTAAGTTGCTTGAATGTGGTTTAAGGTGTTGTATATATTTTTTTTTCCTTCTTTTTTTGGCAGTAACCTTGGCATATAGAAGTTTCTGGCCAGGGACTGAATCCAAGCCACAGCAGTGACCTATGTCACAGCTGCAGCAATGCTAGATCCTTTAACCCACTGTGCCAGGCCTTGGTTGAAGCTGTGCTGCCAGAGACAACACTGGATCACTCACCCACTGTGACATAGCAGGAACTCCTAACGTATTGTATTTTGAGTTAGGGTCTTCTACTAAAAATTTTCAAATTTCACAGCTTCTATTTATAAATTTGTTACTTCTCTGATTCTTTCAAGGATAGAAATGAATTAAAAAAAAAAAAACCCATGTATACACATCTGGTTGACTTGTTCAGTAGTAAGGTCCCTTAATATAGTGAAAGAAATTGAACCCTATGCTTGTGTGAATATTGTGCAGGTGCGGCCATAAAAAGACAAAAAAAAATTTTTTTCAAGATTCATCTAGATTTTTTGTCTTTTTATGGGCCCACACCTGCAGCATACGGGAGGTTCCCAGGCTAGGGGTTGATTCGGAGCTGTAGCTGTTGGCCTACGCCACAGCCACAGCCACACCAGATCTGAACCCAGTCTGTGACCTACACCATAGCTCACGGCAATGCCGGATCCTTAACCCACCATGAGAGGCCAGGATTGAACCTGCATCCTCATGGATGCTAGTCAGATTCGTTTCCTCTGAGCCACGATGGCAACTCCCTAATCTTGAAATTTGAAATTAAAAAAATACTTTAAGCTACACTTAAAGAAAATGTACAGTTTGGAGTTGAGTTCAGAAAAGCTTGGTCTAGGCAAAAGAAAGGTCTGTTTCTTTCATCCTGTCCCAGACACTAACTTGACAAGGGCAAGAAAGTAATTTTTGCTATACGGTATTTCATATCTTTAAGGGATATTGCTAAAAATGTATCAAATATTGCTACAAGTCTTTCTATATATTTGAAATAAAAATTATAAGAGAAGAAAGCCCATTCCAACAATATTTAGGAAGAATGGATCTACAGGATGAAGACAGAATCTGTGTCTCAGGTCGACCATTTTTTACTTGTTTGACCTTGTGTAGGTCATTAGCATCTCTGAGCCTTAGTTTCTTCCTTTATCAAAAAAGAGGTAATAACTTAGGTTCTAATATCGCAGGGTAAAAAATATGTTTATAAATTTTATAAACTTACATAGTTGTATTATATTATTCAAAATTAACACTGACAGGAGTCCCCATCAGGGCTCAGTGGTTAACGAATCTGACTAGGAACCATGAGGTTGCGGGTTTGATCCCTGGCCTTGTTCAGTGGGTTAAGGATCCGGTGCTGCCGTGAGCTGTGGTGTAGGCCAGCAGCTGTAGCTTCGAATAGACCTGGGAACCTCCATATGCTGCGGGTGCGGCCCTAGAAAATAGAAAAAGACAAAAAAAACCCCAAAAAACCCAAAAACCAAAAAACCACTGATAACACTCACTGTATACTTCTGTACGTTACAGCAATAAAATTTTCAAATACATTCAACTAAAAGAAGTGGCCTAAAAAAAGTCTAGAAACTTAACTGCAGTTATATTTTATGACTGCCCTGCCAATTCATGGTTCAACCTTAATCTACAACAGGGTTTAGGGAAAACACCACTATGAATTCATCCCCCTTTGCAGCTGAAGGCCTTTGAGTCAGACCATCTTTGTTTCAGTAATATAAAAACAAACAGAAAATACAAGTGGTTTTGGGTTTCACTGCAACCACAGGAACTCACATGAACTTGTTAATAGAACAACTAAGGATGAATCAGAATAATTTTTGTTAAGTTACCATCTAATTTTTACCTCTCTAAAGCTACATTCTACCAACATGGGCTACATTTCCCAGTTCTGAACTCTTTAACCTCATTCCACCTGCAGCGTATCTGCATGTTTTGTTCCCTCCACCAGGATCCTGTTTCCTCTATTTTCACATGGCTGTTCCTTCCTGTATTTCACGCCACTGTCATCTCCTTAAGGAGGTCTTTGCTCTTCACTCCATTTAAATTGTCTCTACTTCCATCACATAATTCTATTTTCTTTTCTCCATGTAGTTTTCACTACTTGAAATTTTGTTATTTGTTCACTTGTTTACTACCCGTCTCCTCACTAAAATGTTGACCAGAGTCAATAAGACAAAGAATACAAACAGTATCATTTTTCCACTTCATTCAGAAAATCAGCCTACTTATTCTTCTTTGGAACTCTTTTAAATATATTCCCAACTATATTCTGAGGATTAATAAATGCTCACCTGTTGTTTGTTACTTTGGCAGGCTGCAGTCAAATGCTTAAACCACAGCATTGCATTCATCCTGTTGCCAGCTTGAAATTTGTATGAATTTCCTAAAATTATCAAAAACAAGGAGAAAACAATAAACATTGACAAAGAATTCTGTTTCAGAATTCTATCTCTAACACTGGATTTTCCAATGTAGATAGAGTTTTCTATGCTATATTCACATGCCATCATTTATTCAGAAAGTTACTGTTTGCTGTTCATGAATTGGAAGATAAAGTGCTTTTCTTTTCTTTTCTTCTGGCCATGCCCTCAGCATGCAAAACTTCCCAGGTAGGGACTGAACCCACACCATGGCAGTGACCAGAGCCTCAGTAGTGACAATGCCAGATTCTTAAGCCGCTAGGCCACCAGGGTTCTCCACAAAGTATTTCGTCTCCTTAAATGCTCTTCAGAGTAAAGTATATCTAAATTACTGTTTGGCTTCTCTAGGTTTGTATGTGTGGATGAGAGGGCAGAATATCAGTTCTCAGCACTACTTAGATGATTTAAATGTCAGTTGATGTTAGTACTAGGTTTTTATTTTTTAACTTATGTTTATTTTGCTTTTTAGGGCCACACCTATGGCATTCGTAAGTTCCCAGGCTAGGGGCTGAATCGGAGCTTCAGCTGCCAGCCTATGCCACATCCACAGAAATGGGAGACCCAAGCCGCATTTGTGTCCTATGCCACAGCTTGCGGGAACGCTGGATCCTTAACCCACTGAGTGAGGCCGGGGATGGAACCCATGTTCTCATGGATGCTAGCTGAGTTCTCAGCCTGCTGAGCCACAACAGAAACTCCTTACTAAGTTTTTATAGGTCAAAATGCTTTAACATGTTTAACACTTAAGCATTAGCTATTTAATGTGATTCAGGATTAATCAGCTGACATCAATCTAACCTATGCTTTTAGCTTTTAGTTACATTTGTCAAAATCATTACAGAAATTTCCTGGTCTAAGGAGGGCTTATGTGAAAATCTGAGGCGGCGACCTTTTCTCTTTTAGAAAATGAGAAATTCATTTGTATTGTGTTTAGATCTTACATTAACTCTAATTCAAAACTGACACATAATAGGGATATTTTATGTTTATATGTATTAAGGTAATAAACTGAGAAAAAAAGAAAGGACTCATTTGGTATAGGTTGCCCTAAGTTAAACTTAATTCTCTTTTTTTTCACTGACCTGAGTTCTAAAATTTCCCAATTCTTACTTAATTCTACTCTTTCCTTTACAACTGCATTTCAATGGCTCAAGAGCCTATCTGTATTTAGGCAGCTTTTCTTTGAGATTTTCACAATCAAAGACTTTTTCACTTTCAGAAGCAACAGTTTTCTTCACCACATGTTTATTCAAATAACACTGTTTTGCTTGCTGAACACAGATGCAAACTTTAGATTAATCTAAACAGCAGGCGTAGCTGACAAGGTGGCCCCAGCTACCATTTTCCGCTCTCTCCTCCCTGAAAAAGACTGTTAGCACGGACTTCATAAAAAACCTTGGTTGTTCTGAAATCCTTCTATCAAGCACACTAAGGAATTGAAGAAAAACAAAATAACTTGTTAAGTAAAACTCCATGAAAATGATCTCCTTTTACAATGTACTTTTATAAATAATGAATGCCTCTGGGATTGGCAGGGTAGGGGCTGGGGCTTTGAATTCAGAATATTGAGTAGGAAGTCCTCACTCTGTAAATCAGTCTATTTCATCTGAAAACATAACATTTTGCTATTATTTTCTCTGCATTATTTTTTTTCTGCATAGTTTAAGTTTTTACTTAAAATGTCACCATATCCTAAAAGCAGAATGTCTACTTATACAAAATACATTCAAATGGAGGTCAAATTATAATTTTACAGTCAATAAAACGTAAACAAACAGCATTTCAGTGGTGAGCTGCTGAGATGCAAGATTCTGGGCGGATATGAAGGAAGAGCTGCAGTCATGTGAGGGTCTCTTCTGATTACCACTGAGGTCTCCACTACAGGTACAAGCAGGGTGAGCAGGCAGGATGTGATTCCACCCAGCCTGCCCGCCAGCTTCTCTCACCCACTTGAAAACCTCCTATGCTCAAGAACCAATAACTTCATTCATAAATGTCTCTATATATTCTAAACAATGTATTATAATTAAAATTATACTTATTTGGAAAGTGGTTTGAGTAAAATAACCAATTAATCTAATTAAAAGTAATGAAAGAAAAATCATTTAAAGGAGAACATCTGTCACATTCAGAACTTAAGAACAACTTATTTCAGAGTATAAATGCAGTGGTACTGCATATACGGTAAATGTGAGATTTTAACGTAACAGTGGTCTACGGATTCTCAAATTCCCTCCTTCCCTTCCTGATTATTAGCTCTCCAGGGCTAATAATTTTAACTTCAAGTTTATGCCCAGGTAGCAAAGAAAATAAACTTATTTAGTAAGCTTATTAAATAAGTACTTAATATATATTGATAGCTAAAAATATTGCAACCATTACTACATAATATGTGACAGAAATATTTCTCAAGAGATAAAACTACACAAACAATGCCCCCTGGTCGAGTTTTCCAGTTAAGCTAAATTTTAGCTTATGGAGAGTTGTGTATGTGCAGGACCTCACACTTGAATTATTTTAAGGATTCACCTTTCTCAGAGTCAGTCAGCAAGAAGAGATCTGGATGTTCTGGGTCATCAGCCATCATCACCATCCATCCTACTACAGACACGTTCTTATTTGATGTTGATTTGAACTAGAGAGAAAAAGATAATTAATGGAAACACAAACTTTATGGCTTATTCTAAGTAAAAATCACATGTTAGGGAGAATATTTTTAGTTTCTCCGAGTGAGAGATGAGATTTCATGCCGGTCAGGCATGCTCAGGGCCTCAGCATAGGTCACAGATGTGGCTTGGATCCAGTGTTGCCACGGCTGTGGCCTAGGCCTGCAGCTGCAGCTCCAATTCGATCACTAGCTTAGGAACTTCCATATGCTGCAGGTATGGCCATAAAAAGAAAAAGAAAAAGAAAAAAAACAAAAAACAAAAAAACAAGGATGCCCACCACTGCTACTTCCATTCAACACTGAATCGGAAGACTTGGCACAATAAGAAACAAAAATAAAAGGTACAAGGGCGAGGAAGTAATGAAACTGCCATTACTCACAGATGATATTTTCTACACAGAAAATCTACCAAATTAATAAGAAAAATTACCAAGGATTCTTGGAAAAGATAAATACGAAAGTCAAGTGTAACTCTATGCACTGGAAATATATAAGCCACTTACAAGAAAGCTACTGAGGAATATATGCAACAAAAGACATATAGGAAAGTGTAATAACTAAAAAACATTCGAGATGACCTAAACCACAGAAAAATACCATGAGACAAGAAAAAGGTTGTAAAGATGTCAATTTCCCCTAAACTGATCTAAAATTCACCGTCACTGTGATAAAAATTCCAGTAGGGTTGTATGTATAACTTGAGAAGTTGATTCTAAAATTCACATGTTAAAATAAATAAATAAATAAATAAAATAAATAAAATTCACATGTAAGAGCAAAGGACCAGAAATAGCCAAGACACCCCTGAAGAAGAATTAGGCAGGACTTGCCCTGCTATACACCAAGACTTATTAATCTACCAAGTAACTGAGACCTAGATCTATTGGGACAAGGACAGACTGACCGGGCAATGTGCGTCTCGAAAGTAATCTGTGCATACAGTTGCAAACTCAAATGACAAGAGGGGCTCTGCTGATTGGTGAAGGATGAATGAATTGTTCAATAAATGGTGCCAGGAAAATTACTCGCCCATGCAGAAAAATCAAAATGAATGCCTACTTCATACCACACTCACATACATACACCCTTCTGAATCCAGGTAGACCAATGATTTTAAAGCAAACTGCAAAATTTTAAAATCTCTTAGTAGAAAATATAGGAGAATATCTTGATGATCTCAGGTTAGAGAAGGATATTATTTTATTTTATTTTACTTTTATTTATTTTTTTAAGTGTTAACTTTACATTTTTAATCAAGTTTTGGGGTATAATTCTAAGTAAACTATAAAATCCAATGCACAGTTACTAATTTACAGAAATAATTTAAATGTAAGTTCGTAATGAAAATTTTAAATATGATTTAAATTACTGAGTTTTTAGCCATTTCTTTAAACATGTTTCTTTAGGTTTATATAATTTTGTTGCAACTTTGAAAAATACTCTTACAATAATTCATCAGCATTCATTAATAAAAACACTGTGGACTATAAATATTTTACTTTTATTTTATTTTTTTTGTCTTTTTGCCTTTTCTAGGGCCGATCCCCAGGTACATAGAGGTTCCCAGGCTAGGGGTCCAATCGGAACTGTAGCCTCTGGGCTACACCAGAGCCATAGCAACTTGGGATCCAAGCCACGTCTCCAACCTACACCCCATTCACAGCAACATCAGATCCTTAACCCACTGAGCAAGGCCAGGGATTGAACCTGCAACCTCCTGGTTCCTAGTTGGATTTGTTAACCACTGAGCCACAACAGGAATTCCTAGAGAAGGATTTTAAAAACAGGACTTAGAATGTATTAAGCATAAAGGAAAAGATAAATTTTATTACTTTAAAAGTAACAACTATTTACTAAAACCATCACAAAAGGGGAAAAAAGCAAATTGAACAAATTGCTTTTTTTTTTTTTTTTGCTTTTTGCCTTTTCTAGGGCCACTTCTGCAGCATATGGAGGTTCCCAGGCTAGGGGTCCAATTAGAGCTGTAGCCGATGGCCTACACCAGAGCCACAGCAACACAGAATCTGAGCCTCATCTGCAACCTACACACCACAGCTCACGGTAACGCCGGATCCTTAACCCATTGAGCAAGGCCAGGGATAGAACCTGCAACCTCATGGTTCCTAGTGGGATTCGTTAACCACTGCACTATGACGGGAACTCCACAAATTGAACAAATTGTAAGAAGGTATTTGTAACACATAACTGCTAACAGATGAGTATCGAGAATATCAGGAATATTCTACTTTTACCAAGGAAACACGCCATCCAATATGCAAAATATTTATCTAGGTTTTTTCTTCTCTTTTTCTTTTTAGGGCTGCATCTGTGGCATATGGAGGTTCCCGGTCTAGGGGTCGAATTGGAGCTGCAGCTGCTGGTCTACACTATAGCCGTGGCAATGTGTGATTAGAGCCACATTTGCAACCTATGCTGCAACCTGCGGCAACGCTGGATCTTTAACCCTCGAAGTGGGGCTAGGGATTGAACCTGCATCCTCGTGGAGACTGGGTGGATTTTTTTTAATCTGCTGAGCCACAACAGGAACTCCCTATCCAGGCATTTTGCAGAAAAAACATGAAAAAAATTCAAACTCATGAAGTATCAGGGGTACACCCGTTAAAATCATATGGTACCATTTCATACTTACTAGATCGGCCAAAATGAAAAAGCCTGACAATAACAAGCATAGTGAGGATGTGGATTGATGAGAAACCTCATTATGCTACTGGTGAGTGTGTAGATCAGTTTGGCAATTTGCCCTCCTAGGTATAGAACCTAGAGAACATATATGCACAGAAGTATCCAGAGTGGCCTTGGGAGACCCAGCAAAAACCTGGAAAGCATCCAACTATCCATCAGTAAATTATGGAAGATTCGTAAAATGGGAGACTGATCAACTGTGAAAAGGAACAAAGGACAATTATATGCATCCACAGTGATGAATCCCCACAACAATATATTAAGCAAAAAAGGGAGTGATTAAAACTATACATGTGAATCTAATCAGACACAGTTCAGACATAAAACAATGTTTTAAGGAAACACACACGGTGAAATTCTAAACAAAACAAGGCCAGATGAACATAAATTCAGGACAGTGACAGGCTGTGGGTATGGCTGATAAGGAAGGAGGAGGACACTATTTGGGAAGATGTGGATGGTTCTGGTAAGGCTATGCTTTCTTATGCTTGGTGGAGTTATATAGGTGTTCATTTTATTTATTATTCTTTAAAATGTACATGTAGGAGTTCCCATCATGGCACAGTAGAGACGAATCCGACTAGGAACCATGAGGTTGCGGGTTGGATCCCTGGCCTCGCTCAGTGGGTTAACGATCTGGCGTTGCTGTGAGCTGTGGTGTAGGTTGCAGACTTGGCTTAGATCTGGCATGGCCGTGGCTATGGCTGTGGCAGGCAGCTACAGCTCCCATTAGACCCCTAGCTTAGGAACTTCCATATGCTGTGGGTGTGGCCCTAAAAAGACAAAAGACAAAAAAAAAAAACAAAAAAACAGGACATGTATACTACATTTTTTCTGTGTGTAAAGAAATGGGAAAAAGAATGAACACCACACTGTAACAACATGAGTCCTACAAAAATGAAGGCTAAAGGAATTAGGAAGTTTTAATACCATGAAGACGAAACTGGCAAAAGCAATCTTGAAGAAAAAGAACAAATCAGGAGGCATAACCATCCCCGACTTCAGACAACAATGTAGCTACAGTGATTAAAACAGGTGCTATTGGCACAAAACCAGACATACGGATCAGTGGACCAAAATAAGAGAGCCCAGAAATAAATCCACATGCCTATGGTCAATTAATCTTTGACAAAGGAGGCAAGAATACACAATAGAGAAAAGACAGTGTCTCTTTAGCAAGTGGTGTTGGGAAAGCTGGACAGCCACATGCAAATCAGTGATGTTGGAACACATCTTCGTTCATATTCAAACATAAATTCAAAATGGCTTAAAGACTTAAACATAAGACACGATACCATAAAACTCCTAGAAGAGATCACAGGCAAAATATTCTCTGACATAAATTGTACTAATGTGTTCTTACATCAGTCTCCCAAGGCAATAGAAATAAAACCAAAAAATAAACAAATGGGATCTAATCTAACCTACAAGCCTTTTATGACAAAAAATACCATAAACAAAACAAAAAGACAACCTACAGAATGGAAGAAAATATTTGCAAATAATGTGAAGGACAAAGTCTTAATTTCCAAAATATACAAATAGCTCATACAACTCAACAGCAACAAAAAACAAACAACCCAATTGAAAAATGGGCAGGAGTTCCCATCGTGGCTCAGTGGTTAACGAATCCAACTAGGAACCAGGAGGTTGCAGGTTGATCCCTGGCCTTGCTCAGTGGGTTAAAGATCTGATGTTGCTGTGAACTGTGGTGTAGGTTGGAGATGTGGCTTGGATCCCGAGTTGCTGTGGCTCTGGTGTAGCCCAGAGGCTACATCTCTGATTGGATCCCTAGCCTGGGAACCTCCATATGCTGTGGGTGTGGCCCCAAAAAGGGCAAAAAGACAAAAAGATATTAAAAAAAAAAAAAAAGAAAAATGGGCAGAAAACCTAAGAGACATTTCTCCAAAGAATAAATAAAAATGGTCAACAGACACATGAAAAAATGCTTAACATGCCTAATTATTACGGAAATGCAAACCAAAACTATAATGAGGTATTATTACCTCACGCCAGGGAGAAGGCCATCGTTAAAGTCTACAAATGAAAAATGCTGGTGAGGATGGGGAAAAAAGGGAACCCTGGTAACTGCTGTTGGGAATGTAAGTTGATACGACCATTATGGCAAACAGTATGGAGGTTCCTCAGAAAACTAAGGATAGAACTACCATATGATCCAGCAATCCCACTCCTGGGCATATATCCAGACAAAACGGTAATTCAAAAAGATACATGTACCCCTATGCTCATAGCGGGTATTTACAATAACCAAGACTATTTACAATAACCAAGACATGGAAACAACCCAAATGTCCACTGACAGGTGAGTGGATAAATAAGATGTGTTACATATATACAATGGAACACTATTCAGCCATAAAAACAACAAAATAATGCCATTTGCAGTAACATGGATGGACCCAGAAATTATCATACTCAGTATGTCATAAAGAGAAAGACAAATGATCCTATCACATATATGTGGAATCTATAATATGACACAAATAAATCTATCTATGAAACAGAAACAGACTCATGGAGAAGGACAGACATAGCTGTCGAGGCGGAGGAGTTAGGGGAGAGATGGAGTGGGAAGTTGGGGTTAGCAAATATAAGCTATTATTATTATACATGGAGGGGACAAATATCAGAGTCCTACCGTACAGCACAGAGAACTATACTCAATGTCCTATGATAAACCATAACAGAAAAGAATATTAAAAAAAACAATGTATGTATGTATAAGTGAATCATTTTGCTGTACAGCAGAAGGTAGCATTCCATTATAAATTAACCAAACCTCAATTAAAAAAAGAATGAAACTGGCAATACCACGGAACTGCAGATTTGACAGCCTGTAATTTACATCAAAGCAGAGAGTATGATTTTCTAATATTCTTTTCCTAACTCTAAAACCCTCTGCATCAATTGCTCTTTTTTTTCAATCAAAACAAAACAAAAACAAAGTGATATAAGCCCTCCACATAGAGTGCAAATGCCTTTGGCCGCCAGCTCAATGCCATCCCCGCTCCCAGAATGCATCATCCTTTGGAAGGCAACCCTCTGGACCTTTCTCCGTGCATTACACTATAGGCTCTTTTTGTTGCTTTTGGTTTTTACAGACAAATGGGGAAATATTCACACTCTGACTTATGGTTTTTACCTATCACAAAGTATTTCCTTAAGAATAAGATTTCTGACATTATAAACATCACAGGAATATTCTTCTATTGCTGTCTTTGTGCACTGACTTGTTCAAGGATTTCCACAGGACAAATGTTCAGATAAAGAATCGCTGGTTATTATTTAGTTAAATACTGACTAGGGCTGTCCAGCCCAAGAACAATACCAATTTGTTTTTGTCTGTGTTTCTCTAATACGGCCGATGCTACATTATCAATCTTTAAAATTTCTGCCTAATGGCAGAAAAAGGGCATCTTCTTTAATCTGCATTTTTGATAACTAGCGAGGTTCATCATCTTTTCATGTTTATTAGCCATTTATATTTCACTTTCTATTTATCTCCCTATTTCATTTTTCTACTGTTTTATTCTTACTGAGTAGTGGAAGGTCTTTATATGTATTAGAGAGTTCTTCAGATGCCGTCTTGACTTAAAATTTAACTATTCAAATAATATTTATTCACTCATTACTTTGTTTAGATAGGTTTAAACATATCTGCAAAAACATTTTTTACAATGAATACACTTCCATTAAAAATACCTTTATAGTGAATGTTTTCATTTTACTTTATTTTTCATTTATTTTTATTTTTATTTCTTTGTCTTTTTCTAGTGCTGCGCCTGTGGCATATGGAGGTTCCCAAGCTAGGGGTCAAATCAGAGTTACAGCTGCCAGCCTATGCCACAGCCACAGCAACACAAGATCCAAGCTGCGACTGTGACCTACATCATAGCTCACGGCAACGCCAGATCCTTAACACACTGAGCAAGGCCAGGGATCGAACCCACAACCTCATGGTTCCTAGTCGGATTCGTTAACCACTGAGCCACGACGGGAACTTCAATGACTGTTTTCGTTTTAAAACATTTAAAAATATAGACATAACCACAGACATAACAAAACTGTTCCTCTCTCCCCAAGTCTGCTCTGCACCTCACAGGCAAAGAATTTCATACTTTAGAGAGTAATAAAATACAAGGGTGTAGGCTTCCAGGTCTCCTCTTCCTGCATTTATTCACATAAATGGACATTTCCATTAGTGATGCTATAATGACTACCCACATATTTACGTTTTGCCTTGGCTTGATCTCTTTGAACATTTAAAAATGAATTTTAGACATTATAACACTGAACCCTAAACATTTCAACACATCTCCTAAAAATAATTCCTATATAGCCATAATGTATCATAAACAAAAATTTATAGACACAATTATATGAAGTCCATATTATAATTTCTTTGTCCTAACTACAATTTTTAGTTTAAAAAAAATTACCTCCAAGATTCAAACAAGGTACATACATTGCATTTAGTTGTAAAGACTCTTTAGTTTCTCTTTCTCTAGGAACAGTCCTCCTATTCTCCTTACTCTACCGAACTGTGGTCTTAAGAACCCCAGCCAGCCGTCTTGCAGACTGTCCTACAAGGGGGATTTGATTGTTTCCCCATGATTGGATTCAAGTTTAGTTTTTGGCAAGAACATTACATGGGTGGTGCTGTTTTTATATAATACATTTTAATCCCTTATCTACTGCTTGAATATAGCCAATATTTTCTTCCAATTTGTATCTGAACTTTGATTGAAAAATTTTTTCCTTGTTTTTTAGTTCTATGTCATATCTTTTCTAGCTTAAAATTTGATACAAATATAAACATGGACCTGTCTCTATACTTTCTATTCTGTCCTTACAATTCTTTCTTTAATCTTAAAGGGTTAAACCAGAAAAGAGAAGGAATACAGTCTAGTTCCTTGGCACTCAATTTGGTTCCCTCACAACCCACTACGCTCTAATTCCTAAACATATATATATATTATTTATCATTTTTTTTGTCTTTTTGTCTTTTTGTTGTTGTTGTTGTTATTGTTGTTGTTGTTTCTTGGGCCGCTCCCGCGGCATATGGAGGGTCCCAGGCTAGGGGTTGAATCAGAGCTGTAGCCACCGGCCTACGCCAGAGCCACAGCAACTCGGGATCCGAGCCGAGTCTGCAACCTACACCACAGCTCACGGCAACACCGGATCGTTAACCCACTGAGCAAGGGCAGGGACCGAAACCGCAACCTCATGGTTCCTAGTCGGATTCGTTAACCACTGCGCCACGACGGAACTCCTATCATTTCTTATAATTAAAAACTCAAGCTAGCTTACTGTTAATTCTCCATCTATAAGTACCAATGCCAAACATAAAAGATATTTAACATATGTATTAGATGCCAAATTCAGTTATTTCGATCAATTCTCTAATTTGGCTTCTTTCTAATTGATGTTAGGAAAAAACAAAAAACATTTTACTTTACTCATTTTACTTCTTTCTTTCTTTTTTAAGGGCCGCATGCCTGGCATGTGGATGTTCCCAGGCTAGAGGTCCAGTTGGAGCTATAGCCGCTGGCCTACAGCACACCCACAGCAACACCAGATCCGAGCCATATCTGCAATCTACACCACAGCTCATGGCAATTCCCACCTTTGACCCACTGAGCGAGGCCAGGGATCGAACCTGCGTCCTCATGGATGCTAGTCAGATTCGTTTCCGCTGAGCCATTCTGGGAACTCCTCATTTTACTTCTTTATGATAGTCAACTAAGTGAAATCTAGCCAAGTGTCTCCAAGTGGCGAAGTTGTTAACTGTACCTGAAGACAAAATTTAGCTGTATCAACCTTTCTTCCCCTCCCTCCTTTGAGTACAGCAATCCTAACCAGAGGCAAGTTCTCTGCAAAATGTTCTAGGGAAACTACACTGCGCAGCTTTGCTGGGTATGGCGGCACTGTAGTCAATGTGACCAGAATACAAAAAACCTTCCTTCCACGCAATGGAGGCCTGTACCTGAACAATTGTAACGGTGAGCAAAAAAGCCAGTGCTTAAGCCTGCATGATTCCATTCAGGTACAGTTAAAAAATGAAGCAATGTACTGTTTAAGGAAATATAAATGGTAAACTCTAAAGAAAAGCAAGGTAATAATTAACATGGATTCAGAACAGCGACAAGCTATGGGCACGTCTCAACGGCATTTCCCACATTCGTTTAAACCAAAAATGAATTCTTTTCCACCCCTGGTTTGATGAGAGGGCTAAAAACTGTGAGAATAAAGAAAATCTTCTTTGTATAATGATAACATTTAAATTTGAACCTGTAACTGGCTTCATCCAACCAAATTTCAAACTAGTGATTATTCTTACTAAAAAGAAACCAAACAAAATAACAACAAAAAGACTGGATCCCAGTAAATTTAGTCAAAGTATATGGCAAAATAATACCTGATATTAAAATGTATACTTGTAAGGTATGTATGTTATAGTTTTAAAGAGCCAGCCATTGTTAGAATTAAAAAAAAAAAAAGGAAAAAAAAAGAAGGGCTTCTCTCTATTACATCATATCACTGGGTAATTTATACGTAGTAAAGGAACTTAATTTTTTTCATTGACTTACCTTTCCTCAATATGGTAATTAAACCACTTAATTTCCTCCCACTCCCAAAATACATGATTTAGAAATAACACAATCCTTTCCAAGGGACTGTGTTACTGCAACATGGAAAATTAGTCTTTCGAAGACTGTAGCACTGGCATATCAAAACAAAACAGCATGCAAAAAAGATTTACAGGAAAATCCTACATTTGGAGAAAAGAACATTTTGAGGCTTCTTTTAAGCACAGGAAGGTGTGACCACAGTAACCTTAGTAACTCCTCCTCCTCTTCACTGTTGGGAAAAATCACTCAGTCAGAGACTGAGGTGGAAGGAACTGAAGATATTGGTCCTAATTTTTCACATTTTACAGATTAGGAACCGAGACTCCAAGACAATCCTTTTTAACCTTGTCTGAACAGAAATCCTAGGTATGGGAGGGCTTGCTGCCAAGATAGATACTTATAATGTGTAGTTCTGACATTTACAATGCAAAGATGGCATTCAAAAAAGAAACTTCGAAATACGAAAGTTATTCAAGTCCTTCCTTGGAATGGTCTTACTAAACAAAAGAAATTCCATTACAATACTCATACAGGGAATGAGCGTAAGAACTTCTGGGTTAGAATATGGAAAGAATCCAAACCTTGGCATCCTGTTAGGACTACTTTCTTTACAACCATGAACAGGCTGTGAAACTATGCAAACATGAATACTTACATGTTTTCTTTCTGTAGCCTTTAAAGATTTGGCAGCATAGTAAAAAAGTTGTGTTCCACACAAAGCTGCCCAATATTTCGTCCAAGATGCTACCTGGAGAGGACAAAGACATAAACACATTATCCAAATGCTACTGGCTTCGCAGTGCCAAGGAGCTTCAGCTCCACTTCACTTCCACCATCTTGGCTTAACCTCCGAGTTTTTTTTTTTTTTTGTCTTTTTGCTATTTCTTTGGGCCGCTCCCGCGGCATATGGAGGTTCCCAGGCTAGGGGTCGAATCGGAGCTGTAGCCACCGGCCTATGCCAGAGCCACAGCAACGCAGGATCCGAGCCGCGTCTGCAACCTACACCACAGCTCACGGCAAGGCCGGATCGTTAACCAACTGAGCAAGGGCAGGGATCGAACCCGCAACCTCATGGTTCCTAGTCGGATTCGTTAACCACTGGGCCACGCCGGGAACTCCGACCTCCTCCGAGTTTTATCACTTCTGAAGTCTTTATCTCAACTATTCTTGTCACTTTCCCTTGATACATTCTACCAGTACTTTCCTTCACTTTTTATATCTTGTATTGCTACTGCCTCCCCATCCCATACCGCCGCCTCTTTCTTCATATTTAGCACGCATTGCCAGGCGATGCCCTACATCTATTCCCTTCCAAATATTTCAACCGCGCTGCCCCTCTTCTGAAAAAACCCTCACCCTAGTTCAATCTAATCATCTGATCACTGGCACTATATCATAGCAGCTGAATACTACTGGAGAAAGCACTTAATTGTGAGATTTGATACAATGACGACCACTAATCTCAAATGGAAATTAAGAGTACTTCACTTTTGCTGAATCAAGTCTTTATACCCACCTCTCTCTCGATAACTATTTTACACCCTATCTTCAAAATACTAACACTCCACTTCCTAGGGACACCACTGCATACTTCCTGGGAAAGAGAGACGAAGTCGGTGAGGACTACCTCCCAGACCAATTCCAGCTAATCAGTTGTTGGCAGACCCACCATTCTCAGCCTTTCTTCCGGCTGTGACAGGATAGTTGGCCCTCCTTCCAACAAGGGAGAAATTCAACCCTCCTTTTGTGCTCTAGATTTCTACTTCTTTCACCTTCTCCAGGGATTTGCTTTTGCGATGTTTTTCCTCTCCCCACTGCATCTCACCTGACAAACTAGCTAGTCTTAGTCACTAACTGGCCTGGTGTCATTTCTTGATTATACCTGAGGTTTACTGTAATGTAAGAGGTAAATCATTTTTTATAAGAAGTCCTCTTATCTTCAAAGCTTTAAGTGTAGATATATGAAGTTTTAGTTCCAAATTAGATAATTATTTGAGAAAAGAAAAAAAACCTTCTCTCTCTAGTTATCAAACTACTGTGCTGCGACTGTTGAAGGGTAGACTTTAGTGTTATATTTGAAGTTTTTGTTCCACTGATTTTTTTTTTTAATATAATTATGGTTAGAGAAAAATTTTATCTGGGTTCTATTTTATATAGGAAAATAAAGCCGCATTACAAAGATTTAAATAAACAACTTAGGATTGACAAAATTGGTTGAATTCTTTTTTTTTTGTCTTTTCTAGGGCCACACCCATGGCACATGGAGGTTCCCAGGCTAGGGATCTAATTGGAGCTGTAGCTGCTGGCCTACACCACAGCCACAGCAATGCCAGATCCAAGCTACATCTGCGACCTACACCACAGCTCACAGAAATGCCAGATCCTTAACTCACTGAGCGAGGCCAGGGATCGAACCTGCAGCCTCACGGTTCCTAGTCGGATTCATTAACCACTGTGCCATGACGGGAACTCCTGAATTCTATTTTTAGGGTTGCCATTCTCTATTTTCTATTTCTTCTAAACTTACTACTAAAATACTTACCACTTGTACTTTCGAAACAGTTCTGTACAAGAACTATATTAGGGAGCAAAGCTAAGTAGACGAGCATCTTTTTTTTTTTTTCCACCTTCTTTTTTAGGGCCTCACCTGTGGCATATGGAGGTTCCCAGGCTAGGGGATGAGTTGGAGCTATAGCCACCAGCCTACATCACAGCCATAGCAAGGCGGGATATGAGGTACGTCTGTGACCTACACCACAGCTCATGGCAATACTGGATCCTTAACCCACTAAATGACGCCAGGGATGGAACCTGGCATCATGGATGCTAGTCAGTTTCATTTCTGCTGAACCATGACAGGAACTCCCAAGGAGCAGCTTGATTTAAGTACCCCAAATATATAATTTAACTAAAATCTATATGGCATAATAACATTGGTATAGTAACATGTTAAATTTTATAACAATGTGAGACAGATGCATATTATAAATTATTTCAGGTGCATTATATGTCTTTTAGTTGTCTTCATATTTTTAAAGTTCCTATTCATTTGCAAACAGTTATATTAAAATATAATAAATTCTTACTGTAGGCTTTTTGCCTTCTTTTAACAAAGTTTTTCTCCTGAGAACACCTTGAATAGTAACAGCTCCTGGATATAAATGTACTGCCAAATCTTCTGATTCTGCAGAACTAGAATAATGAAATGAAGAAAAGAACATATAAGCACTTTTGTATATAGTAATTCTCAAGTAGGTAATTACACAAAATGTAAATATTCTTAATTTTAAAATTGTTATTTATTCAGAATGAGAAGACACTGACAATTACAAAGGATTACTGCTCTGAAATCTGTAAGCTGTCACAAAACTAAGCAGAAAGTTATTAAAGTCAGCAGTTGGTTAAAAAACACATTTTATTGCACACTTGAACAAATATAATTAAAAAAATACATTAATTCACTTTAGTAAAGATCAAATTAGGGATTTCAGACTTTTCTTCTTAATATGCCACACCGCATCACTGCTCAAACTTTTTCTCCAGCAGAAACTGAAGTCCTGGTAGAAAAGATGAGGATTCTATTTGTTAAAAGTATTTAAACATATAAAATAAAAAAAATAAAAACAGCAACATCTCAAAAAAAGCAAAGAAGAAAAAGAAGCCTCATGCTTAATTACAGACGAAATAAGTAAAAAAGGCAATTAATAATATATTTAAAAAACTGACTTCCTGCAGTAAAATTTAATGACATTTAAATGTCGTCAATGCATCTAAAGATTATCAGCTCTTCAAGAAAGGAATAACTTCAAAACTCAAGATTTCTTTTTCTTGTATCTTAAGAAAACCATCACGGGAGTTCCCGTCGTGGCTCAGTGGTTAACGAATCCGACTAGGAACCATGAGGTTGCGGGTTTGATCCCTGGCCTTGTTCGGTGGGTCAAGGATCCGGTGTTGTCGTGGGCTGTGGTGTAGGTCACAGACGCGGCTCAGATCCTGCGTTGTTGTGGCTGTGGCGTAGGCCGGCGGCTGCAGCTCCGATTCGACCCCTAGCCTGGGAACCTCCACATGCCCAGGGAGCGGCCCAAGAAATGGCAAAAAGACAAAAAAAAAAAAAACCCAAAACCCATCACAAAATAATCAAACATTTAAATACTTCCCCCCAACTCATTTGAGGTACTATATTCATAAAACAAGAATGAGTTCTACATGAGTCAATTAAAATATGCATACTGTTAAAAAGAAATCTTTCTTTGACGTTTGACATGAACTGCAGAATTTCTACAACGGTGAAGAAAAATGAAGTTTGTCAGTTTATCCCTTTTCGGTTGTTTAAGTGTCTTCAAAGTGACCTAAAAACCTAGGAACCACTAGAAATTTCATACTGAAGCTACTTAAAATTCAGGGAGGTATATACACAAGGAGATCAGACATCATTAAATTGACATAAAATTAACTTCTAAAGTTTGCTCTTTGGTTGTATTATGAGAACTGGTTGATTATCCATTACTGTTGACCTACAGCCCCCAATCAATCCAGCATCCTTACTTTCTTCTGCAGCAAATGTAGTGCAGAAAGAGAACAAGTATAACTAGATGAACAACTGAATGAACATGAGACTAAATAAACATTATTTAATAAAATAGATTGTCTAAATGGTTCTGCAGTTAATCTGAAAAATTCTTACAAAAAGACAAATTGAATGTAGACTTATCAGCAAAATAAATGCTTCCATTGCAACCTTTATATAACAAGTGGATTTCTGTATGGATCATCCAATAACCAGCAACATTAGAAAGACCTATGCAGTTAAAAAGCTACTGATTTGGAATTATTTAAAAAATGTGATATACAGATGCAAGTTCTAGCAGTTAGCTCTGTGGATCAGAAAGAAGAGTTCAAATTTATCTCTAGAGTAAATCTTGGAAAGAAAGTTTTTGTGGGTATTTTGTTTAGTTTTTAAACCGATTTATGTGAGAAAGAACAGAAATAACGTGAGACCACACCCATGTAAGCCAATCACCAACACCAAAGGGGAGTTCTGTGACCCCTGAGTGCAGGGGGATTGTACCTGCTGGCCTTCATGTGGCTTCGATAGCCATTTCGTGCCACTCTTGTCACCGGGCCGAGAGAATGGTATAATCTGTTCCTGTTGGATTCCATTATAAATTATATGTATTATATACTTTTATTCACACAATCATCATCAATAACCTAGAACAGTATAATAATTTCTTTGCGTAATACAGCTTTGTAAATCCTACAAGAGGAGAGTATGTGGATGCTCTTTTCTTTTTTAAAGCATGCTGCATAAATTCCAAAAATTTCTTTTCTTCTACGAATGATTCTAGAAGTAATTAATTAAAGGTGCTTATTAGGTTGAACCATATATTTATATGCACATTCACTTTTACAAATCTGCTAAAATAATTAAAGAGCTATTTATAACCAAACACTATCAAAGCCTGAAAAATAATTTAAAATCTATTGGTTTATATTTCAGTTATTGGACTCCACTTTAAATATGACACCTGGATTTATATAAATAATTCATTTTTATTATATGTCCCTATGAAGACACCTAAAAGGAACGTGACCTAAAAACTTAAAATTAATGTGGCCTAAATACCTTATTTTCCTTTTTTATATTAAATCCAAGAAAACTACTAGAAGAGAGGAAATGACTTACAAATACAAGCATTATTTTATTTCCACATCAACTAAAATAAATACAGGATAAAGCCAATAAATGATAAAAATGGCATGAGCTAATATCCATCCAAAATGGCATGGAACAACAAAGGAAATAAACACACACATAGAAACATTGATACTTCTTTGCTTAGGAAAAGCCAAAAGTAGCACTTTTGATAAATGATATTTAAAACAAAAAGTATTCTTTTAGCAACTAAGGTAGCAACATATTTGATGTCTCTCTATTTTCAAAGTTCACTATGTACAAGCAGTATTTTAAATCCTAGTTCTTTACTAATTTTTTATCATTTCATGTCTGAGTCTTGCTGGGCAGCACTGATTTGCTCTCAAAATGTTCCAAGAGCCACTGATTTAAACTTGGCACAAGTACAGTAGATGCTTTTGGCTGCAAATGTCTGCAAAGCAAAACATGTGTCAAAAGAAAATATTGTTTTGAGGTGTAAAGGTAACACTGTTAAATAATATCTTCAAGAGTAATCTGCTGGGATAAGAACAGATTATTTAATATAACATCATTCTGGTTATCTGCTTATAACTCATACAACATGAGAAACAATTCTGTTCATCGATATCTTTTATTTAAGTTCAACACACTCTATAACCAACATCTAATAGTATTATGTTTTTACTAGAAGGAAAGAACTAATTCATACAGACAGCACACCACAGGCAACTTGTGTTTTTCCCATTTTAGGCAAACCCAAATAAAGAGACTTTAAGAAAAAGTTGGAAGAGAAATAATATGTAAAAACAAAATTGTTAAAAATCCCCCAAAACAAAGAGAACAAGACTTAGGAACACTGATAATCAGAGTGGAAAGGCTCGAAAGTATTTTGAAGTATTGGGTTTCTAAGTAAAATCTTAGTCACATAATGGTGAGAAATCTTTATGAAGTTTCAATAACAGGGATCTAATTTTCCAATTATACCATGAAAATAACCAATTCAAATATAGAGTTCAATTTCAAATGTGTAACTACTATAATTGTTTTCTATTAAAAAGTGAATGACATGGAGTTCAGTAACTAAATATTTTCAACTTCATCAATTTTAATGACATTCAAAATTCAATCTAATCTTGTTGCTTAGAAACTTAGGTTGCAAAAAAACAAAACAAAAAAGAAGCTTAGGTTGCCTAGTTATATACAAAAGGGCAATTATTTTGGTCAAGATTCAAATATCTTACTATGACAATAGTAGAACTGAAGGGGTCAAAGACAATAAAAAATTCTAATGGGCATTTATTAAATAACAATGATTTGCACTGTTTGATTACATTTTTAGAAAAATCTTCTATTGGAAGATTAACATGGCATGATACTTGCTACAAGCAGATGACAGCTTTTATAGCTTAAAGCATCAAGGAAAAGCTAATAGAACATGACTTAACATTACTTCAGTATAAATCTATATGCTTTGTGCATACTTTGAATTAATGATAATTTAAATTCAAATTTCAAGCTGCTTTACTTACAGTATAATTTAAAATTTAGTAAGTCATTTTGCTCTTAACAAAGGAGTAGAGAATGAAGTTAAGCATTCCACTAAAAGCCTTAAAATTACCTGAACCAGAATTTAAGGCTATAATTTTACTTTTGAACACATAAGTAGGTAAACTGACTTTGATTGGTTATTATTATTTTTAAATTAGAGTTTCAACTGTATTAAAATTCAAATGTATGTGTCCAGCCACCAAATAAACATGTCTTTACTAGGTAAGACTAAATTCCAGACTTAATTTCCACCACCAGCAGGAAGTTTAAATAACATAGTCCCTTAGAGATATATATTACATGTCTTAAAATTCACATTATTGTATACTTTTAGATAAACTCAAAGCAGTTTAAATGAACAATTTCTCTTACCTTTCAAAAGCAGGCCACGAGGTCTCCTCACTTAGTTCAGAGCCATCGCTGCTACCTAAAATCACAAGGTATCCTAACTTTTAACATCATAATTACAGTTCGGATTTTGTATTTTAAAAATAAGTTCTCTAATTAGGCTTATAAAAAATGACAGTCATATTACTGTAGGTGAAAATTTACATATCAATTCTTCATTCTACTATCATTCTGCTAAGTTTATTTTGAAATGTATCAGGATGGAGTTGACAAAACTATCCCAAATAATAAAAATAGCATAAAACATTTTTTCATGGATACTTATGGCTCAAATTCATTGTTACTAAACACTTTTTCTACCTTCAGAGACTGTACATAAGCACAAAATTTTTCATTATTAGGTTTATAATAATTTAAGACTAATGTAATTACGAATTTCTTAGAGGTTCATAGAGGTTCACAGCATACTTCCCTTTGCATTCCTTTTAAAACCCATTACTACTGAGGATAAAAAGCTTAAACGAAATTCAATTTCTGCCTTTAGAGGCAAGGGAGAAGAGGACAGAATCCCCGTAAAATTTTTAAAAAAAGGTGCTGTAATAATGTAAATGTTTCTCTCAGCCAGAAAGTCAGTTAAAATACAAAGTTTTAAATGAGCTTAATTTAAATTAAATATGTTAAGTTGATTTAAAAGTTACTTTAAAGATAATACTGGCTCTCAAAGAAAAACAATAGGTCCCTATGTATTGAGTTGAATCATCTATCAGACTTTCACAACTGGGATTCTATAAGGCTCAAACTTGAATCCTATTTTTTTTTTTTGGTCTTTTGTCCTTTTAGGGTTGCACTCCCGACACATGGAAGTTCCCAGGTTAGGGATCTAATCAGAGTTGTAGCCACCAGCCTATGCCACAGCCACAGCAACACCAGACCAAGCCACGTCTGCAACCTACACCACAGCTCACAGCAACACCGGATCCTGAACCCCCTGAGCGAGGCCAGGGATCGAACCCACCACAGTGGGAACTCCTTGAATCCTATTAAGGAATCCATTAAATATGATGGATTAACACCTCTTCCATGCATTTAGAACAGCATAAGCTACAAAAGAAATTGGCAGAATTGATTAAGAGTCACTGAAATAATTTTCTGGTTGTGTGATTCAGATGAGAAACTGCAGGTAATCTGTTGTTGGTAATGGGGTCTTGTAGATTATCTTTTGTTGTGCAGAATTATGTGATAAAGATTGAAAATCCAAGCATAATTTGTATGACTTACTGTAGAAAACATTAAGTTTTTCCAGAAACATGAAGCTCAGAGTAGATATGTCGCCTTTAGCGGGGCAAGACTACTTTAGGTTATTTAGACATGTGCCACATTAGAAAATATTTGAGGCCACAGTCCCAAACATTGGTTAATTTCGCTGGGATACCTTCTCAAAGCCTTCATGGTACAAATTAATATTGTATGTAAACATTACAGCTAAGTGTATAGGAGAAATTGGCACAACATTGTAAATCAACCAAACTTTAACTAAAAAAAGTTATAGCTAAGGAACTAAACTTTTTGTGATTATGAATTGCATGTGTGTTATTAACAACTACCATGTATGGTTATGAACTTATTTTCTTTTCAGAATGTTAAAGTTTTGAAGCAAACACCTGGAAGGTAATGCCTATATCTAATGTTCTCAATTTATAAACAAGGATGCAACAATCTCTGTTTACCTGCCCAGACTTGGAATAAAAAAAAATACAAAGGCAAAAACTAAAATAGCCTCTTCTTGTTTTAAAAGAAAGGTCTCCAAACTAAGATAGATACTAACTGTAACTGAATGAAATAACTAGTTAACTATCTGTGGTAACCAAAAGGATAGTTACGGAAACTAAAAGAAAATGAAACAAAATAAAAATTATAATACTGATGATAAGTATTATAGAAAAGCCAAATATTTTGTAATGAATTGAGAACTGTAGTTTTTAAAATTATTTTTTGCTTCAAGTGGCATGCTGGATTCTGTAAGTGTAACACATTAGTTCCCTGGAGAAAAAGCTCTTACTCTCTGTTTTGCAAAATTATTCCGAGTATTATTTTTCAGATTGAGATTGATATTTGCATGCAGGCAATTTACAGTATTAGTAAAGAGGTTATTTTAGGTGGGTGGCCAACTTGTCTTCTCTTTTGTAAATTTTGTCATCATTTTATCATTTGCATTTATAAAAAGGGGAACACTGGGAAAAAAAACGCTGAATGGAGCTTTCCAGCTCCAAAGCAATGTCACTTTCAGGGTTTGAGACTCTCAAGGGTTAAAGGCAGTCATTATGTTCAAGAAAATGAATGCCTACATTTCTTTCTATTGATTGTTCATTAATATTGAGATGATCATATTAATAATGAGAGGCTTAGCCCTTGAGCAACCTGGCACTTAAATCACAGAGGAAGACATGTTCCCCCTTTATTTCTTTTTATAAACAAAAGCAGCATTATACGGCGATTTCATAACTGATCAAAGAAATAATGTTCATCTAGAAGGTTCAGAAAATAAACAAAAGTTTAGGAAGTAAAAACAAACTCCTCTCTTAATCTCACACATCCTTTTTCAGTCCCGTTTTCTGCTCCCACGTCATAACAGCTATCTCTAGTTTCTTACCTCTCACTCTTCACCCTACTCCAATCAGGGCTTTGCCCACATTATTCTATAAAGCAAATGCTGTCAAGGTCACCAAGAGATTTATCTTGCCAAATCCACTGATCAACTCCCAATCTCATCTTACTTCCCATTTGTGCATTTGATAGTGTACCTTCAACACTTTCCTCCCTTTGGAGACACTTCCTCTACTGGGCTTTTGTGATATTACACTGTTTTTCTCCTCCTATGTGAAACCTTCACTGGTCCCTCCCTTTGATGGCCCGCCAGTGAAAAAAAAAATTTTTTTAATTCCATCTCTAAATGTTAGAATGCCTTCTGTTATTTATTTACACTCTGCCTAGGTACCTTCATTCAGTCTCATGGCTTGAAATACTATAATTACTATAAACATGTTTATTTTTACACTTCTATCTATAGACCTGACCATACCCCATTAGACAGCAGATCCATACATTCAATTACCTACCCGACAACTCAATATCTATCAAACATGTCTAAAACAGAATTCTTAACTCCTCAAACCTAGTCATCCTTCACAAATACCTCAACACCTACAAATGGCTGCTTTTCTAGTCCTCTCTGCCTTGGTAATAGCACACCCATTTAACCAGCTGCTTGATCCAAAAAACTCGGAGTCATAACTGATCTGCCCTTTCTCTCATTCCCACATTCCAACTGCATGCAGAAACCAATTCAACCAATCCACATTCTGTGCCCACCATTCCTTAAATGCCTGCCCTTCTGCAGTCAAAAACATCGAGCACTTTTCCACACCCTCATGAATTCTTAACTTCAGGAGCTACTAGTAACATGATCTTATATCTACTTGGCTACTTAGCTTTTATTAATTTTTTTTTTCTATTTGTAGTAGGGTTAATGACTGTTTCCTAGCTGAGCTTTATTAAAAAGTCTTATTTTACGTAAGTTGGAACCCTCTCAGAGAAATGTTTCTCACCTATTGATATTCCACTAGAAAGAGTAGAGCTTTCAGCTTGGCCTCGAGATGGTGCATGGGGCTCCATGACGCTATCATCTAACAGATGTCTTGGCCCTGCATTTGGGAACGTTGCACTCTTAAACTCTGCTGTGTTCATTTTATGAATGAAACTGGAAACAAAGAGAAATAGTTTTCATATCTCTTATTACTGTTACTAATTCAGGATATAAAAGATACTCTTGCATAAAGATTCAGGATATAAAAGATTTGCAAGCTATCCTGAACTCACGTCTGAACTCTCATACTAATGAACACACAGATTTTACCATGAAAGGCTCAAACTTTAACAGTTTAGGAAAAAATTTTCAGGAAACCAGGCCAGATCTACCTGTGGAACAGAGAATACTTAATTTCATCCTGAGACTTGGGTCCATTAAAAATTGTTCTCACATTCACTTCTGGACAATAGCCACTATATTTTCATGAAAATCACAGCAAGGGTAAACCTTGGGCGCCATTTTAAGGAAACAATCTTGCAAAAGCTAAACAAAAAATCAGCTTCCCTTTCTTTGTATTTAGAGGTAAAAAAATAATTTTTATAGACTTTATTTATGGTGACTTATTTTGGTTAAGATAAGCAACGACTGTCTTGACATAATTTAACATGAAAATGCATACTGCTTTCCTAATTTTACTTCTGATGATGATCTATAATGTTAGTTTTTCTCTTCCAAATGCGAAGGCCCTGTTGGGAAAAGCTCATCTCCAAATCAAGGTGCAGGGACGGAGGCACTGGTGGTTCAGTGGTAGAATCTCGCCTCCCAAATTAAGGTGAAGAAAGAAATGAATGCCTTTATGCAAACAAGGTATTTTACTAAATCAGAAAAAGACTATTGTTACACAAATAAAACTATGCAAGGACATTATTTTCTGTTCACTAATAAAGTAAATAGGAATATAAATCCAACTGGAAAAAACACAAAAAATTTTAAGATAAAATTAAAAATGCTGACTTATAACCCAAGCTATGGCACTTCCTATGTCCATGTGGAATCAGGTTCCGAGGGGATGGCGGTGTCTGTGGCAGCAAGGCTCCCTCAGCTGCCACACTTTTTCTTCCACTCTGTGGAGATGCTCCTACTTCAGGACCTAAGGGTTAAATTTAAAAAGAAGACCGAGAGAGGGAGAGAGAGGGAGAGAGGGGGCGAGAGGGGGAGAGAGGGGGAGAGAGGGAGAGAGAGGGAGAGAGAGGGAGAGAGAGGGAGAGAGAGAGAGAGAGAGGGAGAGAGAGGGAGAGAGAGGGAGAGAGAGAAAGGGTCAAATGGTTTTAAAAGATTGTTTTATTTTTCATCCTTTGATATGAAATATAAGCTGTTTAAATTTTACGATAATATTAATGTTCATTCTATTTAACTTACTGAACATGAAAAATACTTTCTCAGTCTTAAAACATAACATCTCAAAACATACAGAATCCATTCATATCTATCTGTTTTCCTTGCACTAAGTAGGCAGGGTGACTAGTTCCCCATTCACAGAAGAACAGAGTCAGAGGGGTGCGCTAAGCACATCGCAGATGAAACCTGGACTTAACACTCAGGTTTTCTAAGTCCTAGTTCAGTGCTCATTTAATTTTATATATTACTTCTTCCCTCTTAATTTCAACTTCTTAGATAACGAATGTATAGGGTAGGTCAAGCGTTCGAGTTAGAATTTATATCTATAGCGATACTGCTCAAGCTTACCAAAACAGAACTCAAAAGTACACAGATTTGCAAAATATTGAGAATGAAAAGAAAAGAAAATTTTAAAGAGATTAGATTGAAATGCTTCACTCTGCTTAAAATACTCTTCCCCCTAGATAACGTCATGTTTTTGCTTCCTTATTTCCTTAACAACTTATTAGATAGGCTTTAATATATTTTTAGAATACAAAATAATACAAATCTTGGTGTCAAGGTCTATATTTGGAATTTTAGAAAACATATCAGCTATGACTATTTTTAAATTATTTTCAATTCTTGCTCCAGCATTAGAGTGAAATTTTAAAAAAACTTAAGCCACTAAAATTGACTCCTATAAATATATGAATTAGTAGAACTTTCCACTTGGACCACAAAAATTTCTCATGTAATCAAGCTTTGTTGCCTAGGAGACTGTATTCTTAATTTTATAAAACTATATATTCATAAACACTTATTTACTATTTTATGTTGGTTGTATCTATTTTTTTGAGTAGTTGCATATATATTTGTACATTACTGACAAACTTCAAGTGAAAACTTAAACAAAAAACCAAACAGAAAAATAGATATATTTTAATACCAAAAAATAAAACTGCATGCAGAATAGAATGTGCTAAGTATTTATTCTCTTTGGAGTATATTCCTTCTCATTAGGTTACCTGGTTTATTACCCGGTAATGAGAGAAAGCTGCACTAACCTACTAAATCTTCCCTGGAAGCAGCAGAACGTGGTGTGCTTGTCCCTGGTTCTATCTTTAATGAAAGCCTGAAGTTCAAAAAGAAACAAAGTACATAAAATGATTAACATTTGACAAAATAATATTAAAATCATATATTTTGTCCCCAAAGCCTGAAAACATTTTTATAAAGTAATCTCAGCTATATATTTTTCTTTGACCATCATCTTTTTTTCTAATATATATATTTCAAGGACTTCATTGATAATTTCCTATACCGCAAATGTCATCATAGAGAACAGATAACACAGACCTTATTTTCTATTATGTACCAAACTAGAAATAATAGTAAAAAAGTAATAATAATAATAAAGGGAAGAAGATGATAAACAGTCTTCTATCTTCTCTCTGCCCTTTGGTTTTTCAAAATTAAAATACGAGTACAAATTATTTCTTTGTTTTCTTGGTGTAGGGCTCCTGGACGGGAGCATACTTTTTGAGTACTCAGATTTCCTTTAACGTGTTTGGTAAGCATGATTTTTTAATGTTAAGTCTCCTTTCTCTTTTAGACCAATATCATCTTATGGTTATTTTAAGAAATATTAGGGAGGGAAAAAATCATCAAAAAGTCGTATCTAAAAAGTCATCTCCCGAAATTACTCTAATATTGCCAAACAATTCAACACATTTAAAAATACTTGATGAATGACTAAAAGCTATTTTAACTTAAGGTTATATACTGATACTTGACAACTAAATTTAGTAACTGTCACATTATTAAGTACATCATGTAAATTTTTTTCTAGAACGCTTAATGGATGGGCTGATGGCCCCTGTAAGCACTGAAAATTTCAAAAGCGCCTCATTTAAAACTAACCATCCAAAAAGTCAACCAACTCAACTTATCAAAAGAAAGATCTATACAAAGAAAAAGTCTGTTTACAAATTTCTGATAAATCCCTTTCTTAAGTCAAAGTCTATTAGTTGGTACCTAAGTTCCATTTAGAATAATATATTAGTTTGGCATTCCACAGTGAAGAACAGACTCTATTTCTAGTCAGTGGAAACTGACTGATAGTTTCCTACCAGTGGAAACTGTTTCAGGAAATGGGACACTAAAGCAGTTGTAGAAAATATTTTGGTGTAACCCACAAAATACATTTTGGTGTAGTCTGTATTATCACCAAGCATCTGTCTGGAAATTAATGAAGACTTTTTTACTTTCAGCATTCTACCAACTGGAAATTTTTATCAAATTGTATAATACTAATGATATTCATAATGATAAATTTTAAGTTCTTAACTTCTATTTCTTTAACATTGTAAAGAAATCATATGATTATATTCCAAACATTTGAAAGTGTAAAATGCATGTAATGAACATATGCATGATTAAGCATTCTGCTCTTTTTCTTTTTACAGAGCAGTTTACTTTAAATATTTACGCTCCGGACTATGCTGAATTCATTCACTGAACACCCGTTTTATGTCTCTTGAGCCAGATACAGAAATTTTAATAACTACTTAAGTCATATTTTGAGTTTTAAAATAATCATCTATACCTATTTGGACAAAATATGAGTGTTTTGTCCTATGTCAGTAATTAGAGAGATGGAAGAAATAGTGATAAATGACAGACTACCTAACTCAAGAAGCTAGGGTAACATCAGATCTGTGAAACAACTCCAACCTTAAAATGCTGATCCAATGACCTCATACATTTTCAAATGAATTACCCTGTAAAAGCTTTCTTTAAAATAAAAATTGAGAAGTTCCCGTCATGGTGCAGCGGAAATGAATCCAACTAGGAACCATGAGGTTTCAGGTTCTATCCCTGGCCTCCCTCAGTGGGTTAAGGATCTGGCATTGCTGTGAGCTGTGGTGTAGGTCGCAGACATGGCTCGGATCTGGCGTTGCTGTGGTGTAGGCCGGCTGCAACAGTTTCAGTTAGACCCCTAGCCTGGGAACCTCCATATGCCGCGGGTGTGGCCCTAAAAAAAAAAGACCAGAAAAAATGAATAAACAAAAATTGATATAGAAATATATAGTTAGGAGTTCCCGCTGTGGCTCAGCGGTAAAAAACTTGACTAGTATCCATGAGGACGCGGGTTCACTCCCTGGCCTTGCTCAGTGGGTTAAGGATCCGGAATTGCCGTGAACAGTGGTGTAGGTTGCAGGTGCAGCTTGGACCCCGAGCAGCTGTGGCTGTGACTGGCAGCTGCAGCTCTGATTCTACCCCTAGCCTGGGAACTTCCATATGCCACAAATGCAGCCCTACAAAGCAAAACAAACAAACAACAAAAAAACCCCACACATGCAAAAAAGAAAAAATATTTGAATGTTTGCGAACAGGTGGCACAAAAAAGCTGAAAAACTATTTCTTTAAATTAACAGATGAAACTACAAGGAAAACGAGAGGCCTCAAAAGAAATAAGCTCTTTATCGTCCTATCTTTTGAAGAAACTTGGCAGTTATGATGCCACTAAAAAATAAAAAGTGTTAATAATTCAAAAATCCCACCTACCTTGGGCATTACTGTGGATGCTTAAGGAAAAGGAAATGGATATCAGCTCTTTTGTTGTTGTTGTTGTTTTTGTTTGTTTGTTGTCTTCCTGGGGCCGCACCCGAGGCATACGGAGGTTCCCAGGGTAGGGGTCCAATCGGAGCTGTAGCCACCGGCCTACGCCAGAGCCACAGCAACACGGGATACGAGCGGAGTCTGCGACCTACACCACAGCTCACGGCAACGCTGGATCCTTAACCCACTGAGCAAGGCCAGGGATCAAACCCGCAACCTCATGGTTCCTAGTCGGATTCGCTTCCACTATGCCATGATGGGAACTCTGATATCAGCTATTTTAAAAGTAAGTTTTAAAACCTTTAATAAAGAACTTGTTCTAATAGAGAAAAGGCTAAGTATGGTGCTACCCTGGACAAAGAGGTCTCTAACCCAGAGTCCAGAAGGTTCAATATTCTCTCAAAACACAAAAACAACGGAAAACAAGTACAAACTTATGTTTTAATTACCATTAAAAAAGGCGTAATTTTTCTATTTGTAGACTGTCTCATTAGCTTTTTAGCCCATTCAAAGACAAGTTTCCACAAATGAATCCGTGAATATAAAGAGAAAGGAAGAAATTTAAAACTAGAACTATCAAAAATTAGTTCTCAGCAATTTGAGAAATATGAAATGTTTTTTTAATGGAAGAACAGAGGAGGTATTTGTATATTGATTTAATCACATCAAATGATTACAAAGAAATACATGTAAACACCTTTACTGTTGTAAATGTACCACTGGATTAGATATTCACATAAGATGTAGGATGTACATGTTTAATTAAGTACCAAGGAGGAAAGGGTGGAGGACAGGAGAGAGTTATACAAACCACTTCTGAAGATCCAACTTACTTATAATTATCATCTTCCACAAACTTTTGTAGTTCTTCTATATACTGAACAGAGTTCAGGTATTTTTGGACATGAGGCAACATGGGGATATCTAGGCAAAATGTGATAAATTATTAATCAGATTAATTATCTGATAAAGTACATCTTAGGCAGAATTTTAAAAGTTAAGCTGAGAAAAATATAATTAAAGGTAAAGGTAAATTAAGGTCACATGGCACCAACACTTACTTAAATTAACTCCAGAGGACATTACTGAGGTAAGTATTATTTGATGTAAAACTGGAAGTAATTGAGAAAACTAAAGGTGCATGCTGTTTGTATAGATTAAAATAAACCAACCAAACAGCTCTGTTTACGAAGTCCAACATATTTGAGAAATTTCAAAAAAAAAAAATCAGAGACATCATTGTGACTTATATTCAAATCTCATCTAAATGCAAGGGACTTTAGTCTCCTTTTTTAAAGAAGCCTGGCTCTCATTTGTAAAGTTTTCCGTTCCCTACTTAGATATTCCCATTGTGGCACCATGGAAATGAATCTAACTAGGAACCACGAGGTTGCGGGTTCGATCCCTGGTCTGGCTCAGTGGGTTAAGGATCCGGTGTTACTGTGAGCTGTGGTGTAGGTCACAGACGCGGCTCAGATCCCACATTGCTGTGGCTGTGGTGTAGGTTGGCAGCTGTTGCTCTGATTAGACCCCTAGCCTTGGAACCTCCATATGCCGTGGGTGTGGCCTTAAAAAGCCAAAAAAAAAAATTTTTTTTTCAAGTAAGGTTAATTTAACATTAAAACTTGGTGTTATGTTAAAAAATTGAGAAAAGGACAAAATAAGAAATTATCTGATTTAACTTTCTGGTAATGTAAACTCACTATTTTTAAATGGCATAAAAAGAATATAGCTTTAACAGCCTACCTTTATTTCCTATCAAACTCAAAGCATTCAAACATTTAAGACATTTTATTTTTTATCTTTTATTTATACATTTATTTTCTTTTCTACTGTACAGCATGGTGACCCAGTTACACTTACATGTATACATTCTTTTTTTCTCACATTACACGTTCCATCGTAAGTGACTAGACAAGAGTTCCCAGTGCTACACAGCAGGATCCCATTGCTAACCCCTCCCGAAGGCAACATTCTGCATCTATTTACCCCAAGCTCCCAGTCCCTCCCACACCCTTCCCTTCCCTCTTGGCAACCACAAATCTATTCTCCAAGTCCATGAGTTTCTTTTCTGTGGAAAGGTTCCTTTGTGCTGTATATTATATTCCAGATATAAGTGATATTACACAGTATTTGTCTTTCTCTTTCTGACTTACTTCACTCAGGATGAGAGTCTCTAGTTCCATCCATGTTGCTGCAAATGGCATTATTTTGTTATTTTTTATGGCTGAGTAGTATCCCACCGTATATATATACACCACATCTTCCTAATCCAATCATCTGTCAGTGGACATTTGGGTTGATTCCATGTCTTGGCTATTGTGAATAGAGCTGCAATGAACATGCAGGTGCATGTGTCTTCTTTAAGGAGAGTTTTGTCCAGATATATGCCCAAGAGTGGAACTGCTGGGTCATATGGTAGTTCTACGTATAGTTTTCTAAGGTACCTCCATACTGTTCTCCATAGTGGCTCTACCAGCTTACATTCCCACCAACAGTGCAGGAGGGTTCCCTTTTCTCCGCACCCCCTCCAGCATTTCTTTGTCATTTAAGACATTTTAAAGAAACCCCCCAACTTCTAATCGCTTGGATTTGCGCAAGCTCTTTCTACATACGTGTTTCCATAAAGTACATCTTGGACAACAACTGGTTATTTACTCAACACGGGACTCAAGAAAGCTTACTAAGATCGACTGTTACTAGGATCAAGGGTCTCAGCTCCTTTCCTAGCTAAAAAACATAAGAAATATTTACATAATAGATCAGAGATCAAATGAGATGAAGAGAATGGAAAATAATTTTGAAAATTATGCTAGCAAAGTTGCTATAAAATAGCAGAAGTGTGAAAGATAAATCTTAGCATATCTTAAATATGAAAGACTTCAATTCCTTCATGCAAGATCTTAAAACACTTCAATGAAACAATCATTATTTTCTTTTATATTAGGACAATGTCCCTCTGATGTGACAAGTGGCCATCAATCTCTGTAAACAAATCCACAGAATCATACCATTACCCCCAGAACTCACCATATTCACATGACTGCTGTAAATCAGAAATTATTCGAAGGATGTTGTTCATCAAATTTGATCTTTGCTCATTTTCTAGAATGCTGCCAGTGGATGGGTACGCTGAATCAATGTATGTTAAATCTGACAGATAGATACCTAAAATGAAATTAGATAAAATGAGTGTTTTCCTACTTGTAGCTTGGAAGAGAATAGTTTATAGCTGTATTTCGATATGTGCCATAGTTAGAATATATTATTATTAATACACTGCATTCTTGTTAAAACATGACCACTGAGGCCTAGATTTCCCTAGAGTTGGGGTCAGACACGTAAATATGTTTTTTGTAGATGTTCTCTTATGATATCATTTTAAGACATGGTTTGAGAATGGAGTTAAACTCCATACCTACCTACGGGAGCTAATGGGAAGAAGCTGAGCTCCTGAACTGCCTCTGCCTCCAACTAATTGTATATAAGGAAGACAGTTATTTCAAGTTGCACATAAGACAGTTATTCTAATCTCTGAACCTCAATTTTTACATCTATACATCTAGTACCTATTTTCCAAGTTGTGGTACAGCCCCAAGAAGTGAAGTAAGCCAGCCTAACCAGTACCTGGCCATGGGGTAGTTATCTAATGTTAGTTCTATACGCCCCTTGCCTTGAACTGATAACTATCACTTGAGTCTTTAACTACTTTGGAGGTTAACCCTGCCCTTTTCTGTACCAACAAATATATCCCCCCAAATAATGTGGCTGCACTAGTTCTAGATATGAAGGTTCACATTATTAAAAGTATCTCCTGAGAGTTGACTGTGCACATGTAAAGTGTGTAACACAACTACAGCTGGAGAGAAAAACATCCTTTCCTACTTTTACCTCCTTATTCTACGTTCACGAACTCTCAGGGCAAATGCAATCACAGCGATGTACCTGCTGCCTTTCCAAATCATTGGCCCTATGTTTTTTCTCATACCATTTCCTCCATCTTGAGTAATACCTAGACTCAATCAGATTTTATCCAGGTCACCGTCAACTGTTCTTTGGTTTTTTCAAAGATTCCAAGAAAGGAATTTAGAAACTGTCTAGTTTAAACCCTTCTTTCTATAGATGAAGAGCCTAAGGCCCACAGTTGTTAAAGACATGGCTGATGCCGTGTGAACTGTTAGCTGGAGCTCAAGTATACACTTGTACCACAGGTTTTTTTTTTTTTTTTAGATTACACTTTGTATAAACTCATACAGTATCTATACCATTCACCTGATAATTTTTGTGACTCTGTAATCTCCTTATTGAAACTCTTTCGTATTAATATCTTAACTGCTCACAACTAAACTCATTCTGGTGGTTGCTCTACCTTGCATTCTAAAAGATGAAAATCCTGACCTGTATTTTCAGCCATTTGGTGCTTAACACAATGTAAAAGGTTGACATGGCAATCCTTTCATTCATGCTAGTACCGTGCCTTTCCCATTCAGTAAATCTTAACAGTATTCTTTAAGCCACCTATCATAAATGCTTCTTTTTCTTTAGAGACTCTCCACTTCATTTTTTATGACTTCAAATAAATCTACAGCCTAGCTCCTTTCCTTCTCTTCTACTCTCAGAGGAAGAAGAATCTTTTTCTTCTTTCCAAATCTAAACTGTGATTTTGAATGTAATTGCTACTGCCTCCTTTAAAATACCCACTGTTGCTTTCACTATCATTCACCCTCTCCTGGCTTCTCTCCAGAGCCAACGCACACACTTAAATCTCCTTTACTTCAGAAAACAAAATCAAAGCAACACTTCCTTTAAATCTGATCCCCTCCTCAACATAGGACCCTTGCCTTTCCTCTCTTCAACAAACAACCTGAAAGAGAAACAAAGACTAGTCCACTTACTTTTTAAACCTTATTCTACTTTCGAGTAATATTTGATACATACAGTTTCTCTGTGACAGGAAAAACTGGGATAGACTGTGGAAGGACCAAAAAGATGACTGGGTATCCCATCTCCAGTGCATCCATTTGGCCTGAGCTACTCTACAACTCTGTAAGTTGTTGAAAACTGGTAATAATACAGATGCTTGTCCATACGAATGGCAGTGGACTCTGTGCAGTGGGATGCTAACTGGTCACTGCCCGGTGGATGATGACCACTTTTGCAACTATCTTGTAAGCTCACATCAGCATTCCTGACCGCCTGCGTGTGTGTATGTGCAGTACTCTGAATTCGCCCTTGCGATGGTCGTGGTATCTTCCTGATTCCCTTAAACATTTGATGATTTAAACTAAACCTCTGACACGTACGCACTTCGTATTTATGCAAGAATCATGATTTCATCTTTCTAAAAATAATAGTTTAACACACGTAAAACTGGTTGTTATCAAAGCAATACTTGTCAACTTCAGATCTACAACATCAGTGCTGTTGCCTCATCTACATGCCCTTTCCCTGTATCACGTCTCTTCCTGTCTAGAGGTAACCAGTATTCTGAATTTTAAGATTATTCTCTTGGTTCTTTTAAGACACATGTCTATATATTCCTGCACAATACATTATTTTACTTTTGCTTATTTTTAAGCTTTAAAAAATCATACTTTATATGTGTGATTAAATGACAATATCAGTAAGGTTAGAATGGGTACACAATAAGTGATCTATAAGTGGTTGCAAATAGATTTTAAAAAATATAGCCTATGACCACTTTCTCTCACTATCTTGTTTCTAAGACTCGTGTTAAGTACAGCTGTAACTGCTTAAATTGAGAATAAACTCATATGTAACAATATCACAATTTACTTATTCACTTTATTTGATAGTTTCCAGTTACTCCCTCTCCCTCCTTGTTGCTATAGACATTTTTGTATACGCCTCTTGGCACATATGGAGAAGAATTTCTCTGGATTTATACACACACACACACACACATAAAATGTTCAACTTTTTAACACAATGCCACATTTTTTTAAAAGCTGTATTAATTTATTCTCTGACCGACAGTAAATTTCTACCTATCCACACTTGTGCTAACACTTTGTAGATACTATGAAATCCACATCTCTCATTTGCTGATAGTTATTGTAGCAAAGGCATAAATGACCTCTTCTCATCATTAAATCTCCAGACATTTCTGCAGTATTTGGACTATTCCCTTTGTTGCTTCGTCTTACTGGCTTGAATCTTCCCAGCTTCCACCCCCCCTCCGTTTTTCTTCTTTCTCACATTCCCTGGAAGCTGGTGTTCCCCATGGTTCTGTCATTAATCTTCTCACTCTACATGTACTTCTGAGGCTTCAACTATCAGCTAATTGCTGATGACTCTCTAAACTCTCTATAGAACGCAGCTCCGGACTTTCATTTTCAATTTAACATACCAAACGAATCCTTACCTGTCCCTAAACACCTCCCATTCTACTGTCCAAGCCTGGCTGGTGATACTATTAATTGTTCAAGTTAGAAAGCTTTAAATTGACCAAACAAAAAAGCTCAGGAGGAGCTTACTACCTCATATTCTTCCGGATTAAGCTATTAGTGAATACGATATCACCAAGTGAATGATTAAAAGATGTATTACCTAAGTCAGAGGCTAGAAGCTGTCGTGATGTTTTTGAAATCAGGAAAATCTGTACAAAATACCTACACAACCCCCTTTTCCTTAAAAAAGGGGGGAGGGAGATCTGGCAACAACAAGGTACAGTTGAAAAGGGTGTCGATCCCAATATACTAATCATTAAGGATGCCAGGGTGTCATAACTATTTCCCTCTGCTTTCCTACTTACGGTTAATTTCACTTATTACATTACCTGCTTCCTTCTTCTAAGCATTTGTAGGCCTTTGACGATGGAATCCCTGCCATACCTGTGTATGTCGTAGGAGTTTAAAGAAACAAGTCTGTGAAAGAACTAGAAACTAAGCTGACTTTAAGTAAGGATGCGGATCAACAGTTGACGGTAGAGCCTGAGAAAGAGCAAAGTAGTACAAAGAAAGGCAGAGAAGAGGGGAAATCCCTGGGTGTGTATAGAAAAGTAGAAGCCCCCAAGTTTTATCTGGAAGCAGCAGTCAGCAATTACATAATCCACCGAGAGACAGTGTGACCGCCTGCTTTGGAGTTCAGAGTCAAATCCCAGTCCACCGCTTAGCACTGAATTCTTAAGCCAAACTACTTAGGATACCTCAATTTGCGTCTCCTCAGCCACTGAGTTAATCAACATTTCTTCATCTAATGAAACACGAAAGCAGAGTGGTACTCAATAGTGACTAAGCCCTCTCCAGCACCCTAATTTCACAGCAGAAGAATTGGGCCCGAGGTAGATAAAGTGACCTGTCTAAGTACTCATAGCCAGGGGGGTTGGAACTCTCTCTTTTTTCCTCCACTCAGTCCAGGGTTAGGTTTGCTTTTAAATCACAACACGTCGACTAATAAGAATAACCGTACGCCGACAAGAGGGGTCATGTTGCAGAACGGGAGGAAGTGACATTACATAACATCGGAATTTAATTATGTAACATTAGTATTCAAAAAGTATTAAGTTTCTGAAAGGATTTTATACATAGCTTTCCACCTATTTTTGGTAATTATATATAACGCAGTTTTCTCTTTGAAACATTACACAGCACCTAGTACAACAACATCAGGGTTCTCCTAACTTTAAAACCTTCCGAAATGGCAACTTCGTAAAATGTTTAAAATTTCTTCTAGGCTATAAAGAGTAGTATATGATTTAGGGGGCTGCCTATGAGAACAGAGTCTAAAAAACAAACTCATCAGCCTGCAACTGCATCTATGTGAAGCTCAGTACTGTTTTTTCACTATTTAACTTAAAAGATCTCTGGCCAGCAGACTGAAATGTTTGTTTTGTAATTGCCTGCTGAACTATGATAGTTTGTTTCCAGATGGTGCCCTTCCTTCAACCTGCACACAGTCTCTCCTTGTTCAGAGCCATTCAACCTCCTGCTGATCCCACTACCCCCACCCCTATTTAAGGCTACGGAGAGGAAATCCTAAGGAGATTTTCCCCCCAGCCTCCAGCAAGTTTTTGGTGACGTAATATGTGGGCTGAACTTGAGTCTACCGAGAAAGAGAGGGAATCACTATCCAAGGGTACTTTATATACAATCGGGCTCAGCTGCAGCTGGTTACTGCATTTCTCCATGTGGCAGACAGAGCAAAGCCACAATGCTTTCTCTGCTGGATTAAAGACAGCCCGCAGACCAGAACTTCCACTATACTACTTAAAATTACATAGGTGGCTTGTCAAATTCAATTGATTAGCGCTTCAGAAGAAAAAGAAGTTCCATATTACAGCTTGGATTCAACGGTCCAAAACAAAAATGCAGTTGCCATTAAAGTCACAGACGAACAAACTTCTACACTGATTTTTAAAGGCAAGATTAAGAGCAGCCAAGCTTCTGGGTTTGCTTTATCAACAGATGCAAAAAGGTATTTCACGGTTTCTTTTATGTTTTAGAATTCTATATACGTGGAGATGTATAGTTATTTTACATTTGCAGTAGAAAACTCAAAATCTCTTATTACTCAAAGAACTTTGGAATATTCTACAGTTTATTTCGTCTGAAAAAGGTTTTGTTTTGTAACTTTAAGTAAAAACTGGTCATTATATACTTTAGGATGATTAATGAATTATCTCGAGGTTCAAGTTAATGATATTTAGGGTACATGTTTTATAGACTGATGCATACATGCTGGTTTTCTGAAAACAAGTGACAGTAGAAAGAAATTTTAACAAGCAAGAGAGTAAATGTATAAGATTTATAGCACAGTGATTAAAAAACAAATGGATACAAACTAGAGAAAATAACTAAACATGATGAGTCTCTTTATACAGCTACATCGTATGTGCTAAAGATTTACACAGACGGTTACTATCGTAAAGTACAGCTACAAAACACAGCTAAGAAGATACAAAACGAACTGAAAGGCTCTGCAACAATACCTCAATTATAGCATGACCAAATCTAACTTAAATATTAATATTTAGTGTAAATAGTAAAGATCTAAAATAAGTCCATGATATTTCTTGATAAAACTGAAACTTTCAGTTTTCGAAGTTTACATGTACCAGTACTTTAACTTTGAGTAGCAGAACTTAAAACTGCTATAATGCAAATTATGTGGAAAAAACAAAGAGAGAGATATGTAAAAAGATCCTAAAACTATGAAAGATGTGAAATCAGGAGAAGAAATAAAATGAGATAGAAGTACAGTGTAAGCAGTCAGCATTAACAACAGAAAATAAGAATCCAGAAGACACATTTACATACATGATTACAGGACCAGAAATACTTAATATTTTTTAGACAGATATAACTTTGGACAACGAACACGATTCTTTCACCAGTCTATCTGGGGACTTTGTATTATCAGAATTATTAAAAATAAAATTACTAATTACCAACAATGAGCTTTAAACACCAAAAGAAACTTAAACTTGTTATGATTTGGGGATCCTCTGTCCTTTTAAAAAAATCAAAGAAATTCAAGGTAAGAATCTTCAACAAGCAAATAATGGAGCTGCTGAAATAAGATTTCATCCTCTTTACTTCCATGTCCTTTCCTTAAAGATTCAAAACTCTTAAATACTGGGAGGATCTCTGCTAAACATATTTTTACTAGAAATTCTGATAAAATTTCCAATCAGTACTGGATCTGAAACATTGTCATTCTCTTTTTTTTTGCTGTTACCACGAAAAGTACAGGACCTCAATTATATTTCCGTTCTTACTGAGGCCTTAGGCAAGCATTTAATCTGAAACCTATTTATCCCTTTCTTAAATAGCTCCAGGGGCTGAGACTGTTCTCAGGTCTCTTCCCAGAATGTAATTCACAACCTAGACGTTCTTTATCTAAAGTATCTTCAATGCTTCATAAATTTAAGTTCATTGCCTCTTGCTGTTTTCAGTGCATGACACAGCCAGTTAAATGCCTCTATGCGTTTACCATCTGAAAGGAAGAAAAATCTTAGCTTTCATTTCTTCTACTAGCTGGCAATGTAGCAACTATGAAGAGAAATAGGACCAATAAAATTAACTCAAAGCATGAAAGACTTTTTTTTTCCTCCTAAAAACAACCAAGCAAAGACATAGATTTAAACTTAAGTATGCTGTAACTAATTTACAACATTCTCGAGGGGCCTAGGAAAAATTTTAACGTATACAGAAGGGTTTTATGAGGTAACAGATTTATGGATCTTTCACTTTTAAAACTGAACATATGTGGGAAAATATTAAATAAGAGAATGTTTTCGTAAAAGGTGTAAGTAAATGTATTTTAAAAACCTATTCTTTACTCATGACGTAGCTAGTCTACTACTTAAGAAATACAGTTCTTTATTCAGCTTTAGGTGACAACGAAGTCATGGCTCCTGTAAAGGATAAGGGAATTGTATGTATTTTTAAAAAATAAACTTTTAGTTGTCTCCTTTAAATATTAACTTAAGTCAGATTCTCTTATGGCACATGGTGAGTCATCATATGATTTAATCATATAGGAACCCACAAAGAGCCAAGACAGAATACACCAAAAGAAGCTATTGTTAGTTTAGTTTAGATTTGTATTTTCACATTTTTGTTCTTTTCATGACAACACTGAGGCAAAGTTACAATAACAGACTTGGATCATGTGCTCTTAGTTGTTCTATAAAAATCTGGGTCTGGTAGGAAGACAAGCTCTTCAATCAGAATTAATCAGAAAAGGGTTCAGAAAATTCTACATGTTTTGAAGTTTCACGATACTGTCTGGATTTTCCTTGTTTTGGTAGCTTATTTCATCATTATTTAAATAAAATAAGTTTAGGATCTAAGAGTTTCCATCCATTACTGACGTGAAATGAGGGCACTGAACACTGAATGTGTTAACTGCATGGGAGAAATGCTGTACATATACCCAGGAGGCTGATGGCTTCTTTTTTCACTGTCTTCGGTTTCAAAAATAAACCATATCTAAATTCCACGAATATGTAAATATAACAATAAATATTTTATTGGTTTTTGGTATAGTTGACTCTAGTATAGTAACTACAGTTCTTTTTTAAATAAAATAGATTGCTGACACTTGGTCTAAATATTCTGCTGACGTCAGAAGGCAACGTTATGAAAACAAAAAAAATGAAAGTACCCATCCAAGGGTGCCTTTTGGCTATTAGCAAACAGAAGGCCTCTGATACAAATATGGAATATCATTATCCTTCCCATCATGATTATGTCCGTAAAAGAAAAATAATTCTCCACACTCCATTCTTTGCTTTATTTTCATTATCACGCTGTTTTGCAAACACTACTCATTTGAAACAACTGGAGGAAGGAGACATGGTTCTAGAAAGTAGTCTTCATCCTTATGATTCTAAGTGAAAAGTCCTTATTTCACCGATATAACCTTTAATTTTAAGAGGGCTCATAATCCCAAGTTAGACATAACTATCAACAAGCAGAATAAGATGGAAGGAAAGGAATGACAGCAGAAAAGTCTGGGATAAAAAAATCATCCACGGGTACTTGTGCATAATTAAATAATGGGTCAGTGTAAAGAGAAGCAAACCAAGAAAAGACTGTGGAAGACAAGATACACAAAGTTAAGACACTTCTATAGTTATAACACGACTAGGATAAAAAAAATCACAGATTGAGAATGTTATAAGTAGAAGATCTGAATGCCATCTGGGCTTCCCCAGGTTTATTTCTTTGCAGAATGGTATATGTTTACCTCACAGGGCTGCTGTGGGTGCCAACAGGTAACATGAGTTATATTTAAGCACGACACAAATATAATGGACTGCTATAGTGTTGGTGCTAAGAGAATTGTATAGAATATGCTGCCACACGATGTAGTTGTTGATCATATTAAAAACATGAACGCTGGCACCTTCTGCCTGGGTTCAAATTCTGGGTTTATGCCTCAGAAGCTGTGTAACTCTGGGTGAAGTACTTCACCTCTGGATGCCAGTTTTTTTCATCTGAAAAGGAAGACTGCAAAAAAGTAACTCAGAGGGTTGTGGTGAGAAGTAAATGATTTAATTCAGGCAGAAGGCTTGAAACAATAGCCTCGAACTAACAAGGACCCAATCGATATGAACTACTGTTATTGTTATGTTGCTATTATTAATAGAAGGCATAAACAATTTGGGATGTGGCTTTCCAAATTAAAAAAAGTACCTGGGTGGGAAATGGGAGAGAAAAGTTCTCAGTGTATCCAAGGCCAAACACAAGAAACAGCAGATAGGAACCAAGTTTACAAGAGTGGGAAGATGGGCCATCCTACAGCAGCTTGTTAATGGACCTGATGGGGCAACATATCTTACTCATTCTACTGCTACTACTCTGTAGGGAGGTATAACTAAAAAGAAAGGAAGCAGCTTTGGTTCTTGGAACCAGTTCTAGTGCTTCCTCTAGTGTTTCTATAGAAACTCTTTCATAAAGGAAAAGTATTTTTTTTTCTCGTTTTTTTTTTTTAGTACTCAAATGAATTTATCACATCTCTAGTTATATAATGATCATAACAATTCAATTTCACAGGATTTCCGTCCCACAACCCAAGCACATCCCCGCACCCCCCAAACTGTCCCCTCCGGAGACCATAAGTTTTTTAATGTCTGTGAGTCAGCATCTGTTTGCAAAGAAGTTCAGTCTGTCCTTTTTTCAGATTCCACATGTCAGTGAAAGCATTTGATGTTGGTGTCTCATTGTATGGCTGACTTCACTTAGTATGATAAGGGAAAAGTATTTCTTATCTGCCATTCCAAGCACACATTTTAGCATATGTGCCACTGCTATAAACACTAAGTGAAGAGCCAGGGAATCTGAGTTCTAGACCTGGTTCTAATATCACCTATTTGTGTGGTCTGTGACTTCAGTGTGCGCATGGATGCAGAGAGGTTGTGAATGAGATGGGCTCTAAGGTACCTTCCAACTCTAACACTCCTATTCGGTGGAAGCTAGGTTTTTTCTTGGTAATGGTTATAGGAAATTATGAACATTTTACTAAAATGCAGTTCAGTGGAACTTCTATTAGAAGAACATACCTGCTGAACTGTATATAAGCTCAGAGCTTATATATGATTATGGTTTAGAAAACACAATTACCCATCATGACTGTAAGCACTGTTTCATTCTTAAACTTGTCACCAATCCCATATGCTCATGCTACACAAACAATCAAAAAACATGATGCTAAAACTTTCCTGTTTTAGATCGGTCTAAAAATATTTCTTTAATCTGGTAGTAAAAAAGACACTTATTAGAGAGGGCCAATTCAATTGAAATCACACAATATAAATATAAAACACTGGTAACTCTCACCCCAGTTAGGAAAGAACATTTTGATTAATGCCTTTCAAAGATTGTGTGCCATTTTCAGAGCCTGAAGAGAGTCAGTGAGCTTTCTTAATGTAAGGAAGTATCGTACTAGGGTCTCAAAAGCCCCAGGAGCACCTAACAGTATGCCTCAGCACACAGCAATAAGGTGGTAGTTGGAGAGCTATTCTCTGAAATCTAATTTTTAAACAGATGTGAAGGCACTCTATTACTGAATTTAAAAAACTAGTAACTTTACTTCTGGCTCATTTTATTAATGCCAACAGGTATTTAGTTTTATCCTTAGATTTTTTTTTAAATATTACTGACTTTAAAAGTAGATTAATATTAATTTTTTTTTGGTTTTTTACTTTTTTCCCTTCATTGTTTTTGTTTGTTTGTTTGTTTGTTTTTTAGAAGACGTCATACACGCTCATTGCAAAATGAAGGCTCTGACCTGGACCCTAAGTGTGCTTTTCTTCCTACTAATGGGCATTGGACAATGCAGAGGAGGACAGATCACAATAAAAAAAATAACCCAGAGGAGATACCCTCGAGCCACAGATGGTAAAGAGGAAGTAAAGAAGTGTGCATACACATTCCTGGTGCCTGAACAAAAAATAACAGGGCCCATCTGTGTCAATACCAAAGGGCAAGACGCGGGCACGATTAAAGACATGATCACCAGGATGGACCTTGAAAACCTGAAGGACGTGCTCTCCAGGCAGAAGCGGGAAATAGATGTCCTGCAGCTGGTGGTGGATGTCGATGGAAACATTGTCAATGAGGTAAAGCTGCTGAGAAAAGAAAGCCGAAACATGAACTCGCGTGTCACGCAACTCTACATGCAACTGCTCCATGAGATTATCCGCAAGAGGGATAATTCGCTTGAACTTTCCCAGCTGGAAAATAAAATCCTCAATGTCACCACGGAAATGCTGAAGATGGCAACAAGGTACAGGGAACTCGAGGTGAAATACGCGTCCTTGACTGATCTGGTCAATAACCAGTCTGTGATGATCACTCTGTTGGAAGAACAGTGCTTGAGGATATTCTCCCGACAAGACCCCCATCTGTCTCCTCCTCTTGTCCAGGTAGTGCCACAGCATATTCCTAACAGTCATCAGTACACTCCCGGCCTGCTGGGAGGCAATGAGATACAGAGGGATCCAGGTTACCCCAGAGATTTAATGCCCCCACCTGACCTGGCAACTCCTCCCACCAGAAGTCCTTTCAAGATCCCACCGGTAACTTTCATCAACGAAGGTGAGTTACCTCCTCCTGTTAAAGATGGAAGTACGAGGTTAATGTGTTGTGTGGTTTATGGATCGATGCTCCCAATACATGGCTGTTCTTCATTTTGGGGATGTGATTATACATGAACATTAAAGTTTCTATTTTTGTTTCCTATTAACCAAGAAGTGATCTTAAATATACAGAGAGTTTGTAAAAACAGTATTTTCTGTGGAAAAAGTAATTGCTCATCCAAATTCTTATAATCTAAATTACTAGCACTGAGACAAAAATGAGTCCACAAGCCACTTCCAACCTTTATGAGCACCCTACTGGCCTCCAGCTAGGTCCTTACTGCTGCTAACAATCCTTTCATTCATCTCTTGCTGCTCTTCCCTTCATCCATCTTTCTCCAAAGGAACACGTAAAAATCTGCTTTTACTCTCCTAAAGCCTATAATTAACCTCTTCCTCATCTCCACTCTCAGCACGTGTATCGTCTACACCGAGACTAAGTCTATGCAGGCCTAGGTGCCTTGTTTTTTCCTACCTTGAAAACGTCTGCACAAAACCTATGCCTTCTTGCCTCGGTCTCCAGAGGAAAAGTATCCTTTCTATTTTCCAAAACTAAAAAACCACCATTGGATCTTATAACCAAATAAGTATAAATTAATTTTCACTAAAAAACCCGAGAATTGATTCTAATGTCTCTACCTCTGTTTCTTAATTTCATTCCTTCTTCCTTCATCCATTCAGTATGAGAAGCTGACCAAGGTGCCCAGAATACAAAGATGAATAATTCATCTTTCAGTTTAGTAAGCTCACTATTAACCTTCTGAATACATTTATTTCACACCAATGTCCAATTTCTCATAAACCATTCTCCTGAATTCTTTACAAGTTGATTTGCTTTCTTAGAGTGAAGGGAAAAACTGAAATGCCCAAAAGTGAAAACTGCACACAGACTACGACTTAATTTTAAACAACAACAAAAACACAGAACAAAGACAACAACCGGAAACATGAACCTCACGGAGTGGTCTGTCTGTCTGTAGCAGTGGACGCCCATGACCACACACATCTCTGCTTTCTGGGGCTTCCACATCATAATTCTGACTCTTCCTGCTTCTCTAGGTCCTTCACTGGCATCTTCTTCCTTCTCCTACGGCTTAAAAAGGCTTTCTTGAAGATATTCTGTTTAGAGGTCTCAGTACTCCTGCAAGGCTACAAGTATCACCACTGCTCAGATGATTCCTGCATGGAGCTCTTCCTCCTGATTCTAACCAAAGCTGGATGTTTGCATCTGGATAGTCGACCATAACCTCATATGCTGCTGTTTCCTCTACTGAAACGCCTTCTTTCAGCTTATCTGTCAACTTGGCAGATTTCAAGACTTCACTGAAAGAGTATCTTTTTTTTTCTTCTCTTTTTTGTTTTTAGGACCGCATCCATGGCATATGGAGAGTCACAGGGTAGGGGCCCAATCAGAGCTACAGCTAGCAGCCTACACCACAGCCACCGCAACATCAGATCCCAGCCACGTCTACGACCTACACCACAGCTCACGGCAACGCCGATCCTTATACCCACTGAGCGAGGCCAGGGATGGAACCAGCAACTTCATGGTTCCTGGCTGGATTTGTTTCCGCTCTGCCATGACAGGAACACCTAATAGAGTATCTTAAATGTTACACCTTCTCAGATTCAAACCTATTTAGATGGCTCCTTCCCCAAATTGCTGACTATGCCTTGAACTTTTTTTTTTTTTTTTTTAACATCACATTACCCTGGAGTTACTGTTTGCACGTCTGTCTCCCTGTTAGATTGAATGTTTCAGGAAGAACATGAATTGTCTTTTCATTTTTCCATTTCAGACATCTAGCCAGGATCAGGTTTGGCACACTGTGCGCAGCTTACTGTATGTACTACAATAAATACTTGAGGGATGAATGAGTAAATTAGTAACTAAACCCTAAAGCAATCTTTTCCCCAAATCAGTGTTCTCCTTTCAGAAATAACTAAACTATTATTATAAACACAATACAGAATTACTGAAGAAAATCTAGAAAACATCAACTTTTTAAAAAGGTTTGCTGAATATCCAAATACTCAAACAAACTAGTCTTTCTTCTTTTTCCCCTCTCATGAACATGGTGACCGATATTCTTGTAACTTTAAAAATCAACTTTGTTCTTTTTTTTTTCCCCCTCTATGATTATACCCTTAGGATACAAATTTCTGTAAATAAAATTGATAGGTCAATGGATTCTGATTTCTCTACTGTGGTTTATGTTATTACCCATTTCGGAACTCACTTGGCTCATTTCGGACACTTCCCTCCTGTCTCCTAGACATACACAGTCAACTGAGTTCCGTGTTGCTTTTCAGTCTCCCATGGACATGTCTCTTATTTCTATTCAAAGCCAGAACTCTAACTTAGATCCAAATTATCTGTGGAAACTAGAGAATAGAGAGGTCCTGGATTACCAGCTGTGTGACCGAGGGAAGGAGGTGCTCTGTGCCTCAGTTTCTTCATCTATAAAGTGGGTATGATAAAATACTTATCTCATGGCGTTTAACACTCAAGGAGGATTGGAATAGTGCCTGGCATTCAAATGTTATTCATCCTAAGAATTACATAATAGCTTCCCACCTAGTCTAACACCATTTTCTTTCTCCATCAAATTTTATTCTACACTGCCAACAGAACTGATGTGATCTGCTCATATCACACTTCTATCCAGCAGCTCCCCCACTGCAAACAGAAAAAGTCCAGTTGGCTTAGCCTGGGTAAGACCTGATATCCTCCTCCTCAAACAAAAGCAAAAACAAAACAATCCTACTTCTTTAGTTTTCCTTTTATTAATTCCTTTCACAAAACCATTTGCTTCAGTAAAAGGAATCAATTCACAGTCTTCTAAATTACCTTCCGTGCTTTCTGTCTACTCAAATTATAAGGCTCGGACTGAAATAAAATAAAATGAAATAGTGTCTCTTTAAGCCCCTCTGACTCCCATAGGCTTGAAGTGCAATTGTTCCTACACAAACGTCTCTACTCTCCTTGACGGAGACACAATATTTCTTATATTCCCTTTTGAATTATCAGTTATCTCTACATTACACAGTCTTTATAAATAAAAGGACTACATCTAAATAAAATGTCTTTCATCTACATTACAAGCTCCTTCCTAACATCTGGATAATGTGTCATCTGCAGATGCTAAATAAATAATGGCTGACTTGATACTACATTTTTATAGAGCTTCTTTGGTTGTCATCCAAATAACTTCATGAAAATATTTTACACATCGATCCATTTTCTACTGTTCTAACTCTCAGTAACTACAGGCTATAGTACCATTAAATTAGGTAAATGAAGTTCATTATCAATATCCCCACACCATCTGCTTTCCAAAGGAATGATGTGTATGAAATAATCACCTGGGTACAGAAAGAAGAAATATTTATTTTTTACATCCTTTAAAAAATGTATGTCTAGTGTAAGCTTTTAATATACACACTTTATCAGTAGTTTGTATACATACTTTATAAGTAAATACAACTGAGGTGTGTGAAAAAAATTTTAACTGATGGGATGTACAACTATATGGGTACCAAGATGACTGCCATGGAGTGTTTTCTGTGGCTGCTGAATCTTAACTGAATGGTATCAGCAGTTCTGGAAGAAATGTTTATTTACATATTCGTATACTGACACAGTAAAAATGCCTGTGTAAAATGAGATATATCAGTTCTAGGTTTTATTATACACTGAGCTGTAGGGCAAAAAAATACCCTGATATTACAGAATTAAGTCTCATGCTAAGGATTTAGCTCATCAAAAGCACAGGCATAACTTTTTCTTATTTGTTGTTATAAGTAAACATTAACTTTTAATTTTTTTCTATAAATGCTGGTCACTGAAATTCAAGGACAGAATTAGCTACACCATAAAATGTTCATTAGCAGGCAAATAAACATATAAGGGAAACTAAACAAAGTTAAGAAAAAGTGTTTCCTTTGTTTCTGACCTTGGGTAAGTCATTTAGCCTGTTTGTCTGTTTCCTCATTTGTACAATGAGAGCACTGATTGGACTGGGAAATTCTAACACCTCTTTCTAGTTCTAATATTCTGTGATTCAAAAATAATACAAATTACTACAAGCAATAACAAATAGACTTGCTATTTTTCTTTATATACATATAATATGCTAAACTCTTTATTCATATTATTCTTACATCAGACTGGAAAAAACATCTAAGCTGTCTGGCACTTTCAGGAAAAGGGCAACAATGGATGGCTACTGCTGTACTTACATATGCTTCTGGTACCAAGAAGTTCATATTACTGTACTCTATGTGTAGGTCCATGGTCATTCTAAACTCTTAAATGCATAATGCGTATTATTTAAAAAGTGTTCTAGTCAGTCTCAAAAAGTCAAATACTGCATAATTCCACCTATGTGAGGTACCAAGAGAAATCAAATTCAGAGATCATGTTGCCATACACCTGAAACTAATAACAACACTGTAAATCAACTATACTCCAATAAAATTAAATTAAAAAATCGGAGAAAGTAGAATAGGTGGTTGTCGGGGGCTGGAGTGTGGGGAGAGTGGGGAATTGCTGCTTAGTGGGTATAGAGTTTCAGTTTCACAAGATGAAGAGTTATGGAGATTAACTGCACAAAAATGAGAATGTATTAATGCCACCGAACTGTATACTTAAAAAACGGTTAAGTTGACCAGCTGTATGTTATGTAATGTATACATTACATAACAAACCTTAGAGAACAAATTTATTATGAACTTATCACAAAGAACAATATTGGGAATGTCACTATTCACCTGGCAAAAAATTGTTAATGTTGTTGTGGGTTAGTTTTTTGTTTTGTTTTGTTTGTTTGTCTTTTGTCTTTTTGCCTTTTCTAGGGCCACTCCCTCGGCAGATGTAGGTTCCCAGGCTAGGGGTCGAATAGGAGCTGTAGCTGCCGGCCTACACCAGAGCCACAGCAACTTGGGATCTGAGCTGCATCTGCAACCCACACCACAGCTCACGGCAATGCTGGATCGTTAACCCACTGAGCGAGGCCAGGGATCGAACCTGAAACCTCATGGCTCCTAGTCAGATTCGTTAACCACTGAGCCACAATGGGAACTCCTGGGTTAGTTTTTTAAAAAGGAAACATTCTTTTACAAATGGTATATTTACAAAAATAAGCTCATTCCATGGAGTTCCTGTTGTGGCTCAGTGGTTAACGAATCCAACTAGGAACCAGGAAGTTGTGGGTTCGATCCCCGGCCTTGCTCAGTGGGTTAAGGATCCGGTGTTGCCATGAGCTGTGGTGTGGGTTGAAGACACACTTGGATCCCACGTTGCTGTGGCTCTGCCGTAGGCCGGTGGCTGCAGCTCCGATTCGACCCCTAGCCTGAGAACCTCCATATGCCGCGGGAATGGCCCAAGAAATGGCAAAAAGACAAAAAAAAAAAAAAAAAAAGGTTCATTCCTTATAAGTGAATGGAGGTGAGAAAGTTGCTTCATAGTATGTTATAGAATAGATCCGAATATCAGGAAACTTGTGGATTCTGGCCAGGGTTTTCTGAGGCCCAGTTGCTTCTTTTGTGTTAAAAAAAAAAAAAGTTTGCTGTGATGATTAAATGAGGTGATACATGTGAAAATGCTCTGTCTATGGTCTGACCATCATTATTATATTTTTTGGGTACACATCCCAACATATGCCGTGCCACGTATGGGAATATAAAAGGTAAGCTTAAAAAGCTGAATTTGAAAAGCAGTTATTAGCAAGTAAAAATGTGCTTTTTAGTGGGTAATAAGCTGATTTTCAATTACTTATAATGCTTCCTATTAGTACATTTAAAAAAGTACAATTGGTTTCAGTGGAATATTTATATTAACACTTAAACTAAGAAAAACTAAACTAAAGGAGACTAGTTAAGCAAAGAAGCTGAAAAACGATTCTATTAACCAGTTATGAAAAATAATGGATATATTCTTAAGTAATTTCAAAAGCTAACCGGCTTTTAAACTTATAAATTAATGAACAAAGTAATTTACATTATTAAAAGAAAGAATCTATTATCATTTTAGAAATTATTTGCCTCAAACACCCCACTCCAGAAACTCTGTGGAGTATATTTATCTTATACTTAACTCACAACCCAGTTAAAAAGTTTACCTTTCAAAAAACTGTACTTGCTGACCAATTTTTGAAAGCTCTAAATTGGTTATCTTTTTTGGTCCTCTTTCTCCTATCACAAAGCACAGGATTGGGACAAAGTAAGAAAACAATTGAGATATTCAACAATAAAAAGAACAGATTTTCCTTTTAATTGAAGTAATTAGTTTCATTATGGAAAAAAACAGGCATGTTAAATAAAGATGGTTCCTAGTATAGGTGTTACTAAAAGTATGAGATCTTTTTTCCTTTTTAACCCACTGTTCTGTTCAAATTATGGGTTCTCAATGAAAAATACATGCTGGAAAATATGCACTGACTGGTCAGTCAATGTGCAAATATGCATGACCGGTCAGTATTTTTCTTTCTATGATGAATCAAAGCTACTAACTGGAGTTTCTTAGCCTTATATATCAATCACCAAATAAACCGAGGAAGAAAGAGACTGTGTCTTCAAATTCAAGGCACAGAATTCAAAGAAAAAAAAAAGCAAAGAAATAAAAACCAAAAAGGAGTTCCCATTGTGGCTCAGTGGTTAACGAATCCGACTAGGAGCCAGGAGGTTGCGGGTTCCATCCCTGGCCTCACTCAGTGGGTTAAGGATCCAGCATTGCCGTGAGCTGTGGTGTAGGTTGCAGACGCAGCTTGGATCCCGTGTGGCTGTGGCTCTGGTGTAGGCCGGTGGCCACAGCTCCGATTAGACCCCTCTCCTGGGAACTTCCGTATGCTGTGGGAGCAGCCCTAGAAAAGGCAAAAAGACAAACAAACAAAAAAACCAAGGTACAGAATTCTATTTTCCTGCCTTGAGAGGAATCCATTGAATGTCAAGGAAGAGGAAGCCTATTTCAAGATTATTCAAACGCAAGAAAAAGGCTAGTAAAATTACTTTTTTTTTTTTTTCTTCTTTTTTGGCCACCCCATGGCATATGGAGTTCCTGGGCCACGGATCAGATCCAAGCCACAGCTGTGACCTACACTGCAGCTGCAGCCAGTACTGGATCCTTTAACCCACTGTGCTGGGCTGAGGACTGAACCAGCGGCCCAGTGGTACAGCGATGCCGCCGATCCCACTGAGCCACAGTGGAACTCCTAAAACTCAAACACAGCAGGACCTCCTATTTTGAAAGCAAGGTATTTCCAGTCTATATCCTTTGAGCTATTATGAATACATTCCTGAATCACACACACATATATATATCATGTATAAATCGATCAATTTATTTCTGATAATATGCAAATGAGCAAGTTAAAACTGGCTTCTGAAAAATAAAGCTGCTATGTTATCTTTTCTTTTTTACAGCCATACTGTGGCAGACGGAAGTTTCCAGGTCAGAAGTCAAATGGGAGCTGCAACTACCTACCCACCCACGCCGATCCAGTATTACCCACGCACGCCGCAACAGTACTGGATCTAAGCCGCATCTGCAACCTACACCACAAGCCTGTGGCGATGTCGGGTCCCTAACTCACTGAGTCACAATGGGAATTCCTAATGATTCCTATTAAGCATTTTTTTCAATGGTATAGAGAAAGTAGTAAAACCTTTACTATAAGAATGATCTATAATTCTACAGCAGAAAATACACAGGATATGCAAGTAATAATTTGAAAATATTTCTGACAAGATCAATAGCATACTCTGGGCTAAGGTAGGTTAATGGTTTATTTATCAAAATAAGTATTAACAAATACTAAACTTTAATATCTACCACTGAGGAGAAAAAAAAATAGCTATAAGCACTAGTAATTTTACCTACATGTCTTGAAACAAGAATTTCAACTACGTTTTCCTAAGTCTTTATAGCAACCAAATCCAACAGGTATCCAAACTGTAAAGTGAATCCCACTACAAAAAAATTAAAGTTGAAGGAGTTCCCGTTGTGGCTCAGAGGTAACAAACCTGACTAGTACCCATGAGGATCCATGTTCGATCCCTGGCCTCGCTCAGTGGATTAAGGATCCTGCATTGCTGTGGCTGTGGGGTAGGCCGGCACCTGCAGCTCTGATTTGACCCCTAGCCTGGGAACTTCTCGGCCCCAAAAAGCAAGCAAGCAAACAAACAACAAAAAAAGAAAACCAAAGAAAATTAAAGTTGAAGATAATTTTAAATCTGCATAAGTTGAAGTTTTATCAAGTCAAACCTAAAGCTAGAAAACCCAGAACTCCCCAATTTCCTTAAACATCCAAGGGACTATTAAATAGCAGAAAAGGAACAAACTGTATTTCACAAATACTCTGTCAATATTCAAAACCTTGTTGTTTCTAAATATTTTACGGCAATTCAAATAATGTAATCAAAGTCCACCTTGTGAATATATAGTTAAATATAAAATGTAAACTGTCAAAGCTACAGTCAAGTGAGTGCATAGCAAACGTTTACAAAGATGACATTCACAGAATAAGCAAATTTCTGAAATGAAAGAAATATTTACATGTATTGCAACAAAACCACTTCATGTTTGCATTAACTATAATACTAATAGGTTTTAAAATAAGAGCAACATTCCTCAGATATCCTTGACTATTCTCAAAGTGACAACTTAAAAAAAAAATCTGGCTAATTTTGTAAACAGCTATGATGAGTGCATCCTTAGACTGAAGAAGTCAATTTCAGCCCTAGAGCCGACCTCAAGAGCTCCACTGACAATTTAGACATGCTAAACTTGTAACTCCTCTAGGATACCAACCTCTCTTCTCTGTCTCCGTGCTCACAAGCCATGTGTGCCCTTGATCAGACCCTCTATCCTTGCGACACTCAGCTCAGGCTCAATCTTCACAACTCGGCTCAGACGGAGCTGACTCCATCTCTTCCCCACAAATCTGGGTTAGCTCTTTCTTAGCCCGGGTTCCCATGTGCCCTGCTAATGCCATCAGAGTACTGATCCAGCTGTAGCACTTGGTACTTCCCCCGCTTCCCACTGGACTCTATGGCTGTTGTTTCTTATCCCTGCAGCCCAGAACAGTCCCTAGCCTATAGCAGATGCAGAAAAGACATTTCTGGGAGAAATAATGCAGAACTGAGGAAACCACTCTGGCTGCCAGAAATCATTTAGTTCAACAAATACTTGAGGACCTAAGAGGCTTAAATCAAGGATATACAACCAGAAAATACAGTCCTTGTCCATGGGGGGGTTCTATGAGTAAACAAATATTCTGCATTACACAGAATAATCTAAGATTGGAATTGGGACTCATACTTCATTTCTCCCTCCATCTCATTCCCACATATGAAATTGAAATGCTCTAACTGCATCCTACCCGAAATAAACCTCTCTACACTTCTCTGACTTGAGGCATGTTTCTGTAATGTGAAGTAGCTCATACGTGACGGATTAAAAAAAGGAGAATAATATCAGTAAAATGAAGTGGTCATATTGGTTCATATGGGATCTTTTTCCGAGCATATTAATATTCTGTGCTGTAAGTTACTGCAGCTGGAAACAAGGTATGCTAACATGAGCACTAGTTGTTATTTTTAGTGTATGATTTTGATTTAGTGCATGAGATTTTTCAGGAAAATGTCATTTTTCTACAATGGAAATGACTGTACATTCATCCTTGAATAGCCACATTCAGTTTATTAATTAAATAAATATATTTATTAAACAACCTACTTAAATTATTAAATAGGTTACTACCATGTGTCAAAGACAGTAAAAAAGAAAAGGTAACTTGGAGTTCCTGTTGTGGCTCAGTGGTTAACGAATCCGACTAAGAACCATGAGGTTGCAGCTTCGGTCCCTGGCCTTGCTCAGAGCTGTGGTGTAGGTTGCAGATGTGGCTCGGATCCCGTGTTGCTGTGGCTGTGGTGTAGGCCGGTAGCACAGCTCCGATTCGACCCCTAGCCTGGGAACCTCCATATGCTGCAGGAGCGGCCCGAGAAAAAGGCAAAAAAAAAAAAAGAAAAGGTAACTAAATCACCAGTGACTACATTGTTAGGTACTGTGTTGAAGGGCTCTGAATACTTAGTAATTTAAATTCAAAACTGATAAGGGAGATAATATAAAAATAATTCACACTGAATTTAAATGGCATGTGATCTAATTTATGGCTAGTTTGAAAAGGGCAAATATTATTTTTTAGAATAGTCCTCTCCAGCTTATGAACTACTTCTGAGCTTTCACAAACTAACTAAAAATCCTCGTGAATATATATAAAAACACAATTTCTTAAAATTTTAGCAAATCAAACCCAGTTACATATAAAAAACAATATTATACCATGGCCAAGTTGAGGTTATTCCAGGAACACAAGTAGATAAATAAAAAGCCTTTGACAAAATTCTAAATCCATCCATGGTAAGAACTCTCCACAAACTAGGAATGGAAGGGACAAGAATTTTTAAAACAGTTACTTACAGCTTAAAGGAGAACATGCTCATAGTAAACACAAGACTGGACATCTCAGAAGAGAAATAAAATTTATAAAAAAATCAAATTGAGACCCTAGAGCTGAAATATTTAGTAACTAAAATAAATTTAACCCAAGAAAAATTGCATTAAGTCCTTGCAGCTTCCGCAAAATTTTTTTACCAGTAATCTAAAGTGCTTATAGTCACTGTATTATAAGTTTTAAAAACTTGAAACATAGAGAAGTATCAATGAAACAGTAAAAATATGGATTAGAGAAATTCATCTTTTTTGGGGGGTGGTGCAAATCTAAGGCAGTGAGAATGAGAAAAGGGACGTGAGGCAAGGAAAAATGGGAGGTAACACAAGGTGAGAGCAAGTTGAGGCTGGTTCATGACAAACCCGGAGGAGGCAATCACCTCTGATTTTGGTGTATGGTTTTCAATTTCCTTGTACTTAAAACATGAAGGCAAATTAATTAATACCTTTTTAAGCAAATCAACTTGCCTATTTAATAGTTAAAACACTTACAGTTGTAACACTGATGACATGAAGTCAAAAATAGTCTTCATCCTCAAGGAATAATTTAGAGGGAAGAGTTCACATTCTCTAAAAATCCCTTCTAATGACGTAACTGTGTATTTATTTAATAAGATTAATTCCACCCCAGCAAGGCCCTACAGGGACCCTGAATATACTTGGTGCAGTTTAGATAATAACACATTTCTCAAAATTTCAACAATCCTACTACCATTAAAATACAGCTTTTCTTGTATGAATTTTACTTGACTAAACTCTAGTTCACATAATTTCTAGAAATTATATATAAAATTTGGCAACTGAAATGCCTATATTCTTTTGGTGGTTCTAATAAATCTTTAGGGTAGTTCTTATTTCTGAATCACTTAGTATTTTTACATGCTTATTAAAAAAAGCATCAAAACACGGAAGGAGGGTGAAACTAAAGAATGCTCAGTAAAACTAGAAGCTTTCTTTCTTTAGGTAAAAGTTACAAAAATCACAAGTTCAAGAGTCAGACACTCTACAAAAGATTTTACAAAATGTTTTGTCATTTAAAAAAATATGAGGAACTTATTAGTGGATTAAAAAACAGGGAGCAAATTCATGAAATGAAATAACACGGGGACAACTATATCATAAGAATTCAGAGCACAGATTCTGGGATTAGAAAGAAATAGATTTCAGTCTGGTTTATTACCTTCTATGATACATAACTTTAGTTAGCTAGCTGTTTCACCTACAGAACATCTGTAAACTATCACAAGGTCATTGTGCAGATTAAATAAGAAAATTACTAATAGTTACACAAATTGATAGAACTCTTTAGAAAGGCATTCTGCCAACATTCCGGGAATGTATTCTTATAAGGGAAAAAGTTAAAAGATTCCAAAAGTTTGGAAAACTGGTTTATTTTAAGGCTTCTCGGTCTTTAATATGTGAATGTACATTGTGAGTTTCTGTAGGGTAATATAATATTTAGCCATTTTAAAACTCATTTGACCATGGTATGCCATTTTCACGAGTATCTCAAGGGACTACTGTGTTCCATTGAAATCAAATTTTGGAAACTGTGAATTGAGCACTATGCAGAGTCATAAAACTGTTTGCACCATTGTAATCCAGTAGATCAATCCTGCAGCACTTTTATAAGTACGAAAAAACAAAGCCAGTAGAGGACACTTTATATAGCGTTATTTAAACAGCAAAAATCAGATAAAAGCTCTGTGTCAAATGACAAAGGAGTAAACAATGATATATCAACATCAAAGGCTGTGTATTACAGCTACTATAAATGCTAAAACAAAAGCTGTATGGAAATGTTTGTTAAACTAAAAAGACAATGCAATTTCTTACGTGTGGTAGAATCTCAGCAATATAAAAATATATGTATATGGACAAACACTTGCAAGATCAGTGAAAAATGATAGTGGGACTGGGGTAATCCTTTTAGTTTAACTTTTAGATAAAAAGTGGTATCTGTAAAGAAAGATACAAAGGTAAGACTCTTGACTAAAAACTATTTTAATATAGCTCTTTTCCTAGTAAGTTCCTTGGCAATCAAAGATATCTGAATTACAGGACCATTCAAAGACTGTCAGCACGCAAAAGAAGCTGGACACTCAGTCAGCGGGATTTATATGATCAAACCAGAAAACAGCAATGGACCAATGCAGTTATGGTGTGAGAACAGTTTGGACCCTGGGGGATGGACTGTTATTCAGAAGAGAACAGATGGCTCTGTCAATTTCTTCAGAAACTGGGAGAATTATAAGGTAATTCAGTGATTCGGACCTGGGGTAGAGCAAAAGCAGCTTTTGCAACAGCAGCCATTCTATGCAATAAATAAGATAAATAGTCAAAATAACTATTCGTATGTGTTTCATTATCTATATTTGCCAAAAACATGAGTCTCGTTTCTGACTTTAAAGTCAAAATTAAAATGTAAAAAGGTACATTTAAAGAAGATGTACTTTAAAATGTTTCCTTTTAGTCTGAATGGCTTCATTCTTTGCCAAGACTGTTTCCTCATTTCCTTTTCTAAGACAACTGCTTTTTTATTTATGACCACATTTATATCCACTATCAAGTGCATTTAATCAGAGGTAATTAGTACTAGAAAAGGGTCACTTTTTTGGAAGTCCTATACTTATGCTTATAATTGTGAGGCATTAATATATCCATGTGAGAAATACAAATTTCTTTTTAAGGGCCACCACCCATGGCATATGCAAGTTCCCAGGATAGAAGTCAAAATTGGAGCTATAGCTGCTGGCCTACACCACAACCACAGCAATGAGGGATCTGAGGCATGTCTGTGACCAACACCACAGCTCATGGCAACGCTGGATCCGTAACCCAGTGAGTGAGGCCAGGGATGGAACCCGTGTCCTCACAGATACTAGTCAGGTTTGTTACTGCTGAGCCACGATGGGAACTCAGAGAAGTGTAAATTTCTAAACAAGTAACTAGGAAAAAAATCCTATAACATGACCTTCTTGAAAATACATTTAGTGTTAGGATCAAGTTTATCAAAATTATATTCTGCTGCATACCTGCAATGGCAAATACTTACCGAAATAAGATAGTTAACTCATTATTTTTTCTAAACACTAACCTACAATTTTTCAAGAAGGAACTCTATAAGGATTACTATTTCATTGTCCTATATTTATTAATTTTATCTATAATAGAGCCAAAGAAGATAACTTGTTTAAAAGAGATACTATCATTTTTATGGAATATTGTAAAAAGGTCAGGTGTCCTTTTTGCTTGACTACAGTGAGGACAGAATATATATGCTTGCAGAACCAAAATTTGGTTGAGTATGAGAGAAATCAGGAACCCTTTTCAAGGATCTGGGTAGTTCACAAGGTAATGTGTTTTATAAGCTTTTTATACTTTTCAGTCCCTTTTGTCTTTGTCTTATTTGCTGAGTTTGAAGTTAGCTGTGCAAACAAATATTGGCAAATGAACAGAAAGAAAAATGAAACAAAATGACCATCAGAAGATCAGGTGATCTACAGAAATGGAAGTTCACATTACCACTTCAATGGCCAATATCTTTATGCTATCAAATGATTAAAACCTATCTGTAAAAAAAGTTAACTTTACTTATTCATGTTCTCATGTTCTTTGTTTATTAACAGAAAGGATTTGGAAACACTGATGGAGAATATTGGCTTGGACTGGAAAATATCTATATGCTTAGCAATCAAGATAATTATAAGCTGTTGATTGAATTAGAAGACTGGAGTGATAAAAAAGTCTATGCAGAATACAGCAGCTTTCGCCTGGAACCTGAAAGTGAATTCTACAGACTGCGCCTGGGCACTTACCAGGGAAATGCCGGGGATTCTATGATGTGGCATAATGGTAAACAGTTCACCACACTGGACAGAGATAAGGATATGTATGCAGGTGAGCAAGAAAAACCCGATGTGTATTCTCTGTAGAGTCACCACTTTCTATGCATTAAATAGAAATCTGTTAAAAAACAGTACAGGGCACTAAAAATCTTCCCAGAAAGGTCATTTTGGACTCAGAAAGTGAGTATAACCATCCGAAAGGTACAGCTTTTAGGAGCATTTCTCTAAGCCCATCTCAAAATGTGCACTCTGTGAACAAGGTTTTATTGTTGTGACTTGATGGAGTTTGGGAGGGAAACAAACAAACTCATCTGGAAGTAAAACTTCCAACTGCTTAAAATTTGTAACAAAGCCCACTGGCCACCTACCATGTGCCAGGACCTGCTGTAGGTGCTGAGCACATGACAGTGAACAAAGCTGCTGCCCTTCTGGACTGACTTTCTAGGAGACAAAATGATTTGGCCGCCGGTGACAATTACTTTAGGAAAAATAAAATGAGTAAGGGAACATGGGTGGGTGCTATTTTATGTGGGTTGGCCAAAAAAGTTAACATTGAATAAAGACCTGCAGGGAGCAGTCAGCAAGCCATCAGCACTTGGGGTAAAGGCATTTCCTGGTAAAGCAGAAGAGCAACATGTGGTATAGGGATAGCAGGGAAAAAAAAAGGGGGGGGGGTTAATACTCTCTTTAGAAAGAATTAATTAGGCCATTGACATAATTTTAAAATCTAATTTTCATATACTTTTGCCTTTTTAACTTAGGTTTCTGGCCCTGATAAAGAGATACTCCCTGAAAACTGATTCATGTTCAGTATGTTCAGCCGTGTCTTTGGCAGGCAGCACCTAAGTCTCCGTCACACTGGTGAAAGAGAAAAAAAAGGCAGGCAGATATGACCATAACATATGCCTTATTTATAGAAATTCATTTGATAGTACTATTTTATTTTCTGCTATTTTGAAAACCAGTTTTCCCCAACTTTACTCTCTTGAGCAATTCCATATCTTTCCTTCTCTATCTCTCCTTCTCTCTCTCTCACATACAGACACTGCTTGCATTTGATTTACCCTGCTACCCAGAAAATTCAATCACTTTAAAAAAAGAGGTGTACTAACAAGCAGAGGGCAAAATAAAAAGGCAATTCAAGTGATCTTTCAGGTAGTTGATACTTACAGCAACAGTAACCATACATGAAGTATCAGAGCTATGAAGATGAAGGTACCTGAAATCAGTAAGAAAAACTCTAACTGTTCTAAAGGTAGGCTAAGTTTTTGGGAGTTTACAGAGCACCACACTTAGAAGGAACTTTTACTCTAACTCTGTATTTTCTCCCTCAAGGAAACTGCGCCCACTTTCATAAAGGGGGATGGTGGTACAATGCCTGTGCACACTCCAACCTCAACGGAGTATGGTACAGAGGAGGCCACTACAGAAGCAGGTACCAAGACGGAATATTCTGGGCCGAATACCGAGGCGGGTCCTACTCCTTGAGAGCAGTTCAGATGATGATCAAGCCTATTGACTGAAGAGAAACAGTCTCCAATTTAACGACACAGAACTCTGTATTTTTCAGTTCTGAAAAATGTAAATGGTACACGTATATTATTTTGCACAATGCATTCCTACAGATAGTTTTTTAAAATGAATTTTACCCTAACTAAAAAAGGGGATTTATAAAGGTAGTCCTCCCTCAGTATACTACAGAAGATTAGGTGTCTATAATCCTAGCTATTTTAAAAATAATGACTAAATACAAAGTTTGTTTTCTAAAATGTAAATATCTGCCACAGTATAAAACAAATCTTAGCTTTATTTTAAATCAAAAGTCAATACATGTTTAAGATCCTTAACAATTTATTTAAAAACTTTATGAGAGTGCTGTAACTTCCAATGGAAAAATAATTTTAAGATTTCAGCAAAGTATTTTTATTTATAAAAATACAGACAGGAAATTAGAAAAAAAACCTCTAGTTTTGCCTTCATTTTGCATGAATAAAAGTTATTTCAGATTGAATTTGTGCCTTTCACATGAAATGATTAAATCTGAATTCTTCAACACTATATTTATATCAATTTCCAAAATAAAGATACCCACACTATTAAAATACGTATTTTTAAAACCAAAAAAGGTACGTAGTATTTAAAACATCAATATATGAAAACAAATATACAAATGAATTATACATTTCATTTCAAATACTGATAATATTTTCAGTACTATCTTCATATGATTTGCTGAACACCCAAATCTCTTGAAATTCATTTTGTGTTGTTCTATCAGTAACATGTTGATAACAGAAAAATGCAGGCTATTGAGTGAGTCAATAGTTTTACAGATCTGGATTATAACTATAAGCTTATTCATTAATACTTTTTTCTCCCTAATTTACTGATCTTTACTATTGACAAAAAACTTGTCTGTTAGGCAAGTCCGAAAGCTTGGACAGCTTTACATGCATTACTGAATACTTGTGGGTGGGACTAAAACAACTTCAAGGAACTGTCAGCTATTCTTCCAATACTGAGATTCAACAGCTTCAGAGTGGAATCCATAGGGGTTTGGCAAGTCCAAATCGCTAATTCCATTTTACAACGTGTGTGTCTTAACTCATCTTTGCAACTAACTTTATTGCCAATCTTCTAGAAATTTTTTTTTGTTTTACTAGAAATATGTTCACTGCTTAGAGCTGGGCCTTCCCTTAATTCACTCGTGAACTAAAAATTTTAGAGAAATCTCTTGAGAGTCAACCAGTCAGAACTGAAGATAATCATTTGAACAACTCAAGTCCATCAACATGATCAATGTTTTTGCTCTACCACATCTCAAAATACAACTTCTGGTGAAACAAGGTAAGAGAACATCAGACCTATAGTGACGTTATTTTTTTTTTTCTACCTAGGGCCATCTCAGAACAGTTTTAAAGTTCCTCTCCCCATCCCTCAGAATAATAATAAAAAAAAAATCTGCTATAAATTTTCTAGGAGAAATTCGGCATCTAATAAACAAATAAAACTTAACCAGGGCATTCCATTTATTTACACAACTACAGCATTTCACTTAAACATCCAAAACCCTATTAAAGACAAGTCTTACAGAATTTTCACAGAAGAGGAATATCATTAAAACTAGAATTATATGGAAGTTGACACACAAACTAGAAAACTGTGCTGATTGCTAATGACCCTGGCCATGGGTCCATTCCACTCTCCTTTACTGAGGTGTTATAGATCTGCCCTGAAGTTCCTGGACAGCTTAAGAATAATATAGGCAACTGAGTTCCTTGAGAGCAAGGGATAAGATGCGGTATTAAATGATAGCTAAGCATAGGTCCTAAAGTCAGAGCTGCAAGGCTCACATCTGCCACGTCCACGTGGTCCCTGGGGCAATTTATGTACTCCTGCCTCTTATCTGTGAAGTGGGAGATAACAACAATACCTAGCTCATGTAGTTACTGTGAAAATCAAATGAGGTAATAATACTTGTGGTAAAACATTTAGAATAATGCCTGACACTAGTAAACAGTACACTTTTAACTATCGGATTGCTACTGCTCATCTATGTACCTTCTGCCTATACCCACCATGGTGCCTTGTGCACAGAGTGGGTCAGCAATAAATGCATTAAAAGGAACAATGTCCAAATTTTCAGATATAAAATTACACTGATCTACGATCTTCATTTGCAAACCTAACAGAGCTATGTAAGCTGTTATGGTAAATAGTTAAGAGAATGGACCGCAAGAAAAATTAAGGCAAGAACAGCCACGGTACGGGATTTTAGTCTAACGAGCATCTTGTGAAACATGAGATAGGTCACAGGTATGGCAGGCAAGGTCTGGCTGCTATAGCTTACCTGGGAAAAAGGTGTGGTTGCCTGACCTTCAATAAGGTTGATCTATAACCTTGGAGCTGATTCACAGACGGATTACTTATGTTTAGTTATTTTTAATAAACAAAATGAAGATTATCCTAAAAGTGACTTAGACTCTATTCTCCACCATTAATGTCTAGGAAACGCTGCATGTCTGATGCAGATTTTTAAAACATGACATTTTGGACAAGGCCAATATTAGATACCATCTTGAAATTTAGTAGATAAACTACATATAAACCCATCCTCAAGCTCCAAGCCTGTTCAAGTATAAAGATCAAACTTTCAGTCTAATGTTCCCTTGACTCTATGAGTCATGATACAGAGTGCTAATTCTTTTAGCATTATATTTCTTAGGACTCCTACTGGTAATGATATCCCTGTAAAAAAAACTTCCGCAGTCATGAAAATGTTTCAAATGTACAAGTAAACATTGAATGTACAAGTAAACATGTAAACTATGAATGTAAAATGATTTTTATACGCACACTTCATCTTAACAGTATAAACAGTTAAAGATTATTACATCCCAACAATTTTTTAATCTCTTAAAATGTCATGACCCCTCTTCAAAAAAGCCATCTAAAAATAAGCTCAGTTTTCAATTTATCAGTGGGGTCAATAGTTATTGTGTTATAATTCTATAGATAATTACAGGAAAGACTGAATAATGTTTTCAAAATTAAAACTTAGATTTTCAAAATATTAATAATTCCATAATGCTTTCTTTCAACTATAAATGAAGTGGCTATAATGCAAACTTTGTAACAAGTCATTTTAACCTCCTTTGTCTGAGTTTCTTCACTTACAATATATTTAAGAACTCATTTTAAAAAATTGTTGGTAAGGAATTCCCACTGTGGTGCAGTTAAGAATCCGACTGCAGTGGCCTGGGTTGCTGTGGGAGGCATGGGTTCACTCAGTGGTCCCTCTAGTTCCGCTCAGTGGGTTAAAGGATCTGGTGTTGCAGCAGCTGCAGCACAGGTCACAGCTGGGGCTCGGCATTCAATCCCTGGCCTGAGAATTTCCATTTGCCGTGGGTGTGGCCATTAAAAAAAATTGTTGGTGAGAATTAGATAATTTAGGAGGTCCCACTGTGGCGGAGCAGAAACAAATCTGAATAGGAACCATGAGGTTGCAGGTTTGATCCCTGGCCTCGCTCGGTGGGTTAGGGATCTGTGTTGCCATGAGCTGTGGTGTAGGTTGCAGGCGTGGCTCGGATCTGGCGTTGCTGTGGCTCTGGTGTAGGCCAGCAGCTGTAGCTCTGATTTGACCCCTAGCCTAGGAACTTCCATATGCTGTGGTTGTGGCCTTGAAATGCAAAAAAAAAAAAAAGATAATTTATATAAAGTACACAGAGTTGGGCATGTAGGATTAAGTGCTGAATAAAAGTTATTAAGATTTTTATTATTCTTCTGTTACTTTGCTTAAAAAATTTAAAAAATACATTACTGAAATATCAACAGTTGGAAATAGCACTGGCAAAGCTGCTGGAACTGGGGGAATCTGTTTCTATTTATGACTAAAATACAGATTTGCACAGCTGCTACACATGACTTTTTTTTTTATATATATAAAGATATAGGCTCTTAAAGAAAACCATGAAAATGGCCAGGAAATCAATGTAACCCTGTCTCCAGCTCTTTTACATCACAAGCCTTTGAGTGGTCTAAAGAAAACTTCAGAAAATAGACCATTAAAGAATGTTACAGGAATTTTAAATACATAAAAAAGAGTGAGGGTAAAAGGAGATACAAATGAGGTAATGGAAAATGGGAATATAATTTTGGCTAAAGACAAAGCTAGCGCTAGCTGCCATGTGGCCAGAGCTCATTCTCAGGATTCAAAAGAAAATGACTGAACATGCTTTATTACTGTTTCAGAATTCAATATATAATTCGAATGAGAAGAGGGTAAAGTAATCCATGGTGTACACTGTCTACGAATCAAACCAAAGGAAGGGAAATGGAATAAAACTCTCAAAATGTTAAAAGCCAATGACATTTTTTTTGACCACCAGGCATTTGTGAGACCAGTGTCAGAGACTTTTAAACATTTAACCAAGTAGATTTCTACCAAAGGGGCAGGAAAAAAAAAGTCTTATTAATTCCCACACTGCTGTGAAAGCTTTGGACTTTGTTGAAATTATCTGAACTGAAATGTGAATAAAAAGCCATCATTTTTGAAAATATTTCTACGTAGAGCAGTAAAAATTTCTAAAACTAATGTAAAACTAAAGAACTATATCCTACTACGAGACCAAGACAGGTAAAGACTTACTGAAGCAGAAAAGAGAGTCACATAAAATCTGAAGGCCCCGGTAAGTTTAGGCATACTTTAAACATTTCATTAGCTGTGAGGAGGACATCACTGCAAAGGCCTAGTAATGTTCGGTACATCTCCCGTGACAAAGGATATGGGAAAAATTATTCACTAGGTAATGACATCAACTTGAGCCTTTGGTATTAAAGACATGTTAGTTCTACAAGGGCAGGGACAAAGTCCATTTTGATCCATGCTCTATACCTAGCACCAAGAACAGTGCTAACACTGGGGAGTTGGCTGATGGACCAAAACAAAATCGTAAATGGGTATGGAGTTGGCATATACAAAAATGCCACACAAATAAATGCACCATATTTAAAACACAGTTGCTAGAACAATGGAAGGAGCCAGAAAGGGGGTCATTTAACTAATTAATTCAACAAATATATATTAAATACTAGTGCCTACTTTTATTGTAGATGCTAAGCACAGAGCTTGGACCAAGACAAACAAGAGCTTATACCCTGCTGACTAATGAAGACAAAACAGTCCTTGTCAGAGAACAGGGGATAGGAGGGGCACTATATCCTATGTTACAGGTAGATAGAAGGCTATTTGAAACTCTAACATACTTAATGGAAAACTGGAGTTCCCATTGTGGCTCAGTGGTAGTAAACACAACTAGTATCCATGAGGATGCAGGTTCGATCCCTGGCCTTGCTCAGTGGGTTAAGGATCTGGCACTGCGTGAGCTGTGGTGTAAGTCGCAGATGTGGCTTGGATCCAGCATTGCTGTGGTGTAGGCCAGCAGCTGCAGCTCTGATTTGACCCCTGGCCTGGGAACTTCCACATGCTGCAGGTGTGGCGAAAGGAAGGAAGGAAGGAAAGAAGGAAAGTAGGAAAGAAAGGAAAGAAAGAAAGATAGAAAGAAAGAAAGAACTTAATAGAAAGCAACATATAAAACTGAAACAACTCACTTATTTCTATAGTTTAAAAAACATATGTTTTCCTTCCCGGAAAATATCCTAAGCTGGTCGAGCTACTGCATCTTCCCAAAATTACACGAATACAGTAGAAATGAGGCTAGAAAAGGCACATGAAAGAATATTTGTCATGTTTGATACATTAATAAATTATTTTTGCACAATATTCTATTTTTCCCTCTCTCCAGCAAAGCAAAACTCCCCATGCCAAGTTCTTCAATAAGCCTCTTAAGATTGTTCTCCAATGACAAGAACAAATGAGTGCTGTTAATGATTTTCAGATTTAAAGCAATAATTCTCTTATAAAACAATTTTTTCCTTGAGATTTGCCAAACTATTTCTCTCCAGAAAAACTGTATCCTTAGTCTAAGGATTTTTCACTGTATTATCCAGGCTGACTAATTTTTACCTTGAATGCAAACCAAAAGAAGAGACAGTTTTTCAAGGGATGATGAGTTGAAAGCCAGGAAAGCATTTTCTACCTCTTATAATTTAATCCACATTGAATTATAAATAAATCTGACAGTATCAAAAAAAAGTTTTGTCAGCATATAAACCTTCATATTCTTTTTTAAGTTTCACAAAGAATGGTTGGTTTTTTTTGTTTGTTTGTTTTGGCCACGCCTGCAGCATGTGAAGTTCCTGGATCAGGAACTGAACCTGCACCACAGCAGCGAGCTTACGACAACACTTCGACCTGCTGTGCCACAAGGGAAATCCAAGAATGGCTGATTTTGATCATAATTTTTAGGGGCAAAACCATCATTAGTTTGGATCATATCTCTCACATTAAAAAACTGATCACGTTTTACTTTTTCTCTGTGCACTATGGATTCTTTTGGTTGATATATCTGTTCCAAAAGAACCTTTGCAGACAAGATGGCTAAAGGTGACATTATGCAAATTCTGTATACTTGAAGAAGGATAGTTAAATAGAAGCTACCAATTTGCATAATGAGTATTATCTTTCAAATATCTTCAGGGCAAGTTCTCACCTATCAAAGGTACAGCATCTTGTAAATACTGACATTTCTGGCAGATGTAATAGGCCTAGTTTCTTATGAATGAGGAAAGATTCTGAAATAAAGACTAGCTATATTAAAAAATGATCCTAATTCATTCTGAATTAGAACAAACTATGAAAAATGTAAATACTAACAGGATATAAACTGCTGTAAAATCTTCATTCTTCAAAACACTTTGGTATTGAAGATCAGGAATGAAAAAATGAACCAATTGTCTATAAGAATAAATCAAGCAGTCAAAAAGTTGTATTAAGTTGAAAATGCTTCACATTTTCCTAGGAAAAGCATGTATGTTTTGATAGAGGAAATGAATACACTTAATCTCAAAGTTTGCTATAAAACGAAACTGTCACTACATTAAAAAGATGATTTTCTTGTTGGAAACGAACTGAGTCACAATGACTTGTCTCAGATGCTTCTTCCCAAGCTGGTATGGGGATTTATAATTATATGAAGAATCCTATGTAAAAAATGTAGATGCTAAAGCATATGTTCTCTATTTTAACTTAAGTTTCTGCCATTTTTTCCTTCCTTCTGGCTTCTAATTCCTAAATAACCTTCGGAAACATGCAACTTGCTTCAACAGAGAATATGAGCAGCAGAGGAGGAGGAGAAATCAAGCAAAAATCCCCAGGTTTCTAGGGTGGTAAAGCAGTATAGATAATGCTACACTGTGATCACTGGCAGCCTAGGGTAGGAGATAAGATGGGGATCCTTTTGGAGGAGGGGCAAATAGACGTTGTAATTGAACATGCCAAGTTAGAGTTAGCTAAGGATATCTCATTCAATCAGTATTTGAGTTCCTAAAATGTCATCAAGCCACAGGAATTACAAAGACAACTGGATATACAGGTCTAGACTAAGATTTGTGAGTTATCAGGCAGTATATGGAAAAGAGCTGAATGAGACCACTCCCAATGAGTGCCTAGAGTAAGAGAGTAAGTGGACTGAGAGCTCTAAAAGAAGAGATTTAAGAGAAAGTCAGAGAAAGAGGAGCCAATAAAATAAAAGCCAGAAATGGAGAAGGTAAATCAAGAGAGATTGGTGCTACTTATGGAGAATTTCAATAAGCAGAAATAACTAGCATCAACCTCTCACAAAATTAAGATGAGGTCTGAGAAACACCTATTAAAAGTTTCAACTAGAACGTCAGTGGTGTCTTCATGCAGAAAATCTCTATGAGCAAAGAGGGAGAAAACAGAACATAGAGCAAAGGCAAACTGCAAGAAAAAGGAGAAAAGAAAAATAGGATACTTTTTATTAGCTTAGATACAAAAAGAGAGAATTAGAGGTAGTAGTGAGAAGGAAGACTCTGGGTCAAGAGATCATATTAAGTGAAAAAGAACTAAAAAGAGGAGTCGGTGGAGACACAGGAAAGATCATGGTTCTAATATTTTCTCTAAACCATCTTCTGTGCCTCAATTTTTGCCTCATTTGCTTTAACTCACAGGAACTATTACTCCGTTTCAGGTACCAGAGCTGGGAGAAAACAGGTATATTCTCTAAGGGAAAACTTTCCAGATTCCACCAATTTCCAACTATTTCCTGTCCTGCCTCTGTATGTTCCTGTGCACAAACTTCCAATTTTGTACTGAAGTCTCCACTGTGGATAAATACAAAACAAAGCCCTCGGAACTCGACATCACAGCACGAGGGTTTATGTTATTTTATCATTTTCTCATTTTCAACAGAAAATAATCTTAATATTTTCTAAAAAATACAAATTACGGAATTTGAGAAAAACACTTCAATGAGAAAAAGTATAATCATAGAAACAGTAAATTTTAGAATGAGAGTTTAGCAAGTATAACTGGAAAGATAACAGATCAGAGCTTTAGGAAGCTCTGCTGTGGCACAGTGGGTTAAGAATCCAACTGCAGCAGCTCAAGTCGCTGTGGAACTATGGATTCGATCCTTGGCCTGGTACAACTGGTTAAAGGATCCAGTGTTGCTGCAGCTGTGGCTTGGATTCAATCCCTGACTCTCGAGCTTTCATATGCCATGGGTATAGCCAGTAAAAAAAAAAAACAACTAAATTTTAGGCTAGATAAGCCAGCTCTTCTATCTTTCTGGACTTCAGTTTTCTCAACTGTAAAATAAATGAATTAGACAGAGGAGACCACTGCAGTGTCATTCAGCTTTAAGAATATGATTCTCATCCTATGTGTGCTGTTTATATGTATAGAAAAGGCTCAAAGCAATGCAATGACTTGAAAAAGTATAATACATCCATTTGGAATTTATGACTCCCTATTTTCAGTCTAAAGTTTTTTTTTTGTTTTTTGTTTTTTTTAATTTTATGGCTGCACTCGTGGGCACATGTTAATTCCTGGGTCAGGGATCATCCAAGCCCCAGCTGCGACCTATGCCCTACAAGCCCCAGCTGCAACCTATGCTGCAGCTGTAGGAACCTGCATTTCTGCAGTGACCCAAGCCACTGTGCACAGCAGGAACTCCTAACATTTTTTATGCTATAAAAAGGTTTATGTTTTTACGGAGTATGAAGATATTATACTGATGACTTTTTTAAATCCTCTATTCTTCCTCTCTTGAACTTACATTTTCAAGAATGGGCACGGCTAAGGCAACAGTGAAAAGCGGAGCCCATGCAGAATGTCTCTCCTAACATCTACCTTAGAGTCTCTCTGACTGAGGCATGCTTAGTATGGCCCCGCACTATTTATCAAAAAAACCCCAACAAACAAACAAACAAACTCAGACACATGGTACGTAGGAGCCACTATCTATACAATGCATAGGAGTATTCTTCCCTCAACACAGGGCGTACAACATTCCCTATTCCCACTGGAATCCTAGGATGTCCCACTATAGTCTAACGAGTTCAACTCTTCTCTAAGACTGACTCTCCAGAGCAGCGGAACGACAGTCTATCAGCTGCCTTTGCCCCGACTTTGTGTTGGTCACTGGTATTGTAAAGACTTCAAAGATGACACTATACAGTCTCCTAAACAAGTAAAACAGGTTTTTTCTGTTATTTTCAAAAACAGTCATGGTGAAATCTAGTATGAGTACATAATTATATCAAAGACAGAGTAGAGAAAGGGGAGAAAAAGGAATACTGGGAAAAAGCAAGTGTTTATCATTTGATTACTCTCTACATGGGATCAAATCAATTTATTTTAATAAATATACTAGGTAAATACAATATAAAGTATCTTCTGTATTTAAATTTATATACACATTTAAAACAGGATATCTTGAGTCTTTTTTTTTAATTTAAATACCGACCAAAGTATTACCAGTCATACTTTGTTGAACATAATCTTATAATGTTATTGGTTCAATATTTCTTGGAATTTATCAACACTGCAAAATATAAACAGATACACTCTTAGTCAAATGATATGTAAAATATAGGTTTGTCAGTCTCAGCACCGAGCTAAATTTCCATAGCTAAACAACTCATTTCTTCCAGAGAAACAACACCAGCATTTCAGAAGGACAGCTTTTCATAATTTACTCTAAAATATCTGCCAACTACATCAAGACAGAACTCAAGTGATGTTGAAAGTAAATTCAATCTTTTGATCAAGTTCTTTAGTTAATGTTAAATATTTTTACAGCATTAAACTTCATTGCAAATTACTGTTTCATTCTTTAAAGACATTACCAAAGTAGCTAAAATAAATTGCTTCACCATACAGTCCAAGTCTCTAAGAAAAAATAAAAATACAATCCAGGTAATAAGGTAACATATTCCTCTAGCTAATTTTTTCAACTTAACAATCCTTTAATTTCTATAAAGGATACACATACTTTTAAAATATCTTGAATTTTATATGTTACTGATTAAGGCGTCGCAAGAATTAGGCATAATGAACACATCGTAACAAAACTCACCTAAATAGGGAATGCAAGGTGTCATCTTTAAGCTACTTATATAGTCTCTGAGTCTTTTGTAGTTATCTTCTTTACTCATTACATATTCTAATTTTTCAAAGGTAGTTTTGTCTTTTCGACTTAATAACTAAAAAACAAACAGAAAAGCCTATGTTATTTTCAAATTCCATTTTATTACAGCCACCTGAAGTTGCATTTACTATAAATTTGAATTTGAATTTTAAAGTCTTATCTTCTTTAATTATATTTTGGTAGTATAGAACAAAATCATACATTTATTAATATAATAAATCTAAATTTATTATTTACAAAAATATACTTTGTATGTACATAAAATCATTAACTTACTAAGTCTAAATTATAATACATTTCTGATCTTCACTATTTTAAGTGGTTAAACAATTTCTATTAATCATTTTCTTAATTTAAAATAATGATGTATTCCTATTCCGCTCAAATGCCTAAATATTTTAGTGCACTATTCCCGGCCTCCTCAAAGATAAAGATACATCTTAACATAATCATTAAGAAATAAATACGGAACTTCACAATTGAAGTTATACTTTTCTTGATAAATCTAGTTATGTCTAGTGCTAACAATGCATTTTTGGGGTTTGGACAGGACCCTTTGTTCTTTGATCCCTTTGGTCTGTGCTATACTGCATGCAGCTGCACAACCAACTGCAACTGTTTTAGGAGGCTCGAGGGGCAGATCTGCAAGGAGTGCCCTTTGAGAAAAATGGAGATATCAAGGAGAAAAGCATGGCCAGTCACTCAAAATAACATTACCTAAAAGATTCTGAAAGTATACATATTTTTTACATAAGCATTCCAAAAACTCTGGAAAATTTTTCTTTAAATATGTAAAGTTACTGTTTCATTATGATGTAATCAGATTTCATTTTATTTATATCATAAAATGTTAATGTTATTTTACAGCAGGTAAAACACTTCCCCCCATAAAATCCTCATCTAATTCTCTTACGAGGTTAACAAAAAAGCCAGAGGATTCATTTAAAGATGAGGAGACTGACACTCGAGGTGAAGCAGAACACACCAACACTCTCAAGCCACCCACTTACAAAGGCTAGGTCCTGTTTTTCAGAGTCTCAGTCCATCCTGGGGATAAAATATTCTAACATCTTACTATACTCTTTCTAGTATCACAAATAGTATAGCTGGGATTGATACTGAAATCAATTTTTTAGATAATCTCTATCAAAAAAAAATGCCTGACTAGTATTTCTTCCTCTTTAAAATAAAAAGATCTCAAGGAGTTCTTAGATTCAATGTTTTAGGTAGGTTTTCCATGGTCTGAAACACTGGCTTCGTAACTTTCTGTGACCCAGCTTCGACACACTTGATTAACACTTTCAGGATCAGATACGACTCTCTGCATCATAGATAGCAGGGATCACAAGAAATTTACTCTTTTTTTTCCCCCAAAGTCAATCATTCCAAAACTCTGCAACAGTATCAGGAGAAACAAATTACTCAGAACTCATACTGAATCTAGACACATCTGAAACACAAAGCTAAAGAACCACATGGTCTAATATGTGTAAAAATAACTGTTTGGAATTTTCATAACAAATCAATAACCACATTGAAAGGGTTTAATCTGGGGTGGGGTAGCAGAGACTTATTTTCAGAAGACTATTTAGAGGAAGAATACGGATAAAAGAATTAGATGTTAAAATAGGTTATTTCCCATTGATAGCTCAGAAGCTCATCCAAAGCCCATGGGTCAAAGCTATACATGAGAAGTCTTGATTTCCTGTTCCTTCTTTTCACATCTTTTTTCTGATGTTTCTAATGTTAGTCCTACACATCTCACCTCACTATATTCCTTCCTTCAAAAAGAGGAAAACACGGTACTTCTCAAAGTTTTAGGTTCAGGCTCTTTAAAAGACTCTGGCCAAGAGCACAACAAGTCGGCAAGTCTGGGCAAAGCTCTTCCCGCTTTCAGTGCTGCATGAATATGGGCCTCCAAATGTCCCTGGCCAGATCTCTCCACCACCTTACCATGATCATCTGCTTTGGGAGAATGTGGATGAATTCTTGCCGATGTAAGTCACCATAAGAAATAGGAGATTCCCAGATCATCTCTCATCACATTGATTTGTATTCCAGCACAATATGTATAAACACGTACATTTGCATAAATGAAAATTTATCTTGGACCTTGGATGCGATTAGAACCCTTTGTTCATGACACTCAATTAGGTCTTGCACATTTTATTCCATTTATTGTTTGCTATTTTCTTTTATTGATATTATGCAATGGTGTCTCCTTTTAAGTAATATTTCCTAATCGTTTCAAATACAACTGGTCTTGTGCATTGCTTTTATCTTCAGTTATCTTAATAAACCCTGTTTTTAAAAACTGTGGTAAACAAATTTACCATTTTAACCATTTTTAAGTGTATAGCTTAGTGGCATTAAATACATTCACATTATCGGCCAATCACTGTAACCAACCATGGCCGGAACTCTTTTTCATCTTCCCAAAGTGACACTCCATACCCATTAAACAATAACTCCTAATTTCTTGCTCCTCCCAGCCCCGGGTGACCACGTTTACTTTGTCTCTAGGAATCTGACTACTCTTAGTACCTCACAGAAAAGGAATCATTCAGTATTTGTCCTACTATGTCTAGCTTATTTCACTTGGGATAATATCATCAAGATTCACCCATGGTGCAGCACGTGTCAGAATTTCATTCCTTTTTGAACTGAACGCTATTTCCATGTATGCTTCTACCACATTTTGCACATTCACTCATCTGGTGATGGACATTTGGATGTACCTTTTGGCTACTGTTAATCATGCTACTTTGAACAGTGGTGTAAAAATACATGCTTGACACACCCCCACTTCATTCTTTTGGGGATATACCCCGAAGTGGAATTGCTGGATAAAAGGTAATCTTATGTAACTCTAAGTTTTTGAGGAGAAATCCTATTATTTCTAATCATTTTTTTCCTGACTGTGCTGGCTAAGAAAGATCTCTGTGTTGAATACAAACAGTGAAAACGGGCATCCGTTAAAGAGAATGTTGCTAATATTTTCCCCATTTAGGATGCTGTAGTTTTCTGGTACATTCCCTTTATTGGTTAAAAAAAAAGAATCCAAATTTCTCACTCATATGATCTTTATTATCTTCTAATTTTACCCAGTACTCAATCCTTCCCAACTGTACCTTCCAGGATTCATGGTCCATCCTCTGCAAAAGCCCCATCTCTGACCTTTTCTTGAAGCATTCTCTTTCTTTTCTTACGAATCTTGTACATGACCCTGGAGTTGAGTTAACCTACTATCCTCCAAATCTTCCAGCTTCCAATCAAGTTCAAGCACTAGATCAGTGCTGTCCAGTCAAATTTTGTGTGAGAACGGAAATGTTCTCCGTCTATGCTGTCTATACAATAGTCACTAGCTACATGTGACTACTGAGCATTTATAACATGGCTAGTAAAACAAAGGAACTGAATTTTAAATTTTATTTAATTCTAAGGATTTAAATTTAATAGCCACATATGGCTAGTGGCTAGAATATTGGACAAAAGAGCACTAGATTACAACTCTGATATTACTGTCCTTAATAGATCTACTAGTCATTTCCCCATTACATCTGGAAGATTTCAGTAGTTGGAGAAAAGTCTATGAACCAATATTATTCTTACATCCCCATGACTGCAATCTTCACATAAATGATACTCCCAATACCCTGGTTTCTCAGTTTCTTGACGTCTCTCTCAATGATCTTATCTTCCACCACTCTCAGCCTCCACTCCCTTGGTCATCCTGAACCCAATAAGTATTTGAGGGCACCTGGATTTCCACCAGCTACCATATTCTCTTTTCTCTGTTCACTATCTCTTTCCTTTTACTTGGGTTAGATTCCTCATCTATCACAAGAACAACTTTTACATTCACCTACTTTATCTCCTGTACTATCCTTGATCCCTTTGTGATACAAATAAGCCTAAAAAAACTCCAACTCAGCACTTCTCCAAGCTAATGCTGAACACCTGAACCTGGCTGGAGACTACATAACTATGTTGACTGGTTTCACTCGAAGACCAAAAGTCTCAAGAGAACTTTCATAGCCTATCGACCCTACGATGTTTCCCTAATTAACTGACTCACCTTTCTGTTCTTCAAACCTCCAACACCTCTCCCTGAACACTCTCAACTAATGACCTTGCTTCCTATGTCTTATGGATCAAAGTATTAGAAGAACTTCTATAGAAATCCCACCACCAAGTCTACCAACTACCTGTGTCTGTAACCAAAGGTATCCCCTTCTCTCCCGTTCAAATGGATAAATTGTTTCTGCCCCATTACAGTAATGGACCTCATCTCCTCATGCCTCATCTCAGGTGTAGTGGAGTGACCCCTTGTTCTCTTACCATTTCCCCATTCGATTAGATCATCATGCTAACATACAAACATATTATCATGGATCTTATCTTCAAAACCAAAACAAAATGCCACACATCTTTTATTTCATTTCATTTTTTGTCCTTTTAGGGCCATACCCGAGGTCTATGTAGGTTCTCAGGCTAGGGGTCAAATCAGAGCTGCAGGTGTCGGCCTACACCACAACCACAGCAACACCAGACCCAAGCCATGTCTACAACCTACACCACAGCTCACAGCAACGCCAGATCCTTAACCCACCGAGCGAGGCCAGGGATCAAACCTGTGTCCTTGTGGATACCAGTCAGATTTGTTTCCGCTGAGCCACGACAGGAACTCCATAATGACACACATCTTTAATCTCACATTTCTCTCCAACTACTGCCAGATTTCTCCACAGGACCTCACCCCAGTCCTTTCTGGCAAAATTCATCAAATGCATTTTCTACACTTACTGTCCCATTTTTTTCTCCACCATTCTCCCAAATCTAGGCAGTCTTTCACTCCACCACTGTACTGAAGCCAACTTGCCAAGATTACCAATCCTTTCCAACTGCCAGATCCAATGGTCACCTCAAAGTTCTTACCTTAACACTCAACTTATTAGCAGCATTTGACCCAGCTGATTACTCTTTCTTGAAACACTTTCTTTACCTGACTGTGGAAAACTGCTACCCATGACATTTTCTTTGTTGATCCAATCTCATTTTAAACACTATTTCTATGCCTATGTTCATGATAATAATTTCTAGCCCTCATTGCTCTATTAAACCTGTATATCTAACTCTGACCTTACAGGGGCACATGGATATTTTATCAGCCAACTCAGACTTGATATGTATAAAATAGACTCCCCTCCCTCCCCCCCATGAACACTCCTTCTCTAAACTCCTCTGAATGTCAGTAAATAGCACCTCCACTTTCTGATTCGATGCTACTTACGCCTCTGGACTCAGCTCCTACCATCAACTACTCCTTAGCTTATTCCATTCCGTCAACACTGACCGCCCTGCTAGTCCTTACATGCTGTCAGGGCCTTTGCACTATTACCTCTGCACGGAATTCCCGCCTCTCGGGTAAGCACAGGAATGGTTTTCTCAGTTATTCCAGGTCTCTACCCGACTGTCACTGATCAGAAACTTATCATAGAAAGGAAAGCAGGGAAGAATTTTGTAACTCATTTACTCTGCTTTATTTTTTATATATATTTATTTTTTATATATATTTTTATATAGTCATCATTATTTGTAATACATAATTTATTCATTTACAGCTTATCTTTTCCCAGTAGAATGTTAACTGTCCAAGAATGGGATTTTGTCTAAATCATTCATTACTATATGTCAAGCAATTAGTGGCACGGTGTGGAATTTTTAAATTTTAATATAAAATCACGTATTTCATTCAGATTAATAATGGAGTTCTTACTAAATTTACACATAATTATTTTCTGTGCAAATACATGAGGGAGACAATGAAAATAACTTCCAGGAAAATAAAAATTAACATAAGGGAAATGTATCTCATTTCTAAACCACAATATAAACCAGAGTATAATTCTTTCCCCTAGAACTTCAAAGATGGAATTCTAACTGTATACTTATAATCATTTCCATTCCTCCATTAAATCCAAATTTTAATAAATGAGAATAAGGCCATCATTATTAAAAATAATTTTTAGAGGAGGAAAATCCTTCATTCAGGTGTTTTAAAAATACAAATAAAATATAAAGAGGGCTGTAAGCTCTTCTATACTAATGTTTTTCCAGTATAGAAATCTATCCTGATTTTCATGAGAAACATCTGTCTCTTCATATACTACGAAAAGTGAAAACAACACCAGGCTAATTAAAAACAAAATTATATTTCGGTAAGTAAAAAAAAAAGTGTTTTTTAAAGTCAGTCCAGTCTTTCTTACAGGACAGTAAGAACACACTCACTCTTTGTACAAAATGTAATAAACAAGACTGTTCCTCTCTAACATTAAAGAACAGTATTAAATATAAACAGATTTAATTGAGTCTAAAATCCCAGTTACATAAAAATCTGAATGAAAAATACCTAGAAAGCTTGAGGCCAGTATCTCATGTTACTCAAATAAAAAATACACAAATTTGCAGAAGTCAAAATTCACACCCTGACCTTGTTAAAGTAATACAAACGAATATGACTAACATAAGCCCACAATGTGCACTTCCATATTAACTATCAGATTTTCCATTATTCCTAAGAAAAAAACCTGAGAGCTTACTGACTGAAAATTAATGGAAATCTAAATCAGTAAATCTTTTTTGAAGCTTCCAATTTATATCTTTCTAAGACTTTCCAAAAGCATAATCTTAACATGATTAAATATGATTTTCTTTTGCATTTATACTTTCCTATATATAAGTAAACATGAAATGCTCTGTTGTCAAATCTGTTTATAGAAGTTCTACGAAAATGATTTCCTAGAGCAGAAACCAAGCACCAAATTGTAATTTACCCCCCAAATACCTGACAAGACTACTGAAATACTTATTTAAGGACAGGAAAAAAAAAGAGTAGGTTTAGGAGTTCCTGTTGTGGCTCAGCAGGTTACGAACCTAGGATCCATGAGGATGCAGGTTTGATTTCTGGCCTTGCTCAGTAGGTTAAGGATCCGGTGCTGCCATGAGCTGGGGTGTAGGTCACAGTCGCAGCTCGGATCCTGTGTTGCTGTGGCTGTGCAGCTATAGCTGTGATACATAGTTCCCTAACCTGGGAACTTTCATATGCCACGGGTGTGGCCCTAAAAAGTTTTTTTTTTTTTTTTTAAAAAGCAGGTTTCAAAGAATAAAGTAATTTAAAAATCCTTCTCTATTACAGCATTAACCTTATCAAGAACTACAAAAGGAACCAATACATCTTTACTTTCAACAGGAAGTCTAACTTTCATTAACTAAGAGAGTTTACTCACCGCCCATGTTTTTGTCAACCTGAAAATTGGGGCACTCTGGAGGCCAGAAACCACTGCCATAAGTGCATGAAGGTTATTCAGCTCATACAGTTTCTGGAAGATTTAAGAAAAAGGAGGAAGAAAGATGAAAAATGAATACCATGAATACAACACAACTTTAGCAAGTACAGCCTAGGCAACTGGTGCTGTTCTAGTACTTATTACTCTCATTGTTGAGATGTGGGGTATCCACTGTGTTTACAGTAAGCTGACTCTGGTCCACAACAGAACTTCCACATTCTAACTCGGCACTGCCCCCGAGCTCTGAGAACACATTTACCTCTAGTCGTGTAACATGTTAAGAAAACCAAAGTTATGGCTCAGTATCAAGGATATCTGGTATGATCAAGCATCCCTGTTTCTAGCAAGCAGTTTCTTTCCTCGTATTACTCAGCCTGCGCCTTATGATCCAAGTTCAAAGAAAGGGTCAGGCCCAGGATCCTGATCTGGGGTCCTATACCAGACCCCCATTATTCTAGGGCTAGGGTTCAAAGCGGCTTTCCACAGCCCGCCTCAGTTTCCTGCTTGCTCCTGCCTCAATCCCCAGATCCTGTTCCTTGTTCACGCTGGATATCCACCTGCTTCCCAATACTAGACCCTGCATTTTGCAGCCTCCATGAAGAAAACGCCCATCTAATGCTAGGTTCTATCAACTTACCAAGACATCAACTTGACATTTTTGTCAGGTTATTTCTTTCAAATTATTGCTAAATGCCTAGATTTCTTTGAATTATCAGATGTTTACATCTTGATGGTCTTATCATTTAAAACTGTCCTCATGATCAGGAGACTCCAAGGCAAAAACGCCTGTTTTGAATATGAGCTAAGGAAAGCTAAGGAGTTCTGTTCCACTGAAGAACCCTAACAAATGCTACCTTAACTCAGGACTCGGCAGTTCCCAATGTGGCACAGCAGAAACAAATCCGACTAGAAACCATTAGGTTGCGGGTTCCATCCCTGGCCTTGCTTGGTGGGTTAAGGATCCAGTGTTGCTGTGAGCTGTGGTGTAGGCCAGCAGCTGTAGCTCCGATTCGACCCGTAGCCTGGGAACCTCCATATGCCATGGATGCAGCCCTAAAAAGCAGAAAAAAAAAACCCCAAAAACCCCAAAAAACTCAGGACTCAGAGAACCCCCCATAAAATTTCAAGAAATATGAGTGCAAGTTAAAAAAAAAAAAAAAAAAAGGACAAGGAAAAACACAAGGAAACAAGAATTCACAAATAGAGAAGAATATCAGGTATTGGACTCACATAAAATAAAGGTTAAAAATGAAGACATTATTCAGAAAGCAAAAGAAAAGCCAAAGAGTTTTTTTTTTTTAAATGTGAATAAAGATTAAAGAGATAAGAAAGACAGAGGAAAAAAGGCTAATAACCTGCAGAAGAACATGACGAAAAATAACGAGGTAGAAACTATATTAGGGATAATGACAGCTTATTTTCCCAAATTACTCAGAGACACTAATTTCTAGGACTAGGAAGTTCAAGGAATCCCAAGTAAATAAAAAAGCAACTAAGTCTGGAGTAGCATTTTTCAAGAACAAGGGTAACATGAAGATGCTTCCAGGCAAAATAAAGAGAGCTTTAACAAAGATTTAAAAAAATGGTGCCAGAATGATTATTCATATGGAAAAATATGAACCGGAATCCATAATTCATACACATTAATCTAAAATCTCAGACAAATTAAATACCAAAATCAAAACTATAAAACTTTTTAAAAATAAGAGAAAATCTTTGATATTCTCAGAAGTCAGAGTAAGATTTTTTAAATGAGATATCCTTAAGACAATAAAAGTTAAAGATTAATGCATTTGATTATTATTAAAGTAAGAGCATCTATGTCAAAAGATAATATATCAAAGTATCAAATAAGAGTTTGAAGTGTTTTAATATTGAAAGAGTTATGCAAGACAAGTCACAAACAGGAAAATGTAGGCAAAGAATATAGCAGAGAACTTGAGCATCTGGAATTATATTTTTAAAACTTCTATAAAAATCAAAGACCGATACTATGATAGAAAACTGTTCAAAGACCTTGAACAGACATTTCAGGAGAGAACCTCAACAGCCAACACAAAAAAGTTCATTCTCATCAGATTCAATGCAAACTACTGGTTTAATTGTTATTTCTTTGAAGGTAATTTGTCTTTTCTCTATACATTTCTAGGGCTTTAACCCTCAATTGAGCACCAAGAGACTCATAAAAGAATGCTTTACACAGTGGTGTTTATAACAGCAAAAATCTGGCAACTGCTGCCTGATTTGGCAGGCTTTCTGCCTGCCGTACAGATTTCACAACTGTCTGCCACTCCCCAGGCATTCACATGAGATAATTTCTTACATCTTTTTACACACTATATACATAAGCTTGTGTGTGTAAGGTTTGTTTTCTTTTTTTTTTTTTTCCTGTCTTTACAGAACTGAAATATCTACTAAAAGAAGAGAAAGACCTGCCAGTTTTATAACAAAGTGAATACAGAAGGCAGATTCACACAGGAGGGTTTTAAAATATAGTAATGAGACAAAAGAAATTATCAATTTAGGGCTTGGAGTGAAAGCAAACGCTACCAAAAATAACTCAAAAGTCTAATAATAGTCTGAGCTGGAATAAATGATTATTTGATGACAATAATGGTAGGTTTGATGGGCAAAATTCTGTGGTTTTAAGAAGCACATAGAAGTAGTACATTAAAAACACCAAAAAATACCGGAAAACATAACGCAAATTCAGAATCTAATAGAAAAGTCATGAATTACTATTAGCTAAAACCCAATACTTATCTAACCTACCAGAAAGGATGTTTTAAAAAATTTGATGACACTTCTGCAAAATACCAAATTTTTAGAAGGGTAACTCTGCCACCTAGTGCCATAGAATGTTAGACTACAATTGCTTCCAGGTGCTTGAGGAAGATATGAAAGGGTTATGACTTACAATAAGTACAATTTTACAATAACTACAATAATTTACAACTGTAAAGTGGTATGCTTATTTGTTCCATCTTCATTTACAAGTGAGATAAGTTATAAATCTGTTACAAGAATAATGAAGAATGTAGCTACAAATATACTGTTTTTTAGTAAACTCAACGTAAACTTGGAGTTGTTACAAATTTTAATAAAATCTTGGTATCCTCTTGTGGATTCCTAGTCCATCCTCCACTCCAAATTCTGACTGTCCTTGAAATCCAGGTTCTATTTCTCTTGCTGCAACTATTATCTATGCTACTCAATAAATACATTTGATTAATATCCTCATTTATACTATTCTTTTAAAAATAAAGTCTTATCATTCTCTGTATGGTTGGCAGAGTGATCTACTTCAAAGGAAAGTGACTGCTATGTATTCTCCTACTTAATCCTGTAAAGCTTTCTCATTCACCTGCAAAATAAATCAATGTTTCATAAATACTAAACCCCATCATAATCTGACCTCTGCCCAGTCAAATATTATGAAATTCAGCTTCTCTGAGAGAGGGAGGAAGGTATAAAAGGGGAGGAAGACAGGAGGAATAAAGGAAAAATCAAGGGAAACAGGCAACCAGCTTTAAAACTGATTGATATTAATCAACAGGCCTTATTTTCCAGCATCAATAATAAACATAGGGGCACAGGCAAATATTTACTCACAAGCATTGTTGAATGGTTGAACTCAAAAAAAAAAAAAAAACAAAAACACAAGTTTGTCTTACCTTAGCAGTTTTAATATAGTGGCTCAAAACTTCTGCTCTAATTTTCAATGTTTGAGCATGAAGAATCTCTCTAACAACCCAAAAGCTTACCTGCAAATGAAAATTAAAAAATGGCTGAATGGTAAGATTATTTACTTACTAGGATCAAATTAATGATAAGAGCCACTTGGGACTACTGATAGCTCTTTAAAAACAATCCTTTCCCCGATGTACCACCAGGACATAACCAATCTTCAAATGTTCCACACACTTCGTATATACATAGACATGTGTATATGTATGTATGTGTGTACACACACACACAAACACCACTACAGTTTTTAATTTATAAAAGTTAATACAAATTTTGAAGGAAAAGAGGATGCAATAAAACCAGGGTGATGCAACATGAACACTATACAAGTGTTGTTTGCTCTATTTTGAAACACACTGGCAGAATTTGCTAGGCTCTATGATCAGACATTGTGAAACATGATGCTACTTATAGCATATTTTTCTGTGGCTGTGTTATCCCACACTGCGATTATTTACAATGAACAGAACTGTAAGTGTAAAGAATCTTAAATAAGGTTTTCCTGGTATGAATAAAACATCAAAAAGAAAAATATATCTAAGTCATTCTAAAATTACATTAAGATTGTATTTTTAAAGTATGTAATGACTTAAAAATATTTTAAGATTTCTTTTTAAAAAAACATTAGAAACTACCAGAAGGCAAACTAGCTCTATAACCTTACAAAAATGCTTTACTCTGGTGAAAATAGTGTGCTTCTCGTATGATATAACATAATATGTAGGTATTATTTTAATTCATGAGCTATGGAAGCAAAATCAAGGAACTATCAGTTGGCTCAAACTTAGAAAATGGAAAACAGAATTAGTTAGAAATTTTAGTACCAAAGATAAAGCCACTGCTTCCTATTTCATCACCTTTTTTAGTGAGAAATAGTTCTGATTTTTGCACCTTGAAACTTTCATCTATAAATAGTCAAAATGTGTATGTTTTAAGTATATATGTAAATGTAAAACATATGTATTTTAACGAAGCCATTTCATTATTTGTTAACCATATTTGAGCTACTAATGGCAATAATTATCTCTGATTCTAATAAAGTTTACTTTTAAAATGTTCTAAAACAGATCTAGTTATGTTTTAGATATTTTAACAACCTTACCAAATATCAATTATGAATTCAATATAAACTGCATGATCAGTGACTTATTTAACTTTAATGTCAATTTTTTTTCTCCTTTTTTTTAAGGGCCACACGTGTGACATATGAAAGTTCCCAGGCTAGGGGTCAAATTGGAGCTACAGCTGCTGGCCTACATCACATCCACAGAAATACCAGACCCAAGCCACGTCTGTGACCTGTATCACAGCTCAAGGCAACACCAGATCCTTAGCTCACTGAGCAAGGCCCGGGATCGAACCTGCATCCTCATGGATATTAGCCAGGTTAGTTACTGCTGAGCCACGATGGGAACTCCCAATGTTGAATTTTAAGACACATACTATGGTGATTTGAACACATGGCCACAAATTCTTTGTCCCTTCTCACACTGAAGACTGTGATGTACATCACCTCTCAATGAAAGTAGACAGGCTCATCACTGCTTCAAGGAAGAGAAAATTAACAAAATTTATGCTGGAGTTCCCACCGTGGCTCAGTGGTTAATGAATCTGACTAGGATCCATGAGGCTGCAGGTTCGATCCCTGGCCTCGCTCGGTGGGTTAAGGATCCGGCGTTGCCGTGAGCTGTGGTGTAGGTTGCAGATGCGGCTCGGAGCTTGTGTTGCTGCGGCCATGGTGTAGGCCAGCGGCTACAGCTCCAATTAGACCTCTAGCCTGGGAACCTCCATATGCCGTGGGAGCAGCCTTAGAAAAGACCAAAAAAAAAAAAAAAATTGATTCTGACTTCCAGCACAAGGTCATAAAAGAACATGTAACCCTGCCTTGACTGCTGGAACATTCTCTCTGGGATGCCAAAGCTACCATGTAAGAAGTCCAACTGCCCTAAGACCACCATGTTGTAAAGTGTAGGTGCTCCCCAGTCCCCAGTTAACGCCAAACACACTTGAGATACTGCTCCAGAATAACCAACACTGAGATACGACCAACACTTAATTTCATTAAGTCTAATGAAGTTACTAGACTTAAAAAAATTCTTGTGGCCACTGAGACAAAAAGAAGTAATTTTTAAGCAAATGAAAATTTAATTACCATCAGTTTTCAACAGTAAAAGATGTAGTACTATCAAATTCAAGAAAAGAATTTTATATAGAGGACAGGCAAATTGTCAACATGTAAACACTCAAGAATTATTGTTCTAGGAGTTCCTGTTGTGGCTCAGCAGGTTACAAACCCGACCAGTATCCATGAGGATGCAGGTTCGATCCCTGGCCTTGCTCTGTGGTTAAGGATCTGGCATTACCATGAGCTGTGCTACAGGTTGGCGATGCGTCTTGGATTTGGCATGGCTGCAGTGTAGGCGGCAGCTAAAGCTCCAATTCGACTCCTAGCTTGGGAACTTTCATATGCTGCAGGTACAGCCCTAAAAAAAAAAAAAGAAAAGAAAAGAAAAAAGAATTATTACTACAATGAGCTCTTTGGGCAACCAAATGAGTAGAGCAACATCAACATAAGGATGGTAGTGAACAATAAATGTAATTTAGTCACAGAAATAGAGCAATGCCAGTTAAAAGGAGAGTACATTATAAGACCCCTCTATGCTCAGACAGCATATACTACAGCTATAAAAAAGAGAACATCTGCCAAACATGTATTTACCTGTTTACACTAATATTACTGATAGTGGTTCTGTTACTCTGAGAAGAAGTCACTTAGAGGATACAGTATCATGCCCCGTACTCCTTAAAAACCCAGATTCTGGGTGTGGAAGAAAGGGCATGCAGATGTAATACGGAAGAGTTAAAGTAAAACTCTGGTCCTGAATTTGAATTAGAAATATCAGAGATTTCTTATCTTTAGACAGTTGTGCATGTGCACGTGTGTGTGTGTGTGTGCGTGTGTGCGCGGGGAAAAGAGAAAAGGAGAGAGATACTGGCTGGATCTGCTGAAAAGGCCTAGAAATTAGAGTCAGCTTAATAGCAATGAACATTTCTAGCATCCAGGCCCATTTCCCACTGTAAGAAACCAAAGTCTATTAAAGAAATATACAAGAAGGGGTTTCTAGGGTGGTTGGTAAAACTTTCGTTAAACCATAGATATTTGTTTTACATCCCTGTTTTATGTTACAGTTAAGTAGTTTTAAATGAGTAAGAAATAGAAGTTTCCTGGTGGCCTGGCAGTTAATGATTCAGCCTTGTCAATGCCATGACTTGGGTTCAATCCCTGGCCCAGGAACTTTTGCATGCCTCAGGCGTGGCCAAAATAAAATGATATAAAATGAAATATAATAAAATAGAAAAGAAAAAAGAGAATAGCAGAAAAATGACAAGGGAGATCTGAAAATGACAGAACTTCCAAAAATGAAATATCTGCGAATTTAAGATTATCACGGACTAAAATGAAAAGGTCCATGAAGAGAGCGATCTGTTTTTCTTGTTTACTAATATGTCCCAAACATTGACACCAATGCTCAGGACATGGCTGGAGTGTAACAAACATTTAATTGCATGAAAACGAAAGCTGAAGTCATTTCATACCAATCAGAGTGCAAAGTTTAATGATATCAAGTGTTCGATAAGGATATACAGTAATGAAAAAGCTCAATGAAAACTGGAACAACCATTTCAAAAAAAAATTAGACAGTCCTGTGTAGCTAAACCTGGATCTACTCTCTATGACACACATTTCACATCTAGACATATATTTTTCAAATAGATCACAGTGTTTATCACCCATTTTATGATATCATTTTAGTAAGTCTAAGCAGCAGTGTTTTTCAACTGCTTTTTTTTTTTTAGCAGAAAAACATCAGAGTAGGTATCATCTAATACAAGTATATATTGTTTCTGAGAACTTTACTTTCAGGTGTGTTGGGAGTGAATTGCCATGTAAAGTACTTCATCTTACTGTGGGTCACAGTCACAAAGGTTTGAAAGCAGTGGCCAGAGAAACTCCTGCACCTAAGTATCAAAAAGACTCAGAACAGTCACAGCAACATTCTTCACAAGAGCCCAAAATTAGAAAATACATCATATTTTCTAATTTGAAAATACATCAAATTAAAATACATCAAATTGAAACTTAGTAAATACATCCTATTTCCACCTTCAAAAGAATGATACATTCTTTCTGATACATTCAGGCAGTGAAATGCTGGAAGACAGCACTGAAAATCAACGAATCAGAGCTACACATACATCACCATGGATTCAAGCAGAGACACACATGCAAGTGAAAAAAGCCAACCACAGAAGAATACCCGTGGTCTGAGGATATAGTTTACAAAGATGAAAAACAAGCAAATTTATGCCACATCCTGTTCAGGTGTAAAAATATTTCTGTTAAATCTACATGAGAGGAGTTAAAGTTTTTAAATCAATTTTAAAACAGAAGAAAAGAACCCCCCCCCCAGATTTTCATATAATGGTTACCCCTTAAGTGAGGAAAGAATGAAGAACATGTAAAATGCTTCCTCAATTTTGGTAAAATTCCATTTCTTAGTTTAGGTGGTAAATTCACAGTTGTTTTTTAGAACACTTTCTAATACATATTAACTATATGAACTTGCCATTTTTGTAGGCTAAAAACAGCCAAACACTGGCAACTTCATATGATTCCAGTAAACATTTAACACATTCTTAGAGTTGTATCAAATATTCCACTAAAAAGCAAATCCTAGAAAATATTTTTTCATAGGATATTTTTAACTGTAGTTGCTTTATTCAGGGTTCTATAATCTTAGAGAGGAGTTATGAAAATCTTAACACTTGCAGCCAAATGTATGTTAAGTTTTAAAGACAGTTTAACTTTTTACCATAGAAAACTTCAAATGTATGCTGAACTAAACAGATAATAATAAAGTTCCCATTATACACCAACCAGCTTCAACGACCAAGTTGTAGCCAAGCTTTCTCGCCCCCACCCTCACCCTACTTTCAAATGCCCCATTAAAACCGTAAAGCAAATCAGACAATATATAATTGCATTATAAATATTTTCAAAAAAGTATTTTTAATAAGCATAACATCATTATCATTCCTAAAAACATTCATTTTCAATTATTAGTCAATTTTCCAATTCTCTAAAGATAACATTTGAAAAATATGTAGATAACACTTTACCCAATAAAAAGTCAGGAAGCCACTGGCCAGAAGGCATTAACAAGTTATCAGAGAAATAACCAATATACAATGGTTACTAAAATTATGACAGGGTCTGGCAACTATACTATATTTTTGTAAGATATTAACATTTAGGGGAGGTTAAGGATATCTAGAAACTCTCTGAACCATCTTTGCATCTTTTCTAATTCAAAGAGCAGAGATTATCAGAGTAGACCAAAAAAAAAATGACTCACCTCTATGTTATCTCTAAGAAACTCATTTTAAAAATAAAAATGCATATACATTTTCTCTAAAAGACTCCAACTTCCTGTGTAATTTGCAACTACGAATCTCTTATCACCCTCTTAGGAGAAAATAACAGAATAATGTAATAACTAAGTAATGGAACTTATACGATCAACTGTAATCTTCATTAAGGATAAAAGCTTTTGGCTCATTGTAATATATTTGACTCTAACAACCTCTTGGCTTTCTTAAGAATAATATGAGTGCTTAAAAATCTAAAGTCAAATTTGTGGGTACTGTAACAAAATGTTTTTATATGGCAAGAAAAAAACTTCCTGTGATTATAAATTCTGACTACCTCAGAAGTATTTTAAAAATGACCTCTATATAGCTTAAATATGGAATTGAATATAAGCCATGTTTGCTCTATACCTCTTAAGAATGGCTGAATCTAAGTTTTAAGAATCTTCAATTCACTTCAATTTGGGGGAGTAAAATGAACCAATTAACTTGAGAAACTATTTGTTATAAACCCCTGGGTTAAAGATAAGCTTTTCTGGAGTTCCCGTCATGGTGCAGTGGTTAACGAATCCGACTAGGAACCATGAGGTTGCAGGTTCGATCCCTGCCCTTGCTCAGTGGGTTAACGATCCCGCGTTGCCGTGAGCTGTGGTGGAGGTCGCAGACTCGGCTTGGATCCCGTGTTGCTGTGGCTCTGGCGTAGGCTGGTGGCTACAGCTCCAATTCGACCCCTAGCCTGGGAACCTCCATATGCCACGGGAGCAGCCCTAGAAAAGGCAAAAAGACAAAAAAAAAAAAAAGATAAGCTTTTTTATAAAAAGCACATGACTAACTTGAAAGGAAAAGAAAATATCTCACTACAGACCAAAACAAAAAGGGAAATAAAGGCCAAAAAAAAGAAAGGTTTTTAAACAGCTGCTCTCGGAAGACTTCCCCTTGGAGCACGGGGCCTTGGGATTTTATACCCCTTCAAAGTCATGATACCTGGCCTCACACCTCTACCCTCTCCCATCTGTTTCTAACTAAGGCATCTTCCAGGGGTTACAATTCTGGAAAAAAGGTAGACTAAAACAATTCGCCTACTGACAAAGGGAGATAATACAGAATAAGGAGAAAATTAAGTTTTTTGTAACAATTTGTAACTTGTCTTTAATTGGATTTGGGGTTTAAACTTCCATTACAGAGAAGTACGGATGTTCCCCCAACAATACACATAATGTAAAAATAGTCCGAGTCCTGTGTGAGGCCTTGGGACCAGCAAAAGCAAACAAAATGCCTCTCAGAAGGCACGGATCTTCAATCTAGTCACCAGCAAAATTCCCAAAATAAAGCTTAAACAAACATTCACTCTCAGTCCAAAATCATAAAATGCACAAGGAGGAGTTCCCATCGTGGCGCAGTGGTTAACGAATCCTACTAGGAACCATGAGGTTTCGGGTTCGGTCCCTGGCCTTGTTCAGTGGGTTAACGATCCGGCGTTGCTGTGAGCTGTGGTGTAGGTTGCAGACGCGGCTCGGATCCTGCGTTGCTGTGGCTCTGGTGTAGGCCGGTGGCTGCAGCTCCGATCAGACCCCTAGCCTGGGAACCTCCATATGCCGCGGGAGCGGCCCAAGAAATAGCAACAACAACAACAACAAAAAAAAACAAAAAAAAACAAAACAAAAAAAAGTGCACAAGGAGACAAAATCACTTTGAGAAAGGATCAGCAGAAATAACAGAGAATCAGTACTCCAAGGGCTCTGGATAATAACACAGAAATTTTATAAAATACTGAAAATGACTTAAAAATTAAAAAATAATAGTAATAAAAGAATACAGATTTGAAACAGATAAGACATCTGAAGAAAGTTAGTGTAATATAGAGATGTGAGGAAATTATGCAGAATGAAGCACAAAGGGATATATTCAAAATATGAAAGGTTAAGATACAAGTAGGAAAGAATGTTAAGATCCAGTAAATTTCGAATAGGGAAGACAGAAGGGGAAAAATAGAGATCATGAAGACAGACAATATTTGAAGAGACACTTTAAAGGTTGAAAATGTTCTAGAATTTATACAAAAATTTAATGAGAAAATTATACATTGAGGAACTGAATTTCAGAAACTAAATTCCAAAATTTTATAAGCAACTCACATGATTGAATCTTCTTGTGAAGGCAACTGCATTTGGTGCAGAACTGTATTTTTCTTTTTTATTCCACCCACAACTGGAAAGTTCCTGAAAAATTAAGTTGAAAATTGAATATAAATTCATGAAATAGTCCAGTTTTCTTGTTATATTAAGGGTTTCAAAGTACTAAAGAGAGTGGTGTCCTTTCACAACAAATCTAACAGCACAACCATTCAGTTAAACCATAAAAGCAAATTTCCTTACAATATGAGAGGGCAAAATTACTTGTCTATAAGAACAGAGATAATTGGAGTTCCCGTTGTAGTGCAGCGGTTAATGAATCTGACTAGGAACCATGAGGTTGCAGATTCGATCCCTGGCCTCGCTCAGTGGGTTAAAGATCCGGCGTTGCCGTGAGCTGTGGTGTAGGTTGCAGACGTGGCTCGGATCCTGTGTTGCTGTGGCTCTGGTATAGGCCGGCGGCTGCAGCTCCAATTGGACCCCTAGCCTGGGAACCTCCATGTGCCGTGGGAGTGGCCCTAGAAAAGGCAAACACACACACACACACACACACACACACAAAGAACAGAGATAATTAAACTCCATATGCAGATTGATGGATTCTACTCTGAAGACATTCGAATCTCAAGAGGAAAGATCTATAAATAATGAACGCTGAGCATCCCACAACCTTTAGGGAAGTCTGCTAGCTGCCAAGCCCCAGTTAGAGCTTCCAATGACTTCACTCTGGGAGGACAGCCAATGACCCCAGGTGTCTGAAGAAACCTCTAATAAAGGGGTTCTTGATATTCCACAGGGTCCGTCAATAGAATTTTGCAAAAGGCTCATGAACTCAAACGGAAAAAAACACCTAAAGTTTGGTTTTACACTAACTTCTAAATGAAATGACATTCCTGTTACTCTTACATGCAGGCTACATTTTATACAACATGTGGCCATATATTTGACTTTGCTGCCAACAGAAATCAGACATTTTCATATCACATCACAGTTGGTACAGATATCTCAAAAACAGCATTTATACTCATCATCACTTCTAGGTCTTATTATGTTAATAAAAAGGCACATATTTTGCCATAGAATGGTTTTTAAAAATACTTTGGTTAAGTGTATTTTGTTTTATTTATTTATTTTGCTTTTTTAGTGGTTACCAAGTCTACAATGCAACTCTAAAACTGGTCTGGCTAAAATCTGACTAACATTATGATGATATGTACACATCTTACCATGCTTTGCTATAAAATAACTCACCCATTTAATGGTTAGTACATCTTATACTATACTTTTTTGGGGGGGTCTTTTTAGGGCCCCATCCACAGCAGATGGAAGTTCCCAGGCTAGGGGTCTAATCGAAGCTACAGCTGCCAGCCTACACCACAGCCACAGCAACTGGGGATCCCAGCCACTTCTGCAACCTACACTACAGCTCACGGCAATGAGGGATCCTTAACCCACTGAGCAAGGCCAGGGATCTAACCCATATCCTCATGGATACTAGTTGGGTTCAATGAGCCAATGGGAACTCCAGTATGTATGTTTTAATAGAACTGATTTGATTTTAAAGAAGGGTTCAATTTCACAAACTTCTGTTTGTCAAAGGAGTTCAAGTTTCCAAATGGGTTAAGAACTCTGCTGTAATACAACAAACACCACGACAAAGTGACAGAATCCTCAGGAAAAAAAGACAAAGAACTCCGAGGAAATTGAGTTAGGGAAGAGAACAAAAGAAAATAGAAAAAAACAAAACCATATAATTATTACTCTTGGATAGATAAGGATAGGCAGCGCTTCCATTAAGCGGCAAAAACAGGAGGATATAAATAAGAAATATTCAGAGAACAAAACAGAAATTCTGCAAACAAAAATGTAATAGGAGTTCCCATGGTGGCGCAGCGGAAACGAATCCAACTAGGAACCATGAGGTTGCAGGTTTGATCCCTGGCCTCCCCGGTGGGTTAAGGATCTGGCGTTGCCGTGAGCTATGGTGTAGGTCACAGATGCAGCTCGGATCTTGTGTTGCTGTGGTTGTGGCATAGGCTGGCAGCTGTAACTCTGATTTGACCCCTAGCTTGGGAACCTCCATGTGCCCTAAAAAGAAAAAAAAAAAAAGTAATAAAAGAGTTGTGAGAGGAAGGTGATAAAATCCTTTAAACTATAAGCTAAAATTAGGAGCAAAATGCTATTAACTGGAAGAGTCCATAATAGTTAACTTCTGAATTTTAAGAGAATACAGAGTAAGTAAAGGAAAGTAACTTATCAGGAAAAAAAAAAAAAGCTAATTCAAGAAAATGCCTCCAGAACTTAAAGAACAAGAAAAGACCTGTCTAAAGCCCATTATAGTAGATTAAAAAACAACCAACCAAAAAAGACTCAAAATCAAGACCTACCATCGAAAAAATGGTAGCACACCAGAGAAAAATCATAAAATCAGTTCAAAAACAAAACGAAAACAGATTACATATACCAAAAAAGGGATTAGGGTCAGATATCTCAATAGCAACCCTAGATGTTAAAAGACAACGAAAACGATGCCTTTGAAATCCTAGAATTCAATACCCAACAAAAATATCAATTAAGTATGAAAGTATACCATGACATTTCAGACACGAAAGTCCTAGGGTCTCAGAGAATAAAGTACCCAGAAGTATGAAAGTGCCTAGGTTTCTGGCTTGAGCAACTGAAATGGGAATACTGAAGAAAGAGATGACAATTATCACTTTAACACAGTAGATAAACAGCAAATGCGCTGAAGATATGAGTTCCTTTTTTTAAACCTAAAATTAAATTGCAACTTCCAAATTCGAAATTACTGAAGGAAAAAAATAAAACGACAGAAGCAATTCTACAGTTAAAAAAAAAAATTAGTACTTGGTACTTAGCCTAGATATATGCTCATTTTGTATTATCTCCCTGTATAGACAGAAAATATTTAGGGGTAAATATGATATTAACATAAAAATGACATATGATAACTATATTAAAAACATCAAACTGCTAGAAAATATGTTTATTCTTTCTAAAAAAATCACAGCAATTTATACAACTATATAAAGATGCCATACTTTAGGACAAGATTCCTAGGATTCAATCCATCCGCTCTGAATTTGTTTTTAACTTAATTTCCAAATTTATCACTAAATAATGAACATCCTTGCACCTTTTCTGACATTTCTGACCATTTCCTAAAAACAGAGTCCTGGAGGTGAAATCCCTAGGTTAAAGAGGAGGAGCCTTTTCAAGGCTTTCATACCCATCAAACCGCCCTTCTGAAATGCTCATTTATACTACCACTACTGAGTGTCGGTTTCACAAGAGTCCTCTTCAAAACTAGGTATATTTAATTCCCTTTCTAAATATTATACTTTAATTTCCCCAACTGTAAGAGGAATTATGGTTGTTAAGTATGTGTTAAAAGAGAGAAAATGGGGGGTGAAGAGCCGTCAATCACCTATAAACCCACCACCTGAATAAACCTATGTAAACATCTTCCCAATCCTCTTTATGTGCATTTGCGGGGCTGGCTTTTGTTTATTTAAAGTAGCCAATACATTTGCCCTTTTCTGGATAATCTAATCTCCTAATTTTGTGCTTAAAAAGTCCTTTCTCCCTGAGAACAGATGCCTTAACAGTAGCAATAAAAACAATAGTTAACACTAATACAGAGCTCACTACCTACCAGGCAGCATTCTAAGTGCTTTATACCTATCAATTCATTTGATCCTACTTTGTCATTATGATTTATTATGATAAATAAGGAAGCAAGACAAAGGTATTAGCGAATTATGAATTTTTTACATTAAAAAATTAATGCTATTCTGACTCCTCAAACAAGAAATGCTAAGAGGTTCTGAGATATTCAGCCAATTCTTGGAACCATTTCAACACCATTAAGTTGGTGAAAAAATACTTTTCCCTTTTAAGAAAACTCTGACGCAGAGACTAAAGGAAGACAAGGGGTAAATGACCTGCAGTCACATTACTTGGGAGCAAAATAAATTCCACTGAGCCCTCCATCCTAAAGAAATCTGTAATTAAAAAAATATGAAGAAACAAGCAGGTTTTAACAAAACTTCTTAGGATGGTACTGCTTCACAAAATATTTCCCCTTTGAAACCATGTTACAGTACTAGCCCATCTAAAACAACAAAACAGGGCTATAAAGAGAGAGACCACATTAGTGGCTGCCAGTTAAGGACGGTGGGGATTGGGGTGGGGGGGAGTAGGAGTAGGATGGGTGTGACTGTAAGCAGGGAGCGAAAGGGAGAGAGGGCGAGATCCTTGCGGTGATGGAATAGTTCCGAGTCTTTTTTTTTTCTTTTGGAATAGTTCTGTATCTTAATGGAGGTGGCAGTTAGACAAACCTACACATACGATAAAATGTGACAGAACTGTGCAGACATGCATTGTTCCTATACGCATTTCCTGGTTTTAATTCTGTGCTGTACTGATGTGAGAGGTAACTTCCAAGGAAAACTTCTAGGTGAAGGCTAAATGGGATCTCTCTGTACTAGTTTTGCCACTTCCTATGAATCTACAATTATCCCTGTACTATTTTTTTTTTTGCAATTTTTTGCAATTTCCTGTGAATCTGTAATTACCTCAAAGTAAAAAGTTTAAAACAGGGAGATCCCCTCTGGCTCAGTGGTTAACAAATCCAACTAGGAGCCATGATGTTGCAGGTTCAATCCCTGGCCTTGCTCGGTGGGTTAAGAATCTGGTGTTGCCGTGAGCTGTGTGTAGGTCACAGATGCAGGTCGGATCTCGCGTTGCTGTGGCTCTGGTATAGGCCAGCAGCAACACCTCTGATTAGACCCCTAGCCTGGGAACCTCCATATGCTGCAGGTTCGGCCCTAGAAAAGGCAAAAAGACCGAAAAAATAATAATAATAATAATAATAAAATAAAATAAATTAAAACCACAACAACAAAAAAATCATTTAATGGATTACAGAGTGGACGTGGCACTGGGGCTCCAGGAACTCCACTACTTACTTAAACTCTGATGTGCATTTATGGTTAGCTGGCCTTAAAGGAATTCTGTCCTGCCCCACCTCTATCTCTCAACAACTGTTAAATATCTGTGTGAGAAAGAAAGTGCTTTTCCCCTTGGCTCTGTCTCTTTTTGTCTCAGACCCTAGAATCTTTCTCCAAGTGACTTTACACAATCTAAAAAAAAAATTCTCCCACCAGTGTCACCTCATACTGACAGCTTGCAGCCAGGTGAAGTTACTCTATATACTAAATCATTTCCCATGAACATCAGAAAGTTAAACTTAGTGACTTCAAAAGATGTTTTTTTGGGTCTGACTTATGGACAGAACTGATTCAGGTTGAGTACTATGTAAATAAACCTCCATTTTAGCAAAAGCTAAATGCAATCGAGCAGCCTTGATACCTCTTAAAATTTGTTCAAAAGGATTCAATTTGTGATTTTAGAATCAGGCAGTGAATCTTTTAATAGTAACTCCCATGTACAAAGGCAATTTCTTAATGGTCACTAAAAGTGTATTTGAAAGAATATTCATAGACTCATTTTGAGCCATGGAACTGAGATTATTTTGGAAACACACGGGAAGGCAAACACCACAAGTGATGACCACCTACCCTATGAAAGAAATACTGAATTTCACAGGAGCCACAGCTTCTCTTATGTCCTGTAGGTCTGTTCTGTAAAGTCAAATTCTTGGTCTAAATCTCATCTTGTAGGTTCCAACACTCTTAAAAGGACTGCTCTAAGGGTGATGTTGTAGGGATACCTATAGACAGAAGAAGAGAAAAGGCCAATATAGACCAGCATGTAGACAGAGACTGAGGGAAGCAAGAAAACCCGATGGAATCTGTGAGAGACAGTGCGGGAGAGGGGCTCCTCACAATGAGACGATTATTCCTGCTGACTATTCTTAGGCTCAAAAGCTAGAAGCTTTAGAGGGACACAGTATACCCAGGAGCATTCAGCTGATACAGCTATTTAGAAAGAAGTGTCAGCCACAGATGAAGCGGTCACAGTGATTCCTATATTCTTAATCAAGAGAGGAAGCTTTGAAACTATAAAACTGCAATGTAATACGTCAAATCAAAAAATATCATTTCACCTTTCTTTCTTTCTTTTTTTTTTGTCTTTTTGCTATTTCTTTGGGCCGCTCCCGTGACATATGGAGGTTCCCAGGCTAGGGGTCCAATAGGAGCTGCAGCCACCGGCCTACGCCAGAGCCACAGCAATGCAGGATCCGAGCCACGTCTGCAACCTACACCACAGCTCACAGCAACGCCGGATCGTTAACCCACTGAGCAAGGGCAGGGACCGAACCCGCAACCTCATGGTTCCTAGTCGGATTCGTTAACCACTGCGCCACGATGGGAACTCCTCATTTCACTTTTCTAATGTTCTTCTCTCCTCCCCATTCTCCCGGCTTCCAATACCTTAAGGCTGCCTCACAGTGAGGTCAGAGATAAAGGCAGGAGCTGTCTTCTGCTCCTACTGATGCTGTGAGACACCTCCCCTTCTAATCAACAGTTTTCTTCTCTACCTTCTCTAGTTCTAATCGAGGCCCGACCTTACTATCTGTTAAGAAAGTTCACGGTGAGGAACAGCAATAACATGAACTGACAGAAGAGCTCCTGCTTCTAACAGAACAGCGAGCATTTTCTAGTCCACCAGAAAAGTCACGTCGTCGGCGCTTTCTTCAAACCTCCCTCTATATTCACGGATTATTTACATTTTAATTCTAATGAAAATCACAACTGTCATTAAAACAAATGCAGAATTAGGATATTCCTGATGTTGGAACTTTGGATGCTGCCAAGATTATAATCTCTGCTTACACAAGAAAGTTTGCGCAGAGAAAGCTCCTTCTACGCCTCGTCAGAAATACCTCAATTTTAAGTTTTTCAAAAATGTTTCAACAAGATTCAGAATTACCTATTATTGACTTTCCCTATTGAACCCAAATTCTTCTTCAATCTCTAGTATACTCCACTTTGCATTTAATGTGTTTATTATATAATCTAAATGCTATATTGACCTATCAGAACAAACAATAAAGTGTGGAACTTTTCTTGTTTAAATGTAGTACACAGCAGGACTTTCAGTCAGAGCCTGTTACTTTATATACGCTCGGGAACCTCATAAGAGAGGCAATGACTACAGGACAGATTTCAAGCTAGTTCACGCCTTACTGAAGACTCAACCAAAAGCACCAGAGAATCACTCCTGCAGAGAAAACCTGGTTGCCAGAGAGCTGTCATAATTCATCCTGTTTTGCATAATATATTCACTCTGAAGAGAAACCCCACTGGTGTAATGAACACGGCAATGCTTTCAGAGGAAACACAAGCTTGATTGAGCATCATCGATTTTATAGTTGAAAGAAAAAATCCTATGAATGTAATAAACATGAGAAAACCTTCAGAACACAGTCACTGCTTCCTCAACATGAAAGAATTCACACTGAAGGGAAGCCCTATACCTGTGTAAGAGCCTCCTAAAAGAAAAGAAAAATAAAACCCTCACAATCGAAGAGAAATCATACTGGGGACAGCTACGTATGTAAGAAATGTGGGAAAATGCCAACAAGAGTTGAGCTTCAACTAAACACCAGAAAATTCACAGTAGAAGTCAATGAATATTTTCTCCTATCATATTCTATCCAAAATGGACAGAACACTGTAAATCAACGATACTTATTAAAAAGAAGAAGAAGAAAAGAAATCAGCGAGGCTACAAAACTCTTATGGTAAACTTCTGCTCTTAGTGAACACTCAAGAATTTATACCAAGGAAGAAAAATGTTCTGAACTGGGGAGGAGGAGGATGGGTAACTTTAGCAGCTTCCATAGAAATAATGTTACTTTATAAATTTACATTCTCCTACTGGGTAACAGACTTTTGCAAAAATGACTCCAAATATGATAAACAATGGGAGATGCTCTGCCTGCAGGCTATACAGTGTAAAGCCTAGGAATGGTGGCTTATCAAACTCAAATACTGAGCGAGTATCAGTCCAAGCACTGCAGCTATATCTGTAAACAGAGCAGACAAGTTTCTGCCCTTGTGGAATTTATGTTCTAGTGAGACCCCCCTAATCTCTAAGAATTTGATTTATGACCACTCCCAACACTTATCACCTCAAGACCCTTGCAATTTGGGTCAAAATCCTATTTTTCACTGATGGAGAGCTCTACTTAACTGAAGCTCTCACTCTCAAGTCACCACTAAAAATTATTCTGAGACAGACTGGGACCTGGGACCCTTTGCGGCAGTAGCAGCAATGCTTACACCTAGACACACATCTCCTCGAGCCACAAAATACAAAGAAACTACAAGGGACTAAAAATAACTCCGGACATGCACAGGTGGGGCAAGTTATGGGCAAAAACATACAAAAAAATCTAAAAACCCAACAGCCCCTTCTGAAGGGCTGAGAGTAAAAGCAGGATGTTGGAAGAAAAAGCAGAGCACTGCATGACCCCTGGCACACCACCACCAAATCTCAGTGCAGCTACCAACCCGTCTCCTTCCTTGTAGTCACTATAAACACCCTCGTGTTGTCCTTCCTATTTCCATCACTAAGAAATGGCTACATATCGAGAGGAGGGGAAAAGAGTGAACAGGCCTGGTTTTGCGGAAGAGGCATCACTAATCCACAGAAGCTTCCAATTTCGGCCATGCTGTTCAGGCCAGTGGGCAAGGGAGGATTCTTAGGATTTTTGTAGCACCAGCTATGGAACATCAGGGCAACGTGGATGACAAGCGATCCATCAGTGTAAATAGACAAATGATGGAGCTGAGACCTGGCTCAGGCCCAACAACCATGTTCAGCCACCAAAGAATGTTCACATGTCTAGAGCCACCGAGCTGCAGCGCTGTAAAAAAGTGTGCTCTTTTCATCAATAGGCTTCAGAGTTGAGAGGGAAGAGGAAGGAGAGAAAAGTTATTTAGGAAGTAAAACCAGTCAGAGATACTGAAGAACAGAGCAGAGGAAAGAGGATGAAGGGAGAAGAGGAAAGAATGAGTCGAAGGTTTCTGACTCGTATTAGAAATGGAGAGATTGTGCAGATCACTCACACGGGGAACCTTAAAAAATAAAATCAGAGGTAGCATTTTTTTCTGTTATATTTCTATTAAGTAGTTTGTAAAATTACTGGTGAACTTTCCTTTACCATTAAATTCTTTTCATTGGTAAACATGTTTCCCCATTCTTCTCCACCATAAAAACAAAAAAACAAGAAACAAAGTGCCAAAACCTGATATTCTGTCTTCCTTCAATCTGAGGCCACTTCAAGTGTGACACAAGGTTGGAGGCAAACCAGACTTAGCATTATGTTTGATTCCGATCTGCTTATTGAAAGACATGATTTAGTTGGCCAGTATTTTACTGATGACTTTGGAACATCCCTGGATAGTGAAAAATAATTTTTGACATCTCAAAGATCAGGCTGGTAGTTTCCAGAGAAATAAAAGGCTTGGAAGTTTTCTTTCTTCCCTGAGCAATTCTGAGGTAGACAGTGTCACAGACATGTAGATAAGCAGCTTTATTTGGAGCAAACAACTGCACTTCTTACCGCTGCCCCTTTCTTCCTGCAAGTCAAGAACGAGTTTTAGGGACAAAAGTTTAGATCAATTCTGCTCGACGTGAAGGACTCGGGGATACAGAATCCCACAAACCGGTACACATTATAGGGTTCTACTTCGGCAACTGAACTAACGGGAGCTATATATTTTAATAACTCTTAGTAAGTAAGAGAGTTCCTCTAACGGAGTTCCCACTGTGGTGCAGTGGGTGAGGAATCCGACTATAACAGCTCCGGTTGCCGCAGAGGTGCAGGCTCAACCCCTGGCCAGCACAGTGGGTTAAAGGATCTGGCGTTGCCACAGGTGTGGTGTAGGTCACAGCTGTGGCTTGAATGTAATCCAAGCCTGGGAACTTTCATATGCCTTAGGTATGGCCATAAATTTAAAAATAAAGAAACTGCCTCTATTATAGAAAACTGAGTGAGGCCTCTGTGGTTCAATCACCAATTTGCAAGTAAAATCACTACACTGCATCTATATTCTTCAAAGCTCAAGTTTCGTACATATTTTATTTCAAAAAATGTGAATAAATCATCACCTGAAACTAAGTTACATGTGGACATATATGCATGAGTTTTGATTCAGACCGTTTTGGTACAACTGTACTAAAAATCTTTTATTTTCTTATTTTTTGCTGAGTAGTATCCAATTGTATGAATATATCACTTTCTTTCTTTTTTTTTGGTCATTTTTAGGGCCACACCCGTGGCACATGGAGGTTCCCAAGCTAGGGGTCTAATTGGAGATATAGCCATCAGCCTACACTGGAGTCACAGCAACGAGGGATCCGAGCCTCTTTCTCCTTGGCTGTCCAAGGCCAAACTCAGGCCAGAGGAACAGATTTTGAGTGAAGAGCCTTCCTCCACGGGCTACGCTGCACAGGTCCATTCTAAATAACTGGCAGCCCCAGGGGTCAAGAACACAATACCGATAATTTTCCATCTTCAGAGACTATCCATTAAATGCTTCTGGGGGTCAGGTCAAAAATCTTGCCGTCACCTTTGACCCCTCTCATACATACAGTGCCTGACAACTCCTCGCCAGCTCTTCCCCCTTCCCGCCCTAAACCAAGTCACCGGCACCTGGTCTCCTCAATTCAGTCCTTGGTACCATCTCCTCCCCACCCCATGCTTGCTTCCCCACATACCCTGGTCGATAGTCAAAAAGAGCAACATAAAACCCAAGTCAGAAAATGTCCCTCGTCCGCTCAGAACCCACCAAGAGCTTCCGGTCTCACTCAGAGGAGTGGTTTTCAAGGCCCCGTGCCGTCCAGGCCTCACTCTACCTCTCTCACCTTTTATCATACACCTGCACTCACAGCGTCTCACCCGCCTTTGCCCTGGGCTTCACGGCTCACTCCAGGCATCCTTTTCCTTATGAAGTAAGTGTAATAAATGGCTTACAATGGGTAGAGGCATCATAAAACTTAGTCTCCTTCCAGATAACCATGGAATCTAAATTTATAGGATGAGAAAACCACCTGTGCTTAGTGGGAACCATAAGCTCTGAGATGCCAGAATTGATGTGCATCAGTCCCTCTTTGATAGCCAGTTCTGAATCGGTACCTGTTCTCCAGAAAGCCTAGAGATTTGCTTCCAAATTAAAGATATATACGGTATATCTACAGTACGTAATTATAATAATGTAATAAAGAATTTAAAAAATTAAAAATAAAGGACGTTTGATACCTTGGGTGCAAAAAAGTCTTTTAAAGTGTTTCTTCTTGATTCTCTCATCTCTAAAATGTCAACACACAGTTGTATTATAAAGTCATAAAATAAAGGTGTAAGGAAAAGTATTCGAGGCCATTGTAGTCTTGTAAATAGTACGTGTACAATATATTTTGTTCCTGAAAGAACTAAGAAAGAATTTTATGGTATTAAATATCGGTGCTCTTCTCTCTGCCTGGAACGCGCGTCCCCCCCACCCCTGTATGGCTTGCTCTCATCTCCCTCGGGTCCTTCGCAGAAGCCTTTCTGACCTTCCTGACTACAATCACACCCCCACTGCCCTCGCTTCCTTACCTCTTCTAGATGTTTGATGTTTTTCCTGACACACTACTAGTTCACCTCACTCAACTGTAAGACCCACGAGGGCAGGAACTGTGGTCTGTGTGTACACTGCTGTAAATCAGTGCCGGGCACAGAAGAGACACTCAGTAAATACTTGCTGAACCACAACATACACATGTAACATTGCAACTGACAAGTCCAATGAAGAACTAGAAAGTGCTGGGGGAGTCTGCAGGAAGACAAGAAAAGCTCACCTGAGAAAGTTAGACTTGATCTGAGAAGTGAAGGATGAGCAGGAGTTAACTAGGATGTGCAAAGGCTCAGTGGTGAGAGGGGCTAAACGGCCACTGTAGCTGGATCAGAAAGAGGTGGAAAAGGTGTAGGATGAGGGTGGCGTAGGCAGGAAGAGGCAAAACTCTGAGAGATTTGGAAATAATGTTAGGATAGTCTGTCTTTATCTTCAGAGCAATGGGAGCCACTGAGGCACTGTAAGCGGAGGGATCCCATGAGCAGATCTGCATGTTGAAGAGACTATCCTGGCTGTTAGATAAAGATGAATTTAGAAGGGCTGAGGTAGATATGGACAGATCTGGAAAGAGGGCACTGCAGCAATTCAGCTGAGTTACCACGGTGCCTTGGTTTGGGGTGTTGAGAAAAGATAATGAATAAATAAGATACTTAGGTTAAAAAAAAACCAGTGGGATTGGTGTCAAATTAGATCAGGAGTGGGGTTAAGGGAATTTTAAGGCTCACTTCTACAAAGTTAACCAAGCACCGTTCATGTCCCAGGGAAATAAATAATTCCTACTGACTTGAGGTCTATGTCCCTAAGTGGTCACTGTCAAGATCTTCAACGTCCAAGCCCCCACCACAAACGGCTACTGAGCACTGGCACTGCGGCAACTGCAAACAAAGATGTGCTACAGCGCAGACGGAATGTCAGAGTCTTAGTACGGAAAAAAGAAAGCAAACTATCTCAATGTTTATACTGATTTCGAGCTGCAGGGGTACTATTCTGGATATAGTAGATTAAATATAATTCTTAAAATTAACTTTACTTATTTCTTTTGACTTTGTAAAAAGTTCGTCCAAGGACAAGGCTTCATTTCAGGGCCAAAAATGTAATTTTTATACAGAATTTCATTTGCTTTGTTTTGTTCAGGGATGTGAGGAAATGAGTATTTCAGTTTTTATCATTGAAATACAAAAGCCATTTTCTGTCTGTGCCTTCCTTATAAACTAGATTGTTCCTCTTCTTCTGCAGCTAATCTAATGGTTCTACTGAGTGCTCCCCATGGTAAGGGGGGTGGGTAAGAGAAACATGGAACTGTGGAAATGACAAAACTCAGAGATAATTCAGGCGCACCCTCTCTTTTTTAAGTGACAAACTTGAGATGTTCAGACACTGAGTAATTTACTTGAAAAACACAGGACTAATACTGTCCACACCACTGAAGACAAAAGATATTTTCTCTAACACATATGTTATAGTCAACTTGAAAATACTACAACAAATATACTATACTTTGTTCTCAAAAGAACTGAAAAAAAAAATCCGTATTAGAGTACTGAATATCAGTATTCTCAACAGCTTAGTTTTAGGATACAAAATCATTATTTATATTTTTACCCAGTAAGAGTGGAGAAAGCATCGGTTTTTAGAGTCTGAAGGCCAGTTCCAACACTTAGCTGTGTTTTAGGGACAACTGTCATTCTGTTTTCTCATCAATCAAACTGATACTGTCATACTCAGGGTGTGATAACGACAGGCACATTACACACACATACACATGCAGTGTAACAAACGGCTTGCAGTGGGTAGATGCATAAGAAAACATTAGACTCCTTTAAAAAAAAAAACAAAAAAAAGCCTTTCCTGATTCTCTCTCTTTTCTCCATAATGTCAACACAAAGTCATAAAGTCATAAAATGAAGGTACAAGGGAAAAGATTACGGACCTAAGTGGCGAAACCCAGCAGTTTATTCCCATTCTTCTATTCAAAAGCTTCGAAACTTGAGTAAGTCATTCAACTTAAGTCTATTCTCCCTTCGGTAAAGTGATGATCCAAATCAACCGAAATGATTCAACAGTCCTCTCTCTGACTCAACAGTGTGTAGCTGTGAGTGCCACATGAGTTTCTGAGGCCTGAATAATATATAGACAATCTGCATCAAAAGCTTCAAACATTTAAAAATATAATTTGCCATTTCCAAAACTTAATTTGGGGTGCTATAATTCACCATTTTGTATACTTTAAAGAAAAGTTCTTAAAACTACTCACATCTGGTTGAATGGCTTTAAATACTGGAACATCCATTAGTGTTATCTGACCCTGAAATAAAAAGGGAAAAAAAATTACGCTTCTTAAATAAATGTGACATATATTTAAAATTATATTCTGTACTGAAATCTATTGAGTACTGAAATCTTTACTAGAAAAAAAAAGTCTCAGTTTTATAAGGGCTTATGAAAATTTAGCCCTTATACCATTAAATATAACTATTCTTAATTATCTCACGCCTATTCACAATTTCTTGTGAGATAAATGAGGTAAAGTTAGAAAATAAAATTTTTTTAGGAGTTCCCGTCATGGTGCAGTGGATAATGAATCTGACTAGGAACCATGAGGTTGCCAGTTCGATCCCTGGCCTCGCTCAGTGGGTTAAGGCTCTGGCGTTGCCGTGAGCTGTGGTGTAGGTCACAGACGCGGCTCGGATCCCGCATTGCTGTGGCTCTGGCATAGGCTGGCAGCTGCAGCTCCAATTCGACCCCTAGCCTGGGAACCTCTATATGCCGTGGGAGTGGCCATAGAAAAGGCAAAAAGACAAAAAAATTAAAAATAAATAAATAAAAAATCCAATTTAAAAAAATATATTTTTTTAAATTAGGACACGGTCATACATTCAATCAAAAGTTTAAAAAATGGGATCTACAGTGTTGCTGTTGTGACTATTACATCATATTTCCTCAAATGGTAATATAAAAATCTGAGATTTTGTAATAAAAAGGTATCCTTCCCAATTTATAAAAACTAATGATTCTACACTAGTGGGTAACTCATACTGAAGGCCTTCACATAGCTGTGGACCAATCTCACTTGCGGCTACAGAAATCTAGCAACACACCCAAGAATATGCTATCATCAAACACAGTTCATTCCTGGAACGCAAAAGTGGTTCAATACCAGGAAAGTAACATATTCTGCTAACAAGTTACAGGAGAAAGATAACATAAGTAATGAATACTTTTATGAGTTAAGAATTAAAGGTTTTTCTAGGTATCCTTCATGGTACTGCAATAATGCTTTCAACTTCAATTTTGTAATTTATGAAAAAGTAAAAATACTTCTTACTTATGTCAATAAAGTACATTTGGCTTGAGGAGGTGGTGTAAGTAGGGACAAAAGCAATTTCCATAAAGGTAAATACTATTTCCTAGCAAGTTGAAAGTGTAACTTATGAAGCTGCTCTAAAAATACCTACAGATTTCTTACCTTCTTTCTTCATTTTATCCCTCTGCTTGCTCCATCACTGTGCTACTCTCTCTCAGTCCCACGTCCAGTTTTGTTTTGTTTTTTAACATCTCCTCTGCTGGGCCTACAAATCCTAACTCAACTGCACCAACATATAAATTATGTGCAAAAATTGGAGAAGAGCAATGGGAGGCTTACCGCATATTCCTCTGGTGTAACTTTAAGAACATCAAATACCACAGCATCAAAACTTTTCTTCAATTCAGAACCTCTGTCACTTAATGATTCAGAACTGCTACTTTTCTGTTAAAGTGAAAGGAAATGCAGCCATTTAAAGACTATCTTTCAGTCATTGTCATGGAAACTAGGCTTGCTTTAAAAACCAAGGGAGCTAGGAAGAGTGAGCCAACAAATGCTGTACCAAAGTTGGGCAGAACACACTGCTTAGTTCAAAGAGCACTAGAAAAAGGGTTGGGCAAACTGAAATCTAACTTTATGTTTTTAGGTTCGTGAGTTGATTTCCTATCTGCCTGATTCCTCATTTTGACATCCCATCACTTCCAGGGAAATAAAAGATTTTAACAAGTCCGGCGATTTTCAAACGGGGTAAAAGAAGTTAGGGGAGATGGATGTATCCATTTATAATTTTTAAAACCAATTTTTATTAACAAGGCATTATTTTATTTTCATAACACGAACTGCAAGAAAACATTCAGGATAACCCAGTCTTAATTTCTTAAGTGAACATTTGTGATAGTACCATCGATCCTGTTCTTTCTATTATATTACAAATTTAAGTGTTTTCTGCTTTACAGTTACTCCTTTAAGTTTGAATTTGCTGTTGACATACGTAAAATTATGACTGGCTTACAGTATGTTGACAATGTTATTTTATGTTCTAAGACTAATAAAGAAATTTATTCATGTTAAGCATTCAAATAGACTCCAGTTAGGAGTTCCCACTGTGGCTCAGTGGTTAACGGATCTGACTAGGAACCCAACTAGAAAAGGCAAAAAGACAAAAACAAAAACAAAACAAATAGACTCCAGTTAAATAAGCAGTATATACTAATCCAGTAACTACCAAATAAGAAATACATTTTGTCAAGTAAATACATTCATTTTAAACATAACTTGGTCATTTTCTCCAAGTTTTTAACTCATGCAAAACAAATCACCGTATCATAACGGCCAGTTTTATTGCTTACCAAAGTGAGTAATTATTTACCTTTTTTTCCTTCTTACAAGCCATTAGTAGAGGCTTTAAAAAATTATGAGTGATGTGCTTCTATCTGCTTCCCCACCACCAATAAGGAAGCTGGTAATGACAAGAAGCCAAACAGCACTGCAGCACAAGTACTTACTGTATACTAAGAGCACAGGAGTAATTCTTTACTCACAAGATTAAAAACTACTGATACTTCTAAATGTCTGAAAAAAGTTCACCACAACTCTGTGAACTTAACTTAAGCCCAGGTTAAGTCTAAAAGTAGAGACAGAAAAAGTCAATCACCCGTCAAGTACTGCATCTATTCTGTAAGGCTATCACATTTATGAGAAATATGCGTTTTGCTATGTTAACGGATCTATGTTTATGTATTTTTAATTTTATTTTCTTGCTACAGTAAGGAGGACGATTAAAAAGACACACTTCCTCCTCTTTACTTCTCACATACTTTATATACTATGCTGAGGCCTGATATAATACATCCACTTCCCTACAAGTAACAGAATTTTTCTTTTTTTTTTTTGTCTTTTTAGGGCCGCGCCCACGGCATATGGAGGTTCCCAGGGCAGGGGTCTAATCAGAGCTATAGCTGCCGACCTGCACCACAGTCACAGCAATGCCTGATCTGACCTGCATCTGTGACTTACACCACATCTCACGGCAATGCTGGATCCTTAACCCATTGAGCGAGGCCAGAGATCAAACCCACAACCTCATGGTTCCTAGTCGGATTCGTTTCCTCTGAGCCACATCAGGAACTCCCTCAACAGAATTTTTTATACAGGTGAAATGATCTATCTTATTTAACAAATAATTGTGTACTGTTTCCTGTAATACTAGCTCACATGTTTCAAGATATATTATCACAAATATACTATAAACATACATATTCAACATCATCAACAAATATGGTTATAAATATACCAAGTAAATGTACCAGGTACAACAGACACATGTAAAAAACACACATATAATATAATCCTTATTAAAGAGGAAGAAAAGCTATGTATAAATTTATAGAAAAATATTAAAAACGGGCTTCTTAAAAGTGACAGTTTCAAAAATAGGTAAGCTCCTCTGTTTAGCAGATCAGGAAAAAACTTTCCTAAAAGTAGAGCATTTGAAATAGAAAAAGCTAAAGTTCTATATAAACATCAGCAATGTGTATACTTTCATGAGAATGTAAATTTCAAGTAGAGGCTTAGTAGCAATTAAATCCATTATAAAGAAAATTTAGGCCATTTTGAGGAAAGACTTGAATGCAGGGCCAAAGGTCATACGTATGTGATTGGGAGGCAATGAGGAACCAGGGACAGTGTGGGAATACAATTAAGGCCAATGGCTGTATTTTAAGATGTTAAAATTAAATTAAAGTCAAATGGACCAAAACCAACAGAAAATAGAAGTGTAAGATCAAAATAAAAGGCGACTACAATAATCCAGACCAGAAATAATAAATGACCAAGCTAAGAGGGAACTAGTAGAAACAAGGAGAAAAGGGCAGTAATCCCAGAGAGAAGGTGTGGGGGACAGGCACTAGGCCGGCTGCCAGGAATCTCCACTGCGTGGGGGCCATGCCCCTGTGGCCCCTGTGTAATCCTCCCCCGTGAGTGTGGGCAGGACCTGAGACGGCACACCCATGATTCCACTGCAGAGGACTGGAACTTCTGTTCTGCAAGCAGACGGCCTCTCCCTGCTGTGGCGTGACAATGGTCATGGCGGGCAAAGGGGAAGCAGGTTAATGACAAATCTACAGATCTGAACTCAGATGCTGGGGAAATGGTGATGCTATGAAGAGAAGTCAGAGAAGGAGGGAGGGATATTTCCTTTACAGGTGGTATAGCAGACCCGAAATAAGTAAATTTATTTTGTTCGTACTGTAAGTAAAATGTTTGGTCCATCGGAAATGCTTAATAAAATCTGTTAAGGGAAGCCAGAGCTAGAGCTAAAAATATGGAAATCCTACATGAGAAAAATAATTGAGACTACGGACTGAGCATATTTTCAGTGATAGCAAAGGCCCAAGTAACTAACTGGTTTGGGCAAAATGGAGATGAAGTCATGGAGGAACTGTGAAGTCAAGGTTTAAAGTGTCATAAACACTGATTCTCATCCTCTATGGTAAGAGAAAAATAAAGGAGAAATATAGAAGCTAAATGCTAAAGTTACCAAGGAAAGTAGGCTAGCACCCAAGATTCAAAGACAGAGGGGAAAAAAAGGGGGTGGGCAGAAGTAAAATCGCAGTTCACTAAGCAGAGAGGTGAGCCTCTCGTTCAGTCTCCACCTCCCTCTTTAACACTCTGAGCCCAACCCCAGAGCAGCCCTTCCAACATTCCAGCCTCAGGAGTCTCTGCGGTCCTTCAATGGGCGTGGAATCGGGGATCTGACAGTGCCAAGACTGCATCATTCCAAATGAAACCAATCTTTCTCTGCCATTTGTACCACTGCCCTCAGGGCTCATGTGATGTAAAATCACCTTAAAAAGAAATTTTATCCATCTTTTAAAACGAAATGCAAGAAAGGGTTTAAGTAATCACTATTTGTCAAGTATGTTACGCAGATAAGGATTAACACCTAAAATGTACGATGAACACATGTGGTACAATTAAAATAGTTTTCTTTTTTCAACTAAAGGATCTGCAGACCTTTTTCTCTCCAGTTCTGATTCAAACCTGTGACCAATCATAATGCTTAAAAAATTAGACTGCCAGGTCAGAAACTTCACAACTCAACTCACATGTCTCACCTCAGAAGCAGCAGCAGCAATATTAACACTGCTTGCCTGCCCGTTCATTAGGTCCATGCTTCCCACAACATCAGTCCCTGAGGCCACCTAACAGCAACACAGGACTGACTGCTTCACATCCAAGGCCACAAGTACATTCTCATTCCTGCAAAAAAATACACAGAAAACGTTAACTGTGTGTCTTACTGGACGTTTAAGAAAACAAACCCATGCCTATCACCATGCCAAGAAATAAAACACTTCAATTTTACTAACACTCTTTTTTATTTCAGTTAAATCACTAAATCCAGTTTTTATTTCAGTTAAATCACTAAACCCAGCAATTCTATTATGCTGTTTTCATAATGATCAGAACCACCAAATGGCCAGAGTTCAATACATGTTACTGTTATGTTCTTTATCAGCAAAGCACAAGTATAATTTTTTATTTATTGTGAGAAAAATTCAAACACTTTTTTAGTTTTGAGAAAATAAAAAGTGTAAAAAAAAAACAGGTGACAAAGTAACATATGGCCTAACAAAATAAATTTTTAGAGACCTAAATGACATCCAAAAATCAACCACACCAGATAAGTCTTAGCATTGCTGATGATCTAGGTTACAAAGATATCATAAATAATTAAAAATAAATTATTCTGGAATGTTATAAAAACACTTCAATACATGATGCATCTACTTACATAGGGCTCTAAAGTTTACTGAGTATCTTCAATCCATTATCTCACTGATCTTCACAACTACTAATCAGACTAATGTAGGAAGATACCTTACTCATATGACACAAACACAGCCTCTAAAGACACAGGCTGGTAAATGAAGGGTCAAGAATAAAACTCAAGCCACCTAAAATTCTAGTCAAACAGTCTTTCCACACCACCATGTTTTTTTCACTTTACTGCAAGTCAGAATGTTTACTTGAGGTTCTTTCTAACCCTTTTCCACAAAGAGCTGGCTGTATACCACTGTGGTGGTAACTTCATCTGTCTAGGAGGGAATTTCTTCCTCTCTACAAAATGACAGGAATAAACAGACTTTAAGGCCCCCTTCAACTTTAAATTCATATAGTTTTCATTAACCTTGCCTGGTGTTCTAAGTGGTTAGGATCAGGCTCTCTCATAAAAGAAAAGGGTCTATAAATGATTTAAAACTAGATCCACTTCTTAAGTATAACTGACTTACATTATTTTATCAGTTTCGTATGTACAACACAGCAGTTTGATATTTTTACACATTACAAAATGACCACTACAGTAGTCTGGTTATTGTCACCATAGTTATTAGAATATTATTGACTCTATTCTCCATGCGGTACATTGCAAAATCATACACACTTTAAACACAATCATAATACTCTTGAAATGCTAAGTCTCCTCTCTTGGGAGAAGCAACACAGGACAGTGATTTAGAAACACAAACTCTAGAACAAAACTGCCTAAGTCTGAAGACAGCAAATTAACGTTTCTGTGTTCAGTTTCCTCACCTATAAGAGAGACAGTGATTCTAAGCATCTACTTCACAGAGCTGTGCTGAGGAGAAATTAACATATGCAAAACATCTAAAACAGTGCTGACACACGGTAAAAGTGCTATTATAATGACCCACACTTTTTCTAATACCTACTTATTCCACACAAAGATTAAATTCAAGAGTTTTCTAATTAAAGACCAAGACCTTAGAAACACACTTCTGGCAAAATACATCTTCGTGGACATCCCAAAATCCTGACTGTAAAACCATGAATGAGAATGCCTAAAATCTGTTTCCCAAATATAGCAAAATATGTCGCTGGTTTTCAACTGTCTAAAAATTATTACTAATACTAGCAGTCTTCAGTCACACCTTAAATTTATTTTCATTTCTTCAGATAGGATATATAGATTATAGATTGCTACACAATCCTAATAGCAAAACATTGTGCTAAAATTTTAAAAATGAGAAATACATTAGAAATAATGATAAAAAAATTTAGAAAAACAATGTGAAAATGAATAGACCCCAGGAATACTTTAGCTTCCTCCATCCAATCTACAGTATTTAATTTTATAAGCTTCATTTATCCTTATTAAGAATCTTATTAAGAATCACTTACATTTACACTGCTATACAAATCGATTTGATAATCCAAAGTCTCTCTGAAGTTAACACTCAGTGTGCATGAAATGTTTTCAAATAATTTCATTTCATTCTACATTTTCTGCAAGATTAATTTAGATATGAATTCATGAATCAAGAGTGCCCCCTAGTGTTAAAAATTCATCATATTAAGAGAAATGCTCCCTTAGTCTAATTTATATACCAAACATGTAAATTTTATAGCTAATACTTACTGAAAACAAAGTAATATACCAGCAGTAAACACTGAGAGATCTGTAAACTATTAACAGTAAAGAATCAAGTTTCCTCTGCCTGCCTTCCATTAAAATATCATTCAAACATTCCATGAAAACTAAAGTCACATTAAAATCTGTCACATGTTAAAAAAAAAAAAGAAAAGAAAATAATACACCTACAGCAAAGTGTAACAAAAATCTTATCCGAAATCACTTACAAATCAATAGTATTCAATCCTTCCATTAAAATATCATTCAAACATTCCATGAAAACTAAAGTCACATTAAAATCTGTCACATGTTAAAAAAAAAAAGAAAAGAAAATAATACACCTACAGCAAAGTGTAACAAAAATCTTATCCGAAATCACTTACAAATCAATAGTATTCAATACTGTTTAAGTACAACAAAGCCTCATATGATATCATGAAAACACTGCAAGTCCTAAGAGACATACATGGGCTTGTTTTTTACAGTATGTGCCTCAAGATGTTTCTGTGCTTTGCACACACAAAAAAGTCCAGATCAGATAAGACAGATATATGCTTTAATACTATTTACTGCTCCTAATGCTATGTACCAACAGCACAGTCATTCACAATAAACACCAACATCACAACAGCTTTTTTTCTTAAATTATTTCCTACTATTATCTTCTGAAACGTCTAAAGAAAGTTAACCTATCCTTTAAAAGAGTTAAATCCCCAAAGAGGCATAGTACTTCAATATAATTCCCAAACACAGATACTGTTTCTTTCCAAGCAATATAATCCCCAAATAGGAAATCTGAAATGTGCAGATTTAGTTGCTTGCTTGAGGTCACACAACTAGATTATTAGACTGCAGGCACAATCACTCAGGCTCCCAACTCCCCATTTTCTCAGCTGTATTCCCACTAAGAAACCAGTGCTTTTTAAAAAAATGAACAAGGGGGTAAAGTTATGGAAGTGATAACTTCTTACTAATTGATCTCATTTCATACACCAGTTACATACGCTTTTCTAAAATAATTTACACTATCATCATCTGGAATATTATGCTAAAGATATTTAAGAGTTTTACACAAAAAACTCTAGAAGAGTTAAGCAATTATAAGGAAAATGGTAGTGAAATGCAATAAATTAGTGCAATTTCTTCAGAAACAGTCAGATAACACAGAATTAATATGCTTATACACACTGGCTTAAAATCTCAGTACCAGAAATTCATCTTATTAAAACTCTGGAGAAAAATAAAAAGATACATAGATAAAGGCTAGTCAATCACGCAGTATTTATAACAGTTAAAAACCAGAAGCAGCTTTAATGCCTTTGTATAAAACCACATTAAAAAATTCAAATGGACAATTATAAGAGAAAAACGTGAAAATAGGTTCAACAACAGAAACTAAATTATAATCTTATACATTTCATGAGGAAAAAACTAATAGGGTAAAATTAAAACATCATAATTGCAACCCAATATTTTAAAGTTGTTATAGTGCTTGCTCTCCTTTAAATTTTACTTTTAAATAAATATTAAAGACATATTTTATATAACACTCATGTAGGGCCCAAAGATTTAAATGGCCTTATCATAGCTCTTTTAGCACATCTAACAGCTAAACTTGCACCGACTTCTTTATTTTTTATCTAAGAAAATTAGAGATTAGTCCCAAATTCAGCAATACTTTGCATAATTACAGCCATCAAAATGCTAATGAGTAACAACAAAAAAAGACTTTTGTCTTTGACATAACTGATATTGAACTATTTTGACAAAAGTTTAATAAAGCATGTGGTTGCTTCTTAAAACTATGTCTGGGGAGTTCCCGTTGTGGCACAGCAGAAACAGAATCTGACTAGGAACCAAGAGGTTGCAGGTTTGATCCCAGGCCTTGCTCAGAGGGTTAAGATCCGGCGTTGCCACGAGCTGTGGTATAGGCCTGCAGCAACAGCTCCAATTCGAACCCTAGCCTGAGAACCTCAATATGCCCAGGGTGCAGCCCTAAGACGACAAAAGACAAAACAAACAAACGAACAACAAAAAAAAAACCCCATGTCTGTTGTTATAGCACTAATTCACCAGAGAGTTAAGCATGAGATTAACATAACTAAAGAGAGAATTTGTGAAGTACAGTAGAGCAATGAAATTAATGCAAAAATTCTAGACAGGAGTTCCTGTTGTGGTGCAGTGGGTAAAGAATCTGACTTTAGTGGGTTGGGTCACTGCAGAGGTACAGGTTTGATCCCTGGCCTGGTGCACTGTGGGTTAAAGAATCCAACACAGCCATAGCCGTGATATAGGCTGCAGCTGTAGCTTGGATTCAATCCTTGACTCAGGGGGTGCAGTCACCAAAAAAAAAAAAAAAAATTGACAAGGCTTAATGATATGTAAAATGTGGAGAGAAATTAAAAGAAATGAAAAATAGAATAATAAGATCTAACATGTCTAAGAGAAGTTCCAGAGGACAAGAGATAATGAAAGGCAACATTTATAAAGAGATGATGGCTGAGAAGTTTCCAGAACACATGAAAGACATATCTTCATATTCAGGAATCACAAGCCCTGAATGAGATAAATAAATAAAAAGAATCATATTTTATATACATAATTTTAAACTGGAGAGTATTTGTTTAAAAAGCAAGTGTGGGCAAGGCATTTTATTTACAAAGGAACAAAATTAAATGGAAAGCTTCTCCACAGTACAAAAGACGCTAAAAAAAAAAAAAAGTATTTTTATGTATTTATTTTTAATTTATTTTTTGTCTTTTTGTCTTTTTTTTAGGGCCACACCTGCAGCATATGGAGGTTCCCAGGCTAGGGGTCAAATTGGACTGTAGCCAGTGGCTATGACACAGCCAAAGCAATGCAGGATCCAAGCCACGTCTTCGACCTACACCACAGCTCAGGGCAATGCCAGATCCTTAACCTACTGAGCAAGGCCAGGGATCGAACCAGGGTCCTCATGGATGCTAGTGGGGTTCATTAACTGCTGAGCCATGACAGGAACTCCGTATTTTTAAAGTGCTAATAGAAAATAACTGTCAACTTAAAATTCCATACCCAGCTAAATTCTCATCCAAGAGAAGGCAAAAATACAGATATTTTTAGACAAAGAAAGAACTGACCACAAAATCAGTCCATATGGCAAGTCCAAATGTTGTAGGTATGTGAAATACTAATTTATCTCAAAGTAGAAAAATATGTCCTAGTTTCTGTTTAATTTTGTATTGAATGAAAGTTAAAGTTAGTAGAAATATGTATGCTGACCATGACTGTTACAATGATTAATGGTTTTGGATTATTGTTGAAGTGTTTAGAAATGTAAAATTAACCTCTATTTAATAACTTTGTAAAAAATAAACTGCTTTTATGTAAAAAAGAAAAATTCTTCTTTTATAGAAAATTCTATCATTTGGTTTATACATTGAAATACACAAAACAGTACAATAACAAACAAAAGCTAACACTTAGGTATGTTTATCATCCCTGCTTTAAGCACTTTTTCATTACAAATTCACTCAATCATCAAAACAAACCCTATGAAATTATTACATTATATCCCCATTTTTAGAGAAAAGCAGAGAGGTAACTTGCCCGAGCTTACACAGTAGGGACAGGCAGGACAAAAAGGAGGACAGATGGACAGAAAAACCAAAGACAGGAATGACGGATCCACTGATGGATAGACAGAAGAAAACTGAGACAGAGGCGGGGAGGTGGGTAAGAAAAGGGAAGGGAGTAGGGGTGGAGGTGAGGAGAGGAGGGGGGAGACAAAATGAGGGAAGGAGGGAACCAGGAAAGAGAATCTAAAAGGCTGCTCTTCCTCTGAGCAGGTTTATAATACGGCCAGAGGGGAAAGGGCAGAGATGAGAGCGGCAGAGAATGCTACAACTTGTTACACTATGATTCAGCCTCAAGGATGACCTGATTTCTACAGGACGAAATGATGTTTAGGTTTATAAAGAAAGACAGCTTGAAGGATAAGAAGAAAAGGGAACTAAAACACCATCAACGAGGGTGCACATTTAAAAGTAAAGGAGGCCCAGAGAGGAGGTCTGACAAGGACCACTCGCCTGCTTCGCAGGGAAGGCCTTGCTGAGGAGCTCTGGGAAGGTTCCAAGAAGTGACAGGACCGACACTGTGGACGGTCTCAACTGTCAAATGGGGAATTTAGACTGGAGGCGACAGGGACGAGGACCCATTAAAGGTTTCTGACGAGGGAAATGACCTTAGGAAACTAAAACCAGAATTTCCAGGATTACCATCCCAGGGGTACGCCACCAGGCTTTCAGGAAGGTGAGCAGTAAACAACATGCTCTCGCCTTTTGCCGAAAACAGCACAGCACCTAAAGAGATGCGCAGGCCCCTTTCCCGCCCAAGCTTCCGCAACCTCTGCTCTCCAGGACCCTCTCCTAGTCTTCCGGGTGTATAAAATTCTCATGATTCCATTTGATTAATTTCTATGACCTTCACCCCCCATCCTGGTTTCTACATCGACAATCCTGAAGCCATGAAAGTGGCACTCTCAGATGATACTGAAAAGCAGAAACTTAGGGACTTCCCTGGGGGCTCAGTGAGTTAAGAATCCAGCACTGTCACTTCTGTGGCTCTCATTACTTACGTGGCGTGGGTTCAATCCCTGGCCCAAAAACATCCACATGCTTTGGGCATGGCCAAAAAAGGTAAAAATTTAACAAAATTCATATTAATTTGTGAATTCTGATCCCACTCACCCCAAGGGACAGTAAAAGCACTTCAATGCAAAAAGCATGATGTATGGAATACTAATTCTAGGATTTTAACCAGGTATGTTATGCCGGGTAAATTATTTAATCTCTATACTTCGATTTCTTTTATAAATAAGGGACAATAAAATGTACCTCAGAGAGATTTTGTAAGAATTAAATGAAACCATGTTTTAAAAAATTCAAGGCATCCAGAAATGGTACAGTGTAATACCAAGAACACGAATTTCGGAACTGGAAAGCCCTGGGTTCAAATTCTGATTTGGGCACTACCAGCCAGGTCTAAGGCCTTGGGCCAGGAATTCTGCTAATATTTAGGCAGAGGCTCAAAAATCCATTTACCAGTGATGAGGCTTTAAAAAAAAAAAAAAGAGGCAAACCTCAATCTTTCTTCTCAATCCCAAAAATATGTGAAAATTAAAATATAATCATATAAATTAATGAAAAGAAAAAGTAAACTATTCCTCTAAATGAAGCATTTTGAAAGCATATTTTAAGACACAAGTGCACGGAAAAATGAATTTACTAAACATTTAATAATGTTTTTACTTAAAAAATATTCACTTAGAAAAGTTCTAAATGTTTGTAAACATGTTAACTAATAATAACTATATCTTTCAGGACAATAAGGAGTTAATTTATAAATAGGTGCAATACTAAATCACTGCATTTAATGATGAGAAGTCCCTTAAGAGAAACACCACTTTGCATGGTGATCAACTAATTTCTAAGTATAAATTAAACATAAAGGTTATAAATTATTTTATGAATTTATTCAAAAATACACAACTTAAAATTATTCCATATCCTAGGAGTATAGAATAAGTGATAAAAAAATTTCTAAGCTAGGCTTACTTAATCCGTTTTTTTTGTTGTTGTTGTTGTTGTTGTTTTTTTTTTTTTTTTTTTTAAAGGGCCGCACCTGCGGTACATGGAAGCTCCCAGGCTAAGGGTCGAATTGGAGCCACAGCAATGCAAGGTCCAAGCCATGTCCGTGACCCACACCACAGCCCATGGCAATGCTGGATCCCCAACCCACTGAGCAAGGCCAGGGATCGAACTCACATCCTCATGTATTCTAGTCATTAACCACTGAGCCACGATGAGAACTCCTTACTTAATTCTTAATCAAAGGACAGCAGGCATTTTTCAAAAAAACAGCAATTCACATGGATAAGAATATCCCGAAACTCTAAAGGAAAGAAAAGACAGTCTGGAGAAACTTCAATCACTGTAAGCCAACCACAATGACAGGCTGAGCAATTTCACATACCACCCAGTTTGAAAAAAAAAAGATAATGTCTAAACTAATCTATATATTTGGAAGTCTCATGTCAAAAGAATTTAATAAGTTCTTTCCCAGCAAGACTGTTTATTAGATCACTTACCAAATTATTGTTTAAACTTAAATACCTCTTCCAGACACACATTTTATTTATAAATGTTTTAGGTACATATTTAAGATGTGTGAGAAAGATGATTTACAAAACAAAGTAAGCTGAGATCTTAAGTTAGAAGGAAAAAGATAAGGAAAACAGAAAACTGTTTCACTTACCACACTGCTACTTTAATACCCTACCTAAAGGAGAATGCATGTATTAAAGTCAATGAAGAAGAAACCGGTCCATTAATAACCATCCCATCTATAAAATAGCAGACATTATTTCTCAAAGTATAAAGAAAAGCTTAAAAATAATAAAGTTGGAGATGCCGTCATGGCTCAGTGGAAACGCATCTGACCAGTAACCATGAGGTTGTGGGTTCAATCCCTGGCCTCGGTGCTCAGTGAGTTGAGAGTCCAGTGTTGCCATGAGCTGTGGTGTGGGGGTTGCAGACGTGGCTTGGATCTGACATTGCTGTGGCTATGGTGTAGGCTGATTAAACCCCTAGCCTGGGAACGTCCATGTGCCATGGGTGCAGCTCTAAAAAGTTAAAGAATGCGCTTGTGTTAAACTGTTTTACCTAAGTCAATGAAGAGATTAACACCTACAGATAAAATTTTGTTGTATTTGCACCAAACTGTAGATGTAATAGGACAAACTATTTATAAACTATCCTGTATTTACACAGAAAGCTTACATTTCCATGTACCTAAATGGCTTGAAACTAATTATCTTTCAAACAACTAGATGGTAAAGGGGGGAATTTAGTAAAAAGGTCCTTAAAGGGTATATTCTATCTCCAGTATAGAAAGTTCACTAAAGACAATCTGCCAAGTGATTCCAATGCATAAGAGCTCTACAATCTTATATATATGACCTGGCCAAAAAAATAAATACAGGTTAACAAGCAGTTCAGATAGCAAAGGAAATTCTAAGCAAAAAAATAAACTGTGCCTCAAGCATTTGTTTTTTGGTGTGTGTATTTGGTTTTGGCGGGGGTGTGTGCATTTTGGCCAAATGCTCTATTCAGAACACTAGCCATAAAAGTTCATTTAACTCATTAGACTACATACTATTTGAAATTAAACAAAACCCCCAATACTGCACAATATTAGCAATTAAAGCATACAAACAATTTAACTGAATCAGGAGAACATTTATATACTTGGCAAAAGTGTGCCACTGAAGGCCTAGGAATGATGAGAGAAAGGAATTCAGCCTGTTAGTATCAAGTGGTGGAACAGAAAGCCAGCGTGGTCCATCAGTGTAACTGGGGCAAGACATTGGGACTTCCTGTTGCAGCCAAGACTTCAGGGGAGGCAGTGTCCCCCTTAAGCCTCAAGAGAAAAGGGTCTGAGAAGGAGGGTAATTTAACAGTCCAGACACCCAGGAGATTCTTATACCTGAAAGGTGAGGCTAAACCGTCACAGAACAATCATAGGCAAAGGATTATACAAAATGGAACACTATGGAGCCACTAAAATACCAATGAAGAATCCTCAGTAATACATAGGGAAATAGTCACAACCTACGGCTAGATCAATAAAGCAATCTTGGAGTTCCCATCGTGGCGCAATGGTTAACGAATCCGACTAGGAACCATGAGGTTGCGGGTTCGATCCCTGCCCTTGCTCAGTGGGTTAAGGATCCGGCGTTGCCGTGAGCTGTGGTGTAGGTCACAGAGGCGGCTCGGATCTGGTGTTGCTGTGGCTCTGGCACAGGCTGGCAGCTACAGCTCCGATCAGACCCCTAGCCTGGGAACCTCCATATGCCAAGGGGGCGGCCCAAGAAATGGCAAAAATACAAAAAAAAAAAAAAAAGCAATGTGACAAACAATATTTGAGGTACAATCCTTTTTGGCACTATCATTGCAGGATAGTGTATCAACATACACTAAAATATGGTTATCTTTAGGTTTACAAGTAAATTTTTTCTCAGCTTTGGCTTACCTATATACTTAAAATTTTTCTAAATCCTCAGGGCAGAGCCTCCTTGACTGCCCGCTTGCATCTCTATAAGCATCCTACCTTAATCAATCTATTTCTTGCCTAAACAAACAAACAAACGAACAAACAAAAAAAACCTAGGATTTTCCCATAACAGCTTCAAGAAGGAAAATAGCTAACTATACTATGGATGACAAAATTACCATCACCAACAAGGAGCAGACCTTGTGTGGCTCTGATGAGACACTTTGGGAAGGACATGGTATCATTTCACAACAAGTCGAGCTGGGAATTGCATAACTTGAATCTAAGCTCGAGGAAACAGAGAAACCTAAACTGAGGAATATTCTATAAATGCGTCCTTTTAAAAATGCCAGTTACAAGGCACAAAGAAAGGCTATGGAACTCTTAAAATTAAAAGAAACTCAAGAGACATGACAATTACACACCCTGTACTGGAGGGTAGTAAATGCTATAAGAGACACTATTGGGACAATTCACAACACTGGAATATAGATTATAAACCAAAGTATCTTATCAGTTTCCTGAATTTGATAACTATGTTGTGGCTATATAAAAGAATAAATTTGTTCTTAAGAAATACAGTTGAAGTAGTAATTAAAAGGGTATGAGGAATGCAAACTAATCTCGAGTATTTCAGAAAAACAGCACATATATATGTGCATGAGAGAGAAACGAATAATAAAGCAAATGAGATTAAATGTTAAAAACATGAGTTTGTACAGAGAGTGTACAGGAATTCTCTTTACTACTCTTCTAACGTCCCTTTTAGTTGGAAATTCCTTCAAAATAAAAGTGAGGGGGAACTCTACAGTCCCCCTGAATTATACAAAACCTCGACTTAAAAAGCTTCAACTTGCAAAATTTCAGAGACCAAGACACAAATCCAATTAAAAGTACAGCTCTTCCCACCAACAGATGGCGCCAGTGGCCACCTGTTTAGTGTCACTTTTGGCCCTTGGCCAAAAAGGTCCCTGTTCTGAACAGCCTTTCGGAACTAAGCTACATAAATCCTCAAATGTTTTTCCCTCCTGCTAATACCAAGAATAACACAGATGAATATTATTTAAGACGTGTAAGGTACTCTGGAGATCTCTACTTGGAGTACACTTCAAATCCCCCGGTCTTCCCTTATTTTAATACTTGCCCCCCCCCCAATCCAGTGAATGCCCCACCCCTCCACTCCCCATGGAGAATCACTGCTGCAGTAATTTACTATAAAGCCACAGGAAAGCACTGTATCCTTCAAAGTGCAGGGGAGGGAAGGAAAATGGAAGTAAAAGACAAGAAGGGGAAGGGAAGCAAGTTTGCCAACCCTCTGTTTTATTCCAATCCCCTGATTTTACAGCACGACAATCTAATGGGAGGTCGTGTAATCTAACCAAGCTCACATAATCAGTTAATGGCAGAGGAAGATCTTAAATACAAGTCTTCTGTTTGCTAATCCTTGTTGCTTTCCACAATGCCAAATTACCCTTCCCTTAACAACTCTTTAACTGAATGTTAAAATACAGTGGAAATGTGGTGGCAGGAGAGTGAAATATCTGGTTTCTCTCTCTCTCTTCACTCCCAATAGAAGTTCATTAGGTGAACACGATGACAAAGAAAATACCATGTACGAAGGCAAGGAACAGCGAAATCCTGTCACTGGCATTCAAGGAACTGAGAACAGCTGAGTACAATATAATTACAGGGCAAAACGTAAAAGAATGATGGCTAGCGTCAGGAACTGAGCCTGGAAGAGTAGGTGTAAAGGGCAATGCTTGCCACAGTAAAAAGAAAAGCCTGGACTTTGTCCTGTAGGCAATGAAAAGGCAGAGTCCTTGTATTACTTTATGTGACCTTACAAGTTTCATTCAGGAGAGACACACATGCACACACACACAGAGACAGAAAGACATTCTCAATGAATTTTTAAAAATCTCAACAAGTGGATACCAATGTGATGACTTAAAGCACAATAGATCCTCGATGTTTATGAAGGATCTCAAGATGTCCCAAAACATCTTGAAAAGTCCCCAAATTTGAGAATATTATTATAGCATAACACATTAGAGTACAACTAATTTTTTTTTTTTTACTCCTACAGACTTTCAGTGAGTCTCAAAACACTGAAATCACTTCTACTTATTTACATTACCATACAAATTGCAAAGGAGACTCATTTGCATCATGAAATTTAAGCGTCCACAGAATCTTTTAACACTTTTTGCCTTTTTTTTTTAAGGCCATACCTGAGGCATATGGAAGTTTCCAGGTTCAGGGTCGAATCAGAGCTAAAGCTGCCAGCCTACACCACAGCCACAGCAACGCAGGATCCTTAACCCACTGAGCGAGGCCGGGGATCAAACCCATATCCTCATGGATCCTAGCTGGGTACATTATCACTGAGCCATGAATGGAATGTCCCCCTCCCCCCCTTTTTTTTTGGCTGCTCCTTTGGCATATGGAAGTTCCTGGGCCAGGGATCAAACCTGTGCCACAGCAGCAACCCAAGCTGTTGCAATGACAACCCCAGATCCTTAATTCACTGCACCAGAAATTAAGGCAACTCCAGAATCTTACATTTTTAAATTTATTTTATTGAAGTATAGTTGATTTACATTGTTGTGTTAATTTCTACTATACAGCAAATTGGCTTCACACACACATTCTTTTTCATATTCTTTTCCATGAGGATTTATCATAAGATACTGAATACAGTTCCCTGCGGTATACAGTAGGAACTTGTTATTTATTCATTCAATGGGTAATAGTTTGCATCTACTTATCCCAAACTCCCTATCCATCCCTCCCCCACCCCAATTTTACTTCTTAATTTATCCAAATTCCTCTTCCCAGATGTATTGCCTTTTGCTTCTCCTTGGTCACTAGCACTAGGAATTAGCTCCCACCGCATAAACAGTGCTGGCAACAAAAGTTAATCTACAAAAAATATAGAATAACAAACTACACTGAGATGTGCCTACCAGGGGCAGACGAGGATCAAATTGGGCCCAGCAAAATGACAAATTATCATATGTCATACACCCTCCCAGTCATTCATGGATGAGTGAAAACCACAAGCGTTAATTTGTGAAAGACAGAGCTCTATTCTATCAGCAACTGACTAGTCAAAAAAAGCATCATGTACTCTTAAGAGCAAAGATCCCACTGGTCCCTTAAAAGCAGCAATGGCTATAACAACATAAATATTTGCATAGTGACTTGCAGCTTACAACACACACCTTACAATTTCGGTAGATGTAAGAAATCTTGTTTTAGTAAATTTACAACCTAGTTTTCCATTAGAACATTTTATTAAGAACGGAGAGTACTAGGTCTCTGAAGATGTTTCCTCCAGCGTTAAGTTATTCTTGGGGCCACCCGATGGCCAGAAGAAGGGAATTTCCTGTCTAAGCAGAGGTGCTGTGGAGACCGGAGCACTCTTCCTCACTGACTCGAACCGCCCATCAGGCAAATACTACCACATTCCACTCAGGAAACTGAGGCTCACAGAGGGTAAGAAGAGGAATATCTCTTTAGGAGCAAAGAAGTCTTTCCTAGAAGCTTTCTCCTTCCATCCTTTTCCCACCCCTCCCTCCAAAAGGGAGGCTCTCCTACATTTCTCAGTCGCTACGGTTCCTTCATATTTATTTATGCTGCCAAGGAGGCAATGGGAGGAAAATTTTCACAGAGAATCTGAAATGTGAGATGAGTCTTAACAAGTAGATATTGGACAAAGGAAAGGGAAAAGGAAAGGACATTTCTGGCAAGAGAAATAATACTGGCAAAGACAGACGAAGAGAAGAAACGGGCATGATAGGAGGATGCTGGTTAATTCTTTGAAGGAAAAACAGTGTGTGTGTGTGTGTGTGAGAGAGAGAGAGAGACAGAGACAGACACAGAGGCAGAGAGAAGTGGACAATAAACTGCAGAGATAGACCGGAGCCAGATCATGAAGCATTAACAAACAGCATAAGAAGAAACATGCACTTCCTTCTCTAAACCAAGGTCTCCTAAGAGACCGTGAATTAAACCCTGGGCCCAACTCACCCAAAGTGTAACTGTGTGATGAACACAAATAAAAACTTGAATCTACAGCTATCCAATGATCTTCAAAAGGACTCAGAAATAAAAAGCAGTGAAGAGCCATGATAACAGTGGGTTAACTGGCCTGGGAACGCTATATGCCACAGGGTGGACCGGGGGGTGCGGGGGAGAACTCCTACTCCAGGTGACGAGAAGTCACTTGTATAATTGTACAGGCAGGGATGTGTGCCCCAACACTTTCATTTTAGGAAGCTAACTGGCAATATCTGTGGAGGCTGATGGATTACCAAGAGAATCTTAAACATACACAGAGAGATAAGAAGGTATTGCCCTACTCCAGCTAAGAGGTTATAAGTACTTACATGAGAAAAACCCTAACTCCAGAGACTTTTTAAAGGCAAACTTGCTAGAACTTGTTGACCATCTGAACATGGGTTGAGACTGAGAAAGGAACTGAGCCTGGCTTACCACTCTACTTCTCCTCTCAAGTTTTTGCCATTCACTTCTTCCAGGCCATCATCAGGAAAAGGCAGGCAGTAATACAGCAGAGCAGCTGCAAATGAAAGGGTACCTCTTTCTTCCATTTGCGACCAGTCACCACAGCCTAACTAACCAGAAGATGCCAAATGTCCCCTCCTACCAGCAGAAAAGCTGGTGGCCTGGAACAGCAGTTGGCTATGACCGACATGCTGAACCCAAGCCCTGGTTTTTCTAAGTCTTACTGGAACACAACTATACCCACTCATTCCTGAATTGCTCATGGTCACTTTCAGGCGACAGAGGCAACATTGAATAGATGCAATACAGTCTGCATGGCCTGCAAAAAAAGCCTAAAGCATTTACTATCTGGACCTTTACAGAAAGTTGGCCAATGCCTGGCCTCAAACAAAAACAGACAAGTTGTACCTCCGGAAGTACTCCTTCAGTGCAACAGGTGGGAGCAACGTCAGAGGAAGGGTGTCCACGGACCACATTCAGCTGTGTGACGTCAGTAAGCATCGTATTAAGAGCCAGTGTTCTCAACTCATTTCAAAGCCTTGTTCTTTTCCCTCATTCTTCCACTAAAATCTACCTTCTCTCTCACCCAGGTTCTCTTTTGAAAAGGAAAAAGAAAACACTGCAAGCCAAGAGTCACCACGTAAAGGGCTGAAGTTATCTAACCTGAGAAACAAGGTCCTGACCTATCTGTGGAATACTGGCAGAAGAGTGGCTGGGTGGGCATTTTATTTTTGGCTGTGGCATGCAGTGGCTCAATGGGGACTCTCAGTTCCCAGACCAGGGCATGAACCTGAGCCACCGTGGTGAAAGCACCGAATCCTAACCACTCATTAGACCACCAGGGAACTCCTATGTAGGCATTTTAAATTAATGAATCTTAAATCTAAATTTCAGATATCAAAGAATAATTATTTCAAAAAAAAATAAAAACTAAGTTTTAGTTCATCCATTAAGCTCCACTGTCAGCCTCTATTAGACTAGACTGGGAAATTACATGTATGGTGGTGGTGATTTTTTTCAACATTTTTTTTTTTCCAGATGATATGAAACAAATACTTCAACATATCCAAACTGATCAACTCCAGGTGGCTATGTCAAAAATTAAAGAGTCTCATAAACACATCATCCACACACTCCCAAAAATCTACGATACATAGGATTTTATTCAGCAACTTGTTTTACCAATAACATGTTCGACCCAGAAATAAGTAATAACCCAGGATTCAAGAAATAAGCAACCACACTGATTTTAGAAACTCTACACCAGGGTTCTTCACCTTGGCACTACTGTCATCTGGAACTAGGTTAATTCTGTGCGAGGGGGACTCTGCTGGGCACGGCAGGCTGTTTGGTAGCACCTGTGGTCTCTCTCCACTAGATTAAGTCGTGCTGGCAATCAAGTGTCTCCAGATACCGTTCCCTGGGGGGCAAAATCGCCTCAGTTGAGAACCCCTGCTCCAAATGAATTATAATCTTTTAATGTTTAAAAACACAGTTAGTAGCAGATACTGCTTTCCAAGTCAACTAACTGTTTCACAGTCACGTTGGGTGTCCACTGAGCTGGAAACAACCTTGGAAATCATGTGGTCCAAACCACACATTTTACAGTAAGAAAAATAAGGGCCATAGAGGGCCACTGAGACAGTTGAGAGCAGAAGAGAGACAGGAGCCCGTAACTCCCAGGTGTCCTAAGAACCAACTCATTTCCACAGGTGCTTACGAAGCCTCTCTTGCCCTTTCCACATGAATTTTGGAACCAACTAGTCGATTTCTACCAAAAACAAACAAAAAGCCTCCTTAAGATTTTGATTGGGACTGCAGAGAATCAACAGCTCAGGTGGGGAGAGATTTCACCTTAGCAGTAGTGAGTCTTCCAACCCCTGCACAAAGAATATCTCCCCATTTATCTAAATGTTCTTTAATTTTGTTCAGCAATGCTGTGTAGTTTTCACTATTTCATACATGTGGCTATTGCCAATGGTGTTGGTTTTAATTAAATTTCAATTTCAGACCGTTTGTGGCTAATATAAAGACGTGCAATTAGTAGTTTTATATTGATTCCATAACTTTACTGAAGTCACTTATTAGGTCTAGTAATTTCATAGGTTCTATCAGATTTTCTACACAGTCACGTTTCAAAAAAAAAAAAAAAAAAGACACTCAACTTTTCCTTTCCATTCTAGATGCTTTTTACTTTTTTAAAATTTCTTTTTCTTGTTTGACTGCACTGTCTAGAACCTCCAGCACACTGTGGAACAGAAGGAGTGAGAGCAGCCAACCTTGCCTTATTTCTGGTCTTGGGGAGAAATCATTTGGTTTCCCACCATTATGGACTACCTTACTTGTAGTTGTTTTTCAGATGGAGGTGAAGAAGTTCCTTTCCAATCCTCATCTGCTCAGTTATTATCTGGACTGTAGGTAAGACTGTTATACACTTCTTGTGTGTGTGCATTTATTGAGAGATCACATGGTTTTTCTTTTTAGTAGCTTCAAGAGTGAATAACACTGATTGCTTTTTAAATGTTAGACTGACTTTGCATTCTTGGAATAAACCCCATTTGGTCATGATGTATTATATTTTTAAAATAAAATGTTGCATTCGGTTTCCTACAATGTGTTAGAACTTTTGCATGTATGCTCATGTGAAATATTTTTGTGCAGTCTTCTTCTCTCAGGATGTCTGTGTCTAGTTTGAATATAAGGGTTACGCTGGCTTCACAAAGTAAATAAGAAGCATTCCTTCCTCTGCAATTTTCTGCAAGTACTTGTACAGAACTGCTGTAAGGTATTCCTTAAATACCTAATATTCACTTATGAAGTACTCTGGGCCTGGAAGAGTTTTTTTGGTGGGAATATTTTACTCACAAACTTGATTTCTTTAACAGATACATGGCCACTCAGCTTGTCCATTTCTTCTGTTGTGCATAATATTCTCATTATCCTTTTATTATCTGTAGAATTCGAAATGATGTCACCTCTCTGTTAGAACTTTATCAATTTCACTGATTCTCCCAAAGAACCAGTCATGTTTCACCGATTTTGTCTATTATTTCTGTTTTCTACACATTAGTCTCTATCATTTCCTTTTTTCCAATTGCTTTGGTTTAAATTGCTTTTTAATTTCTTATGGTAGAGTGGAGGTCATTAATTTTTTTCTAATATAGATATTCAGGCTATAAATTCCCCCTAAGTTCTGTCTAATGAAATCTCACAAATTCTGACATGTTGTGTTTCATTATCATTCAATACAAAATCTTTTAATCTCCTTGAATTGTGATAGTTTCCAAGTACTAGTAAATTTTCCAAAGTCTTCTCTTAGTAATTTCTAATTTAATTCCATGGTGACCAGAGAACACAGGTTCTCAATCCTTTCAAATCATGAAGGCTTGTTTTATGACCTAAAAAATGATCCATCATAGAAAATGTTCCGTGGACACTTAAGAAAAATTAAGGAGAATATTTTGCTGTTGTTGAGATATTCTATAAATGTTAACTAGGTCAATTTGTTCAAAGTACTGTTCAAGTCCACTGTATCTTCTCAGTTTTCAATACTCAAGAAAAGGCATTGAAATATCCAGCTAAAATCACAGATTTGACTATTTCTCTTTGAAGTTCCATCAGTGTTTCTTTCATGTATTTTTGAAATTCTGTTCACAGAGGCGCAAACCTTTAGAACTATGTCCTCTTGATCAACTGACCTCTTTGTCATTTTATAATGATATCCTTTACCCTTGAAGATATCCTTTGTTCTGAAGAAGACTACTTTGTCCACTAGCATTAATATAGCCACTCGTATCTTTCTTTTAACTGTTATAAATAGGGTATATCTTTTCCCATCCTTTAATTTTAATATATTTATATCTTTATACTTAAAGTATGTTTCTTATAGGTAAGGACATAGTTGAGTCTTTTTAATCCAATCTGATAATTTCTTTTAACTGGTGTGTTTAGACCATTTATATTTAATGTGATTATGTCAATAGTTAGGTTTAAGTCTGTTATTTTACAATTTGTTTCTACTTGTTCTATGTTCTTCCCCCTCTTTTTATGCCTTCTTTTGAATTAAATGACAATACTGTCTGATTTCATTTTCTATCTTTTGATGGTTTATTACCTGTAACCTTTTTATTTTTTATTTTTATAGCCATACCTGTGGCATATGCAAGTTCCTGGGCTAGGGGTCAAATCAGAGCTGCAGCTGCTGGCCTACACCACAGCCACAGCAACAGTGGATCTGAGCCACATCTGCAACCTACACAGCAGCTTGCAGCAATGCCTTCACCCACTAGATGAGGCCAGGTATCAAATCCGCATTGTCACGGATTCTATGTCAGATTCTTATCCTGTTGAGCCACAAAGGGAACTCCTGTAACTTTTAAAATAAGACTGCTTCAGGATTTATAGAACACATCTTTTAACGTACCATGGTCTATCTTCAAGTGATATTGTACCACTTCACATTAAGACTCTTACAGTAGTATACTACCAAGTATTATATCTTGCCTACCTAACACCCTGTACCTCTTGGTTAAAATGGAAGAGAAGCACTAGAAAAATGTAAAAGTAGTGGCAACAAACGGAGACTTTCTCCTTCATTTCATTTAAAAAGGCAAATAAGAACTGGGAAGGAAACAGATGCTTAAAAATTAAAACTACAACCTTAACACTGGGTTCAAATCCTAGTTCTGCCACTTATATGTTATGCGACATAAGGCAAAATGTTAGCCTTCCTGCTTACCAGTTTCTACCTCTATAAAACGCAGGTAGTAACAGCATATTTTTCACCGGGTTACTGTGATGATCATATGAGTTAATATAGGTAAAATGCTTAGAAACAGCACCTGACAACTATTAAATGGTTAAAAAATAAAGGACACCCCTAAGATATTCTGAGTTCAGTTCCAGCCCACCACAATAAACCAAATATTGCAATAAAGCAAGTTACACCATTGTTCTGCTTTTCCAGTGCATATAAAAGTTATGTTTACAACTATAGTGTGGTCAGTTACGTATACAATAACATTACATCTAAAAAAATATTCCTATCTTAATTTAGAAATACTTTATTTTGAAAAGACACTAACCACCATTTGAGCCTTCAGAAAGTCAATCTTTTGCTGGTGGAGAGTCTTGCCTCGATGTCAATAGCTGCTGATCAGGGTGGTGGTTGCTGAAGGTTAGGAGACTATGGAAACTGCTTCAAATAAGACAACAATGACGCTTGCCACAGTGACTGACTTCCTTTCCTAAATGATTTCTCTGGAGCACACAGTGCTCTTTGATAGTGTTTTCCCACAGAATTTCTTTCCGAAGTTGGAGTCAATACTCTCAAACACTGCCACTCCTTTGTCATCTAGGTTTTTGTAGTATTCTAATCCCTTTGTTAAAATTTCAACTGTCAGAGCATCTTCACCAGGAGGAGATTCTTTATCAAACACTTTCTTGCCCATCCACAAGAAGCAACTCCTTATCCATTCAAGTTTTATCAAGAGATTGAAGCAATTCAATCACATCCTCAGGTTCCACTTCTCATTCTAGTTCTCTTGCTATTTCTACACCACAGCCATAGTTACTTCTTCCAGTCAAGTCTCGACTCCTTCAAAGTCATCCATGAGGGTTGGAATCTTCTTCCAAACTCCTGTCCATGTTGATATTTTGCCCTCTTCCCATGAATCATAAATGTTCTTACTGGCATCAAGAATAATGAATCCTTAGTAACCTAAATGTCCATCGACAGGTGAATGGATAAGGAAGATATAGTGCATACACACACGCACACGCACAACAGAATATTCCACAGCCATAAAAAAAAATAATAATGCCATTTGCAGCACCGTGGATGGACCTAGAGATCATCATAAGTGAAGTAAGCCATACAAATTATCATATGACATCGCTTATAGATGGAATTAAAAAAAAAAGACACAAATGAACTTAATTACGAAACAGAAACAGACCCACAGATAGAGAAAACAAATCAAGGTTACCAAAGAGGAAAAGGGGGGAGGGATAAATTAGGGGGTTGGAATGAACATATACATACCACTATATATAAAATAGATAACCAACAAGAACCTACTGTATAGCACAGGGAACTATACTCAGCATTTTGTAATAACCTATAAAGGAAAAAAATCTGAAAAAGAATATATGTAAAACTGAATCACTGTGCTGTACACATGAAACTAACATCACATTATAAATCAACTATACTGCAATTAAAAAAAAAACTTTTTGGAGGTCCCATTGTAGCTCAGCAGTAATGAACCTAACTAGTATCCATGAGGACGCAGGTTCGATCCCTGGCCTCACTCAGTGGGTTAAGGATCCGGTGTTGCCGAGAACTGTGGCGTAGGTTGCAGATGCAGCTTGGATCCTGCATGGCTGTGGCTGTGGTACAGGCTGGCAGCTACAGCTCTGATTCAATCCCTAGCCTGAGTACTTCCAAATGTCATGGGTGCAGCCCTAAAAAGACAATAAATAAATAAGTAGATAAATAAATTTTTAAAAGAATGATGAATCCTTTCCAGAAAGTTTTCAATTTACTTTGCTCAGCTCCATCATAAAAATCACTGTTTTTGGCAGCTACAGTCTTACAAAATCTTTTTCTTACAACAATACTTGAGAGTCAAAATTATTCTTTGATCCACGGACTGCGGAATGGGGATGTTCTGTTAGCAGGCATGAAAACAACATTAATCTTGTCCATCTCCATCAGAGCTCTTGGGTAACCAGGCGCATTGTCAATAAGCAGGAATATTTTGATAGGAATCTTTTTTTTCCGGGCAGTAGGTCTCAACAATGGACTTAAAATATTCAGTAAAACATGCTGTAAACACTGTTGGTGGGAATACGAATTGGTGCAGCCACTAGAGAAGAGTATGGAGGTTCCTTTAAAAACTATAGAGTTACCATACGATCCGGCAATCCCACTCTTGGGCAAAAGAACTCTAATTTGAAAAGATACATACACCCCAATGTTCATAGCAGCACTATTTATAACAGCCAAGACATGGAAGCAACCTAAATGTCTGTCGACAGATGAATGAAGATATGGTATACAAATATGCAATGGACTATTACCCATGAAAAAGAATGAAATAATGCCATTGCAGCAACATGGACAGACCTAGGAATTATCACACCAAGTGACGTCAGACAGAGACAAGTATCACATGAAATTACTTACACGTGGAATCTTGTAAAACAGAAACAGACTCGGAGACATAAAAAACAAACTTACGGTTACCAAAGGGGAAAGAGAGGTAGAGGGATAAATACAGGAGTTTGGGATGAACAGATACATACTACTCTAAATAAAATAAACAACAAAGACCTACTACATGAAACGGGGATTCAATTAAAACTAGACCACTGTTCTAATAACCTGTAATGGAAAAGAATCTGATACACACACACACACACACACACATATAAAATAAAACTGAATCACTTGGCTGCACATGTGAAACTAACACAAACAACACTGCAAATCAACTATAGTGCCATAAAAAGTTGTTCTGAAAACAAAAAACGAGCAAGCAAATAAACAAACAAACAAAACTCATGTTGTGAACAGAAGTGCCATCATCCAGGCTTTGTTCTTGCATTTGCAGAGCACAGGTAGGGCAGATGCAGCCTAATTCTTCAGGGCCACGGGATTGTTCAAATGGTAGATGAGCTCTGTGGCTTCAACTTAAAGTTCCCAGATGCATGAGGCCCTAACAACAGAGTCAGCCTGTCCTTTGAAGCTTTGAAGCCGGGCAACGACTTCTCTAGATTTCTTAGCTCCTAGATGGCATCTTCTCCCAACTGAAGGCTATTTCCTCTACTTTGAAAATCTGCTGTTTGGTGTAGCCACCTTCATTAATGATCTGAGCTAGATCTTCTGGAGAACATACTGCAGTTTCTACATCAACACTTGCTGCTTCACTTCGCACTTTTATGTTATGGAGATGGCTTCTTCCTTAAACCTCATGAACCAACCTCTGCTAAGCTTCAAACTTCTCTTCTGTAGCTTCTTCACCTCTCCCAGTCTTCAAAGAACTGAAGAAAGTTAGAGCCTTGCCCTTGATCAGGCTTTGGCTGAACATTTGATCTTCTGTCCAGGGCACTCAAACTTTCTCCATTGTGAGCAATAATGCTGTTTTGTTTTATCATTCATGTGTTCACTGAGTAGTACTCTCAATTTCCTTCAGGAACTTCTCCTGTGCATTCATAACTCAGCTAAATGTTTGGCCAAGAGACCTAGCTTTCAGCCTGCCTCAGCTTTCAACATGCCTTCCACACTAAGCTTAATCATTTCTAACTTTTGATTTAAAGCAAAAGACATGTGACTCTTCCTTCCCCTTGAACATTTATTTAAGGCCACTGTAGGGTTATTAACTGGCCTCATTTCAATACCCCATTTTGGATAAGGAGGGCCCCAAGAGAGAGATGGGCAGAGAAGGGGGAGTGGGGGGCAGACAATGACCAGTTGGTAGAACAGTCCGAACAAACACAACAGTTACTAAGTTCACTCTTACATGGGTAAGGTTCATGGCGCCCCCCCCCCCAAATTACAACAGTAACATCAAAGATCACTGATCATAACAAATATAATAATGAAAATCTTGACATATGGTGAGAATTACTACCAAAATATGACCCAGAATGCTCATCTCATTTTTTACAGATGTGAAATGAGAACAGTTAAACAACCTGCCCAAGGTCGCACAGCTGGTGTAAGAAAGAGCCAGAATTCTATCAAAACCCTGACACCAAAGCCTGTACTCTTTCTTCGGGGAAAAACAAAACAAAACAAAACAAACAAAACAAAAAAACTAGATGTGGTCTCAAGAAGAAGAAGTTGTAGAGAAACAGAAGAGTACCTACAGAGCCAGAGAGCAGAATCTTCAATCTCATATTCAATCCTTCTCTCACTATGTGGCTTCTTCCTTACAGTTTTCCGCATCTCTCCTCACAGATGTCCTGTTCTTTTCTGGGAGTTCCTCAACTCCTCTCTCATTTCTGCAATTCACAGCTTCTGCTGATACTTACTTTTCAGCCTCTTCAACTTGGGTTTTACAGAATTCTACACTAATGTATCATTCCAGCTTCAGCTCCTATGGCTCAACAGCAAATCAACTCCATATTTCCTACAAATGGCTGCAATTTTCCCCACCCACAATCCTAGGGTGTTAGCTGGTTTACAGATTAGTGGCCCTTAGGTCAAGTGCCCACTCCTGGGCCAACCAGGTGCAATGAGGTCTGTTTCTCTGCAATGTACTGTGGAAAAAGTAGATGTCCTTCTAAGGAAATGTAGGCACACCAGAATTATAAAACCCATGTCTAGGACACTGAGTCAGCTAAGACACCTTTAATCTGGGGCTCAAAAATCTTGTCAGTATTTTTCATCTATTTAGTTATAGTAATTAAGCAGTTATAACTACAAATTTTGGTTGTTATTAAGCAGATCATATAATTTACAGTGTCGTACAAGTAAGACACGGACACAGCTCCAGCTATTGTTAAGTCAAGGGTGGCCAATATAATTCAACAATATTACGAATGTCATTATATCAATGTCATCTATCATTTTCAACTCTGCTCAGAGACAGAAATAGTATAAACATCAATAACCCTAACCATTCCTATAGCTACACCTGTTGAGCCACAACGAACTGAGGCAGATGAGGGGGTCAGATGTGTTGACACTATTACTACAGCCAATTCACAGCTGCCCACACTGTTTAAACAAGAACGGCAGAGACGCTTCAACAAAACTGCTAGTTCCCTTAAGTTCAAACCTTCAAAACTGTAACCCTAAAAATCTTTTTGCAGATGAGTTCTACCATATACCTTTTGGCTTTTCTTACTGACAGAGGAAAGCTCTGAGTTGAAAACCTTCTGCCACATAATTAGCTAAGACCAAGTAACAGGGACAGAGAGGAAGAAGTACAGAGAAAACTTATTAATGCTGCTTTCCTAGTAATACTGTTTTAAGCCTTCTTGTTGTGAAGATTATCTAATACATATCAAAGTAGAAACCCCTCTCCCTTTTGATTTTTTTTAAAGAAGACTGGTTATAGGGAATTTCCTGGTGACCCAGCAGTTAAGGATTTGGCATTGCCACTGCTATGGCTCGGTTTCAACCCCTGGCCTGGGTACTTCTGCATGCCACCGGTGTGCCCCTATGCTGCAGCTGTGGTAATGCCAGATCTTTTAACCTACTGCACCAGGCCGGGGACCAAACCTACACCTTTGCAGCACCGGAGCCACTACAGTCAGTTTCTTAACCCACTGCACCATGACGGGAACGCCCTTCATATACTTTACTTTTAAGGACTGAATAATCTGGTCTCATTTTATCAAATTATTCTCTCCCCGCCCCTCAAAAAAACCCTTCAATCCAAAGCATGCCAAAAAAGACTAACTCCTGATGCTTCATCTTCAATAAAGTCATTCCCAAATACGTGTGTCACCTTAATGAAACACATTCCTTAAGGGCCATTCCTGCCCTCACTGAGCATCCCTCCTCTCCTGCAAGCTGCTCTCTCATCTGACACAGAACTACATCCGACCTTACATTATTTACTGTGGTTTCACATGTAAGATTTCATCTCTCATCAAGACAGTGTAAACAAGAAGTGCAAAATCTAAGGCTTACTCTTCTATGCTAAGATTCACAAGTACTGGGCTCACAGAAAACATTCAAAAATACTGTTGACAAAAAGAAGCAAGTCAAAAGCAGAGTTTCTTATTCAAGGATAGATAGCCTCAAAACATTTCTCTTTTAATAGACTTAGCCCTGTACTCTCAGCCTTAAGAGACAGGATGCGAACCACACAAACTTACAAATAATATATCCACAAAATTCAAACTGCAAAGGAAAAGCAGCAGAAGTCATCCTAGTGATAATTAATAACAGCTATGTCAATCCAATCTAAAATACATGCTAATCCCTACCTACAAAAGCTATGAAGATGTCAGCACATTCACAGAAGAGCAACTTAAGAGCAGCTAAACAGAAAACATAAAGAGGGAGTGCCTGGTGTGGCTCGGCAAGTCAAGAGCCCAGCTATTACCCATGAGGATGCAGGTCTGGTCCCTGGCCTTGCTCAGCGGGTTAAGAATCCAGCGCTGCCGTAAACTGGGGTGTAGGTCGCAGATGTGGCTCAGATCCCGTGTTGCTGTGGCTGCGGCACAGGCTGGCAGGGGCAGCTGTGATTCTACCCCTAGCCTGCTAATCTCTATATGCTGCAGGTGCAGCCCTGAAAAAGGAAACAAACAAACAAACAAAACTGAAAGAAAGAAAACATACAGATTTGTCATGTAAGCAAATTCCAGGAAAGTTCTAGTCAAACCCAGAGAAGTCTAAATCAGAATTTGAAGAGATCGAACGAGTAATTTACTCTCATAACCCTAGAGATCTAGAGTAACCCCAGATACAAGAGAAGCTAGGTTGTGATTAGTACACTTGATCTTCGAGGTCCTGAGAGGAGGAAGAGTGAAGATCTAATTGGGCTAAGTGCCTTGCTTACATTTTCTCATTTAATCCGTACAGTGATCCGATGAGAACACATTCTTATACCCATTTTACAAATAGGGAAGATGAATGTTAAGGAAATTAAGTAACCTGCCCAGATTCATACAAACTTAAAGCACAAGATTAAAACTATCACCTACGTTGCAAAATATTATTTTAAATTTAATTAATATTTTTAAACTAGTTATTTGACTGGTTCTAAGAATACTCAGATGCATTATTTAAGGCAATAAATAATCACAATTTTAATATTCACAATCTTTTTATTGCTAATTAAAATGTATATTTAATAGAAAATTCAACTGATAATTTTTAGACTAGACCCAATCAAAATGCATAGTCATATTAATGTTTCTCAATCACATCTGAATATATCATCCCTTCCTTGTTCAAAAAACTGTTAGCAGTACAACTAGAGATGATCATACCAAGTGAAGTCAGAAAAAGACAAAAGCCGTATGATATAACTTATGCGAACTCTCAAAATATGACACAAATGAATTTATCTACAAAACAGAAACAGACTCACAGATACAGAGAAGAGACTTGTGGTTGCCAAAGGGGATGGGAGAAGGACTAGGATGGACAAGGAACTTGGCGTTAGTAGATGCAAACTGTAACATTTAAAATGGATAAATATGGTCCTACGCTATAGCACAGGGAACTGTATCCAATCTCCTGGGATAGCCCATGATGGAAAATAATAGTTTATAAAAATGTATACATGTGTATGACGGAGTCACTTGGCTGTAGAGCAGAAGGTGACACATTGTAAACCAACTGTACTTTAAAAAGTACGTGAAAAAAGCTGTTAGTGCATTTAATTTTATGACAACTGGCTAAACATTGGATAAAAAGACAAAAATGAGATCTTACATTAAAATAAATAGGATGAGTTAAAGATGAAAAACATTTAAGGCATAAAAATACAGAAGTAAACATAGGTGAATTTTTGTTTCTAATGTTGGCATAGGAAAGTCTTTCTAGAACTGACAATGGAAACAGAAACAGTAGAAAAGACTGATCTGACTCAAGAAAACATAAGACGTATGTAGACAGTAAAACATATATATTTCCTTAATTCTAGGATGAATATTTCCTCACCTTTTACATCTCTGAAATCAGATAACTTTTTTTCTTCTGCTTTTTAAGGCTGCCCCTGCAGCATATGGAAGTTTCCAGGCTAGGGGTCTAATCGGAGCTACAGCTGCCAGCCTACGCCACAGCCACAGCAACTTGGAATCTGAGCCCTGCCTGTGACCTACACCACAGCTCGTGACGACGCCAGATCCTTAACCCACTGAGCGAGGCCAGGGATCGAACCCACAGCCTCATGGTTCCTAGTCGGATTCGTTAACCACTGTGCCACAACAGGAACTCCCAGGTATCTCTTAAAACTAACAGAGCGCCATGGTTTAACTGACAGTCATATTTCTACCCTTAATTAGACATTAAAAAGTATATCTCCAAATTGAAGCCAATTTAGACTTACTAAAATACTCTTAAGTTAGGTGACAAAAAATAGGGAAAAGATCCACAACAAGCAACAAATAGTCTTCGTACACAAAGAGCTCTTATATGTTATACTAATGTTAAATAATGGGGTGCTTCAACTGCCCTGATTATATTTCATTCTTAAGTTAGGGATCAATTTATTAATCTTTATGCATTTTTTTGTTAATCTATTTCTTCAAGACTCAGCAATAAGAATATGTAGAAAAGATATGAAAAGAGAGTAAAAGATATGAAAGGAAAATTGTAGCACAGGAGTTCCCATTGTGGCTAGTGGTTAACGAAGCTGACTAGTATCCATGAGGATGCAGGTTCAATCCCTGGCCTTGCCAGATTAAAGATCTGGCATTGCCATGAGCTGTGGTGTAGGTCACAGATGCAGCATGGATCTGGTGGTGGCTGTGGCATAGGCCGCAGCTACAGCTCTGATTCGACCCCCTAGCCTGGGAACTCCATATCCCATGAGTGCGGCCCTAAAAATCCAAAAAAAAAAGAGAGAGAGAGAGAGAGAAAAGTGCAGCATGAATGTCCAAAAACACAAAAATATAAATTTCACTGAAAACTTAAAAAAATGCAAATTAAAACAGGGAGAACGTATTACATAACGGATCAGTATCTATTTTTTTTTTTTTTAAAGCTAATCACCAAGTCAATAAGAGTACAGAGAAACAATTACACGTCATGGGCAAGAACGCAAATATACTTAACTTCCAAACAAGCAATTCATCCTCTTTTTAGGAACTCATCAAAACGAAATGATCAGAAAAGTATAGCAAGACCTATAAAAAAATATGTTAACCCTATAACTCTTCATAATATGTAGAAGTTAGAAACAACCTATAAAATTAGAAACAACCTAAGTTTCCATCAAGAAGTTGCCTAACCCCAACACGAAGTGATTTAATGCAGCCATTAAAAACAAGGGTAAAAAGAAACTGTCTTTGGAAGTGATACAAGTATCCTTGGAAATATACGAAGGCTTTTTATATGAGCTCCAGATTTTAAAAACATTTTTTTTCTTTTTTTCTGGCTTGATTTTTTTTTAATTGAGCTATACATAAATATTAAAATGTATTTATAAATTTTTACTATGTAGACATGTAACCAGTCAAATCAAGATATAAGAGTTTATGGTTTAAAGCTATTATGAAAAAGACTTTTTTCAGATTTCGTAACATTTGTATTGCTTCTTAATTTAGATATTTGTATTAATAGAACAAAAAAGATCAAACAACCCAGAAAAATATAATAAAGAAAAAAAGCCCTGGTACCTAACCACATAGACAGCTACCACTTTAAGATTTATGTTTTACATAACTGTAATTATGTTAAAAATGCTCTTTTTCCCAAACAACCTCCTTTCCTTTACTTTCTTACTTCCTTCTCTCCCTCTCACACTTTACATTTGGTGTGCAACATTTTTTCCAACCTTACAAGATCCACTTGCACTCTTACACACAGAGACACAGGATTTTTGTTATATAAAAATGGGATATGGGGAGCTCCCGTCGTGGCGCAGTGGTTAAGGAATCCCACTAGGAACCATGAGGTTGTGGGTTCGATCTCTGCCCTTGCTCAGTGGGTTAAGGATCCGGCATTGCCATGAGCTGTGGTGTACGTTGCAGACACGGCTTGGATCTGGCGTTGCTGTGGCTGTGGCGAAGGCCAGCGGCTACAGCTCCCTATAGACCCCTAGCCTGGGAACCTCCATATGCCGAGGGAGCGGCTCTAGAAAAGGCAAAAAGACTTTCGTATGTTGAACCATCTTTGCGAACCTGGGATGAATCCCACCTGGTCACGGTGTACGATCTTTTTGACATGTTGTTGGATTCAGCTGGCTAAAATTTTGTTCAGAATTTTTGCGTCTATATTCATCAAAGATATTGGCCAACAGTTTTCTTTTTTGTTGGTATCTCTGTCTGGTTTTGGAATTAGGGTGATGGCGGTGTCATAGAATGTCTTTGGGAGTGCTCCTTCTTCCTCAACCTTTTGAAAAAGTTTAAGGAGGATGGGCACCAAATCCTCTTTGTATGTTTGGTAGAATTCGCCTGTGAAGCCATCTGGTCCTGGGCTTTTATTTGTAGGGAGTATTTTTATGACATATTCAATTTCATTTCTAGTGCTCAGTCTGTTCAATTGGTCTATTTCTTCTTGATTCAGTTTTGGCAGGCTCTAAGATTCTAGAAAGCTGTCCATTTCTTCCAGATTGTCAAATTTGTTGGCATATAGTTGTTCATAGTATTCTCTTATGGTTTTTTGTATTTCTGCAGTATCTGTTGTGATTTCTCCCTTTTCATTTCTAATTTTGTTTATTTGGGTTCTTTCCTCTTTTTAGTGAGTCGAGCCAGGGGTTTGTCAATTTTGTTTACCTTTTCAAAGAACCAGCTCTTGGTTTTATTAATTTTCTCTATTATTTTTTTGAATCTCTATTTTATTGATTTCCTCTTTGATCTTTATAATTTCCTTTCATCTGCTGACTTTTTATTCTTCTTTTTATTCTTCTTTTTCTAATTCATTTATGTGGTGGGTTAAGTTGTCAATTTGAGATCTTCTTTTTTGAGGAAGGCCTGTATTGTTACGAATTTCCTTCTGAGCACTGCTTTTGTGGCATTCTGTAGATTATGAGTGGTTGTGCCTTCATTATCGTTTGTCTTGAGGTATTTTTTAATTTCCTTCTTGATTTCCTCACTGACCTATTAGGTTTTTAGTAGCATGTTGTTTATTCTCCATGTAGTAGGTTTTTTCTCATTTCTTTTCCTATGGTTGATTTCTAGTTTCATACCATTGTGGTCAGAGAAGATACTTGAAATAATTTCTATGCTCCTAAATTTGTTGAGGTTAGCTTTGTGCCCCAATATGTGATCGATTCTTGGGAATGTTCCATGCGCACCTGAGAAGAATGGGTGTTCTGATTTTTTTGGAGGTAGTGTCCTGAAGATGTCAATTAAGTCTAACTTTTCTATTGTTTCCTTTAGGATCTCTGTTGCTTTATTGGTTTTCTGTCTAGAGGATGTGTCCATTGATGTGAGTGGGGTATTAAAGCCTCCTACTGCAATTGTATTCCCATCAATTTCTCCCTTTATGTCTGTTAATATTTGTTGTATGTATCAATCAACATCATACACCACATTAACAAAAGTGAAAAACCATATGATCGTCTCAATAGATGAAGAAAAAGCATCTGACAAAGTCTGACATCCATTTATGATTAAAAACTCTCGCCAAAGTGGGCATAGAGGGAACATTCCTGGATATAATCAAAGCCATTTATGACAAACCCACAGCAAATACTCAATGGAGAAAAATTGAAAGCCTTCTCACTCAAATCAGGAACAAGACAGGGATGCCCACTCTCACCACTGCTATTCAACATAGTTTTGGAAGGCCTAGCCACAGCAATTAGACAAACAAAAGAAATAAAAGGCATCCAAATAGGAAGAGAAGAGATAAAGCTGTCACTGTATGCAGATGACATGATACTCTATATAGAAAACCCGAAGGACTCAACCCCAAAACTACCTGAACTGATCAACAACTTCAGCAAAGTAGCAGGATATAAGATTCACATTCAGAAATCCGTTGCATTTCTGAATACTAACACTGAAATATTAGAAAAGGAATATGAAAATACAATACCTTTTAAAATTGCACCCCCAAAAATCAAATACCTCAGAATACACCTGACCAAGGAGGTAAAGGACTTACATGCTGAGAACTATAAAACATTAATCAAGGAAATTAAAGAAGACATAAAGAAATGGAAAGATATTCTGGGTTCCTGAATTGGAAAAATTAATATTGTAAAAATGGCCATACTACCCAAAGCAATCTACAGATTCAATGCAATCCCTATCAAATTACCCATGACATTTTTCACAGAACTAGAACAAACAATCCAAACATTTATATGGAACCACAAAAGACCCAGAATTGCCAAAGCAATCCTGAAAAACAAAAACCAAGCAGGAGGCATAACTCTCCCAGACTTCAAGCAATATTACAAAGCCACAGTCATCAAAAACAGTGTGGTACTGGTATCAAAACAGACAGACCAACTAAGGGAACAGAATAGAGAACCCAGAAATAAACCCTGACACCTATGGTCAATTAATCTTTGACAAAGGAAGCAAGAGCATAAAATGGGAAAAAGAAAGTCTATTCAGCAAGAATTGTTGGGAAAACTGGACAGCTGCATGCAAATCAATGAAACTAGAACACATCCTCTGGAGTTCCTGTCGTGGTTCAGTGGTTAACGAATCCAACTAGGAACCATGAGGTTGTGGGTTCAATCCCTGGCCTTACTGAGTGGGTTTAGGATCCGGCGTTGCCGTGAGCTATGGTGTAGGTCGCAGACGTGGCTTGGATCCTGCACTGATGTAGCTCTGGCGTGGACCGGTGGCTACAGCTCTGACTGGACCCCTAGCCTGGGAACCTCCATGTGCCATGGGAGCGGCACTAGGAAAGGCAAAAAGACAGGAGAAAAAAAAAAAAAGAAAAAAAAGAACACACTCTCACACCATGCACAAAAATAAATTCAAAAGGGCTCAAAGACTTAAATATAAGACAAGACACCATCAAACTCCTGGAAGAGAACACAGGCAAAACATTCTCTGACATCAACCTCATGAATATCTTCTCAGGGCATTCTCCCAAGGCAAAAGAAATAAGAGCAAAAATAAAGCAATGGGACCTAATCAAACTGACAAGCTTTTGCACAGCAAAGGAAATCAAAAAGAAAACAAAAAGACAACCCACAGACAGAATGGGCGAAAATCTTTGCAAATGAATCGACTGACAAGGGATTAATCTCCAAAATTTATAAACACCTGCTGCAGCTCAATACCAAAAAACAAACAACCCCATCAAAAAATGGGCAGAAGATCTAAACAGACAGTTCTCCAAAGAAGACTTACAGATGGCCAAAAAACACATGAAAAGATGTTCAACATCACTGATTATTAGAGAAATGCCAATCAAAACCACTATGAGGTACCACCTTACACCAGCTGGAATGGCCATCATCCAAAAGTCTACAAACAATAAGTGCTGGAGAGGGTGTGGAGAAAAAGGAACCCTATTACACTGTTGGTGGGATTGTCAATTGGTGCAACCACTGTGGAAAACAGTGTGGAGATTCCTCAGAAAACTGAAAATACAACTACCCTTTGATCCAGCAATCCTACTCCTGGGGCATCTATCCAGAGAAAACCATGACTCGCAAAGACACACTGTACTCCGATGTTCACTGCAGTGCTATTTTCAATAGCCAAGACATGGAAACAACCTAAATGTCCATCAACAGAGGAGTGGATCAAGAAGAAGTGGTACATATACACAATGGAATATTACTCAGCCATTTAAAGGAACGAAATACTGGCATTTTTTGCAACATGGATGGACCTAGAAACTATCATGCTAAATGAATTCAGTCAGACACGAGACACTAACATCAAATGCATATACGGACAAAACGTTCCTTAAAAAAGACACATGCCACCTGCATGTTCATTGCGGCTCTGTTCACAACAGCCAAGTGCTGGAAACAACCCAAATGTCCATCGATAAATGATTGGATTAGGAAGATGTGGTATATACACACAATGGAATACTACTCAGCCATAAAAAAGAATGACATAATGCCATTTGCAGCAACATAGATGGAACTAGAGACTCTCATACTGAGTGAAATAAGTCAGAAAGAGAAAGATAGATACCATATGATATCACTTACAACTGGAATCTAATACATAGCACAAATGAATGTTTCCACTGAAAAGAAAATCACAGACTTGGAGAATAGACTTGTGGCTGCCCAGGGGGAGAGGGAAGGAGTGGGAGGGATCAAGAGTCTGGAGTTAATGGATGCAAACTATTGCTCTTGGAATGGATTTACAATGAGATCCTGCTGTGTAGCATTGAGAACTATGTCTAGATACTTACATTGCAACACAACAATGGGAGGAAATAGTATGTATACATGTATGTGTAACTTGGTCCCTATGCTGTACAGCAGGAAAAAATAAAAAGGCAAAAAGACAAAAAAAAGTTACATATTCCTCAGTATCTTGCTTTTCTCAAATATAGTGGCAATGTTCCCACATCACCAATTATTTCTGTAATGTCTTGTTTTTTTTAACACCTTTGAGATGTAATTCACATACCACACAATTCACCCATTTACAGTACACAATTTTAATGGTATGTACAACCATCAGTACAGTCAATTTTAAATCATTTTTATAACTTAAAAAGAAACCCTTTTTTTGTCTTTTCTAGGGCCACTCCCGCAGCATATGGAGGTTCCCAGGCTAGGGGTCTAATCAGAGCTGTAGCTGCTGGCCTACAACACAGCCACAGCAATGCAGGATCCGAGCCGCGTCTGCAACCTACACCACAGCTCACGGCAGTGCCGGATCCTTAACCCACTGAGCGAGGCCAGGGACAGAACCTGCAACCTCATGGTTCCTAGTCTGAATCGTTAACCACTGCACCACGACGGGAACTCCAGAAACCCTCTTCTCTTTAGACCTCCTCATTCCCCACCTCCGACCTCAAGCAAACCATTAATCTTTCTGTCTCCACGAAATTTCCCTGTTTGGCATATTTCACATGAATGGAGTCATAGAATATGTAGCCTTTTGTGACTGCTTCTTTCACCTAGCATAATGTTTCAAAGATTTACTGATAACGAACCATTTATCAGTACTTTACCCCTTTTAAGGGCTAAATAACAATCCACTGTACGGGTATACCGTATTTTGTTCATCCACTTGTTGGGTGATGGACATTTGGGCTGTTTCTGTTTTTTTTTGCCTACAATGAATAATGCTGTCATAAATATCTGTGAAGAATTTTTTGTGGGGACAGGTTTTCATCTCTCGGGCATTTACCTAGGAAAGGCACTGCTGGGGTCACGTGGTAACTCTCTGTTTAATCATCTTGAAGAACTGCCATGCTATCTTCCAAAGTAGCTGTGTAATTTTACATTCCTATTAGTGTATCAGGGATCCAATCTCTCAACATCCTCATCTACACTTGCCATCATCTAACTTTTTGATTCCAGCCATTCTGGTAGTATGAAGAGGTGTCTCATTGCAGTCTGATTTCATTTCCCTTACAGCCAATGATGCTGAGCATTTTTTCATGTTACTTACTGTATATCTTCTTTGAGAACTGCCTATCCAGATCCTCTGTCCATTTTTAAACTGGGTTGTCTTTTTATTACTGAGTTGAAGAGCTGTTCTCAATATATTGTGAATGCACATCTTTTACCAGATAACTTGATTTGCAAATATTTTTTCGTGTTATGCAGATTATCTTTTCACTTTCTTCATGGTTTCAAGCAGAAGTTTTAAATTTTGATGAAATATAATTTATCTCATTTTTGTTTTGTTGTTTCTGGTTTTGGTGCCGTATCTAAGGTCACAAAAATCTGCCTATTCCAAGGTCATGAAAATTTACCCCTATGTTTCTTCTCAAATCCTTGTCTTCTGATGTGCATATACATTGATTTCTACTGGTCTCTACCAAGAAGTGAAACTGATGGATCACAGGGCATACACATGCAGAGCTTTAACAGATGCTGATGAAGAATTTTCCAAAGAGTTTGTTTCAATTTTCAAACCCACCTGACATGGACGTGTGTCCCAAGTGCTTTACATTCTTATTAACACTGAGTAGTTTCAGACTTTTTCATTAACACCATTTCTGGTAGGTATGCAGGGGTATCACATAATCGTTTTAATCTGCAATTCTCTGAAACTTATGCCTGAGCACTTTTTCACCTTGGCCACATGGATAAGTCATTTTATAAATGCCTGTTTCCGTCTTTTGCCGGTTTGCTTTAAAATTGGTTGCCAGTATATTTTTTTGGCTTGTATAATTTTTGTGTGCTTTGGATACAACTCCTCTGTCATACGGTATGTACTGTGGACACTTTCTCCACTGTGTCACTTGCCTTTTCACTCTTTTAATAGTATCCTTTGATGAACAGAAGTTCTTATTTTTTTAAATTTTTTATTAGAGTATGGTTGATTTACAATTTGTGCCCATTTCTGCTGTACGGCAAAATGACCCAGTCATACACACACACACACACACACACACACACACACACACACACACACACACACATATATATATACACATATATATATATACATTCCTTTTCTTGTATCATCTTCCAAAAAATATGGAACACTTCACGACTTCGCATGTCAACCTTGAACAGGGGCCATGCAAATCTTCTCTGTATGGTTCCAGTTTTAGCGTATGTGCTGCTGTAGTGAGCACCAGAAGGTCTTATTTGCTGAAGAACAATGTATCGATCATTTTTTTCTGGCACTTCCTGTGTCCTCTTTTTTTTAAAAAAACCTTGGCGTTCCTGTCGTGGCACAGCAGAAACGAATCCGACTAGGAACCATGAGGTTTCGGGTTCGATCCCTGGCCTCGCTCAGTGGGTTAAGGATCCGGCACTGCCGTGAGCTGTGGTGTAGGTCGCAGACGCGGCTCCGATCGGGCATTGCTATGGCTGTGGTGTAGGCCGGCAGCTGCAGCTCTGATTCGACCCCTAGACTGAGAACCTGCATATGCCGCGAGTGCGGCCCTAAAAAAGACCAAAGACAAAAAAATAAAAAAATAACAAAATTAATTACAAAAACCTCTATTAACACGGAGTCGTGGAGATTTTTTGTTTTCTTACAGAAATTTAATGTTTCACCTCTGACATTACATCTCCAGTTCCTTCAAGGAGTGCATAATCCTAATGCTGCAAAACTATGTCAGAGAAGAGGGAGCTCCCTTTTGTCCCAGCGGTGAAGGATTCAGAGCTGTCACTGATTTGGCTCCTGTCACTGCTGTGACATGAGTTCAATCCCTGGCCAGGGAATTCCCACATGCTGCAGGCATGGCCAAAACCAAACAAATAAACAAACCATTTCAGAGAAGAGGAGAGAAGGGAAAGCTTCACAAGTGAATTTATGAAGCCAGCATAACTTTGAAGTCATAATACACACATATAAATCTCTGATAAATGTATCTATTGATAAAAGTAAATTAAGAAAAAAATTCTAAAGCAGTGGCAAATCAAGTTCAGCGAGTTAGAGGGGGAAAAGCCTAAAGCAACACAGCTACATAGGGTTGGATCCAATAATGCAAACAGAAGATAATCTATTAATGAAATAATCCTATTAGCAGATTAGTGCAGAAAATAATACCACCTCCACCAATACAGAAAAAGCCTATGGTGAGATTCAATACTTACTTATGATATTAAAGGAAAAAACATAAAACTAAGGTTAGAAGGTATTTCTTAATCTTTTAGTTATATTACCAAAAACTTATAGTAAGGTGGGAGAAATATGAAGATTGGTAAAACAGTAGTTCAAACTTTCAGTGACAAGATAAAAAAAAGTCTGAGGATCTAATGTATAATACGGTAACTAATGTTGATAATACTGTATTGCATAACTGAAATTCACTAAAAAAGTAAAACTTAAGTGCGCTCACCAAAAAAGCAGTAACTATATGAGGTGACAGGTATATGAATTAACTCAATGGGGGGAATCCTTTCACAGTGTATACATGTATCAAATCATCATCTTGTATACTTTAAATAGCTTACAATTTTGTCAATTATACATCAGTAAAACCGGAAAAATACATTTAATAACATCTATTGTGTTCTCTCTTCTCTGCATAATTGTCCTTTCTTGGTAAGGTCTGTGTGTGTGTGTGTATAATTCAGTTATGTGTCAGTTAAAATAGAAATGTAATAAAGGCAAATATTTTTGTCTCTTTGTTTAGAGCTATATCCCCAGACCAAGGACTATTCCTGGTACACAGAAAATGCTCCTTGACTTTTTTAGAATGAATAAACAAATGAATGATTTCTAAATCAAAATTTGCATTTGGAAAAAAATTACAGTATTTTCTTTTGGCATTTCTCTAGAAATAAGCAGTTATATAGGCCAAATACACACATACATATGTATATAGTACTTATCTATAAAAGCAGTTCTGATGATTAATTTTAAAAACTCTGATTTAAAAAAAAAGTATAATAAGATACCATACTTAATGAAATTTTAGAAGTATTCCTATTAAAGTCAGGAATATGAAATTCAGAATCATCTATCTCTAGTGAGCCCTTAATGCTGACTGGCAGTAACACTATATTTCCCTGTTCTATTCTATTTGCTTTTTCCACACTTTGATGGATGAGTATGTATTTTCTGTTGTCAAACCTCCAATACATACTCCCAAGAAAATTCTTCCTTACTCTCGGCTAATGATCTTGCTTCTCATACATTAATAGAACATCTCAGAGGAGTGCTTCCTCAGCCACTACCTTCATGTTTCTGTCCATATATTCTGTTCTCTCCCAATTCAATCTATCTACAGATAAAACTCTCCCTACTTCTAGCAAAGGAAAGGCTAATCCTTCCACCTATGCATAGACTGGCGTCAGCAAACCATAGCCTATGGCTGCTTTCATGCTACAAACGCAAAGCTGAGTAGTACTAACAGAGACTGCATGGCCCAGAAAGCCTAGAACACATACCATTCAGCCCTTAAAGAAAAAACTGGCTGCTCCATGTGCTAGAACACCTCTCATCTAACATGGACACTGTCGGTTGAAAGGTCCCCTAAGTCCCAGGGCCAAGAAATGAAGATCCGCAGAAGACACAACCAACATCAGAGACATACTGGATATACTTACTGATGACAAAGAAAAGACCTCAACAAGTACAGGTCACCCATAAATGATGAAGACTAAAGGGCATGAGACTTTTTTTGACAACCACAAGAAGCTAGAAAATTAGAGTATAATCTCTTAATGTTTTTTTTTTTTTTTAATGGCCACACCTGCACCATATGGACATTCCTGGGCCAGGGACTGAATCAGAGCCACATCTGCTAACGAGGCCCCACCTGCAGCAATGCTGGTCCTTTAACCCACTGTGCTGGACTGGGAATCGAACCTGAGCCTCTGAAGTAAACTGAGGCACTGCAGTCAGGTTCCTGACCTACTGCACCACAGTGGGAACTCCTACAATCCCTTAAATTTTGAGGGAAAATTATTTCACCTTACAATTCTCCACCCAGGCCAGCCAAATTATCAACCAGGTGTCAGGTGAGAAGAAAGTTATTTTCAGCAATATAAATATCTCAAAAATTTCACCTCCTCATACACTCTTTCTTGAAAGTTACTGAGGGATGTATTTCACCAAAACAAACAAAAGTGTAAGAAAGAGGAAGACATGGATCCAAGACCACAGGCTCTTAACACAGGGAAAAGGCAAAGAGAATTTCCAGAATCATGAAGAGAAATCACAAGCTAAAACTGAGCAGAGTGGAGAGCCGCAGTGCAGATGTAAGCAAAAGGACAGAGAGCCCTGGGATTTTTCCAATTAAAAAAAAAAAAATCAAATGATCAATTACCTGATGTGTTTGAACATATTGAGACGGTTTCTTAAGCAAAAATTTAAGACGAATAGGAAACTAAGCAAAAAACAAAAAAGAAAAAATTTAACTCCAAGAAAAAAATCATAGCACACTGCGAGGTTTAACAGAAAACATACGTATTAAGTTGTAATAATGTAAACAATGAGCACTGATTTAACCAACAGCGTGATGTAACTATATTAGGAGATAAAAAGAGATGAAGTTCAGGTGGCATAAGAATCTTAAAGCATAGGCTCATCTTCCACAGAAGGAAGCCAACAGATAGCTAAAATTGAACAACAAGCAATAGCTTTAAAAATGGAAGCAAATATCAGAAAAAAACAGCTACAGGTATCAAAAATGGTTGCTCTAAGAGCAGGACCTGGGAGGCAAAGTCAAGCAGGGGAGTGGGGCTTTGCATTACAAATCTTAACAGTACAACTTTCTTTTTAAACGTGCAGTTATACTATTTAAGGTCAAAAGTTAATGTGGTTTTTTTCAAAAAACAAAACTAGTGGTTTCTGTATTATTTAATACAAATTAATTCACTCATCCCACAAATTTTACCTGGGCATTGGGCCAGGTACTCTTCCAAGTGCTAGGAACACAGCAGCAAACAAAACTAAGTTCTTGCCCTCATGAAACTTACACCCACCGAATCAGATAATAAACAAATTAATGTATGCTATAATGTCAGATAAATCACTGCTGTTAAGAAAAATAAAGATGAGGGTAGAATGTAATGGGGATGCTATTTAAGTAGGGTTTTCAGAAAAGGGCTCTCCAAGAATCAACAAAAAAGGGAATCGACCTAAAAACGAAAATCTGTTTTGAGAAAAGGTAGTGGTCGTGTAAATAAAATAATAGAAGGCTAGCAATGAAGCTCGAGGTGAGTGCTTCATTTTAAGCCTCTCAGACTCCAGAGCCATGTATCATTCAAAAGCCAGTACCTTGGACTCACGGTGGCTCACCACAAAAGCCAGTGCCAAAGCTCTCTGTGGTGGCACGCATAAAGTGCCAGGCACCTTCAACCTAAGTCCTGTGAGCACTGCTGTCCATGCCCGAACTATACCCCTAACTAGCCATTACTTATCAAAGCGACTCAATTCATACTCAAACTTTTTTCCTTTCCACAGAACAGGTAGATATCACACATTTCAAATTCCCGTGTTTTTAGTCCTATGGCAGAGTTAAAAGTTTTCCTAAATCGAAAGTTGCAGATGTTAATCAAGAAAGATTCCAGAATAATTCCAAGTTACCAAAATGTATCACATCCAGTCTTCATTTTCTCACTAAAGAGAAACTAAACCAACGGGAATAAGACACATTCAAAACACACAATTGAGAGGGTAATGCAATACATTCATTGTCTTCAAGAAACTTCTCTCAGGCTGAAGCAGAGTTTCAGGCTGTTTGAATTCTTTTTATTGAAAACTGAGTAACTACAAAACTGTAGCATCCAGACTGAAGTGACAGTTTTATTCGAAATACAGTTGCTGCACAATAAAAACCTCATATTCGGAAAAGAGGATTGATTTTAATACTCAAAACACACCATTAGAAGTAATCCAAACCGGTCTGTATACAGCAAAAAGGCAATACTTTTTGATATTAAGTCGTGTTAAAGTTTAACTTCCAAAATGAAAACAAATTGCGTTAATTAAATCTCAATTAACCATTGGGCTTAAGGTTTAAAAGTTATTTAGATATTTCTGGAAAAGCTCATCAGTAGCTGTACTGTCTGCTGAACTGAGCACTGCATGTGAATGTTCTCCGTCTACACTTTCCAGGTGGAGCATCGACTCAGGAAGAGCTACAACCTGGGTCTGGGCTCACCACTTGCTTAGGGGTGGTGTGCTAAACATCTCCAAACCCATTTCCTCACCTAAAACGGAGATAATAATGCCTACAGAAGGTCAATGTTGACTGTTGCAACTCCTGTAAACAAGAAGGACCAAAATATTTAAGTATCAATAATACATGTAAAAAAACTCTGTAAGATGCAAAAAAACTACACCAATGTTTGTCGTATTTTAATTTAAAAAAACAAGCTATCACTTTTGGTCAAAATTCTGATTTTAGCGATAACAGTTGTAAGAGTCTAAGGAAGAACAACAGGACCTTGATCCACTCATACCTACAGAGCCAGAAGAACAGACTTTAAACTTAAAAGTCTTTAGACTTAAAAAAACAAAAAAAACACTTTAGGAGTTGCCGTCGTGGCGCAGCAGAAACGAATCTGACTAGAAACCATGAGGTTGTGGGTTCGATCCCTGGCCTCACTCAGTGGGGTAAGGATCTGGCATTGCCCTGAGCTGTGGTGTAGGTTGCAGACACGGCTGGGATCCTGCGGTGCTGTGGTGTAGCCCCGCGGCTGTAGCTCCAGTTTCTACCTCTAGCCTGGGAACTTCCATATGCCACAGGTGTGGCCCTGAAAAAAGCAAAAAAAAAAAAAATTAGACTCCCTTACAAACAAGTAAATGCCAAGAGAATATTCTTAGTAAACGATTCATTTAACTATAAAAACCAAAAGAATTAAGCTATTTAACCGCATGTAAATTATGCATCATGTGACTTCAACTAACTTGTTTATTTGGTGTACTTGGGAACCAGATACCCAATATACATAAATGTCAATATATTTTTGAACAACTCTCTTAAAGCTTTTGTTCACTCAGTAATGATTCCCACTATTTTTAAAAGGAAAAACACAACAAATATCCTTAAACAAAAATCTCATCAGAGGAGTGTTTACTTCTTACATTTTTAAACTAACCCTAAACCATGTTATCTGACAACCACTTGCCTACTTACGTTTAAGGTCCATCAGGCCACAGACCTGCCTTTTTTCTCCCACTGTATCAACATCTAGGCAACTAACTGGTACCGAGTAGGAACTCAATACACATGTGTAGCATGAATGAATGAATGAACAAATGAGCTGGGCCTCTGGACAAAAGCTTAAGTGTTTTAAGTTGCAAGAGAGCAATTTCACCTATACAGATATTCATCATTCACTACAAGTAACTACTGTCTCAACTATAACGACCTAATAATGAAAAAGACATGTACTGGGTATATAAACACACACAAATACATCACTCACCATATATAAGAAAAGTACACAAGGTAAAAAATCCATAAAGTCAGTTTTATAGTAGTTCTATTTTCTCTCAGGAGATTTTGGTCTGTTCTTCCTGATAATCAAAATACGTATCAGAAACACATGTTGCAATCTTGATAACCAAGTATTATCTTTGAAGTTCTGTTGTAATCTACAAGTATTTGAGCAAAATGAACAATAGTTCCAGAGTTCCACCCTGAGGAGTCAGAAAGGTCAAATTCCTTAATTAAACAAAAGGTGGAATAAATTACACTGATTTTTAAAGAGAAAAACTAAGTTTAAAATAAGTTAATTACATTACAATTATCTGCTTGAAAAGGCATCGTATGTCCTTACATTTGATTTTTTTAAGCGAATGAGTATTTTCAAAATCTCTGAAGCTAGATGATAAAACTTATGTCCACAAAACTCGAGTCAGAGGTTCTCTTTATTACAATAATACTGTCTGGATAAGTTCCTTTATAATTCTAAAGTCTACAGTAAGTTATGCAGCAGTTACAGTACCACACTTCATGATTCTACAGCACTTGTATAAGCACAGTTATCTGGATGGAACAGGCTTTTACGGCTAGCAAGCTATGATCTTTGGCTGCAGAACTAGACTGCACGGATCGAAAAGTTTCCTAAAATCCTGACGGTCATCTTCAAAGAGATCTGAACAGAATCAATTTGACGGTGAATACAAAAAACACCAAAATCAACTCATAAACACTGGTAGGAAAACAAAACTCTCTATAGCAACTAGAGTGTTGACATTTTAAAGTCCAGGTCACGTAAATGAGAGAGCTCCATTTAACTGCCGCCTGTCTTTCCTCCTTTGTGGGCTTCAACGCTGAGTATTAGATATTTCTTTTGAGGGCTTTCTTGAACAGAAATTTAGTGTTTCAATGGCCCCTCCTCCACAGCTAACCTCAGAGCCCTTTCTTCTTCCTCCTCCCTCACCCCTCCCAGTTAAAACAAATTAACATTTGTACTAAGGTACCTCCTATCAGCTCGCAGCTTCTTCCCAAACACGCCCACGTACACTGAAACTGGCCTGCGTCTACACAACACACAGCTACAGGAAAAGAGCTTTGAGGGGGGCAGGTGGGGGCATAATTTAGCTCTGCACAGGTTTACGGCTCTTTTCCAGCTACAGATATCCGCTCCTCACTCCTGGATCGGGTTTCTCCCAAATCACCTCCAAAGCATGGTGTTTATGAGCCTACTGAATCCGATACTGCAATGGAATTCCGGATATCTGCAGACAGATATCCCGGCTTTGCAAGTGTCTGGTCGGATCGTGGGCAATCTCTCCTTTTTGCAGAACGCCCGCTCCTAGCGGTACAGCTCCGACCTCGGGCAGCGCCCCGGGCCACCGCAAGACTGGCCCTTTCGAGTCCTAGGCAGGCAGGCCATTCGCGCAGCGGGCCGCCCCGCAACAGGTCACCCTGACCGCGAGAGTGCGGGTCCGCAGATAGCCAGCTGGGCAGTCCGGCTTCGGGGCGCAGCTGCCAGGGCCGGGGAGGGGGTGTGGCCCGGCTCGGCCGGTCCCCACTCCCGCTCACCTGAACGGAGGCAGAGGCGCCTCCCGGAGCCAGGGCAGCGCTGGCGGAGGCCGGGGGCTTCCGCCACCCGGGAGAAAAAGAGGCGAGGCGGGCTCCGGGGGTCGCCATGCCCGGGGCCCCAGGACAGAGACCTGGAGCGGAGACCCCATGGCCGCCTCCTGACGCCGAGAGCGAGCCGCCAAGGGAGACGCGGCCCTGGTTCCCAGACCCCGGGCCCCCTCCTCCCTGAGCCCGAGCTCCGCAGCCCCCTCCCCGCGCCGAGGGCGAACAGCGCTGGAGCCCGCGGCCGGGAGATCAACACACCGCAGCGCCCGGGCCGCCGCCATTCCCCGCGCCGCCGCCGCCGCAGCTGCGGCTCAGCGCCGCCCGGGGGGCGCAGCGCACCCACCTTCCCTCCCCCCCACCTCCCCGCACCGCCCTACAAGGCTCCGCACCAGGCCCGCGGCCAGAGCACCGACCTGTGCAGCCGGGGCAGACGCCTCGGACGGTGGAAAGACGGCGCCGGCCTCCCGCTCCGCCGCTTTGCCGCCGCCGCCTAGGCTAGCGCTCGGCAACCCGAGCAGTCGGCGTCTCTCATTCAGCGCCCGCAGCCGCCGCGGCCGCTCGGGGGAGGGGAGTGAGCTGGATCCACCCCGTCCGCGCCGAGGGTGGGGGAGGAGAGCGGACCGGGCGGGGGCGTGCGCCGAGAGGGCGGGGCGGAGCCGCGCTCGCGCACCAACCGGGCGCGCTCGCGCGGGCCCCGAACGCAGCGGCCGGCGGGGTCTTCCCCGCGCGCGCCCCCGCCAGCGGCGCTTCTGCCGGGCCGAGCCCAACTGCTGCCGGGGGCCCGCGGCCGCGGCGCGCGCCTACAGCCGCAGTCCCTCCGCCCTGCGCGCGTGGGAGGGAGGGGCCGCTCCCGGCCAAACGAGGGGGCGGGGAAGGGTGGGAGGACCGACAGGTGGGGGCCCCCGCCGCAGCCCCGCCACCCGCGCCTCCACGGTGAAATCCGCTGTGGTGTCCGTCGCTTCAGCGCCACCACCTCACCTTTAAGGCCAGAGAACAAAGTCTGCAAACACTCGATCCCTAGATCGAATATCCTGCCCGCGTCAGCGGTGTTTTTAGAAGTCGCTGCGCGCAAGTGAGGGGGTTCCAAAGGTGAAGACCCCACTGCCGTCACAAATTAGGGTGATCAATATTTTGACACAGTAAGATTCGAGAGGTGTTAGAAATAGGCCTTTGTGCGATGCCCTTGGCTTAAGAGCAAATGGCAGAAATTTGGCATCCCTTGGGTCTCAGATTGATGAGTTCCAGGTGAGCAGAATTTTCTCGTTCGGTGCAAGAACAAGATTCTGAATTTTTAACGCTTTCCTGTGAATGAAAAAGGGATGAATTTGGTTAAACAGTGGAAGGGTGTTGTTTCGGAGGATGCACTATTTGGGGTGGCCTACTTAAAATTAGCACCATTTGATGCAGTGTGACTATAAATGGAAGGTTTTTAAGTGAGCCACCTTTGTACACGCTATCATTAGACCATTTGAAAATGGATGATTATTTGATGATCCGCAGCTCTTTCTCCAGGCAATGGGCAGTAGAATGTGGAAGGAATACTATGTACCAGCATGGGGCATAAAACATGAAAGGGCTAAAATTGTTCCCATTTCGTTTCTTTCCTCTCTTTAATAACCACCAAACAGAACTGATTAACCCTGTGTCTTGAAGAATGCTGATTATTTCCTCCTTTGCCTTGTGTCACAGCTCTTTAGTTAGGGAAGCTAGAATGCCCTTCAACCCCTTTCTCTCAAATAGAGATAGTTCTTTAAAGCCCCTCACCTTCCCCACCTTACACCTGAAGGTAAGTTAAAAAACAGAAACAAAGAGGGGTAAAGTTCATAGTTTTTCATTTTAATTTCATTTACTTTCAAAGGAAGTCTTGAATCGTGCTGAAATCACTGGGAGAAGTAGAGAAACCAAAAGAAGAAGAAGAAGAAGAAAAAAAACTTTTAAATGAGAACAGACCCCAAATAAAGGGGTGTGGTTGGGTGGGGCAGACTATTGGTGAAAAGGGAAAAGGGGGAAATGAGTAATGTATATAGGAAGTTTTCCCATAGATGTTAATTGCTTCAAGTCCCAAAGAAACAACAGGCGAACAGAATTAGCACTTGGAGGGAAAATCCTTCCAGCTGGGTAAATCAGGTTGAGTAAAAGTTTAATCTTTTTAAAGTGTTAGTAAGAAATTTAGGAAAAAGTGGTTGGCTGTGTGCCCACAGGAATACATACAACAATTATATATATGTTATAAATATATACATATACATACATACATATCCCAATATCACTGCTTTTAAAAACTAGGAAAACTGAGGAACAACAGGGAATTCTGTCTTGTATAAATGTCTTAACAATGACTTTAAACTTGAATTAGGGTTTCGTAAAAACAAATGAGCCTGTGTTCCTACATCTGCCAATAATTTTCACAGTTTACTGTAAGAGCAATGAAGTTTTCATTTGGACTCTAAAAAGCCATGTGACTCATGAAGCTAGGCCATGGATATAGTAAACTCTTATATATACTAGATTTCTGAGTTTGGAATAATTACTCAGAATCTGTTTCTCATTGATAACCTATAAAATAATACTTTCATTAACCTTTAGAGTTGCATTAAGTTCGAATTTCGGAACTTGGTAGAATTTGTGTATAAAAACAGAGAAAAAAGTTCATTCTCAGTGTCTTTTTTTTTTTTTTGGTTAGAGCTTGGGAATTATTTTAGAAAGCCAGGGTCCCTTTCTACTCATTGATATATAAATGAAAACAATGACTTTTTACACCCAAAGAGGACTAGCAGCAAATTTTCTTTACCAGAGCATCTTTTATCACGGTTAAATTTTGTAATTTGCTTTATGTATTGCATTTGCTTTTGCCAAATCGAGAAATATGCAAAACCTTCGTATAACAAAAAGTACTAATGTATAAAATAGAAATGCCGTTATATAAAATACAAATCAATACGAATTCAATATGCTTAAAAGTAGTTTCAAAAGAATCACCATTATGTAACAGTTTTATTACTATCCATCAATATTATTTCCAAGAGCTAAGCCAAGGAACTAATTTAGATCTAGAACAAGCAGCTTCAAAGAGAGGAGACCACCACTGCAAAAATACAAATCAACAAACAACTCATCTCATTACAGTTGTCAAAATAAAATTGAACTGGCGTGGTAAGAAAGCTTATTATTTCAGTAACAACCTATTCTATTACTATCAACAGAATTTCACTGATAATATATATCTATTATTTTTCTAAGCTTTCGCCTTTTTTCAAATATACATATTGCCTGGACATTTTGAAAAAATCTTACATTTTCTGATTGAAAATACAGGCAAAGGAGCATATCCAAAATTCAAATGCACTGGTGGGCGTTCCCATTGTGGCTCAGCAGAAAAGAATCTGACTAGTATCCATGAGGACACAGGTTTGATCCCTGGCCTCACTCAGAGGATTAAGGATCCGGTGTTGCTATGAGCTGTGATATAGGTCACAGATGCAGCTCGGATCTGGCGTGGCTGTGGGGTAGGCCGGCAGCTACAGCTCCCATTTGAACCCTAGCCTGGGAACCTCCATATGCCACAGGTGCTGCCCTAAAAAGACCAAAAAAAAAAATGCACAGAGATCTTTGAAGGGATAGATATTCTTCAGAAAACTGACACCAAGTTGCTAGGAGAGCCTGCCACGATTCCCCAAATCAAGGGACATGCCACAGATATTAAGACATGAAGGACAGAGATAATCACCAGTCCATTCAAATATGAGCAGCAACTTTCAAAAGGCATAAGGCCTTATTTTACAACTGAGCTGTCGCTCACAAGGACAACTCTAGGCCAGGTATGGATCAGCAGGGCTGTATTTACAAATGAAGATTAATGTTTTCCTGGAACAACCCTTGGGAGACCAGCAAGGGTATAAGTAAAGGTCCGCATGAACAAATAATCATCAGTGTTAACTTTAAGGATGATTTCAATAATGCCTCATTTATACGACAGAATGAGGAAAGGGGGCAGTGAGGGATTGAACAGAATTAGATAGTCTAGATAACTGAGGTTTTCATCTGAAAGCACTAGTAACGGTTTCATTTAAACCACCTGTATTGATGGTTTTTTCTGAAGTACCACTTGTTTCTCTGCCTTAAACTAATAAAACATGGTGTCACTTAACCTATTCCTAATAACCCAGAGGTGTCTTAAATACAGAAGCTGTAATACCAAGACGTCCCCTGAAGCTTAGAAGTACTTAGTACCTTCACATGACAGTAAATAATCATGGCCTGCTGTGTTGCCTCACTTTTGTGGAGTCTAATTGATCTGGATGGTACTCATATGATTGATCTTCCCACTGTCCCTTCTTGCTGCACTGCTGCTACGTCACTGCCTGTGTGCACACTCATACCTCCCTTTGAATTGTCTTACCATGCAGCCAAATAATATACATATATATTTTTTCTATCTAGGGCTGCTCCTGCAGCATATGGAGGTTTCCAGGCTAGGGATCTAATCGGAGCTATAGCCACCAGCCTTCACCACAGCCACAGCAACGCAGGGTCCGAGCTGCATCTGCGGCCTACACCACAGCTTACCGCAATGCCAGATCCTTAGCCCACTGAGCAAGGAGAGGGATGGAACCCGCAACCTCATGGTTCCTAGTCGGATTCGTTAACCACTGAGCCATGATGGGAACTCCCCAAATAATATTTTTAAATACATGCAAAAATAAGAGTAAAGAACCTCAGGAAATGCTAACACAACTCTGATACTTTGGAGCATTTACTTAGTATAAAGGCCATTAGCCTACTTTCCTATTTTCCTCTATGTTTTTAGAAACTGGCTTCACCAGGTAAGTAAATTATTATTGCCGTCTACTCCGTTTCTCGAAATTTTAGGCAGTGCTCTTCATACTGAATGGAAGGTGAGACTCTTCGCCTGGGATGTTCATCACAGTAGTTTGCTCATATATCCTGCATTCAAATCAAGGTTCAAATTAAAAAAACAATAGGAATTCACAAATCCATACCCATGACAAATAGATAAATGGAGAAGAAAGGAGTACTCTTGCTTATGCTGGAATGTTGAATACCAACAGGTAAGTGTGGAGGGAGTGCTGGAGTTGGACAATCATTATTTTGCAACCACAGTGGCAAAGATTGGGTAAGACAAGAAACATCTATGAAGACTAACTACAGGGAGAAATTTTGATGAGGAGCAAGATATTTGCACCATCTTAGAGTTCTTTCCACAAACATCCTATTAGTTGTGAGGAAGGAGAAAAAGCAATTAGACACTGGAAAAATGCACAAAACCTTGACCAGGTAATCCAAATTAACATCATGAATGAGAGACGGAGGGACATTGCTTGGCTCAAATTGCAATTCCCAGAGGACACAGCATCTAATGAGGCAATCAAAGGAGAAGAAATGAGATAAATCCCAAATGAGGAACACTCTGCTGTTTTTGTTTTTGTTTAAGGGAGGGGCTGTAGTCTTTAAAGATGTCAATACTTTAAGGGACAAAGTTGTGAAAATATAATATTCCAGCTAGAGAGCCATGACAGTGAAACGTAATATCAGATACTGATTGGATCCTTTACTGGAGGGGAAAAATTCCATAAAGCATTGGGTTAATTGGAAAACAGATGGCAGATTGATTAAAGTATTCTATCAATATTAAAATCACTGAAATTCATACCTGTGTTGTAATTATGTCCCCAAATACTGCAGAATTTAGGAGTAAAGGACTAGGATGTATATAGGTTGAGGAGGAAATATACATATATATTTATTACATATATATAACACACACACATATATATAGAGAGAGAGAACATATATATATATATACAAAGAGAGAACAAGAGCAATAAAGCAAATAGGTAAAATGTTAACAATAGTGACATTGGGTGACTTTGGGTAAACAGTGTTTGGGTGTTTCTTGTAACCTTTCTATAAATCTGAAATTATTTTCAAATAAAAAGCTTTTTTAAAAATTCAAATTTCAGAAAAGCAGCAGCAACAGAAGTAAGCAATCCATCGACTGTAACATAATTATTTAAAATGACCACCTTACTGCCAAGTCCCACCTGCTTTCTAAAAGTGTGGACTACTCCCACGAAGTTGTCTCATCTCTTGGGTTAAAATTACAGAAACAACGAATTTTATAATTAAGGAGTCATCTTATACAACTTTTTAATTTAATTAATTAATTAATTTTGCTTTTTAGGGCCGCACTCACAGTATATGGAAGTTCCCAGGCTAGGGGTCCAATCAGAGCTACAGCTGCCGGCCTACACCACAGCCACAGCCATGCAGGATCCGAGTCATGTCTGCGACCTACACCACAGCTCATGGCAATGCTAGATCCTTAACCCACTGAGCGAGGCCAGGGATCGAACCCGGGATCTCATGGTTCCTAGTCAGATTTGTTTCTGCTGCACCATGGCGGGAGCTCCACAACTTTTTTATTTTATAAAAGAGGAAACTGCCTCTCAGAGAGTCAAGATGTACCCCAAATCCCTTAACCAGTTAGGATGCCAGAGTTCAATCTTGATTCTACTCCCATCTCTACAACTGCTAAGCTTTCTATCTGGATTCACCATTCAGTTTTTTATCACTATCTTTTTTTCCTCCTTTCTAATGCTGTTTCCTAAGGGCCTTAGATTCTCTTCTTTTTACAATTAGACAGGGAATTTTGATGGCCTTACTGTTTCATTATCACTGCTTCACTGGTAAAACTCATCCAGACTTCTGTACACATGTCTAATCACCTCCACGACACGCCATCGGGTCAACATCTATCTATGCGTTCAAAACTGAAGTAACCGCCAAAGAAAAAATTAAAATAAAACCTATGAAAATACATCTACCCTTGCTGATAATCAAAGAAAAATACATTGAAACACGGTATGTTTTTGGCTAATAGACTACCCAGTTAATAAGATTAATAAGCTTCAAATATTCAGGTTTAGCCAGAATGTGGGTAACAGCCTCTTATACACTGACGGCGGGGGTGTAAATGAGCATATCTCTTTGGTGAACAATGTGCCATAAGCAAGGAAAAATTTTAATGTACATACCCTTTGACCCAGAAATTCACACATAGATACTTGTCCTATAAAAATCCTGTGAAGACTTTCAAAGGAAGATACAGGACTGCTTATTAAATGTTGTTTGTAATAACAGAAAATTGGAATCCTAAATATCCATCAATGCAGGAGCCCAATACAGTTACAATATGGTCTTGCATACATGAAAACATAGCTCTATATGAACTAATATGGAAAAAAGCCAAACAAGTTGAAGAGACCTGTGCACCCTGGTTCTCCATTTCCTTTTAAGTTGGCACATACATAGAACTACGCCTGGAGATCGAGGCAAACAAATGATCACAATGGTCACCCCAGGAATCAGACTTGGAGGTAGAGAAGGGGACGTTCATTTTTCTACTTTGTACATTTCCATTGTTTGCTCTTGTTTTTAACCAGGAACATGTATAGTTTTATAAAAGCAAGGACGGCAATAAAATCGGTGTTGCTTTCTTTTTACCCTGAAAATTTCCTTTTCTCTGCATCCCTTCCAACATCACTGTTCCCATCATTTCTTCTCTCAGGCTTTAGAACAAGTGTTAACTCTACTGCTTTAACATTTACCCATTTACTTCTGATCCTTGTAATTTTTTGGTAGTCTTTTTTTTTTTTTTTGCAACTACTAGCTCAAACTGTGTACATAGAAAGATATTCCTAATGGATTCCTAAAAGTTTTATTGAAATAGAGTTATTTATAATGTTGTGATAATTTACACTTAAAAAAAACCAAACATGACTTTCTCTACACCACTATTTTCATTACATCACTGGTCTTCTCCATCCTCACTGACCTCCCAAGTGAAAAACCCCAGTTTTCTTATGGTTTACCAAGGTGGCATCCAGGGGCTTCCATAACCTCAGTCCACCCTGCCAATTCGCCTTATCATGACACGCTAGCCAGGCCATGCTTTGATTTATCCATTCAATGCATACTTATTTCTCTTCTTCAGCACCAAATATGCTTCCATTCATTTCTCTCCAGTGCAACTTTCCCTGCTCCTCTTATCTGACAAGTCACACTGACACTTCCCTTCTCTAAACCTCTCTTGAGGTTATCATATCACTCTCTGCCTTCAGAAAATTACTATATGATGACAGACAGTTTTACCAAGCATGTGTTTCTTCTATCCCTCAATAAATTGTAAGCTCCTGGAGAACACCACACACTGTCTGTCTCTATCTCTGGATTCATGTTTTATTGAGCTTTTATAATATAGATAACACATTAAATGGAGAGCCTCTGTCACCTTACATTGTTCTCACCTCAACCCTGAAAGGTAGGTATTTTTTATCATATTTTGCAAATGAGCCTTAGAGAAGTTCAGTGACATGCCCAAAGTCATGTTGCTAGGCAATGAAAAAGCTAGGAATCGAATCCAGGCAGTCTGACTCATAATTTCCATGCTATATTGCTTCCCCAACAAACTGTACTTCTTACATATTCTTGCCAATTAATAGCACAATGTCATGGACATAAATGAAACTTGAAAAACACTTACTGAATATGCTTTATGCTAACAATGAATAATTTGACATGAGACACTCAATACAAGTTTAATTTTAAAATAGTATTTTCTGGAATTTTGTTTGGTTATAGTCGCTTAATCAAGAGTTGCATTTAAAATGCATAAGCAGTGAGGTCCTACTGTATAGCACAGGGAACTATATCCAATCACTTGTGACAGAACATGAAAGAAGATAATATGAGAAAAAGAATGTATGCATATGTATGACTGTGCCACTTTGCTGTATGGCAAAAATTGACAGAGCATTGTAAATCAACTATACTTTAATTAAAAAAAAATTTTTTTTAAAAGAGTTCAAGAGTAAAACTGCTTTCAAAAATTGAAATCCTTTCAGAATAAGGGGAAAATTTACATGGAAAGAAATGGCATTAGGTCCAACTCCTCATTTCGTATAGCCAAATGTATTTAAAAATATATCACAGAAGATAACTTTCCACCAGAGTAGTGTAGTAATAGAGTTGGTTATCACATTACAGATGGGAAAGGCTTACTGCTTACTCAATAAACCATTGAGTCCCTTTCCCTGGAGAGATGCAATTCTATCTGCGGTTTCATATTCCAGGAAGAAATATTCTCACTCCTTCTGGAAATTAGTAACCTAAGCATTTAATAGTACTTCTGCTAGATTAACCAATACATTTTATGTAATTCTTACCGTATTTAATGGAGACTTAGCAAGAGAGACTTTCTTCAGTATGACTTAACCCAGCATACTCAGATTTGAAACTCATTGTGAATAGTGGCGATTATATTTGTTTTTAAAAGCCTCTATATCTGTAACATAGAGGTTGTTATTTAAGAGTATTTGACATGTGAAAGTATAAATTGCAGCAAAGCTAGTTACAGATGGACTTTCAAACTGGGACTACAGTCAGAAGGCGTGACTTTAAAATTCAAACCAGCCTAATATGTTAGTCATTTTTCAAAAAATTGTTTTAAATTTACTGATATAAGCAATACCAGCATACACAGTGAAACAAAATAAAACAACTTATAAAGTAATGGGTAGAGTTCCCCTTGTGACTCAGGGGTAACAAACCCGACTAGTATCCATGAGGATGCAGGTTCGATCTCTGGCATCGCTCACTGGGTTAAGGATCTGGCCATTGCTGTGAGCGATGGTGTAAGTCACAGATGTGGCTCGGATCCCACATTGCTGTAGCTGTGGTGTAAGCCACCAGCTACAGCTCTGATTCAGCCCCTAGCCTGGGAACTTCCACATGTCACAAGTGCAGCCCTAAAAAGAGCAGAATAAATAAATAAATAAATAAATAAATGTAATGGGCTTTGGGCCTGAGTTACATCTAAACATAAATACTTGCCAAGATGTACTCATGTTCCAGTACTTTTCTTTCCTATCAACACTGTTAATACTGCAATATAACCACAAGAAAGAACAGGGCTTCTGATAAACTAAAAACAAATGTAGTACAACTATAAATGTAATGGAGTAATAAAAAAAATGCTGTAAAAAAGGAAAGAAAAACTTATCATTCATTAAAAAAAAATGTATTGACTACCTCCTAAACTTGGTATTGAATATATCTCTGCTACCTCTCAAAAATTATACCTCTGCTACCTAAAATTATAATACAGGGAGTTCCCGTCGTGGTGCAGTGGTTAACGAATCCAACTAGGAACCATGAGGGTGCGGGTTTGGTCCCTGCCCTTGCTCAGTGGGTTAAAGATCCGGCGTTGCCATGAGCTGTGGTGTAGGTCGCAGACGCGGCTTGGATCCCGCGTTGCTGTGGCTTTGGTGTAGGCTTATTAGACCCCTAGCCTGGGAACCTCCATATGCCACAGGAGCAGCCCAAGAAATGGCAAAAAGACAAAAAAAAAATTATAGTAAAGGATGAAAAGAATGGAAAATGAGAGAATAACAAATAAAAATTTTTGGAAGATGAAAAATAAAGGATAAATAGAAAGTAGAGAAAAACGAAATTAACTGCTTATAGAGGAGAAAGGCAAAAAGAAGCCAGCTAATATGCACAGAACTCTGGCAAGTTTAGGAATTGGAGACACTGGGTACTGAGAAAAGTGGGAATGAAAAAATGCCTCTAAATGGAATGGAAGAAAATATTTGCGAATGGTGCAACGGACAAGGGCTTAATCTCCAAAATATACAAACAACCCATACAACTCAACAACAACAACAAAAAAACAACCCAATCAAAAAATGGGCAGAAGACATAAACAGACATTTCTCCAAAGGACACATTCAGATGGCCAATAGGCACATGAAAAGATGTTCAACATCACAAATGCAAATCAAAACCACTATGAGGTACCACTTCATACTGGTCAGAATGACCATCATTACTAAGTCTGTAAATAACAAATGCTGGAGAAGGTATGGAGAAAAAGGAACCCTCTCACACTGTTGGTGGGAACGTAAATTGGTACAACCATTATGGCAAATAGTACGGAGGCTCCTCAAAAAACTAAATATAGAACTACCATATGATCCAGCATATATCCAGACAAAACCACAATTCGAAAAGATAACATGCACCCATATATTCATAATGCCACTATTCACAATAGCTAAAACATGGAAACAACCTAAATGTCCATCAATGGATAAATGGATTAAGATGTGGTGCATATATACAAAGGAATACTACTCAGCCACAAAAAAGAATGAAATAATGCCATTTGCAGCAACAGGGATGGAACTAGAAACTCTCATACAAAGTGAAAGAGAAAGACAAATACCACTTATATAACTTATATGTGGAATCTAAATATGGCACGGATGAACCTATCTACAAAACAGAAACAGATTCACAGGCATAGAGAATACGCTCATGGTTGCCAAGGGGGAGGGAGTGGGATGGATGGGGTGTTTGTCGTTCATAGATGCAAGCTATTATATTTAGAATGGATAAGCGACTAAGTCCTTCAGTACAGCACAGGGAACTATACCCATTCTCTTGGGATAGACCATAATGGAAGACAATGTAAGAAAAGGAATGTATGTATATATATGTATATATATATGACTGGGTCACTTTGCTGTACAGCAGATATTGGTACAATATTGTAAGTCAGCTACACTTTAATTTTAAAATGTAAAAAAAAAAGTCTCTAAAATAGAATTGGACAAAAACTGTCCCATCTCAAGCTACCATCCCTCTCCTACCCCAAAGGGAGAATGGACTTTTGTTCTCTAGAGTATTAAACCCAGAGTTCCCATTGTGGTGCAGTGGAAATGAATCTGACTAGGAACCATGAGGTTGAGGGTTTGGTCCCTAGCCTTGCTCAGTGGGTTAAGGATCTGGCATTGCCCTGAGCTGTGGTATGGGTCCCAGATGCAGCTTGGATCCTGCATTGCTGAGGCTGTGGTGTAGGCCGGCAGCTGTAGCTCTGATTCAACCCCTAGCCTGGGAACCTCCATATGCTGTGGGTGCGGCTCTAAAAAGCTAAATAAATAAATATAAATATAAATAAATTCTAAAAATAATAAAAAATTAGAGTTTTAAACCAGAAAAAATCAAGGAAAGTTATCTGAACTTTACATGTGAACAATCAGTTAAGGACCATTAAACATTTTAGAAAAGTCTCTAACATGAGAGGCAGAACTTGCCCTGCCTCCAAAAATCAAAAACAAAAACAAAAACGAAATCCTCAAAAAAAAAAAAAAAAAAGAGAGAGAGAACAAACAAACAAAAAAAGCAAGGGGAAATTTTTTTTAAAAAGTTCAATCAATACCTTGCAGCAAGATATAGTATTGTACTCATTAAGACTAATAAAAAAAAGTTACAACCAAATAACAGAAAAAAGGCCTCTTATGAAATAAAAATATAATAGCCAATATAAAGATGTCAACAGTAAGTTAGAAGATAGAATTGAGGAAATTCCCCAGAAAGTAAGAGACTCTAGACCTAACCATATCATAACTCTACACTGACATAAAGATGTGAGCAAACCAATACCGTTGTAAATTGTTGATCAGAAGGAAATTGGTAAAATTTCTTTCTTTTTTTTTCTTTCTTTTTGGGGCTGCACCCATGGCATATGGGAGTTCCCAGGCTATGGGTCTAATTGGAGCTGTAGCTATTGGCCTACACTGCAGCCACAGCAATGCCAGATCTGAGCCTCATTTGTGACCTACGCTGCAACTCACCACAAAGCCAGATCCTTAACCCACTGAGCAGGGCCAGGGATCGAACCCGCATCCTCTTGGACACTAGTTGGGTTTGTTTCCACTGCACCACAACGGGAACTCTGGAAATTGGTAAAATTTCTACAGAAGGCAACTTGGCAATTTCTTCCAAAAGTGAAAAAAAAAATTCCCTTTAACCCAGAAATTTCATTTCTATAAATTTTATCCTACAGATAAACTCACTTGTATACAAAGAGAGCTATATTCAAGGATAGTCATGACAGAAGGCTGGAAAATACTAAATGCCATTGATTGGAAACTGGTCCAAAAAATTATGTTACATACATACACTAAAATACTGTACAACCAATGAAATAAGAAAGTCACTGAATTATACGTAATGATTTCTAAAGTATACTGAAAAAATGGGATTTCCTGTCGTGGCTCAGTGGTAATGAACCTGACTAGTATCCATGAGGACACGGGTTCGATCCCTGGCCTCACTGAGTGGGTTAAGGATCCAGTGTTGCCTTGAGCTGTGGTGGAGGTCACAGACTGCAGCTTGGATCCCACGTTGTTGTAGCTGTGGTATAGGCCAGCAGTTACAGCTCAGATTCGACTCCTAGCCTGGGAACTTCCATATGCCAAGGCTGTGGCCCTAAAAAGAAAAAAATAAAAATAAAAAATAAAGTATACTGGGAGTTCCCATTGTGGCGCAGTGGTTAACAAATCTGACTGGGAACCATGAGGCTGCAGGTTCGATCCCTGGCCTTGCTCAGTGGGTTAATGATCCGGCGTTGCCATGAGCTGTGGTATAGGTTGCAGATGGGCTCGGATCCCTCGTTGCTGTGGCTCTGGCGTAGGCCAGCGGCTACAGCTCCGATTCGACCCCTAGCCTGGGAACCTCCATATGCTGCGGGAACGGCCCTAGAAAAGGCAAAAAGACAAAAAAACCAAACAAATAAATAAATAAAAAAAATAAAGTATACTGGAAAAAGCAAGAAATGGTAGCATGTGCTTGCATACAGAGAGTACCCTTCTAGTAAGATACACCAGAAATGATAATGGTGATTATCTCTGATAAGGCGGCTGAGGGTACTGGTGAAAGGGAGACTAACTTACCATTGTGTACTTTTGCGTTTTTAAAATTTTGTATCTATTTTTTTAAATTATTTTAACCTATTGAGTTAGTGTCTCCTCTTACCATTATTAAAAAGGTCAATTTCCAATCAGAATAAGTTTTGTAACTCTCCTCTGAATCATTCCTAAATCTGTTAGTATCTTTCGGTTGAAATGCCCCAGTGAGAACCTATACTATAAGACACAATGCTCTCGAATATGACAATTTTATGACAATCAATGACTAGGTGTACTGTCCTCTTTCTGTTTTTTTTTTTCTTTTTTTTTGTCTTTTGCCTTTTCTAGGGCCGTTCCTGCAGCATGGAGGTTCCCAGGCTAGGGGTCGAATTGGAGCTGTAGCCACCGGCCTACGCCAGAGCCACAGCAACGAGGGATCTGAGCCACGTCTGTGACCTACACCACAGCTCACAGCAACGCCGGATCGTTAACCCACTGAGCAAGGCCAGGGATCAAACCCACAACCTCATGGTTCCTAGTCAGATTCGTTAACCACTGCACCACGACGGGAACTCCTCTGGTTTTTAATTATAGGACAATACTGAGAGCATCTGATTAGATTTTTTGCACACTTATTGTGGGAGTACCTCTTTACCGCTTCTGCCATCACCCACCGCCTCTGCTAGAATTGTGGCCCTGGGAGACTATGAATCTCTTCCGACCACGACAGCAAGCTAAACCATTCTGCTTCTCCCAGAATTTGGAATACGGTCACGGAAGACAGTCAGTTGGTCTTGGGAATGAAACTGCAAGGTTATGTAGCACTCAGCGCAGGGCAGAAGAGACACAAGGAAGCAGAGTAAGAAAGCCAGTGTCCTTAGAGGACTACAAGGATGATAAGAACAGGGACAGAAGCCACGTGAGAGATGATTCCTGACTTCCCAATTCCAGGCTTACTGGCTTTGCTTCCTTTTATGTCCTGGTGTTTGTCTGCCATGTCTGTTTCCTAAGCTACAGTGCATAGGCTTCTATTCTTTGTTCCCAACCATTTCCTGGCTAGAATAAGAAGTATGATGTGGAGACTATTTTCCAGTCTCCCTGTTAACAGCTGATATTTATTTATTAATACTTCTCGATATTTACCCTGGTATAAATAATGTTATGGTGGGAGCATGGTGCACTAGGCATTAGTCATCATTCCCAGTTAACCACAATAAACAATTCAACCCGCCTTCCTGGATCCAGTTTCTTTCACTTTAAAAATGGGATGCTAATATTCACCCTGTCTTCTTCATATCATGATGCTCACGATTAAATAATACTATAAAAGTAAAACAAACAACTTTGAAAAGTGTTTTCTAATATTGGGTTTTATAAGTAATATTATTTGTTATGTGTTGTAACATTAATTTCTAAGCACTTCTCTATATCACTGAGACATTAATTTGAATGTCTGGTGCTGGCTTGAATCTATTAAGACCTGTATAATCATTGTATCTCCACTTTCTCTCCTTTGTTTCCAAATTGCTGCCCAGGAACATCAGGACAATGCTTAGGGTGAACTGTGTTTACCTTAGTCTGGATGCTTTCCAGCTCTCTGCTTCACCAACCCTTGGCTAGCCTTGCACGCTCATATCCAGGTCAGGCTTCTGGAAACTGATCAGAGCCCATCTTGCCTAGAAAGGGATTTCAGACAAACTTAACTGGGCAGCATTTAATCCACACACCAGTTCTATTTAGACTTGTTCATATGACAAACTCACCTTAGGCTCTAAACTCACATTATGAAAGCTCACTGTCCTGCCGCATTTTAGGGAGATCTCTGAAAAATTAATCATCTCTCAACCACCATCCTTTTTCTGGAAAGACAAAGCTCCATGCTATCCTTTGTACAAACACAAACTCTTTTCTGGCTTTCTTTTCCTCTGATATTTATTTCACTTTGATATTACCTGTGCACATCTCTTTCCATTAGACAGGGTACCAGTGTGATTCTCTCAGGCTTCATATAACCTACTGGGGATGGCCAAAGTGAAGCTTAACTACAAATGAGTTAGGTTTCAAATGAAATATGAATTCTATCCAAATAACCAAATACAATTTGTTACATAATCAGCCAACAGAAGTCGAATCTAAAAATAGTATTCAAGATCTAGGACAAGAGATAGAGACAAAAAGTCAGGAAGAAGATAAAACTTTCAGGTAAAAAATTAATTCAACTACTAGGATAGTGGTGTTTTTTTTCCTACAGGAAGCCTTCCAACATAACCTATCCTATAGCGGGACTTATAAGAAATGCAGATTCCTTCCTGAATGTCAGGAAGAAAATAAGAGGGTAACTGATATAAAATGAACTATCAACTTGGAAACTGTAACATGCTAAAAATTCCTGTTCAGATGAAAAAAAAAAAAAAGAACATGTAATAGCAGGTTAAACTGAAAAAGAGGAGTTTAAAAGGTAATTGTCTAGACCAAAAACTGCTTATCTAGTTAGAACAGAAATATTCTTTGAGTGGAAAGTCAGTCTGTCTGACTCACAACAAGTCTTCTCTTATCTAATCTTTATTCCCACAATGAGTCTATCTACCAGGTGTGTTGAGTTGGGGGGATGGAGAGAGAAGAATTAGGGACTGTCTAGATGGTGAGTCCTGTTGTCTTGCTAAGGAATTTAATACCTTCTCGTCCTTTGCATCTCTCGCCCATTTTGTGAGGTCTCCTCAGCCTCTGTAGCCCGATGAAATTTCTCATCCTGCAAAGGATGTCCCAGGAAGGACTAGTTCCAATACCTACTGCAACCCAGGAGGCTCCTCCAAAAAGAGCAAGCTCTCGCTCATGTTCATTACTGCATTTGGCATCTGGGCTCCTTTGTGTGCCAGATCAACTCATTTTTTAAAATTAAAAAAAATTTTTTTTAGGCCTTCACATACTTATTACTGAGGCAAAGCGCTCTACAGAAACAACATAAAGAGAACCCATTTCCTGATATATCCAACTGTGGCTGTGCTGTTTTCAGTGTGATAGGATAAGATGCAAGCAAGTGATCCCACACAGCATAAATATGTGCGCCAGCCCATATGCAGAGGCTCCTGATAGACCCAAGTTGGTTCTTCTCCAATGTCTTCTTTTTGAGTTGTACCTGATTTTATTACCAGTTTTCATTCGAATCCATTGGGGGACAGGACAATTCTGCTTTTGCTTCTTGACCAGGAATTGCTTGATCCTGAAAGTCTTGTCAGAAGACATGGCGAGGAACTAATTCAACCACGCATAGGATGGCGGAGAAGAGAAGAGAGCCAAATTAACCCATTTTTAAAATGTGCTTAATAGAACTTCTGGAAACTCTTGTGTTACCAACTGGTGATGCCTTTTCCATGACACCCTCTACCCTGAATTTTGTTACTATGTAACTTCTGAATAACAGACTTTAAGCCCCTGGAGGATAAGAGCCCTTTCAGATTTGTGGTCCTTTGTTACAGCTATCCCATTGTCTTGCACAGAGAAGATTATCATTTAATATGTAACACATCAAGAGTAACAATATTGATAGTGGACAAGTTGCTTTTCCAGAGTCCTTGAATTAAAAAACAATTTTTTTTTTTTTTGGTCTCACCTGCCGCCTATAGAGGTTCCCAGGCTAGGGGTCCAATGGGAGATGTAGCTGTCAGCCTATACCACAGCCAGAGCAATGCAGGAGCCAAGCCACGTCTTCAACCTACACCACAGCTCATGGCAACTCCAGATCCACAACCCACTGAGCAAGGCCAGGGGTTGAACCTGCGTCCTCGTGGAGGTTGGTCAGATTCGTTTCCGCTGAGCCACGACGGGAAATCTGAATTAAAATTTTTGTAGTGGTAAATCAGCAGCTCCTTCAAAGTCCAGGTCATAGTTCACTTTTTCTTTTATTTCCTTAATTCCTCTTATTTACTGAATTTTTGTTAGTGATATAGCAGGGAATACACCTTGATGATAGATGTTTTTATGTTGTGCCAGTTCCTAAGACATTATTAGCTGATGCTTTCTCTTCCCAGCTAGCTTCTAAGTTCCTTGATAGTGGGGACGATACCTTCATACCTTCTCATCACACCATTCAGAGCTACTCTACACACAGTATTGACTACTATTGACTGCATGGTTTCCATGGACCGGGTGCTTTCTAAGAATTTCATAGGTATTTAATCATTTAACCCTCATGGAAGCCCTATGGCGTAGGTACTAAACATAACTTGCTAGTTCAAGGTCACACAACCAGGAAGTGGTGGCACCAGAATTTGATTCAAGGCCAGTCTTGCTCCAGGTGTATGGTCTTCACCACTCTACTGCCTCCTAGACAGAAAACATTATAGCAGCTTCCTAAACAATTGACTTAATCGCAAATGTTTATTAAAGACATGATTTTTGGTTATCGAAGGTTTGTGATACAGTCGGAATAAAGGGATTTTTCTCCCCCACTTGTTGCATTGTCGGTAGTACTAAAATATCACTCTTATTACTATAATGTGATGCTGTTTCTCTTGGAACTCTCACACCCATCAAGTTATCCATAGCACCACAACTTTGTGACACTTTGGTCATTTTGGACACTAATCTCCATCTAAGAAAGCCAAACCCAAAGACCCTGCTGCTGCTGCCTCACATAGGACAGCACCAGGCCCACCTGAAGGTGATTCTCAGCTCTGCTCCTCACCAACGAGGGGACCTCAGATAAGTCATTGACATTTTCTCAGCTTCATCTCTTCATCGGAAAAACAGAGATAATAAAATCTCCATAAAAGAGTCTGTGAAGCTCAGATATGACGTACGTTAACTGACTAGTGCAACATATGGCACAGAGTAGATGCTCAATTAATAGTAGTTGTTATTATTCTTTTAGTAATTCAACTAACTCTTGCTTCATGAGAAAATCAACATAGAAATATTCTTAAAGATTTGCCCTTTCACTATTGCGTATGGGGCTGTTACTTTTTGTTGTGCTGGCGATGAAACCAATAAGTATCACATTTGTTGTTTGTTGACTTGTTAATGATGGCCATTCTGACAGGTGTGAGGTGGCACCTCATAGTAGTTTTGATTTGCATTTCTCTAATAATCAGTGATGTTGGGCATTTTTTCATGTGCTCATTGGCCATCGTATAGATCCTTTGGAGAAATATCTATTCAGGTCTTTTGCCAATTTTTCAACTGGGTTTTTTGATTTTTGTCTGTTGAGTTGTATAAGTTGTTTATATATTTTAGAGATTAAGCCCTTGTCAGCTGCATCGTTTGACACTATTTTCTTGCATTCCATAGATTGTTTTTTTGTTTTTTTATGGTTTCCTTTGAGAGGGGGTAGAGAAAAGGGAACCTTCCCACACTGTTGGTGGGAATGTAAATTGGTACAACCACTATGGAAAACAGTATGGAGGTACCTCAGAAAACTAAATATAGAACTACCATATGAGCCAGAAATCCCACTCCTGGGCATATATCTGGACAACACTTTCATTAAAAAAGATACATGCACCCCTATGTTCACAGCAGTACTATTCACAATAGTCAAGACATGGAAACAACCTAAATGTCCATCAACAGATGAATGGATTAAGATGTGGTATATTGGAGTTCCCCTTATGGTGCAGAAGAGACACATTCAACTAAGAACCATGAGGTTGTAGGTCCGATCCCTGGCCTCATTCAGTGGGTTAAGGATCTGGCATTGCCATGAGTTGTGGTGTAGGTCGCAGCTGTAGCTCTAACTTGAACCCTAGCCTGGGAACCTCTATATGCAGCAAGTTTGGCCCTAAAAAAGCAAAAAAAAAAAAAAAAAGTGCTACATATACACAATGGAATACTACTCAGCTATAAAAAGAACAAAATAATGCTATTTGCAGCAACATGGATGCAACTAGAGATTCTCATACCAAGTGAAGTAAGTCATAAAGAGAAAGACAAATACCATATGATATCACTTATATCTGGAATCTAATAAATGGCACAAATGAACCTATCCACAGAAAAGAAACAAACTCATGGACTTAGAGAATAGACTTGTGGTTGCCAAGGGGGAGGGAATGGGATGGACTGGGAGTCTGGGATTAATTGATGCAAACTATTGCACTGGAGTAAATAAGCAATGAGATTCTGCTTTATAGAAAAAAGTAAATAAACTGCTTAGTAAGGAGACAATAAAAAAAAACAAGTGATAAGTCTCACTGATGCTATGCCTCATTAATCAGTGAAAGGAGAGAGCTCTTTGATGGAACCACAGATTGTTGCTCTAGCTCCCAGTCCCACCAGAGAATGTGAATTTGGCTGGTCATTTCATCTCCCTTGGTTAGCTCTACAGCTGTCAAACAGAGAGAAGAATGACATCATTGATCTTGGGACATTTCTTGTGAGTAAAGAACAAATGAAAATTTCCCTATCACTCCCCTAACACAGAGTTGTCCATAGCTGTGCCTCATAGGTGATAAATGTTCCTGGAAGTTCATGGTATATTGTACAAGTTGATTTTTATTAATAAGGAATTATTATGATCTAGCTTGTGGCAGTACTCAGAAGGAAAAAGAAAACAAGTGATTGATGCTTACTATAGTCTAGTCTAAAAATCAAGCAGTGTATAATTGAATCTTGGGTTTGGAAGACTTGGGGATCTCCTTACTTTCCTCCCCTCTTCTACCTCTTCTGACTTGATATTCAGATTCCTCCAAGAGGACTGGCGGGTAGTCATCCAACCTCTGTTGGCAATGTGAAGACCTGGGTATTGGGCTCTAGAACTAGCTGTGTCACTAGTCTAAACAACTCAACTGCTGCAAGCTCCAGTTTCTTCTGCTGTGAAACACTGGCTCTTTATCTGACCTGCCCAGCTTCAAACTTCCTGCATCCCCATCCCAGAAAACAGGTAAGCCTCAACTTACAAATGGACACTGTTCCAAAAGATCACCGAAGCTTGTATTTGGAACTCAGAAAATACTTTCTGTTAAAAGATTATAAATGGTTGGGAATCTCAGGTTTGTCCACAGCACTTTATTTCATTTGTAATGCAGTTAAATTTTGATTCTAGTCCAAGGGTAAGATGGAGGAAAAGTGTTTCTTCCCTCTTTTCTGGAGGCAAGTCAACACCAGACAAAACTGTGAAATGTGTCCTATTTACTTTGGCACTCTCTCACTTCCTTTCCTTTCCTCTCTTCCATCTTCAGTGTCCCTTACTCTGGGCCCAAAGACTCTACCTGTAGCATCCCTTTCAGGCTCACTTCACTCTGCAAATCCCTTAACTTTTTTATCCTCCTCATTCCTATGTGCCTCTTTCCAAACTCCTCTCCCATCCCATTCCCTATCTCCAGCTCACCCCCCCCACCTTGTCCTCCCAACAAACTTCCATTCTCTCAGTGAAACAGTTCTCAGCTAGAGAAGGAAAGCTGATTAAATGATGCATGAAAACCTAAACATATTTAAGTTGATACTTAAATAGTGCTTTCTGGGTGCCTGGCACTATTCTAAGAATGCAACAACTCTAGATCCTCAACAATCCTGGGAGGAAGGTGCTATATTATTTGTATTCCACAAATAAGGAAACTGAGACACAAAGAGGTTAGGGGACTAGCTCAAGGTCACTATTCTACAGTTATGGATGGAGTTGGGTTCTGAATCCAGACAGCCTGGGCTCTCACATTGACCTTCCCAGGGGGATTTGTCTCTTTAGTATGGAATGCTTCTTAGCCCAAATGAATCTCCACATTTCAGGCAGCATAATAAAAACTAAAAATGTTCAAGTAGTGTTGGGGAGGATTTTCTGTGTAGGGGGCCACTGAACTGGGGTGTCAAAAGCAAATGCTTTGCAGGGCCCAAGTAGGCATTGAAAATGAATGAAATGGTGGCTTCACAACAGCAACTTAGATCATATGCTTTCCTCATAGGCACAACCTGTAGGAACCTTCTACCCATCCAAAAAAGGCTGGCTCCTGTTTTTCTTGGTTCTCCCAATGCGCCTGTCTCTTCCCAGAACTGTATAGATAGCAGAATATAAATGGCTACAATTGCTTGTAACATATTTCTAGGAAAGATGATAGTGTCTTGTGATGATAAATGGCAATCATCTTTGGTTCCTGGTGTGTGAGGCCCTCTGTGTGGCAACTGGAGAGCCCATGTGCCCTGTGGAGGGAGGGGCAGCCCTTCTCAGCCCCAGGTGACATTTAGTCTTCAGGCGGGCAGGCAGTGTGACTCCAGAGCCAAGGATCTCAGCCACTTGTTACACTGCCTGTGTTCAAGTGACATCTGGACCACATTTGAATGTCCTCCCTCGTAATATATTTACTTTCATGGTGAATGGTTGCATCAATGAATAAATTAGGAAGATGTCGGTACTTACCAGGACTTTCTAGTTATAAGTGTTATAAACTCCTCTCCAATTATCTTTAAAACACACCCATAGGTGTGGGCGTGTGAGGACACAATGTCAGACAGGAACTAAATCTAGGGGCTAAGCTGTATAATCAGGGCACCTCCCTCCATCTCCCAGATCTTCTTCTATTGGTGTGTTGATCTCATCTACTTCTACAGATGAGAAGACAACACTCCCGATTCACACCCTTCTAATCCTGGCGGTCTAGAAAGGAAAGCAGGTTTTCTCTCCAGTTCGTACTGAAGAGTCCCAGGGAAGGACTTTGATTGGTTCATGTTGAGTTGTGTGTCTACCCCTGAACCAATCACTTTACCTGGGAAGTTGGATCAGTTTGATTAGCCAGGACTAGTTTATTTACTTGTCACTGTCATAGGGGAGAGTGGGTGGCTAAGCTCTAATAAAGTATCAAGGGGATGGGATTAAGATGGCGGAATAGAAGGACTGGAGCTCAACTTCTCTCCTAAAAACAATAAACTTACAACTAAAGGCTGAGCAATCTTCACCCAAATGGACCGGAAACCTTAAAAAAATACCCTACTCCAGAAGAAAAAGAGGAGGCCACATCAAGAGGTAGGATGGGCGAACTCATGATATAAACAACCCCATACCTCCCAGGTGGGAAGCCCCACAGACTGGAAACTAACTGGTTCACAGAGACTCACATACAGAAGTGAGAGTTCTGAACCACACATCAAACTCTCACGTGTGGGGATCTGGCACTGGGAGAAAGAGCCCCTGGAGTATGTGGCATTGAAGGCCAGTGGGGCTTGTGTGCAGGATCTCCATGGGACTGGGGGAAAAGGAGACCCCATTCTTAAAAGGTGCATACAGACTTTCACGTGCACTGGGTCCCAGGGCAAAGCAATGTCTCCATAGGAATCTGGGTCAAACCTGACTGCAGTTCTTGGAGGACATTCTGGGAAAACAGGGGTGAATGTGGCTTATTGTGAGGGAAGGACATTGAAAGCAAATCTCACGGGAATATTCAGCAGATTGCCTGTCTCTGGAGGTGGCCATTTTGGGAAAACCTGGCTCCACCATCAGCCAGCACTGAGAAGCCCTAGGGCAAACAACAACCCAGGTGGGATCACAGCCCCGCCACTCAGTAAACAGGCCACCTAAAGACCCCTGAGGCACACAGCTGCCTTGAATCCCATTCAGAGACTAAGCCCCACCCACCAGAGGGATTAGAATCAGCTCCACCCACCAGTGGGCAGGCATCAGCCCCTCCCATCAGGAAGCCTACAGCAAGCCCCCATACTGACTTCAGCCACAAGGGGGGCAGTCACCAGAAGTAAAAGAGGTTATAACTCTATTATTTATAGAAAGGGCACCACACCAAAACCTATAAAAATGAAAAGACAGAGAACTATAACAGATGAAGGAGAAAGGAAAAACTCAAGAAAATCAGCTAAGTGGTCAGGAGATTCTCGGCCTCCAGGAAAAAGACTTTAGATTGTTGATGCTGAAGGTGATGCAAGACACTGGAAATAAACTGGAGGCAAAGATGGATAACTTACAGGAAACACTGAGCAAAAAGATACAAGCTATAAAACTTAAACAAGAAGAGATGCAAAATACAATAACTGAAAGAAAAAATTCACTAGAAGCAGCTAACAGCAGAATACAGGAGGCAGAAGAACGAACAAGTGAGGTGGAGGACAGATTAGTAGAAATTATGGATGCAGAACAGAAAAGATAAAAAAGATTTAAAACAAATGAAGAGAGTCTCAGAGAACTCTGGGACAACGTTAAACACACCAACATCTGTATTATAGGGGTGCCAGAAGGAGAAGAGAGAGAGAGAAGGGGACAGAAAAAATATTCCAAGAGATAATAGCCAAAAACTTCCCTCACATGGGAAAGGAACCACTCACTCAAATCCAGGAAGCACAATGAGTACCATATAAAATAAACCCAAGGAGGAATACACCAAGACACATATTAATCAAACTGACCAAAATTAAAGACAAAGAGAAAATCTTGAAAGCATCTAGGGAAAAGAAACAAACAACATACAAGGGAACCCCAATAAGTTTGTCGGCAGATTTTTCAGCAGAAACTCTGCAGGCCAGAAGGGAGTGGCATGATATACTTAACATGATGAAAGGAAAAAACCTCCAACCAAGATTACTTTACCCAGCAAGGATCTCATTCAGATTTGAAGGAGAAATCAAAACCTTCACAGATAAGCAAAAGCTAAGAGAATTCAGCAACACTAAACAAGCCTTACAACGAATACTAAAGGAACTTCTCTAGGCAGAAAAGAAAAGATAGCAACAGGAAACAAAAATGCCACAAATGACAAGGCTCAGCAGTAAAGGTATATATACAGTAAAGATATGAAATCATCCATGCACAATTATACCACAAAAATCAGAAATCATGAGAAGAGGTGGGTACAAATGCAGGACACTTGAGATGAACTTGCAATTAAGAGAACAACAACTTAAAACAATCTCATATACATATAGACTCTTATACCAAAGCTTCAGAATAACTGCAAACCAAAAATCTACAATTGATATACAAACAGAGAAAAATCAACTCAAATATAACAGTAAAGATAGTCATCAAACCAGAAGAGGAGAGAACAAGAGAAGAAGGAAAGAAAAAAGCAACAAAAACAAATCCAAAGCAATTAATAAAATGGCAATAAGAACATACATATCAATAATTACCTTAAATGTTAATGGACTAAATGCCCCAACCAAAAGACATAGACTGGCTGAATGGATACAAGACAAGACCCATATATATGCTGTCTTCAAGAGGCCCACTTCACTTCTAGGGACACATATAAACTGAAAGTGAGAGGATGGAAGAAAATATTTCACGCAAAAGGGGATGAAAAGGAATCTGGAGTAGCAATACTCATATCAGTCAAAATAGACTTTAAAATGAAGAATATTTTAAGGGACAAAGAAGGTCATTACATAATGATCAAAGGATCAATCCAAGAAGAAGATATACAATTTAAAGTATCTATGCACCCAACATAGGTTCACTGAAATATATAAGGCAACTGCTAACAACCTTAAATGGACAAATTTACGATAACACAATAATAGTGGGGGACTTTAACACCCCACTTACAGCAATGGACAGATCAACCAGACAAAAAAATCAATAAGGAAACAAAGACTCTGAATGATGCATTAAACCAGATGGACTTAAGATATTTATAGGACACTCCATCCAAAAGCAACAGAATACACATTCTTCTCAAGTGTACATGGAACATTCTCTAAGATTGATCACATTCTGGGCTATAAATCCAACCTCAGTAACTTTAAGAAAATTGAAATCTTTCCAACTACAATGCTATACGACTAGAAATCAACAACAAGAAAAAATCTGCAAAAAACACAAACACGTGGAGACTAAACAACATGCTACTAAACAATCAATGGATCACTGAAGAAATCAAAGGGGAAATTTAAAAATACCCAGAAGCAAATGACAATGAAGTTACGACACTCCAAAACCTATGGGATGCAGCAAAAGCCGTTCTAAGAGGAAAATTTATAGCAATACAAACCCACCTCAGGAAACAAGAAAAAGCTCAAATAAACAAGCTAACTTTATATCTAAAGCAGCTCAAGAGAGAAGAACAGACAAGACCTAAAGTTAGTAGGAGGAAAGAAATCATAAAGATCAGAGCAGAAATCAATGAAATAGAAACAAAGAAAACCAGAGAAAAGATCAATGAAACGAAAAGCTTGTTCTTTGAAAAGATCAACAAAATTGATAAACCCTTAGCCAGACTTATCAAGCAAAAAAGAGAGAGGACTCAAATCAATAAGATTAGAAATGAAAAATAAGAAGTAACAACAGACACCACAGAAATACAAAGGATCATAAGAGACTACTATATGCAACTATACACCAATAAAATGGAAAACCTAGAAGACATGGACAAATTCTTAGAAAAGTACAATCTTCCAAGACTAAACCAAGATGAAATAGAAAAGATGAATGGACCAATCACAAGAACTGAAATTGAAACTGTGATTAAAAAACTTCCAACAAACGAAAGTCCAGGACCAGATGGCTTCACAGGCGAATTCTATCAAACATTTAGAGAAGAGTTAACACCTCTCCTTCTGAAACTATTTCAAAAAATTTCAGAGGAAGAGATACTCTCAAACTCATTCTATGAGGCCAACATCACCCTGGTACCAAAACCAGACAAAGATACCACAAAAAAAGAAAACTACAGGCCAATTTCGCTGATGAACATCAATGCAAAAATCCTCAACAAAATACTAGCAAACTGTATCCAACAATACATTAAAAGGATTGTACATCATGATCAAGTGGGATTGATCCCAGGGATGCAAGGGTTCTTCAATATCCACAAATCCATCAGTGTGATACACCACATTAACAAACTAAAGAATAAAAATCATATGATCCTCTCAAGAGACATGGAAAAAGTCTTTGACCAAAATCCAACACCCATTTCTGATAAAAACCCTTCAGAAAGTGGGCATAGTTGGGAACCTACCTCAAAGTAATAAAGGCCATATATGGCAAACCCACAGTGAACATCATTCTCAATGGTGAGAAGCTCAAAGAATTCCTGCTGAGATCAGGAACAAGACAAGGATGTCCACTCTCTGCCATTACTCTTCAACATAGTCCTGGAAGTCCTAGCCACAGCAATCAGAGAAGTAAAAGAAATAAAAGGAATCCGAATTGGAAAGGAAGAAGTAAAACTATCACTATTTGCAGATGACATGATACTATACCTAGAGAATTCTAAAGACTCTACCAGAAAACTGTTAGAGCTCATCCATGAATTTGGCAAAGTTGCATGATACAAAATTAATACACAGAAATCGACGGCATTTCTATACATTAACAATGAAAGAGCAGAAAGAGAAATTAGGGAAGCAATCCCATTGACCATTGCATCCAAAAGAGTAAAATATCTAGGAGTAAACCTACCTAAAGAGACAAAAGACCTGTACTCTGAAAACTCTAAGACACTGATGAAAGAAATCAAAGACGACATAAATAGATGGAAGGATATACCATGTTCATGTATTGGAAGAGTTAATATTATCCAAACGACTATACTACCTAAGGCAATCTACAGATTCAATGCAATCCCTATCAAATTACCAAGGACATTTTTCACAGAACTCAAACAAAATATTTTAAAGTTTGTGTGGAAGCACAAAAGACCCAGAGTAGCCAAAGACATCCTGTAAAAGAAAAATGGAGCTGGAGGAATCAGGCTTCCAGAGTTTAGACTATGCTACAAAGCAACAGTCATCAAAACCATATGGTACAGAAATATAGATCAGTGGAACAGGATAGAAAGCCCAGAATTCAACCCACACACCTATAGCCAACTCATCTATGACAAAGGAGGCAAGAGTATACAATGGAGAATGGACAGCTTGTTCAATAAGTGGTGTTGGGAAAACTGGACAATCACATGGAAAAGAATGAAGTTGAACACTCCCTAACACCATACACAAAAATAAACTCCAAATGGATTAAAGACCTAGATATAAGACCAGACACTATAAAACTCTTAGAGGAAAACATAGGCCAAACACTCTCTGACATAAATGACAGCAACATCTTCTCAGATCCACCTCTTAGAGTATTAACAATAAAAACAAAAATAAACAAATGGGACCCAAACTTCAAAGTTTCTGCGCAGCAAAGGAAACCCTAAACAACACGAAAAGACAACCCACAGAATGGGAGAAAATCTTTGCAAGTGATTCAACTGACAAGGGGTTAATCTCCAAAATTTATAAACACCTTCTGTAGCTCCATACCAAAAAAACAAACAACCCCATCAAAATATGGGCAGAAGATCTAAACAGACAGTTCTCCAAAGAAGACTTACAGATGGCCAAGAAACACATGAAAGGATGTTCAACATCACTCATTATTAGAGAAATGCCAATCAAAACCACTATGAGGTACCACCTTACACCAGCTAGAATGGTCATCATCAAAAAGTCTACAAACAATAAGTGCTGGTGAGGGTGTGGAGAAAAAGGAGCCCTAGTACACTGTTGGTGGGATTGTAAATCGGCATAGCCACTGTGGAAAGCAGTATGGAGATTCCTCAGAAAACTAAACATAGAACTACCCTTTGATTCAGCAATCCCACTCCTGGGCATCTATCCAGAGGAAACCATGACTTGCAAAGACACATGTACTCCAATGTTCATTGCAGCACTATTTACAACAGCCAAGACATGGAAACAACCTAAATGTCCATCGACAGAGGAGTGGATCAAGAAGATGTGGTACATATACACAATGGAATATTACTCAGCCATTAAAATGAACGAAATACCAGCATTTTTAGCAACATGGATGGACCTAGCAATTATCATGCTAAGTGAAGTCAGCCATACAATGAGACACCAGCATCCAATGCTTTCACTGACATGTGGAATCTGAAAAAAGGACAGACGGAACTTCTTTACAGAACAGATGCTGACTCACAGACATTGAAAAACTTATGGTCTCCGGAAGAGACAGTTTGCGGGGTGGGGGGATGTGCTTGGGTTATGGGGTGGAAATCCTGTGAAACTGGATTGTTATGATCATTATACAACTACAGATGTGATAAATTCATTTGAATAATCAAAAAGAAAAAAGAAAAAGAAAAAAAGAAAAAAAAAGTATCAAGATTCTGTTCTCCAAATAGCGTGACTCTGGGCAATCAAAAACTATAGCTGTTCACTATAACGTTCAAGTTAGCTCTAGCTTGAAAATTAGGCAAATTAGAGAGATAAAAAAATAGCTGACATTGGATAACTTAAAAAATCAGAACTAGCTTTAGGATACTTTGGCCATGTAATGTTTGTCTTCTTGATTGTGATAAATATCTAAATAAAAAGTGAAAATTTAGTCAGTCATATAAATGTTTCCAAATATTTAATTAATCTTGTGTTCTATGAAAAATATGGATAATTGACTGCTTCCTTTATTTTTAATCTGGATGTTTTAATGCTATATAAACTTGGCTTAATGCCATTTAGAATCTAGAACATGTTTGGAGTTCCCGCTGTGGCTCAGGGGAAACAAATTTCACCAGTATCCATGAGGATGCAGGTTTGATCCCTGGCCTCACTCAGTGGGTTAAGGATCTAGCATTGCTGTGAGCTGTGGTCTAGATGGCAGACGTGGCTTGGATCCTGCATTGCTGTGGCTATGGGGTCGGCCAGAGGCTACAGCTCAGATTCTACTCCTAGCCTGTGAACCTCCATGTGATACGGATTTGGCCCTAAAAAGACACACACACACACACACACACACACACGAATCTAGAATGTATAACCCTTAATCATGATTACCTGAATAAAAAAACATTATATTTTAAAAAGTGATTTAACATAACATGCTTAATCTCAACAAGTTATATTAGCTTATCACTAATATAAGAAAATGGAGAAGTTGCTTCAGCGTAACATTTCTGTAATAGAGCTGAACTGAGAACTAAAATTGAGATAAGCTCTATTTAAAAATTAGAAAATCATTTACACCTTTGTGTATCTTTGTTATCCTTTCCCACTAGATTCAATATGTAATTCGTGCAATGAAATACAAATGCGTCTAGGGACTTTCCTCTTTAAAGTTAATGCCTTGTCTGTTTCTCTTTCATCATAGTCAATATCAGTATAATACATTAAATCCTCAGATTCCCAGTTGTAAATTGGGGTGAGAAAGTAAAATAAGCATTTAATTTTGTATTGTTAAGGCAGATTTATTTCCTTACTTGCTAAATGGAACACATTTATTGAAGTCATATCATGAGGCAGGCCCCTGTGCTAAGTACTGTATATATATAACTTATTCAATCCCTACAACCATCCAGTAAGAAAGACCATTTTACAGGTGGGGAAATTGGGGCATTCATTTAATCCCCCAAACCATGTGAGGTCGATAACATTTTAATCCCATATTATTGATGAGGAAACTGAGGCCTGGAGAGGTTTTGAAAATTACCCAAGTTCATAGAGCTAACTAGGGGGTAAATCTGGGATTTGAACCCAGGCAGTCTAGCTTTGTGCTTATGCTTATCATCACTCTTCAACATCTTCTCTACTTGCTTAATGGTTAGTATATAACCATACAACCTAAAAGTGATGGCAATTAACACTTCATCACAAAATATGTCTGGTCTTAGGATACCCTTGGTCAAATTCTCCTCTGCAGATCAAAAGTTACCATGATACATTTCCCACATTTTTCTCTATTTGGAGAAAAAGGTAGACATAACTAAAATAACTCTAATTTACCTTTCTCAAGTAATATCTCAAAAAGATAAATTTCACAATATTGCAGTAATTAAACATGTACCACTTACACGCTATGAAAAAAAATTTCTCTTCCAACTTGTGCCAGTTCTTTATTTCCTGTTACAAGAAGAGAGAGATCTGCCCAGCAGGTCCTTTGAACTTACTACCTCCAGATGAAGTAGAGTAGAATTATGATGGCTTTTCTATAGCCAATCATTGATGCTCCAAGATAAAGTTCTTACTTCCTCTCCCTTTGAAGCAGATACCTGTTTGTGGGCAAAACCTTTTAGTGGGCTTGAATGCCTTTAACCATTGTGACACTGGAGAATTTGTTCAGAGCCCTTGTGTGACTGATAACACCATCTGGGATGACAATTGGTTTCAGGGAAGCCTCCTTAATGATTGATGAAAGCATTCCTGCCTTTTTGTGTCCTACACATATTTCTGCTAAGGGTGAAGTTTCAAGTTAGGAACGGTGTTGATCTCATATTGGGATGGCCTAAATTCAGAACATGTGAAGTAACAACAGTAACTAATTCTTATTTTTTTAAACAAAACTGTAATTTCTTTCTTTTTCTTTTTATGGTCATACTGCGGCATGTGGAAGTTCCTGGACTAGGGGTGGAATCAGAGCTGCAGCTGCCAGCCTATGCCACAGCCACAGCATTGCTGGACCCAAGTTGCATCTGCAACCTATACCACAGCTTGTGGCAATGCTGGATCCTTAATCCACTGAGCGAGGCAACGGATCAAACCCACATTCTCATGGATTCTAGTGAGGTTCTTAACCCCCTGAGACACAATGGGAACTCTGAAACCATAGTATTTTATATCTTTTTTTTTTGTCTTTTTTTGCCATTTTCTTGGGCCGCTCTCATGGCATATGGAGGTTCCCAGGCTAGGGGTTGAATCGGAGCTGTAGCCACCAGCCTACGCCAGAGCCACAGCAACGCGGGATCCGAGCCGCGTCAGCAACCTACACCACAGCTCACGGCAATGCCGGATCGTTAACCCACTGAGCAAGGGCAAGGATCGAACCCGCAACCTCATGGTTCCTAGTCGGGTTCGTTAACCACTGCGCCACGACGGGAACTCCCATAGTGTTTTAAAGTATAAAATTTTTAAGATACATTTGATAAAATGGATAATAAAAATTATACATGATTTATTTTAAAGTTGGTATGCTTTATAAGCACACAAATATATTTTGAATAGCATATAAGCAGACCCAAATGTATAAGTAATATGATATATGCAAGGCATACCGAAAACATATTCCAATTTTAGTCAATCCTCACCTTATTTTAGTTTATAAAATATTTAGCATATTCTCTTTCTTATTAGCAAGAAATGAACTTATATAAGCTTATAATGAAAACTGTTCTTACTAAGTATGTGCAAGGGAACACACAGTTTCCAAAATTCTTATGTAATGTATACAACTACAAGGTCTGAAGCTCACAGCTCTGCGGAATAAAATCCCAGTTCCTTAGTATCACTTTCAAAACCTCTCACAACCTGATTCCCAGCTGTCCAGTTTTGATCCTTGGCTATATCTTGGTGTAAGTTTTTAAGATCCATAAGTAAGATAATTTTAAAAAATCATAGGTAGACACAATGTGACTACAGAAGAGAAAGAGATGCTCTTAAAAGACGAAGAGAAAAAATATATTATTCTTAAAGGAATGGAAATTAGATTTCATCATAGAAATGGAAGTCTGAAAGTAGTAAAATAGTATCTTTAATGGGTTGAGAGGGGAAAAAAAAAGCACACCCTAAAATTGCACAGTCAGTAAAAAGTCTCTCTTAAGAATTGAGAGTTTGCCAATTTGTTGAAGGAAATTCTAAAGCATGTACATAAAGCAGAAGTAACAATTGCCAATGGAAGGTCTAAGATGCAAGAAGAGATGAACAAAAAAGGGGTAAATCTGTGAGTAAACATTAGTCTAAACCACATAAAACACATAATCAACAAGGACCTCCTGTATAGCACAGGAAACTCTGCTTAATATTTGTAATAACCTATTTGGGAAAAGAATCAAGATATATATATATATATATATATATATATATATATATATATATATCAGAATCAATTTGCTGCACACTTGAAACTAACACAACATTGTAAAGCAACTATACTCCAATATAAAATAAAAATTGAATTAAAAAAACTGCATGAAACAATAATAATACCTTGCTAGGTTAAAAATCCATATAGACTAAAAGCACTTACAATAGCATATAAGTCCAGGAGTGATTAGAAATAGAAGGTTCAAAGGTTCTTGTGTTATTGAAAGGAAAGTGAAAGGATTGATAAGTGTTAGACTTTGACAAATGAAGCTGTCAAGGACGTCAGCTGGCAAGGCCAGCCAGAGAAAGACGCTCCTGGAAAGCCCAAGAGGGGGAGAAAGGCCCCAGTTGCCCAGGCATCTCAGCTGCACTGGGGCCACCTTGGATCTCATCCAGATTGCAGCTGGCCCAGCTGATATGGGAAACAGAAAGACAACCGTCCCAACTGAGCCCTACTGCCAATCCACAGAATCATGAAAAATAATAAAATGCTTGTCAGTTGAAGCCATTGCGTTTGGGGGTTGTTTGTTATATGGTAATAAACACCTGATATGATACGAACAAAAAAACCTACAGCAATGACTGTATTTAACAGTAAACTACTGAAAACATTCTCTTTAAGATCAGGACAAGACTGGGGATGCCTCTATCACAGCTCTATTTAACACTGTACAGGAGATTATGACTAGAATAAGAAGATAGGAAGGAAATTAAAGTATAAAGATTGGAGAGAAGGAAACTAATCAGAGAATATTGCAAAGAATCTGTAGAAAAAATTAATAATTACTTAATAAGAGTGTTTAACAAGGCTGATGGTTAAAACATGGTATTACTATATACCAGCAACAGCTTGAAAATGTAAACTTTTTAAAGTTATCTTTCATAAGCGGATAAAAATAAAGTTCAAAGGAATAAATGTAAGAAAAGAAGTACATATTTAAAAGAAGTGCAAATATTTTAAAATTTATTTTTAAGTTACCGAAGTCATTAAGGATGTATACATGGAGAGATATTCCATGTTACGTTTTGGAAGTCTTAAATTTCACAAGCACGTAAGTTCTATCCAAATTGTTCTATAAATCAATGCAACTTCAATAAAAATTACAACTTTGATTTCTTTTTTTGGAATTTGTAAGCTAATTAAAAATATATATGCAAAACAAGAGTCCGAGAATAACTTGGAGAAAAGCAAGGTTGGAGGTGGGCTGGGGTAACTGCCTTATAAGGTACTGGGACTAAAGCATTGAGCTGTAAAATCAAGAGTATAGTGTTAGTTCAAGAAGAGCCAAAATGACCGATGAAACAGAATGATGAATCTATAATCAGACCCAGGTAGATGTTAAAAGTTGAATTAGGTCTGCATTGCCAGCACAGGACATGGGGAAAGGATCAACAAATGAGGAGTGGCCTTAGAAATGGCAAAAAGACAAAAAATAATAAATAAATACATAAAAGTATAAGTCAAAAATATAAAATGTTTTGATAATAATGTAGGATAATATCTTCATGATCTCAGGGTAGGGAAGGATTTCTTGAATAAGATTTTTAAAACACTAGCCCAAAAGAGAGTGGTTAATATATTTATCTGCATTAAAAAACAAACAGACCCTGGTCATCCAAGACAAGCTACAGACTTGGAGAAGGCATTTGAAAATGTAACTGACAAATAATTTATAGCCAGATATAAACGAACTCTTAACAAAGCAAATAAGAAACACACAGCTTAATAGTAAAATGAGGAATACATGTTTTAATGTTCACATCACAGAAGAAACACGGATGCTCAAAAAACATATAAAAAGATGTTCAACCTCATTAGTAATTAGTAATTAGGAAGTAATTGGTAATTAGGAGGATGTAAAATAAGATCGTACTTTGACACCACTGCATAACCAGATTGGCTAAAACTTAAAGATCTGATAATATCAAGTGTTGACAAGTATATTGAGCATTAAGAGAAAACTCTCATATGAAACTGATATGCATGTAAAATTGGTGCGATCATTTTTCAAAACTATTAGTATTACCCAGTAAAACTTAAGAGGCACATAGCCCATAAACAATCCCACTGTTAGATAAATGCCTTAGAGGCACTTACATGGGTGCACCTGGAGACTCATACCAAGAATGATCAGCGTAGCATGATTTGCAAAACCCAAACCTGGGAACAACCTAAATACATATTAATAATAAAGTGGTTAAATATATAGTGGCGTATTTCAAACAACACAATAACATAGTCGTTAAAGTTAATGAATCACAAATACGTTGATAAATCTTAGGAATATAATGTTTAGTAGGAGAGCAAGTGTCAGATTAATACCTACTGTTTGCTTCCACTTACATAAAGATCAAACATACAAAACTGAACAATACAGTTTTAGGGCTAATGAACACGAGTGATATAACTATAAAGGAAAGCAAAGCAAAGGCATGCTCCTTACAAAATCACAGCGCTTGCCTTTGAGAAGGAAGGGGAGGGGCTTGCGTAGGGAAGGAATCATAGGTTAATTTGTTTTCTTTTCTTTTCTTTCTTTTTTTTTTTTTTTTGTCTTTTCTAGGGCCGATCCGGTGGCATATGGAGATTCCCAGGCTAGGAGTCCAATCGGAGCTGTAGCCCCCAGCCTAAGCCAGAGCCACAGCAACGCGGGATCCGAGCCGCGTCTGCAACCTACACCACAGCTCACAGCAACGCCAGATCGTTAACCCACTGAGCAAGGGCAGGGACCGAACCCGCAACCTCATGGTTCCTAGTTGGGTTCGTTAACCACTGCGCCACGACGGGAACCCCCTAATTTGTTTTCTTAAACTGAAGATTAAGTACTTGACATATATCTATAATTTATTATTCTTTTCAATCTACTCAATATTTAGTAAAGATTTCATCAAGCGTGCAAAAACTCATGTTTCATCAGGGAGGCATGACTGGAATGCACTGTAACTAACAAAGCCTAAACTAACCAACTGTGGTGGACCTTGCAAAAAGAAGGCCTTGGAAAGGGAATGATCTGTTCATTTTCTCTAAAAGGAAGTAGAGAGCAAGAATGTGCCAGCGCCTGCCAAATCCGCCCCTCCTGCCCCCACATGCACCTTTTCCTATTCCCTCCCTTTCCCCTCATTCTCTCACTTCTTCGTCACCGCTGTATTCCATACATATCCATTTGCACTCTCAGTATGTTTTACTTCTTCCCCTTGTGAGCAGATCGCGGGCCCTTTCATCATTCCTTGTCCTGGGGATTTTTACCAGGCAAAATACACGAGGCAGCATGAAGTCAAAGGCTCCTCCTGGGTTTTGTAAAAATCTCCAATTCCTTGAAGAGAATATTTCAGGTGTCCTGGAGGGAAAGGGCAAGGACACGGTGGACCAGAGAGGAGGAGCCAGGAGGCCCTCAGCACCGTGGATTAGCTTCTAACTGTATGTTTCAAAGCTCCTTTCTCACCTCCTCTCCACATAACGTTCGATGCAGTAGGAGAGGTTCATATTGCAACGTGACTTCGGGCCCAGCACTTTCATGCCTCCTTGCTGGACTGGCTGGCTCAGCAAGCAGTTGCATTCCTAGTAGCTGTTCTGACATTGAAAGCGGCAATGACTTAACAATTTACAGAAGGGATTGCAAGCCCCCAAATCCCAACGAAATGCATCCTCAATGCACCTCCTTTATCAGACCCCCAAAATGCTTGTGATCCCTCCAATGCCACACTACTCAAGGGGAAATGTATCAAGAGATGGAAGTCTAAACCGATTACATTAAAATTACCTACTTTTGCAAAATATACATAAAACTGTATGCACATGTTAGGAAGGCCCCTCCCGTAGTCTTGAGAGGAGCCCTGGCAAGTGAGGGGCCACGAAACTTAGGCTTTAAGAGCTTCAGTATATCTTCTGGAGGGCTTGAGGAATGTTTGCTGAATGAGTAAATGACCAAATAGGAGACACTTGCATTCTAGAAATCTCTTGTAGAGTAGGAATTTTCTATCTTATCTTATCTATCAGGGCCTGGGTATGTTATCTTTTACTAATTCCATGCTCATCCAATCTTCCAATAAAAAAATTTTCCCCAGGAGTTCCCGTCGTGGCTCAGTGGTTAATGAACCAGACTAGTATCCATGAGGATGCGGGTTCCATCCCTGGCCTTGCTCAGTGAATTAATGATCTGGCATTGCCATGAGCTGTGGTGTAGGTCGCAGATGTGGTTTGGATCTGGTGTGGTTGCGGCTGTGGTGTAGGCTCCAATTGGACCCCTAGCCTGGGAACTTCCATTTGCCGCAGATGTGGCCCTAAAAATAAAACAAAGCAAAACTTTTCCCCAGGTTCTTTGGACAGGGGAGGTGGTGTGTACACAGCAGACCTGAGTGAAAGTACATTTCCCAGGGCAAATAGACATGCTGTCAGTCTGGTTAGAATATCAGTCTCTTGGGAGTTCGACTTGTGTAGCTGGGTCCTGAGAACCTGACACCTCAGAGTGCCCTGGTGAAATACACTTTCAGGTGTTCCTGTTGTGGCACAGCAGAAATGAATCTGATTAGGAACCATGAGGTTGTGGGTTCGATCCCTGGTCTTGCTCAGTGTGTTAAGGATCCAGCGTTGCTGTGTAACTGTGGTGTAGATTGCAGAGGAGGCTCAGATCTGGCATTGCTATGGCTGTGGCGTAGGCTGGCAGCTATAGGTCTGATTTGACCCCTAGTCTGGAAACCTCTATATGCCACAGGTATGGCCCTAAACGAGCAAAAAAAAAAAAAAAAAAAGGAATACAGTTTCAAAACATGGAAAGGTGGCACCCAGTGTACCCCCACTCGCCAACCTCACCACCAGGTTGACTTTTCTCAGAGAGAAGCACCTAACTCATCAAGCATACCTCAAAACTGTCACTCTGATGACTTATAATAACATTCAAATTGGGTGAGAAGTACAGATTAACTGGGTGTAACAGGAGAGATATGAAAAGGGGGGAGGGATTGCCTTTTTCTGCTGCCTTTCCATACTGAAGAAAATCAATGCTATTTTCATAATAACTTAAAATGAGAAAGAAAAATTACTTGCCAGCATGTGGGATTAGGGAAGAATTTTTTTTGCAGCTGTGCATCAAGCTGTTCTTAAAACCTATGGGACAAAGGCAGCAATGGGCAGAAACCCCTTAGTAGTTGCTCTAAAACTGTGCAGGGACACCTAAGGTATTGCTTCTAGATGATGGTCAGATTTGTTTCACTCCTTTCAGTTTCAGGTGTTTTGAGGGGAAGAGGACAAGGACTGAGATGGCATTCACCATTTACCAAGGGATTCCATTTTTATGGAATTTTTAGGGCTGGAAGCAGAGCTATCACTGTGCCCAGTCCCCTTATTACACAGATAGGAAACTCAGGACTGAGGGTGAATTACTCCTGCAAGGTTACACGGTGAGTGGTAGATCTGGGGACAGTGGCATATTATTTTTAGGCCTAAGAAATTCAGAATCGAGGGTCACCCAGGCTGTAAAGGAAGATATACAAGGAGCCAGCCACTGTCCCAGATGGTTTGCTGAAGGGGAGTCCGAGCCCCACCACTTCAGCCAAATTAACAGCTGGTCACAGTTGGCGGCAACTGTCAGTTCTTAGAATTTTCAGCTCGCAAAAATCTTGCCATGAATGACATTAGGGAAGAGTTGTTCCTCTTGGTGCCATCCATCATCCCTCAGAAGGTGACCGGGACCACCAGCTGTCACACACACATGTCCTGCTAGCCAGAGCAGAAACTGGAGTTGGAAAGAGGAGGAAACCAACATCCACCCACGGGAAGGTGGCATTTTGAAGAAGGTCCCCAGGAAAGGCTGTCCTTGTCTTCTTTCAGAAGAGACAGGCAAGAAAGAGAGGAAAGCACAGCCGAACAAGAGCAAAAGTCCTAAATACATATCTCCAGGGGGGCGATGTGACAATAAAAGAAAATGATAATAGAAAGGCTCTGGAAAGATAAATAAAGAATGGATCATTGTCACAGGGGAGCCAGGTTCTGGGGATTTAGGTGTAGGGGAGACATTGTTTTTCACTGTATAACCTCTGATGTATTTAGCTTTTGGAACCGTGTGAATTTTTAACCTCTTTTTAAAAATATTGGGTTTTTAAGAAGAAAATAACCAGGAAATCGTGCTTCAAATGAGATCAGTTTTCCATCAATCCCTGTGAAACAAGGATCTGAGCAGATCCGTAAAACCAGCCCTAATCAGGGCCCTTTGTGGCGCTGCAGAGTGCGTGACCCAGGGTGTGCTACCTCCAGCCTTCGGCAGGAGCAGCTGCCTCTGACGGTGGCATCACTTTCCAACATGAGGCCAATGCACGTTCCTTATGCCTTTCTAGTATTTCTTGCCGTAACTATTAAATACCTCCCTGAAACTAAATATTTCCTTTTTTGGAGAAGGATTAAGTATAGGCAGAATGCTATTTTAACAGTTATCATCAAGTTGTCTCTTTCAGTATAACAAAGTTCCTGTCCTGGCCGAAAGCCCATACAAGCACAGTTTTGCTCATATTTGTTGGTATATATGGAGACAGCAGAAAGGATTTTACACACACTTACACACACACACACACACACACACACACACTAGTGTACTATTTTTCTTTAAAACTTCTCTGTATACATAGATATACATATACATACATATATAACTTTTTAAGAAAAATATTTCATAGATGCCAAATTATAGGGCATCAGATTTATAGAGAATGCTGTCAAATAGGATATGAAGTAACCCACGTAGTGTGTAGGATGTAGCAACAGAGTTGGGTGTGCAGCATAAAAGAACAGAGTGTTTGAGAGGCAGCATAGCATAGCAATTTAAAGCTTGGATTCCAGAGCCAGGCAACCTAGGAATCCAGCTCTACCACCCAATTAACAATGTAACTTTTAGCAAATTATTTTAGCAAAGTATTCACCCTCTTGTGACTCAGTGTTGCCGTCTGTAAAAGGAAACGAATAGCAAAAATCTCAAAGGTTCATTCTGGAGATTGAATTAGTTCATAGATAAGATGTCTGGAATAGGATGGACCACACGGTAAGCACCGCATATAAGGATTAGTCACTGTGATTCTGCAAAGAACAAATTGGCAATGTGGACCCATGCTGGAGTCCTTCTGGCCCCTTGGTAGATATTGACACCCATGTGTCAGGACATATTTGATAAGGGTTCATCATGACCTGGGTGAAAACGTCCTTCAGACAATCAACGTCTCTGAATTCCACGCTAAGCCAGCAATTGTCTTGATTCCTAATCCAGCTTTCCAGGTATCTGTCCTGAGGAAAGGGGGTTTGGAATTCTGAAGGAGATGAAGGTCATCTGTTTCCTGCCCCAAAGGGTCATCTCCATTTAAAAGCTGACACGCTGGCATTCTGGGTTACACGTCCATCTCATGTAAGTACTTCACTGAGTGTATATCTCTGGGAATACACTCAGAACGTCTAGTTTGTGGACTTTCCCAGCTGAGGTCCAGAACCTGGACCGTTGTGTATTTACCAAGGACATATGACCCCAGAGGCCTCTTGGGGACCCGTCAGCTCTCTTCTCCCCCAGGTGAAACCCTTTGAAACCTCATTGCAGGAGTTCTCCCTGTGGCTCAGCAGAAGCACATCTGACTAGTATCCATGAGGGTGCAGGTTCGACCCCTGGCCTCGCTCAGTGGGTTAAGGATCTGGCATTGCCATGAGGTGAGGTGTAGATCACAGGCACAGCTCCGATCTGGCGTTGCTGTGGCTGTGGTATAGGCCAGTGGCTACAGATCCAATTGGACCCCTAGCCTGGGAACCTCCATATGCCAAGGCTGCAGCCCTAAAAATACAAAAACAAAAAAACTTCATTGCAGGTAGGGAGCAAACATTCCACACGATTGCAAAACACTGTGGTCACAGCAAAGCGTTACTTTTTTACACAGCATTTATGGATGGTAATTGTGTTTAAAAACCCGCAGATTTTTTTTACATACATGTGGCAAAACTCAACTGAGAAAGGAGTTGTTCATTCTATTTTCAAAGCTAAAGCAGAAACAGAAGGTATTGAACCTTTCTGTAGGAAAAGAAAAAAAAAAAAAACAGGTAGAAAGCATATTCTGAAATAAATTTCTCTCTTTTCTCTTACAAGGTCCTGGGTGTTTATGGTTTATGTTGCATTTTGGTAAATTATTTGGGGAAATTGCTAGTTTTTTGGTGAGAATCATTGGAATTGGGATGCTCAGATTCTAATGCCAGTCTCTGGTTGAGTTATAACAACACTACATTCTAATCCAGTCTCGTGAGAGGACACCTGCACCAGTCAGTCTCCTTTGAGAATAATAGATTTTATTCTAGGATTCTGCTAAGAGGATCATTGACAAACAGGAGTTTGTCCAAGGGAAGGCAACCATGAGAACGCCATCTCACATGTATCAGTCAAGATATTTTGAGTCGCAAGTAACAAAACACTAGAATCAAACTGGCTTAAGCAAAAAAGAGACATTGACTCATGTAACAGAAACCACATAATTCTGGAATGGATTTGCTTTCAGACAAGGCTTTGCTAGAGGTTCACATGATGCAACCAGGCCTCAGATTTTGTCACCACCTGCTTTTCGGATATTGGCATCATTTTCAAGTAGGCTTTGGGTCTAAGACAGACATCAACGATTCTCAAGGCTCCATGCATTCTCACCCAACCCCACACCTTAGAACCAATGTGCTAAAGTCCTGAGATTTATTGACTTAAGTCAGGTGCCCACGCCTGCTGCCATCACTGCGGCCAGGAGAATGGAATGCTAGTCCTGGCCATGTCTTCCATCCTTGGATCAGGGAAGATGTCAGCTTCTCTAGAACCACCATGTGGAGCCACACTTGGAAGTCAGGACTGGTGGGAAAGGGAAGAGGAGATGGATGTTGCAGAAGTAACCAGCAATGGTATGGACTTCATCATAGGAGGAACGCTGAGAGGCGTAGAGGTCCTTAGCTTGAAGAAGACATAAAAAGAAGACAGTAGTTATCTCTGAAGATCTGAAAATGTTATTTGGAGGAACCATTAGATTTAGTCCATGTAATTCTAAAACTGATGAGTACATTTACAGAGAGGCAGATTTTGACTAAATTTAAAGGATGAAATGTAAAAATCTCCCTCCTTTCTCTTCCCTTCTGGGCCACTACTTACCTGCCTCCATTTCTACTCTTCTGAGGCAATTGCTGTGTACTGCTGAATGAAAATCTTTCTTAAGATTAGAGCTACCCATGAAGACTTGACTGTGTCTTAAAGCATTGATCATTCCATCACTTCGAGCCGGATGTCTACTTGAGTGGGACATGGTCTAGCTACCTAGAAGGTAAAGCATTCCGGGTCTGAGGCAGCAGGATTTAAGGGTGATTTGGGGGTATTTATAAAAAGAAGATAAGAATTTAAAACATTCCAGAGTAACTGTTTTTTACTGATGAAACAAAAGAACTGTGAGCTCCCTTTCCGTCAAAGGAGAGCAATGATGATGGAATTAAGGAACGAGATGAGAAAGAGCGATGCAATTTAGATGAGTGGAGGTGAAGGTCAGTCCAATCAAAAAGCACCTTGGACCAGACTGTGGATTCAGGAATGAGCAAAACACACAGGGAGGCAAGAACTTTCACGCGGATGCCCAAGGTGCCTCTGACTTGTAAAAGGACTGGTTTGACTGACTGTTCTTTGGGTCTTCCATTCACACGTGAATAAACTTAGCCCTGGTCTGTTCTCGTCTATAATAGAAAGAACAGGAAAACACTGTTAACGTTCTTAATTTATTCCATAGCTTGTATCTGTGCTAATTTATTCCTGACCTATTCATGTAATAGTAGCTTTCATTTCACTAATATTTCTGGTGTGTCAGAATCACTAGCAAACAACACACGCTAACTTGGCTCTTTTATAGGATACAAGAGCAGTCAAAATAAGATTGTGTTTTATCCAGCCTCGTATTAACTGAACCTTAAAAATAAATACATAAATACCACTCACTGAATGCCTCCTGATGAACACTTAACGCATCTCATTTAGTACACAGTTCAGAACAACTCTCTGAAGTTGTTCGTATTATCTCCATTTCACAGATTAAAAAGTGACGTCTGGAAAAGTTAAATAACTTGCTCAAAGTGACACAGCTAATAAGCAGGAGGATCAGAATGGGGGCCTGGTTCCTTCTCACTAAACCCATGCCTTTCTCTATGATGATGCATTTATACTTGTCAGCACGCTGATGTGTATGAAGAGAGGGTGAGCTCATGACACCGTTTGGGTAAACGACACCCCTGTGTACAGAGCAATCTCAAAACACAAATTTTAAGTCTCTTTACATTTCTGTTACACATAGAAACAAACACATATAGGGAGAGGGGAAATCCCTGTAAAGAAACAAAGGTGCTATCTGGATTTTCAGAGAAGCCTTTAAATTCTCTGGTGCTGAGGTATGTGAACTGCAAAACAGCCTTTTTTTTTTTTTTTTTTTTTTCTCCTTTTGTTGTGGATTTGTTTTTGAATGAGTCGTAGAGCAATGACACATTTGATTGTTATTTCTTGGGCTTGTTTTGAACTGTGTATTGAAGCCTTGTGAACTTTGTAGTTCCTAGGGTCACACATTTTTTCTTAATGACTGCTAAATGATGTGTTTTTTCCAAAACTCCCAAGGGAGTATGACCTCCTTGAACCAGCAGTTCTTAATTTTCAAAAAAAAAAAAAAAAAAATTCCTTTATTTTTATCCTAAGCTAGACCTTCCTTTTTCTTTCAATTTAGCAAAGCTTCATGTGCTCAGCCTCTGTGAGAGATTCCTTAAGAGGACCTGGGTTGGGTAATTTTTCTATTATCAGCTCTTCGGACACCCTTCCCCACGCCTCCCCTCCCTACTTTCACATGAGGGCACCCTCTTCATGTCTTCTCACAATGGGTGAATGTGCCATTTATCTCCTTGTTTACTGACGGTCGTGCCCATAGGATATAAGCTCCAGAGGGTAGAGACCTAACCCTCTTTCTCACGGTTGTGTCTCCAGCACCTTACAAGCTGCCTGGTCTTGGAGGCGCTGAATCAACACTTGTTGACTGATTGAATGAATGAATGAATATTTCCAGAACCTGGCCGTGCCCATCATGTGCTAGGTGCTCCGTGACTCTTTCTTCATCACGAACAAATGAAATCGGTGGTGGTTAAGGAAGATGGCGGAGTTTGGTCTGGTCTTATTTTTCAAACTTGAGCCAGAGAAAGATAGTCCTTTTTCTTTGGGTCAGAGAGCTGCAAGGATGTGGATCCAAGGCAGCTCTGGCTTCCACGCCTATGGATGAAGCTGGTCTGAGAGGATGACGCCAAGAGGCAGAGATTCAAAGGCAGGAGATGAGGTGAGAGCTCTGAGGGCCAAGATCCAGCTGACATGTCCTTTCTCAGGCTCAACTGTTCAGTGTCTAATCTGTGAGCCAACCCAGTGTTCTCTCATAAATCACCCCCCTGAAAACCAAAATGCTGGAGCAGCTAGATTGAGTCCAGGAATCCCAACTAACACAGACACGAGTAGGAAGGTGGGAGTAGGGAGGTGCTTCTGGTCAAAAGCAGAGAGATGAGGTTAAATATGATTTTTCAGGAAAGCTCAGAGCTAAACATTTAAAGGATAGAAATGTATGACCTTCGGCCAACACATATTTCTGCTCTCTGTAGCATGATCCTCACTTACACAGTTAGCTTTGGCCATTAAAGAGGGAAACGAAATGTGTAACATGAGAAAATATCCAGGACATAAAATGAAGTATAAAAAGGCAGTTATAAATAAATACACAACAGAAGTTCAGCTGCAAAGCACAAAGATGGAGTGAAATTGCACAAACTTTCAAGTCCCCCACTTTGATTTGAATCCAGTTTCAGTTTACTAGGAATGTGATGTTGGGCTTAACATTTTTGAGCCTTGGGTTTTCTAAAATCAAATAAGCAATTCTTTAGATTTTGATAAGTCAGGGACAATAATCTCCTAGGGTTTTGACAGATGAAATTAAAAAATAGGTATTTGCCTTTCTCTTTCTGACTTACTTCACTTAGTATGAGAATCTCTAGTTCCATCCATGTTGCTGCAAATGGCATTATTTTGTTCTTTTTTATGGCTGAGTAGTATTCCATTGTATATATGTACCACATCTTCTTAATCCATTCATCTGTCGATGGACATTTAGGTTGTTTCCATGTCTTGGCTATTGTAAATAGTGCTGCAATGAACATAGGGGTGCATGTGTCTTTTTTTGGGGGGAGTGGCTTTTTAGGGCCAGGCTAGGGGTCAAATCGGAGCTGCAGTTGCTGGCCTACATCACAGCCACAGCCATAGCCACACGGGATCTGGGCCACATCTGGGACCTACACAACAGCTCACAGCAACACTGGATCCTTAACCCACTGAACAAGGCCAGGGACTGAACCCGTATCCTCATGGATACTAGTCAGGCTCATTACCACTGAGCCACAATGGGAACTTCCACATGTATCTTTTTCAATGAAAGTTTTGTTCAGATATATGCCCAGGAGTGGGACTGCTGGGTCATATGCTGTGCAGCACAGGGAACTATATCTAATCACTTGTGATGGAACACAATGGAGGATGTGAGAAAAGGAATGTATATATAAGTAAACTGAGTCACTTTGCTCTACAGCAGAAATTGACAGGACATTGTAAATCAACTATAATAAACATTTTTTTTTTAAATAGTAAGGTAGACTATTTAGCTGAGTGCCTGGCATTTGATAAATGTTACTTATATTCTTTATGTTAAAAATTACAACACTCACTGCATTAAAAATGTAAAAACACTAGAAGCATCTAAGTGCTCATAGTATTCGTGTTTGGACTTGTTGGTATTTTAACAAATATTTATTGGATGCTGATAATGCACAGAGACTAGATACAACAATGGGATACAACAGTGAACAAAATGAAAAAAGGACTTGCCTTGTGGAGCTCAAATTCCTGAGGGCTATAGACAACACACAAATAAATGTATCACATACTGGGTCACATCCTAAAATGCTAGTCAGGGAAGGCTTGGTGCTTATGTGTGTGAAGTGGTGGTGCAACAATTTTGAACCCAATATCCTGAAAAAACACACTGAGAAAGTAGTGTTTGGGCAAAGACTTGGATGTGAAAAAGGATGGTAGGGCTACAGAAATTTTTTCTTTTTTTGCTTATATTTCCTTTTCTGATTTGTTTGTTTGTTTGGCTGTACCCATGGCATATGGAAGTTGTTGGGCCAGGGATCAAATCCGAGCCACAGCTGCGACCTATGCTACAGCTATGGCAAGCCAGATCCTTAACCCACTGTGCTGGGCCAGGGATTGAACCCACGCCACCACAGAGAAAATGCTGGATACTTCACCTTCTGTGCCACAGCAGGAACTCCTCCTTTTGTAATTTTTTTAAATGAATATTTGAAAACCAATTTTTTTTTTTTTGCTTTTTTAGGGCCACACCCATGGCATATGGAGGTTCCCAGGATAGGGGTCTAATTGGAGCTACAGTTGCCAGGCTACATCATAGCATGGCAACTCCAGATCCAAACCACAGCTGCAACCTATACCACAGCTCATTGGCAACACTGGATCCTTAACCCACTGAGAGAGGCCAGGGATCAAACCTGTGTCCTGATGGTTCCTAGTCAGAATCATTTCCCCTGCATCACGACGGGAACTCCTGGAAACCCACTTTTAAACAAACAAAAAATTACTTGGAAAGTAAAATCAGGATCTTGCTAAAAGTATTTATTATTATAACTTATCTATGGTGTTTTAGCTTTTAAAAATATTTTCCTTATCACTTATTCTCAAAACACCATGGCACAGCTGGAAGGCAAGTTATATTTTTCTCCCTGTTTTACAATTGAAAATGAACTTCCTCAAGGTCATACAGTTAGTAAGTGTTAGAATAGGGTCTTGAAATTCAGATTTTCATGCTCCAGATCTCGCATTCTCTAATGAACTCCTATTTCTTTCAGCTCATATACATAGGATCATCTATCTTCTGAAATTTATCTATTTATCTATCTCTTCAGGGCACGGATCAATACATTTCTAAGAACTCAACAGTTATTTATTACATTCACTGGAGTGGGAATTGCAACAATATAATAGTCCCCACACAGAGGGGAGTATACATACATTTTTGAGTGGGTTTGTATTATCGACTGAGCCATATAGCAACGATCTGGGCGTTATTTAGCATGATGCTTTTCAAATAACGCTTATCTATTTTTTTGCTCAATTGTTTTTCTTAGAAAAAAATTGTCAATGATATATTGCTACCATCAATCAAGAGTATACAATTTGCATCTAGCCCTTGTGCTCATTGGAAAAGGTGCCTTGAGCTAGTTTGGAGTAAGGGCAAGTCGAATATTCCCTTCTCCTAAGAGCCTGAGTCCCAGTGAGTAGTTCTCATCCTGACCTTCTTTGCAACTTCCCTGCCCACTTCCGTGACAGTTTTAGCTCAACCCTAGCATTTGACTGCAACGCAGAATCAAAACATACAATTAAACTAAATACAGCAGTGACATTCTAATTAAAATGTATAGTTATAATAAAATATAGTTATTAAAATATTGGCTTAGAGTTTGATATAATTAACCTTAGAGTTTGATATAATTAACCTTATAACAAAAGCATACTTTTTCCATTTGATAGAATCCTGAAACGTGTCTGAGTCTTAGAAGCAGCAGTATTAAAATAAAGAATGGCTTTTCATTTCTGGAAGTGAAAAAAGAAAACAAAAAAAAAGGAGTGAAGGAGAGAAAAAAATTACTTTGAGAACCAAATTATTGACATTAAGAAGAGAAGCATGCATTCCTAATGTATGCAGATAATGGAGACAGGGGTGTAAGTTAAATGAGATAAAATGTAAAAACACTTAAAATAATACAAAGTAGACGAAAACCCATTTGTTGCTTCTGCATCTGAATCTACGTTTGCACGGATGGCAGAAAATTTGTGAATGATGGGATTTGGTACCCATCGCTTCAGCCTTTGACAAAAATCTCTTTTGTGGCCATTTCCTCAATTATATTACCTCGTTGACTTAGGTATTAAAATCAATAGACTATTTTTAAATTGAGCACCCAGTGTATATTTCCAAAGCCTTGTATTAACGAGCATCCCTTTGAAGTCTCTCTTTTCCTCCCAAGCCTCAGAGAAGAGTCAGAGTTGGGCTGAAGGCTTTTCTGGGTCAGGACCTTTCCAGAAAAGGCATGGCACGTTTAAACTGGTGTCACAGTCACAACTTGCACAAAAGTGTTCAAATACTTAAAACGCAAACTAGGTAGTTTGAAGGGCAGAGAGAAAATAGCTTTGATCCTTAATGATTTTACCGGGAGCCGCGTGCATGTCTTCCTTTGCAGAGCCTGCACATTTATCTGCAGATCATAAAGCGTTTTGTGAACACTAAAGCGGAAAGCTCCCCAGAGCAGATGATGAACACAGGTCCATCTTCCCCATCTAATAGGTCCAATTACAGCTCAGAACTACTCTGAGCTGTAATTCTTGTTTTATGCTTCTTAGACTTCATCCCTGGCAAGAATGGACTCTGCACTGCTGGGGGAAGGGATCTGAGAAGAGACGAAGCAAATGCAGTGTGATCCAAGAGAGGCAGTTTCTAAGTCCCCTGTCGCCACAGCACTCAAATATCCAGCTGAAGGTGGCTGACCAGGAATACTGGCAGAAAATGAAAACTGCTATTTGGATTGGAATTCCTGCCTTCCCCTGTGGGAAATAGGGAAAACAAAACTATTTGCTCATTAATTTTAGGGTTCAAGGACCCCACTCTTTAACTCCAGCGGAGTGACAGCAAGAGCGTACATGTCAAGAAGAAGCATGGCAGGAAAAGTTGCAACTAAACGGGGGCTGCTATTCTGCATTCCCACCTCTGCCCCTACGCGCTCCGATCCCAGCCCTCTAATAAAACTGAAAACATCAAACTTAAGTCCAGGGGCTTTGAAACAGATTGATCTTCAGTTGATTCTTGGAATAAAGAACTGTTCTGGGTTATTTCTTAGTAGAGCAGATCTACTGAGGTAATTTCAAATACAGTTAACCATTGAACGATGTGGGGGTTGGACTAGGGGTGGGGGCACTGACCCTCCTTGCAGTTAAAAATCTGCCTATGAGGCCCTCTGTATCCTCGATTCCAACTCCACGGGTTCAGCCAACTATAGGTCATGTAGTGTTGTATAATATTTACTATAGAAAAAAAAAATCTGTGTGTAAGTGGACCCCCAGAGTTCAAACCCGAGTTGTTCATGGTCAACTGTACATGAGCAATTCAGGACTGTCCATGTCAGAGGACTGGTTTTTTTTTTTTTTTTTTTAAACTCGTTTGAGTGGTAAAATATACACAGCATAAAATTTACTCTCAACATTTTTTTTCTTGTCTTTTTTGGTCTTTTTGCCTTTTCTGGGGCCACTCCCGTGGCACGTGGAGATTCCCAGGCTAAAGGTCTAATCAGAGCTGTAGCCGGCCTGCTCCAGAGCCACAGCAATGCGGGATCTGAGCCGAGTCTGCAACCTACACCACAGCTCACAGCAATGCCAGATCCTTAACCCACTGAGCAAGGCCAGGGATCGAACCTGCAACCTCATGGTTCCTAGTCGGATTCACTAACCACTGCGCCACAACAGGAACTCCAACATTACCGCATTAATTATATTCATGAACACCTTCAATCATTCACTCAATAGATTTTAATTGAGTGCATGCTATGAAGCAGGCACTACTGTCTGTGAACAAAATAAAGATCACTGCGGGGCAGGGGCGTTTCTTCATTTTAGCACAGAGGGGTATAAAATGAACAGAAAACATAATAAATAAATAGACTCTGTGGTATATTGGCCCGTGATAAGGGCTATGGCTAAATTCCAGGTCACAGTGCTCCCAGCATCTGAAGGCTTCTGTGTCCTCCAAACAGCTCAGAGACCTTTGCTCATCCACCTCTTCCCCCACTAAGCCCCGCCTCCGATGACGGCTGGTGCTTTTGGAGAGTTCACTGGTTACCTGATTGGGTAATTAATAAAGAAGATGTTTTCAGCTGAACCAATCACTCACCAAATATACAACAAACTCAGTGAGGGCTATCCAAAAAAAAAAAAAAAGAGGTAGATATCTCTGCTACCTATAAATAATGTGCTTTTCCCGAGAAAACACCCTTCACTTTGGGAATGAGTCCAGGTGCAGAATTCAAACAGGAAAACAGTGCATTCCTTACTTGCAAGGTGAGGACTTTTTTTTAAAGGTTGTATAGAAATATTTGCATTTTGAAAAGTCTTTCTCCTCAAAAACGTACAGTGGCCAAGAAGGGAAGGGGTGAGGAATAAAGTGATTTCTTGTGACTTGTGCTGACAATGGAAAGGGGACCCCGAAATGCTTGCTTCTCTCAAGTGCAAGGATTCTATCAGATGTTTCCTATCAAATGTTTAGCTTCTGCTCAGACTCTTTCAGATTGCAGGGTACACTTATATACCTTGTGATAGATGTTTATTTTAAAAATATATGGGGGGGGATAGTCATTAGACATTGTGGTCATCATTTCGAAATATATAGAGATATCTAGAATAGAAAAATATGGAGAACTATACTGTGCTGTGTCCCAGGAACTGACATAGTGTTGTAAGCCAATCATGCTTCAAAAACAGACTCACAGAAAAAGTGGTCAGATGTGTGGTTACTAGAGGTGTGGGGCTGGGGATGGAATGGGACGAAGGCAGTCAGCAGGTACAAACGTCCTGATGTAAGAGAAACAAGTACTAGCGTGTAATGTACAACAGGGTAAAAAATAATTAACACTGATGTATAGGATATATGGAAGTTGTTAAGAGAGTAAATCCTAAGAGTTCTCATCATAAGGAAAGACGACATTGCTGTTTGTTTAATTTTGTATCTGTCTGAGATGAGGGATGTTATTTAAACTCACTGTGGTAATCATTTCATGATGTAGGTAAGTAAAATCCTTATGCTGTGCACCTAAAATGTATACAGTACTGGGTGTCAATTACATTGCAATAAAACTGGAAGGAAAAAAAAGCATATACAGGGAGGAAAGTAGTAAGCAGATGATTGTGAAATTGGACCACACCTTGACCATGATCAAAACTGACAACATGGGAGTTCCCGTCGTGGCTCAGTGGTTAACGAATCCGACTAGGAACCATGAGGTTGCAGGTTCGATCCCTGCCCTTGCTCAGTGGGTTAAGGATCTGGCGTTGCTGTGAGCTGTGGTGTAGGTTGCAGATGAGGCTCGGATCCCACTTTGCTGTGGCTCTAGTGTAGGCCAGCAGCTACAGCTCCGATTGGACCCCTAGCCTGGGAACCTCCATATGCCGAGGGAGGCGGCCCTAGAAAAAGGCGGACAAAAACAAAAACAAAAACAAACAAACAAAAAATTGACAACATGAGACAAAGATACCTATGTCTCCAACTGAGCTACTCCACAAGGATGCGGCATTGCTAATGAGGTACCCCAGCCGAAAATGCATAAGCTGGGAAAACATCAAGTAGAATCAAAGGAGGGAACATTCTATGAAATAACTGATTTCTTTAAAAAGGGCACTCAAAGACAAAGGCTGAGGAACAGTGACAGATCAAAGGTGACTAAAGAGCAGGGCGACCAGTCGTCCCTGTGTGCCTGGGACTCAGCAGTTTCCCAGGATGCAGGCCTTTCAGGGCTAAAATCAGAAAAGTCCAGGCAAATAGGAAGGAATTAGTCACCCTCGCGAGGAGACATACCAATGAAATGCAATGTGTGGGACTTCCCATTGTGGCCCAGGGGTTAACGAATCCGACTAGGAACCATGAGGGTGCGGGTTCGATCCCTGCCTTGCTCAGTGGGTTAAGGATCCGGCGTTGGCGTGAGCTGTGGGGTAGGTCACAGAGACGTGGCTCAGATCCCGAGTTGCTGTGGCTCTGGTGTAGGCGGGCGGCTACAGCTCCGATTGGACCCTTAGCTTGGGAACCTCCATATGCTGCGGGAGCAGCCCTGGAAAAGGCAAAAAAAAAAAAAAAAAGACACACAAAAAATGCAATGTGTGAAATGCATGATTCTGGACTGGAGTGAAAATGCTATAAAAGACATTGGGATAAGTCACAGACTTTGAAATTTTTTAAAAATTGAGATAAAATGTAACATCAGATTTACCATTTTAACTGCTTTGAGGTGTATAGTTCAGTGGTCCTAAGTTCACAGCATTGCACAACCATCATCACTAACCATGTCCAGAATGTTTTCGTCTTTCCAAACAGAAACTCCTGCACCCATCAAACAGCAGCTGCCCATGTCCCCTTCTCCCAGAGTCTGGTAACCACTATTCTACTTTCTGTCTCTGTTACATGCCTATTCTAGGCACCTCGTGTAAGCAGGATCGTACAACACTTGTTCTTTTGTGTCTGGCTTATTTCACAGCATGTCCTCAAAGTTGCAGCAAAAATCAGAAGGCCATGCCTTTCTAAGGCTGAAAAATATTCCACTGTAGGCATAGACCATATTTTGTCTTCCATTCATCTCCAGATGGACATTTGGCTTGTTTCTACCTTTTGGGCATTGTGAATAGTGCTGCAATGAACACTGGTGTAGAAACTTTTAAAGTATTAAGTCCATGTACAATTTCCCGAGTTCAATGCCTGTATTGTGGTTGTAGAAGAAAATATCTGTGTTCTAAGGCAACGCACACTGAAGCAGTAAGAAGCAAAGGAAGATGCTATATGCATCCTATTCTCAAATGCTGCAGAAAAAAAGACAAAGGAAATGTGGCAAAATGTTAAAAATTGATGAATCTGGGTAAAGAGTATGTGGCTATATTATTCTTGCTACTTTTCCGTAACTTAAGAATTTCTTTTCTCTTTGTTTTTGGCTTTTGTCTTTTGAGGACTGCACCTGCGGCATATGGAGGTTCCCAGGCTAGGGATCCATTCAGAGCTACAGCTGCTGGCCTACGCCACAGCCACAGCAATGCTGGATCCGAGCTGCGCCTGCGACCTACACCACAGCTCAGGGCAGCGCCAGATCTTTAGCCCACTGAGCAAGGCCAGGGATCGAACCTATGTCCTCATGGATACTAGTTGGGTTCATTAACCACTGAGCCACAATGGGAACTCCAAGGATTTCTTAAATACATAGGAAAGTAAGGAAGAGAGATATTTTATTTATGACAACCAGGCCTCATGAAGCAAGAGGAACCTATGAAAAGCCAGCCATCACAGAGCCTGAAATGTACTAAGAGACGTGATAGGTAACTCAGGATTCATCACAGCTTCACTGGGTATCTGGTCCCTGTGAGTGGAAGCGGGTCACAGAGTCCCTCTTTAGTGCTTCTGTGTTATGGTTTCTCAACTACTCTCTGCTTCTTCAACTGCACCTGTTCCTACCAACCAATTTCTGCATCCTGTCCCGTCCTCTCTTCCTCTTGCCTTCAGCTTGCTCACAGCTTCTGTTTCCTCCTGGTTTCTACTTCCTCTTCTCTCTCTCTCTCTCTCTGTCTCTGTGTGTGTGTGTGTGTGTGTGTGTGTGTGTGTGTTGGTTCCCACTGCCAGCTTCCTCTGGTCCAGGCAGCTGTGATGGGGTCACGTGGTACAGAGCCTGACAATCTTTGCAGAGAAAAAACTGCAGCCAGGACGTGGAAGCACATTGCTTGGCAGGTCCAGACTAGCTTAAGACACTATGCGTATAAGACTTGGTGTGGTTTACAGGGTTGGTATTGGGGACGCAGTGAAGAGAAAAAGCAAACCATTGTATCTCAACCCAGGCACTAATGATTCATGCTTAAATCATCCTGGAAATGTGTGGAAAATATAAACTAGGTATAGAAGTTCAAGAAAATCAAGGTGACAGGATCTCATCATGATTTTAGAGAAAATTAATGTGACCAGAAAACCCTTTCTTTCTTTCCTTTCCCTCCCTCCCTTCCTTCCTTCCAAAAAAATTAATGATGCGATAGCTATTATAACAGATGCTTTGGGGAATACAAATTGTGTAAGATATGGTCCCTGCCACCAGAAGTGTACCGTCTAGGACAACCTTTTTATTTTGCTTTTTAGGGCCGCACTTGTGGCATATGAAGGTTCCCAGGCTAGGGGTCTCACAGAGTTACAGCTCCCGGCCTACACTACAGCCACAGCAACACCAGATCTGAACCATGTCTGGACCTACACCACAACTGATGGCAACGCTGGATCCTCAACCCACTGAGCAAGGGCAGGGATCGAACACGCAATCTCATGGTTCCTGGTCAGATTTGTTTCTGCTGCGCCACGACAGGAACTCCTAGGACAACGTGTTTTAAATTAAACGTTGCATCCTATTAATATACATCTGACCCGCATTTTTAAAAAATGGAATAAAAGGGAAAGTTATTAGAGCCCATCACACTTTGCAATGGTAAATACTGTTAAGTGAATTTTTATATGTGTGTATATGTGTCCACAGGATTGTGCTATTAAACGTATTTTTGCTGTAGGCTATAGATAAACTGTCTGTAAGCCACTGATCTAGTGGACCTTAGGCCTACAGCTTCAGTAATCACTTATGTGATGATTCTTACTTCCAGCCTAGAAGGTGTTCCTGAGCTCCGGCTATGGCCAAGCAACTGCCAAATGGTCCTCTCACACTCAATCTATCCAACACTGCCCCCATCACCTCCCTCCCCGAGATGTGCCCTTTCCCTACATTGTCTGTGGCACGCTATCAGCATCCATCGATACGTCAAGCCAGAAGCCCTGGATTCTGCAGGGCCTCTCCTCCTCCACTCATTCTTCACACCCAACAGCCAGGTGGCCTCCTTCCTCTCCATCCTCCCTGGCGCTTCTTGGGTTTAGGCCTTGTGCAATTTCTCACCTGGTTTCTTGCCATCCCTCGCTAAGTAGTCTTCTTGTCTCCAGTCTTATTTCCTGACTCACAAGTCTGTGTATCACACAGTTTCTCAGGTGCATTTCCGAAAGTGTGAATGTGATATTTGTGTTTCGGGTTGGAAACCCTTCCATGGTTCTCCGTTGCTTTCGGGTGAATAGCTAATCATGAGAGTCTTTCTTGATCTGTCTCTGCTGCTTTTTCAGCCTCAGTTGCTGATCCTCAGTCTCATGTCAGACTCTAGAGGTACCAACTCACTGTGATTCCCCAACAGCCCAGCTGCTCTCATCTTTTAATGACTTTTACTCCTACCTCGAATCTCTTCCTTTATTTCTTCACCTGTATCTACCTCCTACTGATCTTTCTGGATACAGCTCTAGTGTCACCTGGTTCTGGGACCTGTTCTGACCATACTCCAAGGCTTCCCTAGCATCCCAGGCATGCCGCTGTCCCAGCACTGACCAATCCTTGTGGTCCTTGCTGTTGGGGTTGTCTCAATTATGAGCTAGCTATCGGTAAGGATTCTGTTTTGCTTATCTCTGTAAAATAAGCAACAAGCTGAAAGCCTGACATGCCCAGTGCTGATCAGACCTTTGTTGAAAGAGAGAGTGAAGATGAAATCTCTTACTGGCTTACTCCTTGACTGTCATGAGCATATAAGGATAATGCTTAATAATTCTTGCAAATACTATAGTTCTCAAGAGTCATTAGAACTGGAGGATTACTGATTGGCCAGATGTGCTTTGTCTAATTCTGATTCTATCATTTCCTTTTCCATTCCCTCCACCAACACCCCCCTCCCCTTCCCCATCTGGCTCCTCTAACGTGAGAATCAGAGAACAGGACCGCCTGCTAATGGGAAACCTGCAGGAATTCTCAATGCGGATCCAGTTCAGTTTGTCTTAGACCTTCTTTGTTTTTCTTACTGTCCATCTGTATTGCTTTTTAGGCTTTAGGGAGGCAGGCCAGATCCTTTTGTTGCTTATTTATTTATTTAGTCTTTTTAGGGCTGTACCTGGAAGTTCCCAGTCTAGGGGTCAAATCGGAGTTGCAGCTGCCAGCCTACACCCCAGCCACAGCCCCAGCAATGCCAGATCTGAGCTGCGTCTTCGACCTACACCACAGCTCACGGCAATGCCAGATCTTTAACCTAATGAGTGAGGCCAGGGATCGAACCCATATCCTCATGGGTATTAGTCAGGTTCCTTGCTGCTGAGTCACAATCAGAATTCCCTTTTGTTGCTTATTTTGGATGAGAACCTGCATAGCAGGGTGTCTGATACAGAGTAACTTCTGGAGAAACTTTCAGTTCAGAGTGTGGATGCAAGCACCCAGAGCTACCATATGAATACATTTGCCCCCACAGAACTATCCTGCTTTTCTCTCTATTCTAGGCACTGGAGATATGGTGACAAAGAAGATGTGGCCCCTGTTTGGAGGAGGAGGAAGGAAAATTTTCTTCTTCGTTCCTCTGCATATTCTTGTGTGGTCTTAGTCTTTTGTTTTCTTGGATTTTCCTTGACAGAAGTGATATCTAGCCATTTCTAAGATAGTCAACTCTTCAGCAATTTTGTTTCAAAGGGTTCCACCTTTCTGTGACAAGGGAGAGCTATTCTTTTTCTTTTCCTCTTTTCTTTTCTTTTGGCTGCACCCATGGCATGTGAAAGTTCCCAGGCCAGGGATCCAACCAGCATCACAGCAGCAACTTGAGCCACAGCAGTGACAACACAGGATCCTTAACCCACTGTGTTACCAGGGAACTCCAAAGAAAAGCGTTTTTTTTTTGTTTTGTTATTGTTTTTTTTTCTTTTTTTTCTTTTTTGGCCATCTCATGGGATCAGATCTGAGCTGCAGCTGTGGCAGCTGTGCAGGGCTGGGGACTGAATCTGTGTCGCAGCATAGCAGAGACGCCACTGATCCCATTGCGCCACAGTTCCAAGGCAGATCTATTCTTTTTTTATTCTTCTCAATATTTTTTTTTAAGGGCTGCAAGTGCAGCATATGGAGGTTCTCAGGTTGGGGGTCGAATCAGAGCTACAGCTGCTGGCCTACACCACAGTCACAGCAACGCCAGATCGGAGCCATGACTGCAACCTACAGGGCAACGTGGGATTTTTAACCCACTGATTGAGGCCAGGGATCAAATCCGAATCCTCATGGATCCTAGTCAGGTTCGTTACCACTGAGCCACAAGGGGAACTCTGGGATTTTTTTTTTTTTTAATGCAATTACAGGCTTGTGAATAAAGTAAATTCTGAAGCATCTTTAAAGCCTCACTTTGCTGCTACATAATGTGCTTTTCTCATTTTTGAGGGGAGATCGAAGTCAGGCAACTATATAACACATTTTACCGTCTAATTAGTTACTCAATCTGAATAGAAAAATGACTAGGTCCTTTGGGTTTTGCTGTACTTATCTAGGTCGTTTCCAGCTTTTTTCTCACAGTAAATCAATTCTCTACCACTGTTGCACAACATCTGGAAAAAATATGATTTCTCAAAAGGTCAGTGGGTGCATCTTTGGAGCAAAGCCACAACGTATTACTTTGAATCATACCAATGTTTTGAGCTATAGCAAAACCAGGGAAAGATTCACTTGAAATTCTGTTGTGGTCCTTTTTCAGTCATTAAAAACCTGATATTTTCCCAACGATACCCTCAATGTGTTTTCAGAAGGGCCCTCATTCCCATGCCTTCACACAAGATCCAATGGTTCCTGGATTCTATGGCAACATTGAATTGCCCCCTGACCACTGAGTAATGTGAGGTCCTCTTGCCTGCGCCCATTCTCAGATTCTGCTGTGACCTCCAAGTTTCTGAGATGTCCCAGGAGCAAAAGGGCTTCTTGAGATTCTTACTCCAGCTCTAGCGGAAATCTTGCAGAGCCCTGTGTCTTTTCCCAGGGCTCTGCCTGAGCCTTGTACTGGCGGCAGAACTCTCCTTTATTTCGTTTCCCTTACTCCATGATGCTACATTTGTCACTGACCCCTTGCCACCTCCCTGGAAGAAGTCCCATCAAACAGCTCCTCTGTGACATTGAGCCTTTGCACTGGTCTGACCTCTCATACTTACTCAACCTCAGTCTCTTTTCGTGTCCATCATTTGCTCTCTGTCTCTATCAGGTCAGCTTCTTTTCCTTGCCCCACAAATACTGTGGCCATGTCTGGGCTTTACCTGTGCTCTTCCCCACTTGTTATCCCTTTCTTCGTCTTCTCTTTCTCCTCCTCCTTCTTTTTTGTTTTCATTTTTGGCCGCCATATGGCACATGGAGCTCCTGGGCCAGGGATCAGATCCGAGCTGCAGCAGAGACCTAAGCTGCCGCTGCATGAAGCAATGTCAGATCCTTAACCCACTGTACTAGGGCCGGGGACCCGGGGGATTGAACCTGCTTCTCAGCACTCCCAAGATGCTGCTGATCCTGCTGCCCCACAGTGGAAACTCCATGCCCTTTCTTCTTTTTTTTCACCCATCCAAGTCCTCTTAGCCCTTGGAAGCCCAAAGAGAATCTATCTTTTTTTAAGTATTCTAATAACCATTATTCTTCTGGTTCCCCAAACTCCTTTGCTATTAATAATTGATATTCCTTTACCATCCATTAATTCATTCTTGCAGCAAAGATTTACTGAGACCCACCATGAGTTATCACCACCCTAAGCTCAAGATATCATGGGACAAGTGTTTGCCCTATTGGAACTTTTATTCTTTTTTTTGGTGGTTTTTTTTTTTTTTTGTCTTTTTGCTATTTCTTGGGCCGATCCCGCGGCATATGGAGGTTCCCAGGCTAGGGGCCTAATCGGAGCTGTAGCTGCCGGCCTACACCAGAGCTACAGCAACATGGGATCCGAGCCGCGTCTGCAACCTACACCACAGCTCACGGCAACCCACTGAGCAAGTGCAGGGACCGAACCTGCGACCTCATGGTTCCTAGTCAGATTCGTTAACCACTGTGCCACGACGGGAACTCCGGAACTTTTATTCTAATGTGGAAGACAGACAACAAGCAAGTAAAACAAGTGAGTGTGTAGCTTTAGATTGAGAAAAGTGCCATGAGAAAAAATTAAAAGGCAAGATAAAGGCCAGAATGTGACCGTGGGAGTGAGGCTGTTTTTCATACAGTGGTTAGGGAAGGCTTCTTTGAGAAGACATTTGATATTTCAGCAGAGACTTGAATTATGAGAAGGAATCAGCCATGAACGAACCCAAGAGTAGAGTGCTCCAGGTAAAGGGAACAGGAAGTGAAGTCCTGGAGAGAGGAATATTCCAGAAAGATGAGGAATGTTCTAGAACAGCAAGAAAGCTAATGTGAGGCACAGTGTAGCAGAAAATGAGGAGAGGAAGGATGCAAAGGTGAGAAACTATAGGGCTTTAAGAGAGAGAAGTATCAAGGGTGACTTTAAAAAAATTAGTCTACTTTTTGAATTAAGTTATTTATTTATGGCTGCGCCCACAGTGTGCAGAAGTTCCTGGGCCAGGGATCAAATATGAGCCACAGCAGGGGCAACGCAAGATCCTTAATCTGGTGACCCCCAAGGGTGACTTCTTAATGTTCAGTCTGAGTACCTGGAATGGAAAGCCCAGGGGAGGAAGTGAACATAGATCACAGGAGAGATGTTGGATTTGGAAACAAGAGTTCTCTTTTAATATTAAGTGTGAGATCCCTTTAGGCGTCCAAGTGTAGACGCTGGGCAGACAGTGGGCTACCTACAAGTCTGAAATCCAACGAGAAGCAGGCTAGAGGTACAAAAAGACAGAGTGTAGACCTCACCTAGGAAGACGGCGTAGACTTCGAAGAGGCCAGATCCCTGGGGCCTACCAGCATTTCGAGGTCATGGAGGAGGCCCAAGAAGGGAACCTCCACTTGTGGCCACTGAGGCCTCCCACCTGTTCAAATGCATCTGTGGTGGTGTGTGGCGTGCTTATAGTTTCATGTGTGCCGGACCTGTCATGACAACCAAGACTGCAAACTTCTTGTGATCACTCTCCATAAGAGGGTCAGTAAAGAAAGAGCCAAAGTGTGTTATTGGTGCCTACAGTGTTGGCATGATCGTTGTTTACCATGTATTTCTTACTCTTCCAAACACAGTGCAGAGTGAATGCTGCCAGGCTATTGGGGGAAATGTAGCTACTTCCTTTCTCAAGGACTGGCTCTGTGAGTTAGTGAAGAATTCGCAAGCTTATTTTACTGGCAGTAAACTGATGCACAGAGAGATTAACTAATTTATGCACAGCCCACACGGAGTCAATAGCTAGCCTGAGGCCACACGGCAGTGTTCAGTACAGCGTGTGCCAATTGCCAGCGTCACCTGGCCTGCTGGCTTTTTTTTTTTTTTTTTTTTTTTTTAATTCTAACACATATGGGTGATCACTCAGCGCTTTACTGATGGTCACTCTTAATCCTCACAACACCTCCATGCAAGGGCAACATTGTTCCCATTTTACAGATGAGGAGATGGAGACAAGAAGGAATTTCATAGGATAAAGAGGAAGATGAGTCTGACTCTTAAACCGTGCTCCTTTTTTTTTTTTTGTCTTTTTGTCTTTTCTAGGGCTGCTCCCGCGGCATATGGAGGTTTCCAGGCTAGAGGTCTAATTGGAGCTGTAGCCACTGGCCTACATCACAGCCACAGCAACGTGGGATCCGAGCCGTGTCTGCAACCTACACAACAGCTCACGGCAATGCCGGATCCTTAACCCACTGAGCAAGGCCAGGGACCGAACCCGCAACCTCATGGTTCCTAGTCGGATTCGTTAACCACTGCGCCATGACGGGAACTCCCTAAGCCATGCTCTTAACCACAATGCTACATACCTGCTGAAACAGAATCTGAGAATAGGACATAAGAGGAATCTGTATTTGGAAGAATCTCTGGAACATTGTTATATATACAAAGTGTGAGAATCCAAGCTTCATGACATCTCAAGTTTGTTCTTTGAAACGCATAGACATCCTAGAATTTGCTCTGCTAAGCTGTTTATTGTTAATATCTCAGTATCCATATTTAATTTAAGTTATTAGAGTCTCACAGACAATTCTAATAGCATTTTGTTAAACACAGGTAGCAGCTTGCAGCCTAGTTTATCATTTCCAGAGAGGTAGAGCACATGAGTGTACAATGAGCCGGCTTGCATTGTCTGATAGGTTGACAATCATTACCTAACAATGTAAAGCCTCATGCCAGGGACATTGACGTAGCCTACTCTCAACAAGAATAATGTGGCCTTTCCGTCTGTGCTTATGATTCTGCACATGCACCTGCTCAGACCCATAAACAATAATGAAACAAATCACAGAGCCAGCACAATAGCATGAATGACTCCGTGCTGCTGGCTGAGAGAAGGCGGTCATGGGTTACGCTCAGTTCTGCACTCCCCAGGCTCCTAAATAGAAAGCCTCTTGAGGCAGGGGAGGGCCCAAAGCCCTCAGAAAGTTCCCATCCATGGAGTAGTCTCTGACCGCCTCTGCTAATGGTCTCAAGAGCTTATGGGATGAGACATTCCCACTGTGGCACAACAGGATCGGTGGCGTCTCTGGAGCACAGGGACGCAGGTTTAATCCCAGCCTCGCACAGTGGGGTAAGGATCAGCTGTTGCCACAGCTGTGACAACACAGGTTCTGATCCCTTGCCTATGAACTCCATATGCTGTGGGGTGGCCAAAAAAGAAAAAAAGAGAAAAGGTTAAAAAAAAAAAAGAGCTTATGGGATAAAAGGGAAATGGAGTTAGAGAACTATTAAAAAAAAAAAAAAAAACAACAAAGGAAATGAATCCAGGTCTCAGTTGCAAAAAAGAAACATGCTGAATATATAAGACCTTTAGATCATAGGTGATAACATCTCGTAAACTCCTTTCTGTTGACAGGCAATTGTGTTTTACTGTCACAGCTCTCCACCCAGACTGACCCTCTGCATCATTTGCACAGTGAGACTGGTTTCACCTGTTTGCAACTGTTAAACTCTTAGTCATCACTTCAGTTGTGTAAGCCAATTTTCCCAGCAGATTGTCCTATACACATTTTTAAATGAACAGCAGGAAAAAAAAAAAAAAAAACAACCAAACATAAATCGACAGCAGAAATCAGCCAAGGGTGTACACCTGTTGTATATTGTCAAAAGGGGAAAAATAAAAACAGTTGGGAGTAGAAATGAGGCCATTACACCAGGGAGAACTGCAATCTGAGCTTTTCATCTAAAAGATGCCAAGAAAGAGAAACGTAGGTGGGCTGGAGGAGGAAGAAGAGGGAGGTTAACGGTGGAAGGGGTGGGAATTGAGATGAATGTCTAAGGCTTACATCTTGGGTATAAAGTTGTCAGATTTAGAAAAAAAGAAAAGAGAGAGAGAAGAAAAGAAAAGAAAGAAATGAGAAAAATGTAAGATGCTAAAATAAATCTGAATTTCCGATCAATAGCATGTAGTTTTTTTAGTATAAGTCTGTTTCATGTAATATCTGAAACAGACTTATACTAAAAATTATTTGCTGTTTAACCTAAATTCAAATGTAGCTGAGTGTTCTGTATTTGATCTGGCAACCTTACTTGAGTAGCGCCTTTTAATCTCAGTTTGAAAAAAATCCTTTTAGAAAAAAAGAAAACAGATGTCTTCAGGAAACCGGGTCATGGATTCAACAACAGAAATACTTGCTAATTATGCTGCACAGTGTGATGAGATTATATACTTATTTAATATAAATAAACTAGCAACTGTAATGACGGAAACTTAGCTACTTCGATTTGAAAAACTATCCTTTTTATTTGGTAGGAGGCGAAATGAACTAAAAATGGACAACTCTGATTCTAAGACTTATGGCAAGAAAACATCCATCCATTTACTCATTCTCTGCCTACTTTTTATCTGTACAAAGTCTTGCTGGTGGAGATGTTTTATTAAATTTTATTTTAGTGATCAAAAGAATTACTACATATGGACTCCCCAATCCAGTTTCTTAAATAATTCTGCATGGTAAGAATAGACAATTGACCCAGCCAAAGACAAAACAAAGCCCCCAATAAAGGGCCGGCTTACCACCACCACTTACCACAACCTGTCCAATTCCAGTTTGTCCAGGGTGGCAATACACTAGCACGTAAACACAGAGGCTGAAACAGCATAGGCTTAGAGTTGGGTGCTAAGATTGCAGTGGAGGAAAGAGGGGGGAGAAATAGCATGAAAGAAATAAAGTCTAAGAAGTCCAAATGAGCCAGATGCTGAGGATGAAAGAGGGTAAGGCAAGGATGGGGGCAAGAGAAGAGAAGAAGGCCTGACCAGAGCTTGGTGGGAAAACAGGAGGACAGCAGAGAGAGGGAGGGTGAGCCGGTACGAGGCTGAGCGTTTGTAGATGGGCCAATATTGGAGGGGCTGTCAGATGAAAGGGAACTTTATTTTATCTAGCTCCAGAGAACGAAACCAAGGCCAAGAAATAGACGCCGCAGGAAAACAGATGTTGACACCGTTTAGGCAAGAGCTTTCCAAGCATGAAGAGCTGATGCGGACAGAATGGCCATCCCTGGAGGGGTGTGAAGCCGAGGCTGGCAGACTGGTGGTCAGGACTCCGGGGGAAGACAACTCCTGTCTTGGGTGAGGCGTGTACAAGACAGATGTTCTCCAACCTGCAGTGTGTGTTTCAATCTGGCGGGGGCCTCGTGCCTTTTATCAATTGCTCTGGCCTCAGTGCCTAGAACAGTACTTGGTGCACAGGAGAGTCTCAGGACATCTGGAGGGTCACAGGGGAAGTGCTTTGCGGAGAAGGTGGTGCTCTTTGGGGCCTTGGCCTTGAGATGATAGGGAAAAGGAAATGAGCGGGAGTCCAATCCATACGCAGTGAGCATCTGCATCTGGAGGAGGATGGATTATGGCTCTATTTTGTGAGAGCTGCAAGTACGGAATGCATGTTTCCCAGTCCGTACCAGCCTGGTGAGGAAAAAGAAAAAAACTAATAGCAAAAACAACACTTCTTGGGTCCCTCCATTCTCGCCTGCCTATGGAATTTGCGGTCCCTCTCGATTTCTCACCAGCGGGCTCTAGGAACACTGGGGGCTGGCCCTCATGCCTTTGGAACTCACGGCCATAAGAGGGTGTTTGCTTTGACTACATTTCTGTCCTTGACTTGCTTTGTCTCCTGCTTTGCCAGTCTATGGTGATGTCTCTACATGCCTATTGGCTCTGATGATGCCACAGCGTCTCTATACCTGGCCAAGGCACCAAGGCTGCCCTGGCACCTGCCAACATGCCCACCACCACCAGTGACACTGCCCTCAAAGCATACGGGCTGAGGAGTGAATGAAGTTTTAAGACAGAAGATGTGGCGTCAGCGGGCAGGAGCAAGAGCAGGTGATAGGGAGTCACTGACCCATCACACAGTGAAGCTCCCCGTGACCTTTTGGGAGAAAACAACCAGGAGAGCAGCCGCCCTGCACAGAGAGAAAGAATATGGAGCCAGAGCAGCTGGGATGTGGTGCTTGACCGCTCTCTGCCTCAGTTTCTCCCACGTGAAGCAGGAACAAGGATGGTGCTTCTTCTAAGGCTGTTGTGAAAACGAAACGAGGGAGCACAGACAGAGCCCGGGGCTGCGTGTGGCCCAAGGAAAAGCTGTCAGTCTGTGAGCCCCTTTGTGAACGGTGCTGTCCCAATGTTCTGAAGGCACCCAGTTCCCCTCGGAGGGGGGGGGGTGTTCTGTGCTCCTGGTTGTACTGTAGCTTTACAATAACCCTAAAACTGAGTGGGTCTCTGCTGCCTGCAACAAAAGGAGCCTGACAACCACTACAGATCTGACTTCTCAGGGGATATATCAACTCCGGTTCTCAAGTTGGAATTTCCACCACTGTCCTCTGAGAAGCAACAGAAAATCCAGTACCCATACTGGTTAACCATGCCCGTACAGAGTTACCTTTCTCTTGAGGAAATAAGGCAAAAAAAAACACTAAGTGACAATGAAATTTTTGAATATCTGTTTGTGTCTTCAGCAGAAGAGATGATGCTTAGCCCCAAATGTAGAGATTGTGGAAGCAAACTGCTTTCTTGCAGTTATAGGTTGTTCAGCCATTAGTAATCTTTTCTTTTTTCTTTTTCTTTCTTTCTTTTTTTTTTTTTTTGTCTTTCTAGGTCCAAAACCAAGGCATATGGAGGTTTCCAGGCTAGGGGTCAAATTGGGGCTGTAGCTGCCAGCCTACACCACAGCCACAGCCACAGCCATGACAGATCTGAGCCACATCTGGGATCTACACCACAGCTCACAGCAACGCCAGATCCTTAACCCACTGAGTGAGGCCAGGGATCGAACCTTCATCCTCCCAGATGCTAGTCGGATTCATTTCCACCGAGCCATGATGGGAATCCCCCCTCCCATTTTTTTTTTTTAATTTATGAGAAATTTAAACAAATTTTTCTTTACCTTGCATGGCGTCCCTATTTTGGTCAAACTACCTTTTTGTTACCTAAGCGGGCCTCAACGAGTGGCCTTTAATTTCAAATGTCTTCGGAGGAAATAACTTTTCATTATTATATTTTGAAACTATTTTGAAAGGATCTGGAGAACATCAAGGGAGAAATGTCTGTTGGTTGATGGAAATTTAACCCTCACATTCAAGAGAAAGGTTGGGGCTACAGATATATGGGCTTGGAAAGCATTAGTATATAGGTCATAATTAAAACTCTAGGATAAAGTAAGCAGGGAAGGGGATTGTATGAAATGACCACAGAAAGGGACGAATGACTGTTTGGTGACTTTTTCTAAAAAGCCACGGTCATCAGCTTCACATGTGGGGCCTGCTGTTCCTGGGCCCTGCCCCGAACCCCTTAAACCTAATGAAGTCTGTGCTTTTTGATGCCCTTCACCTCCTCTCCTCCACCCCCAACCACCAAGCTGTTCTCTGTATCTGTAAGTTCAGGTTTTGTTTTATTTTTTTAGATTGCACATAGAAGTGAGATCATATGCTGTTTTGTCTTTGTCTGTCTGACTTATTTCACTTAGCGTAATGCCCTCAAGGTCTGTCCAGTGTCCTCAAGGTCCATCCCATGCAAACAAAAGTCTGAGCCCTGAAGAATCAAAGGGAGGGTATATTTGTATCAGGCACAGGAAAGACGCGGTGGCAGATGCTACGTAAAGTAAAAGGCAGAAGTGGTGAATTGTCACTAAGACTCTGTGCTCAGCCTGGCCTTCATGTTACCAGGCGTGCAGTTCCCTGCGTGTCCCACTGGGTGAGGAAGCCTCACTGGCACAGGCCAGAGCCCATGCACTGGGAGAGACTGGGGGTGCCAGCAGCCCCCAGACCTCAGATCCCAACACTGCTTTTCCAGGGATTGGGGAAAGGGTTTACAATGGCCATCAGGGCCAACTGGAAGCCCCAGAGGGCAGCCCTTGGTGCCTGGTAGGGGCTGGTGAGGCATCCCCGGAGAGTTTAAGTGAAGAGGGAACCTGTGTGCCATCCGACAGAGTCATGCTCAGGTGCAAGAGCTGCAGCCTGCTTTGCACACACATAGAGGCAAGAATGGAGCCAACCCAGTTCTGATGGCGTCGCTTAAACCACTTCCAGGTGATGCTCTGCAGTTAATCATGTAAGATACTTTGATTTTTTTTTTTTTTTTGTCTTTTTAGGGCCTCACTTGAAGCCTGTGGAAGTTCCCAGGCTAGGGGTCAAATCAGAGCGGTAGCTGCCCGCCTACACCACAGCCACAGCCACGCCAGACCCGAGCCCCATCTGTGACCTACACCACAGCTCATGGCAACACCAGATGCTTAGCCCACTGAGCGAGGCCAGGGATCGAACCCACATCCTCATGGATGCTAGTCAGATTCATTTCTGCTGAGCCACGCTGGGAACACTGATACTTTGATTTTTAACTCACGACTATTTCGTAAGGCGCTGTTTATATAATACATAGCATTTTAACCAAAGCAGTTCCATCTTTCCCTAGGGACGAAGCTGCAAGAGTGACCTTTACAGAAGACATGGCCCAGGAGTGACACATTGTCAACGCACAGGAACCGGGGGACTCCTTGACACGGCGCATGTTTCTGTAGGAAAGTGACTTGTGGGCTGGCTATAAATGTCCTGGAATTGCTATAAATGTATAGGGGATCACTTTGGAATAAAAATGTTTCTAGCTCAATCCTGGCATGGAACAATTGGGGTTGTGAAATCTAAGCATACATCACTGAAAGAGAATTACGTTAAATAATACAGATGTAGGTCAAATCCAGCCATACATCCCTGGGACAGAATGCGTGCGCTCATCTCTGCTACCTCCCTGAAGGAGCAAACGTAAATCTTGCTTGGAGTACAACTTACGCTTTGCCTTTAGGAGAGGGAGGTAGGCCTGGGCAGCTTTAATACAACATTTACGACAGCGATTTTATGTATCGTGGGGGTTAGCTTCTTAAAATTGTTTTGCCTTCACAGAGAAAAGCACCAGAGCAATGATGAAGCAAGAAACAGGGGAGGGTGTGTTTATGAATATGTTAAACACACATGTTTATGCTTATTTGCCCTGGTTCTCTGTGCTCAAGGGAAAAATTTCTAAGATCGCAGAAATATAATCTCATCCTCTATAGACAAGCAGGGTTAACCGCTTAAAGAGCCTTGAAATTTTAGATACACCATCACACGGATGATGAAGCCGCCGCTGTCCATAAAAGGAAAGGGAACACACAAATCCTGGGAAAACACATTCCCCGTGAGAGGGATGAGATAAACGCTTGTAATGGGCTGTATTAACCATCCTCAGAGACAAGATGCAAACAGTCTCAAGCAACAAGCGAGCCAGGGCGTGACTGCCGTGGGTAGCTAGACGTCGTCCCTGCATGCAAACCTGAAGCCAAGAGATTTACCGAGCTCCCCGGACGCAGGCGCATCTGTCCCTCCCTTAAATCCGATTTTCTTACCATCTGTTCCTTTACTCCAGCCTTGGCTGTAAACAAAGTTTATGCACAGGGATGCACTGTGTTGCCAGGCAGCCCTCCTTGCTCTTCTCAAATAACGTCAGTTCTGGCCGGAAAGACTGTGGGTCCCCTTATTATCCATTCTTCCCCAACAATATAAATTGTGAGCACGTCGAGAGTAGTTTTAGAAATGGCATTTTTTAAAACTTCATTGGGTCAATGTGATGTGATGTAACTATCCGGTTTTGAAAATTCTGTAAGAAAAACAACATTTAATGTCTTGGGATGATTTAGTTTGCAGAAGCGGCTTTCCCCTGCCTGGCAGAACCGTCAGACCATTGTCAGGGCAGTTGCTACCGGGCGCGGTAAAGGGATCGAAGAGAAACGAGGCAGCAGCTGCGCGGGAGAAAACTCACCGCCTCCAAGGTTACAGTTTGCCATGGGGGCAGGGGAGGAGAGGTGGGAGGAGGTGAAGAGGACTTAAAAGATGTGTATCTAGGATGTGAGGCTGTGTCTCTAAGAATGTACTAGAAGAGCCAACCATCTGGCAGCTGTGGGGAGGGATCGGTGGACTTTTGGTCTTCAGCTCTGGTTTTTCGCAGCTATATGATATTTATAATACACTCTTCCTGGGAGAAGCTTGGAGCCCTGCACAGCTTTGAATGGACTGGGTTAATCCTTTTACTATCCCATGAGTCATGAGAGACAGAGAAAGGTGCAACCAGGGAAAAAAAAAAAAATTCCACATTGAAAGTGGTCACTGCCATGGCAAAGAAGAAAATAACACTGGCTCTGCTAAGCAACCGCAGGAGTAGTCAACCTTGTGATTCTTCTCCATGGAGTCTCAGAGTCCAGGCAGAGGCAGAAACGGTCAGAATTCACTCAGAGAGGGTAAATGCTGATCACGCAAGTCATTGTTGATTAAAAGTCCTTCCAATGCAGAGGAAGGGACTTGCCTGTTTTGGGGGACCCACAGTCAGAGGATGAACTTTTGGCCAGTATCGATGGGTGACTGGTGACATATAGGGACGACCACACTAGAAAGTAAGTGCGTTCAGCGTTTCTCGCTGTCAGAAGAGAATTACAAATATGGAAAAGAAAGAGCCATGAAGGGAACTCCAGAGCTGCTTTTCTGATCTTGATGATTGCACTGTGTAAGAAAATGTCCTTGTTTATAGGAAATACATAAAAACATATTGAAGGATCAAGGAGTAAGGGGTATCATGTTTACAACTTTTTCTCAAAGAGTTTAGGAAAGAGTTTAATCTGTGTGTGTGTATAGAGAATAAGGCAGATGGGATAAATGATAACAGCTGGTAAATTAAGTGAAAGGTATAGCAGAGCTACAAGTACAACTTTAACTATTTTACAACTTTTCTATAAATTTAAAATTTCAAAATTAAAAATATGACAACAGAAAAAAAGCCTACTATGGGTCTCTATGTACATAGAGTATAGTGAATCAAACTGAGCAGGTCATTGTACAGCAAAGAAATCATAATCAAAATGAAAAGACAAACTAGGGACTGGGAGAAAATATTTGCAAATAATGCGACTGACAAGGACTTAATTCCCAAAATCCACAAACAACTCATGCAACTCAATAACAAAAATAAACAAACAAATAACCCAATCAAAAAACAAGCTGAAGACTTAACTAGGCATTTCTCCAAAAGAGATGTACAGATAGCCAATAGGCACATGAAAAGATTCTCAACATTCCTAATTATTAGAGAAAAACAAGCCAAAAGTACAATGAGGTACCACTTCGCACTGGTCAGAATGGCCACATTAAAAAGTTTCAAATAGGGAGTTCCTGTCGTGGTGCAGCAGAAACGAGTCCAACTAGGAACCATGAGGTTGCGGGTTTGATCTCTGGCCTTGCTCAGTGGGTTAAGGATCCGGCGTTGCCATGACCTGTGGCGTAGGTCTCACACACGGCTCAGATCTGGTATTGCTGTGGCTGTGGTGTAGGCTGGCAGCAACAGCTCCGATTAGACCCCTAGCCTGGGAACCTCCATATGCCTTGTGTGTGGCCTTAGAAAGGACAAGAGACAAAAGAAAGACCAAAAAAAAAAAAAAAGTTTAAAATAGCAAATGCTAGAGAGGGTGTGGAAAAAAGGTAACCCTCCTACACTGTTGGTGGAAATGGAAACTGGTATAGTCATTATGGAAAACAATATGGAGAGTCTTTAAAAGGCTAAAAATAGAACTACCATATGAGCCAGCCATTCCACTCCTGGGCATATATCCAGACAAAACTATAATTTGAAAAGATACATACACCGCAATATTCATTGCAATACCATTTACAATAGCCGAGACATTGAAACGACCTAAATATCCATCAAAGGATGGGTGGATAAAGATGTGGCACATAAATACAGTGGAATACTATTCAGTCATAAAAAAGAATGAAATAATGCCATTTGCAGCAACACGGATGGACCTAGAGATTATCATACTAGCTAAGTAAGTCAGACAGAGAAAGACAAATACCATATGATGTCACATATATGTGGAATTGGAATATGACACAAATTGGTGTTCCTGTTGTGGCTCAGTGGGTTAAGAACCTGATTAGCATCCATGAGGATGGGGGTTTGATCCCTGGCCTCGCTCAGTGGGTTAAGGATCTGGTGTTGTCACATGCTGTGATATATTCTGCAGATATAGCTTGGATCTTGCGTTGCTGTGGCTGTGGTGTAGGCTGCAGCTCCGATTCAACCCCTGGCCTGGGAATTTCCATATGCTGCAGGTGTGGCCCTAAAAAGAAAAAAAAAAAAAGATAACATCTGAGGGCAGAGTCCTCATAAAACATAAAAATAAAATAATGACACAAACGAACTTATCTATGAAACAGAAACAAACTCATAGACACAGAGAACAGACTTTGGTCACCAAGGTGGGGTGGTGGGAGAGGGATGGAGTGGGTGTTTGGAATTAGCAGATGCAAACTATTATACATAGGGTGGATAAACAAGTTCCTACTGTATAGCATAGGAAACCACATGCAATATCCTGTGATCAATCATCATGGAAAAGACTATGAAATGAGTGTATATGTGTGTACAATAGAAATTAACACAACATTGTAAAGCAACTATACTTCCACAAAGTCAATTTTTAAAAAACCGAGCGGGTCAATTTAAATGGAATAACAGTGAAGCATAAAGCACTGCACTCTCCCACTGAGTCCTTGCCCTTAGGTGGCTCACCAGAGGGGCTTAGGGGTTCATTGAAATGAGTGGGATAGGAAAGAGGATAGGAGTGCAAGATAAATGACACAGAGTCAGCAGCGATAGGAATTCAAAGAAGCCCAAAGGCTCCACAGAGGCGCTGTGTGAGGAGGCAGAAGAATTGGGCCAAGAGATTGGTGGTCCTGCTTAGCATGTAGTCACCAAAATTAGGGACTTCTGAGGACCCTGTTTTCTTTGTCATCACCATGCAGGCTGGTCCGCTCCTCACCTCCACTCCCTTGCTCCTACTGCTGCTACTCCCTGGAATGTGGCCCATTTATGAGCTTAGCGGATCCACTGCATCCATTTATTTTCAACATTTAACTCCCTTCCCTTCCTTCGATTTTTTTCTGACTGGCTTGCTCCCCTCCAGACCAAAAAGTCCTTTTCTCTCTTGTGCCCCTATTGTTCTTAATCCATGTGACACTGAATCCATGTGTCACTTTCAACCAGCTGCGGCTCTTTATGGCACCTGCCAATCCGTCCGTCCATCCCCCTCAGCCTGAATCTCCGTGAGGGCTTCATATCTTTTATCCCCAAGTCCGGCCATAGTGGGGGGCTCAGGAATTGTTCAAATAATCAAATTAACTTGAGACTCCCCCAAACCGTGTTGCTTCCTCTCCTTTCTATTTTCACTCCTAGGCCAACTAAAGACTTTATTCAGTGAAAACACACCCTGGGCTTTTAGACTTCATGTAGTGTGAATCCACATTTGAGGGAAAATGCTTTCTTTGCTACCCTGAGAACATCAGCGAAGACGGAGGGAGAGAAGGACCAGATGTTAGTAAAAGCAACAAGCTCCACCCATCCGTGGCTTCAATTCTTGATGAATGATTCAGGGACTAATCCACATAGAAATATGCGAACTACTCCTTGGGGTTATGTTAGGCGAGGCACCCTAATGACCACAGCTGATTGAAAGGGCCAACCAAAATTATGGTAACCACCGATGCTTGGACGCGTCTCACATCAAAGTATTATATAAGCTGCTCTCTGCTAAAGGCCAACAGACCTTCTTGCCGCAGTGTTATTATAACGATAATTAGTAATCACCAACACTCCTATAAGCACTCTTCATTCAGACACCCCCATAAGCATCCAACAAATGTCACAAATTCTGTGCACCCAGGCGTCATCTGACCCATCCATCTATGGACTGAGGCAGCGCCGAGGAGCAGAAAACAGCTGTCACCTCTGAGACAGCCATGCTTGAGTTATGTCACCGAGGCGCTTATTGCAAAGCCCACTTCTCCTCCCCTTCTCCATGGTAATTGCAGTTTGAGGTTAGAAAGCACATCTTTTGTGAGTCAATTTATGGTCCCCCTCTTACCATGTATGAGACTGCTTTGGAGCAGTAAATCATCAATCTGCTGCAGAATGCTGAGGGGGTTCTAAGTGGGGGGGGGGGAATCTCTCCTTGCTGTAGCTAATGCGTAAGTGCTAGAGCTTTCCATTGTCTGCTGTCTTCACCCGTTTTAAACATTTGTTTGCACCAAGGGCTGTTTCGCCCTTGAGGGAGCAGCCTCCTCACCTCCAAGGCAAGCTGGCAGCTGTTGGGAGAGTTTTCAAAACCAGATTATTTTAAGGCATCTACACAGTGGGTGAAAGCTAACTCTAGTGAAAACCTGTTTCAAAAAAACCAAACTTTTAGAAATAAATCAGAAGAACGTCCAAGCCCTGCAGAACAGCTGGCTCCTCAAACACCGAGAGTGTTACTTGGTGCCCAGCAGTGTTTGCAAGATTCTAGCCTGACAACTGTGTCAGGGGGCATCCTTAACAAAGAATCCTATGAATCTCCTGTTTTCACATACTATTCATCAAGGCGACACAGGACCAAAATGAGTGCTGTAATTACGGTTTCTGGTTTCAGCAATTTCACACTGAAATGGCAAAACAAACAAACAAAAAGCTCATTGGCATATGTTATATAATTTTTAAATGTATACCAAGTAGTAAATATCAGCTTGGTTTCCTAGCTTGTTGATATGGCCTTAAAAGCAAATTAAAAAAACAAAACAGGAGTTCCCATCGTGGCTCAGGGGAAATAAATCTGACTAGTATCTTTGAGGATGCAGGTTTGATCCCTGGCCTTGCTCAATGCGTTAAAGGATCCGGCGTTGCTGTGAGCTGTGGTGTAGGTTGCAGATGTGGCTTGGATGTGGCATTGCTGTGGCTGTGGCGTAGGCCATCATCGGCTACAGCTCTGATTCGACCCCTAACCTGGGAACTTCCATATGCTGTGGGTGCAGCTCCTAAAAGACAAAACAACAACAACCAAAAACAAAACAGTTTGATTATTAAACATAACACGGCTCATTTCTCTGTCTTTTCATATCATACACCAGCACAGCTTCATGTGATTGAGCCAAAGTAAATGGAAAAGCTTACAAGCTATTACTACTGTATCTGCAAGGTAGTCCCCAATCAGCCTAGCACCACAGTGCCCAGAGGAGGAGGGCAGGACCATGACCCTCGTTTTTTGTTTTGTTTTAGGGCTGCGCCCACGGCATATGGAAGTTCCCAGGATAGGGGCTGAATTAGAGCTACTGCTGCCAGCTACCCCACAGCCACAGCAACGAAGGCTCCAAGCCTGCGACCTACACCACAGCTCATGGCAATGCTGGATCCTTAACCCACTGAGCAAGGCCAGGGATGGAACCCACATCCTCATGGATACTAGTCGGGTTCATTACTGCTGAGCCAGGACAGGAACTCCAACTCTGTTTACAGATGAAGAGATGAGGGCCCAGAGAAGATACATGGCAGCCAGTCCTAGAGCCTGGTTCTCATGGTCCTAAATTTAGCCCATAAAGTCATGACATCTCTCCTGGTTGGGGATTATGGTTTTAAAAATGATTGCTCCTGCAGCGATTCCTTATTATAAATAATCTAATAATTCATGATGAAGAAACTAGAAAACCAGGGCTAGCAACAAGTGTGTGACAGCTTGAATTTTCACCAGCTGTATTCTTTGGCTGCAAGCCCAGACACCATCTGACCTTCAAGCTCTCGCCAAACACGTGGGTATTTCTTATCAGCACCCAGAACCAAAAACTCGCTGTGATATTTTAGAGATCCAGCATTTCGTTAGGGAGGGAAAAGGGTGAGGATAATAAAGATGCGGCTTATGTTGAGATGGACTTGTTCTTTCTTCTTGGTTACGGTTCTGAGAGGGAAAAGCATCAGTGCTATGAATCAAGTGTTTGTTGAGCCCTTACGTGTGGGTCAAGCTCTGCACACAGATTCTGTGGAGAATAAGAAAAGCTTAACATATCATTTTAGGGAGTTCCCGTCGTGGCGCAGTGGTTAACGAATCGGACTAGGAACCATGAGGTTGCGGTTTCAGTCCCTGCCCTTGCTCAGTGGGTTAACGATCTGGCGTTGCCGTGAGCTGTGGTGTAGGTTGCAGACACGGCTCTGATCCTGCGTTGCTGTGGCTCTGGCGTAGGCTGGTGGCTACAGCTCTGATTGGACCCCTAGCCTGGGAACCTCCATATGCCGCGGGAGCGGCCCAAGAAATAGCAAAAAGACAAAAAAAAAAGATATCATTTTAGGATCACTGGTTTCCTATCTATTGTGGAGACCAGACACACGTAAGATGCTGTTGGTGGAGCGCTGGCAAACTTTGGCCCATAGGTCAAGCCCAGCCTGCTGCCTGTTTTTGTACAGCATGGGAGCTAGGAATGGTTTTCACAATTTTAAATGGTGGAAAAACATTCAAAGAGGAATACCATTTGGTGACCTAGGAAAATGATTTGAAATTAAAACTTCCACATCCATCCATCAGATTTTACTGGAACGTGGTCACACGCCTTGTCCAGGAGGGCTTTTGCGCTACAGTGGGCAGCAGAGTTGAGTAGGTGTGACAGAGACCATCTGGGCCACAAAACCTAAAATATTTACTATCTGGTAAATAGTAGATACCCTGACCCTGAGGTAGATAACACTTGATTGGCACTAAGTGACATGGTTTCAAATCTGTTGAAGAACCAGAGGACTTCCACAAGGGGGTGAGGTAATTTTGGGTGGGAATAACGTTTCAAGGAGAAAGTGCCTCCAAGCAGGGCTTGAAGGAGACAGACATTGAGTGTTGTGGTTGAGGGAAGAGCCAGCCAGATGCTGCTGTCAAATTGGCTCCACCATTGACAGCCACGTGACCTTGGTAAATTCTTTAACTTCTATGCATCGGTTTCCTTGGCTGTTACACAGAAGTAATGATACCCACCTTCCGGGGCTGTGGAAGAACCTACAGGAAGACATTATCGACACAGTCAGCGCATTGCCTGGTATAGAGGTAGGTGTCGCATAGATGTTAACTCTTTTTTTTTGTCTTTTTTTTTTTTTGCTGTTTCTTGGGCCGCTCCCGCGGCATATGGAGGTTCCCAGGCTAGGGGTCCAATCGGAGCTATAGTCTCCGGCCTACGCCAGAGCCACAGCAACGCGGGATCCGAGCTGCGTCTGCAACCTACACCACAGCTCACGGCAACGCCAGATCCTCAACCCACTGAGCAAGGGCAGGGACTGAACCCGCAACCTCATGGTTCCTAGTCGGATTCGTTAACCACTGCGCCACGACGGGAACTCCAGATGTTAACTCTTAATATGACTGCCATGAGCTCTCACGCTTGGACATCCATTAATAAAATAAGGCAACATGTCACCTAAAAATTAAGCCTATCAGAGGTTATTAGTGAATAAGCTTTCAACATCTTAGAAGATGGGCGTTCCCGTTGTGGTGCAACGGAAATGAATCTGACTAGTACCCATGAGCAAGTGGGTTCAATCCATGGCCTCACTCAGTGGGTCAGGGATGCAGCGTTGCCGGGAGCTGTGGTGTAGGTCACAGATGCCACTTGGATCGCGTGTTGCTGTGGCTGTGGTGGAGGCCGACAGCTGTAGCTCTGATTCGACCCCTAGCCTGGGAAATTCCATATGCTGCAGGTATGGCCCTAAAAAGCAAGCAAACAAACAAACGCCTTAGAAGATGAATTCTAGTAACTGAATCCTATGAAGTTGTTAAAAAGATTTCATAAAAGAATTATAGCATGGGAAAATACGTTTCACACACCCAGAAATTCTATTTTACCAGTGGAACAAGATTGGAAACTCTCTATAAGAGCCTAGTGAAAGCTATTGACCCTTCTCTTTGACAGATGCACATGGCACATATACACAAGCTTTTGCATACAATCTTAGGGCTTAATGGATCCTTGAAGCCCCATCCCTGGTTTCCAAGTTAAGAACTCATCCTCTAGCTGTTCACTCATACTTATAAAACCCGCAAGATATTGATATGTGAACCAGAATGCTAAATTACTAATTCATGAAGAAGAAATAATGTCAAGCGGACTAAAGTCCTTGCATTGGCCGATCAGCTCATTATCGTGCTATACAAAAGCTACATGAAAAGCCAAAGCACAATTAAAACTGAGAATGGAATCACAGCAAAGGGAATTAGAGAATGGTCTTAATAGCTCTTGTCGCCAAGCTTCGATAGTCTGAAACATCCATTTCCTCTGTAGAAATACCCCTGCCAAGGATGCTGGAATACCAGCACCAGCAAGGTCAGTCCAGGCCCTCTCCTGCGGCCAGTTCTCGAGGTCTGTACCCCCGCCTGCAGACACAGTGGAGGCTAATGTCCTCTGCTATCACTCTTGCTAAATAAGGATACAGTACAAGGAGTTCCTGTGGTGGCTCAGTGGGTTAAAAACCCAACTAGTATCCATGAGGATGTGGGTTCGATCCCTGGCCTCACTCAGTGGCTTAAGGACCTGGTGTTGTCTGGACTGTGGTGTAGACCACCAGCTGCACCTCTGATTTGACCCCTAGCCTGGGAACTTCCCTATGATGCAGGCATGCTCCCCCCACAAAAAAAGATACAGTACGAGCAATTAGACCCCCCCATGCACGCATATGGGTTTGCTTACACCTTACCTAGTCTTTCTACTGATGTAGAATATTTATATGTCTGTCTGTCTGACTATCTATCTATCTCTCCCCATATATGATTGCCAATTTAGAGTTGGTTTTTTTGTGTAAATTTTTTATAATTTCCTTTACAGAGGGATCTTTGTTCAAAATTAGGAGGTACCTTTCTGTCCCCTACCTCGTCCCTACTTCCAATCCAAGCTGACTGTAGAAGAAAAGGATCCATTGTTTTCTTTCTCCTTTCTTATTCTAATTTTTTTCCATTATAGCTGGTTTACAGTGTTCTGTCAATTTTCTACTGTACAGCATGGTGACCCAGTCACACATACATGTATACATTCTTTTTTCTCACATTATCATGCTCCATCATAAGTGACCAGACATAGTTCCCAGGGCTACACAGCAGGATCTCACTGCTAATCCCTTTTCCTTTCTTCTTTCTTGCCTCTTTTCCTTTTTCTCTCCATCCCTCCTTCCCTCCGTCCCTCTCTCCCTTCCTCCTTCCCTCCCTCCTCTCCTTCTTTCCTTCTTTCCATCCTTCCTGTCTAACTTTCTCTCTCTTTATTAAATAAACTTTAATTTGGGGAGTTTCCACTGAGGCTCAGCAGTAATAAACTCAACAAGGATCCATGAGGATATGGGTTCAACCCCTGGCCTCACTCAGTGCGTTGAGGATCCAGTGCTGCCATGAGCTGCGGTGTAGGTTGCAGATGCAGCTTGGATCTGGCATTGCTGTGGCCGTGGTGGAAGCTGGCAGCTGCAGCTCCAATTTGACCCCTAGCTTGGGAACTCCCATATGCCGCAGGGATAGCACTAAAAGCAAAAAACAAAACAAAACAAAAAACCCTTTCATTTTGAAAAAGTTTAAAATGTTAGGTACAAGAAATTTCAGAAGTAGTACAAAGATTTCCCATGTACCTTTCACCCAACTTCTCCCAGTGAAAATACCTTACATAACCACAGTACAGGTCAAACCCGGGGGACCTGAATTGGTACAATATTATTAATTCAGGTACAGACCTTACTCAGATTTCACTAGTTTTTACACGCACTCTTTGTGTGTGTGTGTGTGTGTGTGTGTGTGGTTCCATGATATTTTGCCACATTTGTAGACTGAGAAGCCAACATCACAATCAGGCTACTACAAAGAAACTCCCTCATGTCACGCTTCAGCAGTCAGTGATTTTCTTTTTCTCAGTGTTAGAAATTTTAGTCCAGCAAACTTTTTCTATTTCAGGCACCTGAAGTTCTCATGCAAATGACCTTGAGGGACAACAGTTGTGACCTCACCAACCCTTTCCCTCGGGGGACTAAACACATTCAGTATTAAGGCCTCAATGGCAATGCTTAAACTCAAATGAACTTGAATTTCCTTTCTGAAACTCTGAATTATTTTCTGTCATTGAGCAAATATTTTGAAGGTATACTTCTGCTAGGGTACAAAAACAGTCTAGCAGGAGTTTTGAAAATGAGGATTTTTGACCACTATTCCTTTGACTATAGTTGCACCATAAAAGATTTCTTGAACCTGTGAGATGTGTTGGGGTCCACCTTCATGCAAACCCAAACTTGTTTCCTCTGGGCCCTGAGGATTCCTATACTGTTGTTCTTCATGTTGGCTATTGCCTGGAGGAGTTGCATGTGGACACATTGAAGGCCAAATCGTCTTACAGAAAATACCCCCTGAGGTTTCACTCCTCTGAAATCTACTTTCAGGGAGTTGGGTTTCCCAGTGGATTTTCTGAGCAGTACACTGTGGTCTGCCCCAGAGTTTGCAGAAGTACATTGCACGGCCATCCCCTGAGACAGTCAAAAACTAAATGCTTATTGGAGGCAGCCCAATGAACTAAGTGTTTTAAATAAATAAATAATGACACATGTGCATACTGAGTGGAACCGCCATAACTGTCTCTAAGGTCATTACAGAGAACAAAGCATAATTCAGCCCAGGAGAGATGAGCTGAAACCTTCTCCAGGACCTAATGAATTCTTAGAGTTAAAAAAAAAAAACAAAACCTAGGAGTTGATCAAAGAAAGATGAAAAGATGCTTGGAGTTCCCTTTGTGGCTCAGCAGTTAACAAACCTGACTAGGATTCATGAGGACCCGAGTTTGATCCCTGGCTTTGCTCATGAGTTAAGGATCTGGCGTTGCCCTGAGCTGTAGTGTAATTGGCAGACATGGCTCAGATTTGGTGTTTCTGTGGCTGTGGTGTAGGCTGACAACTGCAGCTCAGATTCGACCCCTAGCTTGGGAACTTCCATATGCCACGGGTGCAGGCCTAAAAAGCAAAGCAAAATAAAATAAATAAAAAATAAAAATAAAAGAAATAGAAGATACTTGTCCCAGGCTTGGAGAGCATAAAGGAACCTATACTTGCTGGTGGGCATGCAAAATGGTAAAGTCACTTTGGAAAACAGCTCACCCGTTTACAGTTAAAAGTTAGACATACAACTACTTAGAAATTCCACTCCTATCAAAGAGAAATGAAAACATACATCTATACGAAGACTCACATGCAAATGTTCACAGCTGAATTATTCATAAGCGCCCAAAGCTGGAAATAACCTACCTACCTGTCGGTCAAGCAGTGAAGGGATACATAAAATGCCATGTTTCTGTACAATGGCACACGACTCAGAAATAAAAAAGGAGTACGCTGCTGACATGTTACATCGTGGATGAATTTCAAAAACATCATGTTCAGGGACGTAAGTTAGACACCAGAGACCACATCTTATATGATTCCATTTGCATGAAATGTCCAGAAAAGGCACACTTAAAGAGACAGAACGTATTGATTGCCTAGGGCTGCGGCAGGGAATGGGAGGAGGGCATAAGGGCTCATGTTGGGGGAATGTTTTAAGCTGTTTTATAATGAAGGTTTACACTGCTGGGTAATGTTACTAAAAATAATTGCATAGCACACTTGAGATACATACATTTTCTTTTTTTCTTTTTTTTTCCTTTTTTTTTCCTTTTTTTTTTTTTTTTTTTTGCTATTTCTTTGGGCCACTCCCGCGGCATATGGAGGTTCCCAGGCTAGGGGTCCAATCAGAGCTGTAGCCACCGGCCTACGCCAGAGCCACAGCAACGCAGGATCCGAGCCGCATCTGCAACCTACACCACAGCTCATGGCAATGCCGGATCATTAACCCACTGAGCAAGGGTAGGGACCGAACCCGCAACCTCATGGTTCCTAGTCGGATTCGTTAACCACTGCGCCACGACGGGAACTCCCCATACATTTTCTAATGCGTAAAATAAAATATACCTTGACAATGCCGTTTTTTTAAAAAAGGATAGGAACCCACGTTTTTCTAGAAGACAAGAAGGATCGGTCATGGGCCAAAGCCTAGGTTGCCAAGCCCTCTCCAGGGCTCAGCGAATCCTCTCCTTCTCTCGTGAGAAGGTCTTCTTCTCTTATTTCTAGTTGGGACTAGAAAACATTTGCAGTTCTGGTTGGTACTTGAGTGGAAGGGCCAGCCCTTTGGTTGCCTCTTGTACCCTCTGCTTCTCTGAAGGCGAAAGGCCAGTTCTGCAGACTCTTGATCAAAAAATCTCAGTGGGAGCAAGAAAAGTTCCCCTGTCAGCCCCGTGTAGGGTAAATCTGGCCGGAGGAAATGGGGAAGGGAGGGCAGAGGCCTGAAGAGAGACACAGGGAGAAAAGAGACCGGTCAGGGAGAAGCCCTGGGGGTGTGTGGGGGGGCACCCAGGCTTGGAGAGAAGCCACCCCTCTGGGGAACCTCATGCTGCGATGAGAAGCTGCTCACCTTCCAGAGACTTCTGCTGTTCTCAGTCGTCCCTGTGTCACCCACGTCATACGTGAGACAGCACAGGCAGAGGATGCAGAGGTGACCAGAGCGTCAGCGAGCGTGGTGCTGAACGGGAGAGGGGCCAGGAAGACACAGGCATGATTCCATCCAGTGCCCAGGAGAGGTTAGCCCGGGCTTGGAAGTTTGAGAGTTTGAGTACAGTTATAAAGGTTGCATTCACATCTATCATTTACTAGCTCTGGGTTCTTTAGCAAATTACTTAACCTCTATCAACAATCTATTTCTATGTATATCTTATAGTATACTATTCTATTCTATTATCATATAATTATAATTTGCCTAGGGCGGCAGCGTTCAGCTGCAGGGTCAGCTGGGGGCTGAGCTCAGCTGAGATGCTGAAACAGTTGTGCCTCCCTTCCCATGTGGTTCTTTTTTTTTTCATGACTTTGGTCTGGGAGTCCTCTTTTTTTTTTTTTTTTTTTGTCTTTTTGCCTTTTCTAAGGCCATATGGAAGTTCCCAGGCTAGGGGTCTAATTGGAGCTGTAGCCACCGGCCTACGCCAGAGCCACAGCAACGTGGGATCCGAGCCACGTCTGTGACCTACACCACAGCTCACGGCAACGCCGGATCCTTAACCCACTGAGCAAGGCCAGGAATCGAAACCACAACGTCATGGTTCCTAGTCGGATTCGTAAACCACTGTGCCACGACGGGAACTCCCAGTCTGATAGTCTTAAATGGAGGCTAGGTTACAACAAGATGAGCTCCAAAGTGCAAGAATTTACCAGTAAGTCATGTTTGCTGATGGGTCAGTGGCCAAAGCAAAGCCCCTGGCTCAGTGGGGAATCAATGTGGGAGGGGGACTCTGTGAGGCTGGGAACCTGGGAGGTCTGATTCATGGGGGACCCCCAGTACCACACGCTCTAAGCTGCAGCTTCTTCATCTCTAAAATGATGATAATAACATCTCATGTGGCTTCTCATGCAGAATAAACGCGATCATGTATGAAAAGCACCTATTCAAACATTTAGCCCTTAGGAAGGCATCGGTGACTATGGGCTTTTATCATCATCACTAACATGGCCATAATTATTACTGCTATTGTCCTTTCCCCTCGGATTTATCAGAATATAGGGAGAGGTGAGAGGGAAAAACCAGGAGGGCCTGACCTAATCTAGGAAATCAGGAAAGATTTTCTTGAGAAAATGATGTTTCCACGGAGGTCTGATAGTTAAATTCAAAGTTTCCTGGGCTAAAGGGGTCCATGGAGAAGAGCATTCCAGGAGAGGGAACCATGTGTGCAAAGGCCCTGAGGTTGGGGGAATGTGTGGCAACTACGACTGCCATGAAAACAGATGATTATACAATGTTAGCACTGCAAACCTAGAGATTTTCTCAGGCTGTTATGAACAGGCCCACCTCTGACACTCACAGGGCCCAGGGCAAGAGTATAAAGACAGGCCCATAGACTATATATCTAAGAATTTAAAATTATACACCTTGGAGTTCCCGTCATAGCTCAGCGGAAATGAATCCGACTAGGAACCATGAGGTTGTGGGTTCGATCCCTGGCCTTGCTCAGGGGGTTAAGGATCTGGCATTGCTTTGAGTTGTGGTGTAGGTTGCAGACGCAGCTTGGATCCTGCATTGCTGTGGCTCTGGCATAGGCTGGCAGCTGTAGCTCCTATTGGACTCCTAGCCTGGGAACCTCCATATGCCATGGGAGCGGCCCTAAAAAGACAAAAGACAAAAGACAAAAAAAAAACCCCAAAAAAACAAAAAAACGATTTATAGAGCTAGCTAATGAACTATCAACACAGTATGTTCTGTCCTCCCATCTTATCAGACACAGCCCTGGATCACCCGCTTTGGCTTCCCAGCACCAGCTCCATCCTGTATCAGGAGGGTCAAGTGCACATGCATGTGGACCCCTCAGACTGAAGACCCAAGGTTCTCCCCAGCAGCAAATAGCCATTGCCCAGCCACCTCACAGCATCCAGCAGGGTGTATTTGACAACTGTGGGTCCAGTTTCAGGATGGACCTAGGCCGGAGGGCCATAGGCATTCACGGAGAACATTCTGGGATCGTGGGTCCCCAAAGTTCAGGAGGGAAGGCATAGTCTTTGCGTGGGTACACCCCCTTGGGGCATGGATAGTTTTTCCCATAAAGAAGGATCAGTCAAAAGGAGGGTCAGAGGGGAGCCCCTAAACACAAGGCCCAGGTCCAGGCCCCTCCCATCTGGAACAATACTGGTTATGGAAACCCAAGGAGAATAACCGAGGCCATGGGAAGGGAAGGCTTCCTGGAGGAGGAAATGCTCAAGCCCAGGATTTTCCAATGGAGGAAGCATTTGCTACAAACCGGAGTACACGGCAGCACGCACCTACCGTGCCTTGAAATTGAGGGTGAAATGTTACAACAGGTGGCTGGTGGTTTGGCCTGGGTTCAGGTATTCCTCTTTTAAGTCTTTAATTTGTTAAGACCAACTGTGATTTCAGTGGAGAAGGCCTCCTCTGCTAGGCTCAAATGTGACTTAGGAGAGAGCAGCGAGGGGTCTGTGCACTCATTTCTAAGTCATTATTATTGGGGTGAGAAAGATTTTCTTCACTGAAGGGCTTAACTACAAACACTTTTTAGTGACTCATACCGTGAGATGTAAATGCAGCCCTTTGCATGAAATAGCCATTTGCTAAGAGTGGGGAGGGGGAAAACAGATTGAGTGAACCCCAACCAACTGACTGGCATGCAGAAACACCTTCTCCTTTTGAAGGAAGTGCTGACTGAGGGTGGGCACTCACCCACGCCTCTCTCATCCCCACAACAGCTACCCTTGATATTGAAGCCCTAGAATATTTGATAGATGGAATATTTGATAAATGAAAAGAAATGATATTTATGTATGTACATACTTTACTGTGAAAATGAAAATTACGCCTTTGTGGAAGCCCCAGCGTGGCAGGATTAAATGCACTAAAGAGCCAAGAAAGCTTACATTTTAAAATATAACAAACTCAGTCATTTGGCCCCAGGGGGAAATAGCAATGTCAGGAATGAACTAATTACCAACAACATCCCAGAAGAGAGGCGGGAGAGTTCTTGTTGAAACAGGCTTGGGGGCAAAGGCGTGTGACCCATCAGCTGAGTCTCCTTACAACAGCCTAGTCCCAAGAAACTTTGCAAGAATAAGGCAGCGTCTCAGGGGGGGTTGTTCCTAATTCTTGCTTCATGCAAATTCCACTAAGAAAGGAGTAATATAAAGAGAGATGAGGCCAGAATATCTGTAATTGGAAGACAAGGGGAGGGGGTGAACCCCAAAGCTATCATTTTGGAAAACTGGGAGAAAAGACAAAACCATACACAGATATTCGACTTAGTGGGAGTTTATCATTAGTAGTGTTATGTTACCAAGAGTGAATTTTTATGGAGTGCTTACCACATGCTTGGCAGTGCTAAAGTTTACAAAATATTGGTTCAGTGAGGGATACACACATCCTATGAAGAAAGTTCTATTGTTATCCCGTTTTATTTTGTTTGTTTATTTATTTGTCTTTTTGCCTTTTCTAGGGCCACATCTGCGGCACATGGAGGTTCCCAGGCTAGGGGTCTAATCAGAGCTGTTGCTGCCGGCCTACGCCAGAGCCACAGCAACGCAGGATCCGACCCGCATCTGCAACCTACACCACAGCTCACAGCAACGCCGGATCCTTAACCCAATGAGTAATGCCAGGGATCAAACCCTCAACCTCATGGTTCCTAGTCGGATTCGTTGACCACTGCGCCATAACGGGAACTCCGTTATCCTGTTTTATAGATGAAGACAAAGAGGCTTAAAGAGGTTGGATCCAGGATGGTAGGGAAGATGGTGGATTCGCTTTGGATACAGTGGATCAGTTCTATAAAGGGCATCCTTAGCACCGTCAAAAATCAGAAATCGAACCTGGAGGATGGAGGTGGGGCAGGAAGGGGAAGAAGCATCTGTAGATCTCCAATGTATACCTTTTTCTTTTTTTCTTACATCTTGACTTCTGAAGCAAATGAATATGCTCTCTGTTCAATAAAGATGTTACAAAATCAGAAGTTGTAGTTAGGAAAGGTCAGGACTGAAAAAGTAGCTTTGAGAGTCAGGTCGCTTTGAAGAGGGTGTGGATGTAAGTGGAAAACCTTCAGGGATAGCTCAGTAGCAATCAGTAAACCAAGAATGGGAGAGATTTTTGTCTGTTTGCTCTTTCTAATCAGCCAAGCAGAAGCAAACTTAATACGCTCTCGGGTCCCAGCCTAAGGACGCTTAATAGACAAGAGTTAACTCTGGGCGTGTAGAAGTATTTAGAAGACTTTAGGAGAGGTTCTCACCACCTGAGTAACTCAGGAAACATTTATCCTGGAGAAAAGGCTAAGGTAAACTTTCCTATAGGTGGTAATAGAAACTCCCAGGAATGATTCACAGCCCCATTCTTCCTAGAAGCAACTGGCTCAAGCATTTCAGTAAGAGGCCAAGGCAGATAAGCCACTGCGTGGAACTTAATTATGCATCACTTGATTTCTTTTATGTTTCCTGAGCTAAGTAGGATTATTAAATGTTTTATGTTTAATCTGTACCTATTACACACAGAGGTTGGGTCTAAAGGCCCAGGAGAACCATTTCTCCAAAGTTCCAGCACTTCTAGCTCCCCGGCCAGCCCTTTGTCAGCTGGAAATAAATGATGAATGAACTGGGAGAGGGGAGGTGCCCTTTCTGCGAAAGGCTTGTCCTCTATAGGAAAGACAAATGGGAGCCACAGAACATTAGCTAACACTAAGCCAACAGGGGCCTTGCAGGTGACTAAGGCAATGGTTCTCACACCTGAGCACACATCAGGACTTCAAGGAGGACTTGTTAATACACAGGCACCATCACCAGAGTTTCTAATTTAGGTCTAGGATGAGACTTGAGAATTTGCATTTCTAACAACTTTGCAGATGATGCTATTTTATTTGACCACACGTTGAGGACCACTGAACCAGGGCAATCTCTTCATTTTACAAACAGGAAACCAAAGCCCAGAGGGTGTGAGGAACTTGTCCTAGGTCCCCTCATTAATGGCAGAACTCAGATTAGCATCTTAATCCCTCTTTCTCTCTCATCTATAAGTGTTTTAGCAGGTATTTCCTAAAAGTAAAAAATGTCTCTTTCCTAACCAGAATACAATGACCATATCAAGAAATCAACATTAAAACAGTATAAATTAACCTACAGACTTTATTCGAATGTTGTCAATTGTCCCTTTATTGTACCAGGATCCAATCCAGTGTCACACAAATTCACTTGGGATGTCTCTTCAGCGTGATTTACTCTGTAACAATTCCTCAGTCTGTCTTTGTTTTTAGGACCTTGATACTGTGGAAGGGGACAGGCCAGTTATGTTCAAGAATGTCTCTAGATTTGGGTTTGTTGGAGGTTTGTTCGTGATGAAATTCAAGTTCTGCAGTTTGGGCACAAACAGCACAGAAGTGACCTAGCATCCTTCTCAGGACATCAGGTCAGGAGCCACGCGAGGTCCGTTTTTCCATCTCTCGTGATAGGAGTGTTGACCCCTTGGTCAAGATGGTGTCCGCTGGTTTTCACCAGGATAAAGTTACCATTTTATCCCTTTGTAATTAACAAGTATCTTGCGAGGAGAAACCATGAGACTATGTTTCACATCCTATTTCACCCACTGATGGTATCATCCATGAGTAATTTTTACCTGAAGCAAGCCTTAATGTGATGGTTGCCAGGTGATGATTCTCCAATTCGATCCTTTCTCCTCCATTTATTAGTTGGAATCCATCTATAAGGAGAAGTTCCCCCTTCTCCCTCATACATTCATTCATCCCTCCATCATTCATATCAGTATGGACTCACTCATGGATTCTTTGTTATTCTAGAATCCACATCTCTTGCCCCCTAATCCATTCTCTTTCCATTATATGGAAAGAGATGATGCTCATAACAGCATTATTTCAGAGATGACGTGGTTTATCACATTGGTTCAAAACCCCAAGTGAAATTTTTTTTCAGGCCATAAACTTTGACGGATCTCTTCTTTCTTGGCAGGGCAGGTTCCAAGCTAGAGATCAGGAACCTGATCAGGAATACGAGCAGCCTTAAGGGTACTAGAGCAACTACTCTAGGTCCTATTTTCTGGGGTTATAATAACAGTTTAAAATTGTTTGCTTTGTAGAAGACCTAAATAGACATTTCTTCAAAGAAGACATATAGATGACCAAAAAACACATGAAAAGTTCCTCAACGTCGCTAATTACTAGAGAAAAGCAAATCAAAACTACAATGAGGTTCCACTTCATGTCAGTCAGAATGGCCATTGTTAAAGAGTCTACAAAAGTTCCTGTCATGGCTCAGTGGTTAATGAACCCAACTAGTAACCATGAGGTTGTGGGTTCAATTCCTGGCCTTGCTCAGTGGGTTAAGGATCCAGTGTTGCTGTGGCTATGGTGTAGGCCACCAGCTGTAGCTCTGATTAGACCCCTAGCCTGGGAACCTCCATATGCCATGGGTGCAGCCCTAAAAAGACAAAACAAAACAAAACAAAAATAAATAAACAAATAAAGAGTCTACAAATAACAAATGTTAGAGAGGGTATGGAGAAAAGGGAACCCTCATACACTGTTGATGGAAATTTAATTGGTACAGCCACTATGGAAAACAGCATGAAGGTTCCTCAAAAAATTAAAAATAGAGTTATCACATGATCCAACAATCCCATTCCTGGGCATATATCTGGAGAAAACTATAATCTGAAAAGATATATGCACCCCATGTTCATAGCAGCACTATTCATCATAGCCAAGACTTGGAAGCAACCGAAATATCCAGTGACAGATAATAAAGAAGATGTGCTACATGTATACAATGGACTATTACTCAGCCATAAAAAGAATGAAATAATGCCATTTGCAGCAACATAGATAGACTGAGAGGTTTTCATACTAATCAAAGCAAGTCAGAGAAAGATAAATACCATGTGAAATCACTTAGAGGTGGAATCTAAAATATAACACAAAGGGGCATATCTATGAAACAGAAACAAACTCGCAGACACAGAGAACAGACTTGTGGGGAAGGGGTGGGGGAGGGAAGGACTGGGAGTTTGAGATGAGCAGAGGCAAACTACTATACACAGGATGGATAATCAAGAGTGTCCTATTGTATGGCACAGGGAGTGGTAGTCAACATCCTATGATAAAGCATAATGGAAAAGAATATGAAAAAGAATACATATATGTATAACAGAATCACTTTGCTGTACAGCAGAAATTAACACAACCTTGTCAATCAATTCTACTCAATAAATTTTTAAATGAAAAAAATAAAGGTTTTTGTTGATGTTGTTGCCTTAAAGCAAGGCCTTCATGATTTCCTATCCACCTTACTTCCTCTTAGACCACGTGCGTAACGAGTCTAATCATGCTCATATTATGGTCCTTGAGCTAAAGGAAGATCCCATTTAGATAATGACAGAGGGGTAGGCAGATCTGGTTTCTATGAAGGAAAAAGCTGCTTTAGTTGACAAGGTCTTTCTTTCCTGGTCCCCCCACTCCATTGTCCCTGGGGTACCTGAGGGCAGGACATTTGACTTGCATTTGTACTTGGTTGTATGAGTCAAAGGAGAATGCCAACTCAGAAGTCAATATTTGCCATTTTTGACTACTAATAACATGATTAAAAAAACCCCCACAAAAACAAACATTTACCACATCCTTGTCTTTGTGCAAGAAAAATAAGTCAGCTGTTTAGCAGAAGCAAGATGTGACTTAAAAAAAATCTAAGTAATTTTTGTGTTTAGAAACAAATATAGCTGACTCAGAATCATAAAGAAATGAAAATTTCCTTTGGGGCTACACATACCTCTGTCCTCTGAACTATACTCCCAGGGAAAGTCCTCTCAGGATTTAGCCGCTTATAACCCATATTAGAATTCTTTGGGAATAAGATGGCACACTGAACTAGGTTGAGTTGGAATGTCTAATGCAGTGGTTCTCAGACTGTGGTGATACTGCCCCCTGAGGGGCGTTTGGTAGACAGTGAAGGCCTTTTCAGGGCTGTCACAATCAGTAAGATGGGGGTGCTACCGGCATTTAATGAGCAGGGTCAACATCTCACCACGCCAAGGACAGTTCCAAACAGCATGAATGGCCCTGCCCCAAATGCCAATAACATTCCAGGGAGAAACAATTTTGGAGTTTTCCCAGGAATTTGGAATTAGACTAAGATTCCAACTCAGTACAACTGTTCTCCTGAATCAAGCAGTTGGAACCCTAGGAACTGCTGGCTGTGGGCACTGTTTATGGAGTGGATTGGGGAGCAGAGAGAGCTGTCTCCAATGAGAGAGGACTAACACGGATACGCAGAAAGAAATGGGGGGAAGCGACGGAGATTCTTGCCCACCCTCTTATTCAAGCCTGTGGCTCTCATTACGCTTCAGGTCCATTGTGATCCTGTGGTTGGTTTCTGTGACATTCCATTGCTTTCAAACAAGAGTGTGAACTTGGGAGAGGCTAATGCCATTTCTCCAACATGGTGGAGCACCAGAGAAAGCTGGCATGTTGGGGGAAAGAGGGGAGCAGAAACAGATGCACCAGTGGGTACTGCCTGAGGGCCTTAAGTTTCCTGGTCAGTGTCTGAGGCCCAGCGGCCTCTGGCCCAACCAAATGTGGCCTGAGAGGTGGATGCTAGGAGATGGATCTCTCCAGGAACTGCGTTGTTGGCTGGAGAGGGCGGCGCAGGTCCAGAAGAGGAGGAAGTGCTCAGCGGCAAATTGCACCAGGGTCCCCTGGACCCGCAGTAGGAAGTCAGCCCAGGCTGAGACTGGAACTTCTTAAATCCCTTCCTTGGAAAGGATCAGCCTAAGTTTGAATTAGGTGGAGCTATTTAGTGCAGACTGGACTGCCAGGGGTTGCATCTGTGGATTAGAAGTCAGTTAAGAAAATACCACCGAGCTGAAAATAAGGGAGTCACTTTCTTTAAAAGGAAGACAGAACCCCATCACACTCAAAGGAAAACAAACACCTATCACACTCTTAAAATAGTAGCCTTGATTTTTTTAATTAGCTTTTTGTCTGCTCCATTAGGATACTCGAGACTGTGTTGAAAATGGCAGGTTTCATCTCTATTACTATTGGTACTCCATGAGATAGAGAGGGAAGTGGTGGTTTCAGGGTGTATTTTGTAGGCTGGTGCTTAATTGCCCGCCTACAGCTCCTTTCGTTTTTTTAAAAGGAGGATTAGAGAGGGAGAGTATAATGCCAAGAACTTTGGGGTTTGCTAGTCTATAAAGCATTTGGCAGTGATGAAGGAATGGCTTCGGAAGGGGTAGGTGTCATTTTCACCTGCCATTTCCAGGCAGCGAGTGTAGACAGATGAGGGAAATGGCGTGGGTGACACCATGACATGGCTTAAGGGGTGAGACCTGAGTTTTTTCCCAGCAAGTCTTCCATCCCCATCTTGCTTTTCTTGGATTTCAAAGATGATGCCGAGATGCCCATGATTGATCACCAACACTTTTTACCCTTGGGATGTCCCCACCTAGCATCCCCTTAACAGAGTTGTCACCTTCTTCCAGCTGTCAACATAGGATACGTTTCAGAACTGGTTCCTTTAAAACATGCATCCTTCCAAACAAAAAACAAACCAAAACAAATAAACTGTATTTCACTTTTAGGAATGGAAACAGTTTCAAAAACAAGGTAAAAATAAAATCTTGGAGTTCCCATCATAGCTCAGAGGAAACGAATCTGACTAGTATCCATGAGGACGCAGGTACCATCCCTGGTCTCGCTCAGTGGGTTAAGGATCCAGCGTGGCCATGAGCTGTGGTATAGGTCACAGACAAGGATCTGGATCTGGCAATGCTGTGCCCATGGTGTAGGCTGGCAGCCGTAGCTCCAATCGACCCCTATCCTGGGAACCTCCATATGCCTCTGGTGCAGCCCTAAAAAGACAAAAAAAATCTTGTGAAATACTCATCTGATTAAACCCCTACAGGCCGTTTCTAAAGTATTTCTGAGGTTAACATATCTTCAGCAGCAGAATTTCACCAGTGTGGTCTTTCTTGTCATTCAACCCTACCAAGCCTGAAAAGCTCTAGACTCATAGCTGGAAAATAGTACCGGACCCATAGTGGGCAATCAGTAAATGCTAAGTGAACTGAATTGAAACCAAGCCTGAGTTCTAATCCTATTTGTTCCATCAGTTATCAAGGTGAGCCGGGGACTTGTTTTTTTGTATTTGTCATAGGGAAAGATTGAAGGATTATCTCATCTGCAAGGTCTCTTGCAACTCTAAAATCTATGAGCAACAAAATGTTTTGTAGTGCAGTTAGTATTCTGAGCCATTTCTCAAGGCTTATATCTAACTTTTTGAGTTAGTTACATTGTTGACCCCTATGCCCTCCTCTTGGTTTGCTTATTAATATGCCCAGTGGCTTTCTCTCTGATCCATGAATAGGCCAAGCTCTGCTGCCGCTGAGAAATTGCTCTTGCTGTTCTCTCTGTCTGGGATGCTTTCCTCCCACATTCTGAAAGCCTGGCTGCTTCTCATCACTCAGGCCCCAGCTGAAATGTTATCTTCTAAGAAGTCTTTCCTGATGACTTCTCTCGAGCATCTCGCCAAGTCTGACACTCTCCATTATATCATCCAAGTTATTTCTATGCCGTGCGTATTATAATTTATCATTATCTTATGTGTTTACGAGCCTCCCCCTAGACGTCAAGCTTCACAGGCACAGAAAATTGTCTACATTCTTTTTTGCTATATCTTTAGAACCAGGCTTCCAGGAGCCCATATACATACAATTCCCATATACAGCCTCTTCCTCGGAGAAGACCCAGCCCCTTCCTGGGCACCTGGCTTGGTGAGCCAGGTGTGGGCTACATTTCAGCCCTTCATAGTCTCTTGGTCAGGTACCCTTGTTCAATGAACAACCTACTCAACTCTATGCACTCTCTCTGCCCAGCACTGTGCAAAATGCCTACAGAAAATAGAAACATAATATTGATTGGATGAATATCTCAACTTTGTTGAGGTTTAATTTACTTACAACAGAATGCATCATTTTAAGTGTTCCGTTCAATGAATTTTGGCAAAAGCATGTCCATAGGTAACTACTCCCACAATCAAGATAGAGAAATTCCATTACCCGCCAAAAGTTCCCATGTTTTATTTGTTGTTGTTGTTTTGTTTGTTCATTTGTTTTTGTCTTTTTAGGGCTGCACCTGTGGCACATGGAAGTTCCCAGGCTAGGAGTCGAATCGGAGCTGTAGCTGCTGGACTATACCACAGCCACAGCAAAACCAGACCCAAGTGGGGTCTGCGACCTACACCGCAGCTCATGGCAATTCCGGATCCTTAACCCACTGAGCGAAGCCAGGGATCAACCCCTTGTCCTTACGGATACTAGCTGGGTTTGTTGCCATTAAGCCACAACGGGAACTCCCTCTATGTATTTTTGTAGTTGCCTCCCCTCTCACAGTCCACTCCCAACCCCCCCAACTTCAAGTAATCACTGAAACTTTTAATTTTATTTATTTATATCTCACCTCTTTGCAAGAGAATTTTAAAATGAACTTAAAAGGGAATAAATACATTAAAATCAATGAAAGAGGGGGAATAAAGAGGAGAAAGCAAGATTAAAAGGCGCAAGGCAGATGTCCCAACCATACAGGTGGGTAAAGCATTGTCTGCGATGGAGCTTGAAGGCTGAGGCTTCCTTATAGCCAAGACTCAGAGGGTTAAGTGGTACTTCAATTATTATCCGAGAGGGAGAAGCCCTGCCTTCATCTCAGGGGAGGCAAACTTTCCCTAGCACAAAGATCTGAGATATTTGTCTCGGGTTATCACATAGAAGTTGTTGGAGGATGCTCTGAAGTGTATCATCAATGAGAGTTTCATAGCAAACGCAGTTGGAAGAATCACTTGTCTATTTCATTCAGTTAATCTTCCAGAAACATTCCTATAGCAAATACTAATGTATCTGCCCTAAATAAAATGATCTCACCGGGTTTTTCGGAAAAGTGGGATAGCAAACAATTCAAAATCATCTTCTCTAGTGAGATCTGAAAATCAGGAATCCCTCACTGTCCTTATGAGCAATGTATTTGCTTTGAAACCCAGGTGGGCAAGTGGGAGGGTTCCCGCTCAGTCGTGAAACTTTAAAGGGCTTGGGCAGGATCCCTGTTTGGATCAAAGGCTTCCCCATCCCTGCCTGGAGCTGCGCTGTGAGTGGGGCATATGCCTGAAAAGAACCCAGGATTTTCTGAAGGAATATGTTTTGGAGCTGGGCCAACATGAGCCAGAGCTCCTCTGCTGAGATGCCAAACTTCTATGTAGCAAAATGTTCAAACACTTGAACATGAAAGATATTGTGGGCAAGTGTCGACAGCTTCTCCCTGCAGCCGTAGAAATTGTTCTGTAATGTCCTTGGAAGACTGTGTTCTAAGCCACCGCATCCTTGGCTGTTGATGGGTTAGAGAGCCCTGAAGTTAATATCCTCTTTCCTGCTGGGTTGTGAATCCATTGAGAGATGAGACAAAGACGTAAAGCAGCTGTGAGTGAAAGTAATGTGTTTTGGGGAAATGTAGCTGGTGTCAGTGGGCAAGTGAGCTTCCCAGGTCTGAGCCCCAGAATCAGGCAGCCTTTCCATCACAGGCAGTACCCAGCCAGTGCTGGCTTCTGTAAGAAGTGGGACAAGGAAAAACTGAAAGCATGTGGTCCCTAATGGAAACTTACTGCCAACAGGGGGAGGGAGAGAGAGGAAGGGGCTAGGCACCAACCCCTCCATTCGTCCTCCAAACTCACCAGCCAGGAGCATTGCTCCCTGTCTCTGGGCTACCAGGACAATTTGTTCCCAACTCATTTGTCTCCCGGGACAAATGAGACCTAAAGTATCCCAGAAGGGTTTGAAGGCGTGTTGTGAACTTGCTTGATATCAACCATTTAAATGTTGGGGGCTGCCTGCTCAAGACAGCAGTCTTTGTATAACACCTCTGCTGGTTGAGGTTAAATTGTTCTTTCTGAAAATGGACAGATAATTGCACTATTTTCTTTCTACTTTCTGATAAGAAGACTACACCGGCAGTTAAATTGGGCCGGGTGTGTGTCTCTGTTACCTAAAAGTGGTATTACCCATTAAGATCTATACTTGGAGTTCCCTGGTGGCTTAGCAGGTTAGGGATCTTGTGTGGTCACTGCTATGGCAAAGGTTCAATCCCTGTCCTGGGACATTTTGCCTGCCATGAGTGAGGCCAAGGGAAAAAAACCCCAAACACAAGGTCTATACTAAAAGAAAGAGGAAGAGGGGGACCCCAATGCAGCCTCTTTCAATACTACTTCTCACTTGGTCTTTCAAGGTCATTCTTGCTACTCCTTGATCCAGGGGCTAGTATTAAAAACAGGATTTTGCTAAAGCATTAAGAATAGTGATCCTGATATGCGCGTGTTGCCAGATCTGCAGTTGGTTCTGCTCAGTGGAGTGCTGGTAAGTGCAAAAAAATAAAAATAAAATAAATAAAAATTAAAAAATTTAAAAAGATCCCTAAAATAAAGAAATTCTGACATACAGCATTTTCTATTTTCCACTTTCTGTGGGGTAAATACTCCCTCCATGGCTGGTTTCAAGCTACTGACACCATCATCACCCAACACGGAGGAGGGAAGAGGGACATGGCAGCATTTATGGTTTTTCCACCAAATCGATACAATAGATCTAATTAATCTCGAGAGAAAATTCTATATTAGTTTTAAACTAATTAGAAAGTGATACAGTTTGAATATTTATTACATTTGTTTTTAATATAATTTATTTAATTGTACATTTTTTATACTTAACCTCTAATAATGGTTGCTTTTAACAAATCAGCTCAAAGAATTCCTGAAATATAAGGATCGCCTCTTGTGAGCTGGTACAAGTCAGCTCCAGTACATCCCTGGCTCTGAGGAACATAATTAAAAGCCAAGGAAAGATCAGCATCACTACGAGGGGAAAAAATACCAATCAATGGTCCATTGTGAAGAGTCTACGTTGAACAGGTCCCCACCTCGGACATTTGTTAGGAAAAGAGTTTAATGTTTTGATGGGCTACCCAGCAGCTTCAATGGGCCGGCAGTTTTGAGAGAACAGAGAGGATCTGTCCTTTGAAAAACAGGGGCTAATTGCCACTGTCAGTCAATCTGGTGGGAGGAACAATTCAACAAGGGTTAGAGCCATCTGTTGGAAATTATTGACAGTTATGACGACAAGTGGTTTGACATCTGACGTCCACTTGAGTCTTGAGCTTTCTGCAGTCTGCAGGGTTTCAGGAGAGGTGTGGCTGATGGGGCTGAGGATCTAATGGGCCACCCAGGGGGAGGCAAGAAGGGCCGAGGGAGGTGGGAGGGAGAGCAGGAGGAAAGGCGGGGGCAGAGCCGGAAGGGACCCTCATCTACCTCAGGCCAGAGGCCAAAGGCAGAGAGCATCAGTAATCTCCCCATTAACAAAAATCTGGAAATGTTTCTATCTCATTTTAAAGTGACCTTTTTTACCCTCAAGATAGCCAGCAAATGGAAGTGATGGTGTCAGAACAGCAAACGAAAACCAATTTCTTCTTTAAAAAAAAAAAAAAAAAAAAAGATTATTTTATACCCACATGCAGAGCGGAAAGAGAAGTGTTTGGAGTCAGCACACCTCTGAGCAGTTTTGCCACGTCGGACAAATCATCAACCTCTGTTCCCTCCTCTGCAAAATCAGGCAGGGCGGGCTCAACAGCATCCTGTGTTAGTGTCAGGGCAGCTGAGAGGGTGTGAGTGAAAGCACCTCACACGCTTGAAGGCACCAGCAACCCTTTAAAACCAGGATGCTGCCTTTGCACGTAGATTAAAAACATTTTTTTTTCTTATCTTTTTAACATTTTTTCTTGCTGGAGTGTATTGGACTGTGAAACGAGAAACCTGCCTTGCAGCCCCTACCCTGTCAGCTCACTGCCCGCCCTGCAGGGACCAGCCAAGGTGCAGTTTCCTCATCTCCAAAATGGGAGGAGGATCTGTTAACATTCTAACACCGCCTTCCGCCTTCCGTCTTGCCTTCAGCTCCTCTTACTAAAAAGCTTTATTTATGCTTTGACTTAAAAGCTAACCTCGAATTCTTTCCACATCTGTGAAACCCCATGGCTTCTAAGAAGCCATCTTCGCAGGAGTAACATTCTATCTTTGTTTCCAGACCTTGACGGAGGCTGGAGAGGGTAATTCTGTTTTTCCCAGGTTGCCAAGTCAAACCAAGGAAAACAAACACAGCCGATCCCAAATCACAGTCGTGTATCCCTTGATATGGTAAAGACCCTGACAAGTGGCTCGGGGTTCTTCCATCAATTTGATCTGTTTGCTGAGTTCAAGGTCATTGTGAGTTCAGCAGAATGTCCTGCTGTTTTTCCAGCCTTTGGACAGCAAGAGAATGCAAAGCACATTTTGCAGTTAGGTTTGACACACATAGGGTTCCAAGATAAATTCAATACATACGTTCTGACTCATTCACACTTTACCCACTAAATAACTATTTGATATCTAAGAAGGCTTCAGAATGTTAATGAAAAATCTCTTCAAAATATTCTTTCCTTTTGAACCCAGCAGGCATATTTTCCCAAGAATAAGAGTGAAAAATGGCCAGAAGAGTTTGTGGGTGTGTGAAACACTCCCCAAATATGTCTTTTCTCAACTTTAGGGTTCCTTTGAAATGTACAATGTGCATAATAATAATTTTTTAAAAATCTGTACACTGTAGCCACCATTTGGGTACAGTATCTGCTAGGAATTATGCTAAGCCCTTTACATACATTGTCACTAATATGTATAACAATATTTGAAGGTAGGTATTACTTCTCTCATTTATAGGCAGAGAAGTTGAGGCTCAGAAGCTTTTATGGCTTGCCCAAGGCCAGCGCTGACAAGCCACCATGCCAAGATTCTATTGAACTCTCTCTGTTTGAATCTTCCTAGTTAATTTTGTTCAATTCAGCAAATATTTATCAAGTGTCTCTATGTGCCAGGTGCTGTCCCAAGCCTGAGGAGAAAAACAAGGAAAGACCTTGGGATGCTCCAGTGAAGGGCTTCTTATTTTTATCCATCAGCATGTGATTGAAGATAGAAGGTTATTGGGGGGGATGGGGTGGTGTGAATTAGTATGTGTCTGATTGTGCATAATAGGAAACCCGATTCAAACTGCCTTAAACAATAAGGAAGACACACAGGGGCTGAGAAGGCTAGTTACCTCCTAATATATACCCCTTACCAGAAGAGTTCCCAATTTTCAGCCAGTCATACGCCCTCCCGGAATAAAAACATTTCTCAGCCAAACCCAAGCTAGGTGTGGCCATATAACTAAGTCTGACATATACAATGTTAGGTGTGTCCTCTGGGAAGTGACTTTCCCTTTTCTCCTTCTTGCTGATGGACTCAGATGTGATGGCAGTAGCTGGAGCAGCCATCTTGGACTACAGGGGAATATATTATGTGTTAAGATGGCAAAGCCACTGGTTGGAAGGTATATTATCCCTGAACTACCTGCTTAGACTTTTTTTTTTTAACCTTGGGGGCAGGGGAGAGAAAGAGCCCTTTAACTTGTTTATGCCACTATTACTGGGGTTTTCAGTTACTTGCAATTGAACCTAATCCTAATTCATATATTCCCATAGCTAGAAGTTCAGAGGTAGGGTGGGCTCACTGTTCATTTGACTCAACAGCTCCATGATGCTATCAAGGAATCAGTTTTGCTCTAGGTCTTTGTTTTACCTTTGCTGTCAGTTTCATCCTGTGGCTGGCTCTCCTTTATGGGGCAAGATCACAGCTAACAAAAGATGGATATATGCTTCCTTATCAATTTTCAGAGAGAAAGAGTGACATCCAAATGCATCCCCATAAAAACAATGAAGTTCCTTTCCCAGAAACCCTCTGATATCTTTTAGCTTTTCACTGCCCTTAATTAAGTCAGATGCAGCCAGAGAAATGCCATAAACTGATTGACTTAGTTCTGATAAAACCAATCACTGCGGAGTTGGGCTTACACTAATTGACTTGAACAAATCAGGGTCCACCACCAGAGGCGGGGTATTTTTTTCTTTCAAAATTCAGGATAACATAATGACTTGGGGTCAGTACAGTCAATTCTTGGCTCTGATGAATTTAACCTTCACAGTTCGTACTGTACTTGAAGGGACCCAGTGGTCCACTGCTAAGGGGAAGCATAACATCTTCTTTGTGTGATTGCTAACAGGAGTCAATGAAATATGCAGCTCCTCTATTTCAGGAAATAGAGGCTGGTTGGCTAGAGGGAGTCCAAACAGTGGATCCATGGAGTTCCCAGATTAATCCCTTGGAAGTGTGCATGGCTTGTCAGTCCTAACCTCTCCCAGGGTGCTTGGACACCATCGCGGCTTGGGGAGGGCTGCTCCCTGAGAACTTCTCTTTTGCCCCCAACTCCTCCTCTGATGCTTCCTGAATTCCCAGAAGTTCTAGATTAAAATATATTTCCCAAAAGTCCTCAGTACCCTAGGGGGAGTGACACATTAAACTTCAACACAAATATACTGATTAGATTAATGAAAAGCCCACCCCCCACCCCCCAGCACCACCACTACCTCCTCTTATACCAGGGACACTGAGCCAAGTGGACAGTTGGGATGTTGTCATAGGAAAGAAAAAGTTCCCAGGTTCTGGGCACATCAGAGAGGGCAGGGTGGGATCTTGAAATGGGGGTCCTGAGTCCCTGGCCAGGATAGGGATAAAAAGAGTGATCAGGAAGTGGAGATGGTGGAGAAACATCAAAGTCAATTTCAATGACTTAATAATTTAGCCCAGGGCAAGCCCTATGCAATCTATTCTGGATGACAAAATCACTATCATTTCGTTTGTGGCTGTTAAGAGACCACAGCTCTATTACTTTCCATCCTGGATGCACCCATGGTTGCCAGAATCTTTGAAGCTTTGTTTCATCCTCAGCCATCTGGTCTGTGGCATGCCCACATGGCTTGGTACACAGCCTTGTTAAAATGACAGGACTCTATTATTCTCCCCAAAATGGAAAGGAAGACATTCATTCAGTACAGAAAACACGTCAGAGAAGGAGTGAAGCCAGAAACACTGGCCCAAAATAGGATGAGAGGGCACTGAGGTATCCTGGAAAAACCAAGACCTTTTCCATGATTTTCAACCACCTCTAAGAGCAATTCTATAATAAATAGGTTTTTTCTGTAGTGAACTCATTTGAATATCTTCCAAGAGACCATCAGTTCATGAGCTTATTTAAGCTTATCACTTAAAGTAATTAGATACGTGATAATCCAAATATGGGACTTACCTTATGCTTCCAAAGGGCCATTTCTGAAGTTCTTCTGAAGTGTTTTATTTGACCCTTACATTAGTGTTTCTCTAAATGTCATCCCTGGACCATTCATACAGAAATCACTCGGCAGGGGAAGGGAGACAGTGATGGTGTCGGGGGATAAAAGGCAGATCTCTAAGCTCCACCCAGAATCTACTAAACTAGACTCTTCCTGGGAGCAGGACCTAGAAATGAACATCTTAAACCCATGAGTCTTGTGACTATAATACACTCCAGGGTTTCAGCACACTGACTCCTAGAGAGTGCCTCTCATGCTACTTTACAATTTATGGTGCTCTATGCTTTACAAAGACTTTGGCATAGTATCTCATTTGAGCCTCACCACAAGCCTCAGGGAAGGATGTCAGAGCAGGTATTATCACTGCCACTTTATGGAAGGAGAGCCCACAGCTCTCTGTGGTCAAGTAGCTGCCTGAGGTCACATGCTCCGAAGTGGGGTAACTCACAGCTCAAACCTTAACAGCACCAAGCTCAGTGCTCCTGCCATCACCCCAATGGTAACCACATTCCACCTGACTAAACAGACTTCACCTTTGGGCACCGCCTAAAGGGAAGTAGTCTGAGCAGCCACAGGAAGGAGCATCATTTGTGAAAAGGGAAAATAAAACTATAAAAACTTGGAAGCTTACTCAAGATCATTAATGGTCTAATCGTAATGTTGACATTGCTCAAACTACAAGGACAAGAATTATTTTTATTACATATTGAGATTTGGCTTGGTTGACTCTATACCTGGTTTGAGCAGGAAGGATCACCTTTTTACAGTAGTGAACCACGTGCTCAGAAATTCAAGTAAGTTACATTCATTTCTTTTTTTCTTTTTCTTTTTTCCTCTTTGGCTGCACCTACAGTATGTGGACGTTCTTGGGCCAGGCATCGAACCCACACCACAGCAGTCACCCGAGCTGCAGTAGTGACAATGCCAGATCCTTAACCCATTGAGCCATCAGGAAATTCCACCTTCATTTACTTTTAGGGATAACAGCATTGAATAAAAATCCATGATTCAAATTCGAGTCAAGAACATACGTGCAATTATTCTTATCTATTTTCCTTTTGACAGCAATCCATGATGTCCCGGTTTCATTCAGAAATTTCAGTGGAATTAAAATGGGAGGAACCCCAAAACTTTTATCACGAAGTTTGGTTCGATTACAATTATTAGCCAATCCAAGCCTACTCATGAGACACACGTGGGCCATTAGTTTCACAACCGTAGTGTCACACAGATAAGTGGTCCCTGCTGAAACCCTACAGATGTGTGTGATGGTTAATTTTATGTTCCAACCTGACTGGGCCACGGGGCACCCAGGTATCTAGTTAAATGTTATTTGGGGTGTATCTGTGAGAGTGTCTCCAGAAGAGAGGGGTGTTTGGATCAGCAGACTGAGTAGAGCAGATTGCCTGCTCATTGTGCTGAGGGTCTGAACAGAGCGAGCAAAAAGCTGGAGGAAGGGACATTTGCTCTCCGCCCTGATCCTGTGTGTCAGGACACGGATCTTCTCCTGCATTCAGACTGGGGCTTAACACCCCTGCCCCGCCCCCTGGTTCTCAGGCTTGCAGGCTTGCAGGACTGGAACTGCCTCTGATTTCCCGGGTCCCTGACGTGCAGAGAGATTTGGGGATGTCTCAGCCTCCGTAATTACACGAGCTAAGATCTTATAATCTCAAAATATCTCTAGACAGAGAGAGAGAAGAGAGAGAGAACTCTTTGTTCTATTCTTTAGAGAATCCTAATAGTTTTTTTCACCTGACGTCTCAGGGGCCATATTGCGGGGTCATTTATCCTTGACCCCCTGGGTCACTGGATTTACAACATGATGCTAAGGCTACCTGGGTTCAGGTTGGAGCAGTATGGAACTGCTGGCTTGGCTTTTTTCCATGGCCTGAGGCTCGGCTCTAATTTACAGGCAGGCATCATGTGGTGTAAGAGCACAAGTGGCTGGTTCATAAGGGTTGGATAGCCCAGCCCCGTTCCAGCTCTGCTTCAGAAAGCATCCTCTGGTGAGATGCTGCATAAATTGAATAAGCCCCGTGTGAATGCTTAGGTCACAACTGGTGAAAAATGCAGATTTCCCTACTGGGCTTACACTACTGTAATTAAAACATTTTGCTAATAGTCATTTATGGATTACCTATAGTCAATCCTGTGTTAGAATAAATCCAGGCTATTTTGGGGCAATCTGAGTGTACTATGTGATTGTATTTTTCTAAGTGCCGATCAGGCTGTATATTTTTCCATGACCCTTCTGTGCAATCTTCTGTTTTTTATTTATTTTATTTTATTTTATTTTATTTTTTGTCTTTTTGCCTTTTCTAGGGCCGCTCCCGCGGCATATGGAGGTTCCCAGGCTAGGGGTCGAATTGGAGCTGTAGCTGCCAGCCTACGCCTCAGCCACAGCAACTCGGGATCTGAGCCGCATCTGCAACCTACACCACAGCTCATGGCAACGCCGGATCCTTAACCCACTGAGCAAGGCCAGGGATCGAACCTGCCACCTCATGGTTCCTAGTCGGATTCATTAACCACTGCGCCACGAAGGGAACTCCTGTTTTTTATTTTTGTAATCCCAGAAATGTATGTCTTCTCCCATGGGATAAACATACTGGGATGTTTTCCAATGTTCAAAATAATTTGTGGTGATTGTTTCATTATTTTTTGAACCATCTGGATTTATCAAATGTAGGATGCATTACTAGGAATCACTGTTCCACGACACTTGAGGTGCAAGAAATAGCTCTCCATGTTTCTAGCTCAGGATTTACTCCCTGAGCCCAGCCGTACTTATTTAGGACAGGGGTCCTCGCTCTCCCTTGCCTCTCCCTGAGCTGTACCAGGCCCTCAGGGCTCACTCAGTCTAGAAGGACGGGGAGAGAGGTCTCTGTCATGCATCCATTTGGTCACTGAGAAGATGCTCTTTGCCCAAGTGTGCACGGACCTCCGGCTGCTGGCAGGCCCTGTAGTTGAACTCTCTCCTCACTAGGCCGGACCGCATGGCAGCTGCTCCCCAGCTGAGAGGCTTAGGGACCGGCCTTGACAACATCCCTGCAGCCATCCCCCACTCCAGGTCCCGAGACTTCCTGGGCCCTGCAGCTTCTCCTCTCCTTGGGGACCACCAACCAGAGAACCAAGCACCCTCAGCCTGGCATCAAGCTGCTGCCCAACTCCAGACACCTCAGGGCCCCCACTCCCAGCCTGCACCCACCTGGGAACCGGAGCTCCCACAGGAAGGCTTGATCCTAAAACACAAAACGTGTCCTTTGAGAGCCGGGAATACAGAAACACAAAGGCTGGCTGCCTCCTCTGAGAGGGGTAAGGGGAAAATCCCCTTCAGTCTCTGCTGATGAGTCCATAGTAGAAAAAAAAAGTTTCCACAAAACCATAAACCAAAAAAGAAAAAAAAAAAGGCAAGACACCAGATACTTTCTCAATAATTCACTCTAAGTATGACATATATGTATACATAATTACTCCCATTTTTCCTACAATTTTGCTTAAATTATGTTTCTTCTATCTATCATTATATTGCTTATACTCCCTTCCCTCCCCCAATGTATTGTGTCCCTAATGCTATTGAATTTATTTCTGGAATATCTATTTTATTCAATTATTGACTTTTTTTTTTTCTTTTTAGGGCTGTACCCAAGGCATATGGAGGTTCCCAGGCTAGGGGTCTAATTGGAGCTGTAGCCTCCAGCTTACGCCACAGTCACAGCAGCTCGGGATCTGAGCTGCATCTGTGACCTACACCACAGCTCACAGCAACACCAGATCCTTAACCCACTGAGCGAGGCCAGGAGTTGAACCCGCAACCTCATGGTTCCTAGTTGGATTGTTTCCGCTCTGCCACGACGGGAACTCCAAGATTTAGTTGTTGTATGTTTCAAAATCTAATGGCACCCTTCAACAAATTTTAAAACAGATTTTGTTATTCTTGAATTCTCTTTCTTCGGGACTAATTTCACATAATTTTTCAAGCCATACAAATTGTCTTTGGGAACTTTGCACGAAATTCACATACTAACTTAAGATGTATCATCTTCACTGGATTCTCTTCTTAACCAGTTGCAAGGAACTTTGGCCACTTTTTGTCTCCCTTTCCTTTTCCTATTATGGTGTTTTTACATTGCTTTCAAAAAGATAATTTTATTTTATTCCAAGTTGAGTCAATACTCAAGAATGTATGGTTTTTGTTACTCTCACAGAATGAAATCTCTTTTTTCTATGTGTCCCACTGCTATAAAGAATAACATCACATTTTGAGGATTTGTCTTAGACTCCACAGCTCTTTGGCACCTCTTGACTCCAGGGATTTATAAGTATGTCATATCATCTCTCAAAAAGACTCTAATTATTCCTTTCCCGTGTCGATGCCTCTGTTTCTTGCCCTTCTTAGAATGTTGTTGTCAGCATTTCTGTATCATTCTGAGTGCCATGGTGACAGAGGGCACACTGGCTCTGATTCTGCTTTGAAGAGCTTCTCCGTTTTCTACACTATTGGCTTGTAGTTTGGGTTTAAGAAACTTTAATACAGAAACCCTCTTGTGAAAATATTTAGAGTTTTCCAAAGAAATGTTGATTTGACGTGACTTCTTTCTTGGCCTCTATTGAGAGGATGAAGTCATTTTACAAATTTTTCCCATTCGCATGCTGATTTAAAACCTATCCCTCGAATGGATATGTGGGCAATATAGTAATATCTGGATGCGGCTCATACCTCAAAGCTAAAAAACAAAGAACAAGCAAGTAAACAAACCAACCCTGTAGCTCAAAAAGGCTTGCGCTTCTTTATGAAAGAAACACAGTTTATTTGGGAGGGGTCAGTCCCAGGAGGTCCATCACTGGCAGTCTTTGGAAGGTGCTCAGCTGATACCAAGACCACTTCTTAGCCCCTCCTGTTCATCCCTGCATTTAGTTGTCCTAAGGATTGTGGTCAGGCCTTGGCCTGGCCCTGAGAAGGCCCCTCTTTGTGAGTCTTCAACTAAGCTTTGCAACCACGGTGCATTCTTTTTGGTTATTCAGCCACAGGGTTGAAACTATTAGTTACTTTCTCATACTGTGAACCACAGCAATTTTATGTCATAAGATGAACTTTATGGCCTATGATAAATAGGGTATGGGCTTTTATTACTATATGTACACTAACTATGAACAATAAATAATAGTTTTTGTTTGTTTGTTCGTTAAGGGCCTTTAAGAGCTGCATCTGTGGCATATGGAAGTTCCCAGCCTAGGGGTCAAATCGGAGGTGCAGTGGTAGGTCTACACCACAGCTCACAGCAACACTGGTTCCTTAACAGCTGAGCAAGGCCAGGGACCAATTCTTTTTTTTTTTTTGCCACATCCAAGGCATGCAGAAGTTCCTGGGCCAGGGATCAAACCTGCACCACAGCAGTGACCCAAGCCACAGCAGTGACAATGCCAAATCCTTAACTGATAGGCTACTGAGGAATTCCTATAAAAGAATTCTTTTTAAAAAGTATGGAGTTCCTGGATGGCTCAGGAGATTAAGGATCTGGCATCATTACTGTTGTACTTTGGGTCACTGCTGTGTCTCAGGTTTGATCCCTGGTCCTGGGAACTACACATGTCATGTGTGTGACCAAAAAAACCAAACAAAACAAAACCCAAACACCTATTAAGTTGGCACATATTGAAAAAAATCTAACCCATAGGAAGTGCAGGTGAAGGTATTTGCCAATATCGATGAAAATTATAAATACACGTGCCTTATTAATTCCAGTGTTAGGTAGGTATTGCTTATATGCAATTAAATCTGAGTGTGCTATGTATAAGGATGTAAACATAGTGTATTTATAATTCATAATATCCAAAAATCCGGAAACGTCTTAAATATATCTAAAAAAGGATTGATTAAATAAGTTCAATGGAATCCCATGCAACTGCCAAAGAATGAGATAGATCTACGGGTCCTGATATAAAAATATGACCAAGGCATATTAAGTGAAAAACAATATATACAATAAGTATAGCCTTATCTGTGTTTTTAAAAAATAAAATTAGCTTCAACATGTACAGAAAAATTCTAAAAGAATATGATTTGACTATTTTACCATGAGAATATATAACTTTTATAATTAAAAGTTCTTGTTTTCCCTTAAAGGTAATACAATGCTATTGCAGAAATTTTAGAAGATACAGAAGGATAGAATGATAAAAATAAGAGTTACCCAGATAAAATTAAGAATTACCCAAAACCAACTTAATGTTTTCCTTTTCCGTATTTTTTTTTCAATTCATTTTTAAACTTAAAAAATTGGCACCAAATCCACATATGCTTTTATAGTCAACTTTTCTCTACCAATTGGTATCATGTCATGAGCATTTTTTCATATCATTAGTTAATAATGAAAATATTTGTTCCTGAATTAGGCATTCCCTCTCATAAAGCAAGGCAGTTTTCGTGTGACCTGTCCATTGCTGGGAAGTCTGGAACAAGAGACGGAGAACAGACTTCAGAATTTGAAGATCTGCATTCAAGCCAGGCTTCTGGTTAGTTGTGTGATTCTGGGCACATTGTATAACTGAACTGAACCCCATTTTTCTCTTCAGTAACGTGGGTAAAAGGAAAGCCAGCCATACCTACATTGTGATGATATTGGGAGGGTTCGATGAGCTGTCACAAGCAAAGTGCTCTTTGAAGTCTGGTAAGAATCTACCTGCTACTCTAACCTAGACCCGCAATGCCCCTCCCCCAGGTCTGCTCACACTGCCTTCTCCTTACTTAACAGATTGAGGTCCTCTAGAAGGCGCCCTCCTCCTGAGCTGGGAAGCTGAGACCCACAGAGAGGGAGTTCCTTGATCCCAGGCAGCTTTCCAATCCAGGGTCTCCATTGCTGGAGAGGCCCAGCTGCCCCCCAGCAGCTTGGGGCTCCATGAAGCTACCTTATGTAAATAAATCTCTCCTTTTTGCTTAAGGAAGACAGATACCTAAATCGCCATAAAAGAATGTGGATGTTCAGGAGTTCCCATCGTGGTGCAGTGGTTGATGAATCCAACTAGGAACCATGAGGTGGCAGGTTCGATCCCTGGCCTTGCTCAGTGGGTTAAGGATCCCGTGTTGCCATGAGCTGTGGTGTAGGTTGCAGACGGGGCTCAGATCCCGAGTTGCTATGGCTCTGGCGTAGGCTGGCGGCTATAGCTCTGATGGGATCCCTAGCCTGGGAACCTCCATATGCCGCGGGAGCGGCCCTAGAAAAGGCAAAAAGACAAAAAAAAAAAAGAAGAACGTGGATGTTGAATAACAGAGATACATCCAAGGGTTGTAGGGAGCACTGTGGGGTGAGGAAAGATGCCCAAGTGAGTAGCCAGGACTGGCTTCCTGTAGGAGGTGATGCTGGACCAGTAGGAAGGGTGTTTTGGGCCTGAGCGGCATGAGCCATGGTGTGGTGGTGGGAGCCATAAGCCGTTCAGGGTTGCTGGAAGGTGAAGGCATGGAGAGGCAGGTTTGAGGCTGGCTAGCGAGGGGGCCAGGGGCCCAGTCGAGAGACGTCTTGGTTGCCATGGGAAGGAGGAGGTTGGACTCCATCCTTGGAAGTCAGTGGTTCTCCATCCTGGCTGAGTTTCCTAGGGAATTTCAAAATGAAATACGGATACTTCTTCTAGCCTGTCAATTAAATCAGAATCTCTGGGGGTGGAAGGTGGTACTGGCTTTTTTTTGTTTGTTTTAAGTTGCCCGGGTGATTCTAATGTGCAGACAGCATGGAGAATCTGACAGGACACCTTGCCGGATTTTAAGCTAGATAGACGTGGATTTAGAAAAATGGTCTTGGAGGGCCCGTCGTGGCATAGCGGAGACAAATCTGACTAGGAGCCATGAGGTTGTGGGTTCGATCCCTGGCCTCGCTCTGTGGGTTGAGCATCTGGTGTTGCTGTGGCTCTGGCGAAGGCTGGTAGCTACAGCTCCGATTCGACCCCTCGCCTGGGAACCTCCATGTGCCACGGGTGTGGCCCTAAAAAAGATGAAAGACAAAAAGAAAAAAAGGTCTTGTAGTTGGACTTAGAGTATGAAAAGACAGGCGGGGAGCCTGCTGGCAACTGTCACAGTGAGCAGGTGAGGGCTGAAGTGGACGTGATGGAGGACAAAGCTGTGGGAGTGGAGACAAATTTATGAATAGCTGCTTAGGAGATAAAACACTTTGAACTTGAAGATTTAGTGATTGGAGAGGAAGGGAATGTAGTCCCCGGGGGGACCTGAGGGTCCCAGCTTGGGAAGCTGGAAATGCCTCAGAAAGGAGGAGAGGGTCTGGGGGGAGGTGGTGAGTCCCACTTCGGCCATGTGGGTTGTGAGGTGGGACCTGGATGTCCAGGAGGAAATCAGGCCTCTGGACAGACCCGTCTAAAGGTAGGGGCTGGGCCAGCTGCAAAGAATGTGCAGTTTGCTAGCTGATGGAGGATGGGTTTTTCTTTTTACCATAGAGTAAAAGAGCAGCCTCCTCCAAAGGCACTTTTCTAGCTCACCAAGGTGTTGTGGGTGTGAGAGGCAAGGGGGGGCCCCCCACCCCAGATCAGCTCCTGAGATAGGCTGTGGTGTGGATCTCCTAGGTGCCTTGATGTCAGGTGGCTTCTCAGTCTTCTAAAATTAGCAGAGCAGCTGTGCTCGGTGGGTGGCGATGCTGGGGCTCACTCAGCCGGGTCACTGGGCCTTCCTGCCGTGGATGCTTTGTGTGAGCAGGTCAGGGATCAAGCAAGAATCTGTTTCTTTGAAGCCTTCCCCGAGGGGCCGCGTGCCATGCCAGTGGGCTCCAAGGGAACAGAAGATGTCGTCTGTTGCCAGGGGAAAGGGAAAGACAGGGAGGGGTAGGCTAGAAGGAAACTCGCGGGAGAGGGACTTTTCAAGAAAGTGCACTGTAGCAATGACACCCTTGAAGGCAGGTGAAGAGGTAGTTTGCATTAGAAGAGTCAGATTTAGCTCTGAAACTGAAAACGTGCTGCAGGGCTCTGTGCTTTGCACAGACAAGTGCTGTGCAAATGCTTCTTGGCTGTGGCTTTTTGGCTCTCTAGAGTGGTTCAGCCTGGCCTCTGGATTAGGGTTCTGCTGCCAACCCCACCAACCAAAGGGTCTGGGGATGGGGGTGGAGGTGGGGGCAGCAGGTGTGTGTGTGCCCACACAAACAGACACAGGAGTTCCCATCGTGGCTCAGGAGAAACAAATCTGTCTAGTATCCATGAGGACGCAGCAGGTTTGATCCCTGGCCTTGGTCAGTGGGTTAAGGATCCAGCATTACCGCAGGCTGCAGTGTAGGTTGCAGATACGGCTCAGGCCTGGCACTGCTGTGGATGTGGTCTAGGCCAGCAGCTGCAGCTCCGATTTTTTTTTTTGTCTTTTTGCCTTTTATAAGGCCACTCCCGTGGCACATGGAGGTTCCCAGGCTAGGGGTCGAATCAGAGCTGCAGCTGCCGGCCTACACCAGAGCCACAGCAATGTGGGATTCCAGCTGTGTCTGTGACCTACACCACAGCTCACGGCAACCCAGATCCTCAACCCTCTGAGTAAGGCCAGGGATTGAACCCGCAACCTCATGGTTCCTAGTCGGATTCGTTAACCACTGAGCCACAACGGGAGCTCCTGCAGCTCCGATTTGACCCCTCACCTGGGAACTTCCATATACCGTGGGTGCAGCCATAAGAAAGTAAAAAAAAAAAAAACCAAAAAACAAAACAAAACAAAAAATGGAAATAAACTCACTGATTTTTTTGCTTTTTGTTTTTTAGGGCCACACCTGCGGCGGCATATGGAAGTTCCCAGGCGAGGGGTCAAATCAGAGCCTACACCACAGCCAGAGCAATGCAAGATCTTTAATCCACTGAGTGAGGCCAGGGATCGAACCTGCAACCTCATGGATCCTAATCATGTTCGTTAGCCTCTGAGCCACGAAGGGAACTCCACAAAATCACAGATTTCAAAACCAGTCTCTTTATACTTTTGATCTTTGTCTTTCTTAATTTCGTTGAATAGTCATTTAGTTCCTTTACTTTTTATAGCTGGCAAAGGCCTTTATAATTCTCCTCCAGGGGCCAAAAGATACCGCTGGGCCAGTGCACTCTGTATCACTCCCTCACATCCAGTGAAATAGGACAGGGCAACAACCCCCCACTCCAGACCCCAGGCCCTGGACCAGGTATCTCCCTGACTTCTCAGCTTCCCCTCCTCCTGCTCCTGACCTGGGATCCTGGCGACTTCTCTTTGCCTTTCTTCAGTCCCCTACCCTTATAGCCAGACTTCGGGGTGTGGAGCATGTGCAGTGGCTGCTTACACTGCAAAGTGACTCTGGACAGCTTGAGCCAACCCTGGGCTACATGCCAGGTAAAGGGGAAACTTCCAAACATGCAGCTGATTCTGTGGATCACCTTCATGGATGAAAAGGGAGCTGTATATTGGGGGGTGTGTGTGCTGTGGGGCTCCACAGAGAACCCATGGCCCTCCTTTATCTGTGCTCAATTTTCATTCACTCAGATGCGGAGGCTAAACCAGGAGACCCCAAAAAACATAAGATCAAAAAGTGGGTATAGCAGCGTTTCTGCATATATATACGATGTTCCTTTTACCTGAACCAACTGAGAGCAAATCTGCCCTCATCTGAGGGCACAAGAATAGCATAGGCAATACATCTCTGTTGTGGCACTTGAAGCTCAATTTGTCAAACTTCTTAGAATGGTGGAGCAGGATATTTTGGTGATAACTTAGCTAACGGGGCACCTGATGTGACGACAGTGAAGGCTGATGATCCAGACTCAGGGATTTCTTTCCCTTCTCATCTCTATTTGGCTGACCGTATGGAGATGCTCTCAGGATCTCCCTGTTTCTCCTCAAGTGTTAAAGAAAACCAACAGTTACTGAGCAACTGGCTCTATGCATGGGGCTAAATAGATACATCTACGTAATTTAATTCTTGAAACAATTCTGTGAGGTAGGCGTCTGTGGTCCCATGTTACAGATGAGAATTCCACGAGTCACTGCAAGGTGAAGTAACTTGACAGAAGTCTGAGGGCTCGTAAGTGGTGGATTTGGGATCCTAATCCAGCTCATCTAGTATCAAAGTACATGTACTTTCTTTTCTTTTCTTTCTTTTTTTTTTTGTCTTTTGTCTTTTTTTAGGGCTGCCCTAGCGGCATATGAAAGTTCCCAGACTAGGGGTCGAATCGGAGCTATAGCTGCCAGCCACAGCCACAGCCACAGCAACTCAGGATCTGAGCTGTGTCTGCGACCTACACCACAGCTCATGGCAATGCCAGATCCTTAACCCACTGAGAGAGGCCAGGGATCGAACTTCGTCCTCACGGATGCTAGCTGGGTTCATTAACCACTGAGTCACGACAGGAACACCCGTGTATTTTCTTTATGCCACACTGCCTCCCAGGAAAGATCCAAATCCCTCTTTTTTTTTTTTTTTTTTAACCAGGTTTGAAAACCTAGTAAGTAACTGTAGGAAAAAGTTTTGATAACTATAAATCAAAGTATCTGTAAGTCTTAGATTCTTAAGTATGATGCAAAGAAAATTGAAAGGGATCAGCAATTCAAAATGCATTGCTGAAGAATCCTCAAAATCAGAAATTGCACCAAGAAGGACCTACTCTCTGGCACAGGGAACTCTACTCAATGTTCTGTAATAAAAAATATTCTTTTATGGGAAAAGAATCTGAAGAAGAATGGATATATGTGCATGTATAACAGATTCACTTTGGTACACCTGAAACTAATACAACATTGGAAAGCAACTATAGTCCAGTAAAATAAAAAAGAAATTGCAAGTAAAAACAAAGATCTGAGCCTTTTGGTTCAGAGGTGAGAAGCTACAGAGGCTCAGTTTTACTGCAGATTCCAAAAGAGTTAATGGGTATGTACATGCTGATAGAGCAACTTTCTAAGCTGAAAGAGTGCTCGGTCACTGAAAAATGAAGGGTTCATGACGACCACAATTTTTAAAATGACTATTAGCACAAGAAATATAGACTTCTGATGGATTAAAACAGATTTTTAACAAGAATCCATGACTGCTTTACAAAGTGCTTATGTAATGGATAAAGACAGAAACATTAATTTCCATTTTCTGCAAGGAAAGGTTTATCCCATTTAATTCAAATCAACCCAACAATCCTCAGGCTTTAGAGACATTAGCTCATTCTCCAGATATGAGCCAGGCCAATGTACCAAAGGTACAGGCTTCAGACTTTTGAAGAAAGGCACATCATTCCAGAGGAAATGTGAACATCTTCCAGAGGCTCTGCGGATAATCCATGACTTCAATTGTTTTGCAAAGAAAGCCAGACTCAGGAGTGGCTTTTGAATTGTGACATTCCTCCTAGCACTGCAGGACTTATTTCAAACCAACCTCGGTCCTCTGGAGGGGCTGGCTACAGTGCATTTGGTTCTGAAGTGCTCTAAACAAAGATGTATTTTCCCTTCTACTCTAAAAAGATATCTGGTCTACCAGCAGAGTCCAATGAGGGAAGATGCCACCAACACCGAGAAAACTCAAATGTTTTCTTTTCACAGTCTAACTCTATTGGAGAGATGATTTTTCCTGTTGAATATATTTTTCATGTTTAACTCCAGTTAAAGAATATGTCAGAGTCCATGTAGGCACTTGGCTGAGAGTCTTGGAAGTTGGGGTTATAAACAGAATGTGTAGCCCTTTTCTGGGGGAGCGAGAGGGTTTATTCACAGAATCTGAGTACCGGGAGGGGTTTTGGAGAATGTGTGGTAGGCAGCCTCTAAAATCATTCCCAACAAGTCCTGCCTCTCAGGATTCATGCCCTTGTGTACTCCCCTCCCTTGGGTGTGGGGCTGGATTCAATGTGAGTCAATTCCATGGGAGAGCACATGGCAAAAGTGACAGGAGGTCACAAAGGCTCCGACTTTCATTTTGCTTGTTCTTTCTTTTTTCACACTAAGGAAAGCCAGTTGCCATGTTATGAGCTGCCCAATGGGAAGACCCATGTAGCAAAAGACTAAGGGAGGTCTCCAGCCAATGGTCAGTGAGGAACCGAGGTTCCATTCCAACTGAGACTCTTATTCTAGAATTCAGAGAGGGTCTGAATGCCAACAACATCCTGGGTGAGCTAGAAAGCAGACCATCTCTGTGTTGAACCTGGAGATGACTGCAGCCCCAACTGATACCTTAACTGCAGCCACGTCAGAGGACTTGGCCTGGATTCCTGACCCCACAGAATCTGTGAAGCAATAAGTTTGCTGTATGCCACTAAGGCGTGGGTTGATTAGTGTCATCTTAGACAACTAATACTTCATCCAATCCAACTTCTGTATTCTCAGTGAGCTGATGGAGACCCGGAGAGGTTTGGTACTTTGGCTGAGCTCTCAAAGACTCAGACATGACCAGAAGCCAGGCCCCCAATTCCCAGACCAAATTCTCTCTCGCCAATTTACAATGCCCTTCTGCAATTTGACATTATGGAAATTCGCCTGCCATAGCCTTATTGAAACCCTCTTTAAACGAGCCCGTGCTTTTTCCTAATAGGATAACTGTTGCTAGATGGACAGGAAGAGGAGGGGGCAGTGTCTGGATGCCTGATCTTGAAGCCCCATCTGTCTTTCCCATGGCCCCTGGGGCAGGGCTCCCCACGCCCAGCCAAACCCTATTCCAGGCACCGGGCTTTCTCTTCTACAGTTGGACCTCTGAATCTGCAGGTTCCATACCCATGGATTTAATCAAGCTCATATAAAAAGTGTTTGGCAGGACACAAGATTAACATACAGAAATGGGTTGCATTTCTTCACATTAACAATGAAATATCAGAAATATCAAAAAAATAAATTTTTTTATAATGTTAAAAAAAAAAGATGTCTTTTACAATCACACCTCTCAAAATAAAATACTTAGGAATAAACCTGACCAAGAAAGCAAAAAACTTACACACTGAGAAGTATAACACATTAATAATGGAATTGAAAATGATTTAAATAAATGGAAAGACATCCTATGCTCTTGGATTGGAAGAACTTTTTTTTTTGTCTTTTTGCCTTTTCTAGGGCCACTCTCATGGCATATGGAGGTTCCCAGCCTAGGGGTCTAATCAGAGCTGTTGCTGCCAGCCTACGCCATAGCCACAGCAATGCGGGATTTGAGCTGTGTCTGCAGCCTACACCACAGCTTACGGCAACACCAGATCCTTAACCCACTGGGCAAGGCCAGCGATTGAACCCGCAACCTCATGGTTCCTAGTCGGATTCGTTTCCACTGTACCACGATAGGAACTCCAGGATTGGAAGAATTAATGTGTTAAAATGGCCACACTACCCACAGCTAGCTACAGATTTAATGTGATCCCTATCAAATCATTCATGACATTTTTCACAGAACTAGAACCAATAATCCTAAAATTTATATGGAACCGTGAAAGACCCAGAATTGCCATGCAATCCTGAAGGAAAAGAACAAAGCAGGAGGCATAACCCTCCCAGACTTCAGACAATGCTACAAAGCTACAGGAATGAAAACAGCATGGTACTGGCACAGAAACAATGGAACAGAATAGAAAACCCAGAAATAAACCCACACACCTATGATCAATTACTCTTCAACAAAGAAGGCAAGAATATACAATGGGAAAAAGACAGTTTCTCCAGCAAGTGGTGTTGGGAAAACTGGACAGCTGCATGTAAATTATCATACACAAAAATAAACTCAAAATGGCTTAAAGACTTAAACATAAAACATGACATCATAAAACTCCTCGAAGAGGTCACAGGCAAAAAACATTCTCTGACAAATCATACCAATGTTTTCTTAGGTCAGTCTTCCAAGGCAACAGAAATAAAAACAGAAATAAACAAGAGGGACCTAATCAAACTTACAAGTTTTGTACAGCAAAGTATACCATGAACAAAATGAAAAGACAACCTACAGAATGAGAAAAAATATTTGCAAATGATGTGACTGACAAGGGCTTAATTTCCAAAATATACCAACAGCTCCCACAACTCAATAACTAAAAAACAAACAATGCAATTGAAAAATGGACAAAAGACCTAAATAGACATTTCTCCAAAGAAGAAATACAAATGGCCAATAGGCACATGAAAAAAAAAAAGTTCAATATTGCTAATTATTAAAGAAAAGCAAATCAAAACTACAGTGAATTGCTACCTCCCACCAGTCAGCATGGCCATCATTAAAAAGTCTGCAAACAAATGCTAGAGAGGGTGTGGAGAAAAGGGAACTCTCCTACACTTTTGGTGGGAATGTAAATTGGTACAGTCCCTATGGAAAACAGTATGGAAGTTCTTTTAAAAAGTAAAAATAGGAGTTCCTGCTGTGGCTCAATGGGATCAGTGGCATCTCTGCAGTGTCAGGACGCAGGTTCCATCCCTAGACTGGCACAGTGATTTAAAGGATCCAGCAATGCCACAGCTGCGGCATAGGTCACAACTGAGGCTCAGCTCTGACCTCTAGCCCAGGAATTCCATGTGCCACGGTGGGGGTGGGGTGGGGGGTGGGAGGGCAAAAATGGGGAAAAAACACTAAAAATAAAATTACCATATGATCTAGCCATCGCTCTCCTAGCATATATCTGGACAAAACTATAATTCAAAAAGATGCATGTATCCTTATGCTCACAGCAGCACTAGTTACAATAGCCAAGACATGGCAACAACCTAAATGCCCGTGGACAGATGGATCAAGAAGATGTGGTGCATGTATACCATGGACTACTCCTCTGCCATAAAAATGAACAAAATAATGCCACTCATAGCCATATGGATGCAGCCAGAGATTAGCATAAAGTGAAGTAAGTCAGAAAGAAAAAGATGAATACCATATGATATCACATATGCGGAATCTAAAATATGACACAAATGGGCCTATCTATGAAACAGAAACAGACTCACGGACTAGGAGAGCAGAATTGTGGTTGCCAAGGGGGAGAGGAATGGGAGAGCAATGGAGTGGGAATTTGGGGTTAGCGGACATAAACTATTATACTCAAGGTCCTACTGTACAGCACAGGAAATCAGATTCAATGTCTATGATAAACCATAAGGAAAAGAATTTTTTTAGAAAAAAAATGCTTTTTTAAAAAAAGAGGATGTATAACAATCTCTTTGCTGCACAGCAAACATCAACACATTGTAAACCAACTATACGTCAATAAAAGATCTTTTTAAATTTTATTTATTTATTTATTCATTTATGTTGCTTTTTAGGGCCGCACCCACGGCCTATAGTGATTCCCAGGCTAGGGGTCGAATCTGAGCTGCAGCTGCCAGCCTACGCCACAGCCACAGCAATGCAGGATCTGAGTCATTGTCTGCGACCTACACCACAGCTCATGGCCACGCCCGATCCTTAACCCACTGAGCAAGGCCAGGGATCGAAACTGCATCCTCGTGGATGCTAGTCAAATTTGTTAGCAGCTGAACCGTGATGGGAATTCCAGATTTTTTTTTTTTTTAATATTTGGAAAAAAAATTCCCAAAAGTTCCAAAAAGCAGCACTTAAATTTGCTGCGTGTTGGAAGCTATTTACGTATCATTTACATTTATGTACAACTATTTACATAAATTACATTGTATTGGGTGTTATAGGCAATATAGAGATGATTTAAAGTATACGACGGGAGGAATATGCAGAGGTTATATGCAAATGCTATACCATTTTATGCAAGAGACCTGAGCATCCGTGGATTTGGGGGTGCTGGGGTGGGGGTCCTGGAACCAATCTTCTGCAGAAACCAAGGGGTAACTGTACTCTGAAAAACCTTAAAATTCCCTAACCTCTCTAGATCACAGATTCCAGGATTTGACAGCCTTTCTCTCTCCTGCTACAATTTAGAGCCATCTTGTCCTGTTAATTCTTAGTGAAATGAGACATCTCTCCCCATGCCACTTTCAAGTCACAGATTTATGCGGTGTGCTCCCGCCAAAGGCCCTGGGCTAAACCTGGACCTTCTGAGGAGGAGGAGATGAGGTGACCCTGGGAGAGACAGGACAGTCCCAGCAGCACAGCTCTGAGTGTCTGGATGGAGGACAGAGGGGATGGGGTCGGGGAGCCTGGTGCAGCTGGGAGCAGAAGGTGGGGCTGGGCCAGGGGAGTCTCGGCCAAGGCAGAGGTGGAGACAGATAGAGTCTTTGCTGGGTGAGGGGCCCAGCCGGGGTTGTGAGCTATGGGCAGGAACAACAGTATAAGGGTCAAAACCAGACGAGAGGCAGGAGGAGCTCACAGCTTGGGAGGCAGGACATCTAAGAGCCGAAAAAAGAGCCAGACCAGGCAGGGGATCAGGAACTCAGGCCTCAAACACTGGTATCAGCATCAAGTCGGCCCAATGATGCTCAATACTAGACTTTGACTTGAAAGCAGCTGTCCGGCCAGGTGGCCTGTTTGCTCCCAGTTATGGCAGGAACCAACCCCCACACATGGATATTCTTCATCTTCAGCAACTTTCCACCTCACACTCAGAGAAAGGAAGAAGTAGGCCAGGCCTGTTTGCCCTCCACGCCCCACAATCTGGCTCCCTGGTGGCCCTGGGGCTGAGGGTGGGGTGCCTGGTAGGGATGAGTAGGCTGTGTGTTTCCACGTTTTCTGGAATATCTGTGTCTCCTCAGTGCTTGGCTGCTTTAAGATTTGGGGAGGAGTGGATGGTGGGGCCAAGAGGACAGCAGCTTTTTTTTTCTTTTTTTTTTTTTAGGGCCACACCTACAGCATATGGAAGTTCCAGGGCTATGCCACAGCCCCACAGCATCGTGGGTCCTGAGCTGCATCTGTGAACTACACCGCAGCTCATGGCAATGCCAGATCTTTAACCCCCTGAGCAAGGCCAGGGATCAAACCCACATCCTATATTGGGTTCTTAACCTGCTGAGCCACAATGGGAACTCTCAGGACAGCTGCTTTTTATGATTCCAGATGTATCCACAGAAATCTTCAACTCTGGAGGGATCGCCAAGCAGGAGAGATGAGCTACCTCTTCCTGCCAGCTGGTGGATACTCCAGTGAATTTATGGACCATTTCTCAGCTTTTTGTTCCTGAAATGACCTTTGCATGGAATGGAGCAGGGATCATGAAATGGCAGCCCACTGGGTCCTACCCTCTGACAAATTTTATTTGATTCAGCTGAGTATTAAGAAATATACACAGAGACAGCTGCTTAAAAATCAGGGTACGTGGAGTTCCCGTCATGACTCAGCAGAAACGAATTGGACCAGTATCCATGAGGACGCAGGTTCGATCCCTGGCCTCACTCAGTGGGTTAAGGACCTGGCGTTGCCGTAAGCTGTGGTGTAGGTCACTGAGGCGGCTCAGATCCCGTGCTGCTGTGGCTTTGGAATAAGCTGGCAGCTGCGGCTCCAATTCAACTCCTAGCCTGGGAACCTCCATATGATGCAGGTATGGCCCTAAAAAGACAAAAATTAAAAAAAAAAATTAAGGTACTTGACTCAAGTCCAGATTTCTGGCTTCTCTGGCCAGGTCAGGCCCCCTTCCCCTGCAGTGTCGTGGTGCAGAGGCAGGCAGCCTTTCCCACAGGGAGCCAGCACGCTCTTGGGTCTAGGCCTCTTTGGCACACACTCGCATGACACAGGCCCAAGTGCTGGAACCCCTTCTGTTTTCCTCATCTATCTTATCTTCCTGGCCCATCCCCACCTGAGATTTTACTTCATGAAACTGAAGGATCAACCTGGCCCAGGAGGGGCTACTAGCATCATAACACAAAGATCAAACTTCGTATATTTCCTGTACATTTGTGATACCTGAGAAAGGATTTTCATAATCTCCCTAATTACACGTCTGCTCCATTTTATTCTTTCCTTTGTCTTGTACTTTAAAGAGCTCTCATAATAGAAATTGTCTGCAAGAGCCAACTGCATTGATATCATTAGCATGATAATACTGGTCAAAGATGAATTAGTTCTGCACAAACACAAGCCGAATAGACGGAACCAGTACTCATTAACCCAAAGAGGTGTAGATTATATCCAGAGATGCTAGTTTGGTCAAAAGTCATCTGCTGTGATTAAATAAAGTAGCTGAATTAGAATAACAGGGCAGCTGCTAACCTCATTGTTGATTTCATCAGGCGACAAGGGACTGGGGAACCCTGAGGATGATTCCTGAGTCTCCTCCAAAAAGAGGCACAGGAGAGTGATTTTCCCATCTAGTGGCACATTATTAGCTAGCAAATGAGTATTCCTACTGAAGTTCAAGAGATAAATTGGATTATTTGCTTCTGCTCCAGTTGTTTTTAATGTGCACCTTACATGATCACACTTAACTACCACTACACAAAACAAGTCCCCCACCCAGCTGTTCAATATGTTCCAATTTCATGTGAAATGTGCTTCTCAGAAAGATCACCCAGAACCAGTGGATTCTAGATTCTAGTTTGGCTTAATCGCTATCTTGCACTGTAATATTGAACAAGTGATTTTTTTTCTGCACCCCCTCCCCCATTTTCCATGTCTCCCATTCTGGGAATCATGAGCGTGAGTTCTAGGTCTGTAACAAAGGCCATTTTATTTATTTATTTATTTATTTATTTATTTATTTATTTATGTCTTTTTGCCATTTCTTGGGCCGCTCCCACAGCATATGGAGGTTCCCAGGCTAGGGGTCGAATCGGAGCTGTAGCTGCCGGCCTACACCAGAGCCGCAGCAACATGGGATCCAAGCCGCGTCTGCAGCCTACACCACAGTTCACGGTAACACCGGATCCTTAACCCACTGAGCAAGGCCAGGGATCGTACCCTCAACCTCATGGTTCCTCGTTGGATTCATTAACCACTGAGCCACGATGGGAACTCCAACAAAGGCCATTTGCATTAAGACTGAGGAATAGGAAGAGAGACAGTGAGAGTGTGTGACCTGAAGTGCCCTCCGGAAGGACTGAACTATCAATGGTCACTTCTGTCCTTAGAATGGTCTCTCCTGGATGTCACAAGGGATTGTGGTTTTGGAGGCTCACACGAGGAAAGGTAGTTAACTTTAAAAAGTAGGAGGTAAAGTTAAAAAAACTACCTATATCAAAGTATAAGGAAACATACTACTATATACAGAATCAATAAGTAACAAGGACCTGCTGTATAGCACAGGGAAATCTACTCAATACTCTGTGATAGTTGATATGGGAAAAGAATCTGAAAAAGAATGGCTATACATACATATATATCATACATATATGTATATACATCATATATGTATATCATAAATGCATGTATTGTATATACAGGATATACGTGTATATGTGTGTATATATATTATATATGTATGTGTGTGTATACATATATATATATGTGACTCACTTTGCTGTATACCTGAAACTAACACTGTAAGCCAACTATACGTCAATAAATTAAAAAAAAAACCAGAACATAGATCAACACAGTGTTTCTAATTAGACGAGGAACTAGGTCTACAAAGGATTTAACTAAGAAACTAGGACTTCTTTTGTTACTCAAACATATACCCTCTGGCAGTCTCTGTGGGCAGGCAGCTGGTTCTATGGCATGATTAAGGGGAACCCGCAAATGACTGTCCCTAAAGAAAGGAATCAAATACACTTCCACCTGCTGTTCTGATGTCCTGTGTTAATTTAACCGAGAGATGTGTCCTGAGCCTGCCCAGTGCAGAGACCTGCCTAATAAATACCGATAAACTCAACAATGCCCCACTCTCAACTTGAAGGTTCCTCTATTTAATGTCTTGCCTACCTGCCTCCCATCGGGATTGAAATCTTATTAAGGAGGCATGTCAAGCCGTACATGTGCGTGAGAAGGACAAGCACATGGAAAATAAGACATCTATCTGTGTGAGGACCACCAACATGCTACAGCACCACGGTGTACACACAGGCAAACCTCACCCTCTCATCTTGTGGGTATGCAATAATTTAAATTTTCGCTCTAATCTCGCCTCAAATATCTGATTTTCAAATTTGGGTTTTTTTTTAATTTTTAAATGATTTTTATTTTTTCCATTAGAGTTGGCTTACAGAGTTCTGTTAATTTCAACTGTACAGCAAAATGACCCAGTCACACACATATCTATATACAGACATTCTCTTTTCTTACATTATCCTCCATCATGCTCCACCATAAGTGACTAGATATAGTTCCCTGTGCTATACGGCAGGATCTCATTCATATCCACTCCAAATACAACCCTTTGCGTCTTTGTTTTGTTTTTAATGTGATGTGAACTTAAGACTCTTTCCCTCTCCTCCAGAAGCTCTCCGGGGAATACATGCCTCGTGGAGGATGGAGAGGTTAAAATCCCACTGTTTTGTTTGTCCCTGCGATTCCTATTATTTTCTCCCATTCCAAGTAGGAGTATTTACCTCCAACTAAGCTAAAGTTGAAATGCTCAGTTCTTTGTTTTTGTCTTGTTTTTTTAAATAATTCATACTTGGTGAAATGTGCAGTTTTGGGGGAAAAAAGAGAACTCAGAACAAACGAGAAGACTAACTCTTTAGAGACGTATTAGCGTGGGACACCTATGCTGGTGGGACAACCGAGGTGCTGAGGGGACTCCCCAGACCCCCACACAATGTCCATTAGCCTGCCCCCCACCCCTGGTCCCCCCTGCCGGGGAGCTGAGTGCAAATACCCATCTTGGCTGCAGCAAAAAAGGATGCTTCTTCTTCCTCTTCCTTCTTTCCTCCTTCAAATAACCTTTTCCTGCTGTTCTCTTGTGGCTCTGTAGGTTAAGGATCTCTTCTAGTTAGAAAAACACACGCTCTGCACCTCCAGCTTATTCTTCCTGGTCCATCACAGCCTCCCCTTTCTGCTTTGCTAAAGAGAGCCATTCAACATCAGAGCCCCCCAGCCCAGCCTAGTCCAGCTCCTAGCCCACCCAGCCCCCGCCCCAGGCCTCTGCAGGGAACCTTGCCCCCTTGAAGGCAGGGAATCTTGAACTTTGCTGAGCCCCCGGGACTGGCTCTTGATCACTCTGGGGGCATTTTCTTTGAATGCAATCCAGTTTCTCCGATTCCCACGTCCCAAGAAGCTGCTCTCTGTCCAATGGAACATTCGGCTGCTGTGTGCTGTGTAGCAGTCTTATTTTGTTCTTTTCAGTAGGGAATGTTCCCGTCAGGGGCCTGCGTGTTGAAAAGGCTCCATGCTCACAAAGAGGGTGGCTTTGTCCCTCCTCCTTCCATGACCTCTGTCAGGAGTTCTTTGAGACTCCAGACAAGGCCCTGATAAAATTTTGAGCTTTGCAAAGAAACTACTAGCCAGGCTGCCTGGATGTATTAAAATGTCATCTCTATATTTTGGACGTGAGTGGCTTGTTTAGTTAATGCTAGAGGGGGAAAATAGAGTTTGTTCTCAAGGGAGGGAAACAGAAGGAGAAAACAGGCATACGAACAGCTGACAGCGTTCCAGCCACTTTGTCCCAAAGAGTCAAATCTACCATTAGATCGAAAAATCATCAGCTAATTCTAGTCCCCTGGGGATGGTGCTGGGGCTCCAACAGAGGTGTTGAAAGGCTCCGCAACGTGGAGGCAGAAGGTAAATTCTACTTTATTAAATCAGATTCTTAAAAAGGGAAGCAGAGCTCCTTAACATTTGTTATTAATTATGTGCCAGGCACTGGGCTTGGTGCTTTTATGTAAGTTACTTAATTTAACACTCATAGCAACTTGGAAACTAGGTATTATTACTCCTGAGCACCTCTGGATTTGCTTTATTTTTATTTACATTCTTATCATTCACATCCCTGCTTGGTCAGGTCAAATATCTCCTTTTTTTGTTGTTGCACCCATAGCTTACGGAAGTTCCCAGGCCAGGGATTGAAACCAAGCCACAGCAGTGACAACACCAGATCCTCAACCCTTCAAGTTACACAGGAACTCCTCAAATATCTCCTTGGACAAGCCTTTCCTGAGCCCCGAGTCCATAACCGCAGGATCTGTCATTCCCTACCTTATTCAAATGACTCTCTTGATGTTATTACCTTCTGGGTGAATCCCTACCAATTCCAATATGTTAATTCTCTTCTCAGCTACATTTAGTTTAGAATTTATCCTATGGAATTAAAAAATTTCAATGGTGGAGTTCCCGAGGTGGTGCAGTGGTTAACGAATCCGACTAGGAACCATGAGGTTGCGGGTTCAATCCCTGCCCTTGCTCAGTGGGTTAACGATCCGGCGCTGCCGTGAGCTGTGGTGTAGGTTGCAGACGCAGCTCAGATCCCGCGTTGCTGTGGCTGTGGTGTAGGCCAGTGGCTACAGCTCCGATTCGACCCCTAGCCTGGGAACCTCCATATGCCGTGGGAGCGGCCCAAAGAAATAGCAAAAAAAGACAAAAAAAAAATTTCAATGGAACATTGTAAACCGATTGTGCTTTAATACAAAATAAATTAATTAAAAAATGACAATCTTTAGAAAATACAATAGGAGTTCCTGTTGTGGCTCAGCAGTAACAAACCCAACTAGTATTTCATGAGTCTATGGGTTTGATCCCTGGCTTTGCTCAGTGGGTTAAGGACCCGGCATTGCCGTGAGCCGTGGGGTAGGTTGCAGATGCGGCTTGGTTCTGGCACTGCTGTGGCATAAGCCAGCAGCTGCAGCTCTGATTCAACCCTTAGGCTGAGAATTTCCACATGCTGTGGGTGCAGTCCTAAAGAGACCAAAAAAAAAGAAAAAAAGAAAAGACAATAAAACATAGAGAATGATTTTTAAAAAGTTTCAATGATTATAATTTCTTTCTTCTTTTTTTTTTTTGGTCTTTTTAGGGCCAGTGGTCTTATCAGAGCTGTAGCTGCCAGCCTACATCACAGCCACAGCCATGCCAGATCTGAGCCGTGTCTGTGATCTACACCACAGCTCACGGCAACGCAGGATGCTTAACCCACTGACCTGCATCCTCATGGGTGCTAGTCAGATTTATTTCCACTGAGCCATGATGGGAACTCCTAATTTCTTAATTTCTAATTTCATATCCACCTGTGTTTCATTTCTGCCTATTTTTGTAATGCCTTCATGTATCTCTTCGAGGATTCTAAATGAATATATTTTTCAGAATTTTTATATTATTTTGCTTTTTTTCTAGAAAAACTCATATTCCAAGTGTTGACTTTATGGGTTGTCTTTCTTGGTGCAAGATTTCTTCAGGCATTTTCAAATTGGGTTTACAGGATCAGTATGTTCAATATCTTCCCCCTGCTTGCTTTCTCTCCATACCTCTGCCTTTCTGGGCTTGAACTTGAGCCTGGCTCTCCAGACACTAAGCTACCCCCCCCACCACCGGGTACACAGCCTGGGCTATGGTGCACAGCCTGTCTTCCGGGCTCACTTCACTGGCCAGCGAAGCCCTGCCCCGAATTCTGGTTGTGAGCTCGAGCCTGTCTCTGATTCCCGTGTCTCCCGTGGAGCCCTTCTCCCTGAGGTGGATCTGCAGAAGCCAGACTCACAGCGCCTACTACATACTTTCAGATCCAGAGGCTGGCAGGCCCTCAGATCAGCCTGGACGCATCACTTTGCATTTCAATTCTGTTCCAGGACCATGGACACATGTAACTTATTTTTGAGTGTGGTTATGACTTTTAAAATCCTCTGTTAAGTGTTCTCTATCATTGCCATGTGTTGCAGCAGAGGGAGCTTCAAAGCATGGGCTTACAAAGCCACTGAACCTGGTGACTGGGAATACGAACTGGGGAAAATATCAATAGTGGGAGAGAACAGGGAGGTGAAAAATGGGCAGTCATGTGCAGGTCGGAAGAGTAAAGAACTTTAAAAAATGACGAGTCCAGGTATCACTGGTGAGTTGATGTGCGGGAAGCCCATTTATTAAAATGGGAAGAGGAATTCCTGTCGTGGCTTCAGAGTTCCCATCGTGGTGCAGTGGAAACAAATCTGACTAGCATCCATGAGGACATAGGTTCAATCCCGCAGCTTGCTCAGTGGGGAAGGATCCAGCATTGCCATGAGCCCTGGTGTAGGCCGAAGAAGACTCGACTTGGATCTGGCGTTGCTGTGGCTGTGGTGTAGGCTGGCAGCTACAGCTCCAATTCTACCCCTAGCCTGGGAACCTCCATATGCTGCCGGTGTGGCCCTAAACAGACAAAAAAAAAAAAAAAAAAGGAAGAAAAGCCATATAATTTCGAATGGGGTTGAATGGTCTTGACTTTCCAAGGCCTCCCTCCCTCTGCCTCCTCCCTCTCAAACCTCCTCTCTCTTACCCCCTTTCATGTTGGTATAACCTCTAGGATGATTGGCCACTTTGGTTTGCCTAGGACTGTCCTGCTTTGAGCAGTGAAAGTCCTGCTTCCTTGGAAGGCCTCGGTCCTCAGTAATCTGGGATGGTCGGTCGCCTGAACCCCCATCCTTCTCCTTGTGAGCCCTAACAAAGGACCTCCCCTAGCAACACTGACTTCACTGAGGGTGACTTCAGGGGACAATAATGGTAGCAGGGAGGCAACAGGAGCAGGCAATAGGCTGCCGCCGTCTCTGTTCGGGTGGAGGAAGCCACAGCCCAAGAAATACCTTTCACTTTGACCTGTATAGAAATGTAGATGAGAAAGGGCTCTTTGAAGTATATGATTCTCAGAATTGTACTTACTTGGAGAAATTTGAATAACTACTGCCAAGGGTGTTTATCCTTCCTTATGCATTGGGTTCTGATACTACTTGCTTTGGGAAAGAAAGATTCTACAAACATGAGTTAATTTCTCTGTAGTCTTCTCAAGTTCAATAAGCCACACTGTCATTCTTTAAGGATATAGTATTAGATAATACTCAGTTCCACTGACTTCAGGTTCATTATCAGTGTCAAAATCATACATACTTTCACTACATTCAAAGTACCTTTATCTTAGGAAAACAACAGTCAGTTTTACAGCGGTCATCACCACAGCCAAAAATATGCTGCTAAGGTTGCCCTTGACCGTCAGCAGTCATGGCTAACACAACACTGATTTTGTCTGTTTGATGGTGGAGGGTGCAGCCACAATGTACCTTGACTCCAGGAATAAATTAAGATTGATAAATTCAATTCAGTCCCGGCTATAGTGTTTCTCTTTGAAAAATACTTTCTCCTCCTCCCTTGCTGCTAAGAGTGACATGTTACCAACTGGGACCAATGAGTTATAAAATAAAAGTTGGCTGGGAGTTTTCCAGGAAACGTTTTGCTTTTCTGATACAAGGGACAGACTTGAAGGAAAGCTTATCGCCATCCCTTTTCCTCTTCTTCCTATTTGGAAGACAGATGCGATGCCTGGACGAAGTCAGCCACATTAAATCCATGAGACAATGAGCATGGTGACGAAAAACAATATGCCTAATAAGTCAGGGTGAGAAAGAGAAAGAGTCTACGCCCTTTGTCCCCCCACATCTGTGGCATGCAGAAGTTCCCGGGGCCAGGGACTGAACTGGTGCCACAGCAATGACAATGCTGGATCCTTAACCATTAGGCCACCAGGGAACTCTGAGCCTAAGCCTTTGATAACACAGTTGAGCTCTCAGACTAACCCTGAGACCATACCTCTAGATACTGTCATACTAAAATCTTTCTATACATATTGGAAATACAGTCTCATCTGGACTATATTGTTTGGGGGCAAAAGGAAATAGGCTGAGAACTGGCAGATCTTCCACGGCAGTGTTTTTGCTGGGGGTCTGGATTAAATCCACTGCGAGAGCAAGACAACTGCCTTTAGTGGGCTGGGAGTTGTACCTAAGCACCTGTTCCCATCTATAGGATTAAAGAGGCTTCAGCCAGTACTCAAGTGGACAATGAGCCCAACCCAAGACAGTCCAAGGAGCCTCTCTGTTGGTGGGAGGATAGATTTTAACTTGGTCGAGGATGAGTAAAGAGGTCAAAAATGAATTAAGTGGGGAAATGTAGTAGAATAAGGTAAATGGAACATCACTGCAAAGACTCAGAGGAAGAACTTGCTTCTGAAAATGGTTTATTGCAGGAACCATACTTGGGGAAATGCGTGACATCCCTAATAGAAAAAGGTAGGGAGGAAGAAAAAAAAAGAAAAAAAAAAACGCTAATAGAAATCCAAAGAAATAAATACGTTAAGAATGAACCACAGGACTTTTTAAAATCAATCCCTTTTTTTTTTCTTTTTTTGCCTTTTGCTTTTTAGGGCTGCATGGGCAGCATGTAGAAGTTTCTAGGCTAGGGGTCGAATGGGAGATGCAGCTACCTGCCTACACCACAGCCACAGCAACACTGGGTCGGAGCCACATCTGCAATCTACACCACAGCTCATGGCAATGCGGGATCCTTAACCCACTGAGCAAGGCCAGGGATCAAACCCGCATCTTCATAGACACTGCCAGGTTCTTAACCCTCTGAGCCACAACAGGAACTCCAACCATAGGACTTTTGAATACCATTAACCTCTACAATCTACTGTGGACCAGCACTGCACTAGGAGCTGGCGCTCAGAGGTGGTATAAGCATGGCCCTCAGCCATCAAGGGCTCATAGTGCAGTGACCCCATTCCAACCAAATAACTTATTCAGAATTGAACTGTAACAGTGAACTATGATACCATGAGATCCTACTATACTTAAAAGTGTTGTTTTCTGGACACAGTCACTATATGGGAAAGAAATCATATTACTATCTCCTAAGTAAGTAAATATAGCAGGGAGGCGCAGAGAAATGGAAACCACTGAATGTTGTATTGAGCATTGGTTGGTTCATGCAAGGCACTCTAAGAAAATCCACTGTTCTTCAGAAGATATATATTTCTCCTTGTTCAACAAGGAAGTGGTGGATGGTACCCAGGAAGAGAGGCCAGGGAAGGAGAATAACAAAAGCTGTTGCCTCTATGCAATCAGGATTCAGCCCTTGAGCTGAGCCATAAGCTCTCTGAGATCTCAGATGACTCTGCATCAGCACAGGGACACAGTGGGGAAGCTCAGCCACTGCTTCTGCTATTGACAATTGTTGATACAATCCTGGTCACCCCTCTACCCCCAGCCTTCCTCTGAAAACAGAAATTAAGCCAAGGCACTCAGAACTTCCTATCCTCTCTTCCTTACCTCTGAGGAAATACCAGTTCATAGCAGACAAGTATGCGGGACAAGGGGGGAGGTAGGAGAGGACAACTATTTCTCAGTTCATTGTTTAAGCTCTTCTCACCAGGACCCTGCCTCCTGGGTCCCCTTGATGGACCTACGGGTGGGAGCAGGCCACAAACTGGGCCAGTTATAGAGCACATCAGGCCCTGGGCACTGTGGCTGGATAAGGGATAGACAGCAGACCAATGGGCCAACTGGAGTGTACCATTGGAATTTATGACCACAAAGCACCATGCCCACTTTCTCTCTGTGATGGAAACTAGAAACTCTGAGCTCATCAAGATGGGGCTTCCTGCCCAGTGGAGGGATCCAGCCTGAGGTAGATGGAATGATACCAGCACCTGGAGATGCAGTATGACAGGTATTTCCAGCTATTCCCAAGGTACAGCCATCCTGCAGTCATATTAGTCTTCCAGATACATCTTCCTTTGAGTCTAAATGAGTTTAAACTGGGTTTTTACATTTACAACCAAAAAATAATAATAATAATAATAAAATAAAACCCCAAACAAAAAACCAAGACACTGATTGTTGTACCTTTTACACATTTTGGCTTTCCAAAGAAAATTTATTCCTGATTATAAAAATGAGACACCAATGGAACCTAACCAAACTTATAAGCTTTTGCACAGCAAAGGAAACCATTAAAAAAAAAAAAACCTATGGAACGGGAGGAAATAGTTTCAAATGATGCAAATGACAAGGGCTTAATCTCTAAAATATACAAAAAACTTATACAACTCAATAGCAAAAAAACAAAACAAAACAAAACAAACCCAACAACCCAATTGAAAAATGGGCAGAAGATCTGAATAGACATTTCTCCAAAGAAGACATACAGATGATCAACAGGCACATGAAAAAATACTCAACATCACTAATTATTAGAGAAATGCAAATCAAAACTACAACCTCACACTGGTCAGAATGGCTATGATTAACAAGTCAATCAATAACAAATGCTGGAGAGGGTGTGGAGAAAAGGATACCCTCCTTCACTGATGGTGGGAGTGTAAACTGGTAAAACCATTATGGAAAACAGCACAGAGGTACCTCAGAAAACTAAAGACAGAACCTGCCATATGACCCAGAAATCCCACTCCTGGGCATATATCCTGACAAAACTTTCATGGAAAAAGATACATGAACCCCTACATGTTTTCACTGCAGCACTTTCACAATAGCCAAAACATGGAACCACCTAAATGTCCATTCACAGATGAATGGATTAAGAAGACGTGGTACATATACATAATGGAATACTACTCAGCTATAAAAAAGAACAAAATGATGCCATTTGCAGCAACATGGATGGAACTAGAGATTCTCATACTAAGTGAGGTAAGTCAGAAAGAAAAAGGCAAATACCATATGATATCGCTTATGTCTGGAATCTAATATATGGCACACATGAATTTATCTACAGAGAAGAAACAAACTCATGGACATGGAGAACAGACTTGTGGTTGCCAAGGGGGAAGGGGAGGGACTGAGGGTTTGGGGTTAGTAGATGCAAACTATTGCATTTGGAGTGGATAAGCAATGAGATCCTGCTGTATAGCACAGGGAACTATATCTAGTCACTTGTGATGGAACAGGATGGAGAATAATGTGAGAAAAGGAATGTATCTATATATGTATGACTGGGTCGTTTTGCTGTACAGCAGAAATTGACAGAACATTGCAAATCGACTATAACAAAAAAATTTTAAATGATGAAAATTTTCAAATAATATTGAAAAGTATAATACACTTTAAAAATTACTATAATTCCACCATCCAGATATGTCTTTTCATATTCATGACACTTCTTTCTTTTGGAAGATAAACAGATAATTTTACAAAAGTACAATTTCATAGTATACCATTTCACCTAAAATACATTTTTGTGGGAGTTCCCATTGTGGTGCAGCAGAAATAAATCCAACTAGTATCAGTGAGGATGCGGGTTCGATCCCTGGCCTCACTGAGTGGGTTGGGGATTTGGCTTTGCCATGAGCTGTTGGTGTAGGTCACAGATGCAGCTCAGATCTCATGTTGCTGTGGCTGTGGCTGTGGCCAGCAAACGGCAGCTTCGACTTGACCCCAGTAGTCTGGGAACTTCCATATGCCTCTGGTGCAGCCCTAAAGAGCCCTAAAAAGCAAAATGTGTGTGTGTGTGTGTGTGTGTGTGTGTGTATTTGTCACTTTTATACAGTCTACATTTTAAAAATGGGTGCACAGCATTTTATTACATTACATCACCTTGATGAATGTATCTAGTCCCTTTTGTTGGACATGTAGGTTGTTCTGAAAGCTCCACTATTATAACGACAATGAACATCTTTGTATGCACATTTGGGGACCCTTGATTACCTCTTAAGGATACATTTCTCCCTTCTCAAATTCTAATGCTGTTATTTGTCTTTTGGAACTCAATAAATTTTGGCAACTCTTCCTGTGGCCTGTCCTATCAGTATCATATATGTCCTCTTGATTCATTCCTCATTCATTCATTCACACTGTCAGTAAATATTTACTGAGCATATATTGTGGTGCCAGACACAGTATTAGATTTTAGGAAAACAAATGTGGATAAATTTGGGGGTTTATCCTTAAAAGGAAGGAAAAATGTGCATCTATTGAAATCTCTGTGCCAAACACTGTACAAGATTCTTTATCTCATTTACTCTTCATTAAAAAAAAAAAAAATCAACCCCTGCAATGGTTAGTATTCTTTCTCTTGTGTAAACAAAGAAAAGGAAGGAGAGCAATGCTGAGCAGCTTGTCCAAGATTCTACTGCTATTAAGGCCAAAGCTGAAATTCAAACCCAGTTCTGTCTGGTCTCTTTTTGTCACACCTAGTTTAAGGAGAGAGATGTGAAAACAAATGACAAAAGCAAGCTGTAAGAGCTTTGTAAAATCTGAACAAAAGGATGTATTTAGGTCTATCAACCATGATGACAGCAGAAGCAGACCTCAGACAAGTCTTGCAGGCAGCCTTTTTTTTTTTTTTTTTGGTCTTTAGGGCCACACCCATAGCATCTGGAGGTTCCTAGGCTAGGGGTCAAATCACAGCTACAGCTGCCGACCCACACCACGGCCATAGCAATGTCAGATCCAAGCCACATCTGCGACCTCCACCACAGCTCACGGCAATGCCGGATCCTTAATTCACTGGCCTCACCCAGTGATGAAACCCTCAACCTTATGGTTCCTAGTTGGATTTGTTTCTGCTGCTCCACGATGGGAAGTCCTTTTATTTATTTATTTTTAATTTATTTATTTATTTTAGGCAACTTTTTAATAGTCTAGGTTAAAGGGTCAAAACCCAACTTTAAAATGATCTTCCCAATGCCACACAGCTTGGTAAGCCAGCGTATTTGTCAAGTGGGAAGCTGGGGAGAGTAGGAGGCTGTTTATAAACAGCTCCTGTTTAGAGAAGCTGAAACCAGCAGGTGTAATGCAGTGTTCCCGGGAAGATGAGAACAGCAATGAGAGCAGATGTCATATGAAAGAAGAACTCAGAGGAAAGGGACCAAGCATTGGGAGGTCTTAGGGTTCAGGTGATGGAGGTGACACCTTGAGTGGCCCCGTCCCATGAATAGCTGATGCCCCAGCACCAGCCAACCCTCAGGATAAGCATGTGTTTCATTGGAGGCTGGGCATGGATGAGCCTGCAAGCACAGCTTACCAGGCATGAGATGGCAACAGCAGATGAAGCTTGGACAGTGTGTGACTCAGAGTCTGCTGAGGGCTTAGATTTGTCTGGACAAGATCCACAAAGCTGACCAGGCAGCATCCCAGGATACAAGGCCAGGAGGTACTTCCCTGCATTGCCAGTCCTCAGCCCTTCCTTTCCTTCCCTACAACAAGACCTGAAGGGCCGAGCATGTGCACGCAGCTATAATCTCTCCCTCCCTTCCTCGTGCATGTTCCCTGTGGATCCTTGCCCTGTGGCTGAGCCCCCACTGGAGCCATCACAGCAGAATGCCGTGAATTCTCAACCTATTTTTCAACCTCCTTTTTTTTTTACAAACCAATCCTGAATGGAACACCCAGTAGACAGAGCAAATCAAATTGGACCTGCTCCCATCTGAGTGGGGCTTAGGAATATGCCAGGACGCCCTTCTTCTCCAAGGATGCTGCTCTGTTGGGTACACAGTTTAAAAACCACCGTCATAGCTGGAAGAGCCCTGAATTTAAAGTTAGAACACCTAGCTTCTAACCCAAGCTCTGCCATGCAGAAAGAGTGTGGCTTTCCAGAAGTCTTTTAAGCTCTCTTAGACCCTGTGTTTTTCACCTGAGAAATGAAGATAATTAATTCTTGGCCATTTCAGAGATTGCTGAGAGCATGAGGGGCAATCACGTGGGTCAGAGCAGCTGTAAAATGCCACACAAGTGGGAAATGTTTCTTGCTTGGCTTCCTCCACACAGGCGTAGCCCTTGACTCCTCCCACGTCCTTGGATGAGGGGCAAAGACACACCACTTGGGGCTCAATGTGATCTACTCCCCGTTATGGTTTCCAAAGAGAAATGGCCATTTTGAAGCCATGTTTCTTGGGTTTTCCTCCCTCCGTGTTGTTATTCTTGGACTTCCCTTTTCACTTTTCTCAGACAGTCCTACTTCTGTGCCTCTGTCCTCACACCAGGAGACCCAAACCTGTTGCCCTCGGGGGCTCTCACCTGAATCACAGGGTCTTCCATAGCAGGTGCTGCACTCTTGTCACTCAGATTTGTGACTCTCTGGGAAATCCCTTTTAGCAGGGAACAACCAGGCCATCTCCTCTCCTATCAGCGTAGTCCAGGTCCGTACAAAGCAAGAACATGAGTCTCTTCTCCGAGTTGTGCCAGAGAAACCACTACGTCTGGGGGCTCTCCCACCGCTCCGTACTGTCTGTGGCATCACTACCTGTGAAAGGCAGGCTGAGGTGGTGATAACACACCCCTTCAGGCCCTCCCACCAGCAAAGCCAGAGATTATAGGAATAAAGGGGCTGGTGAAAACAGAGGTTTATCAGGGAGGTTCCTCAGAGGGGATCACGCCCACTCCTCAAAGTCAAGGACTGACTTAAATCCTGGGCTTGATTTGATTTGGAGGGAGGATTCATAAAGGATGGTGCCCACTTCTACTGTGGGACACTCCCAGGGTGGGTGACCTGAGTTGTAACTCCACGTTCCCAGAGAGTCACCAGCTATACACCAAAGGTATATGTGTGCTTGTTGTATTAAATTGGGTAGACTTTGCTTTCTGGGTAGGATCTCAGCCAGTGGTGTGGATGGTACTAGCAGAGTGGTTTCTGGCCCATGACAGCAACAGTCACCTCTGTTGAGAGGGCACATCCAGAAGGGCCAGTGGTTTGGACGGCCCACTAGGGGCAGGGTAGGAACTGGATTTCAAATGAGGGCAATAATTCTACCCCACATCCCATAGACGAATAGAGCTTAAAGCAGCAGTTACTTACTCAGAAGAGACTTCCTCATTTTGCACCTGTTTTGACATTTCCTATAGTTTCATAGCCCATGTGACTTGAGTGGAGCCACAGAGACCCTTTCTGGAACGTCATAGCCCATCTTTGCATTTTTTTCCCTTCCTTTTTTTTTTTCTTTAAATGTTGGCCTTTCATTTTAATTTTTAAATTTTTCTTTTTTAAGTATAGTTTATGTACTATATAAATTACACATGTACAATAGCGTGCTTTACTTTTTTTTTTAAAGGTTATACCTGATTTATAGTTATCACACAATATTGGCTATATGCCCATGTTGTATGATTTCTTCTTACAGCTTATTTTACATGTAATAGTTTGTATCTCTTAATCCCCTACCCCTATCTCTCTCCTCCATCCTTCCCTCTCCCCACTGGCAAGCACTAGTGTGTTCTACCTGCGAGTCTGCTTCTTTTTTGCTATATTCACAAGTTTGTTCTAGTTTTTAGATTCCACATATAAATGATGTCAGGCAGTATTTGCCTTTCTCTGACTTCTCTCACCAAGCATTGCATTTTCTTTTAAGTGACATAATCCAGGGAAGAGGAAAAATAAATAAAGTGAAAGGAGTGAGGCCACTAGCAGAGAATTCCAGCTCTGAGATTCCTGGCAGCAAGACCCACTCTTCTTGCCAGAGGCGCAATTGATGCTTTCATGTTCAGCCTCTTCCCGGTACTCAGATCTGCTCCTGGATGTGCCTTTAAAATGTGGCCATCCTTCGGGCTCCACATCAGGAGTCTGGGGTCTCCCAGAGCGTGACAGAGGATAAGGCAATGACATTGAAGGGATGTCTTTGCCTCCTGCACTCCCTCCACTCCCACAGTCCACCCCTGTCACTCCATGGTGTCCAGGAGACATCAGATATACTCTCCGAAACTGCCTCCCCTTCACCCCTTCCCCTGTCTTCACAGACAGGGCTTCCTGTCATGCAACCTGCAGGTGGGTTGTGGGTGTGGTATCACCTGGTGGCCCGGGTCCCAGGGGGGGCATCCTGATGCCTGGGCTCACCAACGTTCAAGCCAAAGAACAGAGAACCCATTGGTGAATGAGAGTAAGATGGGTTCGGTGCCTACATGGACCTTGAACTCTAAGCACCATAAAGGGATCAAAGACTGTCTGGGATAACTGACATCTCCATTGGTTAATTGTTTTTTTGGGGGGGGGGTTGTTTTTTGCTTTTTCTTCTTCTTTTTTTTTTTTCTTTTTGCTATTTCTTGGGCTGCTCCCGCGGCATATGGAGGTTCCCAGGCTAGGGGTCCAATCGGAGCTGTAGCTGCCAGCCTAAGCCAGAGCCACAGCAATGCGGGATCCGAGCTGCATCTGCAACTTACACCACAGCTCACGGTAACGCCAGATCGTTAAGCCACTGAGCAAGGCCAGGGATTGAACCCACAACCTCATGGTTCCTAGTCAGATTTGTTAACCACTGTGCCACGACGGGAACTCCTGGTTAATTGGTTTTAAATTCCTTCCCCACCAGACCTTTGACCAGAGCTATTAATTTCCCCATTTTTTCCCCTTCATCTTCTCTGTCCAACCTCTGCTTAGGGAGCTCATCAGCCATATCAGGAACGAAAGGACAGCAGCCAGAGGAAGGGGAAAATAGGAGCCTGGACCCTATGCCATGGGCTCCTGTACAGATCGCATCCCATCTCACAGGGCCAAGTTGGCCTGATGCTTCTCCCTGCTTATAACTTGGGGCGCAGACCTCCCCTGTAAGGCCCCTCCCCTCCATGGGGCCCACCCGCCAGGACAGAAGGGTAGAAAGAATGGTTTTGCTTCTGGGGTGCCAAGTGTGGAAGGAGTTGACTCTTGCCAAGGGGACAGGGAGTCTGGTGTGCATCTAGGACATTCTTGCCCTCAGAACTGGTTGGTGAGCTGAGACATGAAAATGCCAAAGGTATGGGTTGTAAAAGAGAAGTGGCTCAGGGTGAGGCTGGTGGGGCAGCTGGTGACCCACTTTGCATATGCTCTTAGAAGGCTAAAGTTGGGTTCTAGCTCACAGCAGGTGGCGGGGCCACACGCAGCTCTTCCCCACCGCCAAGCTGGGGGCTTGCTGTGCTTTGGCTATGACGGGGTCTGGCTTGTTCTTTCAGAGTCACAGATCAGGCTCTAGGCCATCACTGTGTTAAGGGAAAGTCAGGAGGAAAAAAAAAAAATCACAACTACATTCTCCCTTTCCCCCAAGTCTGAACATGACAGATTTCAAATCTGGCTGGAATGGACTGAAGCATTGTCAAGTCTTGCCTAGTCATTCCAACACCAGCACATTCATCTCCCTCTTCACTCCACCCCAGACCGGAAACATCACCAGACCCCACCAGAGAGGCCCCAGCCCGGCATTACTCCTGGACTCCCCTGAGCCATCTCCACTATCCTGTTTCCTATAACATACTTGCTGTGCTCGTCACCCTGCCAGCCTCTGACCCCATGACAGGCCTTCCTTTCTGTGTTCCAGCCTCATCCCCTGATACTCAACGCTCAGCTTCTCTGGCTTTCAAGTTTGCTTCCTTCCTTAACCCTGGTTTGCATTTCTTTGGCAGTGAGCTGCCTTGAGCCATGCCCCAGGCTGTGCAAGACCCTGGCAGGGAGGGGTGTCAACCAGAGAGTCCACTGGGAGAGGGAAGCTGTGTGTGCCTAGTGGAGATGCCTGTGCCCCCTCAGTCTGGTCAATGCCCTGCACAGCTCCAGCCTCCTCTCTGCTGGGGGAGCTGAGCAGACCCCTAAATCCCAGGCCAGGAAACAAGGGTTTGCCATACTCCATGTTGTGCTAACGGCATGATGCTCCCACTGTGTCTTTGAAAGATATACAAAGGGGTTTTTTTGGGTTTTTTTTTTTTTTAAAGGGGTGGAGGAGGGGAGGAGAGGGTGGTGGTTTTAGGCAGGAAGTGAAGCATCCAATCAGCTGCCTTGCATCAGAGGATGTCAGGGCTGCATGCAGTCCTGCCCACAGCGGTCTTTATGATGCTGGGGGAGCCCCGTGAGGAGGAGGCCAGGCAGGATAAAGCCTGAGGAGGGCTCAGAAGCCCTGCCCCTCTCTGCCTCAGGCAGCCTGCCAGGCCCAGGGAGTGAGGCACTCTCTCTTCTTTGGCCCTTGAGAAGAAGGGCTGTTCTCTTGTCAGGAGACCACTGTTGAATCTAAGGTTCCACCAACCAAGAGACTGGTCCTGACTAAATTTTGATCATGAGACCAACAGACGAGCAAGAGGAGGAGCCAAGGATGGGGGGAGAAGTTCAGAAAACTATCCCCCACGAGCCCACCTGGCCTGTCTTTTAACAGGGTCTTTTCTCGTAGCTCGTGGACAGGGTGGGCACCCCAGAGCAGGCCACCAGGCTGAGCATGCTGGGTGGAGCACCAGTGACAGCAGATGACACAGAAGGCTCTGTTCACAAGGAGGTAAATACCTGTTGGGGGAGGTGAGATAGCACCTAGATGATGTGCATGTCGTTTAGAGTCTCATTAAAACGGAAAGAATTTCCATCAGGGACCAGGATCTGTATGAACAAATGTAGGAATTACACGGGGAATTGATAGCGACGGGGCAGACACTCCCCAGCAGTCGTTACAGGCACATAGACAAACACAACTACAGGGGCCCTGAAATCAGCCTTGGAGATGGATCCAGATGCCTCGGAGCAGTTTGAAGCTCTCAAATATTGCTTCAGTGTTTTATTCTAGAAGAGAGACCGGCTCCTCTGGGAATCCCTCCATAGCACAGTCCTTCTAGGGACCAGCTACGAACATCAGGGACCAGGGGCAAAGCAGAGTCACTCTGTGTGGATGGGGAGCCAGGACCTGAGAGAGGAGGCCCAGGAATAAGACTGCCTCAAAATTGCTAAATGACCGAACCATCAAACATCCACGATTAAATCAAGCCAGTCACGAAACGGACCTCACACCTAAGGGATTGTTTTGCTTGTCTTTCTCCTGCCTGGAGGAAACAGGTGCCAAGAAAGGTAGGTCATCAAGAGAATGACTGGAGTTCCTGTCGTGGCTCAGGGGTAATGAACCTGACTAGGATCCATGAGGATGCGGGGTTGATCCCTGGCCTCACTCAGTGGGTTAAGGATCCAGCATTGCCGTGAGCTGTGGTGTAGGTCGCAGACACGGCTTGGATCTGATGTTGCAGTGACTGTGGTGTAGGCCGGCAGCTGCAGCTCCAATTTGACCCCCTAGCCTGGGAATGTCCATATGTCGAGGGTGCAGCCCTAAAGAGCAAAAAATAAATAAAAAATTTTTAAAAAAGAAAAGAACACAACCGCCTTATCATAACTGGAAATAAGCACAGAGAAGACTTCCTTCCTATGGAAGAAAAGCTGCAGAGAGCAGATCCAGGGGCTCTCAACCCCAGCGCCACTGGCTTCCTGGCCAGGGGAGCTCTTTGCTCTGGGGACTGTCCTGTGCATTGTCAGAGGTTCAGCAGCATCCCTGGTCTCTGCTGACCAGGCCCCACCTCCCGCTGTCCAGCTGGCTCCTGACACCATCAAACATCCCCTGGAAGCAAACCCACCTGCACTAGAGAGTCACCGAGACAGATGAAGGGGTTGCAGTCCCAGGCTGCACCAGGAACACCCCCTGCACTTAATCTGGCAAGGGCTTGGCTTCCACAATGAAAACAGGATCACGGGAGGCTCAGTACAGGTCAAGTTCAAATGGCGTGTGGTGCCGTCTCCAGCAAAAAACCTTTGAGGATTTCCAGTGTTGGTGTACTTTACTTTTATAAGATTGGTAGTTAAATATGTGCAAATATGAAAGCCGGGCATACATCCCATAGGCCTGCACCTTCTACAACCACCAAACTCAAAGCAGCTTCACAACTTGCACAAACAAAGAGCAAACCAATCAACCTTCAGTTAACAGTGAATTGAAGGAGACAGACGGCACGGTTTTGTGGAGTCCATTGCCTTCCCCCACCCCCGCTTCGCCAGTGGGTGCCATGCCACTCTGGGGGCTGGGCATGGTCCCCTGACTCCCATCTCCCATCTTACTCCATGGTCACTTCAAACACCTGGGAACGTGCTGGTTGTGAGCCTTGCCACGAGGTCGCTTGGCAAACGCAGACTCTACCCATGAAGGTCCCCTGTGCCTTCATCTCACTGGCCTGAGATGATTCAAAGAGCACGTCTGGGCCCCGGCAGGCTCACAGTCACAGAGGGATGCTGGCACAGTCGGCTCTAAGGGAGACACACAGAGGACCCGGACGCTGTGTGTGCCCTTTAGAGTCTCATTAAAATGGAAAGAATTTCTTATTGAAAAAAAAAAAAAAATTAAAGTTCCCACAGGGAATGCCCAAGAATACACCAGGAGACTCCCAGAGGAGTTCGAATCGGGTCTGATCATCTTTACAGATGAGAACTAAGGCCCAGAGAACTGCCCAGAGAAACGGCTGCGGCGGGTCAGGGCTGGCTGGGAAGGGGCCTCTGCCCCGGCGGCCAGCGCCCTTCCCTCTCCTCAGGCTGTCTCTCCAGCACTGCATTAGAGAATTCTCACCCAAATCACACCTAAGATGCTGAAATGCTCATTCCACTGAACATGTTCATTTTTTAAAGGAACTGCATTGAACGAGGGCATGTCTTTTCTCAAATCTCCATCTTCGAGTATGTAATAGTTGGTGCACGCATGAGCCCATGTGTGTGTGAAATAAAACACTTTAAAAATGCATGAATCATTAATATCCAGTTTCATGAATAACGTTAAAGTGAAAACCTATGAAACCACAGCCAGGTCAAGAAATAAAGCATGTCCAGTGCTCAGAAGTCTTGAGTATTCTTTGTGGTCACCACCCTGCCTTTCCGCTAAAAGTAACACTATCCTAACCTAATCATCCTAAAATCATGATTTTCTTGCTTTTCCTTATAGTTTTGCTTTATATGCAGCCCTAAACATGGACTGAGTTTCACCTGTTTGTGAGCTTTTTTTTTCCCTTCCTTTTTCAGGGCCACACCCACGGCAGGTGGAAGTTCCCACACTGGGGGTTAAATCAGAGCTGTAGCTGCTGCCACAGCCACAGCCACAGCCACAGCCACAGCCACAGCCACAGCCACAACCACAGCCACAGCAATGCGGGATCCAAGCTGCATCTGCAACCTACACCACCACTTACAGCAGTGCTGATCCCCGACCCACTGAGCAAGGCCAGGGACCAAACCTGCGTCCTCATGAATGCTGGTCAGATTTGTTTCCACTGTGTCACAAGGGGAACTCCTGTTTACGAGCTTTCTAAGCTCTGTGTCGCTTCTTTGGCTCACCATCACATCTGCGAACTCCACCTCTGCTGTGGCAAGGGGCTCGAGTTCTTACCCACCCTTTCTATGTCACACAGACATTTGGGTTGTTTCCAGCTTGGGACTATTACGAGCAGTGTTTCTCTAAACATTTTTGTATATGTCCTGGTCCACAGGATACACAGAGACACCACCTCCAGGGCATGTTCCCACAGTGGCATTTCTTCACTTGTCAACAGGGTGTGTGACCTCAGTAGACAATGGCAACTATTCTCCAAAATCTTTGCTTTGGTTCAAAGTCCCACTAGCAGGAGTTCCCACTATTCTCTGTCCTCATTAGCACTTTTATTGCCAAACTTTAAATATTTAACTGGTCAGGTTGGTGTATGGGCTACCTTGTTATGGGCTTAATTTGAGTTTCCGTGATTTACTCAAAAAGAAAAAAAAAAAAAAAAAAAAGAACAGCCCTTGCCACAGTTATCAACCACATGCATTTCCTCCCATGTGATATGCCTGCTCAAATCTTTTTGCCATCTTTCTATTGTCAAATTTAAAATTTCTTAAAAACAATTGTATCTTCGTTAAAATCTCATTTGCTACAAAAGTGTGCCCATCGTCCAAAGTCCCCTCCTCACCTGATGATTGTATACAGTTACAGGCAAAATGTCTAATACCTGTGAGCTTAGAAATGATTTTTTTTCTACTCTAAATCATTAAAAAGATAACAAGAGAGGTTCACAGAAAAATACCTACCCAGGTGTTTTGTTCTTGTCTCCATTTTCCAAATCCTTTCGGTTTTCTTTTTATGGCTGAACCTACTAACTAGTTCTCAGTCTAGGGGCTAAATCAGAGCTGCAGCTGCTGGCCAAGCCACAGCCACAGCAATACTCAGATCCAAGCCATAGTTCAAGGCATTGCCAGATCCTTAACCCACGGATCGAGGCTGGGGATCAAACCTGTGTCCTCACAGACAGTATGTCGAGTTCTTAACCGGGTGAGACACAACAGGAACTCCCAAATCTAACATTCTTTTACTGAATTCACTCCTTCTTGTTTCTGTATGTTTTCACTGAGAACAAACATGCCTTTACATATCACAGTCCTTTGTTAAAACAATCAAGTATAGAGAAGATCATTTATTTTTCAATTCTTCATTTCTCAGTGCTGTGTGTTGTAGGCATTGTTGTGAGTTAGCTAAACACTATGAACAAAGTGGTGCCTTGATAGTATATATGGCAATGCAGCTGACGTATTATTAAGTAAAAGATGTATATATAATTTAATAGTTATGCGTATCTAGTAAAAAATAAATAAACAGCACACCCAAGCCTGTATCTACCTTTCACTTACCTTATCTCCTTTAGACATTTGGGTAGGAGCTCATTGGCAAAGAGCAAAGCCCATATAATCTACCATTAAATAAATTATTCAGTAATCTGTGATGTCCTTGTAACATGAGAATCCCCTATTAAAAAAATAAATAGCTGCACTGCTTACAGAGGCATGTGCCTACTATATATAGTCTTTATAGAAGGTACTTTGCTGGTGAGCCCAAGTGGAACTCCCTGGCAATCTACAGAAGTGATGTTGGTGGCAGGGTTTGTACCCTAAGCCATTCATTGAATGCATAGGTATGAATGCGTGATGCATCCACACACACACCTTGCGGAGAAAGCATAGGCAGCTGTGAGTTATTTGTTCCAGTTGTCTCTTTCTCCCCTTATACTTTGGACTCTCAAATAGGGAAAAAGGACCTATCGGTCACGTGCAGATTCAACCACATGCATTCCCGACTGTACCTAGACAACTAGTCTCTACTTTATTTTTATTTATATATTTATTTATTTATTTGTCTTTTTGCCTTTTCTAGGGCCGCACCCATGGCATATAGAGGTTCCCAGGCTAGGGGTCGAATCAGAGCTGTAGCTGCCAGCCTACACCACAGCCACAGCAACCTGGGATCCAAGCCACATCTGTGACCTACACCACAGCTCCCGGCAATGCAGGATCCTTAACCCCCTGAGCAAGGCCAGGAATTGAACCCACAACCTCATGGTTCCTAGTCGGATTCATTAATCACTGTGCCACGACGGGAACCCCCTGGGTCTCTACGTTTTGTCAAAGTAAACATTTAAGTTGTCCACTAAAAACACTGATTTCCCTCCCAGACAGATTAAAAACCCAGACACTAAGCTTCCCCTCTTACCTCTCCTTCCCCCCACCCCGGCAAGGGTGAGCGTGATGCCAGGAAGCCAGAGTGGGACCTGAGCTGCATGGAGTTGAGAAATCAAGGAGGCAGGATGCAGATCAGAGCTGGGCAGAGAGCCTAAAGGACTTCTCATTCTGGAAGGGCTGCAAAAGAAATTGTGAGGTGTCTATTTTTCCTAGTTTAACCTTTTGATGAGAAAAAAAAAATGTGTATGAATATAGACATGTAACTGGCATGTGGGCAAAGCAATTCCCTCCATAACAGCCCCATGAAGGCCAGAATGGCCCATTAACTACATTATTCATGCAGTGTACATCACATTGGGTCCTGAGTTGACCATGACTGACTAGGTGTCAACACTGTGCTTCATCTTGTCTCAAAAGTAGGCGTTGATAGGAGTTCCTGTCGTGGTGTAGTGGAAATGAATCCGATTAGGAACCATGAGGTTGCGGGTTCAATCCCTGGCCTTGCTCAGCCAGTTAAGGATCCGGCATTGCCGTGAGCTGTGGTGTAGGTCACAGACGCAGCTCAGATCTAGCGTTGCTGTGGCTCTGGCGTAGGCTGGTGGCTACAGCTCTGATTCAACTCCTAGCCTGGGAACCTCTATATGCCGTGGGTACGGCCCTAATAAGACAAAAAGACACCCCCCCCCCAAAAAAAAGATGCAGACATTGATATAATTCTCAGCATATTGAAAAAAGGGTGGGCTGAAGAATGAAATGGAATAGTGTGAATACTAGCAGAAATTTGGTGGAAAATTTGAATCTTTCTAACACTTTACACAATTGTTTAATAGTGAAGAAGCTTCTGAAGAACAATACATGAGACAGAGAAAGACAAACACTGTATGACATTATTTATATGTGGAATCTAAAAAAAATACAACAGCCAATTCTCATCTGGCTCAGCAGAAAGGAACCTGACTAGTATCCATGAGAACACAGGTTCGAGCCCTGGCCTTGCTCAGCGGGTTAAGAATTCGGCATTGCCGTGTAGGTTGCAGATGTGACTCAGATCCTGCATTGCTGTGGCTGTGGCATAGACCAGCAGCTATAGCTCCGATTCAACCCTTAGCCTGGGAACCTCCACAGGCCATGGGTGTGGCCCAAAAAAGACAAACAACAACAACAACAACAACAACAACAACAAAACCCAACAAACCAATGAATATAACAAAAAAGAAGCAGACCACAGATACAGAGAACAAGCTAGTGGTTACCAGTGGGGAGAGGGAAATGGGGAGGGGCAATATAGCGGTAGGGGAGAAAGAGGTACAAACTGCCTTGTATAAAATAAATAAGCTACACGGATATACCATATAACATGGGAAATATAGCCAAATACTACATTACCTTTAAATGGAGTATACATTTAAAATTCAAATCATTGTATTATACACCCGTCTTAAATAATATCGTCAGTAACTATACTTCAATTTTAAAAAGTAAAAAAAATAAAAAGTAAAAAATAATAATAATAATGTAGAAAAAAAATATATGAAAGATACATACATGAGTTTACAATTAAAAGTTGATATACCAAAACAGATTTAGGAGTTCCTGCCATGGGTTAAGAATCTGATTGCAGCAGCTCAGGTTGATGCAGAGGCACAGGTTCAATCCCCCAGCCTGGTGCAGTGCGTTAAAGGATCTGGTGTTGCTGCAGCTGTGGCTCAGATTCAGTCCCTGGCCTGGGAACTTCCATATGCCATGGGTGCAATCATTTAAAAAATGAAAATAAAATAAAAATAGATTTAAAAAAACTAAATTACCACAATGAAATTTTACTACATACCTATTAGAATGACAAAAATAACAAGTAGTGATAATATCAAATGCTGGCAAGGATGTACAGAAACAGAATCACTCATTTACTGCTGGTGGAGAACATTTTGGTAGTTTCTCATAAAACTAACCATGCAATTACTACATGATCCAGTAAATGCACTCTTGGACAATTATCCCAGAGAATAGAAACTTATGTTTTATCTTTACACAAAAACCTGTTTATGAACATTCATAGCACCTTTATTCATAACAGCCCCAAACTGAAAACAACCAGAGGTCCTTCAGCGGGTAAATGGTGAAACTAATCATGGTACATCCAACCTTAGAATAAGACCCAGCATAAAAAGGAACAACTTTTTGACACATGCAAAAACTTGGATGGTTATCAAGGGAACTGGGCTGAATTTTAAAAAATCAATCCCCAAAGGTTACATAGGCTACAGTTTCATTTATATAACATTCTGGAAACAACAAAAATATAGCAATAGAGAAGAGGTTGCTGGGGGTGGGCTGGTGGGGGAGGTGCAAGAGGAAGATAGGTGGGGTTATTCGAAGGCAACACAAGAGATAGTGAGTGATACACAAATCTTGACACATGATAAAATAGCATAGAAACACACAAACACACGAAATATAAATAAGATCTGGGAATTAGACCAATGTCAATATCCTAACTCTGATATTGTACCAAGTTTTGCAAGATGCCACCACTGGGAAACTGGGTAAAGAGCTCGTGATATCTCTCTGTGTTATTTCTTACCATTGCATGTGCATCTACAACTACCTCAAAATAAAGTGTTCAATTAAATTTTAAATATTAAATGTAATCTGGTATTTTCATACCAGATACTTTAACCTTGTTGTAGGGAGAAAGAGTTCAGGTGTGAAGCTACAGAAAAAACAGTGTGGGAGCCTGGAAAAAGTTGAAAGCAGAGGACAAAAGCAAAGGCTGGAGTTATTTCGGCAAGCGCGCACGTGTGTGTGTGTGTGTGTGTGTGTGTGTGTGTGTGTGTGTGAAGGGAAGGTATGACCAGGGGTTATTTTGGGGTGCCAGGACAAGGTGGGGAGGGAGGGATCTCTTAGCAGTGGATATGCCCTGTGTGCTAGTAAGGAGGCTTCTAGATGCAAAGAAGGCAAACAGATGGCAGCTCCTTATGGAGCCCAAATTCCAACCATGAGGTTTTTTTAAGTTCAATAACTCAAACAGACACCATTAGATAGAGTGAGAATCACTCCAGCACTGGAACCCAATCTTTGTGTGTGTAATGGCTCCAAACCATAGAGAACAGTGGATTATCTTCAGGTGGCTATGAATGGGGCTGTTTTAGTCACCACAACTTCAACTGTGCTTCTGTTGGTTATCAAACTGAATGGCCTTCATCCCCTTAGACCTTGGGTGGGCTCCTTGGACCCTGAAGACTGGGCTTCCTTTGGGCCTCACCCCATCCCAGAGCCAGATGGGCACAGAAGGGACAAACAACAGCACACTGACTGGTTGGAGCAGGGCTAGGAGTCCAAGAGATTAGTGAGGAAAAACAAAACAACTTTAGGACTTTAGGTTCTGTTCAAGGCTGCAACCTTCAATACTGATTTCTTAATAGCAATGCACGGCCTCTACCTTACTGGTCCCTTAACCCCACTTTGGAAAGCAAGTTCTACTGCATGTGTTTCCTAATAGCTCTAGTTCTGATTATCTGTCATCTTGGTTCATTCGCTGTCCTTCCAGCACTCACTGTGGTCCTGTATTTCAAAGGCACTTGATGCCCTTTATTTAGATGTCTTAATGAACCTCTAACCAGGCATTTCAGCTTGAACAATGAGATCTATTTTGTTCCCTTTCCAGATGGCCCACCAGAGTAAAATAGATGGCTTGGGGTAAATATGGAAAAAAGATGAGATTTGGGGCCAGATATATCTGTGCTTGCCAACTCTGTGATTTCATCAAGCTTGTCTCTGAATCTGCATGGCAAAAGGGTTAAAAGAACAGGCTTTAGGATTGGATCACTTGATTTGAATCCCAGGACCACCGCACACAGCTGGGGTGTCCTTGGATCAATTAGTGAATGTCTTTAAACCTCTGTTTTTTCACCTGTCAAAGAGTTATCTTCACAGCTAATCATCCTCCTTCCTTACTAATAAACCCTTTAGTTTTCAGCTGTGCACATGGCCTTCTAAATCAAGACCCTATCTTTTCAACCTCCTCTGAGCTGGGTGTGGCCATGTGGCCATGTGACCATGTTCTGAAACACCATGTGCCGTTTCTGGGAAGTGTACTTAAAGGAAGGGTGTATGCTCGTCTTCACCTCTTCCTTCATCTTGTTTCCTGGAATGCAGGAGCTAAGCAGTTATCTCAGACCCTTAATATGAGGGCCACACTCTAGGGCTGGCAGAGCTAAAAGCGAAAAGAAGCCGCTGTCTCTGAACAGTTCCAACTTACTTTTTTTTTTTTTTGTCTTTTTGTCTTTTCTGGGGCTGCTCCCGAGGCATATGGAGGTTCCCAGGCTAGGGGTCTAATCAGAGCTGAGCAAGGTCAGGGATCGAATCCGCAACCTCTCAGTTCCTAGTCTCATTCGTCAACCACTGAGCCACGAAAGGAACTCCAGTTCCAACTTACTTTTAACTTAATGTGAGACAATATAACGTGTGTATTTAAGCCACTGTTACTTGGGGTCTTTGGTCACATGTAGACAGACCTAATCCTAACTGCTATAATGAGGATCAAAAGAGCTACCAAGGGGCATGAGTCAAAGGAACCTTCAAAAACTCCTCCATGAAAGCAACGTGGCCAGAATCGACATTTTTTCAAAACTCTGAAAATTAACAAAAGGCTTTTTGGTGAGCCTGTTTATTCAATCTACAGGTATTCATTCAAGAAAAACCACTGGATCTCCGTAAGAATAGCAAACTTTGTGGCATTTTAACACCATCTCTCCCCAGCTCCGTGGTGGCCTTGAAAATCAAAAACTTCCAATCATGGTGAAAACTAGAAACCTGCCAACCCCCCTGGAGGGGGCAAAACAGGATTGAAGTGCCTTTAAAACCTCATTCCAAGAGAACTGTCATTATTTGACTTCTCTGGTGATTTTCTCAAAGACTGCCCTGGCAAGCGTATCTTTATTTGACCTACCTTGGAACTCAGTGTGAAAAGCCTTTTACCTTAGTATGTTTGTTAACAATTAGAGGCAATTTTTAAACTTTACAGCTGCCTAAAGTGGTGGGTAACAGTTGCACAAACAATAAGCTACCCAAAAAGTTTAAAAGGAAAAACTGTAAAATGAAATGTTTACAGAAGCTTTGAAAAACCCTGACACATTATTGGTAACCCACAAGGTGATACGTATATGTAGGGCTGTGGGCATGTTCAGAAAAGACCTGAGAGGGTCACCTCTGGCTGACCTTGAGGCTCTGAAGAACGAAGAAGTAAAGGCTAAGACAGAGCTGTCAACTACCTGGCTTTGTGTTGAAGGCAATTCAACACTCACAGAGAGTCCTCAGCAAGGACTGGGAGACTTATTAGTTCAAAGCATTTAAAGAAATCTCTATGCAATCATTAGCGGACCACTAAGATAATCAAGCAGAAACTTCAGTGGCCAACCTAACAAAGAAAAGAGACTTAGTTCAGAAAAGCCACGAAACAAACTAACAATAACAAACAGCAAAACAAACGTGGGAAGGGTAGAAAATCTGATTCCAGATGTCACATATATTATTTAGAATGTCTAGTGTTCAACAAAATATTGCCAGACAAGTAAATAAGCAAGAAAATACAGTTCATACACAGAAAAAAAAAAAAAAATCCCCGAAGAAGTCCAGACACCGGATTTACTAGATGAAGACCTTAAATCAGGTATTTTAAATATAAAGACCTAAAAGAACTCACATCTAAAGAACTAAAGTATAAGAATTATATACCACCAGATAGAGCATATTAATAAAGAGATAGAAATTTCATAAATGCATATGTACACAGAATCAAATTCTGATGTTGATATGGAAAATTCACTACGGGAGGGAGCTCAGAAGCAGATGTGAGCAGGCAGAGGAAAGAATTAGCAAACTTGACAGGTCGATTGAAACTATCCAGTCTCAAGAACAGAAAGAAGAAAGAATGAGGAAAAAATGGATAGAGCCTCAAAGGCTTGTATGGGATGCCATCAAGTGTACCAACATATGCATAAATGGAGTTTCAGAAGGAAAAGAGAAAGGGTTACAAATTAAGTTTTATAATATATATTATATTGGATGATATAGTAAATGCAAAACATAAGCATGCAGTATGTACTCCATCAATGTTCATATCTTTCCTGTTTTCCTATGAATGAGCATAACAGAATCATCACCGTTTATCAATTCGGTTTCCTTCTTTTATGTATAGTTAATCTCCATTATTTGCGAGTTGTGTAGCTGTAAATTCACCTACTTACTAAAATGTATTTGTAACCCCAAAATCAATACTCATGAGGCTTGCATGTTTATTCATGGAAATGTGCAGAGTGGTAAAAAACTTGAGTAGTCTGACACACATGTTCCCAGCCAAGATAAAACAAGCCTTCTTGTTTCAGCTCTATAGTATAAACATGTATTCTTTGGTGGTGTGGGGGGGGTTATTTAGTGATCTTTTTTCTCACACTTTTGTGCCTTTTGTTGATGATTTTGCTGTTTAAATGATTCCCAAGCGTAATGCTGAAGTTCTGTCTAGTGTTCTAAGCACATGAGACTGTGATGTGCCTTATGGAGGAAATACATGTGTTAGATAAGCTTCATTCAGGCATGAGTTATAGTGCTATTAGCCCTGAGTTCACTGTTAATGAGTATATATTAAATGTTAATGAGTATATATTAAACAAGGTGTCTTTAAATAGGTACACACATAAAACAATGTTATTATTGATCGGTTGATAAAAATGTATCCAGAGGCTCATAGGAACTTAACCTTCTATTTCCCCTAGGAACCATGGTTCAATATTTTCTATTTGCAATGACTTTATAGAACACAGCTACTGTAAATAACAGGAATCAACTGCTCATGTATCCTGTTGTAATAGATTAAAACACATGACTACAATATTTGCAACTCTTTCCATCAAGAGACTATTTTCCGGAGTTCCCGTCGTGGCACAGTGATTAACAAATCTGACTAGGAACCATGAGGTTGCAGGTTCCATCCCTGGCCTTGCTCAGTGGGTTAAGGATCTGGTGTTGCCGTGAGCTGTGGTATATAGGTCACAGACACGGCTTGGATTCTGCATTTCTATGACTGTGGTGTAGGCCAGCCGCTACAGCTCCTATTAGACCCCTAGCCTGGGAACATCCATATGCCATGGGAGCAGCCCTAGAAAAGGCAAAAAAAAAAAAAAAAAAGAAAAGAAAAAGAAAGAAAAGAAAGAGAGAGAGAGAGAGACTATTTTCCCAAACTTTGAATCTTGGCTGGCCTTGTTATTGGCCTTAACCAATAGAATGTGGCAGATGTGTAAGTTGTGAAGCCTAGATTCAAGAAATCTTGCAGCTCCTGCTTTTGTCCTCATGGGCCACTATCCTGAGAGACTATGACGTAAGGCAGTCAGCTGAGTCTGCTGGAGGATGAGAAGCCACGTGAAGAACCAAGGTACCCTGAGCCAACAGTGTGCACTAATGGCCATAATGATTAGTCCAAATGTATCCAAAATTTGTCCTTACCCCTGTCCTATCTCACATATGAATCCATCCTCTGTCTCTATGTGTGATGCCAGAGATAAGCCCATGTCTACTTTCCCAGTGAGGATCTTCCTTGTTTATTAATATAGCTCCACCTTGTTAAGCTAAGGGTGTTCTGTGCAGAAGCCTGCCAAATGCTTGTCTCAGTCCATTCAGCTGCTATAGCAAAATACTATAGACTGGGTGGCATATAAACCACAGAAATTCATTTCTCACAGTTCTGGAGAGAAAAAGCCTGAGATCAAGGTGCCAGCATGATCCAGGGAGAAGTCCCTGCCAAGTCAGATTTTTTGTATTCTCACATGGAAGAAAGGGCTAGGTTATTACTCTGGGGCCTCTTTTATTAAAAGGGCACTAATCCTGGAGAAAACACTTATGGTTGCCAAGGGGGAGGGGGAGGGAGTTGGATGGCCTGGGAGCCTGGGGTTAGTAGATGCAAACTACTGCACTTGGAGAGGATAAGCAATGAGATCCTGCTGTATAGCACAAGGAACTATATCTAGTCACTTGTGATGGAACAGGATGGAGGATAATGTGAGAAAAAGAATGTGTATATATGTATGACTGGGTCACTTTGCTGTACAGCAGGAATTGACAGAACATTGGGATCAACCAATAAATTAAAAAATAGGGCACTAATCCTATTATGAGGGCTCTGACCTTCTAACCTAATCACCTCCCAAAGACCCCCCACCCACCTTCTAATACAATCATACTGGGCTTTAGGATTTAACATATGAATTTCAAGAAAGGCAAACATTCAGACCACAGCAGTGCAAACCTAACTAGTGTCCGCCTGCACGCAGAGCCGGAGATAACTAGAGGCTTTGGTGTGTATTTTTTAAAATAAAGATGCAGATATTTATCCATAGTCACATATATAGTACATTAACATATCAACGACGGGGAAGGTAACCAGGTCTTAAATGATCATATCTATTTTTAAACCAGCGTTTTTTATCAGCCATTTAGATTTCAGGGCACATTTTACTTCTCATTTCACTTGACACATGAGAAAACTGTTGCAAGTTAGTTGAGCTGTAAGGTGAACTTGACTATGATAATGGGACACAGGTCAGCAAAGACAGCAAGGTCAGTGGACCAGCGTTCTGTTCTCAGAACAGAAGATCAATCTGGGCCTTTCTTCAGTTCTGAACTCTGGGGCAGGTCATGGTGGCACCACAAGGCTCCCTCAACCAGCCAGGAAACATTGGCCCAGACCTCCCCTGAGCTCAAGGCAAGAGGCTGCCAGTGTGGTCTTGGGTTGATCCCTAATGGCCACGTGAATCTGTAACCGACTTTCTTGGTGAGTCAAAGAAATTATGTTACTAAGAACATAAGCACCTGCCAGAAGCTGAGACGCTGTCCCTGGAGATAGAAGTTCTTGTGAAAATCAAGAATAAAGGGAATAGGAACAAGGGAAAATGAGGCCAGCAATAGAAAATACGTGGAACTAGGAGACAGTTTCTCGTTTGATCTGACTTCAGACTGGTTGTTTGGGGCCTTGGGGGAAAAAAATCACTCAGTGTTTGTTTTTGAACCTCACTTCCTCCACTGTAAAATCAGAGGTGCCCTTCCAACCTCGTGGGGGTTATTAGAAGCTAAAATGAGACCATGTGTAAGAAAGGGTGTTAAGGGAATGAAAGGCTTAGCAGTGAAACAAACAAGCCGACCTGCCTTTCTTTTCAGCCTCAATGCAGAACAGACTCCAGGCTATAGTCAGACCAGCTTTTCCCATGCAAGTTGTTGTGGTTCCTGACGTGTTGATACTTGTGCAGAGCTTATGCATTGTTTCAAAAGAAAGCTCCTTTTATTGTGAAATTGTGAAATCGTTGCCCTAGCAAACGATTATAGCTAAAAGCGTACGATTCCTGATCTGAACACCAAAATTTCCCTAAGAGCGTGCCAAGGAGGGCTTATTTCAAGGGACAGATGAGCTCGAAGGAACAAATGGGGTTGGGGCCAGAAATGGAGAGATTCTTGCTAGAAACAGAGTTGGAACCAAGCCCAAGAAGGCCTGAGAAAGAAGCCAGAGTGTCTCAAGAGGGATGGTGGGTGGGGCTGCAGGAAGAGGGGGAATACACTGAGAAGAGGCACACCAGCGTTTTAAAGGGCTTGTGCATCCACCATTTCATTGACTTCTCACAAGAACCCTATGTTGCGTGTATCATGTTGACCCTCATGAACCTGCCATACCAGCTCAGAGAGGTTAAGTAGCTTTCACAAGGCCACACAGTTAAGCAGCAGAGCGTGGCAGAGAAACGAAGTGAGGTAGTTTGGGAAGTGAGCACATTTGAACTTTTTCCCGCACAACTTCTCCAGGCCTTTGCTTTTCACTGTCATATGTTGCTAAGGACCCACGCCAGCCTCAAGAGAGGAGTGAGTTGTAAATGGCATTTGAAGGTCTAGCAGGGCCAGAGTTTCAATGAACAGGCACACACACAAAAAAAAACCTGCCTTAAAAAAAAAAAATCCTTAACTCCTCATTTATCACTGAACCAAACTCCGTTTGTGGGTCTCCTAGGGCTGCTCGGCCCCACCTGTGCTCCGGCTTCAGCAGCTGCTTCTAATAATCCTGGGTGAACACGGGGCCTCTGCCTGCTTTTCAGGTGCCTGATGCCAGGACCAATCTGGATAAGTGAAATGTGGGGCTCAGGATCCAGCTTCCCCAGGGGACTGCTTGGAGGAGACAGGCCACACAGTCAGAGCTGTGGGGGCATGAGCACGCCATGGAGAGAACCGTGACCCAGGAAAGGCAGGAGATAGAAAAGCGCCAGGAGATCAAGTCCTTTTTCTTCCTCTCCATCTCCAAACAGTGATGGAGCCTCGCTGCCTGTCTGGAAGACATCCTGCTGGGACCACACTAAAGGCTGCAGCTGGGAGTTCCTATCATGGCTTAGCAGTTAACGAACCCGACTAGCATCCATGAGGACACAGGTTCGATCCCTGGCCTCGATCAGTGGGTTAAGGATCTAGCGTTGCTGTGAGCTGTGGTGTCGGTCGCAGGCACGTCTCAGATCTGGCATGGCCGTGGCTGTGGCATAGGCCGGCGGCTACAGCTCTGATGGGACCCCCTAGCCTGGGAACCTCCGTATGCCGCAGGTGTGGCCCTAAGAAGACAGAAAAGCAAAAAATAAAATAAAAGAGGCTGCATGTGTTGGGGAAGCTGCCTCTCACTGGGTAACATCTCCTTCTTTTCCTGCCTCCACCGTCGCTTTCACCCCCTCTCGCTGCCTTAACACTGCACCTCCCAGTTAAGCCTCAACACACCACCATCAGCAAAGATACTTTTCTCTGGGGAGTTAAGATAACCCCCCTGACCCCAACCCCCATTTCCTACCTCAGCTGCGGAAGGATCCCGCAATCTCCATGAAGTCTGTGGACTGACGGCACAGGGCCCCTTGGTGAAGCCTGTTTCCAGGGGCAGGATCAGCAGTGTAGACGAGGCCGCCCATTCTGGGCAGAGCCCCAGACCAGGTGCTTTGGAGGAACACAAAGCCAGCAGCAGGGGGAACTCTCAGGTGAGGTTCTCTGGGTATAACGGTTTCCCAAGGCCCGCGGGGAACACCCACAAAGAAGGGCCGTCGTTACTACGAAAAGGGCCAACTCTGTAAGAGAAAAGCAGCTTCAAGTGAGAATCTCTAAAATTAAGGAGCCATTTCTATCTAGAAATGAAGCATGTCTATAAAGTGAGAGTAATACTCCCCCTACTTAATAGTGAATAGACGAAGAAGAAAAATAATTTACACTTTTATGTGACAGTCCATCATGTACATTAAAAAGAAAAATGTCTCAGGGTCACGAAGCCCCCTGGAGTCGAGGAATTTTTAAATCCCCCAGAAGAGGAGGTTCTGGAAATGGCAGGTGCAGTCATTGTCACCAAGTGGGCTTGGGGCATAAAAGACAGGCCTTTGGGATCAGCTCTGGTTTCCACTCTGTCCTCCTCCCAAAATCTGTCACACTTGGCATTTGGTAACTCTATCAGGCAGGGCCATGGAGAGGCCGCGTTTGAGGCCAGGGCACAGCTGTAACCTGAGCGTTCCCGGGCAGTGGCCCTGGCTTGTCCCTGGGGGACAGCCACTGTCAGGGGAGTGGAGCCAGCTGGAACCAGAAGGAGGAGATGCAGCCCAGATGCCCTCCCTGGGTATGTAAGAGCCACACGCCCTGCTGGAAAAGCAGGTGCTGGCCTGGATGCAAACCAGGGAGCCAGACCTCCTCCAGTCAGAGCCCACTCTGTCCCTGGAGTGTGTCTCCTCCCCTTCCTCTCTCTGCTGGTGCCTTTGCCTGATGGGCCCAGGCACCTTTCAGGCACATGCAAGCTCCACACTCACCTCCCCACCTTCAGCTTGGCTTCCCTCTCATCCAGGTCTACCAGACAATGCTTTGGCATCATGGGGGTGGGGATGAGGGTGGGACATGTACCTGAGGGTAAAATGCAGATTCCTAAGCCCTGCCCTGGCCTAGTGAATGGCACTTTCCAGGTAGGGTCCAGGAGTCTGTATTTTTTTCTTAAGATTTTTAATTTTTTTGGCCACTCCTGGGCCAGGGATCAGACGGGTGCCACAGCAGTGATAATGCCAAATCCTTAACGACTAGGCCACTGGGGAACTCCCAGGAGTCATATTTTAACAAGTGTTCTGGAAGATTCTGCAGCAGGCTAAATCCTCCTGATCTTGGCTGCCAGTCTAATTGTATTTAAACACAGATTTGCTCATTGCACCTCCTTGGTTTAGGCACTGGAGTAGGGGATGGGATGGGATAGGTGTGTCTAGAAATGCCAGGTGAACTGGTGGGACTGGCCCACCTACAGTCTCCTTACCTGAGGGACCGAGGTGCTGCCTGGCCCCAGAAAGAACTCTTAAGAAAAGAGGAAAAGTACAGTGACCAGGTGAGGAGGGCCAGCCCCCGTGAAGGCTGAGACACCAAATCCATCCCTGTCCCCAAAGCACGGACCAGCGCCTAAGGAGACAGGGAGCTGTAAGCAGAAGCTGCACTAAACTTTAATCCACGCACCCCCTCACTTAATTGTCACCCACTGCTAGGGTTCGGCTGCAACTTCTGCAGTAGGTTAGGCAACTGGTGATGGAGGAACTGAAACCCTTATCAGAAAAACCCAGAGCTGGGGGTTGGGTCGAGAGAGAAGCTATAAAAACCTTTGTAAGTACTTAGCATTCACTACAATAAGATAACAGGATGTCACACAGAATAACGACCATATCTGTGATATTTTTGCTCATCTTTATGAATTTCCATTAGAATTTGTAGGAAAATGTCAGAATCTCCTTTCCGTATATTTTAAAGGAAATTCTTGTGAATTAATTTTGCTTTGCCCCCTATGCTATACACACTAAGGTACTTTGCTTTTTTGTTTCTTTAAATATGATCCTAGTTGTTTTTTGTTTGCTTTTTAGGGCCGCACCTGTGGCACATGGAGGTGCCCAGGCTAGGGGTCGAATTGGAGCTACAGCTGCCAGCCTATACCACAGCCACAGCAACGTGGGATCCGAGCTCCTTCTGTGACCTACACCACAGCTCAGGGCAATGCTGCATCCTTAACCCACTGAGCGAGGGCAGCAATCGAACTCGCCACCTCATCGTTCCTAGGCAGCATTTGTTTCCGCTGAGCCACAATGGAAACTCCAATCCTGTTTTTTTGTTAAAACTCACAGGGTCACCTGAGGAAATAAGTAACTTGGATGTTTTGACAGAAAACATGCAGCTGTCCTCTTGCCAGGGGTGCAGAGTCCTTCCTCTCCACTTGAGATCTTTGGGCCAAAGCTCAGGCATCTCTGCTTTCCTCCTCTTGGATCCCACCCACTTTCAAGGCCAAGGTCCATCTTCCCCTCTTTTTGCCCTTCACTGGCCATGTGCTTTCCGTCTCTCATCTCCATGTGAGGGTTAGAACACCTTCAGCGAAAAGCGCTGGAGTCAAAGGGATTGCTGCCCATCCCTCTCTCAGCCCCTCATCACCCTCTGGCTCCTCCAAGGTACCGAGGTTGTAGCTCAACACCAAAGAAAGAGTCCGCCCTTCGAACTTCCACAGAAACAGCCCCCAGGACCAGCTCCAGGCCCCTGCGGGGTCACAGACCCACTCTTGCATGCACCTCCCTGGAAGAAAATGATTGGTTGCTCTCCACCCCGCCCCCTTACTCTCAGCGTCCTATCACCCAGGCTCCCGAGGAATCTTCAACAAATGGAAATCGATCTTGTCACTTCCCTGCTTGAGATCCTCCAATCACGTCCTGTGCCACTTAGACGTGAACCCAAAAGTTTGGCCGTGGCCTAGCCCACCCCAAGATCTGCCTCTGTGACTCTCCGCCCTCGTCTCCTGCTTTCCCCCGCCCCCTACAGTTCAGCTACATGGGCACCTTCTTGCTCAACCATCATGTACAACCAACTCCTTCCTGTCCCAGGGCCCTGGACCCTTGCTGTCTGAAGTGCTCTCCCTCTGGAGCCTCCCAAGGCTGGCTCCTTCCCTGCTAAGATGTCACAACCTCAGGCAGGCCTGCCCTAACCCCCTATGTTCCTCCAACATACTCAACCCCCTTAATTGGCTTTGATTTCGGCACAGCACAAGTTGCCATCTGCATCTCTCACCATTATTTATCTACTGGTTTTACAATCGTCTCCTCTGGCCTCAGCTCTAGAGACCAGGGCCCCATTCTCCTGTTCACGAGTGTGATCCAGCCTAGCACCAGCGCATAACTACTGCTCAACAAAACGTTTACTGTGAACCAATGAATCCAGACCTTGAGGTAAGGCAGCTTAGGAAGGCTGGGCAGTGGCAGGCAGGCGCCTGGATCCAGGAGATAACCAGACCTGCGGCCTCCATAACTGGGCAGCATTTCCTGGGGAGGGTGGGGGTGTCAGCCACCAACAGAAGGTGTTCTCCTCTGCCGACTTTTCCAATCTCTTTGTCCCCTTCCAGTTTTCATCTGATTCCCATTCTCTGTGCCTCTCAGAATCCTCATTCAAACCTGTTTTCTTACTTTTTTGGCTTTTACATAGATACATTAGAATATTAGAATATACCAGTGTTTTATTTATAGTTGAGAAAGTTGCTAGAGGTGTCTTGATGCAAAAAAATAGTATCTGCACAATATTTGGTAATAAAAAACCCAGTCATGAGTAAGTAAGGTATGAGACCCCCATTTATCACAGCCACTTTTTTCTTTCTTTTTTTTTTAGAGCCCCACCTGTGGCATATGGAGGTTCCCAGGCTAGGGGTCCAATCAGAGCTACAGCTGCCAGCCCACGCCACAGTCAGAGCAATGTAGGATCCTAGCTGCGTCTGTGACCTATACCACAGCTCACAGCAACGCCAGATCCCTGACCCACTGATCGAGGAGAGGGATCAAACCCGCGTCCTCATGGAATTCTAGTCGGGTTCGTTAACCACTGAGCCACGACGTGAACTCCTTAACCCCACCCCCACCCCCCCGCTAATACACAGATGTAGTTTCCTTAGCTAGTGTTAAAAGCTAGAAGCACTTTTTTTTGGGGGGGGGGGGGCTCTTGAGGAGCCTAGTACAGTTTACCAGTTAGACGAATTTGTCATTAAAAAAAAAATCTTATAAAATGATATAACATAATGATATCATTCCTTTATTAAGCAGCCCTCAAACCGTGTAAAGTGAGAGGGTCCAAGGAAAATGAACCGACCCTCAGATATGTAACCCAGTAACTTTTGCATGTGAATGTGTGTTTGTCTGCAATATTACGAACTTCACAAAATTGGCCTTCAAAGTACCGGATTCTTCAGTAAATGAACACCGCCGCTGCAGTTGTCTGATAAGTAAAACGAGCATTTCCATATGAATTAGAAATGCCAACTTGCAGACAGCTTCCCTGAGGTTTTGTTACAAAATCATCTCTGCTTCTGTCATTGTTCAGGCACAATATGCAGCACATTCCAATCTGGAAATGAGCGTGTTCTTCAGGCAGTCGGGTCCCACGTGTGGACCGGATATTCCTTAAGACAGTTTTCCCCATGGCACAGTGGTTAACGAACCTGACTAGGAACCATTAGGTTGCAGGTTCGATTCCTGGCTTCACTCAGTGGTTAAGGATCCGGCGTTGCTGTGGCTGTGGCGTAGTCTGGCTGCTACAGCTTGGATTAGACCCCTAGCCTGGAAACCTCTATATGCCGTGGGTATGGCCTTAGAAAAGGCAAAAAAAAAAAAAAAAGAAAGAAAGAAAAAGACAGTTTTCCCCTCATTCCTATCATAATCCACGAAAACAGTTACTTGGTTAGAAAAAAATCTCTTATTGTTTTACTTTAGTGAAACCCACCGAATTCAGATCAGTTGGAAGTCAAAGCTGCAAAGAAAATTTAACAACTTTAAAAAAAAAAAAAAAAAAAACACTAGAGGGAGTTCCCATTGTGGCTCAGCAGTGACAAACCCGACTGGTATCCATGAGGTTGTGGGTTCACTCCCTGGCCTTGCTCAGTGGATTAAGGATCTGGTGTTGCTATGAGCTGTGGTGTAGGTTGCCGATGCAGCTCGGATGCTCCATTGCTATAGGCTGGCAGCTGTAACTCCGATTCTACCTCTAGCCTGGGAACCTCCATCTGTCATGGGAGCAGCCCTAAAAAGATGAAGAAAAAAAAAAAAAAAGAGAGCTGATTTCCCTTGGCCACACCTATAGCAGATGGAAGTTCCTGGGCCGAGGATCAAAGCTAAGCCACAGCTACAACCTGAGCCACAGCAGGTGCAATACCAAATCCTTTAAGCCACTGCTCCGGGCCAGGGATCAAACTCATGCCTCTGCAGTGACCAGAACCACTGCAGTCAGACCTTTAACCCACTGCACCATAGTGGGAATTCCCAGAACTGGTTTCTTAATTAAACTTAACCTTCCCTTTGCACTCTTGTTTGTCCTCTGAATTTTCTTAGTAAATCTTTGAATTAGTGCAGAAGAAAATGTCCGTCCAGCCTGACCATGAACGGACACACATTTTCAGTTAGAGGCATCTAAGCGAATGAAGTGATGCTGAGTTTTAAATCAATAGGGCAAGATACAGAACCGCTGCTATAGATGACGCATATTTGTTTTTAAGATAGAACTAGCCTTGGTCTTTAGTCTCAGTTCAAGGTCAATCGCCCTTCTCTCCTACCCACCACCTTTGCCTTAAACTCCCTTGTTCAACATTCTTTCCATCCTGGAAGAGAGGCTTTGAATTCATTATGGGGACCTGCCATTTCCACGTGGTTTTGGGTAACTTATTTATTTAGAAAGTCCCCATAGGTTGCTTTTTAAGCTTAGCTAGGTGTTTCATTATTTTGGTGACTCGGTTCTTAGCTCCAGATAGGTGACAGCAGCGGCAAGATGGGAGCTAAACAGAGCTTTAGGGACTGAGCTGGCCAGGACACGTCCAGGCAGCCTTGAATGCCCATGGGGCCTAGACCAGATCCAATGGAAGCCCACAGTCATGAAGCTAGAGACCTCTCCTCATGCTTCCCACCCCAAGCAGGTGACCGCTGCCCATAAAGTGCCCCTATCTCACTGCCTTTTAAGTTCCTCAGAGCAACACGAGGCTGGGAAGGCCAGTTCAAATGAAAAATATCTGGCCTCCTTGGAACTCGGTGTTAGAACACGGCAGCACGGGGAGACGGCTCTGACTGCCTTTTCTTCCCACCAGGCTCTGATGCCATGGAAGCTCTCACATGGGGCTTTGGGACACGCAGCTCTGTATCCAAACAGACCCCCTGTACCCCTTGGCCACTCCAGGGATGGGCAGCATGAACCATCCAGGACAGACAGAACTGAAAGGGGGCCTATGTGGCCCTGGGTACCTGGAGAATATTCTAGAAGGGAGGATGTAGGCTTAGCCCCTGAAAGTGCTGCACCAGGACCAGATGCCTCTTGCCCAGATCCAAGGGCAGTGCTTACGAGGCGTCATCACTCTTTTCCTTAGGGAGGCAGTGCCTGACCCCAAAGGGGGTACTGGAGAAAGGAGTTTAGTCAAATAAAAGAGTGGACTGTTGGGAATATTCTGGTGTGTTCTGCGCATTACAAAAATTGAGATGAGGTTCAAGAAGAGAAAGAGCTAAAGGGCTTCGATGCTAGTATTGCTACAAGCACCTCCCTGGGCCACACCCACAGCATATGGAGGTTCCCAGGCTAGGGGTCGAAGCAGAGCTGTAGTTGCCGACCTACACCACAGCCACAGCAACTCGGGATCCAAGCTGTGGCTATGACCTACACCATGGCTCACGGCAATGCTGGATCCTTAACCCACTGAACAAGGCCAGGGATCGAATCTGCGTCTATCCTCATGGTTACTAGTAAGGTTCTTAACCCACGGGGCCACAATAGGAACTCCTATTATATTCTTTATCAGAATGTATGATGGCCTATTGGCTTCATGTTGCCATCTGTTACAGCATGTATTTTCTTGAATATTTTTTCTCTTGAAGTTTTTGTCTGGAAAACCTCAGTTTTCTGCCTGCCTCATTTCTGCGTGGCCCTCAAAACGGAGACAACTCCCTAAAAACCGCCACTCTGACTCCTTGCCTTCAGAGCGTGTGCTTAAATGGATTCTAAAATGTTTAGAGCTGTGCCACATTTGAGGGACAAGAGCTTCAGAAGCAAAACATTTTGTCTGACACTGTTTTTGCTTTGGATTATGTCTATGTGACACAGGCATGTGACTCCTGGCCACCCAAGTTTGACCCCGAGTCATTTGCTAGGTGTGACGACAAGTAACAAATCCAAGTGGGAACATTTCCGCTTTCTCTGTCTCCAAAATGCCATTCTGGGATGGTCTGGTGGTAACTTAAGAAATAAATCTCAAGGCTCCATGTAGCTGTCCTGTAGGTACCTGTCTTCCCAGGGGCCAGGGCTCATCCTCTGTTATGTTCATATTTATTTTTTTTAATTTTTTTTGTTTTTTCTAGGGCCGCCCCCACAGCATATGGAGGTTCCCAGGCTACGGGTCTAATCAGAGCTGTAGCCGCCAGCCTACGCCACAGCCACAGCAACGCAGGATCTGAGCCACATCTGCAACCTACACCACAGCTCATGGCAACACTGGATCCTTAACCCACTGAGCGAGGCCAGGGATCGAACCTGCAACTTCATGGTTCCTAGTCGGATTCGTTAACCACTGAGCCGTGATGGGAACTCCACGTTCATATTTATAACTAAAGACTTTATTCTTTGGTTTAGGGTGTGAATTGATGATCAGCTTACGCAGCTCCAGAATTAAAGCAGAGAAGAGGGGAACACGGATTTCTAAGCTGAAGATCATTGTCCTGGCTTTTTTTTTTTTTTTTGTCTTTTGTCTTTTTTGTTGTTGCTATTTCTTGGGCCGCTCCCGCGGCATATGGAGGTTCCCAGGCTAGGGGTCGAATCGGAGCTGTAGCCACTGTCCTATGCCAGAGCCACAGCAACGCGGGATCCGAGCCGCGTCTGCAACCTACACCACAGCTCACGGCAACGCCAGATCGTTAACCCACTGAGCAAGGGCAGGGACCGAACCCGCAACCTCATGGTTCCTAGTCGGATTCGTTAACCACTGCGCCACGACGGGAACTCCTGTCCTGGCTTTTTGATGATGTGGAAAGAACTTGGACTGTGAATCACAACTACAGGGCCTGATCCCTGAGCTCCTCTTCTGCCCCTCATTGCATATGCACTTACTGAAGCCCTTGATGTCCTGGGCACCTGGGAGACCCAGTGGGCAGCACCACATTCAGCAGGGGGTTGTGACTCAGTGTCAGGCTGTTAGCCTCCTTTGGGCTTGCTTTCCTCCTCTATAAACAGGCAATGACATGAACCCTTCTCAGGGAGAAGGGGGAAATGGAAGAAGTGGAAACAGGAGTTCCCGTCGTGGCTCAGCAGAAACGAATCTGACTAGCATCCGTGAGGACGCAGGTTCAATCCCAGGCCTCGCTCAGCGGGTTGAGGATCCAGCATTGCTGTGAGCTGCAGGGTAGGTTGCAGGCATGGCTTGGATCCCATATGGCTGTGGCTGTGGTGTAGGCCAGCAGCTACAGCTCCAATTCGACCCCTAGGCTGGGAACCCCCATATGTCACAGGTACAGCCCTAAAAAAAAAAAAAAAAAAGTGGAAGTGGTACAGGTGGCACTTAGGTGATTAAAATAAATCTTGCGGTCAGTGTCCTGGAGCCCCATGGCTGCCTGGAGGATAAGGGCATGGTCCTGGGGACCTGGGCGCTGTGGCTGCAACACAGCAAGTTCTCCGAGGGTAGCAAATAAAGCTGGACTGCTGTTTCTGTAGCTACAACAGAGAAGATACCCACAAGCTTGGCATCTTTCCACCCAACAAGGAAATGGATTATCTCTTGAAACGCCACTAAATACTTGGAAAACACATTCCTAAAGTCTGCCTCAAAGTATAATTTTTAGAAAGTGACAAACATTTGAGAAAAATGAAATGTTTCGGTTCTCGATGCATCTGGAGCTCAGTTATGACCCGTCCCCCAAGGTCTCTGGTCTCACCAAGAACCCATCTGCCCTCACAGAGCTGAGGGAAGGATCCTTTTCCTGAACTCGCACAGTTTCTCTCTGGATCTGGCTCCATGTCACTGGGCAGCCAGTGCCCCAGGGCCACAAAGTCAGAGAAAACTCCGCGCAAGGCCCTGTATTTGCCGGGAAGGTAGAGAGACCATTTTGCACTTCTCATGTCTTTGCTCAAAGTTTAGAGAGGCCAGGCCTGTCTGGCCTAGTTATGGCTTTCTGTCTCTGCAACCCTCCCGGCGCCAGCCCTCGGCTTCCTCCTTATTCATGGTCTGTGAAGAGCCCCTCCCGTGCTGTGTATCCATCCAATAGGATTATCAGGGGGCAACACAGCAGGGAAAGTGTTGTGGACTCAGTCTCACAAATAACATCCCTCAGCACGATGAGAGCAACCTCAAAATTACTGCTCTTAAAAATGCAACCATAAAATACCCAACCTTGAGGTCTCTCTATATAATTTATTTGTCTGCCAACTTCCTATTTTTATGATAGAAGGTTAAGCCACGAGGGGAAATAAACCCCAGAGAAGCCTAATTACTTTACATTCTTCCAGGAGCTAAAGACACAGACATTTCCTAATTTTTGTTTAAAAAAAAAATTGGGGGGGGGATCTACTTTCATGAGGAATACAAAGAATTAAAGAAATTGGGGTGTTCTCTTGTGATGCAGTGGGTTAAGGATCCAGCATTGTCACTGCAGTGGCAGAGGTTCCATCCCTGGCCTGGGAACTTCCATAGGCCATGGACACAGTCAAAAACAGAAAAAGAACTTGTGATTGACAGACCAAATATGTGGAGTTCACAAGGCTCGGAGGAATGGGGATGGGAGGGTGGGCATGGCAGGGGTAGTTTAGGCTCAACTCAGAACTAAAGAAATGAACATGGAGTGGTTCTGGAATGTAGGTTCTGTAAGAATGGCTAGGGAGTTCCCATTGTGGCACAGTGGTTAATGAATCTGACTAGGAACCATGAGGTTGAGGGTTCAATCCCTGGCCTTGCTCCATGGGTTAAGGATCCGGCTTTGCCGTGAGTTGTGGTGTGGGTCACAGACACGGCTCAGATCCCATTTTGCTGTGGCTATGGCTCCGATTAGACCCCTAGCCTGGGAACCTCCACAGGCTGTGGGAACAGCTCAAGAAAAGGCAAAAAGAAAAAAAGAATGGCTAGAAAACGAAAATGTCATCTCTCACAGAATTTATCCAATGCTGCACACCTGTTTGAGGCGTCTTAAAAGTCCAGGTTGACGCGAATCAAGAGCTTTCCTTCTGAAAGAATGGGGTTCAATATTCCAGTGAGGCCAGGAAAAAGAAAAATAAGAAGGAGGAGCCGAACCTGAAGCCACAGCAAGCCAGAGGTGATGCTCAGAAAGGGAGAAGGATCTCTGGACTCCAAACTTCTCCTATTGCAACAGCAGTATGCAAAAGCTTTGGCTGGTATTTCTCCAAGCGTGGCCTACCCATCATGCCTTGGAATCTCTTGGCGGGGGGGGGGGGGGGGGGGGGGGGGGGTGAGGGGGTGTAAAAATGTAGATTCCTAGGCTCCATCCTCATCTTCCTGAATTGGAATCTTTATGAATGAGAAGGTAGAGTTCCCACTGTGGCGCAGTGGGTGAAGGACCTGGCATTGCTGCAGCTGTGGCGTAGGTCCCAGCTGTGGCTCATACTCGATCCCTAGCCGAGGAACTTTCAGACACCTTGGGGGTGGCAGAAAAAGGGGGAAAAAAAGGAGACAGTGGAATCTACATTTTACACAAAGAGCCCAGGAGCAACTTACTGTGCTGTGGCTCTCCAGCTGTTTCTTACAGAGACACAAACACCAGGTCCCTGCTGTGCATGGAGAAACACGTCAGGTGTGGAGTCGATGTGCTGCCAAAGAAGCAGAAGGTTTTGTGCCCTCAGATGTACACGCAAGGTGCCCATAAATCCGCGGGTGCCTGTTCTGGGCCCCCTTCCTGGCTTCGCCTGACAGTGTTCCCAGAAAAGTCCAGGGCTTCCCACCTAACCTGTTTCTCTTCTCCCAAATGTGAATCAGGCACATGGGGCACTGCCCACACATGGAAGAAGGGTCAAGTCACAAGGAGAGAAGAGGACAGTGGACCCCACCTGCCACGGTACCTGGTCCCGCATCTCCCCCTCTCCCACAGAGTCTCTCATCTCCACCCCAGCAACTGCACAAAAACCCCAAGATCAGGATGCAGCAGGCTGGTCAACTATCAAACCCAAGAAGGCTGACCACAGATCTGGCCTTGACCCCTGATCACCTTGTGCCTCCTGCTTCACTCTGCAAGAGCCCCCTTCCCCCTCTCCACCCCCACTCGCTTACCCTCATTCCATCTGTGGCCAAGCCCGTGGCCTTGGATTGGAACCTGTTCCCTGACTTGCGTATCTCCAAGGAGAAACATTTCTGGAAAGCAAATTTCTGGAAAGCAAAGAGAAGGCCTTTGTCGGAACCGGAGCTGGGGTGAGACCACAGGGGATCTCCCAGGTCGAAGCTGTGACCTGGGAGGTTCCTCTGTCGCAGATGGGGGGGTTCTTCCTCCCCCTCCCTACCCTGTCCCTGGAGGTCAGTCCCCAGCCTAGGCGCTCGGTTCCTCCGGACAGACTGTTGCTCCTGCGCCTCCCAGTGGGAACCTCGGGAACTGCATCCCACGACCCTGGCTCCCTCCCGGCCCTCCGCTGGACACCAAGACAATTAAGAAGAATGCCTGGCGCCGAGTAATGTTCGGTGTAAGGTTGCTATCATTCCTCTGCCAGGAACGAATCTGCTTTTAGCAAGAGAAGAAACCGGAATGATAGTAATATCAACAGAGCGGACGGAGACAGTAACATCTACTGTGGTGCTTGAAATTCCCCCCAGTGTCACGTTCTGGGCCAGTGGAAGGACTGTTTCATAGCCCATGGCTGAAGTCAGAGGTCTGCGGGACTATTACCAGTCTGTGTTTGGGGGCCCCGGGTTAAACATGCCTTAGTAGCATCCATTTATTCACTGTTCTTTAACCATCAGCCCCTGAAATCCAAGGGAAGCTACCCAAGGAAACTGCACCTTCTCCTGCAGCCCGGGCAGCTCTCTTTCCCCCTTGGAAATGCAAAGGGATACTTTCCACCCATAACTTCCTCTACCGTGGGGGCCGAGAAAGGCTTGGGGGGATGGGGTGGGGCTGGAGGCTTCCAAGGAGGAGGGGGCATTATGCCTTTCCATCATCCTGCCCTGAGGGTACTGCTTCAAGACCTGAATCCCACCAGCCCTTGACATTGCTCTCCAGCTGATGTGGGGATGGGAAGGTGGTACTTGGCCGCCAGAGCAGAACCACTCCCGCTAATCAGGTCTGCATCCCACACCTGAGGCTGCCTCCCTGCAGGGAGCCTCACTGAGCACCCCGTGTAGAAAACCGGGTCATTGTGAAGACATATCTGTATACATGTCTGTATGCATGCTTCTTCACACGGGGTATTTGCACGGCTTCCCCAGTACTTATTCAGCTGTGCCCACAGGTCACTTCCTTAGAGAAATTTCCCTTGCAGCCCCTGATTCCACTCCTGTACTAGGGCATTATTCTAGGCAGCGGAGACAAGGATGAAGAAGGGACCACGTGAGCCAAGGGAGAGGGGGGAGTGGGAGGAGAGGAGGCATGAGCGGTGGCCAGGGGCCAGAACAGGTGGGGTCTTGTCAGCCATAGTAAGGAGTGTGACTTACGTGCTGAGTCTGAAAAGGAGGGATACGGTCCCCACCTCTGCAGGTGTGACATCTGCAAATGTTTGCTTGGGGCACGTCCCGTGTGGAATGGGGGAGGATGTGCCCACATGCAGTCTTGTGCTTTCTCATTCATCTCTAGGTGATGTTATGAACCTGGGTATCCTGTAAGTTTAAAGACAAGATGGAATTCCCTGGCGGCTCAGCAGGTTAAGGACCTGGCATTGCCACTGCTGTGGCTCGGGTCACTGCTGTGGTCCAGGTTCAGCCCAGGAACTTACACATGCTTCCAGTGTGGCTTTATTTTTTTTATTTTTTATTTTTTTTTGCCATTTCTTGGGCCGCTCCTGCTGCATATGGAGGTTCCCAGGCTAGGGGTCGAATCAGAGCTGTAGTCACTGGCCTACGCCAGAGCCGCAGCAACACAGGATCCGAGCCGCGTCTGCAACCTACACCACAGCTCACGGCAACGCCGGATCCTTAACCCACTGAGCAAGGCCAGGGATGAAACCTGCAACCTCATGGTTCCTAGTCGGATTCGTTAACCACTGAGCCACAATGGGAACTCCCCAGTGTGGCCATTAAGTAAATAATAAGGAAATACTGTTCGTGGGTACTAGCTACTGTTGATTTGTTTGGGCTGCTCAGCTGCCTCTTTGGAGGGAATCCGCTGTGTGTCTGGGCGGCAGGAGGCAGGATCCCTCAGGCCCTCTAGGAGTTGAAGGCCCAGGTGTCCCCTTCTCCTCCTGCCCCCCAGAGCTTGCAGGCTCAGCATCCTGGCCCCCACAACCAGGGGCTCTAACTTGGGGTGGGAAAGATGCAAGGAGAGCAGAGAGCTTATCTGCGGAGACGCCGTGTAGTGAGGGGAGAACTCCCTGTGGCGGCTGGCCCAACAGTGTTGTCCCAACCAGAGCGTGGCCTCAGCTCAGCCTGCTGCCTTGGGACATTTCCCCAGCATGGTTCTCCAGCCTCCCCACTGATGATGTCTGTGTCCCCACATCCCCTCAGTAAGTCCCTTCTCTGTTTAAGCCAATCAGCCAGCTGTGTACCCATCACCGCAGACTCCCGCCGCAGGAGCTGTGCTGGAGCTTTCAGCTGCTGGCTTGAACTGCCTGCAATAAGGGTGTTTGGGGGTTCTTCTCCCAGCCCCTGAAGTTAGGATCGCTGGCCCATCACAGCGTTGCTGTGTGACTCCTGCCAGATCCCCAGCAGTGCCCCCATGCTGGTGCCCAGCAAGGAGGGGGCTTCTCTCCCAGCAAAGCCTCTGCAGGCGAGTGTTGGTGGGCAGCCAGCCCCCATCACAGAAGTTTTTGACTACAACCTCACGTCCCAGGGAAAATCCTTTGATTTTTTTTTTTTTTTTTCATGGCTCTAGATGAGATTTGACCAGTCATCAAACCTCCTAGTCTCATATCCCTGAAATTTTTTTTTCTGACTTCGTAAGTTCACCTCACGAGGAAGACTGTGAGCCTGCAAGCCAGAGACAGGGCTGGGAGGCTCCCAGCTTCTCTGGGCAGGGCCTGGGCAATGGCTAGGTGATGGCTGGGCCAGGGTGGAGATATCACAGCTGTTCCAAAGGCAGTGGGTGCCTGCAGGGTCCTGGGTGTCATGGTGGAACGTCCCATTCCTTTCGAGAAGGAAGGAAAACCAGCAGCTCGTGACTCACGACAGGGTCCTCCCGCAGTCAGCATGCAGCTGAGCTGTCGTGTTGGAGTGACTGTGTGCCAGCTGCACAGCTCATGCAAGGCCACTGCCCCATCCACGGGCTGGGCAGAGCTTCCTGGGTGCACGCTGCTCATGGCCCCGGGGTTGTTGAGATCCCGAGCCTCTTCCATCCTGGGAGGTAAACAGCTGCTGCTCTGAGCCCCCAACCCCAGCCCTATTGTGACCTGCCCATCATTACCTTGGTCCTTCCAGGTAGGACCAGGCAGACCTCCCTACAATTTAGCGACTGGAGAAACACACTGCCATAGGCAGCAATTCCAGGCTCTGGAGGGTCATGGCCGGTGGTTACATAGCTGGGGTGTCACCCCTGCCCATGAGGGCTCTAAGAGCCCTTTCCCTCCTGACTTGTCCCCGTCACCATGCATGCAGCCACCCAGTCCCAACACATCTCACCCCCAAACTAAGACCCTGCCTGTCCTCCTTCCCTGCTTCACCCCCACCTCCTCCAGGAAACTGTTCTTTCTAGAAGCGTCCCCTGGGTGTGTGCCCTCCCACCCACATCACGCTGCCTTCCTCCAGTCTCACGTGGCCCCTCCTTCGCCAAAGCCGTCTCGCTCGAAGCTCCTTGAGCGTCTTCAATTCATCATCATCCAGTTGATTGGAAGCAGATCCCTTGCCTTATTGTTATCTGGCAGCAGGTAAGTGATGACAGGACCCCTCGGGCCAGGGCCAGAGGGGAAGGTCCCAGGACATAGCTGACAGGGCTGCCTGAGAAGGGACCTTCCTGAAAGAGGTCAAGCCAGGGGGACTCCTGGGCTACAAGCCGGGAGCAATGCTGAGCTGGCCAGTGGTCAGAGCAGGGACACACAGGTGGGGTTGACACACAGGAAGGCTCAAAGGCGGGGGCAGGGGGGTGTCACACCCAGAACAGAATGAGACTGAGCAGAAGGGGGGTGCGGTCGGTCAGCTTAGTCACAACCTCTGCGTGGGGGTGGGGCCTCCCCTCTGGGCCAAGATGGGCCTGTGAGTGACAGGCTCCTGCTGGACCAGAAAGGAGGCCAAGCAGCACCCACACAGACTGAAGAGACATGTTGACTTTAACTCTCTCTGTTCCCTGTCAACTGGCCAGTTTAGCTTTCTACTGCGGCGCTGATAAAAGTCACCATCAGCGCCAGAGCCAGATGCCATGGGAGGGATTTCATTGCCATGGAGATGGAACCTGGGCTTGGCACTGTCCGCTCAGCTGCTGGGTGTTCCTGGGTGTTCCCAGGGTTGACTCCCAGCCCAGCATGCAGCAAGAGGCCTTCCTGAGACCCCAAGGCTTTGCTTCCCCAACTGGATCCAGACCACAACTTCTGCGGGCCAGCTGTTGACCCTCGGTACTTCCTCTGTGCTGCTAAAACCTGCAGCCCGGGAGCCCACAGCCAAGCCTGCGGGAGCCGACCTCTGGCCTCCTTGGATCCCAGCCGCACCCCAGAGCCCCAGAGAGGAGTGACTCAGGTTGGACACGGTGGCTCCAAATGACCTCAAGTGACTCACAGCAAACAGGATGAAGGTGACACCCAGTGTTTCACTTACCAACTCACTTTGTCATTCCTCCGGCAGAGGCAGCCACAGGTCTCAGCTTTTTTACAGAGCTCTTTCGGCTAAAATCCCAGTTTTGCCTGTTCCGACACCAAGAGTCTCAATCTGGCTGCCCGTCAGGGTCGGGCACCTGGGGGAGATTGGCAATCACCAAAGCCGAGGGCCTCCTGCAGAGATTTAATTGGTCAAGGGTGGAATCCTGGGCATCTGTGTGTTTCCAGAGCTTTCCAGGTGATTCGAGTGGGGAAGCCAGGGTTGAAACCCATGGCTCTAACATCTGATCCTGTTGGAGAGGATGCTAACAGACCCACTATCTCCCTTCCCACTGTGGTCGTGAGCACATCTGCAGCCTGGCTCGTGACCTTGGCTGCTGGCCTCTGGTATGAACTTAGCTGTGCTCATTTCTTTTTTTCGCCTTTTTGCCATTTCTTGGGCTGCTCCCACAGCATATGGAGGTTCCCAGGCTAGGGATCAAATTGGAGCTGTAGACGCCGGCCTACACCAGAGCCACAGCAACTCGGGATCAAAGCCACGTCTGCGACCTACACCCCGGCTCACGGCAACGCCAGATCCTGAACTCACTGAGCAAGGCCAGGGATCGAACCTGAAACCTCATGGTTCCTAGTTGGATTCATTAACCACTGAGCCACGACGGGAACTCCACTGTGTTCATTTCTGACCCATAATTATTTCTGTCTCCAATTCTTTCTCCTTGAGTTTTCATGACTTTGAAATGTCAGCTCCGTCCTTTGAACTATGAGTCGAGAGTTGCCTTCTATAGAACATCTGTAAAGGCAGAGTACAAAGAAATTACCTTACCGAAAACCTAGCTATGGGAAAGCAGCTTGAGAAGGGAAATAAGAAAGGTCATCTTACTGTTCTTACCTGGTTTGGGATCCTTTGCCTAAACTGTTTGGACTCTATGTTGGTTTTTCTTACATCCACACTTTGTTATAAATCTTTTGTTTGCTTTAGCTTAACTTTAGAGACTTTCGAACATACATACACAAAAGTAGGCAGAATACAATCACGAATGACCACACACCTACCAACACCCACCCCCGTGAATAGCCAGAGGGGCCCCAGAGCCCACACTCATCAATGTAGCCCATCTTCCATAATTTTGAAGCAAATCCCAGACATAATACTATTTCATCTGTCCAAGTTTTAGAAAATCACTTGAAAAGAACTCTTTGTATCACAACCAGTAATTCCTGGTGCTCAGATTTCCCCATTGTCTCCACATTGTCAAAAATGGGTTTTTTTAAGGTTTGAATCAGTTCAAATGAGGTTCACGTGTTGAAACTGGTGGTTGTAACTTTTGACTGTTTTCATCTATAGATGACTCCTCCATCTTTTTTTTTTTTTTTTTCCTTTGCAATTTGTTGAAGATGCTGGGTTGTTTATTCTATAGATCTGTCCACAATCTAGATTTTGCTGGTATCCTTCCTATGGCCCCCTGTCCCTATTTTTCCTGTTTAGCGATACTCTGAGCTGGGGCTTAACTGGATTCAGCTTGGGCTTTGGGGGTGGGATATTCTTCCAACAGGAGGCACATGGCATCTGTTGGTCTCCATCTGTGATATTAGATGCTGCAGTTGATCGATGCCTAAGCCTTTTGACATATCACTGTTTCAAAGTGGTGATATCTGCTTCCATCATTTTCTCCGTCATAGAAGTGTTCTAGCTTACAAACTAAGGAGGAATGATAGAATCAGATATCATTATTTATCTACTGTTTGACACCCAGAATAATGGCTTGATTTCCTCCCTTTACCATTTTCAAAATGATGGCTTGCTTTCCTAGCATCCTCCAACAGGGAGCAGAGTTTAGCTTTTAGTATAACTATGAATTCATGGGTTTTTAACACATGTGGTGTGTTTCAATTCACGGCTGTTAATATTCTTACTGATGCTTACGTGGCCCTGTTTGGACCAGTAGGAGTCTCTCCCAGTTGGTTCCTGAATCCCTTAAACCTGACCTGAGAAGTTTGTACATTTTAAACATGCTGCTTCATCTTGCATATCTTCTACCCAGACCTAGCATCAGCCATTTCTCCCCAAGCCCTAATGCCTTTAAGTAGGAAATGGTATTTAGAGACCTCACTTTGGATGTCCTGAGTTTACATAGTCGTTTTTTTTGTTGTTGTTGTTTTTTGTTTGTTTGTTTGTTTGCTTTGCTTTTTAGGGCCACACCCTTGGCACATGAAATTTCCCAGGCTGGGGTTGAATCAGAGCTGTAGCTGCTGGCCTACACCACAGCCACAGCAACATGGGATCTGAGCTTTGTCTGCGACCTACACCACTCCGGATCCTTAACCCACTGAGCAAGGCCAGGGATCGAACCCACATGCTCATGGTTACTAGTGGGGTTCCTTTCTGCTGAGCCACAAAAGGAACTCCCAGAGTTTACGTGGTCTTTTATCTGCCTCAAGTGTCCCCAGATTTTAGTCTCTCTATCCTGGTCTTAAAGAAAGAATGGGCTTTAGTGTTGAGGCCATGACACTGAACCCACAAATATTAAGGAGCACTAGGTGGGGAGACAAAAAGACAGTCTTTTTTTTTTTTTTTTTTCTTTTTACAGCCATACCTGTGACATATGGAAGTTCCAAGGCTAGGGACTGAATCAGAGCTGGAACTGCTGGCCTACACCCTAGCCACAGTAGCACCAGATCTGAGCCACATCTTCGACCCAGTAAGGCCAGATCCTTAACCCACTGAGTGGGGCCATGGCTTGAACCCCGAATCCTCATGGAGACTACGTCAGGGCCTTAACCTATGGAGCCACAACGGGAACTCTGACAAAGACCATCTTAAGGTGAACCTGGGGAGGGGTGGGAGAAGGCTTCTAGAGCAGTATTTCTCAAACCTGAATCCGCATTCGAATTACCGGGTGCTCCTGTTGAAAGGCAGAGTCCGATTTAGCAGGCCTGTGGTGGGGGGCACCTAAGATGCTGCACATCTAACAAGCCCCCAGCTGATGCAAGGGCCCTGGACCAGGGCGGCACTCTGTCCAAGCTCTGCAGTAATAAGCAGTAAGCAGGGCATGAGCACTACATGCTTAAGGAGCTCAGCGTGGGGTGAAGGAAACTTCATAGAGTAGGTGGATTTTTTGCTGTGACATTTTTTTTTTTTAATCGGGATTCATAGCAACAGAGCAGTGGCATCATCACTTTTCAATTTTAAAGAAATCATTAAGGTATAACGTTCATAGATCAAAGGAAACAAGTTACAAGTGCACAGCTCGATTCAGGTTTTTGTTGTTTTTGTCGTCGTCGTTGTTGTTGTTGTTGTCTTTTTAGGGCCTCACCTGCAGCATATGGAAGTTCTTAGGCTAGGGGTTGATTCAGAGCTGTAGCGGCCAGCCTACACCACAGCCACAGCAACACAGGATCTGAGCCGCATCTGTGACCTACACCACAGCTCATGGCAATACCAGATCCTTAACCCACTGAATGAGGCCAGGGATCGAACCTTCGTCTTCATGGATACTAGTCAGGTTCATTTCCGCTGAGCCACAACGGGACCTCCTGAGCCAGGATTTAAGATCACGCAGCGTAAAATTCACACCTTAAAAGGATAGCTTTCACTCATCTTTCATACAGGCACAGAGCTGTGTAACCATTGCCACTATCTAATTCCAGAACATTCTCATCACTCCCCCCCTCAAAATCCCATATCCATTAGCAGTCATTCCCCACTTCCCTCTCCCCCAGCCCCTGGCAATCACTAATCTATTTTCCATCTCTGTGTATTGCCTATTCTGGATTTTCCTATAAATTAAACCATACTATCTGCAGTCTTTCGCGACTGGCTTCTTTCACCGAGCATAATATTTTCCAGGTCCAGTCATGTCATAGCCTGTATTGGTATGTCATTCCTTTTCATGGTTGAGTAATATTCCATAGTATGGACAGATCCCATTTAGTTTATCATTCATCATTGGCTGATGGACACTTGGGTTATTTCCACTTTTTAGCTATCATGAAGAAGTTGCTATAGATATTCACACACACATTTTTGTGTGGCATATAGTCTCGATTTTTGGAGTATGTACCTAGGAGTGGAATAACTGGATCATAACGGTAACTCCACATCAAATTTTTGAGGAGCTGCTAAACTGTTTTCCAAAGCAGGTGCATATCTAACAGTTGCCATTTAATGAATAAATCTTTACACATTGCGCACACCCATAGCACTACCCCCCAGAGCAGGAAATAGGATGTTGGGAGTTCCCTGGTGGACTAGGGATTAGGATTTGGTGCTTGCACTGTTGTGGCCCAAATTCAGTCTATGGTCTAGGAACTGAAATCCCACATCAAGGTGCTACACACTGCAGCCAAAACGAAAAGAAAGAGAGTGTTATCAGCACCTTAGAACCCTCCCCTGAACCTCTCCCCATCATCCTCCCACCCTCTGGATAACCACTAGTTTGACTTCTGTCACCATCATGGCTGGGGCTTTGAGAGGTAGAGCTGGGGGGGAACGTCCCTTGTGGTAAGAACAGCATTAGCAATCCCACTCCTGGGCATCTATCCAGAGAAAACTTGAAAAGACACATGTACTGCAATGTTCATTGCAGCACTATCTGCAATAGCCAAGACAAGGAAACAACCTCAATGTCCATTGACAGAGTGGCTCAAGAAGATGTGGTACACACAATGGAATATTACTCAGCCATTAAAAGGAACGAAATACCAGCATTTTTAGCAACATGGATGGACCAAGAAATTACCATGCTAAGTGAAGTCAGTCAGACAATGAGACACCAACATCAAATGATTTCACTGACAGGTGGAATCTGAAAAAAGGACAGACTGAACTTCTTTGCAGAACAGATGCTGACTCACAGACTTTGAAAAACTTATGGTTTCCAAAGGAGACAGTTTGAGGGGGTGGGGGGATGCGCTGGTATTGTGGGATGGAAATCCTACGAAATTGGATTGTGATGAGCATTGTACAACTATAAATGTAATAAATTCATTGAGTAATAATAATTAAAAAAAAAAGAACAGCATTAGCAAAGGCACAATGAACCAGGCAGGGTTTTAAATCCTTCTGTGTGGACAGATATCCAGCTTTTCCTGTTGTACCAAGGCCTGGTGAGCAAATTGGTTTCCTCCCTGCTCACCCCACTTCCTGTGCAGCCAGGCGACCTTTCAGAGGAATAGCAAGTGGGAGGCTTGGGATCCTCCGGGAGACTGGCAGGGCTGTGGGAGTGTGGGGGGGAAGGCAGATAAAGAAGGGAAGCAATGTGCCCGATGCCCAAGACTCACCTAAAGGATAACTTCAGCATGAAGCATCCCGGCTAAGTCTGCTGTGTGACAGGTGGCTGTGATGGAGGGGCTGGCCTCCCTGACCCCTTCATGTCCACTTACCTCCCACCGCAGCTCCTTTGGGAAAGACCCAGCCCACTCCCAGTCGCCGAAGCAGGGCTTTCTGACCAGGCCTCCCACTAGCAGGGAACTGCACGGGGCAGCTGCAGTGCAGAACCTGCAGAGCGTGCCCGGCCACGAGGCCCCTTGGAGAGTCGGGCCTGCTGCTGCCACCATGGCCTTTTGGAACCCATCCCTAGAAGGGTGACTGCTGGCTTTCCTGGAGGCACAAATCAGAGGTGTCAGGTGTCCTGAACACCCAAAAGATTCCACAGATGAAGCCAGGGAGGGTCCCCGGATCCAGAACCCAATCCAGTCTGATTTCCTTTCTTGCCTCTTGGCAGCTTTTCCTCTGGAGAGGTCAGCGGGCCTGGACTGATGGGGTCACAGCGCCCTCTGCTGGTGCATTCTTACGGTCAGCTTTTTTTTTTTTTTTTGGTCTTTTTTTTGCCTTTTTTCTAGGGCCGCTCCCGCGGCATATGGAGGTTCCCAGGCTAGGGGTCTAATCAGAGCTGTAGCCGCTGGCCTACACCACAGCCACAGCAATGCAGGATCCGAGCCGCATCTGCAACCTACACCACAGCTCATGGCAACGCCGGATCCTTAACCCACTGGGCAAGGCCAGGGATCGAACCTGCAACCTCATGGTTCCTAGTCGGATTCGTTAACCACTGCTCCACGACGGGAACTCCTCCTTACGGTCAGCTTTTATACCTGACTTTACATACATGGATACTCTGGTTTTTAATGGGCTTGGGCGAGGCTGGGAGTGAGGATTTCTTGTTTTATTCCAGGCTCACGCTTCATGAATGGCAAATCTGAAAGTGGTTCTTGGTGATAAAAATGAGTGTCAGGGTGGGTTCCCAGGCATTAATGGTTTAATTGGAAGCACATTTTGTTTTTGTTTGAACCACCGCCCTGGCCCAAGTGTCTGTCAGGTGGAAACTGCCCCTTCCCCGAGGCTCAGTGCGGCATCTCTGGTGGCAGTGGGTTCTCTTATATGTAAGAGGGACAGGTGTGAACAGAGAGATTTTCCTCCAAGAAAGAGAAGCAACCCTGCTCACAGCAGGCAGGACTGTCTCCTGGACAAAGGCTGGCACAGAGCTGGCATTAGTTATCATGAACCTTGGTTCTCCCCCCAGAGCCTGGCAGATACTAAAAAGCTCCTGGGTGAAAGAGCGGCTGGCAGGGGAACCACCCATAGAGGCAGAGAACCCGAGGCCATGCTAACCCCGCAGCCCCTTGCTCGGTGAGGCCTCTTACTTTCCCAACACCCACTGGCACAACACAGAGCACAGCTTCTCAGACTACAGAGGGCACTGGAATCACCAGGAAGTCTCATCAGAAGACAGTTCCTGGAAATCCTGTGCTGGCTCAGCAGTAATGAACCTGACTAGTATCCATGAGGATGCAGGTTGGATCTCTGGCTTGCTCAGTGGGTTAAGGATCCGGTGTTGCCATAAGCAGCAGCATAGGTTGCAAACATAGCTTGGATCTGGCATTGCTGTGGCTGTGCTGGGCCACAGCAGCTGCAGCTCTGATTCAACCCCTAGCTCGGGAACTTCTTAGGTACTGCCCTAAAAAAAAAAAGAAAAAAGAAAAAAAAAAATCCTCAGGACCTGATTTGGTAGTTCTGGCATATAGCCTAAGACTCTGAATTTCTAACCAGCTCCCAGATATGCTGATGCCGCTGGTCCGGGGCCCACATGTGGAGAAGGAAGAGTGCAGAGGGGACAGTGTCTGCCAGCAGAGTGCTCGGGTTCCAATTCCAGCTCCGCCACGTCTTCTGTGATCCTGGACAGATGCCTTTCTCTGAGCCTATTTCATCCTGTACCAAATAGGGCGACTGATCATTCAAATGACTTCAAAGAAAGAGACAGACAGAGTGACCGCCTAGGGCTGTTGTACAAAGAAACTGGAGCAGTGCCAGGGAAACCCTCTCTGCAGAGCCTGCAGCACCCAGCCCATGGCAAATATCTTTACACGCATGTGTCCCTTCGGCTGTGCACTTGGCACTGCCCTAGACCCTGGGGCAGAGCCGTGACAGAAACACAATCTCTGCTCTCCAGGAACTCACACACGAGCAGAAGACAGGCAGCAGACAAGTGCAGTGGATGGCATGTCAGTCAGCGCTAGGTGTGCTGCAGGGGAAAACAAAGCAGGCTAAGGCTGACGAGGAACGCTGGGCGTGGAGATGTGTTGTTTGCAGGGAGTAATAGGAAAGGGTCACTGAGAAGGACATTTTGAGGTGAGATCCATGTGGACCGAGGAGAGGGAGCGAAGACGGAGTGCAAAGGCCCTGAGGCCAGAGGGTACACGGCGTGTGTGAAGGAGAACAAGGAAACCAGTGTGGCCGAGTCTCAGCCGGGAGAACGGTCCGTGTGGGGTGAGGGCCGACCCTGTGAGGCACTGCGAGCATCGACTTTGGATTTTGCTCCGTGAGAAATGGGGAAGCAGTGGAAGTGCTGAGCATAAGAGCTGCGCGATCTAACTCACACCCTCAAAGGACTAGTTTGGCTTGTTGGGGACAAGCTGCAGGGGCTCCCAGTCTACTCGAGGACCCTTGTGATATGCAGGGGCGTAGCACAGAGACCCCGGGTAGAAGCTGGGGGAGGATGAGCATCGAGTAAGTGCCGCTCGTGGCTAAAAACATGACACACTTTCATTTTGTCTTCTATTGTGCTTTTACTTTTTCTTTTCTTTTCCTTTTTTTAATTTTTTTTTAGGGCCACACCTGCAGCATATGGAGGTTCCCAGGCTAGGGGTCGAGTCAGAGCTACAGCTGCCAGCCTACACCACAGCAAGGCCAGATCCTTAACCCACTGAGCGAGGCCAGGAATCGAACCTGTATCCTCATGGTTACTATTCAGATTAGTTTCTGCTGAAGCCACGATGGGAATGCCTCTATTGTCCTTTTAAATTGTCCTTTGGGCGGAGTTAATTCACCCCCTTCTCAGGTGAACATGAAGATGGAGTGGGATTTCACTGGCCGCTTCCAGGAAATCGAAAGGTCCAAGGTGCTTCCCATCAGAAAGGATTTGGGGTGACCTCACCTGACCGTGTCTCTATTCTTAAGGGTCCTTCCTGGGCCATCTTTCTCTTCTTTAAAAAAAGGAAAGTTACTGTTATACAAATGATGCATGTTCTTTGTAGAAACATTAGAGATTACAGATAAACACAAAGAATCACAAGAAATAGTCATAATCCTACTACTCAGAGAAAACTGCTGCTCTTATTCTTGCATAGATACACACACACATTTTTACCAAACGAGGGATGACACTCTAACACTATTTTATGGTTTGCTTTTTTCATTTGACATCATATCATTAACTTTTCTCGAGGGCATGAAATGTATTTCAACAATATTTTTCCCTTTTTAAAATTTATACTTGATTTACAATGTTGTACCAATTTCTCCTGTACAGCAAAGGGCCCTAGGCTGGCATATATACATATATATATATATATATATATATATACACATTCCCTTTCTTTTTTTTTTGTCTTTCTGCCTTTTCTAGGGCCACTCCTGCGGCATGTGGAGGTTCCCAGGCTAGGGGTCTAATTGGAGCTGTAGCCACCAGCCTACACCAGAGCCCCAGCAACACGGGATCCGAGCCGCGTCTGAAACCTCCACCACAGCTCACAGCAACACCAGATCCTTAACTGAGCAAGGCCAGGGATTGAACCCGCAACCTCATGGTTCCTAGTCAGATTCGCTAACCACTGCGCCACGCCTACATTCCCTTTCTTATATTTTCTTTCATCAGGGTCTAGCCGCAGAGTCTGGATCTAGTTCCCTGTGCTGCGCAGTACCAGAGGACCTGATGGCCGATCCATTCCAAATGTAGCAGTTTGCATCTACTAACTCCAAACTCGCCGTCCATCCCACTGGCTTCCCTCTCAACATAATATTGTCAGGGGAGAATTTCATTTTATGGGTGTGCCATAATCGATTTAACCAACTGGGGTCCATTAATGCTGTTTCTGATTTTTAAATGCAGACATGACTCCTCGATGTGTACCCTGGTAGCTAAATCCTGGCAGCCATCTGCAGGTGTTCCCCGTCTGTTAAAGCATCTGATATGTACCATCAGATTGCCCTCAAATACTGTATGAATTATACTCATGCTGGAGTTACTCATCTCCCCACAAACTCATCACCCATAAAAAACAAACCAAAACAAACCCTTCCCGGTCACCATGTTTAAAAGCTGAGCTTGACATTAAAGCATCAGGTGGGCAGAACCTCACCCCATCCTGCTCCATTGCCTCCACCTGCTTCACCTGCCGGGTCCTCTGTGGTTGGAGCTGGGGTGGAGCTTTCAGACTCACTGCTCAGTCTCCGGAAGTGAGATGTGGATGAATGTTTGGTGCACAGCAAAGGAAACCATAAAAAAAAAAAAAAAAGAAGAGAGACAACTTACAGATGAGAGAAAATAGTTTCAAATGATGCAACAGACAAGGGCTTAATCTCTAAACTATACAAACAACTTATACAACTCAATAGCAAAAAAAGTCAACAACCCAATTGAAAAATGGGCAAAAGACCTGAATAGACATTTCTCCAAAGAAGATATACAGATGGCCAACAAGCACATGAAAAAATGCTCAACATCAGTGATTATTAGAGACATGCAAATCAAAACTACTATGAGGTACCACCTCACACCAGTCAGAATGGCCATCAATAATAAGATCACAAATAACAAATGCTGGAGAGGACGTGGAGAAAAGAGAGACCTCCTGCACTGTTGGAGGGAATGTAAATTGGTACAACCACAATGGAAAATGGTATGGAGGCACCTCAGAAAACTAAATATAGAACTACCATATGAGCCAGCAATCCTACTCCTGGGCATATATCCAGAGGAAACTTTCATTGAAAAAATACGTGCACCCTATGTTCATAGCAGCACTATTCACAATAGCCAAGACATGGAAACCTAGTTGTCCACTGACAGATGAATGGATTAAGAAGATGTGGTATATATACACAGTGGAATACTACTCAGCCATAAAAAGGGACAAAATAATGCCATTTGCAGCAGCATGGATGGAACTAGACTCTCATACTGAGTGAAGTTAGAAAGTGGATTAGTGTTAGGTTGTGTTTTGTTCTAATATAGAGGGAAGTACCCAAGAGTCACTTTGATCACATGTATAGGAGGGTAAGTCACCTCTGAAAGACTGAAGGGGGTGCAGGGAGGCTCTGGTGGGCCCTGGAGTCTATCCGGGCTGCCCCCTTAGGAAGGTGGGTGGGTGACTCATTGCCATGGAAATGATATTCTCAGACCTGCTGCGTCTGATAGAGGTGGGGCTCCCGTCTGGGGTGGTGGATGCCCAAGCCCATCCTTACCCACCTTCTGGGGCTGGGCTGCGCCTGGGACCTGGGAGAAGCAAGGCTGTGAGTGGGCATCTTGCCGGGGCCCAGGGTAGAGATGGATGAGATGGCCCGGCCTCTCCTGGGCACTGCCCTGCCCGCCTGATTGCTGCTGCATGACTCACCCTCATGATTCTCCTGTGACAGCAGCAGCACCTGTTCCCTATGGTGGGCTGGGGTGAGCCGCTTGCCCATCACTCTTTTGGAATCAGACACTGCGCCCTTAGGGGTTGGAGGCTGCCTTACAAGGACCCCCTCTGTCCTCTGGAATGGACAGTCCTGTTGCTCATACCATTTTAATATTTTCAGGCTGATTGCTTTTTTCTAACCCTTCCCCCTCTCAAAACAAAACATGGTTGTTGTTTTTTTCATTGAAGTAGATCAAAATTCATTTTATTACAGACTTGGTTCTGACTGGAGGCAGTTAAGGTGTCAGGAGACTGTGATGGAGAATGGAAGCCTTTCAATCTGAGAAGGACCATTCTGACCTCATCGATGTCAGAGCAGTTTTTTGAAAGAATTGAATTCCCCTGTAAATGCTCTCATCTAACTCTCACATACCTAGGAGTTAGGTGCTATTGTGCCCACCCTCCAGATGGAAACACTGAGTCTCAGAGAGGTGAGCTGACTTACCTGTGGCCACACCACTGACGCATGTCCTGATTCAGCGGCCCCTGAGGTCTGTCCTCCTTCTCTCTCATCTTATTGCCCTTGGAAGTACAGCCAGCCCCAGGGAGCCACAGAGCACCACTGGCCCAGGAGTCAGGAAACCATTGTCATGAATAGGCTATATGGCCGAGGGTACCTCACTGCACCTCTCTGGATCTCAGAATCCTCATTGTAAACTGGCGAGTGTTGATGAAACAATCTCGGAGATTCCTTTTAAGCGCAGGGCCTTAGTTCAGGCTTGTTTGGTGGTAAGAAAGCCACTCTACTTAAACAAAAATGGGCACCACCGTCCAATGGTCCAGAGACTCTCATAGAGCCAAGGGGCCAGCACCAGACCCGCAGGGCTGGGCCAGACAGTGGCTCTTGCAGCCCCTTCTCCAGAACTGCACGAGTCTCCACTTCTCTCAGCTCCTCTGTTTCATTCTTCTCTCTCTGCAAAAGAGCCTTCTAGAGAATATAGATCAGCTTTCTCTTCTTCTTTGGCCAATGGTGGCAGATGCCTCTCCAGTTTCTAATTATAAGTCCTCAGTTTGGGGGCCAATGGAGTCTCACCAAATTCCAATTTCCAATTCCCGGGGAGAGAAATCCGACTGGGCAAGCTGAGCTGGTTAATCCACCTTGCTCGGATCCCCTGGCTCCTGTAGCACAGAGAAGTGGGTGACCATTTCCCAGGTGGGGGGAATGTCCCCAGGAGACTCTGTACACAGGACAGGAAGAGCATCTTTGGGAGACAAGACACGGGTACACATAATCTTTACTGGAATAGGTGACATTGAGACCTCCTGAGAAAGCGCAAGCTCACCAGCAAAGAGTCAGTGTCAGCAGGACATGGCAGGCTGTGGCTCCCCTCGGGAGGTCCCTTCCCAAGGGCCGACTTGACAGCTGTGTGCCCGCCGGGCAGACCTGTCTCCCAACACACAGTGTTGTCCTTCTGTTGCCTCTGAGCTGGATGACATAGCACTGGGACAGGTGGGAGCTTGGGAAGGGTCAAGGGATGGGAGGGACCACTGCCACCAGTCCAGGGGGCTGGATTAGCACTGCACCATTATTTGCACATGGACGACTCAGCGCTTCAGCTGATCCTGGCAGCTCTGTTTCCCTGATGACCTTATCTTAGTTTTTAAACCTTGCATATATACTATCTATTGCTGCATAAAATTTTTTTGTTAAAATCCAGCAACTTAGAGCGACAAGCATTTGTTATTTCACAGTTTGTGCAGGCCAGGTGTTTGGGAAAAGCTTAACTAAGTTCTGGTTCAGGGTCTTCTCATGAGGTTGGCCAGGGCTGCATCAGCTCAGAGCTCAATGGGGGCTGGAAGATGACTCCTTACGTGACTCTTGGCAGGAGGCTTCCGTTCCTTGCCACGTGGCCTTTTCCACAGGACCACTTGGGTGCCCTCACCATGTGGCAGCAAGCTTCCCACCGAATGAGTATCCAAGACAGAGCAAGACGGAAGCCGCGTGTCCTTTGTGATTTAAGTCTCCGAAGTACCACGCCATCTTTTCTGCCACAGTCTATTCAAGAAGCAATCCCTAAGTCTGCCCTCACTCAAGGGGAGAGGACTTAGGTTCCTCTTGAAAGAGCATCGGAGAGTTTGTGGGCCGATTGTAAAAGCAGCACAGCAAAAGCATTCCCGTCGTGTTGCAGGGGAAATGAATCCAACTAGGAGCCATGAGGTTGTAGGTTCAATCCCTGGCCTCACTCAGGGGGTTAAGGATCCAGAATTACCGTGATCTGTGGTGTAGGTCGCAGACGCGGCTTGGATCTGGCGTTGCTGTGACTGTGGCACAGGCCAGCAGCAGTAGCTCCGATTAGATCTCTAGCCTGGGAATCCCCATATGCCATAGGAGCAGCCTTAAAAAAAAAAAAAAAAGCAAAAAAAAAGCAAAAAAAAAGCAAAAACAAAACAAAACAAAACAAAAAAAAAGCGTAGCAAAGAACCAAACGATGCAGTTTCCCAAGTGTTTGGAGGTTTGGTCGTCAAAGGACCAGGGTGTCCCCTTTAGCAGGCCAAGTAATGGGCCTCCAAAGATATCCGCCAGATGTCCAGATGTTCTGGAATTTCCATCATAGCACAATGGGTTACGAATCTGACTGCAGAGCCACAAGTTCAATTCTGCCCAGCGCAGTGGGTTATAGGATCCAGCATTCCTGCAGCTGTGGCATAGGTCGCAGCTGTGGCCCGGATGCAATTCCTGGCCCAGGAATTTCCATATGCCATGGGTGCAGCTGTAAAACAAACAAACAAAAACAAAACCAAAAATCATCACTATTAAAAAAAATAAGAAGACATCTATATTCTAATCCCCAGAACCTTCAAATATGTTATGTTACACGGCAAAGGAGAAGTAAGTTTGATCATCAGGTGACCTTAAACTAAGGAGAGACTAGCAGGAGGCCCAAGAAGAATCAGAGGTGCAGAGAGAGAGAGACTTGACTGCCTGTTGCTGGCTTTGAAGATGGGAAGAGGCGATGAGCCAGGGAATGCAGGCTCCCTCTAAATCTGCAAAAGGTGATGAAACAGATTCTCCCCTGCGTCTCCAGAAGAAATGCAGGCCTGCCAACACCTGGAGTGTAGCCCATTGAGACCTATTTTGGACCAGTTTTGTATTGCCTTAAGCCATTAAGAAACTAAGTAGTGGGAGTTCCTGTCCTGGCTCAGCGGTTAACGAAGCAGACTAGGATCCAGGAGGATTTGGGTTCGATCCCTGGCCTTACTCAGTGGGTTAAGGATCTGGCGTTGCCATGAGCTGTGGTGTAGGCTGCAGATGTAGCTCAGCTCCTGTATTGCTATGGCTGTGGTGTGGGCGGGCCGGTGGCTGTAGCTCTGTTTCAACCCCTAGCCTAGGAACTTCCATATGCCACTGATGCAGCCCTAAAAAGACAAAAAAAAAAAAAAAGAAAGAAAGAAAGAAAGCAAAATAGCAATAAGAAGTTAATAGAGGAGTTCCCTGGTGGTGCAGCAGGTTAAGGATCCAGCATTGTCACTGCTGTGGCTCAGGTCACAGCCGTGGTGGGAGACTGATCCCTGGCCAGGAACTTCTGCATGATGTGGGTGAGGCCAAAAAAAAAAAAAAATTTATAGGGGTATATACCCACCTTTCTCCCTTTCCTAATCCATTTCTGCTTTCATCAGTTTTTTGTTGTTTTTTGGATTTTTTGGTTGTTTTGTTTTTTGTGTTTTTTTGCTTTTTAGGGCCACACCTGTGGCCTATGGAAGTTCCCAGGCTAGGGGTCGAATCAGAGCTGTTGCCACTGGCTGACACCACAGCCACAGCAACACAAGATCCGAGCCGCATCTGCAACCTACACCACAGCTCACTGGCAACGCCAGATCCTTAACCCACTGAGCAAGGCCAGGGATCGAACTCACATCCTCCTGGATCCTAGTCAGGTCCGTTGTTTCCACTGCGCCAAGACGGGAGCTCCACAGGTTTACTTTTAGTGCAGTTATTTGTACCTGGTCCATATCTTTAGTATGTGTGTTAACACTCTCTCCTTTAAAACTTAAGTTCCTTGAGGGCAAGGCCTGGTTTTGTTTCAGTTTCTTTGATTTTTAAATGTATATCTGAAGCACCCAAGACACCTCTCATGATTATGTGGCCACTAAGAAGTGGATCAGTCCTATACTAGACCATCTAAAATTCAAAGCAGCCAACTTGGCAAAGAGGCGAAACAAGAAAGAACTGGTGGGAAATAAAACATGGAATTCCATCAACTCAGCTTTTGTTGAACTGAAACCAGAGACCCACACCCAAGGCAGGAGAGTCTGGTGAAGTACTATTTGCTCTGTATATTTCTCTGCTGTCATTTCAAGCCCACAGCCAAGCTTCATCTCCTGGCTGAGGGATTTGGGGCAGGACAATGGAGCAGTGGAAGGCAATGGCCCATCACAACCTTTAAAGGCCTCAGAAGGGCCAGGTCTCCTTTGGCAGAAGGGGTGAGGAAACCTTCAGGAAGCTGAGGAGGGGGTCCTGAAAGCCCAAGAAGGGGATCCCATTCCTCTGAGCAGTGAGGCCTCAAGCCCCGCTTGGCAGCAAGACCTCAAAGGGAAGCAGTGCAGACTAGACCCCTGGCCTGGGGGTTTCCTCCTAGTACCCAAGACACACACACACACACACACACACACACACACACACACACACACACACACACACACCTTCCAGGGTCACACAGGATGGCATCTGATATCTTCAGGGACTCCCCTCTTTTTTTTTTTAATTTTCAGGGCCGCACCTGCAGCACATGGAAGTTTCCAGGCTAGAGGTGGAATGGGAGCTGCAGCTGCCGGCCTACGCCACAGCCATGTGAGTTCCAAGCCACAGCTGCAACTTACACCGCAGCTCACAGCAATGCTGGATCCTTAACCCACTGATCGAGGCCAGGGATCAAATCTGCCTCCTCATAGATACTAGTCGGGTTCATTACTGCTGAGCCATGATGGGAACTCCTCCCCTTTTGACCTGGGACATTTGCAGAAGCACATTTGCATTTGCAGAAGTATCTATGAGGAGGCAGATTTGATCCCTGGCCTCGATCAGTGGGTTAAGGATCCAGCATTGCTGTGAGCTGCGGTGTAAGTTGCAGCTGTGGCTTGGAACTCACATGGCTGTGGCGTAGGCCGGCAGCTGCAACTCCCATTCCACCTCTAGCCTGGAAACTTCCATATGCTGCAGGTGCGGCCCTGAAAATTAAAAAAAAAAAGAGAGGGGAGTCCCTGAAGATATCAGCCCTGGAGGGAGCCGGGGGTTGAGGGGAGAAAGGCTGACCTAAGGATGACCCTAAGAATTTTCCACTAAACCCTCAGGAAGCAGGAAGAGGGATTGGAAATACACGGATTTCCATCCTTGGGAGGCGCACTCGGCACACTCAAGTTTGGGGCCGATAGTCAACACGTGGTTGCCCGTATTGGCTTTAAATGAAGATTTTACTCTCCGGTGGAGGGAGCCCGGGGGCAGGATGGTTCGCTGAGGGCCACAGGCCGTCACTGTGTGGCTCAGGAGTGGGAAGAGGTTGGACCTGAGCTGCTGCGAGTAGGTCCTCCGGTGGCGCTAGGTTGGAAGGACGGCCTCGGTCCCGTGGGAGATGAAGCACAGATAGATCAGAAGGCAGGTCCAGAGGCCAAGGGTGAAAAGGGTGCCCAGGCCGGGTGTGGAAGTTTCCTGTCCCATGGGGAAAAAGTCGGGAGCCTGAGGCCAGGTCAGCTCAGCAGCTGGCCAGCACCCTCCCCTCCAGGGAGGGGGCCTTGAGGTCGAAGCCTCTGGGCTGGGCCAAGCAAGGCCTCCTTCCTGGGCCACGTCCTCTAGGACTGAGTGGATGTGGGGGCAGGGAGAGGGTCAGTGCCTGCACAACCACAGGTGACATGTGACGGGGCTGCACCCCTGAGCACCCTGCCTTTGGGATGAGGGGGCACTCGGTAGCAACAGGGCGCTTGCCTGGATCTACCTACCCCTGGTTGTAGTTGTTCTTTGGGGCACACAACAAACATTTCTCCTGTGGAGGACAGAAACGGCACAAGAAAGGTCATTTGTCCCTGGTCCCAGATGGCCAGGCTGCTGGGCAGCGCATCGGGTCTTGCTATAGGAGAGGACAGAACAAGAGGTGCATTTGGGAGCAGGCCTGTCCCGGGTTGAGTCCTGCGTGGTCATGGTTTAGGAGTCTCCCCAGGCCTGGAGGGTGAGACCCCAGTGCAGAGACATCGTGGGGCCAGGGGAGGACGGGAACCAGTCCCTTACAGCAAGAGGGAGGGAGGGAGGGGGCCCAGGAGCCCAGGGTGTAGCCCTGCGGTGTGATGGGGGCAGGCCGAGGCGGGGGCTTCACTTACACAGCAGGGCTCACACTGGTGCAGGGAATCCATTGGGTTCTTATTTGGTGTCTGCAGGACCATCATCTTCTTGTGAAGCCCAAGCGGTATTCCATCAGCGCCATCCAATTTCTTGAGCTGGAGCTGTGGCTCTGTGACTGTCTTTCCCACCAGCCTGAGGTCTTGCTGTTCCTTTGGTCCTCTTCTTAGGGGACTGGGGAGTCAGGGAGGGGCAGAGTTGGGGAGATGATTGCCGGTATGAAAGGAGATAACCACGAGCATGCGTGGCCCTGGAAGGCCTTGACTCCAAGGCGGGTGGGGAGGGAGCAACAGAAACCAAGTCAGCTCCCAGAAGGACATTGAGCAAAGTCCTCTGAAAGTGAAGGGAGCAAAGTGAAGGGAGGAGCTTCTTTAGGGATGGGGCGCATTGCGTGCAGGTTACACTCACCGCTTGCTGTTCTTGTGTATATTTATTAAAACGTCCATCTTCTCATCCATATCCTTCTGCATTTCCTTTGAGAGAGAATTCCAAGCTAGACTCGGGACCGAGAAGGGCTTTGGAAACCCCTTCCTCCTGCCTCACTCTGCGCACTCCTCAGAGATCACCGCAGCATCTTACTTCCTCAAGGACCTGCCCTGGTCCTGGGTGAGGTGGCTCATGAGATGTACACGTCACGTGCCACCTCTCCTTTCCCCTCCCCCACGCCATGGGCAGCGTTATTAAGGGTTTGTCCAAAGTCCCTACGCGTGGCCGAGGCCAGGATCTGTCTCACCTCATCTCACACTTGAATGAAACTTGTATCTGCTTTGGTTCAATGCTTACAAAAACATGGAACCAAGAAACCCAGTCTTGTGACCCCCAAAGACACTTCTGACTCCAGTATTTTGACCCTTGCCATGCACCTAGATCTTGTGTGTTTGTGTTCGTTTCATCTTTTACCCAGTTCTTGGCAGAAATGGTCAACACCAAATAAAACGGACAGTACCTCAAGTGGCATCTCAGCGTTATTATTTACTAAGAACTGAAAGAATAATAAAAATCTTCTTGGGAAAATTTAGAGCTACAAAATGTGACCTGGAAAAACCAGATAGAAGAAGGAGGCGCACGGAAATTCTAGGCTGGCAGATATTATCATTGACGGTGTCTGTTAAGGAAAAAAACAGCGTTGGCTGGACCGTCACAAAATATAAATATAAAATAAGGAGTTCCTATTGTGGCTCAGCAGTAAGGAACCCAATTAGCATCCATGAGGACAGGGGTTCAATCCCTGGCCTCGCTCAGTGGGTTAAGGAACTGGCGTTGTCATGAGCTGTGGTGTAGGTTGGAGACAGGACTCAGATCCAGCATTGCTGTGGCTGCGTCATAGGTTGGGAGCTTCCCCTAGCTGGCAACTTCCATATGCTGTGGGTGCAGCCCTAACAAAACAAAGTAAATAAATAACTTGCCTCAAGGAAAACCATTTTAACCAAAAATGAAAGATTTGGGAAAGAGCTCACTGATCTGTGGTAGAAATTGATCAAGGAGTTACACCATCAGGATGGAAATGATTTTTAAAAATACCTTCTTGAAATGCATTTTTAAATGTTTGTATAAATTTCGAATAAAGTATTTGTAGTCATAAACAACGGCAAAACATCCTTGAATTCAAAATGCCCCAAGGTCCAAAACATCAGAATCATAGTGTCCCACATTCTTAAAAGTCTCACCATCACTTCAAACTCCTCATAGTCCAAACTGACCTCATTTTCTCTTCTAAACTAGCTGTTTCCCAACTGTCCTTGTCACTGTCACCACTCTCTTCTAATCATCCTGATTAAAACTTCTGCCGTATATAAAAGGACCAGGAATTCCATTGTGGCTCAATGGTAATGCACCCGAATAGTATCCACAAGGATGCGGGTTCAATCCCTGGCCTCACTCAGTGGGTTAAGGATCCGGTGTTGCCATGAGCTGTGGTGCAGGTCACAGACGCAACTTGGATCCCACATTGCTGTGGCTGGGGCGTAGGCTGGCAGCTGCAGCTCTGATTTGATCCCTAGCCTGGGAACCTCCATATACCGCGGGTTCGGCGCTAAAACAAGACCTACTATATAGCACAGGGAACTATACTCTGTACTCTGTAATAACCTATATGGGAAAGGAATCCAAAAAAGATTGGATACATGTACAAGTATAACCGAATCACTTTACTGCACATCTGAAACTAACACGACATTGTATCAACTACATACTCCAATATAAAATTTAAAAATTAAAAAAAAAAAAAACCTTTGGTGTCATCATGGATGCTTGCCTCTCCCTTCATTCCTTAACTAGATCAAGGGCCAAGAATGTTATTTTTCCTGTGATGGATCTTTCAGATTGACCCTTTCCCTTCTGCTGCTACACCTGTTCCAGCTTTCTTCACCTTGATGGGGACGCGGCTTGCTGTCTGATACTGTGGCTGCTGTCGGCGCCCCCTTGCTCCCCCGGCGCCCCCGGGCCACCTTGCAAGCAGCTGCCAGCTCAGCTTTCTGAAGTGCTGCTCCTAGCATGTTCTTTGATTAAGAATCTCCAGAGGCCTCTTCCTGCTTACACAACCAAGTCCCGACCTGCCTGCCCGTCTTTCAAAAGCCTTCATTATCCGCTGCCTTTGTGCTCAGGCCATTTGATTCTCCCTGTTTCCCCGAATGATCCCCCTTTTATGACGGATCTCCCCACGGACCGTGATCTGCTTCGCGTTCATCCTGCTTCCATGCTGTGTGCAAGCTGTTTCCATGCCCAAAATAGCCTCCTTTGTGCCTTCTGATACCCAGTCCTGCCTGCCCACTAACAAAACACTTACTGTGTTTGCATTTTAATATAGAAATAATATCTGCCCTCTGTAGAAAATTTGGGCAATATAAAGGAATGTAAAAGAAAAACTAGTCTCATCACCCAGAAAGGACTACTATCAACCCTTTGGGGATATTTCTTTCTGGTCTTTTTTTGATATAGGTTTTATCTACTTTTTTTGCCACCTAGTTGAAATCAGCATGTATATATTACTTGTATTGTGGGGTTTTTTTTTGTTTTTTTTTTTACTTCTCATTGTAAGCATTCTTTCTAAACATTGTTTCCGTAGTTATATACGGCTATATCATAATTTATCTGGCTATTCCTCTACTGCTAAAAATGGATGTTGTTTATAATTTTTTGCTATTATAAATAATCCTGTGATGAACATCTTTTTACATATACTCTTCTGGCATTTTTGTTATTCTCATGGGTTAAATTCTGAGAAGTGGAATTGCTAAGTCTAGGAGTTCTTATATTTTTAATCCTTACTGTCTAATTCCTTCTCAGTTTTATCCAAACTTGCACTTCAATCAGCAGTATAAAAGCATTCCTATCATGCTTTATAAATTCAAACTTGGCTTATTTTGGAGTTTCCGTCGTGGCGCAGTGGAAACGAATCTGACTAGGAACCACGAAGTTGTGGGTTCGATCCCTGGCCTCGCTCAGTGGGTTAAGGATCCAGCGTTGCCCGTGAGCTGTGGTGTAGGTCGCAGATGCGGCTCAGATCCTGCGTTGCTGTGGCTGTGGTGTAGGCTGGTGGCTGTAGCTTCGATTCGACCCCTAGCCTGGGAACCTCCATATGCCACCAGTGTGGCCCTAAAAAGAAAAACAAACAAACAAACAAACAAACAAACTTGGCTTATTTTAATGTAGCAATTATCTAAGCATCATTTTTATTTGCATTTATGTAATTATTCATGAGGCAAGGCTTTTTAATATATTTATCCCTTTTTTAGGCCTATTCTCCTCTATGGATTGTTCACACATAACTTTTGCCCATTTTCCTCTTTGGTTCTTACTGATTTCATATGCTACAGATAAAAAACCTTCTGTCTATGTCTACCATGTGAAAAATTGCTTATCCAAAACTTTTACTCACTTTTTCATTCTGTGTAGTGTTTTTCTGCTTTAATTTAAATTTTTCTGTATTATTAAACACATCAATATTTCCTTTACGATTTCTTCCACTGTATTTATATTTAGACCAGTCTATATTATATAAATATAAATCTATATTTAGATCCAGTTAAGTACAATGTCTTATTTTTATTTTTTTTAATTCACTTCACAATTTCAGTTCACAGTGTTAATGGAATTGAGTTTTTTCCTCAAATATTCAAGCAATGTTCTTAATAATCCCTTCTCACGAACAGTTAAAAAAATCATCTTTAGGCATTCCTATCGTGGTTCAGTGGAAACAAATTTGACCAGCATCTGTGAGGATGCAGGTTCAATCCCTGGCCTCCTTTAGTGGGTTAAGGATCCGGCATTGCCATAAGCTATGGTGTAGGTTCTAGATGCGGCTCGGATCTGGCATGGTTGTGGCTATGGTGTAGACCAGTGGCTACAGCTCCGATTCAACCCCTAGCCTGGGAACCTCCATATGCCATGGGTGCAGACCTAAAAAGACAAAAAAAAATCATCTTTATTATATTTTAAATATTATAGAGCTGTGGCACCCAACTTTGAGTATAAAATTGAATCTGCTGGGGCTCTAAAAATTACCAGTGCCTGGCCCTCATACTACAAGGTGCAACTGAGGGTGGAGGCACAGATCAAAACCACAGTACAGGTGATTTCCATGTGCAAAGTTGGTAATGGGGTTGGGGACAGGTTAAAGCTACCATGCAGGTAATTCCAATGTGCAGCCAATGTTCATTATTGCTCAAGTGCTAAGGACCTGGTTCTCACCAGGGGCAAGCATCTTACACAGAGTTTTGTTTTGTTTTGTTTTGTTTGTCTTTTTTTAGGGCCTCACAGACACCGCATGGAGGTTCCCAGACTAGGCGTCTGATCAGAGCTACAGCTGCCAGCCTTCACCACAGCCACAGCAACACCAGAACCGAGCCGCATCTGCGACCTACACCACAGCTCACGGCAACACTAGATCCTTAACCCACTGAGCAAGGCCAGGGATCGAACCCGCAACCTCATGGTTCCTAGTTGGATTTGTTTCCCCTGTGCCACAATGGGAACTCCTGAATTACAGAGTTTTAAGCAACTGTGCTTAAAACTTGGAGGTTTTTATTCAGTTCATCTGGACGAGGACCTGGGTCAATGCACTTTAAAAATCTTTCCAAGTGACTCTCAGTGCGTCCCTGGCAGAGAGGCTATTACAGGGTTATCTACCCTGGTTGCCTTCATTTGTCCCATGATCCATGGGCCACACACCTTACTTTGATTATTGTGGCTTTATTAGGAATTTTAATAGCTGGTTGGGTAGTGTCCCTTATAACTCTTGAAAAATGCATAGATAAATGCCTTTGCTTATTTATGCCTCTATAGTGCTTGTTCTCAAACTTCCACCTGGGGAACATGAACAAAACCCAAGAATGCAAGACCCGTCCAGATAGCAGCTGGGCTCTACTTCACTGACAGCCAGTCATCCTTCAGCTTGGTACTTCCTTGTTATTTAATTATTTCTTGCAATAGAGTTTGGGTCTCTTACTAGATTGTAAGCACTGGCAGGGCAGGCTCTGGCATCTCTCTCAATGATTCCTAGTATGTTACTGGCCCAGGGAGGGCAGTCAGTAAATGCTTACCTTCATGATCTCCACAAATTCCTGAAGTTTATCAAAATCCTTGTCCATTACATCCTTTATCTAGAGAGGAAGAAAAGCACAGAGCATGTTATTGCATGGGGAGTTGTCTTCGGGGCATTCTAAGTCAAGGGCTATAGCTGCTCTCTTCAAAGGAGCTGGATAGAGCTTAAGGAATGGACTGATGATGACCTATTAAAGCCACTTACTTCCCAAGAGTCTATGAAGGGAATGGGGAGCATGTACTATGAAGTCACCCCCAGCAGTGGCCTTGGCACAGCTTGGAGTTGGCCACTGCAAGGCTTCCACATGGAGCTCAGACCACAGCATCAATTACACTGCCTCACTCGAGCACTTCCCTTGTTCATAAGTCTGCTATGGGTGATTCCATCAAAGAAACAGGAAGGGAGTTCTTGCTCTGCAGCTTGCTCAGGGGAGGAGGAGAAGAACAATGAAACTGGTCTCCGGATTGGCCCCAAATTCCAGGTCAGCCCCTCTCTGTCACTCGGGTAGTATCGCCCCATCTTTATCAATGAGGCATCTTAGAGAGTCTTTATCATTCCAAAATTGGGTTTAAGCTGCAGACAGGTCATAAAGAGATGACCTAAGCTGTCTGATGTGTAAACCCACTAGGGGATTCAGGTGCAGTTGGTTTGATGCTTTTTCCACACAATTCCTGCTTTCCTTCACTGTGCCAAGTTGGCCATTGCACCGCCTTGAGGCTACCCTTTTCTCAGCCTGTTACCTGTTTGATCTCCTCCATTTTTTCCTTGAGCTCTTCCCTCACCTCCCTGAGTTCATTCTGAGGAAACAAAACAGAAAAGAGATTAAAAAAAAAATGTCTTGGATGGAGAGGAAACTGTCAAAAGGAGGAAGAATCCTGGGGCTCTGCCAAAGAGGACCAGAAGTGGCGGCCCACAGGGATGGAAGATGCTACTGTAAAGAAAACAGGACAGGGGGACACACAGACATTCTGTACCTCCTGATGTGATGCTCTTTGAAAAGCTCATACCTTTCCTTGTCCTCTGTGGTGTGACCACCAAAACCACCCAGCCTAGGTCTGATGGTGAGGAAGCATCAGACAACTTGAATTCAGGGTCATTCTACAAAATAAATGATTTGTAATCCTCAAAAATGACAATGTCGGAGCCCCACTGTGGCACAGGGGGTTAAGGGTTCGATAGCAGTGGCTCGGTTCACTTGGAGGCACAGGTTCAATCCCCAGCCCAGTGCAGTGGCTTAACGATCTGGCTTTGCGGCAGCTGTGGCGCAGGTTGCAGCTGCAGCTTGGATTCCATCCCTGGCCCAGGAACTTGCATAGGCTACAGGTGCAGCCATTAAAAAAAAAGAAAGAAAATGTCCCAAAAGCCAAGGGTGAAGAACTGTTCCAGATGAAAAAAAAACTAAAGAGACATGGAGACTGGATGCAAAATGTGATTCCAGATTGGATCCCAGACCAAAAAAAAATATCTTCTCTTTTGTTAGTTGGAAGACACCAGTGGGATAACTGGTGAAATTAGAATCGGGCCTAAGGTGAGAACTGCATCAAGATTAATTTCCTGATTTTGATCTTTTGGTAGTTGTACTCACATTTTTAGGAAATATATACTGAACTTTGAGAGAAACACGTGCTCACAAATGGTTCAGGAAGTATATTACATAGAAGGGGGGTTGTGGATATGAGAGAGAAAACCACGATAAAATGTCAGCATTGAGGGAATCTGGGTGAAGGGTATCCTGGAACTCACTGTGCCATTTTTGGAAATTTTTCTCTGAAATTATTTTAAAATAAAGAGTTTAAAACACACACACACACAAACAGGAGTTCCCGTTGTGGGTCCGTGGTTAACGAATTGGACTAGGAACCATGAGGTTGCAGGTTCAATCCCTGTCCTTGCTCGGTGGGTTAAGGATCCGGTGTTGGCTGTGAGCTGTGGTGTAGGTCACAGATGCGGCTTGGGTCTCGCATTGCTGTGGCTGTGGTGTAGGCCAGCAGCTACAGCTCTGATTGGACCCCTAGCCAGGGAGCCTCCATATGCTGCGGGTGTGGCCCTAAAAAGACAAAAAAAAAAAAAAAAACCCAAACCTCACACACACACACACACACACACAGAAGGAATGAAGTCCCAGGAGCTGGGGCAGAACCGGAGATGCCCACAATTTATCTGCCTTAGAAGTTGTTCCGTCAGCTCCACCTCTTCACCATACAGATCCAAAGCCCCGCCTCCTGGGCCTGCACCCCTACCTTTAGGTCCTTTGTCCCTCCTGGTTTGGTAAACGGCCCTCCCTGTTTAACTTCTTTGTAGTCATATGTCTGTTGGTTGAATACAGAAACACAACGTGTTGGAAATTGCAGGAGTGGGAGAAATCACCCGAGTCTCTGCCCCTCCCTCCTTCTCCTCTCTCTGGGCTCACCTCGTTCCACGCCCTTCCTTGCCCCGGGGGCCTCAGCTCTGTCCCCTGAACCTCCACGCTCATGCTCATTCCCTCCTCTGGGCCTCTGTGCAAGCACTTCCTCTGCCCACAGTGTATTCCCAGCCCTGGAGCAGCCGGAGCCCCAGCCTTAAGCTCTCAGCTCAAAGACAGGGCTTTTCTGAGCCCCTCGCTAGAACAGCTGCCCCATCACAAGTTTTAATTCTCAGCATCGTAGGTACCACTTCTGATTTTTTCCTTATTTATGTATGCATCTGCTTCGTTTCTATGAGAGCAGAGAGCTTGTCTCTCTCTCTCTCTCAATCCGCCAGCACCTGGGACAAGTCTTGGCCACCAGGAACAGCAAATGACCCCTGACTCCAAGTCACCTCCCCATGGGTCTCAGGACTGGCTGCCGGCATAGCCTCAAAAAAGCTTCTTACTTTGATCGGCTCTGGTTTCAATTCCAGGCAAACTGCCTTGTAGTTCTTGCTCTGCAGAGAGAGAGGAGGTTGGGGTTCAGTCTGCCAGGCGGCAGGATTGGGGAGGAACCCCCTCCCCCAACCCTGCCTGTCCAACTGCACTCAAGCGCAGGCCCCCCCTTACCAACCCCCCAGCACCTGAGCTAAGACAGCTCAAGTGCTGTCATGGTCTACTTCTCTTACAAGCAACACCTGCCCGTTCAGCAGGATGCCCACTCCTTGCTGGCAGGGCTGGCAGGGAAGCCCTTTAAGGTAATGAAGCCAGCTAAGCATTATTTTAGGAGCACTGGCTTTGGCGGTAGACAGATTTGAATTCTAGTCTCCATGGGCCTTCTCCCTGGCTGTGTCAACTTAGGCAAGTTATTTCGTCTCTCTGAGCCTCTGTTTCTGCATCTGTACATTGTGGGTGAATTCACTTTATCTCATGAGGTTCTCATGCGCCTTAAACATGCAAGTCAGGTGTGAGCTTGGTCCAGGGTCATGGCTCCCAGAATGGCTGAGTCTTCGGGTGGGACATTTCAGTGCCCCTGGTCTCAGGGGGAGTCCTTCCCACCCTCCTTCCAGGCTGAGAGGCCCCTTCATGCTAAGAAGGAGAAACTGCTGTACAGCACAGGGAACTATGTTCAATCACTTGTGATGGAACACGATGGAAGGTAACATGAGAGTGTGTGTACAGATGTATGACTGGGTCATTTCCTGTACAGCAGAAATTGGCAGAATGTAAATCAACTATAATAAAAAATTTGCTTCAATAATAACCTTTGAAGATTCTGATCACAACAGGGGAACCCGTCAGACAAAAAATATCCACAACTTGGTTATAAGAGATTACCGAGTATTCTTGTAGTGCAGGGCTGGGTTTATTTACTGGTAATTATCAACCTCTAGGGGCACTGATAAACTTATAGAATTTTGCCTGGTGGAGATATAAACAATTTATATCCAGGAGATGAGATAACCCTAAATAGTCTACTTTATGGATTTGTTGGATATTAGCTAATTTTGTATTTTACTTAGCAATGTGTCAAATTCTATATCTCTATGTTTGTCTCTATTTCTACATATATACTTAAATAATTTCTAAACTGTAACATGGTACCGCTTCCTTTTTTTGTTTGTTTTGCTTTTTTTAGGGCTGCACCTGCGGCACATGGAAGTTCCGAGGCTAGGGGTCAAATTAGGTCTACAGCTGCTGGCCTACACCACAGCCACAGCAACAAAGGATCTGAGCCACATCTGTGCTACATTCGAGCTCACAGCAATGCTGGATCCCCGACCCACTGAGCAAGGCCAGGGATCGAACCCGAATCTTCATGGATACCGGTTAGGTTCATTACCACTGAGCCACAGTGGGAACTCTGGCTGCTTCCATTTTTCAATAGTGAATTAAATATCTACTCTGACCAATGTTAAAAAAAAGAGAGAGAGAGAGAGAAAGAAAGAAAAGCCAAGATTCGCAGGGGGCTCTCTGTACCCCACACCCCCACATCTCCATACACTGGGAGCGCAGAGGCCCCACGTGGCCCAGCAGTGTTTCTCTTTTACCAGATTTTTCTTCAGTTCTGCCCTCTTGGCCGACATGGTGGAGGCGGCCAGAGTGTTCAACTTCCCAGCCTCCGCACAACGGGCCCCCGTGACCAGGCCACTGTCCCGTGCAGGTTACTGGCCAAGGTGAGGGCAGGATGACTGCCTCTCTGGGTGCGGAACAGCTGAGGTCACAATGCCCAGGACCTACACACTGGCTCAGCGTGTCACTGCAGCTTTGAGCCTGGGAGTGGCTCAGCCCCTGAGAAGAGGACCTCAGGCCAGGTTCCCAAGCCACGAAGTCTCCCTCCTCCCAGCGGGAGAGGGGCTCTCCTGCAAGCTCACCCCCAAGGGCCATGGCCTGTGGGTCCAAGCACAAGGCACACTGCCCAAGGGGCAAACCCTGCCGGCTGCTCCCCTGGCAGGACCCACCCAGGGACCAGGAGGAGGTATCTGCCCTTGACAAAGAGTCTCCCCAGGATCCCACACGCACGTGCCCTCCCGACCCTCCCTGAAGTCTCTTGGGTTCAGGTGCACATGATGTGCAGACCCAGGGCTCTCTGTGTGGGTGGAAGGGTGCCGATCTCGGCAGGATGGCATCGGATGCCCTGGCCTGACCACACAGCAGGCCCTGTCCCCTCCCCCGCTACCCACTCCATTCTCGGCTCCTGGTTTGCCTATCATCCTAGTAGCGCCCTGGAGCAAGAAGCAACACGTGGACACTGCTGTTGGTGAGAAGGGCAGATGACAGGCAGGGAAGAATCCCGAGGCCACTCTCAGGGTGGCTGTGATATCTGCTTCAAGAGTCCAAGACGTGCAGCCTCCCCTGGGACCTAAAATCATTCAGCATCGAATTAGCAAGGCCCTATTCTCTTTCCTCTTATCCCTGGGCCTGCCTTCTTTCCTCTCATTTCAGCTACTAGTTGCTACGGAAAAGCCAACTTGGAAACTCCTGGAACAGACAGACGCTCACCCTCCCATGTCCTACACCTGTGCCTGCCTTTCCCAGAGGCCCTGAGCTCTGGAGCTTCCTCGGAGTCGCTTGAAACATTTCTGATGCGTTTCCTCAGGGAGGTTGTTTGCTTGTTTTGCTTTTTAAGGCCAAACTTGCGGCATATGGAAGATCCCAGGCTAGGGGTCTAATTGGAACTATAGCTGCCAGCCTATGCCAGAGCCACAGCAACTCAGATTCCGAGCTGCATCTGCAACATACACTGCAGCTCACAGCAACACTGGATCCTTAACCCATCGAGCGAGGCCAGGGATTGCACCCGCATCCTCATGGATCCTAGTCGGGTTCATTAACTGCTGCACCACAAAGGGAACTCCTCCTCGGGGGTTATTTTGCAGCTGCCATGCTAGCAACAGCCCTCAATCTCACCCCATTGCAACCAAAGAAGAATATCTGTCTCTGTTCCCTCCGGGAGAAGAAGGGAGGGAGGAGAAGGGAGCTTCCCAGGCCTCTTTCTCCATCCTAAGTGCTGAGTTGGAACGTTAGACTCCCTTAACCACGATGCTCAGTCTTCCTTCCCAGATCTGCCAGCCGCCTGGCCGGAGGGACCCTTCCCCACAGGTCTCCAAAGATCCCACTGGCTTGAGCAGGAAACTACAGTGAACATGCCTGCCTCCTCCTCAGCTTTTACCAGCCCTGTGAAAATGGGCACCGTCTCCTCCTTGGTTGAGGTCGGGCGCCTCCTGGACCTGCAGCCAAGTCTCCTTTGCTTGGCTGAGCAGGTGTTAAATGAGCCTCCTTCTGGCCAAGCATGTCACCTGAGCCCCCTGGCCTATAGATCAGGGAACTGGGTGTAACAGAAATCAAGGTCTCACTGTGAAACTGCCTTAGAAAGTAGTAAATTACACACACACACACACACACACACACACACACACACACACACAGACCCATCATCATTATCATCACCATCTGGACAGAAGTCGAACAGGCCAGGCTTGTGCTTTCATAGAGTACTTAAAATCCCTGTCCCCATATACCTCTTTGTTGTCATCAGGACTGTTCTGGAAGGGCTGGGAATATGTTTAATGAACCCAAATAAACTAGTCTGTTATTCTCTAAGATTTTGCAACTGCTTGAGGCCCTATGGAAGCAGCGCTGGGCTGTGACTATCCCTGTGGTATAACCTTGGTACATGCAGGCCATAGGCCATTCATTCTTACCTGGAGAAGGCCAGACACACCTTCCCTAACCCCCCCTTCATGGCAAGATCTCCATGCTCCCGGCCCTGGGCCAGACCAGGGCCAGGAACATGAAGCCCTTCCACATTCCAAAGGCGTTCGAAAGAGGAGACGTTCCCCCGGAGAGAAAGAAGCAGTCCCGTGGCTCTTTTCTCCAAGCTGATGGCATTTGGTTTGCCTTTTTTCTTTTTTCTTGTTAGGTTGCACTCTCGGCATATGGACGTTCCTGGGCCAGAGATCAAACCTGTGCCTCAGCAGTGACCTGAGCCACAGCAGAGACAACACTGGATCTTTAACCCACGGGCCCACATCAAGAATGCGGGGATTCCTTTTTTTTTTTTTACAAGGGTCCTAGGGTTTGGCTTTCATGAAGACAGTATAGTGGGGAGAGGAGGAGCAGGGGAAGAGGAGAGTCAAAGTGGCCTTGGGCCGCTGCATTTGGCCTTTTGTGAAGCCAGGGGTACAAAGCTCCAGGGTCTGGCCTGCGCTGAAGCCTGGGCTCAGCTAGGATACACGCCTGGCCCCAGAGAAGGGACAAGAAGGTCACCTGTGCTGAGGGGCCTATGTAGCTACAGGGGACCAGGGTTCTAAAGCCCTTTGATTCATACAGGGGCCCAGAATCCTGACGGCCCTGGTCTCTGATCAACCTAGCATGACACAGCTCACCACGCATGATCTAGGTGGTGCGTTCATCAAACACCAGCTGACACACTGCAAGGTTGGGGGCTGCCTTCCACCAGGGGTGTGGTCCCGTTCCCGACCCCAAGGGACCCATCACAGGACTTCTGTCTGATTGGTTTCCACATTGTCCCGGGGAAGTGATTTACAGACACCTCACCTCTGCGCTGCGCGGTGTGCAGATATCTTTTCTCACTGACACACTGGTGACTCTGCAATTTCTGATCATTTCTATAAATAGCCTATCAGACCTTGGCTAGAATCTTAATCCTATTATATGGCTTCTATGGAAAAATTACATCCAGTTTCTAGCCTGTGAACTTCTAGGACCTCTATCCCAGGAACAAAACGTAATATTCTCCACCATCAATGGTAAATCTCCAGCTACTTCAATACAGCTAATGAGAAGTGAAAAGTCAGGCTTTGTTTGAGGATCATAGGCTTGTTTCCCCTGTGTGCTCACTGTGACAGGGATGTATTTGCCAGGGCCTCCCAGTACTCAGGGGACCCTGGTACTGTGCCCATGGCCGACTGTTCAGAGCAGCCTGCTGGGCGAGAGAAAGCAATGTCCCCTGTCAGCGGTCCCCCTGCTCTTGCCAAATGTGGCTCCTGGGTCTCCTTACTTGGCTGGTGTCCCTTTACCCTTGGATGGAGTCCAAATAGAGGCTGGCAGTCATCCTGCTGCCTCTTTCGGGTTCCCTGCTCCAAAGCCCTACTCTTGCTACCACCGTTCCCAGACTCCGCTCCACCTCTGACACCCCCAGATCCTCTTCTATCACCAAAGGGATAAAGCTGGGGCAACAGCCTCTTTTTTGCTTTTTTCTATTTAGGGCCGCACCTGCAGCATGTGGAAGTTCCCAGGCTAGGGGTCAAATGGGAGCGGCAGCTGCCAGACTACACCACAGCTGCAGCAACGCCAGATCTGCGCCTCATCTGCAGCCTGCAGCAATGCCAGATCCTTAACCCACTGAGCCAGGCCAGGGATCAAACCTGCATTCTCATGGGTACTAGTCGGGATCTTAACCCACTGAGCCACAATGGGAACTCTAATGGCCTCTTTGGATCACGCTTGTTGAGGTCTCTGACTGCCTGGCATCTGAGGAGGATCAGTCCTGGGAGAAGCCTGCATCCCTCCCTCTCTCATTTCTTTGGCTACAACGAACCACAAGGCCACGGCTAACCTGAAAGGAGCCTGGGATGTGTGGCCAAGTTTCTCCCAAGAAGAAGAAATCAATTGAAGGAGCCCGTAACCAGTCTCTGTGACACTTTCCTAGTGCGTCTCATCTTTCCCACTTCTCTTTAACAAGTTCTCGCGTGAGAAAACCTGGTTTAGGGTTGTTTTGGGTGCAATCGTAGCTGACCAGGTCTGCAAGGGAAGATTCTACCAGGTTCTCGAGCTGAGATGACATCTCCCAGCATACGCGCAACTGGCCGAGTTCCGGTCAGGGATTTCCTCTTTGTACCGAATGGCCAGTGGGCTGGATGTTGAGACAGAGCTGGTGAAAATGATCCTGCTTGTCCAAGGCTCTGCAGTCCAAGAGTTCCAGTCCCAGTCTATCCCAGTCCCATTCTGCAGATGCCCCAGCACACCTCCCTCCCTGCCTGCAGGCATCAGAAGAGGGGTCTGGAGCTTCTCTGGAAGTTCTAAGCTCTCTGAGTAGCACTGGGGTCTGACCAAGATGCCCGATCTTTGCCCACCCCTTCCCTGGGGGTCGGGGTGGGTCCTGCTGCTGTCCTCTCGTCTGATCATCCCTAACCTGGTTTGGATGAACATTGTGTTTAGCCCCTGAACATGAACCTTGCCTAGGAATGCCTACTGCTCAGCCCCCCCCCCCCCACCAGACATGGACACCAACCCAGCATGGACCAGAACCTGGACACACTGGCCACTGGTTGGCTTCCTGTAAGGTCCGCCTGCCTGGTGCCTTTTCCACATCTGACTCACTTCCTTCTCTTGGCCATTCCACCCCTGGGATCATTAGCATCTCAGAGCTGAGTCCACATGAAGCATGGCCCAGAAGGTGTGACTCTTCTTCCCTCAGTAGGAGTTCCAGGCCTCAAGCAGGGGAAGGCATCTCTTCTTGGAGCTCTGGGTGGTGATTAAGCCAGCCCGGGGTCACGTGGAGAGGTCAGCGGGCTGGAGAAGGCTGCTTACAGCCGTCTCCAAACAGGGGAGCCAGGCACAGATTCTGAGAGCCGCGGTGGAGGCAGTCACGGTGGGAAGGGCTCCTGCCAAGGGCAACCAGACTAGACCAGCCTGGGAGGCTCTTGCTGGTGGCTGAGTTGTGAGGGGAGGAAGACTTGGGGCATGCAAAGCCTGAGAATTTAGCAGTTTCTAGAGGTCTGCTTCTTCCTTCCTGTTACAGGTCTGAGTTCTGAACAGGGCTGGGCTGTCTTCCCTTGTTGGCAAAAAGCCTTCTGTAGGATACACATAAACAGGCTGCTTGTTTTCTGGATCTTGAATTCAATGGAGCCCAGGTTCCTTTGCAGTTCATGCCAAGATACTTGGCTGTTCTGGTTTAGTTTATCTTTAACAAACCTAGGACCCCCATTCATCCAGATCCATCCACTTGGACAGGCAGCACACATCCATGGCTTTTGTTTAGCTCCCAGGCTCACGGTGGGGAAGTTCTGCAGAGGCCTCCTGTCTGCTGGTGTGGGTAGAGCAAAGCATGGGTTCTGAATGGCAGGTTCTCTGATGTAGGGCTGAACGCTGTGCTGGAAGCTGGGAGTCCAGCCTTTTTCTCCAGCCCTCCCAACATTTAAACCAGCTAATGTGGTTCCTTTTTTCCAACTAAGAAGCTGACTGATGGACGGAGATTCCCACTAGTTGCAGCTAATTGTATATCTTGGGAAACTTTGGAAATTGTCAGTCTTTGTGCAGCAGTAAGTCGTGGCTGATGTTTCATGAGCACATGTCCTAGGGAACTGTTGGGACGTCTCTTTGGAGACACCTCATGGATTCTTGGGTTGGTCATTTTAAATAGTAGCCGTGGGAGTTCCCGTTGTAGCTGAGCAGGTTACAAACCCGACTGGTATCCATGAGGATGTGAGTTCAAACCCTGGCCCTAGTCAGCAGCTTAAGGATCTGGCGTTGCTGTGAGGTGTGGTGTAGGTTGCAGATGTGGCTTGGATCTGGCGTTGCTGTGGCTGTGGTGTAGGCTGGCTGCTACAGCTCTGATATGACCCGTAGCCTGGGAACCTCCATATGCTGCAGGTGCGGCCCTAAAAAGACACACACACACAAAAGTGGCTGTGATAAATGGGGCTCTCATACCTTACTTACTCATGACTGGGTTTTTTGTTACCATATATTGTGCAGATACTATTTTTGGCATCAAGACACCGCAGATGATGGGCTTTTCCTCACAAGAGGTCAATGGCTCATCACCCTGTATGGACATTCTGTGGGGAGCACATTCTCCAGCAGGCTCAGGAGATGGAACCCACAAGCCCATGGGTCCCACCCTGGCCCCCCCTTCTTCCTCGGGGCCACCAGCCGCCCCCTTGCTCGTCCTTCTCCTCTTCTCCATGAGGCTCTGGGGTGTCCCTTGTTCACATGACAGACAAACACTTTGAGAAGAATGTTCTGGGCCCTAGAATCTCACTCGAAGTTGAGGAGGGACATAAATGACACTGCTCCTTTGGGTGGAAAAACTCAAAGGAAAATACTCACTGGGAAAGACAGCTTGGATGGAACTGAACACTGAAACAGGTGTCAACAGACAAATGTAATCCCCACCTTATCAGCAAGCAAAGGATGTTACAGCCATCAAGCCATCACATTACAGCTGCCCTAAGGGTGAGTCCAGAGGGAGCTCAGGACAGAGGTGGGAAGCCTGCCATCAAGCCATCAACCACTGCTGCCACCTCCAATGGGGCACCCTGTGGAGACACAGGATGGGCAAACCCAGGATACCGGTCCCAGGTAGCTGAGATGCATATCAAAGGAAGGATTTCAGTGAGCCTGGACTCTAGCATCTTCCCATACAGAGAAAAGTGCTAAACTCATTAACCTGAGAACTATAGATCAGTGGAACAGGATAGAAAGCCCAGAATTGAACCCACACAGCTATAGTCATCTAATCTATGACAAGGGAGGCAAGAATATACAATGGAGAAAAGACAGCCTGTTCAATAAGTGGTGCTGGGAAAACTGGACAGCCACATGGAAAAGAATGAAATTAGAACACTCCCTAACACCATACACAAAAATAAACTCCAAATGGATTAAAGACCTAGATATAAGACCAGACACTATAAAACTCTTAGAGGAAAACATAGGCCAAACACTCTCTGACATAAACGACAGCAACCTCTTCTCAGATCCACCTCTTAGAGTAATGACAGTAAAAACAAAAATAAGCAAATGGGACCTACTCAAACTTAAAAGTTTCTGCACAGCAGAGGAAACCCTAAACAAAACGAAAAGACAACCCACAGAATGGGAGAAAATCTTTGCAAATGAATCAACTGACAAGGGATTAATCTCTAAAATCTATAAACACCTCCTACAGCTCAATATTAAAAAAAAAAATAACCCCATCAAAAAATGGGCAGAAGATCTAAACAGACAGTTCTCCAAAGATGACTTACAGATGGCCAAAAAACACATGAAAAGATGTTCAATATCACTCATTATTAGAGAAATGCCAATCAAAACCACTATGAGGTACCACCTTATACCAGCCAGAATGGCCATCATCAAAACATCTACAAACAATAAGTGCTGGAGAGGGTGTGGAGAAAAAGGAACCCTAGTACACTGTTGGTGGGATTGTCAATTGGTGCAACCACTGTGGAAAGCAGTATGGAGATTCCTCAGAAAACTAAACATAGAACTACCCTTTGATTCAGCAATCCCACTCCTGGGGCATCTACCTAGAGAAAACCACGACTCGCAAAGACACATGTACTCCGATTTTCACTGCAGCACTCTTTTCAATAGCAAGACATGGAAACAACCTAAATGTCCATTGACAGAGGAGTGGATCAAGAAGAAGTGGTACATATACACAATGGAATATTACTCAGCCATTAAAAGTAACAAAATAATGGCAATTGTAGCAACATGGAGGGACCTAGAAATTATCATGCTAAGTGAGGTCAGTCAGACAATGAGTCACCAACATCAAATTCTGTCACCGACATGTGGAACCTAAAAAAAGGACAGAATGAACTTCTTTGCAGAACAGATACTGAAGCACAGAATTTGCAAAACTTATGGTTTCCAAATGAGATGGGTTGTGGGGTGGGGGGATGCACTGAGGGTTTGGGGTGGAAATGCCTTAAAATTTGTTTGTGATGATTGTTGTATACTTATAAATGTAATAAAATTCATTAAGTAATAAAAAATAAAAACAAATGATTAAATATATTATCATTCAAAAAAATGGTTTTCTTTAATTAACACTAATTTGGTCTTTGTGGCAAAAACTGCTATATATCCTGGCTTCTCCTTTACCTCTTCCAAGCTGAGAGGCTGTGTCCTGGGCTTAAGTCCTCAGTTTTGTCCCCCAAATAAACCATAATTTTCAGCTTTTAGTTTGTGCACTGTTTTGTTTTTATTTTCAGTCAACACAGGACACGGTCCTTTGCCAAGCCCTCTAAACAAAACCATTCATTTATTTCTATCTAATTCTTGATTTAAACAAAGTAACCCCCTCTGGTGCCCCTACCCTTCGGAAAACGATGACAGTAACAATCCAGGCAGTGAGTGTGAATCTCAGGGCCTGCCTGGGTCTCAGTCCTACCGTCACTGGCAGGTTACCCTTATCCAGGCTCAGGGCCAGGCTGGGTCTTAGCAAGCAGCTCTGGGTCACTATTCAGGGGACTCCACCTCGAGTCCCTGTTTGTGCCACACACGTTCCCTGAGCCCTGACTACGTGCCAAGCACTCTGCAGTGCAGTGGTTAACGAATCCGACTAGGAACCATGAGGTTGCGGGTTCGGTCCCTGCCCTTGCTCAGTGGGTTAAGGATCCGGCGTTGCCATGAGCTGTGGTGTAGGTTGCAGACGTGGCTCGGATCGCGGGAGCGGCCCAAGAAATGGAAAAAAAGAAAAAAGAAAAAAAAAGACATGGCCCTGGCCCCTAGGAACTCATCATGGATGGAGCCGACAGGGGCTTCCATAGAGTCAAGCTTAAAATACAGTAAGTGGGCCCAGGGTGCTGAAGGAGCCCAGAGGTGGGGCATGGCCCAGTCCGTGGAGCTGGTTCCCTGCCATGTTCTTTGGACCTCATTCCTGGCCCTGGGAGCTTCCTAGTACCCTTTACGTTAGACCGTTTCTTCTCCAAACCAAGCACGGGGGGGCAGGGAAGGTCATACTACCTGCCACGTGCCAGACCTCCCCCTCACCAGTGCCTAGCCGGATCTCTGAAGATGACACGCTCCCTCCACTCCTCCGTGGGACCACCCGCCTCTACTCTGGGCCTGAATGGGAGGGTTCACCTGAAGCAGGTGACAGGCCTCACCTATGTCAGCCTCTCCCCCTTGACACTGGAATATCACATGGGTCTTCCTTTCAGCAGAGAGAGGCTAGCCTGTCCCAGCAGGTGTGCTGCAGACCAAGGCAGCCTTCTCTGCCTGCTCTAGCTGGTGCGCGTTCACCTTTACCTGGCCTTGTCACCACCCACGGCCCATAGAGCTGGACTTGCATTTCACCTTCCTCTCACAATGTGGAGTAAGGAGATGTCCTCTGAGCCGAGTGTCAGGCTGACACTTCAGCATGTTGTGGTGGCTGCAGGCAACACACGCCTGGCCTCAGGGGTCCTGCGGGTTCCTGCCTCGGGAAATAGTGGGGTACGCATTGATGAAACAACCCTCTGGTTGGGGGCAGGGATCTCCCTCAGCTCTCGGGACTCAGAGAATTGGAAAAACGGAAGCCCCGAGGTCCACACGAAGGAGACTTGGCAGTGCCAGCCTGGGGTCAATGGGATTCCTCTTGCTGACCCCAGTCAGTTACCTGACCTGGCCTCCACCCTGCTGCTTCCTGCCACCCCCACCCCCCACCACCCCGCATTCCATGGGCCTTCTATTCTGCCTTCCACTCAGTTACTAGTGTAAGTCAGTGTCCTCCAGAGAAACAGCATCAATAGCATATCTATCTATCATCTATCGATCGATCGATCACCTATCAAGAGATTGGTTTTGAGGACTGGCTCACGTGATGACAGAGGCTGAGACGTCCCACCATCTGCCCTCTGCAGCTGCAGACCCAGGAGAGCCAATGGTGGCAGTTTCCATCCAAGTAGAGAAGCCTGAAGTCCCAGCTCTAAAACAGGCAGAGAAAGAATTATTTCCTGCCTTTTATCCTACCCAGGCCTCCAATAGAAAGGATGGGCCCCACCCACCCATAGGGAGGGCGGTTTGGCCTGACTGGTGGACCTATTCAAATGTTAACCTCATCCCCAGCAGCCTCGAAGACACACCCAGAATAATGTTTAAACATATACAGTAGGTCATTGAATGTAGGGGTCCATTTACATGTGTGTTTTAGGTTTGTTTTTTTTTTTTCCTTTCTTGTGTTGCCTTGCCTGCAGCCAGGGTCCAACTCCAGCCACAGCAGTGACAATGCTGAGTCCCCAACCACTACACCACCAGGGACCTCCTTGGATCTTTTTCAGTAGTAAATGCTACAGTACTATACGATCATATAGCTGGGCCATATGGCCAGCATGCTTTTTGTTTTTTAATTTTATTTTATTTTTCTGCCTTTTTTCTTTTGAGGGCCACACGCACAGCATAGGGAGGTTCCCAGGCTAGGGGTCTAATTAAAGCTGTAGCCACTGGCCTACACCACAGCCACAGCAATGCTGGATCCAAGCTGCGTCTGCAACCTACACCACAGCTCACAGCAACGCCAGATCCTTAACCCACTGAGCAAGGCCAGGGATCGAACCCACAACCTCATGGTTCCTAGTCAGGTTCGTTCACCACTGAGCCACGACGGGAACTCCGAGCCAGCACATTTGACCTCCTCCCCAGGCCACCTCAGCTGCAGGGCGAGGACCCACCACCATCCTCCCCTGGGGGGAGGTGTGAAAAATTTAGGCATCACTCGTGTCCGCATTTGCCACTTGACCTTTGTGGAACTGGGGCTAAAGGAGAGAAAGAGGCAGCCTGCACACCTGCCCGCCTGCCTGCCCGTAGGAGGATATCGCGCACAAGGCAGATGGGGGACTCCATCCCTTTCTCCCTCTTTTTTAAAGTTTTATTGAAAGTCTAGTTGATTTACAAGGTGGCGAGCATTTCTGCTGTACAACAAAGTGATTCAGTCACATAGATACACATATCCATCAGCTCTCAGACTCTGATTCAGTAGCCCTGACGTGAGGCTCGGAATAGCAGCCTTGGGAAACACAGCCTTTATTGGTAGGGAGCCTGGGCTGTAACCTCCTAAGACTGGGCTTCAAATCCCAGGTCCTCTCCATCCTGGTTGACCTTGGGCATGTTTCTTAACCTCTCTGAACGTGTTTCGTCAATGCAGAAAATGAGATAAGCTTCCTACCTCATAGGGGTTTTGAATGTTCTGTTTCAGAGTTAAATACGGTGAAATGGGTAGGGGTGGGTGCCTGCCTCCTGTGAACCGTAGCTGCTCCAAAGGCCCCTCGTTCCCAGGGACAATGCCTGCCTGTCCTTACTCAGGGCAGCAGTACCAGGGATTCCTCTTTTTAACGTATAGCCCCCCCCACCCCCGCCCCAGGGCTGGGACTGTGCTGGGTGGGGGCAGGGGTCAGGAAGATTTAGCTGACATAGGTATACCCAGGCACATGTGGTGTGCACCCAGCTAACTTTCTCCTCCTGGGATCCCCCACTTCACAACTAAAATGAAATAAATATCGAAAGGAAATCAATAATGAATCTATGCAGGAATTCCCATTGTGGCCCAGTGGTGAACGAACCGGACTAGTGTCCATGAGGATGTGGGTTCGATCCCTGACCTTGCTCAGTGGTTAAGGACCTGGTATTGCCATGAGCTGTGGTTCACAGATGTAGTTCTGGCATTGCTGTGGCTGTGGTATAGGCTGGCATCTACAGCTCCGATTCGACCTAGCCTAGGAAATTCCATATGCCATAGGTACAGCCCTAAAAAGACAAAAGACAAAAAAAAAAAAGAGTCTATTCAGTTATTCAAACTACTAAGAGAAGGAAGTAATTGTTGAAGAAAATTACATGAGAACAGATCAAAAATTTCACACAAAAAAGGAGTTCCCTTGTGGTACAGTGGGTTAAGGACCAGATGTTATCAGTGCAGCAGCTCTAGTGGCTGCTGTGGCACGGGTGTGCTCCCTGGCCTAGGAATTTTCACATGCTTCAAGTGCAGCCAAAAAAAAAAAAGTTCACATGTACACATATATCATTATATGAATTTAAAATAATTTAGTAATTTGAGAGATAATATGATCAAAATTGGAGATAATATACATAATAGGTTAATGAAAAGGAAGACAGCCAATTTAGGTGAATCATATTAATTCAGGAAACATTTACTTTTTTCCAATTTTTTTTTGCCTTTTTTTTTTGCAATTTCTTGGGCTGCTCCTGTGGCATATGGAGGTTCCCAGGTTAGGGGTCTAATCAGAGCCATAGCCACCGGCCTATGCCAGAGCCACAGAATTGTGGGATCCAAGCCACATCAGCAACCTACACCACAGCTCACAGCAACGCCAGATCCTTAACCCACTGAGCAAGGCCAGGGATCAAACCAGCAACCTCATGTTTCCTAGTCAGATTTGTTAACCACTGAGCCACGACGGGAACTCCCTTTTTTCCAATTTTTTATGGCAGTAAGATACACAAAAGATTTACCATCTCAACTGTTTTTAAAGGTACAATTCTGTGGTGTTAAGTACATTCGTAATGTTATGCAGCCATCATCACCATCCACCCCCAGAAATCTTTTTCATAAAATGAAAACTCTGTTGGGGGTTTTTTTGGTTTTTGCTTTTTTTAGGGCCACACACGTGGAATATGCAGGTTCCCAGGCTAGGGGTCAAATTGGAGCCAGAGCCACAGCAATGCCACATCTGAGCTGAGTCACAGCCACAGCAACATGGCAACTGAGCCTTGTCTGCAAACTACACCACAGCTCACGGCAACGCCAGATCATTAACCCCACTGAGCAAGGCCAGGGATTGAACCCGAGTCCTCAGGGATGCTAGTCAGATTCATTTCTGCTGAGCCATGATGGGAACTTTTTTTTTTGTTGTTGTCTTTTTGCCTTTTATTGAGCCACTCCCACGGCACATGGAGGTTCCCAGGCTAGGGGTCGAATCGGAGCTGTAGCCACCGGCCTACACCACAGCCACAGCAACGCAGGATCCAAGCCGCGTCTGCAACCCACACCACAGCTCACAGCAACACTGGATCCTTAACCCACTGAGAAAGGCCAGGGAACGATACCGCAACCTCATGGTTCCTAGATGGATTTGTTAACCCCTGTGCCACGACAGGAACTCCTGATGGGAATTTCTAAAATAACTTTTTCAAAAATAAAATAAAGGCAACATTAGGGGTGAGGGTTGCCAGGTGCATGATCAGCTCGTGGACTTTCTTCTGATTGGTTGGTGGAGAAGTAACAGGGTGATGTTTCAGGAATCTTCATCATCATTCTCTAGTTTCAGCTAGTCTGAGGTTCACGTGCTTGTGGTCAGCGTGTACCTGGGTGTGAGGGGTCTTGGCTTCTGCAGAACAACACGAAGCTGTGCATCAGATTGTTCTCCGAATCCCTTCAGGAGGAACTAGCTTCCTGTGACTCTGTTTTAGGATTGAACTATTGTGTAAGCTTTTCTTTGTTTCTATATTCCTTCGCATCTCTAAGTAGTAATTGCTTGAGTCCACTCTTTGGGCTCAAGGGACCACCTAGGAGACGAAAGATTTCTTTTTTTTTTTTTCTTTTTAAACAAAAAAAGAAACGGGGAACTCGGAGGAGATTTGTATCCAGAGGGGCTCTGCAGGGTCCTGCTTGGTTTCACTTTACACAGCAGTCCATTCCCTCCAGCCCCCAACTCCTGGCAACCACTATTCTATTGCGTGACTTTGACTCAGTACCTAATCTAAGTGGAATCATGCACTATTTGTCCTTTTGTGACAGGCTTTTTTCCTCTCAGCATAACGTCCTGTCCTCAAACTGTAGCATGAGTCAAAATTTCCTCCTTTTAAAGCTGAATTGTATGTTTCTACCACATTTTGTTTATTCATCCTCGTGATTCTGCATTTTATCTATTGTTTTTATCTATCGTGAAAATCGTATCAACATGGGTGTGGAAATATTTGAGTCCCTGCTATTGTTGTTGTACTGTTTTGTTTTGTTTTTTGTTTTGTTTTTTGCTTTTGAGGGCCACATCTGTGGCATATGGAGATGCCCAGGCTAGAGGCCCAATCGGAGCTGTAGCCACCAGCCAGAGCCACAGCAACTCGGGATTCAAGCCACATCTGCAACCTACACCACAGCCCACATTAGCACTGGATCCTTAACCTGCTGAGTGAGGCCAGGGATCGCACCTGCATCCTCATGGATGATGTTTATCGTGTTTGTTAACTGCTGAGCCACGACGGGAACTCCTGAGTCCCTGTTTTCAGTTCTCTGTGGAATATACCCAGATGTGGAATTTCTGGATCATCATTTCTACCTTTAAGTTTTTGAGGCCCCTCCATACCATTTTCCACAGAGGCCGCACCATTTACTTGCCCCCTAATAGGGCACAGGTGTTCCTTTGTCGCCACATCCTCACCGATACTTGCTATTTTCTGTTGTTTTGACAGTAGCCATTCTAATGAGTGTGAGGTGGTTGTCTCACTGCAGCTTTGTTTTGCATTTCCCTAATGATTCGTGATATTGTGCCTCTTTTCATGTACTTATCGGCCAACACATTTATTTGCCTTTAAAGACATAAAGGAGAAATTTTTAAGATCAGTTATTAAAACAGCTCTTAAATGAAAAGTACAAGCAGCAGTGGTTTAGAATCCAAAGGTTCACCTGCCCGTTCAGGCACCAGTGTTTCTTATGATGGAGGCAGCAAGGTGGGCTGCTTAGTTCTACGTGATGGCCCCTAGGGGGCGCCCAAGAGCAAAGGCCCCTTGGATCCCTAGAAGGCTCCTGTGACCTGCCTGCGGAGCCCCCACTGCCTTCCCCAGCTGTGTGGGGATTTAGAGAGGCTACCTGTAGCAGAACTTTCTATTCAAACAACAACAGCCCCACAGGGTTCAATTGTTTTCAACAGGTTGTGTCCACATCCATAAAATTATCAACAGTAAACGATCCATTCATTTTTTTCATTCAACAGATACGTGGCAACTGCCTCTGTTCGCTGGGCAGTGAGATCCACATTTGCAATAGATGGTGGTCAAGACGGGTTTGGGTTAAAAGCAGAATAAATGGTTCATAACAGCGGGCACGAATAAAGGGAGAGGAGTTCCCTGGTGGCCTAGTGGCTAAGGAGTCAGCATTATCACCGCTGCGGCTCAGGTTGTCTCTGGCCCAGGAATTTTCACACACCATGGGCACAGCCAAAAAAAAAAAGAAGAAGAAAGGGAAAAAACTTCTCACCCAGAAGCCCTGTTTTTCAGGGTGGGACATGTGGCCAGGGATGCAGAGAACAAACTTCCCTTCTTTTAAGGAAAAAGGAAACAACATTAATTGGGCATCTGCTATGGGTCTGGCTGCTAAGTGCTTGGTATATATGACAGGATAACATTTTAACTATTCATTTGTGCTTATCTGTGAGTGTCCTGGACAGGAAAAGGACCTCAGAGAGGAACAGCGGTGCGAGGACGGGGGATGTCCTCAGTCCCTGAGGGGCTCAGCCGTGGCGCGGTTAGCAGACCTGCAAGAACCCAGGTCAATGGAGGGCACAAGGTGAGAGCCAGGCTCTTTGTGCTTCCCCTACTCTGTGTGTGTGCGTGCGCGTGCGTGTGTGTTGGGCTGCACACTGCAGGCCTGCGAGGGCTGTACTCACCCAGCTTTGAGACCGAAGAAAGAGCCTGGAGTCAGCCACAGAGACATCAGTGTTTCTCGGATGGGGGAGCGGACCTGTCTGAAGCACGGTCCTGGAGTGGCAGCCCGCAGCGCGCGGTGGAGGGACGGCTGGCCGCACAGGACACGCTGGCGGCAGTTTTGCTGGGGCGGGGTGGGGGTGGGAGGGGGAGGCGGCCATTTATAGGGGGAGCGACCGCACGTGGGCTCATTAGTTGCCAGGGAAACAGCAGAGGCGCTCGCGCCTCACCTGCCCCTTTGATAAGAATGGTCACTCGCTGGGGCCTGGGGCGAGTCCGCAGGAAGGTCATCAGGGAAATAGGTTATAGGTGAGGAAGGCATGGGCCGGCTGAGGATGTAGGGAGAACAACTGAACAGGTGTGTGTGTGTGTGTGTGTGTGTGAGAGAGAGAGAGAGAGAGCAGCCCTGAAAATAGATAAGGCTGAGTTTCTTCCTTACCTGGTAGGGGGTGAGCTCAGAGTGAAAATTAAGTTGATGTACACGCTGCCAAGGTAGTGGAATAACTGGAACGCTCATGCATGGCTGGTGGGAGTGGAAAACAATATAGACCCCACCTCCACCCCGAAGAGAGCAGTTTCTTTTTTGGGGGGGTTAGTTCTTTTGGGGGAGTGGTTTTTTTTTTTTTTTTTTTGGTCCTTTAGGGCCACACCCGCAGCAGCATATGGAGGCTCCCAGGCTTGAGGTCGAATTGGAGCTGTAGCCGCTGGCCTACACCACAGCCACAGCAACGCCAGATCCAAGCCACGCCTGCGATCTACACTACAGCTCACGGCAAAGCCAGATCCTTAACCCACTGAGCGAGGCCAGGGATCGAACCCGCAACCTCATGGTTCCTAGTTGGATTCGAGAGAGCAAGCAGTTACCATATGACCTGGCAATCCCACCCCAAAGAAACAGAAACATATGTCCACACAGAGGCTTGTTCATGATTTTTTTTCCCCTTTGGATTTTTATGGCCACACCCACAGCGTATGGAGGTTCCCAGGCTCAGCCACAGCCACACAGGATCAGAGCCACTTTTGAGACCTACATCACAGCTCACCGCAATGCCGGATCCTTGGCCCACTGAGCAAGGCCAGGGATCAAACCCTCATCCTCATGGACGCTAGTAGAATTCATTTCTGCTGCGCCACAGCAGGAACTCCCTTGTTCATGAATGTTCCCAGCAGCTTCATTCATAACAGCCTCAAACAAAACCACCGCCAAATTCGGCAGCAGGAGAAGGAATAAACCAGTTGTCGTATTTCTCTACATTGGAGTACCCCTCAAAGATAAATAAAAAATAAAAAACAAGATACATATGACAAGATGGGTGAATCTTACATTTTACTGAGCGAAATTCCTTTCAAACAAAATGCTAGAAAATGAATCCACAGGGATAGAAAGCAGAGCAGTGGTTGCCTGAAGCTGGGTGGGGGAAGGATGGCTGCAAAGGGCTGGAGGGAACATTTGGGGGTGTAGGAAATTGTGGTGGTGGTTCCCCATGCACATGCAGTCTGTGACCCCGATTAGACCCTCTACTTAACATAGGTGCATTTTATTGCACGGACATCTTCCAAACTTGAGTTGATTTAGAGGTAGAGAGGTAATATTTTTTTTGTGTGCATTGGAATTTGTGTATCAAACCCACTGCAAAGATTAATTCGTCTAACCCTCATCATACCATTGGAAAATAGCAATTTCATAACCCCCCTCTTGCAGATTATTTAGAAAACTGTTTAGAAACACCACCCCCGGTCTTCGCTCTGTGTTTCTCCTTTATTCTCACACCACACCTCTCCACACCCACCCCTTCCGACACCAGACATGTGGGGATTTCCCCCACAAGGAGCAATTTTTCGTGGCACCAGCTGGGTGTCCTACGATTTAACTCAGTTCCAACCTTCCATGGAGACAGACAGTGTCAGATCGACCCGCCAAGGGCTCAGCCCTACAAGGCTCTCCACCCTCCCCGCCCCCCCCTCAGACATCCCACCCTTTGCTACTTATGTTTCTGACCCACCAGCTATAAATCAGAGGCTCCCGCCACCCCCTCCTCAGGTTCAATTTGCTAGAGCAGATCTCGGAGCTCAGAGAAACATCTTCCTTAGTAGATTTCCAGTTTATTACAGAAGGATTAGAACTCAGGAAGCGCCTGATGGAAGAAAGGCACAGGGCGAGATATGAGGAAAAGGCTTAGCTTCCCTGTCAGTCTCCCCAAATCTCCACGTGTCACCAACCCGGAAGCTCTCTGAACCCCGTACTTAATGGGATTTTTGTGGAGGCTTCATTACGTAGGTGGGAGCGATCATGAATTCGGAGGGATGGGAGCTGAAGCGTCGAAGCTGCTCATCATGACTTGGTCTTTTTAGAGACCAGTCCCCTTGCAGGAGCTCAGCAAAAGTCACTTCATTAGAAAAAAAGACAGTGCTGTTGCTCAGGGAATTACAAGGATTTTAGGAGCTTTGTGCCAGGCACTGGGGGTAGAGACTGAAATTTACTTTTTCAGTTATGTCATGGGAGTCAAGGCTTTGAGAAAACCCACTTGGATGCGCTTGGTCGGGCATTGCAGCCACAAGGCACATCTCTAACGAAGGTCCTGCATGGCTGTTAGCAACTCACTGTGCAGAACACCAGGGGTGCTGAGAGCACGTCCCAGTCATTCAGCAAGTGTGGGAAATGCAGCTTCCACTCCGGGGACACAGGTCTAGTTGGTCTGGGAGAAAATAGACTGTGGGAAAGTTGGAGCTGTGGACCATATCTCTGGGTGCGTTGTGTCCAGGTGGAAAAGCAGTCCTGATCTGGGGGCTGGGAAGCGATGCTGCACGGGGTTTCCACACTCTTTTGCCTTTTGCTTGCACTGGTTCATGCAAACTGTGTTTGTTCCTAGGTCTCTTAGGAAGCCCGCTGCTTCCTTCTCTCTGTTGCTTTTATCCAGCCTGCATTTCCTCACACAGCTAGGGTGACACTGGTGTCCTGGGAGCAGGGCTGTCCTCCCTCTCCTCATCACCTGCCCTCCGTGTCCAGGGAAAGGCTCCTCCCTCACTCATGTACTCAAGATCTCTATGTGCCAGACAGAGTCTCAGGTCGGAGTGGGACTCCACAGAGAAGCACAGTAGCAAATCCCTTTAATACCAACCAGAACGCCTCCTCTTTCTTCACTGAGAACGTGTGCTATGCTTGTTATGGGGTGAGTGCTCTGTGACCAAGGCACCGTTCCAGCTCTCAGGGAGTTCGCAGGAGTTCCCGCTGTGGTGCGGTGGCTTAAGGAGCCAGTGTTGCTGCAACTGTGGTAGAGGTTGCAGCCGAGGCTCGGATGCAGTCCCTGGCCCGGGAAGTTTTGTATGCCCTGGGTGTGTCTAAAAAAGGGAAAAAACAAAAGAAAAGAAAAGAAAAAGAAAAACAGGGGAAAGACGTTGCTCGTAGACTAACAGGAGAGAGGAGAAATGCACATGGACCTTCAAGCCAAAGTGCCAGGAGCCGGAGCAGCCTTCAGCCACAGTCTCTGTGCACCTGCCACTGGTCCTATCCACTCCGGGAGGGAGGCCTGGAGGGGCCCTTACCTCCAGAGACGGAGGATCCCTGGGTGAATGGCCAGGTGAGAGGGTCCTGGCAGGGGTGGCGTTTTCCTGGCTAGAATCGTCAGGTTCTCGTCTGTCCCCAGAGGGTGGCCCTGAGAGGCCCTGGCACACACGGGTTCTGCCACTGGGACGGAGTCATCTGAGGCCATCACTGCACAAGAAAACATTGTGCAGGACGTTATTGTCCAAGCAGGAGCGATCTGTTCTTCTTTCCCGTTGGCCCTCCCTCCAGGAAGGGTGTGAAGGGGTGGAGGGCAGGAAAAAAAGAGTCTTCCAGGCTTTGGTTTCCAAAAGCCTAGCTCTTAGGGGGACAGAGAGAGCTCTGGGCATAAACAGGATGTTGGGGGGCGGGGAGTGAAGGAGGAGAGAGATGGGGAGGAGGGGAGAGAGAGACGGGGGTGGAGGCAGGGGCGAGGTACCGCTGTTCTCGGATCCCCAGAGAAAATGCCTCGGTCTCTGCTCTGTGCTGACTCAGGGAGCCAGAGCCTGGTCGGGCTCGGGGTGGGGGCTCCTGGCCTCCCTGGGGGAGGACTAGTTGGGGGCTGATCACCACCCCACCTCATGCTCTGCAGTGACACAAGCTTGAACTGCCATCCAGTATCCTATCTGTCAGTCTTGAGCCAGTAATTTCTTGGTGCCACCGCTTTCTCACCTTTAAAATGCAGATCACGCAGGACTTGACTGGCACTGCAGCTGCTAAGAGGGTGGGCAGAGAGGAGTGTGCAGCAGGGCCTGGCCCATGTGCAGGCCAGCTTCTGGGTGTCCTCGGCCCTCCCTTTCTTCTCCTTCCCCCCCCCCCCCCGCCGCCCGGGCCCTTGAGGACCTGGGGTTCTCACTGAGCCTGCCCTCTGCCCCCCAGCAGCAGCCCCTCCTGGCTCTCCCTCCCCATCTGCTCGTTAATTCCTCGATTCCTCCTTAATTACGGATCCCTGGCACTTGCCTTCCCTGAAACCTGCAGGGCCACAGGGATCGATCTTTTCTGCTTTCCTCGGGCTGCACCCCTGGCACCTCACACAGTGGCTGGTCTGCAGGAGACACAGACTTAGTATTTGTTTAGTAAAATCTGTCGATTTGGGTAGGAAAGAGGAGGAGAGTGGGGCTCATGGAAGCAATGACCAGCAGACCAGGAGCAGCCTCTGCCAGAGGAGGGGAGCCTTTCCACCCGCTGACCTGTCCTGCGTCGCAGCCATGCCAGCCTTGGGGCTGCGACTGTCCCTCCGCGCAGCAGGTAAGGCCACCGCCTGGGCAGGTAGGGCACTGGCTCCATGCACGTCCAAGGTCCAGGCTGCAGGAAGGATGCCTCCCCCGAGGTGCCCAGACTTCAAGGCTGAAGGGGATACCAAGTGGGAAGCAGTGACTGCTTTTCCAGGTCAGCCACCTCCTGGCCTGTGTCTCCTCCCCCGTCCCTCCCTCAGCCCTGCCCAGGGAACAGCCCCTGGAGCTGGCAGTTCTGCACAGAAGTTCACTCATTCATTTCTTCATTTACACATCTCAGCCACGCACATATACATATTAAGGGCTTGTGGATGCCGATCAGAAATGGTCCCCTTAGGCTTGACCTCGTGGTGGGGGTTAGGGACATTGGGCAAGAATATAGGCAACAAGACTGTCCCAGAATGTGACAAAAGCAACGGAGGAGATAATCAGGGTGAGGACAAGGGACAATCACAGGAAGAGGCACATGCGGAATCTTGCCGGCAAGGAGCCCCGGGTTCAACTTAAGGACTAAAGAAAAGAAGCTCAAGGAATAAAGCCGGAGAAGCTCTGAGGCACAGGGTTGAGGCTTGCGGGTGAGGTGGGCTATGAAGGGAGCAAATTCAGGAGACTGAGGAGGGCTCTTCTGACAGGAGGCCCAGGTCACACAGGGGCCCCCGGAGCCAGCCCTGTAACCCGTGGGAGTGACAAGGTGAGCATCTCAGAAAGGTCCTTCTGGGCAGAGTGGGCGGTGCGCTGTGACAGTAGCAGAGGGAAAGGCTGGGGCCCGTGCTATCAGTTCCAGCGAAGGGAGGGTGACTTGGGCCAGGGTGGCAGTGGGCACAGGAAGAAGTGGAAAGTTCAAGAAGGTCCAGGATACAGGCTGCCTGGAGGACGGAGGGGATTTGCCCAGACAGAGAGGGCGGGGCGCCGAGGGGGTCCTGGGCGGGGCTTGAGGTGCTGGGGTGATGAGCTGGAGGGACTACGACCTGGGGGGACTAGGACCTGGGGGGGACTAGGACCTAGAGGTGGGACCAGGACAGGCCGGACTGGTGGCGTGAACCCGTGTGCACACGAGAAACGGACAGTCAGACGCGTACACCCAGCTCAGGGGTGGAGGCTGGATCTGGGAGTTGTCAGCTCACGTTGCTTAAAGCCAGGAGATCAGCAATGGCCCAGGGTTTTTCAGACTCTGGGTTGGGAGCTATTAGAGCCTAAAGGCAATTTAGTGGGTCACAGCCAGTGATTTTTAAGAATTAAACGGGATAGGATTGAAAAAAGAGAGTTCACATTGTGGCTCAGCAAGTTAAGAACCCAACATGGTGTCTGTGAGGAAGCAGATTCGATTCCTGGCCTCTTTCAGTGGGTTCAGGATCTGGTGTTGCCGTGAGCTGTGGTGTAGGCTGAAGATGCGGCTTGGATCCTGCATGGCTGTGGCTGTGGTGCAGGCCAGCAGCTGCAGCACCCATTCAGCCCCTAACCTGGAAACTTCTATATGCCGCAGGTGCGGCCATAAAAAAAAATAATAATAATAATAAAGAGAGAGAATCACACATCATAAGAAAGAATAACTTTTTTCTACTCCTTTTCTCTTGCTCAGGGATCTTTCAGCTCCTCTCAGTGACAAGCAGCGTCTGCCTGGCTTCTGGTGGGTGTGAGCGGTGTTGTTTTGGCAGGTGCCTCTTCGGGCCTTTCTCGTGTGCTCCCCCTTGCTCCTCTGCATGCCTGATCCTTCAGTCTTATTTTCTCTCCTAGGGCATCTGGCTTGAGGCTGGTTCCTCAAGGACGAGGATGCCCCACCTCCCACCCCAACGCCCTGGCAGAGCCAGGCTTGGTCCTTGACCAGCCCTCATTTGCTGGCAGCTCCACAAGGGCATGGAGTCAAGAAGAAGAGAATATTGAGATCTTGGGGTTTGGGACCGGTTCCTGGGAGAAGGGTTCATTCCTCTGTTCACTCATTCATTCATTTTCCATATGTCCAGCTCCTCTGAACTGGCCACTGGGTGTATAATGATAAACAAAGCTGGTTCTTTGCTCCCAGGTTGCCTGGACTGGGTGGTAGAGACAGGCCAGCTAAAAGGTCCTTTTTCCCAGGGGCTTTACAAAATTTTGGGAGTTCCTCCGATAGCACAGCAGGTTAAGGATCCAGCGTTGTCCCTGCGGCAGTGAGGGTTCGATCCCCAGCCCTGCACAGTGGGTTAAAGATCTGGCCTGGGAACTTTCATATGCTGCGGGTGCAGACAAAAAATGAAAAAAAACAAAACAAAACACTTTTTTTGATGCAGGCGCTACCAAGAGAGTCTGATCCTCGTGGTTGGGTGGCCTGGGCATTGGTGTATTTTAAAAGCTCCCCAGGTGATTCTAACGTGCCACCCCAGTTATGAGTCTGTGGCACCTACATCACGGCAGAACCGCTCTGTGACTAACCTCACCCTGGGAGCCCCACCCATGGTCCTTGAGCTCTGGCTCTACCGTTCCCATTGAGTGGCCTTGGCTAAGCCACTTAAATCTCGGGAATTTTTTTTTTTTTTAATTGGTAAAACAGGCGTAGTGATGTTTATCCTAGGGAGTTGTTGGAAAGGACTCAGTGAGCTAGTGGCACACGGCTAGTGCTCAGGAAACACTGCTGTTATTAACACCTAAGAAAGGTGACCTGCTGCTTACAGGAGGGGAGCCCACCCAGGATGGGGCAGAGGGAAACAGGAGAATGGGGGATTGAGGGAGCAGGTGGGGATGGCTAGACTATTGAGGGCAAGAGAGCAGCTTGTGCAAAGGCCCAGAGGCAGAGGTGCATGTAAGTGGAGGGTGGCGGTGGGGATGGAGTGGGACAGGAGAGGCTGGGGAGGTTGCCGGCAGGGTGGCTGAACCCTTGGCATTTGGGGCTAGGGTGGAGGTGGTCACGGAGTGACAATCTCTCCCGCCCCAGCCCTGCAGCTGACCAGCGAGGGCAAGACCTTCTGGAGGGTGGAGCAGGAGCTGCGCTGGTCTGAGGCCCTGGACTACTGCCGGCAGCACCACACAGACCTGGCCGACCTGCAGAGCATGAACAGCTGGAGCAGCATCAAGGCCCTCTACTCCCTCACCAGCAGCACCGCGGCCTGGATTGGCCTCTTCTTCGATGTGCGGACTCATGGCCCAAGATGGTCCAGCGGCTCCACCTTCAGCATCCCGGTGTGGACTTCGATGCCGTCCTTGGAGGAGGGGCTCTGTGTCACTCTGTATTCCATAACCCTTCTCGTCAGTCTGGGGGCCGCCTCGTGCACAGCTCAGAAGCCCTTCATCTGCTACTATGGTGTGTTAAGTCATTTGCTGGGCCTGGTGTTTCTCCTGGGCTCTGGCGGTCTGGCTCAGATCTTTCCGAGGATAACTCACCGACTAGTCCTCTCAACTCTTTTTTGCTCCATTCCTCTCGGCTGCCTTCATGTCCATCTCTTCTGTTCCCTCGTTCCCAAGCTTCCAGAGAAAAAAGGGATAAGTCGGGGTGGACAAAAAGCAACATGTGGAATGTTCTATCCTGTCCCTTCCTTTTGCTAATGAAGGACCTGGAGACAGAGGACAGAAAAAAAGGGAAGCAGGAGGGAAAGTCAGGCTGGGGGTCCATTTGCATCTAAGCAGAAAACAGAGCCGAGTTCAAGGTCTCTTCCTAAAACACGTGTGGTTTCCTCTCGAGGGGCTGGGGGAGTGTGGTACGGCCACTCTCTGGGAGAACCCCCTGCTTTGGGGTGAGAGCCTACTCCTTCAGGCATTTCTGCAGAAAAGCCACTGACTCAATGACACTGGGGCTCGCTGTGGGGGAACAGCCCCCCTCTTTTGCCCCCGCCACCCCGGCTGGCCCCACTTTGTCCAGACAGCCCCCGCCACCGACCCTTGTCTTAAAGGTTCTGAGATCACACGGGGGTTGGTTGGTTACAGACAGCATTTTCCTGGTAAAAAATGCCCATGTTGCTTTTTTCTCAGCCAGCCAAGGCCCAGCCCAACGCATTATCACCCCAACTCCTCAAATAAGGGACAGAAGACTAACCTGATGTGTCCCCAAATCTCTGCCACACCGTGCCTGCCATAGCGCTTGCAGTGTAGCCCAGGATAGCCTAGGTTAGATCCCAAGCCAGTAGAGAGATTTTCAGGAGTGGGGAGTGGGCTGGGGTGGGGGTGGGAGTCCCCAAGAAGGAAGGGCTGTGTGGGCAGGGCTGTCCCCGCTCCTCCTGGCATCTTTGGACTCCACCCAGAGGCATCTTCACTGGATTCTCGGCTCTCTAGCTCTGGAAGGCCCTACACCAGCACAGCTCTCCCGGGTCCACCCGCCTCCTATCCTCCGTTCTCTACAGAACAAACGCCTACAATTGTAAATGAGACCCATTTACTTAAATGCGTTGCTCAGGAGGTTCCCTTTGAACTTAGAATCACCTCCTTTTTGTAGCCCCCCCCCCCAGGCCCTGCTTGAGCTCTCTGGCCTCATCTATTTCTGCCCCTGGACACACTAGCTGCTCTCTGGTCCCCAAACGCTCGTGTGTGGCTCTCTTGCCACTTTAGCGCGGCCTCTTTGCAAGGCTGCCTCCTTCTCCTATTCTCTTCAAGACCAAAGAGCTTGCTTGTCTTATTCCTGCTATTTTCCCAGGGCCTAAAATAGTGTCTGCCACACAATAAGTACTCAGTATGTATGGAATAAATATAGCTCGAAAAAGAGGAGCCTGTCTGCCCTCGCGCTAGGCTTCTCCAGGCGTCAAGTTAGAGATTCCTGGGGCCTGCAGAGGAGCCCAGGCAGCCTCACTCCTGCCCCTTAACATGTGGCCTCTTTCACAGACCCTGCCGTGGGGCCCGGCACCGTCCTGCAGCCGGCTGTCAGCCTGACCACCTCTGGGAAGCCAGGTACACACCCCTTTCCTTGTGCGTGTACCTCCCTAGACTAGCTGGCTCCTCCCCACCCCCGCCTGGCCCAGGGACACCCTGGGCTTAGATGCCCCCAGGCTGATACCCAAGCAGAGGCTCAGTGCCTTTGTTATTTGGATGGCTGGGTTGGGGTGGGGTCTCCCACCAGATGGGTGGCAGAGCCCAGGCTGCCCCCAGTCTTCTGATGCCCCCATCTTCATGGCCTGGGAGTTGGAGCAGGGGCAGCACCTCTCACAGTCCAGGCCACCCATCTGCTGAGGGCGATATTACCGCCCTGGGATTTTTAAAAGAGTTTCTTGGCCTCTGGTAGAGAGAAATGTCAAAGCCAACGCATTCTCCAGTCTGCCCGGTAAGGCTGGTTTTGTGCACGTCCTAAACTCAGCATTGTGACGGGAAGAGCAGGGCAAGGCTTCCAGGGCAGGCAGACCTGCATTTGCATCTCATCTTGCCACTTAATAAGGCATAAATATAGGCAAGTCATCACCTCCTTTCTCTACTCTGTAAGAGGAGGTTAATAACACCGGCTTCTCAGGATTATAGTGAGGATTTAAAAAGATGACGTATGCCACATGCAAAGCTCAGGGCTGGCCGGGACGAGGTGCTTGAAAAACAAAGATATCTTTGAAAGATCAGTTGAGATAGGGAAAAAGATCAGGCAAATCTTGATGGGGCTTCATGTGTCCGCGAGTTTGGGAGGCCTTATTTGAATCCGAGGATGTGCTTCCCAATTCTGCAAACAGAGGCGTTTCCTTTAACAGGTCTCCAGAATCAATCCCTCAGGTGGTGCTGAAGCATATTCTTTCCACCCTTCTCTTGCTTAGAATCACAGATGCTTGTGTGCTGTAGACCTGGCCAGGGGCAGGATGGAGGTGGGCTGGAGGCAGAGGCTGGGGGGAGCTGGTGTCTCAGTCTAGCTTAGCTCCAGCAGAAGTCAGGGGCACGGACCCGGTCTGCCTCCTGTCCAGCAGGTGTGTCCTGTGAATATCACACAGCCCCCCTATTCTGCCTCAGCCTTGGAGCCTCCCGAGAGCAGAGGAAGCAGGCAAAGACCCTGGAAACCACGAATTAGGCTGATTCCAAACCAGGATTTTCTTATCTACTCGCATTACCGCCCCGAAAAGTTTAACTCTACCATTTAATTGAGTCTTTACTGTCTGTATGCACGGTGCTAAACCATTTATATTCATGGATGGGTTCATTGAATCCTTTAAACTGATTGAGGTAGAGTTACTATCCCAGCTGTACAGATGGAGAAAGCGAGACAGAGGCTTGACTTCTAAGGCCTTATAGCCCAGAGGAGCGGTTTTTTTGTTTTTGTTTTTGTCTTTTTGCCATTTCTTGGGCCGCTCCTGTGGCATACGGAGGTTCCCAGGCTAGGGGTCTAATGGGAGCTGTAGCTGCTGGCCTCCACCAGAGCAACGGCAACACGGGATCCGAGCTGTGTCTGCAACCTACACCACAGCTCACGGCAACGCTGGATCCTTCACTCCCTGAGCAAGGCCAGGGAACGAACCCGCAACCTCATGGTTCCTAGCCGGGTTCGTTAACCACTGAGCCACGACGGGAACTCCCAGGGGGGCGTTCTTAACCCCTGCTTTTCCTAGTGAATGCTGTTTTCCCCCAGCTGCTGCTATGATGGCTCATTCAGTCTCCCAATCTGGTATTTAGGCTGCCTATAAAATTGTGGGTTTGATCAAACCTAACACCTGAGGACACGGAACAAAGGCCTGAGTCTAACCAAAGTTCTGTCCTGGGGGCAAGGAGGGCTGAGCAAGCAGAGATCTCCGACCTCAGGCCAGTGGTCTCTATGTTCTTTGCTTGCAGTTGAGGTCCAAATTGGCAGACTGACCTTCAAGCGATTTGACCAAGACAGGACGTGGCTGACGGCCTTGCAGTATTGCCGCAGATACTACACAGACCTGGCTGACCTGCAGTCGGTCACTGACAAGGCAGACAAGGAGGCCCTGAAATCCATCGCGAGTAAGACCGAGGCCTGGATCGGCCTCTACTTCAATGCGGCCTCTGGGTCTCTGAGATGGTCCAGCGACGCAGGTACCAGCATCCCTGCCTGGCTGAAGGTGCCCCAGTTTGGGCCAGGCTTGTGTGCAGGGCTCGCCAGCTACTGGAGCTTCTTCCCCAGAGTCTCTTCAGTGGACTGTTCATCCCTGAAACCCTTCATCTGCTTCAACGGTGCGTAATAATTGCCCCTGCTGGCCCTTGTCCTGCCAGGGCGAGGCTAGGATGGGATATGGGCTTGCTTTTTTTTGCCTTTTTTTTTTTTTTGGCTTTTTAGGGCCATACCTGCAGCATATGGAGGTTCCCAGGCTCAGGGTCCAATCAGAGCTACAGCTGTTGGCCTGCATCACAGCCACAGCAACACGGATCCAAGCCCCATCTGTGACCTACGCCACAGCTCACAGCAATGCCGGATCCTTGTCTCCACTGAGTGAGGCCAGGGATCAAACCCTTGTCCTCATGGATCCCAGTCAGGTTCGTTACCATTGAGCCACGACAGGAACTCCCAGATATGGGCTTTCTTGGCAGTAAGAGATGCTGAGGATAGACAGAGGAAGTACTACTAGATTCCAAAGGTGACGGAGGGCCAGAGCGGGTTTGAGTTTAAGTCTGGGGGAATCTTCAAAGAATGACCCCATCCAGCCTCAGGGCATTAGCATTTCGCCATGGCAATTACTTACTGGTTCAAAGGGTGGGCTTTGGAAGCTGACTTTATCACTTGCTAAAAATAAGAAGAGCAGCATCTCTAAGCCCTGTTTTCCTCATCTGGAAAAGAGATTCAGCAAAATGGTATTGATGATACCCCTCATTGGTTGGCTTTGGTGAATGAATGCAAATGAATATAAAGGACCGAGTAGAGACCCTGGCACAGAGTGAGCACCCGGTAGATATTAGCTACTGTCACTGTCGCTGCTGTGAACACAGAGGAACCAGCGATCCACCTGGCTCTTCTGGATCTGGTGTTGCATCTCCTCAGCAACAGGCTTCATCCTGCCTTTGTTCTTTCCATCCCTCTTCTCTTTCTTCCCTTCTGTTTTTCTTTCCTCTTTTCTTTTTATGGCCACACCTGCAGCACATGGGATTTCCCCAGGTTAGAGGTCTCATCAGAGCGGCAGCCAGAGCCTATGCCACAGCCACAGCAACTGCCAGATCCGAGCCGCACCTGCGACCTACACCACAGCTCACAGCCATGCTGGATCCTTAACCCACTGAGCCAGGCCAGGGATAGAACCCGTATCCTCACGGACGCTATGTTGGGTTCTTAACCCATTAAGCCACAAAGGGAACGCCTTTCTTTCCTTCTTGTCTGTAACAGCTTTATTGAGATATAATTCACTTACCTTAAAATTCACTCTTTAGATGTGTCCGGTATGGTGGCATTTCATATACACCCAGCGTGGTCCAATCATGACTACTGTCTAATTTGGGGACATTTTTTTTTATCACTCTCAATAAGAAACTCCGTACCTTTTAGCAGTCACTCCCCAACCCTCCACCCTGCAACCCCTAGTCTACTTTCTGTCTCTGTAGATTTGCCTATTCTTGGCTGTTTCGTTGTTGGTTTGTTTTGGATTTGATGAGCACCGTGATCCTTACCTATAAAAGAGGAATGGTGCTTCCTCGCCTGAAGAGCTGTTGTGGAGAGTAAAGATTGTGAAAGTCCCCTATCCTGTGACAGGCTCCGGTGATGGGACGCTGGTCCCTCGGGGTCTGGTGGGGCAGACCTGGGGAGCTCGAGTCCCGCGCTCCTCAGCCCTGCCCTCACTCATCATGGTGCTCCTTGCAGACCCCACCGTCGGACACCGGGTGTCAGCAGCCCTCCCTGAGCTCTTCTACACGCCGTCCTCAGCAGGGACCGCAGGGACGACGCCCAGGCCAAGTACCCCCCCCCCCGTTTGCTGCTCTGTTCTGGGTGCTTTGACCTGTTCTCGGCTGCATCCTGGGGTCTCCGGAGCCTGGGAGTGGAGAGGGTGATCTGCATGCAGCCTTTTGGGGTGGGCCCTGTGGGAGCCTTTCCAAAGCACCCCCTATGGAGAGAGATGTCGCTGGACCCCCACCCCGCTAGGCTAGCTGGGGCTCAGAGGAGGAAGGCCTGGTCACCATCACTCTCCTTCACTGATCTGGGCCACTGAACCTACAGCTCCTGGGCCAGGGGACCCAGGAGAGGCTGTGCCGTCTCTCAGGTGAGGGGATCAGGGCCTGGCCTGGGAGGCAGAGGGGAAGATGCTGAGTGGTTTCCTAACGAAGATCCGACAGAGAGGCCTTGGAGGTTCAGCACCCAGAGAGGAATGTGCACTAGAGGTGCCTGTCAAAATGCTTCCGATTTGGGACTTTTCTGGGAGGAGAGAGGATGAGATAAGTTGCTGGGACTATGGGGACATGGCTGGGAATGACAGACAGGGGTAAGTGCTGCTTGAGCATTTTTAAATTCCTGAAACATCTTCACAGCTCTTACCTCATTGTGCTTCCCAAGAGCTCTGCAGTTAATTAGGACAATTAAGGGCGAAGGGACAGTTCTCCTGGCTTCTTTACTGATTCCTACATCAGAAAAAGGTATTCCTGCCTTTTTGGAGGATGCAGAGAAGTTAGGGGACTTGCTCACAGTCGCACAGAGCTTCATTAACTCCGGGCACTCAGGAAAAGGTGGGGCCTGTTCTGAAGGCGCTGACAGCCAGCTGGGAAGAGGGGTCCTGACAGGCATGATGGGGCCACTAAAAAGGGGATTGTCCCAGTTCTTGTAATTGTCAGAGGGTTTCCTGGAGGAGGTGATTTCCAACGATAAGGTGGAGTCAGCCTTCCAAGGGGCGTGGAGAGGGGTGGGGTTGCAGGTAGGAGTTGCAGGTGGGTTGGGGCCGGGTCCTGTAGGGGTGTGGGGGGCTGTGAGCTGCTAAGGAGGCAACCACTTCGGTGGAGAAGCCTGTCTTCTGCTTCCCATCAAGGTCTCACCTGGCCTGCTGGCCAACCAGGCCGTACCGGGGTTCAGGAGGCCCTCCCTGCGCTGCGTGTGCGGGGCAAGGGGCTGAAGGGAACCGCCTGGCCGCTGCAGGGCCCGGGAGCTCTGCGCGTTGCGGTCCCTCCCCGGCCAAGTCTTCTCTCTGCTGTAGGGACCAGCGCCGGCTCCGCCGGCACCACGGCTACGGAGGGGCGGCTTGCGCAGCGACTTAGTCCCGAGCCGCCTGAGCTCTGCTCCGCCACTCCCGGCCCCCGCGCTTCCGTCTTCGCCGGCTCCGTGGCGCCCCAGCCTCAAGGGACAGCGGCACCAAGCCCTCCTGCCCACGCGATGCTCGAGTACTCCCCGGCCCCCGACCGAGGGCCCTGGACCCCGCCGGTCGCCACCCAGAGCGCATCCATCCGCCCTGCTCCCCCTGCCTCCTTGCTGACTCCTGCAGGGTCAGCGTCCCCGGGGAGACCCTCTGTCCTCCAGGAAGTGATCGGGAGCCCTCTGACCTTCATTTCGAGCCCTGCTCCAAGCCCCGCGCCCCTGGAGGACCCCGTTACCCAGGGCGGGCCTGGGACGCCGCTGGAGGCCTCGCTCAGCTCCACCCTCTGGGCCTCAGCTCACCGAGGGGTGGCGACGCCTGGGTCCGCCACGTCCAGCCAGTCCCGCAACGCCGAGCCTCTGGGGTCCGAAGAAAACACCTTGGAGCCTTCCGGCTCGGGGAGCTCCGCTGGACCCCAAAGAGCAATCACGCACTCCGAGTGGGCAGCTCCGAGCCAGGCCGCACATCTGGAGACCCCCGGGAGCCGGCTGGGGCCTGAAACAGGTGCCCACTCGCCCGCGTCGCTGAGGGTTGGGGACCCTGCCCCGGGGCGTCCAGCTCTTCCTTTGGGGAGACCATGCCCTACTTGCTATGCCCTGGCCACCAGTCAGGGAGGTTGAGAGCGGGAGGAGGGGAGCGGGCAGGTGGCTGTGTTCTGGGCACCTCTACCTGACCCACCTGCCCCCGGTGCACGGGAGATCACGTCACGGGGGATCCTGTCCCCCCCAGAGCCAGTCCACCCCCTCATCCTCCCTGGATAATAACTTAGGGTGGGGCAGTCTAGGGGGAGAAAGCCTCTTTTGGCTAGAGGAGTGGACAGTCAAGGGTTGAAAGGTCGGGTCTTCTACTTACTGTGTGGTCTTAGGCTAATTTCCTAACCTCTCCGAACTTCATTTTTCTCATCTTTAAAGTGAAGAAAAATACCAGTGTTAGGTATCTTTCAATGCCTGGCATCTGGCAGACACTCCATGAATGGTAGTTAACTATTCTTATCTCAGTTCAGTAGTGACAATTTAGTACTTCATTCAGCCTCCCATCTCTGTTCCCATTTAATAGGCAGGGTTGGCCTCCTTCTCATTTTATTAATTATGAATGATCACAATTATGAATTATTAAGATTGTGGAATCTCACAGGGCAGAGGCTGTTTGATGCCTCTTTGTGTCTTTCCCAGGCCTAGCGTAGTGTTTGGCACATTGGAAGATGATTAAATTCAACAGTCATTTCCTGAGTAACTGTTTGGAACATTGGCCGTGGACACCAAGATGAGCAGGACCTGTTTCCTGTTATGAAAAGAGCGTAGTCTAATAGGGGCTAATAGAGACAACCAGGACGGTTTGATAAGTGTGGCCCCAGAAGGGTGAACCAAGAGCCTTGGCAGGAAAATGCCTCATTTATTCGGCCTGGAAAGGTGATGGTCATTGGACAAAAGGTAGCGGAGGATTTCATCAGGCAGTAAAGGCTAGAAGGTTCCTTCTGGCAGAGGGACCAGCAGGGGCAAAGACGGGTAGATGTGAAGTGTGTGGTCTGGGAAAGATAAGACATCCAAGGTGACTGCAGAGTAGGTCACATACTTGGGAAGGGATGGGGGAAAGAGGTGGACCGAGGCCAAATTCTGAAGAACTGGATCCTGCCATCAGTGGAGCCATCTGAGGTTTCTATAAAGTGAGCAAAACGCTCCGATCTGTAGTTAATAGAATCAAGGTGGTGATAATGACATGCAACGCCTATACCAAGATGCTACAGGAAAAAAGATGATTCAACATTGTATATGCAACAGGTGAAACATCAACCTACCGTTAGAAAAAGGTTGGAAGGAAATCTGGGAAAATGTTAACAATGGTTATATTCCGGGGATGAGAATATGAGTGTTCCCCCAGCCCTTCTGCTTCCGGACTTTACCATCTTATTCAGGTCCCTAGAGAAATTTACAGTGCTTTGGGGGGTGGGGGGAAGAAGAGGGCAGCTGGGGAGGAGACACAGGGAGTGTATGTGAGGGGGAGAGACTTGCATGGCTGGGGGAGTGGAACCGAGGCCACATCTGGAGCAGCGGAAGGTGGCGGGACTGGAGGGAACAGAGTTTTACATTGTTGGCAGGGGACATCAAGGGAAGGAATAGAAATACACATCAAATGCTCGCCTTTGTTGGCTGAAACACAGCAATGCAAATTCAAAGCAAAAGGCATTTAAACTTTTTTTTTTTACTTACCGGTTTGGCAAAGATTTGGGGTGACAATGCTGATAAGAAGGAAAGCGAATCAGACATGGGCTAGCACTGTAAACTGGTACTCCCATTCCAGAGGCGTATGTCAGTTCTGAAATGGGGATGCTCTTTCGTACAGAAATTCTACCCTTGCAAATTTGTTAAGGAAATAGTACAAAGTACACACACACACACACACACACACACACACACACACACACACGTGCACGTATCTCCACACACAGGTTGTTTGTTGCAGCATTGTTTATTACAGTGAAAAACCGGAGGCGATTTAAAGTCCATTGAAAGCAGACTGATTAAATAAGTTATAGTACATTCAATGAAATACTATGCAGCCATTAAAGAGAATAAGGTAGATCTTGATGCATTCAAATGAAAAAATTCAAGTGCGTGAAGGATATCCTATAGCAAACTCTAAGTAGTGGCTGTCCCCGGGTTTGGGGAGGGGATATTTTGCTTAAATATTTTACAATAATATATCACAAAACACTGTGGTTCAAATATTCCATATCCGAAAAAAGAAAAAAGACATCTGCAAGGCACTGACAGGACTTTGGTGACTGAACATGACAGCAAGTGAGGGGAGTAAGGGGGCAGCAGGAGGTTGTGGGGTCTCTGGCTGGAGAGCCTTGGTGGATGGGCAACCACGCAGGGAGTGAGGGGGTTGCTGGGGGAAGCTGAGTTGGGGGTGCTAGTCCCTGATGGAGATGTTGGGGGTCCCTGGGTACCATGGCAAGGGCGCTGTGCAGCTGGCACACAACATAAAGGCACTAACCTCTTGGGGAGGGAACCACAGAAAGAAAACATTCGGTACTGAGGAGATAGAATATTGCCTGAACCCCACAAATCCTGATCTCAGGGACACTTTGTGAGAGACGGTGGGGTGTCGCCGTGTGGGCTGGGAACACGAGCCTGTGGGGTAAGCCAAGGATTGGCAGGGCTGAGTTTCCCACACTGGATAGTTTCTGCAAGATGGTCAGGGCCAGGTACTCATCTTGGACCGCCTTTCTCTGGCTGTCTTTGCAATAATTCCTTTATCTTCCCCTCCTGTAGCTGTGACCAGTGAAAAGAGTGGCACCTATACGAGAGATACAGCTGCTGCCACTCAGGCCCAACATTTGAGCTCATCTCATCAATCAGATTCTAAAGAAGAAACTCCAGCACCCAAACCAGGTAACTGCTTCTGGCTACCAAGTTCCCACTCTTACCAACCAAGCAGTTCTATCTGGACCGCCTGTCCTTAACACAGGGCACTTGAGATCTTTTTATGAAAGGGCATGAAATGTTGGGAAGGGAACAAGGGTAAGAACTAGGAACAGGAGGAGGATGCTAGAGTTAGCTCCCTGACTATTGTGAAAGCTCAGGGAGCAAATTTCCTCACTCGAGCATCTCCTCCTTCTCATCTGCCAAAAGGATACAGTAAAAACTACTTGGCCTACATCCTAGAGTTGTTTCAAGTACCCAATGAGATAATTATGCCTAGGGACTTCATAAATGCTATGCAAATACAACGTCATCCTATTCTTTCTTCTTCTTCTTCTTTTTTTTGAAAGAAATAATAACTTTTATTGCTTTGCCAGGCAAAGGAGGCCACAGCAGGCTAATGCCCTAAAGACTGTGCCTCTTTCTTCTTTCTTTTTCTTTTTCTTTTTTGGCTGCGTCCGCAGTATACAAAACCTCCGGGGTCAGGGATCGAACCTGCACCACAGCAGTGATCTGAGCCACAGCAGTGACAACACTAGATCCTTAACCATTAGGCCACCAGGGAACTCCAAAGTTGTCCTCTTGTGAGGCTGCAGTTCCTGTGATTACTGTACTCATGGCCAAAGGCTGAGTTTGTTGATAGGCTAGAGAACTTAAGAGTTTTCTGGGATAGAGCTGGCCTTTACAAATATGGGTCCAGGGAGAGGTGACTATTTCCAGCATGGTGTGGAACATCTACTCGTTAGATTTACTAAAAGGGAGAAGGAAAATACAGAAGAGACAGGAAAGAAAATAACTGCCTGAGGGTGGCCAGGATTTGGGAGGAGAGCCAGCTGTTATTTCACGCGTGAGACTCTTTCCTTTCACCCACTAGCTGGCTGTGGCTGAGCATTTTTCTGTCCAGCAGTTTCTTTCTTCTTTCTTTTTGAAAAAAAATTTGTCTTTTGTCCTTTTTTTTAGGGCTGCACCTGTGGCACATGGAGGTTCCCAGGTCCAATCGGAGCTGTTGCTGCCAGTCTATGCCACAGCCACAGCCACAGCCACGCCAGATCCGAGCTGCGTCTGTGACCCACACCACAGCCCACGGCAACGCTGGATCCTTAATACACTGAGCGAGGCCAGGGATCAAACCTGCAACCTCATGGTTCTCAGTCGGATTCATTTCTGCTGCACCATAATGGGAACTCCTCTTTTTTGAAATCTTAAATCACCACGGAGCATCTGTGGTGTTCAGTGGGCACACCTGACTGCTAAGAACTTGACATTCTTACATGGCAATGGGATAACTTCCCCCAACCAGGTAGCACTTTCTTTTTTCAGCACAATTCTTTGGAATCCTGAAAGCAGATTTCATTATCCCTGTTCTGATGGACCCAGAAGACATGAAAGACCAGTTTTTGAATGAGGTGAGATTTCTGCCCACTTCTAAGTTTCATCTGTCAGATGATTTGATAATGCAAAGCAATACTGTCAAAGCCAATATATGGAGGAGAAAAAGCCATGGAAAATTTGCCTATCTGTTCCCATTGCCATCCTTCTGGCTTATGGTGACAAGTTGGTTCACATGCTCCATTTTTTTCTTACTCTTTCCAACATTTTTCCTGAGTTCTTAAAAAAAAAAAATCAATATAGCTTAGTGAGAAGGATCTAAGTTTGGGTCCTGGCTTTGCGCTCATTAGTTGTATGACCTTGAACCAAGGAACTTGATCTTTCTGAGCCTCAGTTTCCTCATGAATTAGCAACACAAGTACCTAACTCATAGGGTTGGTATTATGATTAGATGAAATATTCCATAAAAAGTGCTTAGCAAATTGTCTGGCACACAGTAAGTGCTCAATAAACATTAGCTATTATTATTATTATTATTATTATCAAATTATTGTTCTGAATATACATTTGTTCCAGGCTCCCTTCCCCCTCTTTTTTGTTCTTTTAAAGTACTGAGAGATGGGAGATTGTCAAGGGGAAGAACTGTTCCTAAATACTGTGAAAAGAGCCTCAAGCTGATTTTGGATATGACTTAAAGGCACATCGTCCAGTGATATCAGATAATAATCCTAAAATGTTGGAGCTAGAGAGTTCCTCATAAACCATCTCACTAAAATTATAATTTTACAGACAAGTTAACAAACTGGCATTAATCAGGTAGCTTATTACAATCTACCTGTAGACCAAAGAAAGAAGGCCCAAGCAGTTCTTTCTAAAATCTCGCAAGCTGGAAATTCTAGAAAGAAAGGGTGTGTGTGCGTGCATGCACCTGCTAGGTGCTAGGGAAGGAACTGGAGGGCTTTCCAGTGCAAATGATGCAGTCTGGCATCTGATAAATTTTTTAGTAAAAGTTCAAGTAATAAGATTGCAGTGCTGAGTCTTAAGACTATGAGAGTTGAGAATCTTTCTTGGGGGTCAGGAAAGGGGGTACCAAATCAGAAATCATTTACTTTCATTTTATTTATTTTTAAAGGGCCTCAGGTGTGGCAGATGGAAGTTCCCAGGCTAGGGGTTGAACTGGAGCAGCAGTCACCGGCCTACACCACAGCCACAGCAATGCCAGATCTTTAACTCACTGCGTGAGGCCAGGGATCGAACCCACATCCTCATGGATACTAGTTGGGTTCATTTCCACTGAGCCATGTTGGGAACGCCTACTTTTAACTTAAATTAAAACCATAATGAAAAAATTGGGGTCAAGTGAGGAATTCCATCTTCCTGTCACCTCTGTTGGGGTATATATATATATATAATATATATATATCCTATATTAATGGAGAGAATTTCCACCTCCTAGATGTAAAGCATGGACTTGGTGGGGACTAGGTGTGTGTGGGAAGGGAGAATATATATTATCAGTTTTAGATTATTTAAAATTCCAAATAGAAGGCAAACAAACCCCCCCACCTAGAGCCAACGCACCCCAGTTCCATGGATGGGGAGAGAGAAAACAAAGACACACACGAACAGTGCTCAGAGCGAGATAGGGACCAGTGCTTAACAACTCTGGCTGAAGTTAGAATCCCCTGGGGAAGTTTCAAAAGGAAAAAAAAAAAAGGCCTGGGCCAATCTTTAGATTCTATTTTATTGTTCAGTGGTGGGCTAAAAGGGCAGATGATTCTGATGAACAGTCAGGCTTGAGAATCCCTAAGGCATTTGTGTCAGTCTCTTTTCCCTAGAGGTGGTGGCGGCGGTGGCCTTACAAACATGAGCTGTGTGCTTTCTATTGGTGGAGGTGCTGACGGTAAAAGGCAGGGGGCTGGAGGGAGGCTACGCAAAATAAAGGGTATTGGGGGGGGCAGTTTAGGGCTCAGAGACAGGAAGGTTGCAAGAGAGCATCAGCAAAGCTTTCTCTCTTTTTGATGTTTCAGATCCAAGAGGCCTTAAAGCTTACACTGGGTCAGGAGAAATTCACATTGAAGTGGGTCGGCTTCGAAGAAAACAAAAAATAGCTCACGTCTGCTAACCTGGCGTCTCGTCATACGCTTTTCTCTGGATTCTGAGTGAATTCTAGTTGTTAAATTCCTAGTAAAACAGAAGTAGGAAGAACTGATAGGTGAAGAAGCTAACTGGTGGAATTTCAGACCTCTATTGAGCGTGTAAAAAAACTACTACCTCTGGGGGACCTGCACCTTGGGGTTTTCTAGCATGAAATAGGTAAGCAGAAGGTGGAGGTATGTGGGAACAATAACCTTGAGAATGACTAGCAAACAGGAACAAAATATCCCAACCAAACAACTCCATTAATCTATTGGGGACATAAGAGAGGGCGGCGCGGGTGTGGGAAGCTAAATGGGGCCGGACTTCCCAATAAAAAGGAGGGCACTTTCTTCCCAGTCACGAGCTAGAAAAGAGATTTCAAATTCTGCAGAACGAGGAGCTCTCTAAAAGTGTTATTACAATACATGTTAGCGCTAGCTCCCTGTCCTACATCTGCATACTTTTTACCTCTAAGTTGGCAAGTTCTAAGACAGCACGTTGTTCTGAATGTTAAAATATACCTTCAGGATAATGTTCCTGCACACATTCTGCTTCTCGTTTTTCTCCAAGCGTCTCCTAAGCACCCAGAAAACAGGCCAGAAGTAAGAGAGTAATATGTCAAATACAGTAGCAACTTTAGTCTGAAATGTTTAAAGTTAAAGTTTATTTGTATTCTTTGTAGGAATATCAATAAAAGACCTCAAACGTATCTATATCTGTACATGTACAAGAACCGTCAAAAATTATTCACAGAACAAAAATAAATCTTCTCTTAGAACAAACCCAGGTAATGAAATGCAGATACGGAGCTCACATATGGAACGATCTAAGTGCTACTAGCACAAAAATATGGCTTTAAAAATAAAATAAAATCTTGGGTTTTGTTTTTCTAACGTGTATTTTTCTCTGTCTTGAAATAAAAAATAAATTATTTAGAGCTATCATTGTAAAATAGTCCTGTGTATTAACACACTCTTATTAAGGCCCTGGAGATGAAAAACAAAATCAAATTTAGAAGGTAGGTTCCTCACAGGCGAGATTCAGGTTAATGCTCTGCTGTCTGCTTGAGTTAATTTTAATGTGACTAGGAGATGTCTAAGCACCAATCAAAATTTAAACTTTACTATTTATTTTAAATTTTCTGCAGGATAGTGGTCACTGAGTCAATTAGTACTTAACCTTCTGGGGAACTGGGAACCGAACATTTTCCTTTGGGGGCTAAGGAGTGACATAAATACGGTACTTATTCTTAAATATTTGTACCCCCACACGGACGATCGAGGCTCCTAATACACAGTTCGGTGGAAATCTCTCTACAGATAAATCCGGTTTTAAGTCTCAAACTAAAACATTTCCTAGGGAAGAACGAGGGCATTGAAAAACATAAGAACTGAGTTGGAAATTAAAATACATGCTGAAATATGGGCAGAAGTGACCATTTGGCTTTCTTTGGGTGACTCACTGCCAACCCCCTATGGATTGGTTACTCCAACACTCCAGGAGTAAAAGCTACTTCTTTCTGGATCAGGAATGAAAGCTACTTCTTTCTGGATCCTACTCTCAGATCAGTGATATTCAACTTCCTATGACTCCCCAGAGTATCCATAATGCTATCTAGGATTCTTGAGACAATGTCAAACCAAATCGATTTCAAGTCACTTTAACTTATATATACACATAACACATATGGTACATTTTAACGAGGAAAGAACCACTGTCATAAAATCTAACAAATGAGAGCATAAAAATCTAAAAAACTTGAGGAAGTTTGGGAATCGCTGCTCTATAAGATGGACTGACATTCAGAAAAAGGAAGCCTGGGAATCAAGTGTTCTGTGGGGGTGCACACACGTTGTCTACAGAGACTTTTTCATCTAGCTGTGCATTTCGAGAGCAGGCAAAGGATAGAAATCCTCCTGTCTCCTTGAACCTTTGGGCTATGGAGAAGGCTGCTGGGCATTAGACCCCTGCTGGATCATGTCTCTTCCTCAGGTTCTTTCACTCTGCATAAGATATTTATTTTTCCTCATGCAAATTTCATCACTTTTGTCCTTCCTAAACTCAAGAGCATTCATAACTGGGTCATGACAAGAGAATGCTTCTAGAACTAATTACAATCATTCGAACACGAAAAGAGATTCTATTTAAAAATTCAACACCCCAATATATCTCGCTTTTTAAAACCAGCAAGATAGGTCCTTTTAATTGACATACTGCTAAAAACCAAAGTGTCCCACATTCTTGACCCTCAGGTAGGGGGCGGGAAGGCAACTATTTACTGTTGAAGCAAGCAGGAGATTTTACTACTAGATTTGAAAAAGGGAAAAGGAATGGAGAGGAAATCCCTTTTGGTTTTCCACAATCTGCAGAAGGTGTAGCTGAAAACACAGGGAAGGTGTGGGCGTGGGCTCCAGTCACAAGTCTGATCTGGTGTCAACTCTAGTCTGAGTACCTTGAGCCTTAATAATCCAAAGAGGGCTCCTCCCCCAAGTTCTGTCCCATAACCAGCCTTCTCAGAAACTGCAAACTGGAGACAACTAGAACTAAACCTAGATGGAAGGCAGAGCAAATGTAATCGAGCTCACTTGACGGAAAGGGTCTTGCTCAGGGGTCAAACCCCTGTCGCAGCAGTAACCAGAGCCACAGCAGTGACAACGCCAGATCCTCAATGCGCTGAGCCACCAGGAAATGCCCAAGAAGCTTTACTTTTAACATCATGTTAATTCTCAAGGGCATAACAGCAGTCAGACAGGAAATCCTACTTCTTCTTTAGCTGTCCAACACCATCCCAAGCAAAGGGAGAAGCCGACCAGAGAAAGCTAATTCTGACCAACTCAATCCTGAGAGAAAACGGCAACAAGTTCTAGCAGCATGATGACCTCATTCTATCACGTTCCCCTTTACCACCTGCCCTGGACCCTAGCACTACCTTGGTGATAGTCTTTGTCACGTCACCTAGTTATAATCTCCACTCTGTCATGGCTTGTAGTGTGGAGACTCAGGGAATATGATGGATGAACTGATGGAAATGTAACTCCTTTTTGCTGCTTCGGCTCAGAAAGCTTATTGCTCCAGCGATAATAGGAGGGAAACATCAAGCTCTTTTCCTACATCCTACCAACATTGTCCTTGTTGATGCCAAGTCTGGTTGTCAGCTAGACAAGCACTTTGCAAGCAAGCGCGTCACTTGAATTTCAAATTCCATCCAGCCTTCATCTAGGCTGCACCCTACCATGAGATGACATGTTGGGTGCTAGAAGGACTGCAAGATGTGACTTTCTTAATCCACCTGCTTCTCTTCAACCATGCACCTCCTCCTAGCCAAACAGAGGCACGTACTTATTTGGGCTGAAGAAAAGCCAATTAAGCAATACCGCCAGAAAAATGATCAGCTGTGCCGCCCTCTTCCCTACCAAAAAAAAAAAAAAAGAAAAAGAAAAAGAAAAAAAAATCTTTCCGGAAAAGCTCTATAGATTGCAGCATTCTCTAAAGAAATATTCAGAAAAATATTCCAATAGGAATAGGCTCAAAGGATAATCTAAAATTTAATATCTGGCAACTCTACTGAACTTCTAGCTTATTTCTAATTTTATTATCTGTTTACCCTTTCTCTTCAAACAAGATAACCTGATCATACAGGACTGTATAATCTCTCCAAACATTTTGGGCATCTGATCTTCCAAAGGAGGCCACCTTTGCAGGAGCTCCCACAATGCTGACAAGATATACTGCATCCATCAAAAACGTATTTGTTTTGTCTCCCCCAACCTCCAACATGTCAGCCCACTGTCATCCATAACCACCACCTGAGAGCTTCCAAACCTCAGTGCAGGACATCTCCCACATTACATACTTAGAGCCACTGGAACGGACCAGTCTTTCACCAGGTTTTCTGAAGGCTTTTACGGAGGGTGAATTAAATATGGCTATAACTGAGAATGGCCACAAATAAGAAGAGACCTTTGCTTAAACAACATACCCTCTCCCCCAACAAAGGGTAATGGTAATGATTTTTTTTCCCAGTATAATAAATGATTTTGGCTATGGGGGGCCCTCAGCTTGGAGGGCAGAGCTAATCACTGGTAAAACAATGAGTGAGGGTCAAGAAAACACACAAGTGCCAAAACATGTGGGCACGAAGTCTGTGGATCAGATAAGCACATGGGGCAGCTCCTGTTTTCCACTGCTGAGCAGCAGAAATGGGAGGGTCACGGAAGAGAAAGGATTTAAGAGGTTGTGGGCTGGTGGCCGTGTGGAGGTTGCTGAGATGCAAGGTCCAACAGAACGAGCCACCTGAGAGCAGTGCTAAGAGGTCAGAGGGCAAGTCTGGGGTGTGGTGGAAAGGGAGGCTCGGTGTCTCTGTCAGGGCTTTGCCCCAAAGGGGACAGGACAAATGCTCTCTTGTCCCTTATAAATATTCTGCTATGTGGAAACACTCCATGGATATGGCTTCCTCAGGTCTTTTTTTTTTTTTTTTTAAACCCCCCCTTCCCTTTTCCTTTAAAAAAAATTTTCCTTAAAGTTTATAATTTAAAATAAACATCATTAACTTATTGGAGACACACTATTGCTTTCTCAACATAAACAAGTGCTTAGATCTTGCTTAAAGAGATTCCAACCCCCTTCAACATTATATCTGACAGCAGAGAAGGCAGGAACTTTTCCTATTTGTGCAGTTATATGTACATATGTGTGACTATATGTGTATACATATACTTGTATATAAAATGTCGGTTTAACTTGTAACATTCCTTACTTCTGATAATCAGGGTTGCGTTCAAGTTGTCATTTCACCCCTCTGGAAAAAAGGAAGCAAATTAGCTTCCACGACTGTTTCCGTCCTTCAATAAAGCCAAGGGTGACAACTTGTGTGAAACTGGGTTCTTGTTGCCAAACCTACCAAGGGCATGGGAATAGCAACTGGAATGTGCTGTCCTCTCACGTTTAGCAGCTTATTTTTTAATAAGCACAATCCTGACTTTTAAGAGAGCAATGCTTCAGATTTGGCTTGCTTCCCCAAATTGTACTCAGGGGATGAGAGGAAGAAGCAATTTAAAAGGTAAAGACTGAGATACAATTACCCTGCCCAGAGATCTGCTCTACACTGGATACAATTTTTATCCCAAACAAAAATTAAAGATTTACTAGGAAATAGTCAGGGATTCCTGCTAGGGTATGGTATGGTTTTAGCCCTTTTCTGTACAGAAGAAAGGGTGTTTATTTCAGATGGCTTGTGGGCAGCGTATGTGAAGAGCCTCTCCGGGGAGAGTGGACCCTGTTGGTGATGGCTGCTCCCACCGCGGGGAGGCAGCGGCTGTGTGGAGATGCAGATGCTATATAGACACACACGGAGTTATCGTTTTGTAAACTCTAAAGAGGAAAAAGAACACCCTTTATTACAACTGGGGAGAAAAAAAAGCCCCCTATCTAAAATGGAAAATTCCCATCTGCTACAGACAGAAGGAAATGAACATCAACAGGAGTTCAAGAGACATCACTCCTCAGGTCCAGTTTTGATGTGTCCTCTGGAACCGTGTCTCCCCAGATCAGATTAGCTGTCCATCCAGAACCAGTCTTGGCATATCAATGGGATAAACTGTTTGGTGTGGATCTCGGGACTTGTCTGCTTTCCCAAAGGACAGGGAAGCGGGGTGGGGTTTTAAACTGCCAGGTGGATCCCTGAAGGCATTCTGACAGCCTCCTGACGCGGCTGGGCTGCTCCGCCAGACAGACACGGGGGCTCTGCCTTCCGAGCTGCCGGGCTCCTGCCTCACTCACGCTGGTTCCTACTCTGCCTCCTCTAACAACTGCAGTGCTTTCACCAAGAGGACAACAATAATAAAAATAGCGATAATTAGAAAGGTCATCTACATTATGAACTTCCGTCGGGTATATTACAGTGCTCTTTTCTGTACATGGCCCAGAACTGAGTTCCCTATGTACACGGAGACGTGGGGGGACGCGTCGAGCTCAGGAGTCTTAGCCTTATGCCCTGAAAGACAAGGTTCCTTTCTTTTCTCGCCACCCCGCTGTTCTGCAGTATCGACATTCTGTAAACCAGGTGGGGTGGGGGGAGGGCTGGGGCCAGGAGAGTGGGGACATTGCCTTCCGTCTCCTCCCACAGTCTGTCTAGTCGCAACGCCCGTCAGCAGCTGCTGTTTTTGAATTCACCATTCTCCGTGATGGAAAGCTTGGTGGGGTTGGTGGGGGAGATGCCATTTCGGACCTGCATGCTGTACCGCTCCTTCACTTGGGTCAGCGCGCTCATCAGTCTGGTGTTGGCCGAGTCCAGCGACACGATCCGTTTTTCCTACAACACACCAATCGGGGCTTTATTCTGGCTCCGCGCAGGCTCCCACACCGTAATCCTCTACGGAATGACGGCTCTAATGCCGTCTGTCAAACAGCAGTACACGTGATGCTTCCCAGACAAATGGAACGTCTCTGCCTCTTTCTGCACCCTGGTCAGCTCAGCTTCCCCTGAGCCCAATGGGTCTGTGGTTGGTTTTCTCTCCTTTTTCCTTTCGGCAGAGCAGGGTTTGTTCTTAAATCACCCCCCCGCCCAGGACCCTAGGACGTCATGTCAGAATGACACCACGTGTTGCTCCAGACTATGAAACAGAGGTGTCAAGCTGCCTTACTGTATGAAGTACTTTTGGGTCAAAATGAAGCCATGGGAATTAGGTGGCAAAGAAAGAAGCACCAGAGGTTTCATTTCACAGAGGAGAAGTGCATGTGATCTGCAGGTTCTCGGCCCCCGAAGAGGCACACTGGTCACATTTGGAAAGAATTCACATTGTGCTCAAAACTGAAACAACACATGGTGGCAGTTTATAGTCACCCACAAAGTGAGGATGCAACAGCAAGGGGGGGTGGAGGGAGCAGCCAAAAGCTCAGACCGAGGAGTTACTGGAATATGGGAAGGGAGATGTGGCCGAGGGGGGATGCCAAAAACACGACACATGAAAACAAACAGAGAACACAAGCTCCTAGACTCATTCCAGCTCAGAGGTACTCCAGGAAAGCTACCCAATAAGGAGACTGCTTTCATTTTACTTTTGAGTCTCTGGGAAAAAAAAAAAAAAAGCCTCAGAACCAATATTTTGGAAACAAAGACTACTAAATATTGAGAGCAAAAAAAAAAAAAAAAGAAAAAAGAAAAAGAAAAACCCGAGAGAAAAAAAGGGGGAGATGGAAATCTAGAGAAATGTAAGCTCATCTAAATTAAAAAAAACAAAAGTCATCCCATCAAAATATTGTCAGTTTCACAAAGGTAAGGACAGAAACCCTAATCTTAGCTTCAGCAGTTAGGTAAATCATTCTTGAACCTTTCCAATGTGAAGTCGCATTTTCAGAAAACGTTAGTGCTGAGAAGGACAGTGTTTATCTATGCCTATGAAAATTAAAAAAAAAAAAAAAGTGCATGAGGAGCAACCCTCAGAGCCAAAGGGAGCTTTCCTCCCAGGAAGTGTTTTAACTCAGGGAAATGAAATGCATGGTTCGGACAGGCAGGGTAAGGCTCACTGAGGACACGGAGGGGCTGAGGCTTACATGCTGTTCCCTGAAATTAGAGCAGTAGCTCCACAGGCTGCGAGCGGTCGTGCTCTGCCGGACACGTGCTGCCCAGGGATGCAGGGTGAAGACCGCTGCCCTGGGGGAGAGTCATGTGAAAGCATATGCAGCACAGCATCAAGCACCACTTCCCTTTATCTCCTGCTTCCCGGGTGGCGTGGGGTGGGCTGAGGATCTACAGGACAGCAGTGCTGGTGGTCACAGTTTCAAAAGTATAGAAAAACTAGCTCACACTTGTTATTATCATTTAAAAAAAAAAATCTTCCCTTCCCTGATGGAGAGGTTAGGTGGTAAGATATAAAAAATCAGCATTAGTAACTAACCACTAGTCTAGCACAAGATGCTTTTTACTTTGGGAAAGTAACTCATTTAAAGGATGGGCAAGACTCAAAGAAAGAAAGAGCTATAAGGCTTTATTTAAAAAATAATAATTTTAAAACTCCAGCCAGTGGAGTTTACTGGGACAATAGGCATAGAGCTTTTAAAGGCCAGTAAATAAGGGTTGGCCAGTGGTTACCAGGAACCAAGGGGGCAGAGCCAGATAAGATGTCTCCTCTCTATGTTTAGAAATGATCTCTCAACAGAAAAACTGGTAATCAAAAAAGAAAAGCTATTTCACTACTAGGATAAATGATAATGCCCCAATTCTAAGGAATGCGGGATCCTCCAGGGTTGATTTGTTAAAAAATTAGGCATTTAGGAAAAATCATGTTTTTTAAAGGGTCAAAAAGAAGGCTAAGAATGACTGTATTTATTTCCTACAAGAGGAACAAGTGAAGCCAAACAACGTTCCTACTAATCAGGTGAAAGATTCCAAGTGGAGAAACTCCCTTCTGTAACTACCTCCCCTTGCCAATGCCTCAAAGTCAAACAAAAAGTAAAAAAAAAAAAAAAAAAAAAAATCGCACAGGGACTTTTGAAAGTCAAGTTCAGTTGGCAAAAGATGCCCTGACATTTCAGTTCTGCCTGGATTGAAAGGCAAAGCAATCTAGTTCAGGCCTGAGAGGGAGGGTGTCAAGTGTGGGGAGCGCAGGAGCTGGAATGTGTAGGAGGCCAGTGCACTGGGCCGGGGCTGGGAGCTGCTCAGCTAGAGAACGGACGGGGTTACTTGCCTGTTTGAATAATCTCATCTCCATTTATGACCTGTAATTTAACACAGCGGAGATATCACTTGCAACAGTAACTAGGCAGCTGCTTGCTTCTCCTAGGAGGAAGCCCTGCTCTTTCTCCATCTGAGTCACATGGAGAGATCCTGGGGGTGAGAAGAGGCACAGCCCCTGGTCTGATGTTTAAGAAACGGTCCCTCAGTCCCATCACCAGGATCCCCAGGGCGGTGCTGCAAGGTCCAGGGCAGGGTCACCAGTGGAGTGCTTATCCTCTCCCAGTGACTCTAGCAGATGAAGAGGCTGAGTTCTGGGACCAGCTTTGTCTGCAGGGGCCCAGGGCCACTGAGAGAGATGCGAACTGGTGCACCGGGCACCTGGCCCGTCCTGTTTTGGGAACTGTTGGGTTCAACTCTGCTATAAGGAAAGGAACTGCATTCATTTCAGAAACATTTTTTACTCCCAGTGGCACCAACGAAGATGTCAGGGACACAAAAGTAAGGGTTACCTCACTGGGAGGCTTTCACCCCCAAACATGTCCCCTTTCTGTTAAATGATGCCAGAAGGACTGCTCTCCTCCATCAAACACTGAAGACGTAAGATTAATCCTTTCAAAGCAAAGACTCTGATATAAAAAATCATTTGTTACAAAGGACACCAAAGGATTTTCATGGTCTTCTGCTAGAATAAGATTTTAATGTATCGATGGGACAACAGCTGGAATGGGGAAATTGTCCTTTTAAGGAGATTATAATTTTTTTAAAAACTTGTTTTAGTATTTATCTTCTGTGCTGTGCAATGGTGCAGAGGCTTTCAAAATGTGGTCTAATGGATTCTCCCAGTGTTCCTGAGGGATCTGCAGTGAGCCTCCGGTAGAAAATCTATTACATGGTAATGCCTGTGTTTGAATAGGTGGCCTTGTTGCTGAGTGGTCAGCAGCAGCAGCAGCTGCAAAGGGACGAGTGGGAAGTGCCTCTGGCTCCACTAAAACAGTCCACAGAATCCAACCATTTGAAAACCACTGCCTTGAGGTATAGACCCAAACTATAACCTAGTTGAGCCGGACCACATGTCTGACCCCCAGAGGGGCTTTGAGGATAACATTTCTCCCATCCCAGAAAGGTGACGCCCTCCTGCTAAGTGACAGAAGGTCCATACTTTCCAGAGCTTTGGGGCCTGTTAAAGCTGACTCCCTTCCTTGCTTTTACCTTCTATTCCTAGGACCCCTGCTTCACACCCAGTCATCTTAGCCTTGATGTCACAGCGGGGATGGGGTGGGGGGTAGAAATCTGTAGAGCTAACCACGAGGCTGTCTGGGCAGCATCCGACAAAGCGGAACGCATGTATGCTTGGTGCCATGGCTATGACACCCCCGAGGTCCCTCTGCTTAAGACTGACGTGGTTTAAACCAGCTGATGTTATTCAAATCAACTGCATTGTCTCACTAGAACCAAAATCTCTTCTGGTGGAGTCAGTGATAGGACTCTCCCTGCTTTATGCTGTCATACTGAAAATCCCAAAGGGAACACACATCAACACTAGTTCTCTTAATGCAATGGCCTTCTTTATCCAGGCTGTTTCTCTTAAGCCTCTTGCGATGAAATTCTATAGCACTGCCTATCGAGATGGCCTTGGCTCTGCTACCCTTCCCTCTCCTACTTTGGGGACATCCAGTAAGGTTTTATTTATTTATTTATGTCTTTTTAGGGCCGCACCCGCAGCATATGGCGGTTCCCAGGCTAGGGGCTGAATCAGAGCTGTAGCTGCTGGCCTACCCCACAGCAACGCCGGATCCTTAAACCAATGAGCAAGGCCAGGGATTGAACCTGCGTCCTCATGGATGCTAGTTGGGTTCATTTCTGCTGAACCACGACGGGAACTCCAGAAAGGTTTTAAAAAAAGGACCAAGTAAGAACTTTCTTCTGATTCTTAGGAGGTCTAAAAACCCAGAAACTACAGAAATCAAGGGTCCGAAACATTCTGGGAACCGTGCTGGCGAGAGAGCATCACAACTCACGCCTGACCTCCAGTCTCGGGTGTGTAAGGGAGAATAAGGGCCATGACACGTTCTTCCTGTGGCTGTGCTTTCAGCCTCACTCCCACTTCCTTTGAAAAATAAACTCCAGCCCGCATTAGCCCTGCCAGGAAACTAGACTGGGGGTAGAGGGCGTGCAGAGGAGTGAAGACCGGGGCTTGACCACAGACTGACCACTGGAGAGAAGAAGGCAGGACATAGAGTCCTTGCTCCCATTTTTACATCACAGCTTAGGGAAATGAAATGGTCTTTAAGGGTGAGAGGTGCAAGCCAGGCTGGGCAGTCTTCAGGGAAGTGACACTTTCAGTGGCCAGACCAGCCACATCCAAACTGCACCTGCCTTTTGTTACGTGTATCACACTAAGAATACAACCATGTTTTGCACTGATAAAGTGAAGAGGAATTAGAAACATTTCCTGCCTCCTGGGTTTTGCTCTGATCACTGCTATGTCCCTGTGAGGTGCTCCTGGCAGCTGTCATGCTATTGGTGTCACAGGTAGAAGCTACAGTGAGCAGAGGCCCAGCTGTGAGTCCATCGACCGAAAGAGGCTCTTCGAAGCACAGCGTCAACGAAGAAGGGCAGCCAAGCGAATGCCAGGCACCAGCACCAAACCCTGAACCAACAGAGGGACAAGAAAGGGCACTTCTACAACCCTGTCTTTCCCTGCGTTTCTACCACTGCTTGGAGCTAGAGGCTGAGGGCACAGTGGACGTGACTGACAAGACCGTGAACGTCAGAGCCAAGCGATGGTCAGTGGAGGTCACAAGCCAGACACATGCAGTGTACTTTTCACAGATACCCCCTGGGAAACGCCCTCCTTTCCAGAAGGACAGAAGAAAACCCCATCATGCACTAGGCTGGGATCTGTCGAGCAACTGCACTAAGCAGGCTAAAACCTTGCTGGGTTAAGAGACTTGCCACTAGTAAAGGAAAGGGAAAGTCAGAGAGGTCACATGGAAGTTCTTTTCATCTTCGAAAGGTAATGCTGAGAACTTTCCAATGACCCATTTTTCATTATGTGCCTTGGCAACGGCAAGGAGTGGGAAGCCCGGAAATAAGTTGTCATAAACAAGTGCCTTCTATCAGATTAAGGACCTTCTTACCTGTGCATCAATTATTTTTTGCTTTGCATCAATAACTGCTTGCATCTCAGCGTGATCCTTCTTCAGCTCCTCTTCCACAGCCATTAGCCTAAAATGGGGCAAGAAGGAGAGACCACCATCTTCAAGGAGAGAGCTGGCTAATGAGAGGACAAGAAGGCCCCGCTCAGGACGGCTTCAGTACTGCCACTCCTTTCTTTTTTCTTTTCTTTTTTTTTTGTCTTTTTGCTATTTCTTGGGCTGCTCCCGAGGCATATGGAGGTTCCCAGGCTAGGGGTCGAATCGGAGCTGTAGCCACCGGCCTACGCCAGAGCCACAGCAACGCAGGATCCGAGCCGTGTCTGCAACCTACACCACAGCTCACGGCAACGCCGGATCGTTAACCCACTGAGCAAGGGCAGGGACCGAACCCGCAACCTCATGGTTCCTAGTCGGATTCGTTAACCACTGCGCCACGATGGGAACTCCATGCCACTCCTTTCTAATACCAGATCTGCAAACATGCTCGGTCTCCTTGCCTTGGGGAAGGCACCCAAAGTTGATTTCTCTACTGGGACTGGATCCCGTGCATTTGCATCTCCTCTGGAAGTGTCCCCATAGTCCTTATCTCCCGCTCTATCAGAGCCTTCCCTCAGCACTATTTATTTCATCTTCAAATAGGAGGCCAACCACAGCAAGCCAAACCCTCTCTTAATCTCATTACCTTGTGACAGCTGACCTTACTCTTCTTCTAAATAGCTAAGTTTCCTCAGAGTGAACTCTTTCTCATCCACCATTCACACTGCAACCTCCTGATGTTTCAGTCCAGAAAAGGCTCTCGGTAAGACTACTAAATTCTCCTGTGCTGCTTGAACAACGAACATTTTCTGTCTTTAATTTACTTGGCCTGCCTGCAGCATTTAACTACATGGAAGCACAGTGGTCAGGAGCGTGGCCTCTGGGGCTTGACTGCCTGGCCTCAGACCCCAGCTGCACCACCAAGTGACCTTGGGCAAGGGACTTAATGAATTTGTTGCCTGTTTGTTTGTAAAATGAGAATAATAATAATGCCTACCACAGAGGCAAATGGTTATTGACAGATCAAACACATTTTACTTGTAAAGTAATCAGAAGAGTGCCTGACCCAGAGTAAGTGCTATGTACTGTTTGGTAAAATTGTCCCCCCCCGCCCCCCTTAGAATCCCTTTGATGTCCTTGGCACTTGGTTCTCTGGCCCTAAGAATATCCAGTAAAACTTATTTCCACCTCTCTGGACTTATGGTGAAAAATTAGGCTGGCCACTGACATTGAATACCTAGTTTGGTTTATTTATTTATTTATTTATTTTTTGCTTTTTAGGGCTACACCCATGGTACATGGAGGTTCCCAGGCTAGGGGTCGAATTGGAGCTACAGCTGCCGGCCTACACCACAGCCACAGCAACTCGGGATCCAAGCTGCATCTGCGACTTACACTATAGCCCACGGCAACGCTGGACCCTTAACCCACTGAGTGAGGCCAAGGATTGAACCCACAACCTCGTGGTTACTAGGTGATTTGTTTCCGCTGTGACACAATGGGAAATCCAAGATTTTTAAAATTCCTTTTCCTCTAGGACCTCTCAAGTGGGTCATTAAGTTTTTATTTTTCTTTCTAATTGCTGCACCTAAAGAAAAATAAATATTTTCTTGTCTTTCCTTAAAGGAAGTGCACTAAGGTCTGGCATTTAGAAAATGTTAGAGACAGTCAACGATCACCTTGTAGGAAGTACCACAGATTTCAGGCAGTGCTGAGAATGGCCTTTGCTGCCACTGCCTCAGGATTCTCTGGGGGGTCGTCCCACCTCCCCGTACCCCCAGGGAGCCCCCATCCACCGCCAGGGGACCTCTGACCTGCTGATGATGCTCTTCATCTGGCTGTCCTTCTCCTCCTGCTGCCTGCGCAGCCGCTCCTCGCTGTCCTCCAGCCGGGCCTTGTACTCCAGCAGGAGCTTCTGCATCTGCTGCTCCTGCACCAGCAAGCGGCGCTCATACTCCTCCAGCCGCCGGCTGGACACACGCAGGCGCTCCTTCAGTTTAGTAATTTCCTGTTCATACTGGGGCAGAGAGGAAGAGGCGCCAAAGACAAGGAGAGAAAAACTGGAGTTACACTGGTTTTAGACTGTTTTTTTTCCCAGGGCTGCAGGTACACCATATGGAAGTTCCCAGGCTAGGAGCTGCATTGGAGCCACAGCAATGCGGGATCTGAGCCATGTCTGTGGACTACACCACCGGATCCTTAACCCACTGAGCGAGGCGAGGGATCGAACCTGCATCCTCATGGATACTAGTCGGGTTCGATTCCACTGAGCCAGGACAGGAACTCCAGCAATTTATTTTTTTATGAAAGAAGCCTTAGGCAATGTAGCTGGATGCTGTCTGAGCTGCCGTGCTATGTGCTGCTAACATTTTAAAAAAGTATCGGCAGGCAGAAATGGTAACGCAGCTCTGCCCTCCTCCTAAAATTACATTTTTACTCTTACATTGGCATTCCAAATCTCTATATGAATGTATCACTTTCCACATTAAACTACCAGTTGCTGCAAGTCACATCCAATCTCTGATGGTATCAAACAGGAGCAGGGAAAAAAATGTTCAAGCACTTGGAAGTCTGACAAGTCACTTAATATAAGCCAAAAGCCAGTTGTTAACAAGAAGAAAGATTTCTGCATCATCCCCTGTACTGTGGGATCTCTGATACGGCTCATCAGAATGCCATCGTTTCACCCTGCTAGAATCAGCCCTTTAGAGAGCAAGCTGTATTCCTATAATGTTAAGCAACTAAATCAATAAAGAGAATTTTATGGCAGGGTAGACTACTGCTGCTTTCTCTCCATCTACAAAAGTGTACAACATTCAAGTCACAAGCTCTAAGCAAAAGGCCTACATATCCCCTGGGGCTGATTAATGGGCTGATTGCCTCTTGGCCAATATATATATATATTTTTTTTCTTTTTTCTTTTTTTGCCACATCTACTGCATGTGCAAGTTCCAGGGCCAGGGATGGAACACTTGCTACAGCAGCAACCCAAGCTGCTGCAATGACAACACTAGATCCTTAACCCACTGCACCACAAGAGAACTTCTTAGCCCATTTTCATGATGTGGTTCATCTGTCCAATTTGGTTCTGCTTGTTGGAACACATATATCACTTCTCTTACTAAAGCTTTATATATAAATGTATACAAACTAAAGCTTTATTTAATAAATTCTTACCAAAGCGTTATATAATTCAATTGGTTACACACCCCTTTCTTCTAACTGAAGTTGCTATGGTAGAGTTTCAGTAATTGGAATGTCACATTTCTAGGTGAGATGCATTAAGCTTTCTTACAGATGGTCTACTTAAGTTCATTAGTAATTAATGATTAATCTACATCACAGCTGCACTGCAAAATGCAATGGATTTTCACATAATATCCCATTTAATTGATAATCAGAAAATTAGTTTTTGCTTATCCAGCGTCATGGTCCCAAACTATGCTTATTCATCCAGAAGGTCAAAGATGACAGTTCTTACAATAGTTTGAAGAGGCAGACTGCATCAATAAGCATGGTTTAGGGCCATATGGATAAGTAAACAGAAGCCAGTTGTCTGGCTGTTAATTAAACGAGACATTGCCACACATGATGTCAAGGTTCTTGTTTGATAATCCTTTTTTCTTTATGTCAACTTTCTTAATAAAACTGATGCAATAGACAGTTAGTGACTTTTTTTTTTCTTGGTTAATATCTTAAAAACATCATCTATAGAGTTACAAGTTCTTTATCCAGAGAAGGTTTAAAAAAAGACAAAATCACTACAAAGATACATAAGTTATAAAATCATTACGAAGATAAGGAAATCTAATCCAAGGGTAATTTTGACCTTGTTAGTTTATAGAAACACTAAATGTTCACCTAAAATGATGAGAAATAAATAGCAGAATATTCTTCAAATTAAAGCAACCCATATTTAAAAAAAAATTATAGCTAATCCCCTCACCCCAGCTTGATGGACATTTCCACATATTTTCACACAGACATTACTGAATTATTATACACAGACATGTACATAAGGGTTAACATAAGAGGAGGAGCTGAGGCTGGGGAGGTCCTCTTCTTGATTCGATGACCCTTTGGGTGGCTTATCACTGTGGGGGCAATAGGTCAATAAAGACAGACTAGGCTCTACCTTCTCAGCGTGCTTGGCCTCATCTTGATTTTGCTCACTTTCTTCCACATCCTCTTCATACTGTCCATTGTTCAGAACCCAGGCTGCTGTCCTTTCTACTGGGGACATTGTGGCAGAGTCCACGGGTGACTGAACCTGCATAAGAAATATTTATTAGCATCTCCCAAGAGAGCCCATCCACTAGTTATGATTCAAAAGAGAGCTATTCTTGGAAGACAGAACGTGATCCCTGTTTTCTGATAAATGCTCTCAGTTCTAAATAATATTTTATTACTGCCAGGGCTAGGCGGAGAGAATACCCATTTGTAAAATAATAAAATATTTGAAAATGCTGTAAATAGAACCTGCCTTTTTTTTTTTTTCCTCTCCAATGAGGGAAAGCCAAGGCCTTAAAATTGTTTATTAGTCTAGAGGTTTCATTAGATCACTACCTAATGAAATCACGACGATGACAGAATGAAAGAAAGAAAGCAGAACTTGATGGTTGATTGCTCAGATAAGGAAACATCTGTTTAACCACAAATGCCAAGGAACCAAGGAACTGATTAATGCTAAACAACTCACAAGGTACCCATTTATATATCAGAATGCCAAATTCTTAAATTTCCTATCAACCATTTGGGGAAAGAAAAAAAACTGATAGTGGTCATTTTTACAACACATTGATTTGCTGATGGGTTGGGATCACTCAGCAGTCTGCATTTTACCAAGAAAGTTCCTTGATGAATAAATACAGCGTCAAAACAATGAATAAACATAGATCAAAACAATAGATACCAACAAGTCTAAAGGAGAGTTCTACCAATTAGGCTACTTAGTAAACTGCCCTTTTCCAGTACAGATGTACAGCGATAAGAATTCTGGCCTTGGAGTTCCTGCTTTAACTCAACATCTCTGAAGTGCCAGGATGCAAGTTTGATCACTGTGCCACAGCTATGTCATAGGTTGCAACTGCGGCTCAACTTGGAGCTGATTCCTGGCCTGGGAACTCCATATGCTGTAGGGCGACCAAAAAAAAAAAAAAAAAAGACTTTTTTGGCTTTAATAGGCACATGAAAAGATGCCTATCACTGCTATTAGAGAAGTGCACATCAAAACTACAATGACGTAACTTCACACAAGTCAGAATGGTCATCATTAAAGTCTACAAATAACAAATGTTAGAGAGGGTGTGGGGAAAAGGAGGGAACCCTCCTACACTGCTGGTAGGAATGCAGACTGGTACAGCCATGATGGAAAACAGTATGGAGGTTTCTCAAAAAACTAAGAATAAAAGTACTATATGATCTGGCAATCCCACTCTTGGGCATATACCAGACAATACTCTAATCTGTAAAGATACATGCACCCCAATGTTCACTGCAGCACAATTTATAACAGCCAAGACAAGGAAACAACCTGTCATCAACAGTGGAAGGAATGAAGAAGATGGGTTATATACATACAATGGAAAAAAAAAAGCCATAAAAAAGAATGAAATAACACCATTTGCAGCAACATGGATGGACCTAGAGATCATCACACTAAGTGGAGTAAGTCAGAAAGAGAAAGACAAATACCACACGATATAACTTATATGTGGATTCTAAAATGCAACACAAACGAACTTATCTACAAAACAGAAAAAGACTCACAGACATAGAGAACAAACTTGTGATTGCCAAGGTGGTGGCATGGGGGGAGGTAAGGAGTTCGGGATTAACAGATGCATACTATTCCATACAGGATGGATAAACAACTCGGTCCAACCATACAGCACAGGGAACTATGTTCAATATCCTGTGATACTGAAAATTTGAAAAAGAATGTATATATAACTGAATCACTTTGTTGTACAGTAGAAATTAAAATAGCACTGTAAATCAACTGCATTTCAAGAAAATAAAAATAAAATGTTAAGAAAAAAAAAAAAAACGTGGCCTTGAGTAGCAACTGTGCCACTTACATTGCCACTTAATCTCTTAAATACTTTTTTCCAAACCTACTGAGTTGGGATACCACCACCGTCACTAACACCCCCACCCTGATCATCTCACAGGGAATTCTAAGGACTGAATAATATAACATATGTGACAGTTCTTTGGAAACTCCAGAGAACTACAGAGCTTAGACGGCATTACAGTACTTATGCTTTGAAAACTGGCACTAGACATAATAATTCATATTAGGCTACTGAATATTAGTGCTTTCTCCATAAACAATGCTGGAAGTAGACAACAAATTTTCTTTAGCCCTCCTGAGAGAGAGAAGACAGGCAGGACAAAGCATTTTATGTGAGTTAGTCTTTTTATAATTAAAATGAATTTCCATTTTGAGGATCAATACTCTAGCATCTCAGAATAGGAAAGGAATTTTCTTTCCCATGCAGAGCTATATACCTTAAGCATATTTATATCATTCTGGAAGAAAATCTGGCTAAACTCTAAATATGCAGATTTTTAAAAGAAGGTGTATTTTAAGGGGTAGTTAGAAAAACCAGATGAAAAAAATTGGTTGCAGAGACAAACAGGCTATTTGGAAGAGACTTTAAAAATATTCATACAGGGAGTTCCCGTCATGGCTCAGTGGTTAACAAAGCCGACTAGGAACCATGAGGTTGTAGATTCGATCCCTGGCCTCTCTCAGTGGGTTAAGGATCTGGCAATGCTGTGAGCTGTGGTATAGGTCGCAGGCATGGCTTGGATGCCACGTTGCTGTGGCTGTGGTGCAGGCCAGCAGCTGTAGCTCCAATTCGACCCCTAGCCTGGGAACTTTCATGTGTCCCAAGTGCAGCCCTAAAAAGCAAAAAAACCAAAACCAAAACCTAACAAACAAAAACATACAGAAGTAATATGAGGATATTTCCTAAAAGGTGTGAACAGAAGAATTTGGTTTGGCTGATTTACAAACAGATTATAGATATGTATCAATAAAAAATGGTTTCATGCCTGAGGCAAAACCCAGCAATTATGAATGAACTTTCAGAAATTCCTCCTTTGAAGCCATTTTCTCCACTGTGTCAAGAAACATGTCTTGGGGAGTTCCTGTTGTGGCTCAGTGGTTAATGAACCCAACTAGTATCCATGAGGATGCGGGTTCGATCCCTGGCTTTGCTCAGTGGATTAAGGTTGCTGCGGTGTAGGCTGCAGACATGACTTCAATGTGGCCTTACTGTGGCTGTGATGTAGGCCGGCAGCAACGGCTCTGATTAGACCCGTAGCGTGGGAACCTCCATATGCCATGGGTGTGGCCCTAAAAAAAAAAAAAGCCAAAAAAAACCAACCATGTCTTAAACGTCAGTACCCTCAGTTCTTAAACATCTACTTTCATCTCCACTGTGGTAGGTGTGTTTCCTATTATTTCGTTCACTTGTGTATCACTCTCATTATTTTTGTCATAACCATATTAGCACTGATATCCTATTTATTATCTCTTTAAAATAAACTTTCTCAGCAAATTCCTTATGCTAAGCAATATTTTCAGAAAAAAAAATATTTATAAACACACTTTACACTAATAGTTGATTTTTTCTAATATGTATTAAAATAATAAGATTAAGTAAATACCTTGCATACTTGAATGATTTTTAGTATCACACTTTGAGAACACTCATCTATGTGATATAGTACCATTTATATTAGAAAAGATGAGGAGTTCCTGCTGTGGCTCAGCAGAAATGAATCTGAAGAGTATCCATGGGGATACAAGTTTGATCTCTGGCCTCACTCAGTGGGTTAAGGATCCAGCGTTGCCCTGAGCTGAGGTGTAGGTCACAGATGTGGCTCAGATCTGGCGTTGCTGTGGCTGTGGTGTAGGCCGGTGGCTACAGCTCTGATTAGACCCTAGCCTGGGAACCTCCATATGCCGCAGGTGCGGCCCTAAAAAGACAAAATAAATAAATAAATAAATAAGATAATAATTACCTACTTCAAAAGTTACTATGAGAAACAAATTAGATAGCATGTAAAAACAGTTTGTAAACTACCAGGTACTTCACACACACACACACACACACACACACACACACACACACACACACACTCTCCCCCTACCAGATTTTGAAAGCAGAGAGCAATAAATTGCTTTAGTATTGGAAGAGAAAAATGGTTTAATGGGGGTTTAGGTTTTTATTTGATATATGTACACCTGAGAGGCAAAATGTTATAGTTCTGAGTCTTAAAAAATCAATAGGAAGCCTATACTTAAAGGAGTTAAATGTCTTTTCAACGAAGAATCTTACCACTTTACCACATAGGGCATAGGAAAGCTGCTTTTCTGTGAAACCCGGATTTTCTATTCAATTGCTGCTTGAGAAAAGTAGCTGCTAAAATGAGTAACTTCACCGTTTGGAATTTATAACTTCAAGGAAGCTATTCAATAGCTTTATGCTGTATAGTTAACAGAACGCTGCTTGAAAGAATTCTCTTTCCCGGTGATGTGTTACGAGTAACCATTTATTGAGTGCCAATATATGCATTACGATCTAACAGCACTCCTAAGAACATAGTAAGGAGAGATCTTAGCCCTGAAAAGCAAATTAAAAACAACTCCTTAGGTAATCTAGGCTTTAACTATTAAGTAAGAAGCCATAAAAACAAGAGTTGGTTTATTTCACTGGTGCTAGTGGGAGGACTTCAGAAGCACTAACAATGTCCAGTGATTTATGACAGCGTATACAATGGGAACTGGGCTTTCCAGTCTACTCCTATTTTCTGGGTGAAACTGTTTTTTTTACCACTGCCTAATGTAACCTGGCACTCTGCATGGCATATGTCAGGTAGTCAATAAGTTTCAAAAAAAATAAATCAGATTAATATAACTTTTCCTTGTATTTGTAATAAAAACTTTCTATAATTATAAAGAACATAAAAGTAATACTGGACAAATTAGAAATAACTTACGCTGGAAAGATACAGAGGTGATTTTTATTTCAAAAATTATCATTATTTTTTTCTTCTTTTTATGGCTATAACCATGCATATGGAAGTTCTCCAGCTAGGGGTTGAATTGGAGCTGCAGCTGCTGGCCTGCGCCATAGCCACAGCAACACTGGCTCCGAACCACATCTGTGACTAGGCTGTGGCTTGTGGCAACTCTGGATCCTTAACCCACTGAGCAAGGCCAGGGATTGAATCCGCATTCTTACAGACACAATGTCAGTAACCCGCTGAGTCACACAGGAACTCCCTCAAAATTATTTTTTATTGTATTATATGCTTCACATGAAAGCATAGTGTACTGTCTTTTACACTTAATTTACTGGTCGTATGAGTGCGTTTTTGCTAATTAGATTGTCAACCCTTGAAACATGGCACTATATATCAGAGTTTCGCGGGTTTTTTTTTTTTTTTTGAATGATAGTGACTATCTCATTGCACAATAGATGCTTAATAGAATATTATGTGTTTATTAATACTTTGGATTCTCTTTAGAATTCATTACCAAAGTATAATTCATTACTAAGAGAAGGATACCCTATGTTTTTCCTCTAATCCTTTGGAAGTACATCAAAGGCTTTTCTTTAGTGTTCCATCTCCTTTATAAGCAAAATTTATTATCTCTAGTTTATAGTCAAAGAAATTAAGAAAGGGAGTTGAGGGAGTTCCCGTCATGGCTCAGGAAATCGAATCTGACTAGTATCCATGAGGACACAGGTTCGATCTTTGGCCTTGCTCAGTGGATTAAGGACCTGGCGTTGCCATGAGTTGTGGTGTAGGTTGCAGATGTGGCTCAGATCTGGCGTTGCTGTGGCTGTGGCATGGGCCAGTGGCTACAGCTCCGATTTGACCTCTAGCATTGGAACCTCCATATGCCGTGAATGCAGCCCTAAAAAGACAAAAAAAAAAAAAGGAAAAGAAAAGGAGTTGATAAGTGGTTCGGATCCCATCTTGCTTAGCTATAGCCTTAGGAAGCACATTTTATTCACTGACTTTCAATAGTGGACCAGTAAAGAAAATAAAGGATGAAAAAGACGAAAAGAAGCAGGGATTCCTACAAGAATATCTCCCCTTTGAGATAATCTTGGATAGGGGTTTCTCTGGAAAAAATAATAATGCTTTAGGGCAAAAAGGCCTGAGACAGCAGTTTCACTGATAGCCTGACTATGCTGAGGATAACTGAGAACAGGCTGGTTCCCTGTTCCCTGTTGGTATTACTAGTTGTAAATAAGACTTGCTGCTTTCAGCTTCTCCACAGTCTGAAATAGTCAGGTTCCTATAGAGGAGTAGCATTTCTGCTCTTAACACCAAAGAAAGAGCTGCCTAAAATAGGAAGTCAACCCTGAGAAGCCTTGAAGAGGTGGATCAAGAGAGGGTTCAATAAATCCAAGTGTGAAAACTTCAGCATCATTCTGACAGGCAAATACCTATTTAAAAAGCCTCTTCAAATTTGAATTTCTAAGGTTAGGTAACATGCTATATCTGTGCAACTCACACATTGTAAATAAAGTCTACTTTATTTTGAGTATATGATACACAAAAAAACAAAACAAAGAGGAAAACGAGAAAAAGAAATCCAAACAGAGGTGAAAAGGGTGAAAAAAATTAAAGACAGTTTCCTAAAAAAAAATTCCTTCTCTGTAGATTGTTCCACTAGGATTTTATTCCCTTCTGACTCAGTAGACAGAGAAGACAGGCTAGTTACACTGCCCACAAGGGCTGCTCCTTTGTGCTAAGATACAAGTGGAATTTGCATGGGACAAAGCCTCCAATAATTATAGATGCCTACAGAACAGTCCCCACAAAGAAATCCTCCAGTTTTGAGGACAGAAGAATTCCCCAACATAATCTGCAATTAAAATATGTTGAGAATTTAGGCAAAAAATGTGCTGATTATATAGAACATCAGAGGTTTCATGGGAGTGAAACGAAAAAAGCAAGCAAAAAAGAAAAAGGAATAAAAAATATTAACAACATGAGTTTGAAAGAATAAACCATCTGCATAGAAAAAGCCAGTGTAGAAAAAACAGAAACTTGAGCAATCAAAATACAGTGATTTACAGTTTAACTGATATGACAGTGGCAGGACCAGCAAAGGCACAAACAAAACTGACTACTGAAAGCTGTGCTGGGACATCTCACCATGGCTATGTCCCACTTCATGCCAATATAATACAGACATTCCCAAACTTACCAATGGTTGCGGCACAAAAGTATTTTAATTAGTTGTTTGGAGACCATGCGCAGTTCCTACCTCCTAGCCATCCAGACAGCTTTCTATTCACCCACAGAAACATGCAGTGCTTATACGACAGGTGCTATGTTTTCCTATAGCACGAATATTATAGATGACAAGTGGTTTCAAATGATCACACAAAAGCCTATTTAATTTATAATGTTTATCAACAATCAGTCAGGACCCTGGGAATAGAGGACTCTATGTAACACTGTATTTTTCCATCCAGGACTGGGCCTAAGTAGGTGAAAGTTGCTGTCCCCTGTCCTGCCCCCTCTGCCAGTCTGCCAGTCCTCTCTACTCCTTGTCTCATTCTGAGAGCCTTCGGGCTGCACTAAGCCCCCATGCAGAGATGTGCCTCCCCACAGCAGTCCATCCCTAAAATTACTTATTTTTCTTTTCTCAATAAACACCTAAACTCTCTGAAAGTGGCTGATCTCAGCTAGAAGCTGGCATAAGAAGTAATGTGTGGAAACTAATTCACTACAAGGTGCCAAGGACTGATAGCTTCCTAATACATCCTTTATATCTAAAAAATTTTCATTTAAAGAAAAAGAAAACATATAATATACTCATATAAATTAATGTAATACAATTTTTTCCTTTTCTTTAAGTGAACATGCTTATTAAATCAAATAAACTGGTGATATTTTGGGAGATATAACAAAAATGAAAAATTTAATATTGAGGAAAAAGTTTATTTTTCAGGAAAGAACTGACCAACTAGGAGGTTTTTGCTCAGGAAGTCGGCTACCAGAATCAGTTTGTTTTTCATCCCTTTTTCTACTTCTGTATCCAAAGATTCTGTAAATGTTCTAATTTTTTTAAAAAAGCAATAATTATCAAAGTAGGGCAAGGGCTCTGATAACAGCAGAATGCAGGCAGAAGCAACCAAGTCAGTATAAACACCTGCCTATAAAAATACAAGCATATTAAAGAGACTCACTGTTGTTTCATTACAGTCTCCTCTGACCAGTAACTCGGCTGGAAAAGGATTTGGTACAGAACTCTTGGAATCACAAAGCTCCCTAATACATACAAAGTATGATTAAAGCATTCAACAAAGCTTTTTTTAGGAGAAAATTTTTTTAGACGAAAGTAAGACATGTAACATATGCCATTCCTAAGGTTATTATTTTATTTTATTTCATTTGTCTTTTTGCCTTTTCTAGGGCGGCTCCCGCGGCATATGGAGGTTTCCAGGCTAGGGGTCGGATCAGAGCTGTAGCTGCCGGCCTACCAGAGCCACAGCAATGTGGGATCTGAGCCATGTCTGCAACCTACACCACGCTCAGGGCAACGCCAGATCCTTAACCCACTGAGCAAGGCCAGGGATTGAACCCATAAACCTAGTTCGGTTCCTAGTCCAGGTTCATTAACCACTGAGCCATGACGGGAACTCCTATTAGTTTACTGTAAGAGCAAAATATGTATTGGTGCCTCCAAATGCAATATGCAAGAAATGATTAAATTCCTGGAAAACCTTTTTATTTGTGAAGAAAAGGTCTGATCATCTTCTACTAAGATTAGGAATGATACCAGCTGGGCTGGTCCACGTAAACAGAAATATAAGAGATCTGCAACTGTTCAGAGAATACTTGTCAACCACTTGTGTTTCTTTTCACCTCTCCCCTTTATCTTGCCTCCGCAGGTGTTGCGTTGTTATTTTCCTATTTCCAGGAAAAGGCACATGGGACTTGCTATTACCAAAGGGAGGTGGGGGATGGAGTAGGGAGCAGTTACATTAAACTCTTGGCTCAGAATGTAAAACTTTATTCTGGAAACTTAAGAAAAAAAAATTAAGGAGGATTAATATCCCGATTCCCAAAATACATCCTAGTTAATTTGGCCTGTGGATGTCATAGTTTAAGTGTCTAACTGTTCACTCAACATCACAGATCTCAGTGTGAAAAGAGGTGCTGGCTCTGCCACTTGACGGAAAGGGCGCCCTGTGTGGCTGTTGGAGTCTCCTAAGGGTAAGGAGTCAAGCTACCTTTGGCTGCCCCGCCCAGACAGAAGCCCCCAGCACTTTCCTCTTTCCATGAGAAGGAAAATAGTTGCAGAAAGCTAGTCTTAAGTAGAAACCCTATTAGCAGCCCGCTTTCCCAATGAGGATATACAGAGAACCTAGGAAGCAGCTGGCCAAGGAGCAGGCAGCCTCTCGGCATGCACACCTACCTGCTGGGTCTGCTGCCTCTGGATGGCTCTCACTTTGGGAACAGGGCTCTCTCGGGAGGAAGAGGACTGCTGCCGGGACCGGCTCCCATTCTGCACAGGTTCGGCCACCAGGGCCGCAGATGCCACCGACATGCTCCCTGTGCTACGTAAGGAAGCGCTGTGCGGCAGGGACGGCGGGGCTTTGGCTCGGGCACCCAGCCCAGCCTGGTCCATTTTACGGATCTGGGCCTGCCCCGTGCTGTTCTGCCGCGGCAGAGCAAGAGGTATGTGCCTGTCTGGCACCGTGTGCCGCCTGGAGAAGTCCTCGCTCTGAGTGCTACGTTTGGTGAAATCCTCCATGCTGCTGTTGCTGGGCCCACTGAGCTTGAAGTCTTCACTGTTACTTTGGCTCCTGGAACTGGCAGTGCTGAGGTTCTCCAAACTGGAATCCACGGAGGCCTTTGGCATGGCTGGAATTGGGTTATTGAGGTGATAGACAGGGTTCTGGAATGACAAGGGCTGGAGGCTGCCTGGCTGGTTCAAGGCTGGGTGCAGGGGCCTTCGCACTTGGGGTGCACTCTGGGGAGTGCTCTGAGTCTCCCGCAGTTGCTTGATGCTGGCCACCTGGGTGATGGAGAGCTGGCTCCCAGTCAAGAGCATAGGCACATCAAGCATGACAGACGCATGCTCCACCTGGGCGGCGTGCGTGTCCTGGAGGTCCATGAGGGAGATGCTCCGGCCATTAGGAAGGCTACTTTCCTTCTCGTCCTTTTCAGAGTAAGTCATGCTCTGGGAGGAGGCTTGCTGAACCAGCAACAGCGTTTTCCCTCTGAAATAGCTGTCTGTGTTGTCCTGGCTTGGAGATTTTAGTTTATGCAAATCACTGTGCCAAAGGAAAGGAGCATGAATTACTACTCTTGAGAGCAAATTCAACAGAGTTAACATTCTTCAACTCAGGCATGTGAATTCTTCGGAAGGCTCACAGGCCCAATGTGGATACTTTTACCCTGGTTTCTGAACTCAGATTTCATCATTACAATTCTTAGAACAAAATCGAACATTTTTAGTTTTTACCCGTTTTTAGTTTTTATCCATTTATCCAGATGGAGAATAAAACCGTGTATAACCCTCCATCCCTGTCTTTGATTTTGACTAGAATTCCAATCATTTCCTAGTTAGGTTTTACACCTCCCAAGGTATCCCAATGCATAGTTAATTGGTTTTGTCCAAACCTTCAAGAGGAGAAGCCCTGAGTGCACAACCAGAGTCTCTGCTAATGGCACAAGTCTTGCCAACACAGAGAACAAAGTCTAAGCATTGACACTGCATCCACCCGCCCAGCTGACACAGCTAGCTCTAAAAGGATTTCAACTGGAGTTCTCCAGGGTTTGCGTGCCACAATACGTGAAAACACCAATTTCACAGAACCCTTAGTCTTCTATGAAGCACAATATAGTTTTTTTTTTTAATTGTCGAATGTATTACAACTTTACAATGTTGTTCTAGAAAATAAGTATCCTAGGTCATGTGTATTACTATGACAAACAGTTGGGTTTATCTCAGGTCAGATGATTCTTTCCAACTGCTCATGACCTTCAAGTTGGAGATTTAACAAGTTAAATAGATTTTTGCCCAATCTCTAAACATCTCCCTCTGAGTGAAGCAGGTCAAATTCTCTGTTTCGTACCTGTCAGTAGGGTCTTCAAATATTTTCTGCAGCCCGGAGGAGAGGCTTCCACTGACATTTGGACTGGAGCTATGCTCAGTGAAGCGTCTCAGTTGCTGCTGTATTGGTGTGGGATTAGTCAGAGATTTGGTAATATCAGCAAGAACACGAGGGAGAGGTCCCAATTTTGCCACGGTCGCCTGTAGGAAGGAATTTTCACCCTAATTGGATAATAAGCATTGCGATATCCACCACAGATTGTTTTGGGGACAGCGATGCCCATTGATGGAGGGGTGTAGGTTGGAGGGAAGGGTAGGTGTTTGCATATGGGAGTGGCAGGTTCATAATGCATTGTTATGGAGCAGCAGAACCATGGCGTCGAGATGGATGGAGGAGGCGAAACAAGATGCAGCAGACATTGAGGAAAGAAAGGAAACAGAAATTAGGATTATGCAAATAAAAATTAAAAGACATGCTCAAAACAACCAAACTATTGCCATTCCAACTAAAATAGGCATGCAAAGCAAACTAAATATTCGGGAGGCTGGTAGATCCAGGTGGGGGAAGGCAGGGGAGGAACAAAACACCTTCTAACCAAAAAGGACTTGAAGACCAGAGGATTGGCTAATGTGATGAAACTTCCAAAGAAAAGGGATTGTGTGAGGAAAGAAATGCATGCCAACATACAAGAAGGTGTCGCATTCAGGGTTCAGAACACCGCAGGGCACACAGTTGACATTGCCATCCGCTAGCCCATTTAATCTTGGGAATCCTGATCTATTTCCAACTGAGTTTCAATCAGTAAGACAATTTTTTTTTTTAACATTAAAATCAGGCAAACGTTATGAGATATGTCTAGATGTATCTCTGGTTCCCAGGACCAAACAGAGATTTAAAAGGAGAAAATGTGTTTGCACAGCAAAGCCTGTTAAAAAGACCTTGACCCTGAAAAAACCAGATTGATTTCACAAGAACTGTCTCTGCATCCCACTGATGCAGTCATTCAGTGAAGAATAACGTTTTATGTTTTGCTTTATCCACAGCTCAATCATTTTTTTCCTTTGGGGAATTCTTATTCTCGTGGGGTCTTATGGGAACCCTCAACCATCAGGCCATTTTACACAGCTGCCTCTGGGTTTTCACTGTCTTCTTAACAACGGGTAGACTCTTCTACCCTCTCAAATGACTACAAAAGCTATGCGAAAAATGTCTTCACTTGCTTGACCCTTTTGAGCCATGATTCATATGAAAGGAACTTAGCCTCAGCATAGCTGCAACTTAAATCTAGCTAGCATTTCTTTTCTTTTCATTCTTAACTTAGGCCACACCCATGGCATATGGAAATTTCCAGGTCAGGGACTGAATCCTAGCTGCAGCTGTGACCAGCGCCACAGCTACAGCATATATGCATCATATACTCCACTGTGCTGGGCTAGGGATTGAACCTGCGCCTCTACGTGACCCAAGTCACTGCAGTTAGGTTCTTAACCTACTGTGCCACAGTGGGGGCTCCCTAGCTAGCTTTCCTAAAAGTGAAGGGGTCCTTGAAGAGAAGAAATAATGTACTATTTTACAAATGTTTGCAGTAGCCTTGCCCTAACCCTAAGCCTAACTGATGGTGGATGGCCACCCTACCAGTTACAGTTCCTCAGGAAAATGGTCTTTGTTAATAGGTTTTACTCCCTCCCACACCATTTTATTGGTGTGATACTTTTAAAGATAATAGGAAAATGGAGGAAAACAAAGTCTTATCCCAGAAGAAATAACTTTGTCTTTTGAAGTTATTCTAACATACCACCACAGATATTTATAAGGTACCTGTAGTAAACAAAAACATGAATACATAATTATTGTGGTAAACCTGGCCAAAAGTTTTTTTACAGCAAACTCTATTCCTTTTTCCAAAATTCCAGAAGGAAGAAAATGATTGGTATGGTATACATTTAGTTATCAAGATGACAGACAATAAAATTCTTAGCATGTGGTTAAAAAATAAAACGATTAGAAATCATCATTGTTTTCTACATCCTTAATTCACATCTGCAGAGGAAAAGAAAACATCAGGATTTTCAGATTCCATTAACTCTATAGTACTGACAGTTATATTAAACCCTTTGACTTAACATGATGAAAATAAATCTCATGGGTGAGTTACTTAACACAACTGCCTCAGTATTTTCCTTAATCCACACTGTTAAGAAATTAGAATGAGATTTCAGCTCATTCTACTATACATAAATAAGGCTGCACATACCAAGATTTGATATTAGTTTCTAGGCAAATACACACACACATACTTGTATTTCTTTACAGAAATATATACCGCATTAATTCGGGTAACTACTTAAAATATGTATTAATCATTTTGTGGCTTTCTACAATTTCCTGGTTTGTAGGACATATATTTTACTCAGAAATGATAACCATTTCCTCCCAGACTCCCAGGGCAAAAGGTTGCTTTTGACCAGCAGACAGCATGAGTGCGGTCAGATACTCTCCAGATTTCAGGTACGTTAGGATTCTCTGCCTCCCATCTCCCATTACCCATCCAGCTTACTTTACCTTATCAAGTTGGGAAACTACTTCCCACAGTAAGGAGTGCAAAACTGAAAGCTCTCGACCCAGATCGATATAGCCATCAAAGCCTGGGGTGTTTGAGATGGTGTCTGGATTAGAGATCTCCAAAAGAAAGCGCTTCATTCCGCCCCATTCGTATTCTAAAAAATCATTCATGAATGCCATGTATTCCTCTTTGTTACCAAATCTGAAGTAGAGGGAGAGAAAATGAGAAGGAACACATTTAAGACAAGAGATGTGATCATTCTGAATTGACTTTACAGAGAGCTATACTTTTTTTTTATTTTTGGGGAGCTAAGTGACTACTCTGTTTATTATCTGTAAGTGACAAACACTAAAACATACTTTGCTAATATTACATTAATACTCAAAATCTTTTTTTTTTTTTTAGTAATATAACATTTTTTACCTTTATTTATTTATTTAGTCTTTTTTTGCTATTTCTTGGGCCGCTCCCATAGCATATGGAGGTTCCCAGGCTAGGGGTTGAATCAGAGCTGTAGCCACTGGCCTACACCAGAGCCACAGCAACGCGGGATCCGAGCTGCGTCTGCGACCTACGTGGCGCTGCTCACGGCAACGCCAGATCGTTAACCCACTGAGCAAGGGCAGGGACCGAACCCACAACCTCACGGTTCCTAGTCGGATTCGCTAACCACTGCGCCACGATGGGAACTCCTCAAAATCTTTGAATAGCTTTCTATTCTCTATAGGGTACCTGAGACAAAACACTTTTTTCCCCCCTGTTATTTAAAGCCAGTATAAATGATCCTCATCAGTATAAATCTTCAATATCACTGGTTTCCTCAAAGTCTTCCGAATATATTGTACCCTTTTTCTTCTCCAAGCTTTTGTGTTCATATTTATTTCTATTGGAGAAGAGCTTCTCTTCTTTGACTGTCTGGCTAGGTTCTAGCTATCTTCCAAGCCTAGCTTAAGTCCAAAAAATAGGTTCCAAAAGAAACTAAAAACAATTTTTAAAAGAACTAGCTCAAATATGGGTAAACATGTATATTTCTATACACAGGGCACACAGAGTTCAAATGGTGCACTTCTAAAAAGCCACTATTTATGCTAGAAAACAATCTGTCTCACTGAAGTTCTAATTTTTTCCTTCAAAATATTTCTACTAGAAAGTTGTCCTTAAGCTTCATTATTGAATAAATCTGTGATCAATTTTGTGATCACAGTGTGGACTGCTTCTCAGCGATTTCTTAAAATTGTTTTTAATAAATGATAAAAATTATACAAACTAAAGAACAATTTGAAATCAAGAAAAAGTGAAAGAAAAAAGGGTGAGTGTATCCACTTTACCACCCAAATAAGTGGTAGTTTACAGTTCAGTGGGTTTTTTCCCCATTGCTTTCTACTAACTTCCATTTGATAAAGCTTAAGCTTACAGAAAAGTTTAAAGAACATACAATACATACTCTTAGGCCATTCACCGATATTAACCAACTGTTCATATTTTGCCAAGTTTGTTTTTCACTCTCTTTCTATATATATGTACTTTTTAAAAATATCGAACCATTTTAAACTAAGTTACAGACATGACCTCTTAGTATATTAGCACTATTTCTCCAGAATAAGAAATAACTCTTACCTAAACCACTGAAACTTTTAAAAGATAGTATTTTAAATTATCTTATATATAGCTCATACTTAAATCTTGCCAACTGTCCCCAAAATGATTTTTATAATTTTTTTTCCAATTCAGATCCAATTAAGATTCAAGCACTGCATTTAGTCTCTTTTAATCCAAGACAGTCCCCCAGCCATCTTTTCCATTTTTCCTGACACCGACTTTTTCTGAGGGGCCAGGCCAACTGTCTTAGATAATGTAATCAGAGCATTTCCTCTGACTGTCCTTCCCAACTTCCTTATCCTGGGTTTGTGTGTTTTCATATTGCTGGGATAAAAGCTCATGCACCATTTGGTATCCTATCTTTTTTGGGGCTGAAGTTTTTTCTTTAATTATGGCTGATTTACAATGTTCTGTCAATTTCTGCTGTACAGCAAAGTGACCTAGTTATACATATATGTATACGTTCTTTTTCTCACAATATCTTCCATCATGTTCCATCACAAGTGTGCTATATAGCAGGACCTTACTTGGCTGAAGTTTTTTTGTTTTTTTTTTTTTTTGCCTTTTAGTGCTGCTCTTGGAGCATATGGAAGTTCCCAGGCTAGGGGTCAAATAGGAGCTACAGCTGACAGCCTACACCACAGCCACAACAATGCAGGATCCGAGCCGAGTCTGCGACCTACACCACAGCTCACGGCAATGCCAGATCCTTAACCCACTGAGTGAGGCCAGGGATTGAACCTGCATACTAGAGGGATTCATTTCCACTGAGCCACAAAAGGAACTCCTAGCTGAAGTTTTTAATAGCACTTTTTATTTAATATAGCTTTATTTATTTAATTTTAATTCAATTATATCTTAATCATTTCCCATATTACTGGTTCTTGGTAAACACAATTTGCAGTGGCTGAACATATTCCACTGAATGCATAGGTTACTTAACCATTCCTCTACAAAGTGAATATTCAAATTAATTCCATTTTTTTTTTTAGCTCTTTTTAATAACATCACAATGAAAATCATGTAACACAAGTGATGAGGCTCCCCACCCCTATCCGAATTTTAGATTTCAGGCCTCGTGTACCTGTTTTTCTTTTTTTTTTTAAGGGCCACACTCACGGCATATAGAAGTTTCCAGAATGGGGGCCACACTGGAGTTGTAGCCTCTGGCCTACGCTGCAGCCGCAGCAATGCCAGATCTGAGCTACATCTGCAACCTACATCTGCAATGCCGGATCCTTGACCCACTGAGTGAGGCCAGGGATCGAACCTGCGTCCTCGTGGATACTAGTCAGATTTGTTTCCGCTGAGCCACGATGGGAACTCCTCATGTACTTGTTTTTTTAAACAATTTTTTTAAGTGGTTATGGCAGCTCCACCTACTTGGCAAAGTTGGCCAGGTTCTGGATGACCTTGGCAATGAGCGTTAGAGTCCGAGATGTGCGGTCATCAGGATACTCCTGCATTAGGTTGAAGAGGCTGGGAGACATGATGGCCGGGCACAGGAAACGGAGGAACAACGAGGCACTGATGAGCCGCTCGCTGATGTCCTGCTTGCCGCGGTTCAGGCACTGCTGCTTCCATGATGCAAACACTTCTTTCAGCTCGCGAGGGAAAACACTGGCAAAGGAAGAAAGACCCAAACCTCTAAATTCAAAAGCGTCATAACCCAAGGAAGCAGAGGTGATCCCACTCTGGCCCTACAGAGCCGGGCTGAGAGGAAGGTCTAAGAGAGAGACCTCTGCCTGATGCATGGCTGAGAGACGGTGGAAACTTCACAGACACCCAGATGGAAAAGCAGAAACACAAAGCTACAAAACTCGGGAATTAGTGTCAATTTAGTTTTGCAAAGTGGGAAGATGGCCTGGAGCTCCTGACTAAACTATCTAGTTTACTAGAGTTCATCATAATATTCTCTCTAAAGACTGCTTATCAAAAATCTTCCAAAATCTCACCGAGTGCTGGGGCTGGTGTCATTATCAAAAATCATTAGCGCCTCTGTTTGACACTAGCAAGTATGTTTAAAAGTCCTTAAAATATTTTTGGTGTTAGAGGATACAGTGCTCATGTTCTGGGGAAACATTAGACTTAGGTAGACAGGCAGTGCCGAGGTCCTTCTGCTTACAATGGAGGCTTAGATTTTAGGCAAAACTGTAATTAGGGAAACTTGCTATTTTTCCTCTAAGTCCTTCCTTTGGATAGGAAATAACAGTTAACACTGTGATCACTTTTACATGGAAAAATTTAAATTCCCTAAGCAGAGAATGAAGCGCTGGCACCAGCTCACCAGTAGGAGTTGATGATCTTGCAGAAAGCCAGCTCACAGCACATTTTCAGGTTGCTCTGATGGTCTATCAGTTCACTGGAAGAACATTTGCTGGGGTCCACTTCGCAGTTCTCATCTGACTCATAGAGAGCTTTGATGAACTCCCCTATGTGAAAAGAGAAGAAGGAGAAGATGATGCAGAGTGTAACCATAAATAGCACCTTCCTGAACGGAACAGCATTTAGGGCTTCTGTACTAAAACGTACGATGGGGAATTCCTTCTGACGTCTGACACGGAGGGCACAAAAGACTCTTCACAGAGGGTTAGTGACTTGGAACTCGAGTAACTACCTCCCATTTGTCATGTTTATCTTCCTTACTCTGGAAGTGGAAACACCGTAGTCATTAACATCATTATCGTGGTATTTATGAAAAGAATAATGATACTACTTTAAATGATGCTACAACTTACATCTTTTATCTGAAACCACAAATATATTTAATTAGCAGGAACTCATTATTTATTATAAGGCCTCTCTACCAGGATGACTAACATTGTTACCATTTTAGAAGAATAAATAGCCCACATCTGAATAAATAGCCCACCTACGCTGCTAAGTGGTAATATTAGTGCCAAACACAGATTCAAGGGTCTTCCAGGCCTACCTCCTGTAATGGGGATAGTCTTTTAGCATGGCACAAAGCAGAGCATCTCTTTATATAATCTGTATACGTTTCCCCAAACAAATTTAACTCGGAAGCCCTGTTCACATATCCTTTGTAGAGATAGGCCCAATATTTCCTGAAAGAACAAATTCTTACTTCACCTGTCTATCCTCCACTACGCACTGCACCTTGTATATGTTCTGCTCCACGTTTCACACTGTTTAGTGCTTGTTCACACATCTGTCTCATCTTTAGGATCAATACCGTTAGAGGTCAGGGACATGGTTCTTCTATTCATGTTCTTTTTTTTCTTTTTTTGTCTTTTTGCTATTTCTTGGGCCGCTCCCACGGCATATGGAGGGTTCCCAGGCTAGGGGTCGAATCGGAGCTGTAGCCATCGGCCTATGCCAGAGCCACAGCAACGCTGGATCCGAACCGCGTCTGCAACCTACACCGCAACTCACGGCAACGCCGGATCATTAACCCACTGAGCAAGGGCAGGGACCGAACCCGCAACCTCATGGTTCCTAGTCGGATTCGTTAACCACTGCACCACGACGGGAACTCCCCTATTCATGTTCTAATCCCAAGCCTATTGCATAGCTTCCAAAGCATGGCAGGGGTTTAATGATTATTTGCCAGAGATGATAGGATGTACTCTTTTGGTTTTTATAGGTCTTTATGAAAGAAGAGTAGATCTTTCAAAGCTCCCTTTAAATCTGCCAGTATAAGCTGAGGTTCACAAAAGTTAAGAGATTTCATGAAAGTGAACAATAATTTCCACAAAAAGTAGAGCAGCGATATTGAAGAGCATTTTCTACCAAAATGATTAGTATTAAGGTAAATAAAAGATTTAAAAAATGGCTATGGTAGAGGATGGGAAGGGATTATTTGTAGGAAAGATACTTGGAAAACAGGAATCTAAGTTGGTGCACAGACAGAGTCTCAGGTCAAATCCCGGACTCACCACTTAATGGAATGTGGAGCCTTGAAAAGTCACCTAACTAGTCCAAGCCTCAGCTGTCTTGTTTAGAAAACAGCACTAATAGCTCCAGTCTTGTGGAGTTTGGGTGAGGATCTGAAATATTGCATGAAAAGGATCCAGTATGGTGCATGGTACTTAGTAGGGCTCCATACAGTAGGTATTATTATGTACAAACTGTCACTTTAAAGTAACTTTTCACAAAGTGAAATGACCAACATCATTAAAAGACTTTTAAAAATGTTTACCAATTCTCATAAGATTTCTTTTTTTCCATTATAGTTGGTTTACAGTGTTCTGTCAGTTTCTACTGTACAGCAAAGTGACCCAGTCACACACACACACATATATACATTCTTTTTCTCACATTATCCTCCATCATGCTCCATCATAAGTGACTAGATACAGTCCCTGGGCTCTAGAGCAGGGTCTCATTGCTTATGCACTCCAAATGCTTTCTATTCAACATGTTCTCAATGTCTTCTATGCTATGGGCTTCCAAACAATTTACCTCGTTGAAAGAGTACCTAGATACAAAACTAAGTCATCAATTCAAATACTCCAGGTAAAAATCGATCCACCTCTAAATTTATATCATGAATTTAACCTGGTTTAGTGAGTTAAATCTATTCAAGGGAAACAATACTACTATTAATATGAACTCATGAATTTTGAGAATATTTTTCTTTTACTCGTCAAGAACGAAATAAATAATTCAAGGGTCTAGAAATACATTAACTGTCTAAAGTTTTTTTTTTTTTTTTTTTTTGCTTTTTAGCGCCGCACCTGGGGTATATGGAGGTTCCCAGGCTAGGGGCTGAATTGCAGCTACAGCTGCCAGCCTACACCACAGGCACAGCCATGCAGGATCTGAGCTGTGTCTGTGACCTACACCGCAGCTCATGGCAATGCCAGATCCTCAAGCCACTGAGGGAGGCCAGGAATCAAACCCTCATCCTCACAGGTGCCAGTCAGGTTCATTAACCACTGAGCCACGACAGGAACTCCTCTACAGTTTTTTAAAACTGATTTTGACATAATTAAAATCCTCCAAAATTGAGAAAATCCTTTTCACTTTTGAGACTACAACCTATGTCTGACAGTGTGAAAGGACCACATTGGAAGGTGCCCCTAGAAGCTTCTTAGCTAATCACACGTTACTGAGACAGAGTTAATAATCCCTTCATGTCTGCTCTTTCGCCTTTGAAAAAGAGAGCATGGCCAAAGAGGATGGGTGCTCAACGTGTTGTTTAAAAGTGCGAGTTTGTGCCTAGAATGTTCTATGGTGCGTTTTCTATGTAAATCATTAACTCTTCACCAGCTAGCATTCAAATTTCATGTATAGAAATAAGCCAATAGATATGGACATATTTTTGCTAAATAGCAATCTGCTAAAAAAATTTGCTAAAAGGAAATCTGCCTGCATCACCAAGGATGGAAATCAGGTCATTCAAGGAGCTTCTTTTCTGTATGTCACAGAAAATGGTGTTTCCTGTGTGTCACAGAATACCAACAGGCAATGTGACTTCCACCAGAAACGGAAAAGGGGTTAACAGGCGGGAGATTTAAGTCTATCTGAGGCAGAGTCTGTGCTACAAACAGCAATGTTTTCAATCAAGATAAATGAAGACAGGCTAAGAAGCAGGTAGAGATATTCTATTAGACTGGCAACTTTTAACTCAATTTTCTCTGAGAATTCTTCAGGCAATCTGGAAGTAACATCGACTTTTTTTTTTTTTTGGCCCAAAGTGTATGAAATACAACAAAACTTTATTCAGTGTGCTCAGTTGTACTTATTAATTTTCTCTTTTGGTTTATTAAGACTTCCCTGTGAAGTCTTTGTATTTAAAACTTATCATGAAATCTTTCTCAACTGTATTCTTAGAGGCTGCTGCCATAGCAAGTACAGTATCATATGATGAAAGTAACTGAATCTTTCTCGGGCAACTGAACATTTTGCAGTTCTTCAGGGTTACTAATGGAAAATCACTTATTACTATTTTGACCTATATAAAATAAGTCTGCATTTATACTGGTACTAACGCATTCGGTAACCTAATTTCAAAACAGAATTTCTGTCATAAAAATAAAAAGCAGGCGAAAAATAAGTGATTGAGAGTCTAGGATGTTAAGGCTAACTAGAAATATGGGGATTTAGGTGGGAAGAAGACAGTAGAATTTCTGTCCTGAAGAAGTTGACCAATTAATTCTGTTTGTGCTCTTGGAAGCAGGAGCCATTTCCACCACCCTGGCCCTTGCTCTTGGGCTACAAACATAATAGAGATCTTTGTGGGGTCACGTCAATTCCTCCCTCTGCTCACTGCAGTAATTTTCATGTCTCATTGAACCCATCAGTTATTTAATTATTAACTGTCCTACCAAAGGACTTGTCTCTCCTTTTCATTTCAGAAATGATTTCACTTGGAAATCCTGTTTAGCACCTTGAGCGGCAGAATATGAATATTTGATTTGTAAGAAGTAGGTGGTCAACAAATATTTACCCTTTTACCTCCCCAGAAGAGAGAATACTGTTTGAGATGCGTCATCCTTGCATTTTACAAGGCAGTACAAATCATTAAACCATGAGATATAATTTATGAGACGACTGGGGTAAGCTCTTCATGTGAGACCATGATTCTGTTCCTTTCCTAATGTTAAAAAAAATTCCTTTTTCACTCTCTTCCTTATAGATTCCCATTAGATCTTAAATGAAAACACATGGCTTAGAGAAAAGAAAAAAATAAGAGAGGAAACAGGAGGAGATAAAAATTTCCTCCTCCAGAGTAGGAATTAATTGCTACTACAGTGAGTCCAGGACATGTAAACAAAGCAGTTTTACCATTATTCCCTTTTCACCTTGTGCGACCTGGCTCTGTCCTCCTCAGAGCCGTGCCAGTCATTACTAGCCATCTTTAAGTTGCCAAGTGCAACAGCCGTGTTTTCTTTTTAATCTTTACTTTCTTCAGTCTGTCACTCTAGTGATACTTTTTTCCTCTTGGTTTCTAAGGTTCAGTATGTTCCTGGTTTTCTTTTTTCTTTTTTTTTGCATGTGTGCTTCCTCCTCCGTCATAAACTAGGTGCACTGTGAGGTCTGTCTTTGGCCCTATTCTCTTCCTCCTCTGGTGATCCTGTCATTTCACTGATTCCCTCTTCGTAAGTAAGAGTCCTACATTTCCAACAGCCAGCTAACAGATGTCTTGGGATTTCCTAACTAGAACCCTGGGATCTCCTACTTGAACTGCAAGATGAATCCAGGTGAGGTGGAAATATCATTTCTCATATTTTCAAGCCCACTACTTCTCCGTGGTCTCTTTCTGTTTAGAATCTCGTCGTCCTTCTTGTCACTCACAAAGGCCCCAAATTCCTCCCCCCACCCCTTCCCCATCCCCCACACTGAAAAGTTGCCAAGTCCTATCGGTTCAATTTTAATATTTCTCAGAGTCACCTTTTCTCTCACTTGTGGTGACTTCCTCATTCAGAGTCTTGTTATTTCTTGCCTTCCTAACTGGTCTCTGTTTTCAACTGCTTAACTAACCCACTTGAATCACTCTGTTGAACTGATGCTATTACAAACAGCCTGCTCAAAACTTCCAGGGGCTCACCAGTAATTACTGGAAAACCTACACCCCCCAGCCAGGCGGTCGAGGCTCTCAACTAATTGGTTCTAATTGCTTTTCTTTTTTATTGTTGTTGACTTTTCACTTCATTTCCCAGCTAACATGCCAGGTTCTCTGCTACCTCCATGGCTTTTTGTTCATGAGGTTCTTTCCCCTTTAATAATCCCTGCCACTTCCCTTGTCCAATCTCTCTGTTTATATAAACCTGCTACTCTTCAAGCTACACACACATGATAAACACATTTCACAAGGGAAACTTCATAATTCCATCAGCTAGAATCAGTTTCTTTAATTGTCTGAAAGGACACAGGATTCTCTTTCTCTTTTTGGTTAGGGGGATATCCTTATCTTTCTTATCTACCTATATTGTTAACTCCTTAAGGGCAAACATTCATCCATTCTTTCAACACACCTTACTGTCTACTTTTGATAGTCACATGTGACTGCTGAGCACCTGAAACATGACTAGTGCAAGGTGAATGTGTAATAAATGTAAAATACACACTGAATTTCAACCAGTTAGTCTGAAAAAAAATACCTCATTAATAATTTTTATATTGATAATGCATTAAGTAATATTTGGACACACTGGGTTAGACAGAATGTTGTCCAAGTTAATTTTACCTGTCTCTCTTCACCTTTTATATGGTGACTACTAGAAAATTTACTTTAATGGGACTCTTAGGATAGGGCTGCTCGATATTTTTTTTTTTTATTTTACTATTTTATTTATGTCTTTTTGCCTTTTCTAGGGTCGCTCCCGTGGCATATGGAGGTTCCCAAGCTAAGGGTCTAATTGGAGCTGTAGCTGCCAGCCTATGCCAGAGCCACAGCAATGCAGGATCCGAGCCACGTCTTCGGCCTACACCACAGCTCACGGCAAGGCCGGATCGTTAACCCACTGAGCAAGGCCAGGGATTGAACCCGCAATCTCATGGTTCCTAGTCGGGTTCGTTAACCACTGAGCTGCGACGGGAACTCCAGGGCTGCTCAATGTTCTGTGTGAAGCACTGGGGATATGCAGATGAAGAAAATGACAGTGTTCAAGGAACTCACATCTGCTTTATCATAAGGTACATGTAAGTGCCCAGCACAGTGGCTACTCTGGTGGTTAACACTGGATTTCATGGCCACATAGGGAGCTGCAAGTGAGTAGCCTTGGTCAGTTAGAACTATTGATTGGACAAAAATCAGTTGCTGCAAAAAATTCTGGAAGTTTTGAGGGCAGAAATTGGGAGTTGTGGAAATTGGCAAGAGTTTCTTCATTGTCTTGGCTGCACCCATGGCATGCCCAGGGATTGAACCTGCACCACAGCAATGACCTGAGCCACAGCAGTGACAATGCTGGATTCTTAACCCATGGAGCTATCCATGAGTTTCCTCATTTTTGATACATGATAATAAATGCTAACACTTTCAAGACTTAGGTAATGTATTTATATCATGGGATAAACACCCGGCACTTTGGGGGACATCTTCGTACTAACATTACTATGTATCTCAGGATCTCAAGAACGTGAGGGCCTAGGGGTAGCTGCATATGCTGATGGACTTCCTTTCCATACACGCTGTAGGAAACCAGTGGGTGGTTCCTCCACTGCTGACTACTGCAGAGACTTCTTACAGATGAAACTCCAACTTGAACACTTTAATCGGCTAGAACTAAAAAATACGCAGACTTTGAGCTCAATCTGGTTGTTTCATCAGAGTGGAATAACCTAAACATCACAAGGGAAAGAAGACAGATGTTGTTCTTCTCCATACCCAATGCATCATGAAGATACTGCTGTCCCACCAGCTTGAGGTATTCCTCTATGGATTTGGTGGCAATGGTGTTCTCTCTGAAGATCAAGACGTCATGCTCTCCACAACGATCCACCTCAGACATCACCAAGTCGGTCAGAAAATCCTGAGAGAAGAATGCTCAATCAGGCAGAAAGCAACTGAATAAATAATATACATTAGAAATATAAGACATTCTGGGAACACTGCTTTGAAACTAAAGCTACCAGGTTCATTAAAAAAAAAAAAAGTCAGTCAGGATGAACCCTAACCCCTAAGTTAAAAATTCCTTCAATGGTTTTTCACTGCACTTTTGATAAAGGCTGCAATTCTGAATATGGTCTATATTTTCTGTTTCTGTCTACTTTCTCAGCCTCATTTTGTACCATTCTCCCTGAATTTTGCTCCAGTCTCAAAGGCCTTTTTTTTTTTTTAAAGGTCCTTCAATACATCAAGCCCTTTCTAACATACCATGGTGTCTATTCGACAAAGAGCTTTTTGCAAATGGCCTTCACTCCCACCCTCGCTCTGCCCCCACTGACATGGAGTTAATTTCTTGAATCCTTTGGATTTTAATTTGCACATCATTTCTTCAAGGAAGCCTTCTCTGACCAACACTGCTCCTGAACTCCACCAGTCAAGTCCCCTGAATCCGTTTCTTTTTTAAAATCGGCATTTCTCACTATAATCACACATATATTTCTGTAATTATGTGATTAACATGTTTTCCCCAGAAGACTGTATAAGCCCCATGAGACCACAGAGTCTATTTTTATTTATCTCTATATTTCTAGCATTTAACAGTTTCTGACACACCTTAGGTGCTCGATACATAATAGTTGCCAATTGGTCCACAGTATCAACATGAAATTTCTTGAAGTAAACATCCGAATTCATTTTCCAGGCTAATTATGTTTGTATATATGTGTCTCCATCCATCCATCCATCCATCGAAAAGTAAGGCATTAGGAGCAATAAAGCCTTTAAGAAACAGCTGTTTCATTTCTCAACAGTCTTAAGAAACCTGACTTAAAATTCCATGATGGAGTTCCCATCGTGGCTCAGTGGTTAGCGAATCTGACTAGGAACCATGAGGCTTCGGGTTCACCTTGGTCAGTGGGTTAAGGATCCGGCATTGCTGTGAGCTGTGGTGTAGGTCGCAGATGTGGCTCAGATCCCGCGTTGCTGTGGCTGTGGCATAGGGCGGTGGCTGCAGCTCCGATTAGATCCCTAGTCTGGGAACCTCCATATGCCATGGGTGAGGCCCTAAAGAGACAAAGGACAAAAAAAAAAAAAAAAAATTCCATGTTCACTATTACTCAATTTGAAATGTGATAACACTATGTATTTTGAAAACTATACATTCAGCGTATACTCGGAAGTCTCCAAAGCCACAAACAGAAGGAATATGATGATAATATACTTTTACTTCAAAAAGAAGCATTTTAAACATTAATGGGATTATTCTGGGGTAGCTCGACAGTGTAAAAGAGTTGCAGACTTAGGAATCACTATTAAAAGTCTTATGCTAAAGGACAGGAAGAAACTTGGGGTGATGGTAACATTCTGTATTTTGACTGCAGTAGTTTCCATGGGTGCATAAACTGTCAAAACTCACTGAATTTTTCACTTTAAGTGGTTATAGTTTATGGTATATAAATTGTACCTCAACAAAGCCACTTAAAAAAATCCTACATTTGGTTTTGAACCTGGAGCAAATGAAGAACAGAAAGAACATATTCATGTAGTTTCAAAAATGAGACAAAATTTCAAATTCAAAATTTTTTAACACCAGAAAGCTCAAATCTATTATTAGTAAATCCAAGCACAAAAATGATAATCAGTAGGAAGGCTGTTAAATCAGAGACTAAATATTGAATATATTGATATATTGTGGTTTGTATCAAGAAACCTTAAAAACAATTTTATTACTTGATTCTAAATAAATTATTCTACCTGCAAATTCCTCTAGATCTAACATACAATTTTACCATAACCAACTTGCATATAACATAATGGAGACTTAAGTGCATACGCCTCGCAGAGGTGATAATTACTAGGCTGATCAAGGACTATCAATTGTCCAGTGTTCTTCATACAATTAGCATATTTCTTTCTTTCCAATTTCTTGAGTTTTTACTTCTATCCAAGATGAACTGAGATAAGGCTATCATAAGACAGCTAGTAACAATTAAATAATATCCCTGGTATTTTAACTCCAAATTTAAATGTTAATCTCATGAAGACTCGTTAATGACCAGCATGCTTCTAGAATACCTCCTTTTGTGACCAGGAGATACAGTCATCAGTCAATCTTAACCTATAGCGAGGAAGAAAACCATCACACAATGCACTCCAGAACTAAAGATAAATTATCTTGAACACTCTATGGGATTATCACATGAATTCTACCATTTATTTTGTCAGACAATAAAGAGATAGCTCTGGTATCTATATTCCAGGCAAACAGACTTCAAATAAACACTTGTTGGTCTCTAAGAGTTTTGCTTCCCAACTTTTTTTTTTTTTTTGGACCAATAGTGAAGCATATTTTTCTAATTTGAATCTTCACAGCAAACATGTATTTGTTTCTTCTTAAAAGGTAGAAAAGAAATTTTGGGTCATGCAACCCTCCTTTTCCACTTACCTTGGCTCTGCCAGTACTCTGGAGAATGTGCACTAAGGCACAGGCCAGCTCCTCTTTATTTCTCACACTAATTACTGGCTCAAGAACAGAACACAACATGGTGTAGTTGCTGGTGACGAATTCTGCAAACTCCTTGTATTGCTCCATAGGCAGAATGGTGATGGTTTGGAAACGTGATTTAATCCGAATAGAAGGTCCTCCTGTCTTTCCTTTGTTGGGTGTAGGTGTACTCACTGGATACCACTTTTCTACAAACTGGCGACCAGTCACGCTGGCAGTGGGGATGTTGACTAGCCCTACATAATTATTCTTGTCTTTTTTTTTCTTTTTTTCCACATCTTTATAAATGTGAACTGTGATGCTATGAAGAGGTGGAAGGCTGTAGAACTCAAAATGTTCACCCCAGAAAATATTATCTGCTTTGGTCTTGCTGGTTGTTCGAGCAAAGAGGATATCATCAAGGCACAGTTCACAGAAATATTTCTTTTTAGGGGCAAGGTCCTTGGCTTCAATAATCCATAGACGGAGAACATTTTCGGCTCGTCTGCAATTGTCCTAGAAAGAAGCGACAAAGTTTTCTTTGAGCGCTGAAGCCCCCCAAAGACATTTTCCCCCTCAAGTCAGTGATGCTATGCACTTAATGAAGAGGAATGCTATCTCACTGCTGAAGATGAACTCTTAGCCACACACGTTCTATTTCACTTGGGCTACAACATACCATCCGGAAATGCAAGTTCTCAAATAGCCAGCCTTGTGGGAACTAGAGCAGCTTTCTGCACACACAATAGAGGTAAGTCAGTAATTAAGAAATGTATGTTCTATTCCCATTTCTATCCTGTACTCGCTTTTGACTTGATCAAGTCACTTGACTTCTCTGAGACCTCTTATCCACACGGGTAAAATCATGGTAATATCGCTGATAAGATTATGTTGAGCACAAGATGATATAATGTGTACTTGTTTACATGTTCTATAAAATTTAATGGAGTTCCCATTGTGGCTCAGCAGTAATGAACTGGACTAATATCCATGAGGATGGGGGTTTGATCCCTGGCCCTGCTCAGTGGGTTAAGGATCTGGCATTGTGTGAGCTGTGGTGTAGGCTGCAGACATGGCTTGGATCTGGCATTGCTGTGGCTCTGGTGTAGGCTGGCAGCTGCAGCTCTGATTTGACCCCTAGCCTGGGAACTTCCATATGCCGTGGGTGCAGTCCTAGAGAAAAAAAATCTGTAAAATTTAAGGTGTTATTACTGTATTTACCATCTATCAACTAACTTACTGCTTATAGTGTTTTTCATTGTTTTTAGACCTTCAAAGCCACCATTACCTTATTTGGTTGAACTGTCCTACGAAGGTTTTCCATCCACTTATCCCTCTCTGAAGCCGAGTTACAGCTGAAGCATTTACTTCCACTTAAGTAGGTAACCTTCAAGATAAAGATTAGAGATAAGGAAAAGGAAACACAGGGCTTGGGGGCTCTGTCCTCCTAGCAGTATCACTTAAGAGTTAGGGATATGCCAAGAGCTGCAGAATAGTATCAAACAGTTTAATACACATATAATCAGAGAAAAGAGAGAGAGAGATAAGGGTGCTAGGTATTAAAAAGGGGAAAAAGATAAGCTTTTTCTACAAATGGTGCTGGAAAATGTGGACCTCCATGTAAAAATTTAACCTTTACCCTTATCTCACACCAGAGACAAAAATCACCTTGAAACGTGTCATATAACTCATATAACTAAATGCCAAACTAAAATTTCTAGAAAAAATTAAAAAAGAAAAAGAGTTAGGGATATGCTATGAACCCGGATGTCATACACCACCTGGAAACCCAAATAGCCTTTGCTGGCTTTGTGATATCTACGTGTACATCTACATTCCCTTTCACTTTGTTGTCCAGTTAGCATCTACATTCATATTTAGGTACGGTGACAAAGGCCGCTGAGCTCAGGAACCCCAAACTGGCTTAGAAAGAATAAAACTAAAAGCTTTTAATTAAATTTAAACCTTTAAAAATTACGCGCAAGGAAATAGGCTCAATTCTGAGTGAGTTAATAAAAAAACAACTAAAAAGGGAAGAAGGACTCTACAACAGCTCATCAAATTTCTTAGGACTGCCACCACTGTAGTACTGAACACGAAGGCTACTCCAGGAAATTAAAGAGTTGCCAGCACTGAATTACTCTGGAACCCGTTCCTCCTCCACAAGACAATCAGTTTGTTGATTTCCAGTCATTTATTGGGTGAGCCTGATGATCACAAATACTGTCCTTTAAAAATGAAACGATTTCTTCTGTCTGGAACCTAACACATGGCTTGGCACACAATCTGCTGAACTGAGTTCCATAAATGTGGCAAAATTCAAGTGATTTTTATACAAAATAACACCAATAAATGACCTGTCCAAATTGCTGATGTGTGCTCACCTATTAACACAATCTCAGATTATAACCTACTGAATCAGATCAGATGTTACATTCTGTCTAATACGGTAACTACTAAGCACACATGGCTAGTGAGCACCCAAAACACAGCTGATTCAAACTGAGACATGCTGTGTTAAATACACAACAGGTTTTGAAAACTTAGCTTAAAAAAAAAAAGAATGCAAAAAGTTTCACTGATAATTTTTAGTTACATGTTGAAGTGTTAACATTTAGGTTTACAATTATACACATGGCTTGCACTGCATTTCTGTTGGATAGTGCAGGTCCATAAGAACAGGTATCAAACATCTTTCAAGTTCTACAGCATCTAACACGGGACGCATCAACAGTAACTTTGTAAGTTCATGTTAATTAATTAAATCATATGGTTAACAAATATATGGATGGTTTTGAAATTAAATGTGCAAATGGTCAACTGTGTTCATTTAGTTTGGGAGGGAAAATTACCTTATGAAAAGTGATACTCATAATTTTCTGGTGAAGGGCAATTTGTTCATTCAAGAAATTAGGCACCTGCAATGAATGTGCCAGGATCTGGCCTAGGTGCAGAGGATTATAAAAATAAATAAGACATGGTCCCAGGTCTTGAACTGCCCAAGTTTTAGTGAGAAAAAGTATGCTTTTGGGTCAATTTCCTCAAAGAATCATTAAAACTGGAGGCTTAGACTTTTAGGAGAAAAATAATAGCATATTGTGTGATACCTTTACCAATGCTAAAAAAATTCAAATACAAACTTAATAAGTTATTATTAATCATGTGCTCTCTGTGGAAAATGCACTACAAACTCATTTATTTTGAAAGCAAACAAGGCCAAAAGGAATGAGCAGCCTTCGTTAATAATAATCATCAACATACTTAGACTAGCAGATTCCTAATTTTTCCTCTCCAAGTAGGTAGTTTTTAGTAACTGAAAACCAGTTAAGATGACCAAATCATCATTACCGGTAATGAAATCATAAGAGTACTGGATAGAAAATCTGTTTATCATCCACTCTTCTTTCTTCCTACAGTTTTTTACCTCAAAGCAGAAGTCTTGGCCAAGGATGCTGCTATGCAGTGGCTTCACTGATACGGGCTCCCCTCTGCCAAGGTCCAGACATTCCACTGCACTGCACGGGCTCAGCAAGGATTCATGGGAACGTGACTCTTTTAGTTTGGGCAGCCCACGAGACCTAAAGGGAGAGGAAAGTATTTATAACAGTGTCACTACTCGGTCAAAAAGAAAATAAAGGTCAAAGACAATGGAGGCTAAAAACAAAAGTATAAATGCCCAAGTGAAAAATAAATGTGCGAATTGATAATCTGTAAAAATAACCATCGTACCATATTCGTGTGGCACATATAAACCACATACATATTCATGTGTGCATACACACTTTCTTTTTTTTTTTTTAACAAAACACAAAAATGCACTATAATTTTACTAGTCTCAAGGGAGCTCAAGGTTCCACCGCAGACAATGTTTTTATCCTCATTTCTATGTTGGAGAGAGAGAAATACTATCCAAAGTTATCTTATACATTCTTTTTTTATGCAAAGGTGTTACCAAAAGACAGGCTTTTTTCCTCCATGCTACAGCTTTACCTTCTTTTATCATTGACAAAATAGTAGTGGCTGAAGCTTCATTCCGTTTCTTTCTGCTTTGGCAGAATAAACACACATCCAGAATCAAAGCCAAACTTCTCAGCACAAGACCCGGCTTTTCAAAAGGTCTGATTTACATCTCAACATGGAATTCTTTTCTGGCAAGCATTTGGTTCGATCTCAGCTTTACTGTACAAATATGAATAAAGAATAAAATGCCCTGGAGGGAGTTCCCAGGTGGCCTAGTGGTTAAGGACTTGGCATTGTCACTGCTGTGGCTTGGGTTTCAATCCCTGGCCTGGGAACTTCTATGAGCCATGAGTGCAGCCAAAAAAAAAAAAAAAAAATGCCTTGGAGAAACTTCCCACTGCAAGAGAAATCTTCAAACTCTCATCTAGAAGAACAGATTTTTGCTAACAGTCAGGCATTCTGGCTGACTTTGTCCCCTGGTTATTTCAAAGGAATGTGGAGACTCTTGTCACTATAGGAACTAGTACTTCACTGCCTTCCCCTTGGAAGAATCAGTGAGGCCAAACAAAATAAGAACAATATAAAACAACATTCTTAAATCCAGAACGGGAGAGCTAGGCAGTTTTACTCAACAATTACAGTATTTATTGACTGAAACACCCAGAGTTAAATATATAAATTTCAAGCAGAAGTACCCAGTAATAGGGATAAAAGAAATGCCCTGTGGAAAGACATTTGTTTTTGTAAAACACATTAAACAAGCAGTTTCATTCACTTCCTCAAAATAACAATGTTAACATTAAAATGAACTGAAATTCTTAATGCCAGAGTAGCTTTGAGTTAAATTATAACATAATGAGATACAGGAAACTATCACTAAAGGCTGCTCTTTCTGTTTCCATTCCAGCACTGTTTAATCAAACCCAATACCGAAAAAACAACTTAAGCAATAGGATTTTAGTCCATTCTTTTCTTCCACACATTGAAAAACCAACCACTACTTAACATTTAGAGTGAAAAACATTTGTTCTAATATTCGGCACTCTTTGGGAGGTCAAAAAGTCAATAATTACATTCACTACTGATAATATAAAGTATGCACAAAAGCCACCTAATGCTTTGTACATAAAAACATAACAATGTGGAAAAAATAAAAATCATTTAAAAATACATAACAATGTAACAGCTTCACATTTCCTTTTGTTCTACTGGATACAACGACATAACTAAATGCAAAGGCAAATTTTAGTTTAATGTAATGACCATAAAACCTTTCCCAATATGCTTCATAGGAAGCCTGGCTGAAGCACTGGGATACTGTAATCTTTCTTAAACATACGAAACAACAACTGCAGCTCATTTTCCTCAGGAAGATTTAGTTGGAGGGGAAAAGCTTCTCTTGCTCTGGGAGTGAGCCTCTCAACAGGAGAGATGAAGGTACATTTAAAATAGAAGCAGGTATATCAAAAGGCTTACTTTTCTTTTTAAAACTCTCTAGGAAAATATACTAAAACATAAATGCATTTTATCTCCAACCAAGTAAATGTCTACCTACATGAAGCAACTGTACAGCCACCTTGCAGTGCAACCCCAAATCATAGCGGTGCCATATGCCACGGTACAGAGAGTCGCTGTCTGACTACACCTCAGAAAACAACTCTGTGTTTAGAAGACAGGAACCAAGAGAAGATGGTTTCCCCTGCCACGTTCCCCTGCCACCTTCGGCATCTTTGGGAAAATGTTTTCCAGGTGTGATTTCAAGTCTTCAATAGAAGCAGAACAGAAACACATACAACGGAATATGAAGGCATCTTCCAAATAGGCTGTAGGACAGATGGATATGCTCCTTCTCTTCCTCAGGCGGCATCCAGCCCCTCAGGTAACACAAACAAGGTTCCAGGGCTCTAGGCTGGGCGTGTTGCCATGGCGCTACACCTATAAGGAGATTAGAGCCGAAGGCAGCAGGGAGAAGCTGTGGCTTGAAGGACTCAAGGAGCGTGCTCTGCAAACGTGACCATTTTAAGACAGAAAGAAGGAACGGCAACACCCCACCCATGTCCATGAACAATTTTAGAGTCATAAGCTGTAGGAGAAAAACTGAGGCAACTCTGGGGGTGGAGGAGAATGTCTTAACTCTGCTAGAGAACAAAGCTGAGAAGCTTTAGCTGCTGCCCAGATGATTCCAGCCCCCTGTTAAAAGGTATTCGCCACATCCCACCTTGCAAGTGCAATCTTCTCTGACATCCGTTCTATTTCCTTTGCAGCACTTACCCTAGTTTCATGTTTCTAGGTATTATTTTACACTAACTTATCTGAGTTACACACTGTTTTCCTTTTAGAGAGAGAGAGCTGGATAAAATTCTTTAGTTACTGTATTTCTAGTGCTGAACAAATTTCATGTGATATTCAGGTTTAACTTCCAAATATAGCCATGAACAGATATTAGAACCAAGCCATCTGGAATTAGAATTAAAAAATCCTCCTGGTTACTGAAATTTCAATCATTAACGTATAATTCAGAATCATCTATTGTTCAGCATTTAAGTATGTTTCTGTGTGTATGCACAACTATGCCCATGAACTGAACACTAAAGTTCTAATATGTTTGACATGGCTACTGAATAAATAAGCAAATCCTTCCTGTACTGGGAAGAAAGTGTCTCTAAAAAGACAAAAATAGGTCCCAGAGAAGCAGGATGACAGTAAACAGGAAGATCAAGCAGCGTGGGAATGGTGCGGGGATGTGAGGGGGGGGGGGGAGATGGGGGGAACTACTATCTGTGCAAATGTTTCTATATAATATCATTAGTAGCCAAGTCTCCTCTAAATCACGTTTACCCTCTCCTGTACCTTCCTATGAGTTGATTTTTCTTAGATCTGCTAAGTAGAGTTTTAGCAGCTCTGCAGGGCAACTTCCATTTACTTCTCTAACGGAAAGGAGACTGTGGCTTTATTGAGAGAATAACAGGAGTGTAAAACAACTTTTCCCAATCCAGTCTGACAGTGGCCTTCATCAAGAAACCCAGCTCAACAGTGGACAATATGAATCCCTGACTACTGGCCAGGGTTCTCCTCCTGACCCTGGCTCCTCGACTCCTGAACCTCCATCATCCCAAACACCCTGTAAAAATTCAGCGCTCAAATATGACTATTCCTCGGTTTAACTGGGAAACTGCTTCCCACAGGCAATTTTACTTCTTGTTAAGTATCCTTCATATTTTTGTTTTAAGGTCAGCAGACAACCTCGAGCTCTAGCAATGTGATAGGTAAGGGTTAAAAATCTAATTGCTTTGCTGATGAAGATTACCTGCTGCATGTGACCTATTTAAGAGATAAACGACAAGGCAGGAGAAGCCTTCTATTACTCATTACAGAGAATGAACATTATACTGCTTTAACCCACATCCCTATCTGAAATCAGGCTTAAAAGACTAAAGTGAAGGGTTGGGGGATGGGGTACCAACAAACACACCACACTTAGTGAATTCACTAAGGAAAAAAAAGGAGTCAAAGAACTCTGATTCACACAATGTTAAGTGAAACACAGCTGGATTTTCCCCAGCTCAACCATCCAATTTTATACAAAGCATATCTTCCCTAAAGCGCCAATGGTGCTTGGATGTGCTGGCTCAATCTGCCACATGTTTACAGATTCAGTTCCAAATTTGGGAAACTTTTAATTAGGAATATAACTGGGAAAAAATGCTTATCACCACACAAAATCCTATACTTCAGTGCAGGTGAATTTCTGCTTGGCATGGCAGTTATGATTTCAGACTGCTTTGCTGAATTCGTGAAAAGACAGCTCGGCTGTAAACTGGGTATAGCAATATACGCTTGTATTTACCAGTATGTGTTCCTCGGGCATTTTACCTTGTTTGAAGATTTCCCAGGTAGAAATTAATCAAATTCATATTTTAAACCCTACCAACAAATCTATATAGGAGCTAATCAGTTTTTTAAAGGTTGCACCTGAGCTTTTTACTTTGGGAAAAATGCAGCTTTACTTGGTCCCCAGATTTTTATTGTTTTTCAACCCAGTATCTGCAAAAATATCCAACTGATGTTTTGTGCTTGAAAGAGCAGATCCTTTCCTCTTCTGTAAAGGTTTCCCTCCTTGGATTAAAAAGAAAAACGAAAGGAATTAGAGCTCATTCACCAGAGTTCTCCTTGTGTGTTAGAAAAATGTCCTGCCAGAGGATTCTGATGGCACGAGCTGCTCTGATCTACCTGCTGCAGTTAAAGCCAGTCCCTGCTGTTTATATTACTCACTGGTTTCTGTGTTAGCTTTAAAAAATACCACACAACCACTCACACAAAAACACTATTTATGGAAACATAACATCTACTGCTGACCTTCCTTCTCTCTGCTCTCAGCTTCTAGACAGGATGGTCTAAAGAGCCCAGCTGCTAATGGTAAAGAACGATGTTTGTCAGGCTGAGTTTTCTCTTAAAATGAGTAAACTCATGGTAAGGAAATTTATCATCACAGTCAAAAATGACATTCAATCTATTTTGGTACATATGCATGTGTGCAGACAATGAAGGTGGCAAAGAATGAAGACAAGATTATAAATATTAAAACATGTACTGAAGGGGAGAACCCAACTAGCCTGCAATATGACAGACACCAGGGAACAATATCTTTACAGAAACTCTACTTAATTGCAATATACCCTTTTTTCAGTCCTTAAATTGCAAATGGAGTAAACATCTACTAGTGCCATTAAACAACTTCAATATAAACATAACTATACTGAATTTAAAAGAATGAAACTAAACCACACTCATAAACCAATTCAATTAACATACTACTTTAAGAGTGAGTGGAAAGACTAGTAACTTTCCTTTTTCTTTTTCTAAATTTAGACTTTCAGTCTTATTGTTACCATAAAATTAAGTATGAGTAAAGGGATGATAAAAAAGGAAGAAACTGATAAAGTTCAATGCCTTCTTAATCATTCCTAAATTCATGACTATTTGCTTTCCCATTAGTTTCTTACTTGGCTGAATAAATGAATATAGTATGAATCGGTCTATCCATTCAATAGTTACTTGCTGTGCACTATGTGTCAGGCACTGCACTAGAGACAGACGCAAGGAAACCGTGGTGAAGAAGAAGGGCAAGGGCCTTGCACTCGCAGCTTATAATCTAGTGAGCTAACAATCCAATATAATACAGTGTGAGAAGACTTACGAAAAAGAATGCAAAAGCGGCTCTGTGAGCAATAGTAGTTGCCCTGGGCCTTCAGTTGGGGATTCAAAGAAAGTTTCTTGGAGGTAAAATTAATGTGAGGTTGTGGCCGGGAAGATGGCACGGAATTAGCTCTAAGCAGATGTAGAGGTTTTAGAACTGAAAGTTCTAGAGGGACTAGCCAGCATATGAGAAGCCCTGTAGAGAAAACATACAAATCTGGTGTGTTTGAGAATTCAGCAGTGTGGCTCTGATGCAATGTGTTCATGTTGGGGCTGAGACAAATAATGAGGCTTGAGAGACACTATCTTGGGACCCATAGTAATGATGAGTGTTCCAATCTGATCACAAGACCAGTGGATGGACACAGAAAGGTTGTGGGTGGCGGAGGGTGAATGACATGATCAGACGTATGTCTTGACTAAGAGAGACGTCCTTTGGCTAAGGAGTGGAGAAAGAGACTAACCCAGAGGGAAGAGAAATCATGAAAGACTTAGAGACTGGTTTATATAGATTGTGACAGTAATCTGAGTATATAGTGAACTAGAGCAGCAGAAATGCCGAAGAACTGGATGGATTAGGGTGGTAAGTAAGAGGTAAACAGGTCTTGATGACTGCAGAGCTGGGAGCATCAGAGAGAGGGGAGTCAAGGATGAATCGCTGCATAGAAAGATGGTAAAGTTCTTTACAGAGATGAGAAGTGAGAGGCAATGCCCGGTGAGGACAGGGGAGAAACAGAATCGAGTTGAGTACAAGTCTGATATTCCTATGGGATGCACTGTTTGTGCCCCCGCCCCCATTTATGTTGAAATACTAACCTCCAATGTGACTATACAGGAGGTGTGACTTTTGGGAGGTGACCAGGTCATGAGGGTAGAGCCCTGGTGAAGGGGATTAGTGCCTTCATAACACAGACTCTAAAGAGACACATCACCCATTCCCCCATCTGAGGACACAGAGAAAAGACAATCTTTTGACCCATGAAGCAGGTCCTTATCAGACACTAAATCTGCCAGAATCCTGCTCTTGGACTTTCAAGCCTCCAGAATTGTGAGAAATACATTTCTGTTGATTATAAACACCTACTCTAAGATGTGTGGTTACAGCAGCCTCAACAGACTAAGGTAATGTGAAAACTGAAAGAGAACATGCACACTGAGAAAAGGTCCTAAGAAAATAACCTAAGAAATGCTACCATTTAAATCTACAAAACTGCCAGAAGAGATCGAAGAACATCAAAGACAGAAGGAAAACTAAGAGACTCAAGTATCATAAAAGCCCAGGGAAGAGAACTCTTAAGAAGTATGGACTGTCCATTACTGGAGAAGATAGACTATGTTAAAATATTAATAGTAGCCACTGGGCATATGAACTGAGAGATAATTGGAGATGCTGGCAAGAGCAGTTTCAGTGAAATAAGGACAAAAATGAGGCTGCAGAGGGTTGGGAAAATGAATAGGATGTGTGACCGTGAAGAATAACTCATGAAGTTTGATGGTGAAGGAGTGGCAACCGGGAAATAGCTAAGGGAGACATGAAGTTGAAATGGGGTTGAAGGTTTTCTCCAATTAATCACTTTCCCCCCTTAAATAATAAAGTAATAAATGTTCTTGGTAATAAATTCCAAGAGCTCAGAAGGCTAGAAGGTGAAAAATATGAGGGTACCTCCCTCAACCTCCTATAGAAAATACTATTAACACTTTTTTGTGGCCTAAGAAATTTTTTGCATATAACCAATCAAATATTATATATATCCATAGATGTATAATATACACTCACAAATGGGGTTCTACCATCCTTTTTTTCCTTAAGAGTGTATTTTGGAATTCTGTCCACATTGGAACAAAAAGATATAATCGGCCTCTTTTTAATGACCCCTTAGTATTTCCCTATATGGGTCTCTAGAAGTTTAACCAGTCCTTGATGCCACCTAAGTTTTTTCTTTTTTTGGTGATTACCACCCAGGTTTGAAAATATCTTAGTACACATGTGCATGTATTCACACCTGACATTTTCAGATGTGAAACTGCTAGGTCAAAGGACACACACATTTAAAGCTTTGATTTTGCTAATGTATCCTCAATAAAAGAGCATCTATTTAAATTCCTACCAATAGTGCATGCTTCTACATGCTGTCACTAAAATGAGATATGGCTTAACTTCAAACATCTTTGCCAAAAAATTGGTATTTCATTATTGTTTCAGTATGAATTTCTTTAATTATGAGGCCGAGGACATTTTAACAGGTATATTGGCAAGCTCAGTTCTTTTCTGTGAATTATGAATAGCATTTTCATTTCTTTAACTTTTTTTCTTTCTCTCTCTTTTTCCTTTTTTGCTTTTTAGGGCTGCACCTGTGGCATACACAAGTTCCCAGGCTAGGGGTCGAATGGGAGGCACAGCTGCTGGCCTACATCAGTCACAGCAACTCGGGATCTGAGCCGTGTCTGTGACCTACATCACAGCTCATGGCAACGCTGGATCCTTAACCCACTGAGTGAGACCAGGGATTGAACCCGCATCCTAATAGATACAAGCTGGGTTCATAACCCAGTGAGCCACAATGGGAACTCCCTTAAACTATTTTTCTAATTGCTGAACTTTAACTGATATATAAATACTATTTGTAAATTAAGTAAATTTGTACTTTTTCTGTCATATTTGTATTCACCCCAGTTTATGCTTAGAAAGGGTTCTTCCATTTCAAGATCATAAGAAATCCAGCTATATTTTCTTTTAGTGCTTTTTTCATCTAATCCACTTGGACTTGGAGGGAAGGGGAGATGATAGGAGTATAGTAGGAGTTAGTTTTATATTTTACCAAACTGTGGAAATATAATGACCATAAGTTGACTCATTAATTATTACTACATAGTATTCTACTCTTAAGTGCTATTGTTATGAGTATGTTTGCGTATGTATACGTGTTTATGTGTACATATGTGTGTGTATGATTTCGCCCTTTGATTTTTCCTTCTTAATCATCTTAGGAGGTAAGGCTTCCTATGAAAACATGCAACAAAAAGTATAATGGGAAAGACACTCAACTTGGAGCAAAAAGTGCTATGTATTCATGTCGGCTCAAATCACTCACTAACCATGTGACATGGAACAAATAATTTATTCTATCTGAACCTTGGTTACTGCATTTGTAAAATGTGGATAATGATTCCTCTTCCTATACTTCACACAGTTACTGCGAGAATAAAATGCAGTCATCTATGATTTTACAAATATAGTTTAAAGTACAGTACCATACAAGTGGGACTATCATTGTAAACATAGTTGTTTCACAGTGATGTGACACGCATTAGTTCAATTTATGTAAATTATTCGTCTAGTTGAAGTCAGGGTAGCTATTCTTGAATATAATCTTCGCTGGAAGAATATGAAGACAGAAGGAGTAAATGTATGAAAATATTTTTATTTATTAAGATTGAGCATTCTGGAGTTCCCATCGTGGCACAGCAGAAACGAATCCATCTAGGAACCATGAGGTTATGGGTTCGATCCCTGGCCTTGTTCAGTGGGTTAAGGATCTGGTGTTGCCATGAGCTGTGGTGTAGGCTACAGATGTGGCTCAGATCTGGTGTTGCTGTGGCTGTGGTATAGGCTGGCAGCTGCACCTCTGATTAGACACTTAGCCTGGGAACCTCCATATGCCGCAGTGGCGGCCCTAAAAACAAAAACAAAAACAAAAAAACAGAACACAAACAAGATAAAGCATTCTAATGAATTTAAAATGCTATCATCATACATTAGAAACTTAAATTGGATTTTAGCTCCTAAAACTTAGGTCTCATTAATTGGCCCTTGCCAGTAAACATGGATAAGGGAAACTCTATAATCTATAGCTAGACTGCATTGATTAATTAATGGCCTCGAATCCAATAATTTCTGAGAAGCTGTCATTCTATCCAAGTACACCAGATTGAAGGAGGTTCTTCTTCCTTATTATCTAGAGTTTGTTTAGACTCTCCTCAGAGTCTAAATGGCCAAGAAATTAAGTTCCTTAATAGGACAGGCATTGTGGTAGAGGGTAGGGATACAAAGATTGTTTGTACACTTGAGAAGCTTCCAATTTGCTGCAGTAAACAGAAACATGAAAAGATAAATTCGGAGTCCCCATCGTGGTTCAGCGGTTAGTGAACCCGACTAGCATTCATGAGGACGTGGGTTCGATCCCTGGCATCGCTCTGTGGATTAAGGATCCAGCATTACCGTGAGCTGTGGTGTAGGCTGCAGACACAGCTTGGATCCAGCGTTGCTGTGGCTGTGGTGCAGGAGGGCAGCGATAGCTCCAACCGGACCCCTAGCCTGGGACCTCCATATGCTGCAGGTGCGACCCTGAAAAGACAAAGAAAAAAAAAGAAAAAGATAAATTCAATAGAAAGTGGTTAGTCCTATAATAAGGTACATACAGTTGGCCATGGGTGGGTTTATGGGACAGGTGCTTAGTCTAGGATGATGCATAAGAACACGGAAAAGAAGTCAGGGAGCATATGACTCCTGATTTGGGTCATAATTTGGGTTGTTGCATTAAGTATGAATGAGAAGTGAAACCTGTCAAAGGACAGGGTGGAGGAATAGGAAATGGTATTTGGGATAGAGTGGGCGGCAAGATCAAAAGTAGAAAATATGGAACAGCACAGTAAGTAAATGATGAACTGCTGGTAGAGTGGTAGGAGACAGTGCAGAGAGTTAGGGATGGACGGAGCCATGTTCCATTTTGTACATTATGCTAAAGATTGTAGATTAACAACGTATTATATACATATGTGATGAGATATTAAAGTTTCAACTGTGACTCTAAGATAAAACAGATGTTGCATGCTGAAGTGAAGTTCTAGACAAACGGGAGAATTTACAAAGGAAAGTTTTAGAACCAATTCCATTACCTCAAACCTCTCAGAATAAGACTATAGAAAGTGGTGAGAGTATGGAGAAGGGAAAGGATTTTGTGAGACAGAATTTGGGGAGAAAGCTGTGTGGCTCATTCGTCCTACTCCTCCCCACCCCACTATGGATACGGGTAGGCAATGCATACAGGATGGGATCTGATTTTATCTGGGAAATCTAGATGATGAGCAATGACTAATTGTTGGTGGCAGAGCCCAAGTTGATGTTTCTGGATTAGGCTGTACTCCTAGAGGTTCATCAGGGCAAAGAATGTGTGACTATTTTCTGCGGATAAGAGGACTGGGAGGGTGAAGAGACCAGAACAGTAAGAATTCCTTCCTAGAAACTGTGGAAGGTATGCAAGTGAACACCTAGAATACAGATGTACCCGCTACACTCAATAAAGCCATAGCTAAAAGCTCCTCAGAGATGAGACATTTCTGCAGAATCCACTTAAACACCCCATGATAGGAGAGTCAGCTTTAAACATATGCCAGGCTCAGAGAGCATCATGCAAGGCGAAGACAGTACTAAAACTTTCTTATTCCTTTCTGTCTCCCCTTGCCCCAAATCTGGAGGGCACCTAAAACCATGGGTAATTAAGCTGGATGGGAAGAGTAGATCAGAAGAATGTAAGTGGTTTACAACACTCCCTTCTCAATAAGCAGGCAGACTCCCTGCAATTGGCTTGCCTGGGGTGATTACTATCTCAAACTGAACACCAACAGGCTTTGAGTCAAGACTTTTTATATAGAGTAACCACAGGTTAACTAAATGGAGAGAACAGACTTAAACATAAAAACAAAACCCTAGAACTTCTAGAAGGAAACATAGGTGAAAAACCTCTTGGGACACACACAAAGTCCATAAAAATTGCTGGTGGAAATGTTAAATGGTACAGGTACTCTGGAAAATAGTTTGGTAGTTTTTTTTTTTTTTTTTTTTAAATAAACCTAAGTAAGTACTAATCATACAACTCAGCAACTTGCATATTTACCCTAGAGTAGTGATAACTTATATGTACACAACTGTTCACAGCAGTTTTATTCCTAAAGACCAGAAACAAATGTTTTCCAGTGGGTAACTGGTTTAACAAATTTTGATATATCCATATAATGGAATACTACTCAGCAATAACAAGGAACAGACTGTTGATAAATGGACAACTTGGATGGATTTCATCCAATGGATGGATTTCAAGGGCATTCTATATAGTTGGGGAAAAAAAGACAGTCTTAAATGGCTACATACTATATGATTCCATTTATATAACATTCTTGAAATAAAACAAAAAGTGGTTGCTAGGGGACAGGGATGGTGTAGGGAGGTAGGTATGACTATAATGTCGTAGCAGAGGGCGTTCTTTCCTGGTAATGGAATAATTTTGTCTCTTGATTGTGGTGGTAGTTACACAAATCTATACATAGGACTAAACTGCATAGAACTATCTGCACGCAAATGAGTACATACAAAACTTGGTGAAAACTGAATAAAGTCTGTAGTCTAGTTTACAGAATTATACCAGTGTCAATCACCTGGTTTTGATATTACACTACAGTTATAAGATATCACCACTGGGGGGAGGGCTCCAAGACTCTATGTACTATTTTTACAACTTCTTGTGACCATAAAAATGCCAAAAAAAAAAAAGAAAGAATTAAAGAATTAATCTAAAAGGAGACACTCAAGAAGCTGAGTTTATACACCCTGCAAATGAACATCACACTTACTCTTAGGTAGTTCCTGATGAAAAATAAGCAGACTATTTTATAACCATGCTTTGTCAGTGAGCCTCAGAACCAAAGACATTAGTGCGAAGATTTTTACTTGAAGAACATTTGAAGGACATGAGAAAATTCTATTTTATGTGCTTATCTTTACCTCAAGATACTGGTAAATTTAAGCAGCACTTCCAGAGCAAGGCTGGCAACCTGACAGGCATTCGAAATCCTGGAATGCCTGAAATGTGGTATGACCATGGTTTTTCAGCATTTCCTAGTTTTTCATACTTTTCAAAGTGCATTTCAATACAGACTCTTCTCCCGTCCCAACACCCTTCCACATGACATGGTTTTAATGTGAAAACGCTGCCAATATCGATTCTAGGAAATCACTTTACTGGCTTTTATCTGATTAGATGGCTTTGGAACAATGATGACTTTGTGACATCCTATTGATTTTGCCTCTAAAATGTTCCTCCTATCTTGCTTCTGACTCTTCATTCCCATGGCCACTACTCTCTTTAGAGTCTTCATTACTTCTTACAATAGCTTTTTGCTAATCGGCCTCCCAAACATAGTCTCAGAAAACCAAGTCATCTGAAATTATACATAGCCACAATTTTGATTAGGTCATTTCCTCGCTCAAAAATGTTTAAAGGCTCCTCATCGCTTATATGATAAAGCCCAAACTCCTCGATCTGACATTTAAGGACTGTGCTGTGTATGGAATACTGGATTGAAAATAACCTTCACTTAGAATTTTGAAAACATTGCTTCATTGACTTTTGATTGTCAGTATTTCTGTTGAGAATTTTCCACACCTCCTTTGTGCATGACATATTCTCTCTAGAAGCTTTTAAGATAGTTTTTAAAGCCTCAGTGTTGTGCTCTTTCATGATGATGTGAATTGATGTGTGTGTGGTGAAAGTCTTTTGTCATTTTTCATTCACTATGTTGGAAATTTGGTGGCCTTTCTAGTCTGTACATTTATGTTTGCTTGTTTGGGGAAATTTTCTTACATTATTTCTTGGGCAATTTCCTCTCCCAGTTTTCTAAGTTCTCTTTTACCAGAATCTTCTGGATAGAGTTTTTCATTTTCTGTTTCGCTTTCTGGGAGACTGACTCGATTTTAGGTTTTGTTTTTTTTTTTTAATTTTATGGCTGCACCCATGGCATATGGAAGTTCCTAGGCCAGGGACTGAATCTGAGCCTCATCTGTGACCTATGCTATAGCTGCAGCAATGCCAGATCCTTTTAACCCACCGTACTGTGCTAGGGATCAAACCCACGCCTCCACAGTGACCTGAGCCACTGCGGTAGGATTTTTAACCCACGGTCACACTTGGAACTCCAAGTTTGGCTTTTACATTTTAATTTCCAAGCTCTCTTATTTCATTAAGGCTCCTTATAACATCTTTTTATTTGTTTCCTAGATGCATAATCTTATATTTTGAATATATTCATTATGTTTTGAAGTTGTTTTTGGCTCTATGCATTGTCTCTGTTTTTTCTGGGTTCTTTTTTTCTCTCTTCTATTTATTTATTTTTCTCTCTATCTTTCATGTTGAAGAATTTCCTCAAATATCTGGGGATTCTTGGCCATCTGTTTATATTTAAGATAAAAGAACTCAATGGAAGCTGTGTGTGCTGGAATAGAGCTTACAGATTAATGAGCTTCACTGCAGAGTACTTCCTGGCCAGCTGGTATTTAAAAAAAAAAAAAAAACTTAATGTCTTTATTGAGATATAATCAACATATCATAAACTCTATCCATTTAAAGTGTACCATTTTCAGTATATTCAGAGTTGTGCAATTATCACCACAAGCTAAGCTTAAAAACATTTCATCACTCCAAAAAGAAACCTCATGTCCATTAGCAGTCATTCTTTTTTTTTTTTTTTTTTTAAACAGCTGCGCCTGCTGCATATGGAAATTCCCAGGCTAAGGGTCTGATCGGAGATACAGCTGCTGGCCTACACCCCAGCCGCAGCAACACCAGATCTGAGGCATGTCCGTGACTTACACCTCAGCTCACGACAATGCTGAGCAACCCACTGAGCAAGGCCAGGGATCAAACCCGCATCGTCATGGATACCAGTCAGATTCTTAACCCACTGAGCCACAAGAGGAACTCCCATTAGCAGTCATTCTTCATTCATTACTTCCCCCTGCTCTACATCCCTAGCATCTGGCAACCATTTATCTATTGCGTCCCTAGATTTGCAAATTTTCGACAGTTCACATAAATGTAATTATACGATATGTGGTCTTCTGATTGGCTTCTTTCACTTAGCATAAAATTGTCCAGGTTCATCCATGTTGTAGCATGTAGCATGTAGCAGTTTTGTATATCCGTTCACCAGTTCATGGACATTTGGGTCATTACTACTTTTGAGCTATTATAAATAATGGTTATGAACATTCATGCACAGGTTCTTGTGGCGATATATGTTTTCCTTTCTCTTGGATACACTTAGGAATAGAATTACCAGCTGAAATTGTAATAGGGGAACACAAATGTTGGTATCTGTCTCTGGTGCGTATCTGTATCTTTATCTGGCTTCTCCATTTTGGCATGTGATAAAATTGCCTTCTACAGGCAATTACACTTGATCTTCTTATTTTAAGTAATCCATCATTCAGATTTCTCCTAGTTTTATCAAGGAAGGAGTTTGTATTTCTGTTTCTTATACTAAGTCATTCTCAAGATAAAAAAAAAACACAAAGGTTTTACCTATCAACTTAAAAACTGCAACTTTAACCTTCCAATCATTTCCTACCTCATGCCTTCACATACCATCAACTCTTCAATATTTCAAGCCCTGTGATTTCCTACTCTTTGCTTTTGCTTATTATTTCCATTCTGAGGAATGCTCTCTCCAGCTATCTGTTTCTAAGTTCAAATTATACCTGTTTTTTAAGGTTCCACTGATAGGCCGCTGCCGTCTAAGTTCTTTCTGATCCACCCAATGAGAAATAATCTCTCCTCACCTATACTATTTTCTCCTGGATGTTTACTTCTTTTATTGGACTCCTTGAGGTTGGGGCTGTGTCTTTAGTTCTCTACATTCTTGGTAGTACATGGTTTACCAGTCTGTACGTAAATGTCACAATTAGATATGTTACTGTTTATCAAGACATTTGGTTTTTAGAAAAATTAATTATTTGGCAAGTTTTTACTTGCTATGCCTATGCCCCACAATTTTACAAAAGAAAATTTGAGTTTAAGGGTGATTTTAAGTTGATCCCCGAAACCACACTGGTACCAAATTCCATCAGAGCCTCAAAGCAGCATTTGACTTGCAGATCATCGGCTAGACAAATCTGGACCCATTAGGGTCTTTTTGATCAACGAAGTCTGCATGTTAAAATACTCGATGGTCATTTGCACAGAGAAGCTTACTGATCGTACAAAGTAAACTTTCTTTAGATGACATTAACTCCTTTAAAACTTTTTTTTTTTTTGCCATCTTAAAGCAGTAACTTAGACCTTATGAGAACCATCTTATCTTTTAAAATATGAGTACAAATAAGGTTGTGGTTATCAAAAACCTTGAAGAATTCATAATACCATGATCACTACTTTATTAGCTTCCTGATACCCCTGGATAGACTATTTACTCCTCTTGAAGTGAGAGATAAAGTGACGTGCACAGTATCATAATGACAAATTTAAAGAGAAAGTGATCCCTAGCTTCTTGAGTTCAATGTTCTGGTTAGATTTGGTCGAATGAGCCACAAAGAAAAAGACTGACATATTGGACCGAATGAAAATCTAAAACATGAGTGATTTTAAAACAACAGATTGGAAGAAAACTTTAACAACATGCACTATAGTGGCTTGTAATCCCTGGTAATAAAGAAAGCACTACTCCAAACCATAAGAAAAGGGACAACAGTTCAACAGAAAAAAATGGGCAAAGGGATGAATATGTAAGCCATAGAAGAAAACTTGTGAAAAAAATGTTCCACTTGCTAGGCATTTGGGAAATATAAATTAAAATAATGTCTCCCTACATGTCCTTTTTTTGAGAGACAATATGGAATAATGGTTAAGAATGGAGCCTCCAGAGCTAGATTTCTTGGATTTGCACGGCAGTTCTGCCATTTTCTAAACTGTGTGGCCGTGTGCAATTTACCAACTGCTCTCAGTTTTCTTATCTTCAAAATTAGGTCACAACTGTAACTAGGATTGTTGTGATGATTAAATGAGTTAGTTTATGTAAAGTGCTTAGAACGGTGTCACACGTAGTACATACTGTCTATGTGTTTAATATTATTAGCTGTCCATCATTCCGACGAAATGTAAACAGTTGTTTGAAGGATCAAAGCAATCCTCATCTGTTGGTGCAAATGGAAATTAGTACTACTTTTTCTGAAGGAGCAGTTCAACTTCGAAAATCTAACCCAATCACATAAGGACAGAAAGGTACATATCAAAAAATAGTCGTTGCACCCTCTTTGTGCCAAAAAGGGGGAAACAATTAAAATATCCATCACAGAGAAGTGAAGTACATATGTTACAAAACCTGTAGCACTTGAAGTGGGCAGCTGTGTGCTTAACGATGTGGATTTATATGACTGATACATAAAGGTGTCACAATATTTTTACTAAAAAGCTAGGTCACAAAGTAATACACACAATATGATCTCACTTAGATGCAAACAAGCAAAAGATGTGTATGTGTGCATTTAGGTATGGATTTTAAAAAGGTTTGAAAATATACAAACTATTAATGATAAGGCTATTTACATAGGGAAAAAAGGAAGGTGAAGAGGAACTTAATTGTTTTTTAAGCTGTACTTATGTATTAAACCTTTTTTTTTTTAGACAGCAAAGACACAGGCATATTTTACTCTTCAATTAAAAAACTGAAAAAAGGAGTTCCCATAGTGGCTCAGTGGTTAATGAACCTGATTAGTAACCATGAGGTTGTGGGTTCGATTCCTGGCCTCGCTCAGTGTGGTTAAGGTTCTGGCCTTGCCATGAACTGTGGTATAGGTCGCAGACACAGCTCAGAGCCTGCGTTGCTGTGGCTCTGGCGTAGGTTGGCGGCTACGGCTCTGATTATACTCCTAGCCTGGGAACCTTCATAAGCCATAAAAAAACTGAGAAAAGGGACTGCTTACTAGGTTTGCCTAGACTTTCTGTCAACTTGCTATAAGAATAGAAATGTTGGAGTTCCCATCGTGGTGCAGCAGAAACGAATCCGACTAGGAACAATGAGGTTGCGGGTTCGATCCCTGGCCTTGCTCAGTGGGTTAAGGATCCAGCGTTGCTGAGAGCTGTGGTGTAGGTTGCAGACAAGGCTTGGATCCTGCATTGCCGTGGCTGTGGTGTAGGCCGGCAGCTGTAGCTCCGATGTGATCCCTAGCCTGGGAACTGACAAATGCCTCAGGTGTGGCTCTAAGAAGACAAAAGACAAAAGACAAAAGACAAAAAAAAAAAAAAAGAAATAAAGAAATGTTTTTCTACTTAGATTAGATACCATATACCACTTGGGAAGAAATGATCTAATTTTGGCAACTGATGCATATGACACAAGACCAGAGGTCTTAGGAAAATTTCTAATCATACCTGTAAGGGTACTAAATTGAAGAACTCAGTTGATAATTCTTGTGCCTGTCTATTGGATAATCTGAGGACAAGAAAGTTTGTTTTTGCTTTTTTTTTAACTGTGATACAGTTATACTTCTAGTGAGTATTTCCCTATTAAAGAGAAACAAAGTTTGGGAAAATTTTTTATGTAGGAAAACTTATTCAAATGGATTTGAAAAATAAAAAAGATTGATTGATATCTGAGAGTTACTAGCACCTTTCTATCTAGCTGTATTTGAGACAGAGAGATACTACTATTGATTGAAGTAGGACAGCATGGAAGCACATATAATGAATTTAAGTCATTGGAAAGGGTAAAAATATGCTGACTATATAATAGCAGTAGCAGACTCCAGGAGAATATAATCTCTTGGTAACTCAATCCAAGAATTCCTTTAAACTACTTAAAGCCAAATACAATAGGACTGGGTACTTTGTTTGAAGTTAAAAAAGTGATACTTAGTACAAGTTTAAAAAAAAAAAAAAGAAGCCCACCTACAAAAAATATCTCATCTCCCAAGTTTATACATGAGGCTGCAGAAACTGGCTATTGAATTAGGAACATTTTAGTTGCTGCACCATATCCTTGGTCTTAAAAACCAGTATTCTGGAAAAATGTGTCATTCTATTTTATTGAAGTTTATTTATAAACTGCTTGAATTCTTACAATGATGAAGGTTGCAAAATAAATCTATAAGAAGAACATGAGAAAAAAATTTTTAAATGATTACCTTAAAACAGGTATAAAAGACATACTTAATGATACAGTTATACTGCAAATTGGACAGACTTGCAAATTCCACAGAACATCTCTAATGTGGCTGATAAAGAAGTAGCCTCTCATCAACTCAGTATGGGGGGCAAGTTACTTCATGTACAAAATAAGGAGAGTAATTCTCTGCCTGGCAAATGCATAATCTGCCATTATAGAGATTATAATCTATTTTTGTTTGTTATGCAGGTAACTGACAATAATGAACTTACTACCAAAAGGAAAACAAATCCAAGTATAAATAAGAGTATCATTATGAAAAGCAGACATGCATTTATATCCAAGCCCTACTACTTAGCTGTGTGACTGGGGCAAGTGCCTCAATCTCTTCTGCCTTAGTGCCTCATCTGTAAAATGAGCACAATAATAGTATCTAGGGTTGTATTACATGAGAAGCTACATTAAAAATGCTTAGCACAGGAATTCCTGCTGTGGCACAGTGGGTTAAGAATCCAACTGCAGCAGCCTGAGTCTCTGTGAAGGTGCAGGTTTGATCCTCAGCCTGGGGCAGTGGGTTAAAAGATCTGGCATTGCCACAGCTTCAGCTCAGATTCGACCCAGGAACTTCCATATGCTGCAGGTAAGGCCATAAGAAATAAAATAAAACAAAAATGCTTGGCACAGAGTAAACAATCGATAAATACTGGTGGTGGTGGTGATGTGTCAAGACACAACAAGTACTATTTCCTATATTTTGGAACATTATGGAGACATGAAATATAACCAATGTGTGCTAGTATATATTCAATTATTTTAGAAGGTTGTTAACCTTAGCAAGCTAGGCATTTGAGGTTTGCTCAAGCTGGTGGACCTAATTATTGAAATTCAGGCTTCCTTTTCAACATGTCTTCTGGAAGTAACTGCAAATTAATATGAGATCATTTCCAAATATTATAATATAAAGAACAATGCAGTAATGAAAACCATAGACACTTAGGGCCAAATTGTCCAAATCCAAATACCATTTCTGCTATTTACCAAGCAGTATAACCTTGGGTAAGATTTTTTCTCTGTTTCGTACACTCTTCATCTCTAACATGGTGATAATAATATTTATCTATACTATCGGGTTATTATAAAGATTAAACAAGGTAATGCATACAAAACACATAGTACAGTGATCAAAAATGTTAGTCACTGGCATCATCATCCCTTAGTCATTCTACAAAAGAAAGATACACCTCTGACCACAAGAACTTGATTCTACAGAAACAGCACAACTGATCCTTAAATTAGTTCTTAGGTATTCATACATTCTCCAATATTATATAAAAACTGGTTGGATATTTGAGCCAACATTTTGTATTGGATCTTTCCATCTGTCAATGATGCAAAGTTAGAGAAAACCAAAATGACTTATCAAAATTCACTGCTTTCTTTGCTTTAATCAAGAGAATTCCTACCTGTCATCTGCACTGCGAAGAGAGGGAAGCCGAAAGCTCGTGTTTCTGTCAAGCTTTGATTGGCTTTTGGTCCTCTTGATGGAGCCTTTCAGGCGCTTGCTGAAGAACCCCTAGAGTGAAAAGGCAGAAGATGATGGGAAAACGAACCAAGAGGGAACCTTGCTGTCTCCTAACTCATTCTCTCTGCCTTTGAAGAAATACTCAGATTCTTATAATGAAGACCAGAAACAGAATTCTGCTTTTAATTTTTTAATTTGTAATCAATAGCTTTGAAACTGCCTGGTAATGTGATACATTCTTTTTTTCCCTTCTTATGACAACTGGGAGAGTTAAAACTTTTTGACAGCACTTAATATCATTTTTTAAATAGTTTCTATACTAGCTATGGTAAAGAAACGTCTAACTTCTAAGGTAGTATGTTGGTGGTTTCAATAGCAGTAAAATTTGGTCTGTGTCACCTTGGATATGGAATTTGTGAAGTTAAATTTTAAATGTAGCTTAACTATTTTAAAATGAAATAGGCATGTGTCATTGATGAAACCAAGGAAGCATCTAGACTACAAAAGAAAAAAGTGCTTTACAGTGTTTAGCTCCTTCTTGCTTTCTACCACTACCACCAAATGATCTAGGAGTGCCTTGAATGTCTTTTTAGTCTTAGCATCTGGCAAATAATGGCCATTCAAAAAAAGTTTGTTGAATAAAAGAATAAACGCAAGAATGCATGACTATGATCACTGCTTTTAAGAAACAATTCTACTGTTGGCAGATGAAAGGACACCTTATAAGTATATCAAAATGCCTTAAGAAAAGCTTGCAATTCCAAGAAAACTGTTTTGATGTATGGAAATGACTCTAATCACTTATTAACTTATAGAAGCTGTATATAATAAATATTTCCATAAAGAAGAAAAAAATACAGGGCTAATCAACACATCAAATCTGTCACATTCTTTTAGTTACTGCTAAAGCCTACTCTTTTGGGGGTGAAGACTATATTATCATGACAAGCTAGATTGTGCTTATCTAATAATGCCACAAAACATACTATGAGATGATGAACAGGTCAAACAAGGGAAATGGGGACCTGGCTCGATGCCGTCCTCACTCAGGGACTTAGGCTAAGGGAGGCTCCATCTCTGTGCTTCTATAGTTGCTACAGCAGTATAAAGGAAAGGTGACAAATCATGTACTTGCTCTTAAAGCTTCATGAATCTTGTGGTCCCATTTTATTAGACAAAATAGTCACATGACCACATCAACTTCAATGGGGAAAGAATGTACAATCCTCTCATGTATTCAGAAAGATAAATGGTAAAGAGCAGTGTGGACTAGCACAGTGCTTTTCCACACCAAGTAGTTTGTAAGCATACAAGCAACTACTAGAGAAAAATAGAAAAAAAAGTAGCTCAATCAGAAGTAGAACTATTTAGCTCAATGAAGAAAAATGATTATTTCTTGTTCTTGTAGCCCAGAGAATAAGAGTAAAAACTCCTAGAAAATATCACATAGATATCATTCTGCATGCTTTTTTTTAATTCCCCAGGCTGTTTCTTATTATAGGTATATTGAGATTGATTGGAGGGAAAAAAACAAGGCTATTTTTAAAAGTACTATATTTCTTAGAGACAGGCATTTGCCTGGTCTCCTGTATAATCTTAGCATCATTAGGGAAAAACACTATCATTTGTTCTTCAGGGCAAAGACTTTATTTACTACTTTCTATGATTTAGTCAAGACTGAGTCACCACATTTGTTCAGCAAACCAGACCTAAATTTTTAGAATTCTATAAGGATCATTTAGAGCTGGTTCAAAACCACTGGCCTAAGTTGAGATTTAGCCCAAGGATCTGACTTAATAGTATATACAAATACATTTCTAACAAAAATAAAGTAAAGCAGTTAACTGAGAATGTACTAGCAGATGTTCACTCATATAATACTTTTGCCTTTCAGTGGCACTTATTATATCATACTTCATATATGTATATATATATATATATTTTTTTTTTTTTTGGTCTTTTTGCCTTTTCTAGGGCCGCTTCTGGCAGCATATGGAGGTTCCCAGGCTAGGGGTCTAATCGGAGCTGTAGATGGTGGCCTACGCCAGAGCCACAGCAATGCCAGATCTGAGCTGTGTCTTCGACCTACACCACAGCTCATGGCAATGACGGATCCTTAACCCACTGAGTGAGGCTGGGGATCGAACCCGAAACCTCATGGTTACTAGTCGAATTCATTAACCACTGCACCAAGACAGGAACTCCCATACTTCATATTTTAATCCATTTCTCTATTAAATATTTATGTCCATATGTTATAAAGCACCATACCAGATGTTGTAAGGGAATCAAAGATAAACACAAACTCTGCCCTCAAAAAGTCCATGGTTTAATACTGGATTAGAAATAAATATATATATGACACAATATGCTTTAGAAAGGTACATGTTCTTAATGCCTGGCATATTTAATCACAAAAACAACACCATCATATTTCTTTCAATCTAGGGCACCAATGACTAAGTTATATCACTTTTTTTTGGGGGGGGGGGTTGGACCCACAGCATGTGGAAATTCCTCAGCCAGGGCTCGAACCTGAGCCACTGCAGTGACTCACATCACTACAGTGACAACACCAGATCCTCAACCCACTTTGCCACAGGAAACTCCTCACATCACTATTTCATGACCACTAAGAAAAAAAAATGCCAGTTTAATTATAACACAACACCTTATCACTTAGAATTTTTATTTTGCACTAAAGATGTTGTTTTTCAAAGTCTTACTTTGGCAGATTGTGTCATATATCACGCAGAGCATAATACATTAAAGAATATACAAAATTGGTGAAAGTATTCCTAAGGCTTCTTCATTATTCTGAACTACTTTTTGACTCAGAGCAGTTGTTCATGTTTTTCCACAGAATACCATGATATATTCTTTCTTTCAAGAATGTTGATGAGTCCCTGCAGTGGTGCAATGGGTTAAGAATTTGACCATAGTGGCTTGGGTCACTGTGGAGGTGAGGGTTTGAGCCCTGGCCTGGCGCAGTGGGTTAAAGGATCTGGCACTGCTGTAGCTGTGATGCAGGTTGCATTTGCAGCTCAGATTCAATCCCTGGCCCAGGAACTTCTACATGCCATGAGTATGGCAAAAAAAAAAAAAAAAAAAAAGAATGATGATGACAAACAGCATATTGTAAAAGAATAATCTACAGAGCTGTTAAAATGTGAAAAAAATGTATCTTAGCATTGACAAAACATGGCATTATTTTAGAGAGTTACACAGGAAATTATTCCTTGAGTTTAGTGAAAAAAGAGGTTGCATCATCTGTCAAAACATAGGGAAATTATATGAAAGAAGTGGTATATTCTAGGCCTGTGAGGGTGGACAGGATTTGGATCTGGGCGTATTGAGGAGCAAGGGGATTTTATGGAGCAAAGCATGAAAAGTGGCATTGAGGTAACAACACACATTAAGTAAATTAGTCTGGTTGGTATATGAGTAGCAGCAGTGAAAAATAAGTTTGGAAAGGTGATTTACTCAGCCATTAAGGTCTAATTATTTTTCCCTTTGGCCCTTAAACTTTTGAGGGAAGGTGTAATGCTCAGCATATTAACATCTACCACAGAATCTAAACCTTAAGAAGTTCTCAATAGATATCATATAAATCTATACCTAAAATATGGTTAAGGAATATAGATAAGGGAAAGTGTAAGATTGCTCAGGTGGGTCAGTGAAATTTCATGGAGATGGCAGAATACACTACAAAATGGTTTTCATTTCCTTGATATAACTGAAACACAGCTTTCATGTGAGAATACTTCTTAGCTTAGGGCCCTATTTGATAGAAGTTTTCCATTCTCCCCTACCTCATATTCAATGGTACCCAGGAAGAGGAGCTGGGATTTTCCTAGCTTATCGTGACTGTTTCCAAACCTTTATTCCATGAAGTAATGGCTTGGAGTAATGCATATTCTTCAAGGTTCATACCACTTTGATTTAATATACTTTATCACTCTTTGCTGCCATGCATTAATCTTTCTTTCTCTTTCCTTTATTTATTGAGGGGTTTAGCCCCTAGCTTGCACTATTTCTGTCTCTTAACTCTTAACACCATGCTGGTGTTAATAATATCTTAGCTTCACAATTCCTTAACTCCAAGAACCCTTAACTGCCTCTCCAGCTACCCACTCCTAGAATCGCACCCTAGATACTAATTCAGATCCTCCTCCTCAGACATCTTAGACAATAATACTCTTCGGAATTTTTTTTTTTTCCTGGTCTTTTTAGGGCCGCAGGCTAGGTTCCCAGGCTAGGGGTCCAATCAGAGCCAGAGCTGCTGGCCTACGCCCCAGCCATAGCAACATCAGATCTGAGCCACTTCTGCAACCTATACCACAGCTCATGGCAATGCTGGTTCCTTACCACTGAGCAAGGCTGTGGATTGAATCTGGGTCCTCATGGATAATTGTCAGATTCATTTCTGCTGAGCTGTAAGGGGAACTCACTGACTTTTCTTTTTTTTTTTTTTGTCTTTCTGCCTTTTCTAGGGGCATACCCGTGGCATATGGAGGTTCCCAGGCAAGGGGTCTAATTAAAGCTGTAGCCGCCAGCCTACGCCAGAGCCACAGGAATGCGGGATCCGAGCCGCATCTGCAACCTACACCACAGCTCATGGCAACGCTGGATCCTTAACCCACTGAGCAAGGCCAGGGATCGAACCCACAACCTCATGGTTCCTAGTCGGATTCGTTAACCACTGAGCCACGATGGGAACTCCACTGACTTTTCTTCTTGACCAGGTATCTCTTTCTGCAAATACATCTGCTCTTCAGCCTCAAAGAAACCTCCAGTCTCTTGACCACCTAATTTTCTTCCTCACCCTGTTCTTTTCTCTCTACTCAACCTAGACTCCTGGACCAGTGACCTGAAGCTAATTAATCTCCAATAACTTCCATTCGCTTTATGATCAGTTACCCAAAATCAAAACTGAATCAGTGTTTAAAATCTGGTCTCACAATCAGGCTGTTCAGGAAGACCACATAGCTGAATAGGCTGATGCTACTAAACAGTCACTATCCCCAAGGTTGGTGTGGATTTTCCTATGCCTCTGACCTGGACCACCTGTGCACAGAACCTTCCAGCAACATTACTCCCTCTGGGAAACCTCAAAGTGTGCAGCATGCCCTCTTGCCCACCAGCCCCTCCTGAGCAATTCTGTACATATAGGACAGGGTGCTTTGTACCATGAATAACCCTGGCTATAGCTGAGTGGACCAGGGGTGGAAAACTGACCTAAAGGCACCTAAAACAGTGGTCCTGGTAAGAGTTCTGCATGCAGGATATGCTATCATCTGGTAGCTACTAACAGCTCCACCTGATCCCTGACCATTCTCTGCTTTGTTCTTGATACTCCAGCAACTCTAAAAGCGTACAATTCTCGGCATTCACCATGTATCTCTGCTAATGCTCACATTGCCTCCCTTTCCCCCAGCTAAGTCATCCTTTCAGACTCAGCTCAGGCACGATCTCTTCTAAGGTGTCTGTTTTGGCATGTCCTGGCCCTGCTCTAGATTAGGACCTCCTCCTCTGTGCTTCCAAGGATCTATAAATAGAGCCAGCTTTACACTCAGCACACTGCCTGCCTGCTGATGTGTTAACAGTCTTCTCTACTAAACTGTACTCCTCAGGACAGGGACCAAACAACTTGTGCATTCCCAGGGCAGGGCTGATTATCAGGGCATTTAGCAGCGGTCAATATATATTTGTAGAATTGAAATGTAACAGGACAGAAATGAATAAAAGCCATTACAGTGGTTTTGCTGCAAGTGCCACCATGGAAAGAATTATGAAGTGTGGCTTCAAATCCTGGCTCCAATTTCTCCTAGTTGAATGACCTAGGACAAGTCATGACTTTAAAGTCTCAGATTTCTTATCTGTAAAATGAGGATTAAAAACTCCTTTTCCTAAGGCCATTCCAAAGAATAAGACAGCTGAATGCAAAAGTACTTTTAAATAATGGAAAATGGGTTCCTATACATATTAACTGAATATAAATCTAGGCTGAGAGACTACTGAATACTAGGTAAAATCACGTTTTTTTTTTTTTTTTTTCCTTCCTCCTAGAAACTACTACAACAAAGGAAGAGAAGGAAACTAGAGATAAATTCCACAGTATCACAGATCTGGGGCTATTGTGTCCAGTGATGTATGCCAGTGTCTGTAAGTTATATCTGGTATATCACAAGTGTTCAATAAACATTTGTTGGCTGAATGAATTCACTGAAGGCTTCCTGGGAATCAAGCATGGCTCAGGTACTTTCCAATATGTGATGCTATTTAATCCATGCAACAACTCACGAATTAGTATTCAGTAACTTGCTTTAGGCAATACAGTTAATAGATGAGGAGTTAGAATTTAAATCCAGTATATAGCTAGTACTTAAAAAATTTTATTTGCTCATATATTTACTAAGCATCTATTACAGCCAGATACTTGAGACACAACAGTGAACAAAACAAAAATCTTTGCCTTAATTAATCTTACATACCAGTGGAAGGAGGCAGACAATAAACAAAGAACAAGAAATTAGCGCAATAGAAAAACAGAACTGAATAAAGAGGGTTGGAATTATAAAGTGGTCATGGGAGACCTTACAGACAAAGATTTCATTGAGTAAAGACTGGAAGGAAGTGAGTCAGTTTGCAGATACTGGAAGGGAAAAGCATTCTACGCAGCAGGACTAGGCTCAGCAAAGGCTTTATGGCAAAAGCATGTCTAGTATGATCAAGAAATAGCCAAGAAGTCAGCATGGCTGGAATGAAGTGAGCAGTGAGAAGGGTTGTGGGAAACGAGGTCGGAGAGGTAGCGGGGTGGCTCTGGTGCCGCAGTGGGGCAGATGGAACAGCCTGCAGATCCCGTAGGCCACTGTAAGCACCTCACCTTTCACTCTGACGTCTACGGAAATCACCGATGAGAGGTAAGACCATTCCAAGCAGTCATAAATAAATAAGCACTTGCTTTTCTGAAAGAAATTTCAGCTCTGAAATTTTACTATGATTTTAAGCCATAATGTGCAATATATGAACAGGTCACTTTCTTCATCAGCAGTAGATCACACATCAATAGCTGAAATACAGAAAAGCTATCTGACTTTTCCCAAGTCACACACTGCTGCTAATCAGCAGAGTAAAAACTTAAAGTTCAGGCAGTTCTGACCCTGAAACTCTTGCTTTTTAACCCCTATTACCATGACAAGTTCTCCACATTCTAGTTTCTCTTCAAATATTCTAGGCACTATAATATAATGCATTTTCAGAAGGGGAAATAAAGAATTTCTCCAACAAACAAAAGCTAAAAGAGTACAGCAATACTAAACCCATTCTAAAAGAAATATTGAAAGGGCGTCTCTAAATTAAAAAAAAAAAAGGTAAGAAGAATTAGGATGGGGGAAACCACAATTGGAAAGCAATCACTTAAATAAGCCAGCATACAGATCTAAACATGAAGATGCTAAAAAAAAAAAAAAGACATCAAAATCACACAATGTGGGGAAGGAAAGTGATAAAATATAGACTCTTTTTTTATTTTAATGATGTGTTTGAGCCTACATGACTATCAGGCTAAAGCAAGCAGATATAGGAAGGGGTTAATATACTTAAAAAACAGGGCAACCACAATCAAAACTGAACATTACATTCACAAAAACTGAAAAGTACTCAAGCATAAAACAAATGGAAACCATCCAACCAAAAAAAGAACAGAAAAGAGAAACAAAGAATCAACTGGAAAACAAGGTTTAAAAGGGCGATAAGTACATATCTATCAATAATCACCTTAAATGACAATGGACTGAATGCACCAATTAAAAGACACAGAGGGGCAGATTGGATAAAAAAGCAAAAACCTCCAATCTGCTGTCTACAAGAAACTTACTTTAGGGCAAAGGACACACATAGATTGAAAGTGAGGAGGAGTTCCCATCATGGTGCAGTGGTTAATGAATCCTACGAGGAACCACGAGGTTGTGGGTTCGATCCTTGGCCTTGCTCAGTGGGTTAAGGATCCGGCATTGCCATGAGCTGTGGTGTAGGTTGCAGACGTGGCTCGGATCCCACATTGCTGTGGCTTTGGCGTAGGCCGGCAGCTACAGCTCCAATTAGACCCCTAGCCTGGGAACCTCCATACGCTGCAGGAGTGGCCCTATAAAAGACAAAAAAAAAAAAAAAAAAAAAAAAAAAAGAAAAGAAAAGAAAAAAGAAAAAAAAAGAAAAAGAAAGTGAGGGGGTGGCGAAAGATATTTCATGCCAATGGACAAGACATTTCTGATATGCAATACTCCTACCAACCAGACAAAACAGAATTTTAAATGAAGGCCATATAGAAAGACAAAGAAGGACACTATTTAATGGTTAAAGGATCCATTCAAGAAGAGGATATTACAATCGTCAAAATATATGCCCCTAATATAGGAGCACCCAGATACCTACAACAAATACTAACAGACATAAAAGGAGAAATTGATGGGAATACAACCACAATAGGAGTCTTTAACACCCCACTCACATCAATGGACAGATCCCCTGGACAGAAAATCAACAAGGCAACAGAGATCCTAAAGGACACAATAGAAAAGTTAGACTTAATGGACATTTTCAGGACATCACATCCAAAAAAATCAGAATATACATTCTTCCCAAGTGCACATGGAACATTCTCAAGGACTGACCACATACTGGGGCACAAAGCTAACCTCAACAAATTTAAAAGTATGGAAATTATTTCAGGTATCTTCTCTGACCACAGTGGCATGAAACTAGAATTCAACCACAGGAAAAGAAATGAGAAAAACTGACTACATGGAGACTAAACAACATGCTACTTAAAAACCAATGGGTCGGAGTTCCCGTCGTGGCGCAGTGGTTAACGAATCCAACTAGGAACCATGAGGTTGCGGGTTCAATCCCTGGCCTCGCTCAGTGGGTTAAGGATCTGGCGTTGCTGTGAGCTGTGGTGTGGGTTGCAGACGTGGCTTGGATCCTGAGTTGCTGTGGCTCTGGTGTAGGCTGGCAGCTACAGCTCCAATTAGACCCCTAGCCTGGGAACCTCCATATGCTGTGGGAGCAGCCCAAGAAATGGCAAAAAGACAAAACAAACAAACAAACAAACAAACAAACAAAAAAACCCCAAAAAACCCAATGGGTCAATGAGGAAAGCAAGACGGAAATTAAAAAATACCTCAAGGTAAATGATAATGAAGACACAACCACTCAAAATCTTTGGGATACCACAAAAGCAGTGCTCAGAGGGAAGTTCACAGCAATACAGGCCTTTCTCAAATCAACAACTTACCCACCACCTAAATGAAATAGAAAAAGAAGAACAAACAAAACCTAAAATCAGCAAAAAGAAGGAAATCATAAAGATCAGAGAGGAAATCAATAGAGATTAAAAAACAATAGAAGAAATCAATCAAACCAAGAGCTGGTTCTTTGAAAAAGTAAACAAAATTGACAAACCTCTGGCTAGACCCACCAAGAAGAGGAGAGGAAAAACCCAAATAAACAAAGTAAGAAATGAAAAAGGTGAAGTCACAACGGATACTACGGAAATACAAAAAACCAGGAGAGAATACTATGAACAATTGTATGCTAACAAATTTGACAACCCAAAAGAAATTGACAACTTTCTAGAGACTTACAGCCTGCCAAAACTGAATTAAGAAGAAACAGATCAACTGAACAGACCGATCACTAGAAATGAAATTGAATATGTCATAAAAACACTCCCTACAGGAGTTCCCGTCGAGGCTCATTGGTAAAGGAATCTGACTAGGAGCTATGAGGTTGCAGGTTCAATCTCTGGCCTCGCTCAGTGGGTAAGGATTCCGAGTTGCTGTGAGCTGTGGTGTATGTTGCAGATGTGGCTCGGACACTGTGTTGCTGTGGCTGTGGCATAGGCTGGTGGCTACAACTCTGATTAGAACCCTTGCCTGGGAAGCTCCAAATGCCACAGGTGTGGCCCTAGAAAAAAGACAAAAAAAGTTTTTCTTTTTTTTTTTAACACAAAAAAACCAAAAACCAAAGCATTCCCTACAAATAAAAGTCCAGGACCAGAGGGCTTCACGTGCGCATTTTACCAAACATACAAAGAGAAACTTGTACCCATCCTCCTTAAACTTATTCAAAAGGTTGAAGAAGAAGGAACACTCCCAAAGACATTCTATGATGCCACTATCACCCTAGTTCCAAAACCAGACAAAGATACCACCAAAAAAGAAACTACAGGCCAATATCTTTGATGAATATAGACGCAAAAATTCTCAACAAAATTTTAGCCAACCGCATCCAGCAATACATAAAAAAGATCATACAACACAATCAGGTGGGATTCACCCCAGGTTCACAAGGATGGTTCAACATATGCAAATTAATTAACATCATACACCACATTAACAAAAGAAAAGTCAAAAAAACACACGATCATCTCAATAGACGCAGAAAAAGCATTTGACAAAGTCCAACATCCATTCATGATCAAGACCCTCGCCAAAGTGGGTATAGAGGGAACGTACCTTCACATAATAAAAGCCATTTATGACAAACCCACAGCAAATATAATACTCAATGGAGAAAAGCTGAAAGCCTTCCCACTCAAATCTGGAACAAGACAAGGATGCCCACTCTCACCACTGCTCTTCAACATGGTTTTGGAAGCCCTAGCCACAGCAGTCAGACAAACAAAGGAAATAAAAGGCATCCAAGTAGGAAGAGAAGAGGTAAAACTGTCATTGTATGCAGATGACATGATACTCTATATAGAAAACCCGAAGGACTCAACCCCAAAACTACTTGAACTGATTCATAAATTCAGCAAAGTAGCAGGATATAAGATTAACATTCAGAAGTCAGTTGCATTTCTGTATACCAGCAATGAAATATTAGAAAAGGAATACAAAAATGCAATACCTTTTAAAATTGCACCCCAAAAAATCAAATACCTGGGAATACACCTGACCAAGGAGGTAAAAGATTTATATGCCGAGAACTATACAACATGAATCAAGGAAATCAAAGAAGATGTAAAGAAATGGAAAGATATTCCATGTTCCTAGGTTGGAAAAATCAATATTATAAAAATGGCCATACTACCCCAAGTAATCTACATGACATTTTTCACAGAACTAGAATAAACAATCCAAACATTTATATGGAAGCACAGAAGACCCAGAATCGCCAAAGCAATCCTGAGAAACAAAAACCAAGCAGGAGGTATAATTCTCCCAGACTTCAGGCAATATTACAAAGCCACAGGAATCAAGACAGTGTGGTACTGGTACCAAAACAGACAGACAGTCCAATGGAACAGAAGGGAGAACCCAGAAATAAACCCCGACACCTATGGTCAATTAATCTTTGACAATGGAGGCAAGAACATAAAATGGGAAAAAGACAGTCTTTTCAGCAAGTATTGCTGGGAAACCTGGACAGCTGCATGCAAATCAATGAAACTAGAACACACCCTCACACCATGCACAAAAATGTCTGAAAGACTTAAATATAAGACAAGACACCATCAAACTCTTGGAAGAAAACATAGGCAAAACATTCTCTGACATCAACCATATGAATGTTTTCTCAGGTCAGTCTCCCAAAGCAACAGAAATAAAAGCAAAAATAAATCAATGGGACCTAATCAAACTGACAACTTTTTTCACAGCAAAGGAAACCAAAAAGAAACCAAAAAGACAACTTATAGAATGGGAGAAAATAGTTTCAAATGATGCAACTGACAAGGGCTTAATCTCTAAAATATACAAACAACTCATACAATTCAACAGCAAAAAAGCCAACAACCCAATTGAAAAATGGGCAAAAGACCTGAATAGACACTTCTCCAAGGAAGATATACAGATGGCCAACAAGCACATGAAAAAATGCTCAACATCCCTGATTATTAGAGAAATGCAAATCAAAAACTACCAGGAGATACCACCTCACACCAGTCAGAATGGCCATCATTTATAAGTCCACAAATAACAAATGCTGGAGAAAAGGGAACCCTCCTGCACTGTTGGTGGGAATGTAAGCTGGTACAACCATTACGGACAACAGTATGGAGGTACTTTAGAAATCTATACATAGAACTACCATATGACCCAGCAATCCCACTCTTGGGCATATAGCTGGACAAAACTTTTCTTGAAAAAGACACATGCACCTGCATGTTCATTGCAGCACCATTCACAGTAGCCAAGACAAGGAAACAACCTAAATGTCCATTGACGGATGAATGGATTAAGAAGATGTGGTATATATACACAGCAGAATACTACTAAGCCATAAAAAAGAACAAAATAATGCCATCTGCAGCAACATGGATGGAACTAGAGATTCTCATACTAAGTGAAGAAAGTCAGAAGGAAAAAGACAAATACCATATGATATCACTTATATCTGGAATCTAATATACGGCACACATGAATCTTTCCACAGAAAAGAAAATCATGGACTTGGAGAATAGACTTGGGGTTCTCAAGGGGGAGGGGAACAGAATGGGATGGATTGGGTGCTTGGCGTTAACAGATGCAGACTATTGCCTTTGGAATGGATTAGCAATGGGATCCTGCTGTGTCACACTGGGAACTATGTCTGGTCACTTGTGATAGAGCATAATAATGTGAGAAAAAAGAATGTATACATGTATGTGTAAATGGGTCACCATGCTGTGCAGTAGAAAATTGACAGAACACTGTAAACCAGCTATAATGGAAAAAAAATTCTTATATTAAAAAATAATAATATAATGCATTTTCCCCATGTGTGCTATACTAAATTTCTACATGTATTTTATTACAGAATTATATATCACAAAGAGTCAGAAACGCAATATGACAATTCAAAAATATGAGAGAAAAAAAAAGACTTTTCTAAGTCAGATAGCACCCACTAATGTGATATCTGACTTAGTAAAATTTGCTCCTCAGGCTCCTAACTATATAAATAAACTGAAGTAAAACTGAAATTCTATTATAATTACTTTTATACATAACTAATTCTGTGGTCACTGAAAGAAAAAAATTCAAATATAAAATTTAAAAATAGATGGATGCCAAGAGGAAAATGTTTCTCTTTCTTTCGCATAAAGTTATGGTATACATGTCTTATGTTAACTTGAAGAGTAAATGATGCTCCTATAAGTGGACTCTAAAAATCCTACAGCATAAATAGAAACAAAGAAGTAGACTATGAAGAAATTTGATTTCATCCTTTCAACCTAATCTGAAGGATCACCAAAAAAACCCTCCAAACAAATCCTACCTCATCTCATCATCGTTTGAAATGCTGCTGCTACCATCTATAACTCTTAAGAGCAGGAAAAAGCTTATTTTAAACACCTACATTGTCATAGCAATTGATACAGCCAAGATGACTTACTTTAAGCAGTTGATCCTCACAATTTTTTGTCAAAATAAGGCTGAAAATTAGGAATTGCCAGTGAAAGAGAAAGCCAAATGGTGTCTTTCTCTGGAGCTGGGTAAATGTTAAGATAAAGATAAAAGTTGTCCACCACTTGCAAATTGGAGTAACCCCTGAAGACTGAACTTGGCTATCAGGGCATGATTGGTAACTGAAATAAAACTGCTGCTACGCAACCACTCTCAGAAGCCTCAGTGGTGGTAATCAGAGACACTGACTTGCTGGCGTTCTAGTGTGGCTGCTGTTCCCTTAAGACATGGGGAAGAGGCAGAGAAACATGTCATCACCTTTCTTTTTTCTTTTTTTTTTACATGTCAACACCTTTCACACAAATACACAGTGATGTGCAACAGAACCCTGCTTTAATCCTGTTTGAGACTTTTCCATATAAGCAAACACACATGGGACTAAGCAATTCTAGGTGATTAGGTAATTTTAATAGCAGTTTCTTAAAATGTTATATGACTCATACTATGAAAATGTTACCGTATCAACTAGAAAGGACCCAGGTGAGGACTGATTTCATTCTTGCTTTTTAAGTTTTAGTTTAATTTGTAATTTAATCTGTGTATTTTGCATATTTTAGCAGTTCATACTATTATGGATCGTAACTACCTGAGAAGAAGGACCATGTCATATGTAAATTATTCCCTTATATATATATTCTCTTAACATAACTTAGGAACTTGTAGATGTTCTACAAATTTTGACTAAAATCTAATTGCAGAAAACTAACGAGGAAAAAGGAAAAGGAAGCGTAACTAAAAATGTTAAAACTACTCTTCAGTGATCATATTTTACTTGAGTTTATCTTCCAGTTATTGGAAGTCCAAACAGAAAGGGAAACTCTAGGTAACAAGAATAAACAGAACAACAAATAGCTACAAAGTGTTTTATAGTTAACAACCAGTTTCAATGAGGATAATTTCTCCTCTGGCTGAGGTTTTTCATTTTGGTGTTTTTGTTTTTGTCTGTTTGTTTGCAAATTTAAGCATCACAGGGAGAAAAAAAAAAGATTTTATCATAAATTACAATTGTTTTTCTAGCCCAGAGCTGATGAATCAGAATCTTTGATGTGGAGCACCAATCTGCATTTTTGACAAGCATCCAATGGTTCTCTTTTATTAAACAAAGTAAAACTTTTATCATGAAATTCTTACAAAAGCATAGAATATAATAAACACATACTTATTAATCAGATCTAACCAATGCTAACATATTGATGTTATTAGATTGCATTAAAATATAAATGTAAAATATGTACATTATACAATGTAACATACAATTGTTATATACAATAATATAATTTATTGATATGCTGATTTACTATGGGAGCAAACAAGCTATTAAGCACATCTTCTCTATCACTAATGATATTCTTTGTCTTAAAGATTCATTTTCATTTGATAGAAAAGTGTTATGTCAGATTTGTTTTGACTATCGTCTTCCTGTTAAATTTTTTCAAACCTTTTAATTTTTATGTATTATGTTTTATATCTTTTCTATTAAAAATACATAATTTTATAAAAGGGTAAATTCATTATTTTTAGGTGTATATAGTGTGATGATTTTTTCTTTTTAGGGCTGTACCCATGGCATACGGAAATTCCCAGGCTAAGGATCGAACCAGAGCTTTCGCTGCTGGCCTACACCACAGCCACAGCAATGTTGGGACCTGAGCCATGTCTGTGACCTATACCACAGCTCATAGCAGTGCTGGATCCTTAACCCACTGAGCAAGGCCAGGGATCAAACCGGCATCATCATGGATTCTGGTCCTATTCGTTTCTGCTGTGCCACAAAGGGAACTCCCATTTTTTTTGACAAATGTATACTACCGCATTGAGATATGGAACATCTCTATCACCTAAAATTTATTCACAGCCCTTTACACAGTCAATCCCTTCCTCCTTGCTCTGTCCCTAGAAACCACTAATCTGATTGGTCCCTATAGTTTCATCTTTTCTAGAATGTTATATAAATGGAATTTTACAGTAAGGAGTCTATTCACATTGCGTACTGTTTTTGAAATTTATCTATATTGGTGCATGTATGAGTAGTTGATTCCTTTTTTTTTTTTTTTTTCCCCATACCCATGGCCTATAGAAATGTTCCTGGGCAGGGACTGAATCTGAGCTGTGGCTGCAACCTACACCACAGCTGCTGCAACGCTGGATACTTAATCCATTGTGTGGTCTGGGGATGGAACCTGTGCCACTACAGAGACAATGCCAGATCCTTAACCTGCTGTACTAAGGAGGGAACCCTGTAGTTGGTTCCTTTTTATTCCACCGTATGGATATATCAAAACTGGTCTATACATTTGCCAACTGATGGACATTTGGGATGCTTCCAGTCTGGGTCTATTAAGAATACAACCACTAAAAAAATTTGTGAATAAGTCTTTACTTTTAACATGAGTTAAAAGCCTAGCTGGAAATTCGCAAAGGAATAATAAGAAAGAAGTGGCAATTACAATATGAGCAACAACTAACAATAAGATTTTAATGAGGTGAGTGGGGGAGTAATCTTGGGAAGGGAAGGTATCTCTGATGCTTTTCCTTTCATATTTGAAAAAATTTTAGATTTATGGAAAATCTGGGGAAATATTACAGAGAGTTTTCCTTTGCCCAGCTTTGTCTAATGTTAACATCTTATAGAACCAAGGTATAATTATGAAAACTAAGGAATTAGTATAGGTACCATACTGATGGAAACCATAGACTTAGTTCTAATTTCACCAGTTTCCCCCCCACTATATTAGTTTTTTTTATTGCCACTGTAACAAATTACCACAAACATGGTGGCTTAAACACTACAAATTTATTATCTTATAGTTCTGTAGGTAACAAGTCCAAATAGGTCTCATCTGGCTAAAAATCAAGTGTTAGCAGAGGTGTATTTCTTTTTCAGGCTCTATGGAAGAATCTGTTTCTTGCCTTTTTTTTTTTTTTCCTTCCAGTTTCTAAAGGCGACCTACATCCCTTGGCTCATGGCACCCTCTCTCTATCTTAAAAGCCAGCAATGTTGCATTTCTCTGTAGGCTTCTCAGTTTCTAAGGCCTCATGTAATTAGAATAAACGCACCTGGATAATCTATGATACTCTTCCCACCTCGAGGGAAAAAGTCTCTTTCGCCATGTAGGACAACATACTCACAGATACTACGTATTAGGATCTTTCAGGGCCATTACTCTACCTTCCACACAGTTTATTTAATTACTTTCTTATGAGCAGGCATTCAGGTGTTTTCAATTTTGCAATTACAAACAATACTGTAAGGAATACCTCAGATATATGTATTTTCATACTGATGGAGGTATATTTTCCAGCTAGGCTGCTAAAAGTGGGACTGCTCGGTGGAAAGGTAAGAACACGTGTAGCTTTGCCAAAATCTCCTCTAGAAGGGTTATACCAGTCTGCATTCCCATCAGCAACGTATGAGAGTGCCTGTTTCCCAAACCTCACCAAAATGATTTATCATATTCTAGTTTTTGCAAACCTAAAAGGTAAATAGTATATCTATGTTGTTTTATTTGCATTTTTCTGATTATACGTGAATTTGAACATTGGTTTTATATGTTCAGAACAATTTTTATAGTTTTGAGAATTACCTATTCATATCTTTTTTTTCCTGGTTTTTCTATTGTATTTTTGGCCATTTGTCCTTCATTCAAAAATAATTCTTTTTATGTTGTAAATATTTTCTCCCAGTCAGCTGGTTTTCTTTTAACTGGGTTATGATGTTTCTGACCATGCATTAAAATTTTTTTTTTTTACTTCTAGCTTTTTAGTACCATGACAAAGTTTTTTTTCTATACTACAGTTAAAGAGGAATTCATATGTTTTCTTTGTACCATTCTTAAATGGTACACTTTATTTTTCACACTTAGATCCCTAATTCATTTGGAGTTTATTCTTGTTGAAAGGTATGGGTTGCACCTTACATCTAATTTTATTTTTTTGTCCAAGTGGCCACTTAGTTGTCCCTATACTATTTATTTGGAATATCAACTCCTCAGGAAACCATTCTTGATTTCTCTAACAGAGGTTAGTCTCTTGTTTCTGATTACCTAAGATCTTTTGTTTATACTAATGCTTTGACCAGTACTTTATTCTATTCCTATTTTATAACCCCTACTGAGTCTTATATACCTGCTACTGAGTCTGAACTCCTAAAGCAAACATTACCAAGCTCACGTTTGCATCTCTTCAATGCTTAGCACACAGTGGGATACTTTACATATTTGCAGAATTCTAATAATGACTAGTATGAATTATTAATAAAAGTCCAATTTACTCAGAAAAAAGTAGTAAATATCTTTATTTACCAATATATCTGAAGGGAGAAAACCTCAACATTATTAAAATAAAACCAAATGTGGTATTCAAAAATGAGAAGTTTAATATCTGAAATACTTCTGTAGTACCTCAGTTCCTGCTAATGAGGTATATGTTGATTTTCTTATGACTAGAAGAGACTGCTGATTTACTTAAGTTCACAGAGTATGAATATTAAGGAAGATGGCTTTAAGGAATAAAATAATGAGAAATGAAGGGTCAAAACCAAGAAAGAGAACATTCCCCCGAAGTGAGGTCTATTAGTCTACTGGGCAGCCTCGCAGAGGTTATCATGGAAGCCTGAAAAAGCATCAGATAATGTAATGTGAAAGGCAGTTTTTCACTGTCAGGGGAGATGGACTAGATGAATTTAATTGGAGTTTTCTCTCTCTCATTTCTAGGACTCTAAGAATAACAGCATCACAGATCAAGGGGGACTGTGGAGCCCATTATTTGTTTGAAAAAAAATAAAATTCTGAAGTTCCCTGGTGGTGCAGTGGGTTAAGGATCTGGCGATGTTACTGCTGTGGCTCAGATCGCTACAAGTGGCATGAGTTTGATCCCCTGGCCTGGGAACTTCCACATGCCATGGGTGTGGCAAAAAACAAAAAACAAAAACCTTCCTGCCTCTGATGAAACAAAGTGCACTTAAAACCCATATTATGGACACAGTGGTGAGCAAAAGGCACAAAGTAAAATAATGTAGTCACTCTATTAATTCTTTTAAGTACAGAATAAAATGGGGGAAGGGAGGGAGAAATGCATCATGGAAAACATTTTACAAGGTATATTTATATAACTTCTAGAGGCTATTTCCTAACTGTACTTCTTTTTTTTTTTTTTTTGGTCTTTTCTTTAGGGCTGCAAAGGTGGCACATGGAGGTTCCCGGGCTAGGGGTCCAATTGGAGCTGCAGCTGCCAGTCCATGCCACAGCCATGGCAATGCCACATCCGAGCCGCATCCTCGACCTACACCACAGCCCACGGCAATGCCGTACCCTCAAACCACTGAGCAAGGCCAGGGACCAAACCCGCATCCTCGTGAATATCAGTCAGGCTTGTTCACTGCTGAGCCATGACAGAAATTCCCTAACTGTACTCCTTTAAGTGCTGCGAAGAGATTTATTCCATTATGAAGTTAGGTCCCAAAATATTAACAAATTCATTCTTCGCATACAGAATCTCTTAATCTTCAAAACTGCAAGGATCTTAAAATATTTGTGTAGTATTTTATTATCATAAAAAGGCACTATAGGCCTTAGAGAACGTCAAACAACTTGCTCTTGGTCACACAGGGATATGCTAGCTGAACATGTATTAAAAAGTAAGTTCTAACCACTCCTTTTCCTGTTCCAGGTCCAAATTCTTAAATGCTAATAATATGAAATCCTTGTACCGATATTTTGGCAGAATTAAAAAGGCAGGTGACACTGGGCCCTAGACCACATGGTTGGAAGAGTGCAAAGCCTTTTTCAGCTGCAGGTACCTGATTTTGATGGAGAGGTGCTCCTGAGTGACAGTGATGGTCTCCCTGGCTGCATAACATATGAGCCAGGTAGCTAAGAACAGATCATCAGCTTTTGACCTTCACTTCTGCTGAATGTATTATCTTTTTCTTCATTTAACTTTTAAAGAGTTGAGAGCAGACCACATTCCTACACTTCCAATTATTCCTTGAGTGAGAAGCAAACTAAGACAGTCCCCATGAGTCACTCTTTCTACAATTAAATCTCATAGGCTTCCACTCAAAGAAAATGATTTCTTTCCACTTAACTATTTCTATTTATTATCCTTAATTCTATTTCACTTAATAGATTAATGTAGGACCTTTTTAAAAAAAATCCGTATACAATGTTGATTAATTTGAAACCATTAACAAATGATGAAGATGCTATGGCATAAAAGATTAATGTCTTTGAAATGCGCATATTTTGGGCAATTATGAATGTCACCTATATGCTGAGTTTTCATAAACAGATTAGGGAAAAAGAAAAGATCAGTGGTGGAGTTATAAAAGGAACAAGATGTGGTCTTGACCTTCTAGTAGAGTGGTTTCTAAATTGTTTTGACTACATAGCAAATTAGTAAAATATTGTTGGTATACCTTCCTAAAATTGTTTACCTGTAAAATACAAGAATGTTCTGATGTATAACACAACCAATAACATAAAATTTTAAAAGAGTGAAATTTCAAAAATCAAATGTTTATTATTATGTCTTTCTGCAACCCAAATGGACTGTGCTGTGCACCCGCTGAAGTGTGTACATCCCATTCTAGAGACTACCAGCTGGAATATCAGTTCAGGGCCAGCAACTATACACATAACAGCCCTGCGATACAAAAGTATCAGTATTATAATGGATAAATACACACTCCTATGGAAGGGCAGAGAAGGTCAAGGCTAATGTTGCCCTACCAGAGGCAGGGAACCACTGGAGCTGTTTTGAAGGATGAGAACACTTTTAGAGAGACTAGAAGGTGGCCTTACTAGGCATGTAAGTGCAGAGATGCTGGAAGAAACTTGTTTGGGGAACTTAAGTTTGGTAAAGATGGAGCACTCTCTAATTTTTGAGGCTAAGAACCACGGGTGGGGATGTAAGGGAATTAAACTGGAAGGGCCACCAAAACCTAGACAGTGAAAAGCTCTCTGTGCCAAGATATCTTTGGTTTTAATCATCCTATAAAACACAAGTTAAAAGCTTTCAGCAGATGACGGATGCTTTCTGAAGGAAAAGTTAGCTATGTCTGAAGGCATTCAAATGAGGGGAAGGAAGAAGTGAGAGAGAGAGAATGGAAAGAACCCACTGTGCAAGCCAAATAAAATGTACAAAAATTAGACATGTCCAAGGCATGGGACCATACAGAGCTACTAAAAGACATTAGGCAAGGGAGAGTCAAATAATGATCAGGTTTAAATTTTAAAGAGATTGCTCTGGCAGCAGTGTAAAAGCTAAACTGCATGAAGGGGGAAGTGGAGGCCGGAAGATGAGTTAAAGTCTCCACTGTTTTAGATGGGACCAGCTACTATTGCGAGGGGCTCAATGCAAAATAGTAGGGCCCTTGTTCAAAAAGTAGGAAAAATGGTGCCATTAAAGGTACTAAAATAGAAAACATTTTCCTTTTTTCAGCAGTCTCTCTCTCCATCTGCCATGGTATTTTTAATTTGCTATTTAATGTCATGTTTCCTTGGGCACCAGGGTATGAAGTGCAAACCTTCAATAGATCCCAGGGGTGCTAGACCACAACTCAGTGGATACCAGGTTGCTCTTCTCCACCCACCAGACCCATGTGCTATGCCCAGAACAGGGAAGTCAAGCCAGGCTTCTCCCTTCCCATGGTTGCCACTCCAACTCACTAGGTACCTGGAATTGGGGATGAACAACAGGTTTACCTCAAATGAGTTGTGGTCTCTGCCATCTGCCAGACACCAGTGAAGGTGACAGGCAGGAACAAGGATGGCCTCATCAAGAGTGTGCAGCCTAACCCCTATCTTTCTTATGCTTGTGTACAGGCTCCTGTTAGCATCAGAGAGTGAGAGCCCTGGATGGGTATGGCAGAGAGAGGAAGGGCAGCTGGAGTTCCAGGCTGTGGGAAACTAATGGATGTGGAATACATCTCAGAGAGGCAGTGGGAGGTGCTACCATGACTTGGCTCCATGTTCCTGTGCATGCTCCACTGTACTACTGGACTTCACTTACAATAGACAAATCCAAAGATGAATAATTCAGAATTCTGAGATTGCAATCACTGAGCACTGAACTCCATTCAGAGGGCCTTTCTGATACATGCCCTTGCACTTTCCTAGGCTCATGCTCATGGAGCTGGACCTGGCTCTTGGGTTTTTGGCCCTGGGAACTGAAAAAATTTGTGTACAATGAAGTAAGAAATTCAAAGGGGAAATAGCTTTTGGAAAAAAACATAAATGGGTAAAGTATGGAACAAACTAAATTTAAATCACTATAGTTACTGGAACTAAGTGTTAGTAGAATATTAACAGAGGACTGTTGAGAGGAAGATTGTCTAAAACAAAATCACTTTCTATTTCTTGATTTGTAGATCAATAATTATATTAAAAGTCATAAAAGATCCTTCCTTTTTTTTGGTCTTTCTAGGGCTGCACCTGCAGCATATGGAGGTTCCCAGGCAAGGGGTCCAACTGAAGCTGTAGCCAGCAGCCTAAACCACAGCCACAGCAACTCGGGATCCGAGCCATGTCTGCGACCTACACCACAGCTCACAGCAATGCTAGATCCTTAATCCACTGAGTGAGACAAGGGACTGAACCCACTGGATGCTAGTTGGGTTCGTTAACCACTGAGCCACGATGGGAACTCCAGATCCTTCTAATATGAAGATCTCAGCTCTAGTAAAAGCTAAAAGAGAATTCCATGCAAATGGAAATGAAAAGAAAGCTGAGGTAGCAGTACTTATATCAGGTCAAACAGACATTAAAAGAAAGACTGTAACAAGAGACAAAGAAGGACATTAAATAATGATTAAGGGATCAATCTAATAAGAAAATATAACAATTGTAAATACATATGTACCCAACATAGAAGCACCTACCTACATCAAGCAAATATTAACAAGCATAAGGGGAGAAACTGATAGCAAGGCAATAATACCAGGGGACTTCAATACCCCACTTATATCAATGGACAAATTATCTAGGCAGGAAATCAGTAAGGAAACAATGGCCTTAAATAACATATTAGACAATATGAATTAATAGATATATATTCAAAGCATTTTATCCAAAAATAGCAGGACACAAATTCTTTTCAAGTGCACATGGAACATTCTCCAGGATATATTACATGCCAGACATGTAATATGTTCTTGACTCATGGAACAAGTCTCAATAAATTTAAGAAAACTGAAACCACATCAAGCATCTTTTCTGACCACAACAGAATGAGACTAGAAATCTATCACTAGGGGAAAAAAGCATGCCAGCAAACAACCAAAGGGTCAGAGAAGAAATCAGATGAAATTAAAGTATACCTGGAGAAAAATGATAAATGAAACACAATAACCCAAAATCTAAGAAATGCAGCAAAAGCAATTCTAAGAGGGAAGTTTATAGTGATAAAATCTTTCTCAGGAAATAAGAAAAAACTCAAATAAACAGTCTAATCTCACCAATAAGAGAACTAGAAGGAGAATGAACAAAATGCAAAGTTAGTAGAAGGAATGAAATAATAAAAATCAGAGTAAAATAAACAAAATGGAGACTAAAAAGACAATAAAAAAGATCAATGAAACTAAATTGGTTCTTTGCAAATATTTTAAAAAACTGACCAATTTTTTATCTTTTTTTTTTTCTTTTTAGGGCTATACCTATGGCATATAGAAGGTTCCAGGCTAGGGGTCAAATCAGAGCTGCAGCTGCCAACCTACACCACAGCCACAGCAACACCAGATCTGAGACATGTCTGCGACCTACACTGCAGCTCAGAGCAAAACCAGATCCTTAACCTGATGAGCAGGGCCAGGGATTGAAGCCACATCCTCACAGACACTAGTCTGGTTCATTACTGCTGAGCCACAATGCAAACTCCAAAAAAACTGACAAACTTTTAACCAGACTCCTCAAGGAAAAAAAGAGAGCTGAGAGAGCTCAAATCAATAAAATTATAAATAAAAAAGAGGAGTTAAAAACAATATCACAGAAAGACAAAGGATCATAAGAGACTACTATGAACTACCATATGCCAATAAAATGGACAATCTAGAAAAATGCACAAATTCATAGAAATGTACAATTTCCCAAGATTGAACCAGGAAGAAACAGAAAATACCAACAGGCCTATTACCAGCAATGAAATTGATTCAGTAATTTTAAAAACTCCCAACACACAAATGGCTTCACAGGTGAATTCTACGAAATATTTAGAGACGAGTTAACACCTATCCTTCTCAAAATGCTCCAAAAAATGGGAAGAAGGAATGCTCCCAAACTCATTCAATGAGGCATCACCCTGATAACAAAACAAAAAGAAATCACACAAAAAAGAAAATTACAGGCCAATATCACTCATAAACATAGATCTAAAAATTCATAATAAAAGATTAGCAAACCAAATACAGTAATACATTAAAAATATAATACATCATGGTCAAGTGGGGTTAATTCCAGGAACACAAGGATTTTTCAATGACTGCAAATCAATCAGTGTGATATACCATATTACCAAGTTGAAAAATAAAATCCATTATGATCATCTCGATAGATGCAGAAAAAGCTTTGGACAAAATTCAACATCCATTTATAACAAAAATTCTCCAGAAAGTGCACATAGCAGGAACCTACCTCAAAATAATAAAGGCCATATATGACAAGCCCATAGCAAACATTATACTCAATAGTGAAAAGCTGAAAGCATTTCCTCCAAGATCAAGCACAAGACAAGGGTGTCTACCCTTGCCACTTTTATTTAACATAGTATAGAAAAGTCCTAGCTACAGCAATCAGAAAAGGAAAAGAAATAAAAGGAATCCAAATTGGAAAGTAAGAAGTAAATCTGTCACTGTTTGCAGATGACATGACACTATATATAGAAAACCCTAACATTGCCAATAGAAAACTACTAGCAACTCATCAATGAATTCAGTAAAGTTGCAAGATACAAAATTAATATACAGAAATATGTTGCATTTCTGTATACTATCAACAAACTATCAGAAAGAGAGATGAAACAAACAATCCCATCTACAATTCCATAAGAAAGAATAAAATACCTAAGAATAGGCAATTCCCATTGTGGCACAGCAGAAACGAATCTAATATCCACGATGAAGCAGGTTCAATCCCTAGCCTTGCTCAGTGGTTCAGGGATCTGGCATTGCTGTGAGCTGTGGTGAAAGTCACAGACTCAGCTCAGACCCAGATCCTTTGTTACTATGGCTGTAGCACAGGCTGATAGCTGTAGCTCTGATATGACCACTAGCCTGGGAACTTCCATATGCTATGGATGTGGCCCTAAAAAGCAAAACAAACACAAAAAAACCAAACCACCTAAGAATAAATCTACCTAAGGAGGTAAAAGACCTATACTCAAAAACTGTAAGACCCTGATAAAAGAAACTGAAGATGAAACAAATAGATAGAAAGATACACTGTGTTCATGGATGGGAATAATTAATATTGTTAAAATGACCATACTACTCAAGGCAATCTACAGATCCAATGAAATCCCTATCAAAATACTAAGGGCATTTCTTCACAGAACTAGAACAAATACTTTCTAAATTTGTGTGGAAACACAAAGACCCCAGACAGCCAAAATAATCTTGAGAAAGAAGAATAGAGTTGGAAGAATCATATTCCCTGACTTTAGACTACACCACAAAGCTACAGTAATCAAAACAGTATGGCACTGGCACAAAACCAGACACACAGATCAATGGAATAGAATAGAGAACCCAGAGATAAATCCACACTTATATGGTCAAGTAATCCATGACAAAAGAGACAGGAATATACAATAAGAGAAGACAGCCTCTTCAACATGGTTCTGGGAAAACTGGAGAGCCAAATGCAAAAGAATCAAACTGGACTGTTTTCTCAGATCATAAAGAAAAATAAACTCCAGATGGTTTAAAGACATAAATGTAAGGCCCGAAGCTATACATCTTTTAGAAGAAAAGATAGGTAGTGTGCTTTTTGACTGTGGTCCTTATAACATTTTTTTGAAGGTGTCTTAGGCAAGGGAAATAAAAGCAAACATAAACAAATGGGGATACATCAAACTAAAAAGTTTTTGCATGGTGAAGGAAACTATTAACAAAACAAAAAGAGAGCCTACTGAATAAGATAAAATATTTGTAAATAATATATCCAATAAGGGGTTAATATCCAAAATATATAAAGAACTTATACAACTCATCATCGAAAAAATAAATAACTCAATTAATAAATGGGCAGAGGACCCGAAAAAGCACTTTTTCCTAAAGACGACATACAGATGGCCAACAGACACATGAAAAGATGCTCAACATCACTAATCACCAGGGAAATGCCAATCAAAATACTATCCCATTTTCCTATCATCAAAAAAGACAACAAATAACAACTGTTGACAAGGATGGGAAATTTTACGTATGTTTGGTGGGAACGCAAGTTGGTACAAACAGTATGGAGGTTCCTCAAAAAATTAAAAATACAACTACTATAAGATCCAGTAATTCCCCTTCTGGGTATTTACTTGAAGGAAACAAAACATTTAATTTGAAAAGATACAGGCAGGAGTTCCCATTGTGGCTCAATGGCAGCGAACCCAACTAGTATCCATGAGAATGTGGGTTAGATCCCTGTCCTCATTCAGTGGGTTAAGGAGGTGATGTTGCTGTGAACTATAGTGTAGGTCACAGAGGCAGCTCAGATCCCACACTGCTGTGGGAATGGTGTAGGCCAGCCCTTGCAGCTCCTATTTGACCCGTAGCCTGGGAATTTCCACATGCCGCAAAAACAAAAGAAAAAAAATATACATGCATACCAATGTTCACTGAAGCATTATTTATAAAACCCAAGATATGGAAACAACATTAATATCTATCAATAGATAAATGGATAAAAAAGGTGTATGATAAAATGATCTGGTATGTATGTGTATGTATTTATGTGTATATCACACACACACATGCTAGAATATTAGCCAATAAAAAAAATAAATAATATCTTGCTATTTGTGACAACATGGATGGATCTAGAGGGTATTATGCTAAGTGAAATAAAGTTAGACAAAGACAAATACACTATGATCTAACTTATATGTATAATGTAAAAACAAATAAATAAAAATGGACTCAGAGATACAGAGGACAAATGGGTGGGTGGCAGAGAAGAGGGAGCAAAATAGGTAAAGGGGATTAAGAGGTATAAACCTCCAGTTATAAAAAAAAAAATAAGCCTCAGAGATGAAATACCCAGCATAAAGAATATGGGAAGTAATACTGTAATAACTCTGCATGGGGATGGATAGTTATTAGACTTATAATGGGGATCATTTCACTATGTATGCAAAGGTCAAATCACTTCGCAGTACTTCTGAAAAGAACATAATATTGTATATCAAACAGATTCCAACAACAAAATAAATGATAAAAATGAAATTCATAGATGTTTAATTTAAAACAAAACTTTTCAAGATCCAGCAGTTTGGTATTGGCATTGGTTATAAAATTAAATGGCCTGATGGTAGGAAAGCACTTCAGGGTATTACTCTTTACCAGCAGTGTTTCTACCTTGCTGAGTATTGGCACAGCTGAGAAGTACAAAAACACCTTCCTGTTGAGCTAATCTTAGAAAATTGAGAAGTTGGCAAACTTTCCTGTGTATGTATTTCTAGCTTCCTAACTTTTTTGAAAGGAGAAAGCATCTAATACCTGTTATACTTAGTGGCTAATTATATGCCCCCCCCCGCCAAGCAGGTATTTGCCCTTCAAAATGCTTATTTCTGGTTGTGATATGAAAGGTGTTAAGCCTCTCTGCCCCCATTAAAGCAGAAGAAAAATATCCTGGCTTTGAGGAGACATCCTTACAGGACACTATCCATAAGAATGAACCATAATTGAATTCATCCTGTGCTCTCTCAAACAGCCTCCTTCTCCCAGGCAGGATAAGCTGGAATCTCTACTACTTCGCACTACTGCAAACCTATTTCTAGGTAGAGCCATGGAATGGGGAAGGTTTCCACCATTCTTTGATTCTTTCAAGTTCAGGATCTTGGCACTATGCCCTGCCATGTTGCTCCCTTTTCCTCCAGGTATTTGCTATCTGCTTTCTATTCCCCTCAAGGGGTTGTGTCTAACATTATGCCTTTTTTCTCTTCTTTGCATTTTATATTTTCTAGGTTATTTATCATTCAAAGATTTAAAAATTACATGCATCCTGATTTCAAAATGATTTAAAGTTATGGTTAATATTTAATATCTTCAGCCTACAATTTTTCTTCTCTGACATCCCTATGCTTTTTATATTATTTTTACCTCTGGTAGTAATATTTTGATAGGCATATAATATGAATATATATTCACACATATATGAATATAAATGCACTTTTTATTAAAAGAGGTATTACCGCAGGGTGATCCTATTATGGATTTTAACTCCACACAGATGGTCAGGAAAGAGAAGGAAGAAAGATGAATAAAGAATCTTTAAGCAGCAAAGGAGAAGACTAAGTGTCCTAAAACATAATAGCAATGAGAATACAAAAACTGAAAGAGCATTGTGGGTCAAGTGCTACAAATTCAAACTGAATGTTTCACTGCTAAGACTGAGATTCTTAGGCTGATCAGAGGTCACTGAGCCACAATAAAGTATTCTGTAAAATTAGACTGCTTATCTGAACTGACTGTCACAAACATTTAGGAGGGTAACTAACATGTAATGCAGCAACTTGTTTTGGGCAACAGCAGGCCCCTGAGAAACGATCACTTGCTTGTTTTTTACGGCAGAATTGAAGGTACAAAAGAAGATACTGGGAATACACGGACTAAAAAGAGTTCCTAATATTTTAATCAGTCATTTAGACAAACACTTCTCAATCCGGGCTGCATGTTAGAATCATCTGGAAAGGTTTTTTAAAAATGTAGAATACTGGGTTCTAGTGCAGAGAATTTAAGTGGTGGAGCCCATGCAGGGGTACTGTTTTTAAAGTTCCTTAGAAGATTTCTGTGTACAGCCAGAGTTGAAAACCACTGTTTGGACAATGTGCACTCTATGGTCTTTAGTAAGTATGCATGAAGCTTTCTGTCTCTTTGTTTAACTTAAAAAACAAAGATCTTATTGAGGATTCTATTCAAAGTAGAGAGAAATACCAACTGAGGCCAGTATCTTAATACTTAAGAAAGGATGTAACATTTCTTTTTGTACAGATTTTTTTTTTTTTCTTTTTAGGGCTGCACCTGAGGCATATGGAGGTTCCTAGGCTAGGAGTCAAATTGGACCTACAGCTTCTGGCCTATTCCACAGCCACAGCAACATGGGATCTGAGCCGCATCTGCGGCCTACACCACAGCTCACAGCAACACCAGATCCCTGACCCACTAAGTGAGGCAAGGGATCCTACCCACATCATCACGGATACTAGTCAAATTCACCTCTGCTGCGCCACAACGGGAACTCCTGTACAGGAATTTAATTTCGTCTACATTTATTCTTTCGAGCTTCCTTTCTTCCCCAAACCATGCAAAAGTTTCATCTTTTGACAGCCTTTTGTTTCTAGTAGGTCTGACTGGTAATGCTCAGGTGTCGCTGTGACAAGAACGTGAGGAGGGTTACACAGGAATAGTCAGTTACTGTCTTATTTCAACTATGCTTTCTGGTTGTCTTGGCATATATTTTAGTGCCTGAATTCTTTCAGAGCCAAGCTCAAAGCTAATACAAATGAAGCAGCTGCAACTGCATTGTGTTACATTCACATGGAAGGCCAACTCAGACCATTGTGTTATGGAAATGAGAACACTAAGCGGAGCACCTGGCCCGGAACACAAGCAGCTTTCTTTTAGCCAAAGCTAAATTGATGGCATCGTCTAAGGAGAAGCAATACAAAAATCATAAATATCAATAGTCACTTTATACATAGAATACTAAAGAAAGAAGCCTGTTCCCAAAACTCAGGCACTATGAAGCGAATCTACAGAATTACAAGATGTTAGCCTAGTCCCTTTCTGAATTAAATTTAAGTACTGGGATAACTTTTTATTAGTTTACTGACTCTTCCTAATCACTCTTGTAATACCATTTGAATGCAGTTTTAACAATAAAACCAAGAGAGGAAGTGTGAGACAGATACTTGATTCTGGTTCTTAGATAATTCATGTATATGCTATCCATTCAACAATTGTTTGTTGAGTGTTTCCTATGTACCAGGTACTGTTGTTAGGTATTGGGGTAGCTACAAAGATAAGTAGAAGAGATATTTATTGTATAATGAGGGACAGAGACCTACAAACAAATAACTGCAATTGGAATTAAAGTGAAGAAAGATGAAATGAAAGTGGAGGAAGAACAGAAAAACTATTTGGCAGATCTCTGCTTTCCTTACAGCTATGATTAGATAAAAATACAAATACATTTAAACATACCTAAAAGCCAAGACTTTGCATTAACCTATAGGTTCAATGGTCATATAAATTCCATCTTCCATTTCTTGTGTTCTTATTTTTAAACTTATTGTCTCTGCTATCTAATATCTGCATAAAAATGGCTTAAAGTCAGGAACATACAAGAATATACTGCTTACTAGTTACCTATTTTAAGTCCTAAAAAATAGAAATTTGGGCAAATGAAGAAGATAAACAAAGGTTTAAAGGTTTGGGGTTTCCCTGCTATGGGCTCACTGCTATAATTATTCCTTGGCTCCTTTCTGCCTTCTCCAGCAGCAGTCAGCAGGATACAAGCAACTCCTACCCACTGGCTTCTGGGGATCTCCCTAGGGTGAACCACTACTCTAGAACCATCAGCAGTGTCAGCTAATAGCTAGGGATTGGGGCCAGACTGGCCTTCTATTGAATGATAACCCCTTACCCATTACTTTGAGACAGTGAAAGCAAGGAGAGTCACACAGAGTCAAGTAATTTACCAATATTCAAAATATTTATTAAACTTGGTTTAGCTTTTGAGCCAAGACAAGTATTTCAATTAGACACATCTCAATGCTTTAGTGGCCAGCACAATTTAGTTAAACTTGAGAAACAAATCTACTTACAGCTGTGCTCCAACCTACCCATTCACCATCTCTTGCAATTTGTGCTTTCATGCTTTTTGTGGAATTTGTGATTCCTGCCTCAGTAAAGCTTTTCTCTATTCCCTGAAGGTATGAGTCACCTTATGAAGTATGTCTTTCAAATGCTATTCTCTCAGCCTGGAATACTCTCCTTCTCCTGTCAACTATTTTCATCCAGCCTTTGAAACTCAGCTGAAATAATGGCTCCTGGACAAAGCCTTAGCTTGCACAGTGCATTGCTAAAAATCTGTGTCACTAGGCTCATCTACCTCCTTATGAATCTGGTCATTTTTCTGTCTCTTGCTAGTAGACTACAAATCCTCTGGGTTGGAAATGCTGTTGTGTTCATTTCTGTTTCCCCAGTACCAAGGAGTGTGTCAAGAGTATCAATACTTTGATCAAAATCAATTGGCGAATCACCAATACTTCGCTCAAAATAAGCATTCAAGGAGTTCCCATCGTGGCTCAGCAGTACTGAACATGACCAGGATCCATGAGGATGCCTGTCTGATCCCTGGCCTCGCTCAGGGGTTAAGGATCTGGCATTGCCGTGAGCTGTGGTGTAGGTCGCAGACGTGGCTAGGATCCAGTGTTGCTGTGACTGTGGGGTAGGCTGGCAGCTGTAGCTCCGATTTGACCCCTAGCCTGGGAACTTCCATATGCCGTGGATGCGGCCCTAAAAAAACAAAAAGCTAACAACATAAGCATTCAGTAAGTGTGTCATTGTCATTGATTTCCATCAGACTTGTTAAAATCTATTTTATCTGCATTTAGTAAGCCTGAAAATAGATCTAGGATGAATAAGGCCCTTTAGGAGAGTCTATGACTAGCTCCTCTTTGGAGTTCTGATGCGTACTGACCCTGCTGTTCACCACTTAGTAAAGACTCCTGAATCCTAGAACCACAAGTAATTGTGCTTAAATCTCATTCTGGCCCCTTCATAAAGCTAACATGGAATTGATCTTTGAGGTGCTATATAAGTAACTTAAGTATCTCAAAGTTTGGTTCCTTTTTGTACTACTTTCCCATGTTCAAAAAGCCTTTTGTGATATTTACGACAAAAATATTTTGTGTTTATCTGAAAAGAAGGCGTGCTTCTTCCGGCAATACACTTAAGTGAGGTAAGTCACATTAGCTATTGGTATTATACGGAAATTTAAAAAATAGGATGTACTTCCACAGACATCCAAGTACTGCAGTGCCCCAAAGAGCCAACATATTTTGGTTTCTCTTAAAAGAATATAAATGATTTATCCACCATTATCAAAGGAAGGGACGTCACAGACTAGATTTTTCCGAATAACGAGTTTTATAAAGTTTCACATATCTTTAAGATTTGAAATATTCTCCATGGATATATATCACATAATATTATACAGTTCCCCTTTTTAAAAAGCCCAGTAGAAACAACAGAATTTCACTTTCCCTTGATGATTTCGGATTATTACCATCACTGACAATCACTGCACTGTGCACCATCCATTCCGGAGTACAATGGCACTACTGGTAAGTATCAGGCTATGTGCCTTTATCCTAAGTGAATTCAGGTTGTTTTTAATGACTCCTCATTTTTCATTTTCTCTGCTTCTTCCTCTACTCACTGCCATTTTTTAAAAAATTATTTTATTTTATTATTTTGCCATTTAAAGAAATTGCAATCAGTGTGTCAGTGTGTTCTGACGGCTATTTTCCCAAACAACTGTCTAGGTGAAGGCTTATGAATGGCTAAATTCTGGAGATTTAAGTGCATGGGCTTTCTGACTGCATCGGTTAGTCAGAGGTCCCTTCTTTCCCTCAATATTTCTAAATCCATGAGGTGACTGAGATTGTCAAAAGAATGTCAAATGAGTAAGTAAGTGGTCAGTAAGCGGTGCTAGTCTTCATGTATACGCATCACTGCCTTCCTACTTTTACTCCAAAATAATCAGTCTTATTATCAAGGTAAACAAATTAGCTGCCAATTTACTTTTTAAGTGAAAATTGTTACTGCTAATTAATTAAAAATTTAAAAGCCCAGCCATGAACTTCAGATTTAATATAAGAAGTACTTCAATGTCACCACATTGCAGAGGGATATTCTTCTTCAGTTATTCATGTTAAAGAAAAAAAAAAAAACTTAAGAATTCATCGTTCTACTCTAGCATAGTATGAAAACTTCAAATTTTAACTCAAACCTTTTCACCAAACTCTGTGTATAGATAGTTTCACTATATTTGATTTGCTTCACCAAGGAAACATGAAAGGAAAGAGAGAGAAAAAATGTTTTGCACTGATGAAAACAAATTTTAAATAAGCAGTCATGTCTATTAGAACAAAGAAATTTAGTAAAAGGCATGAAATTTTATATTTTAAAATTCCTGTCATAATTTGGTTAGAATATTAATGCAATTTGCTTGTGATCTTTAAAAATAAGATTTATAAAAATTTGAAAGGTATCACAGTACTAGATATCCACAAACTCTACAAGGCAGTGAGAATATATAACAAGGGGAAATCTTGCTTCTCAGGATAAACGCAAAATAAAACATTTGCTTTGGTTAACTTACAAGGGACTGCCAGCTTATATCTCAAAATACCAGTTCTACTTCAAAGATCATCCTAATTTTAAAAACTAATATCGGAATAAATAAAGAATATGACATATTTACTTGGCTGAATTTTTTTAAAAATCTTTTTTTTTTTCCCTCCAATAGAAAAGGCTAGTTCCACTTTATTGTACTACTAATAATGACCAACTTCACAGATATAATTCTTTTTAAGTTTAAAAACAATGAATTTTAATAAAATAATTTGATTAGAAAGTAAGTATATTTCTTATTCAGTAAACAAAGAAAATAGATGAATTAAAATCTGGGTTATTCCAAGTTATATCAAAAAGGTCTCCAAACCAGGGCTGCAACTGGTGGTCAGCTAACCTGATGGCTTATAGCCTTTCCATCTCGGCATTCTTTCATATATAATACTGATTCCCAGTACTGCCTAGTCAGTTTAAGGAGTATTTGTGATTGGAACATTTCTTCCAGGGTATTTCTTAAGCACTTACAGGGTCATCTATAAGATCGCTTAAGCAAAGCACAGGCCAGGTTTCAGGATTAGAACTCATAACTGTCTAATTCTCGGATAATTTGCTCTGCACCTTTGAGTCTCATCATTCTCTGCTTAGGCTCCACTACTAAAAAAATTATACCCCATCCTTTGGAAAAAAAAAAAAATCTACCAGCATCTTTATAGAACTGTGATAGGTTTTTAGCTAGTAACTTGATAAAGAGATTCTTGGGGAGCAAAATATTTTGATTTCTTAGCAACTGTCTCTAATTCTAAGAAGAGAGGAGCAAAGTAAAATATTCTTTTAGAGAAGAGACACACTTACTGGTACTTTGAAGGGTGAGGTATTTGCAGTGTCCATAGAGTTGGGTTTCTCTGATGTACTGGTCCCTGAGATACTCCGTCTGCGGGGGGACCTTTCTGCTGGCACCTCTGGAAAAGAAAAAAGAAACATCATTAAAAACCCAGATTTAGGGCTCTTCCACTGACCTGTAAAATTATTGACTTTTTTTTTTTTTCTCACAAAAAACTACTTTGCTTTAAAGGTACATTACATTCTATCTCTACATAATTTGTCTCTTTATCTCTAAAGAGACACCATCAAGACACTAGGGAGATTGTCCCCCTCATCAAGAATCTGCTTTAGTGTACAGCTTTTATCTTTAGCTATGCAAATATAAAAAGTAGTTTTCTCTATGTTTACTATTTCTAAGTTCACTTAATATTTGCATCTCACAGTGTATGAATCTACTTCTCTATGTCAGCAATATAGGAGTTAACAAAATCCAGTGAAATTTTTTTATATTCTTGTGAATAAATTTAGACTAGTGTTTCACATGATTTGATGATGTCTGCACAGAGGTCAAAGTTCAGTTCCGTGCTGATAAAATGATTCACCAGACTGCAACCAAAGGTCCACAAGAAAACTAAAAGCTGCTGCTAGGATAAAATAACATATATGCCTATGCAGATATAAAAATAGATCAGCTTCTCCTTGTTCTGGCGATACGACCTCACTAAGATCTTACTCTGGAATCCTAAATCTGTTTAAACTGACCTAACACGCTTCAGTTTTTGCAGATGATGTGGTATTCTCCAATTTAATTACTATACTCTACATTAAGGTTACATTTAAATTTTTTTTCATAGAGTGATATATATATATATATGCATATATATATATATGCACTTACACACGCACACACAGATGATAGATATATACATATTATACCTTTATCACAACTGCTTCCCATCTCCACTTCAACTGACAGACATATAGGAATCCAGCTTCTTAGATAACATTAGATAATCTCAACATGGACAAGGAAAAAAAAAACACATCCTAAAAAAAGTATTCTGTGTTATCTTCCAGATCTTAAAAAATAAAGAGTAACTCGTGACTCCAGATTCTGACATTTTGATTCCTGCTGTTCTCCCTTTAAAAGATAAATGCAGTTTAAACTTCCATTTCTGGCCTCCTGGCCCCTGGGATCCGTGCTACTTCCACTTAAGAGAAAGCGTTTTTTCTCTCGCTCTCTCCCCGTGTCTTGCTCTTCCCCCTCCCTCTCTACAGCTTGCAGAGAGCAAGCGAGAAAGAAACACACAGGACTGCAGCTATTCAATCAATCGTTCCGACTGCACATCCTCATTAGTTACTTTCAGGCTATTAGCAGACGCCCAACCACTGCCTCCTCTCAGTTACAGCAAATTTCACTGTATTACACTAATCTGCAGCAACAAAAAAACATTTACTGAAATTTATATTCAGCGGGTGCCAAGAGGACACCATTTTACACGGACCCAGTAATGCACACAAATCAATCCCTCCTATGAAAATCCAAAGGGGAGTGCCTACCCTATCACTATCACTGCATGCTGGGCACTGATTTTCTTTACATGACTAAACATTTCTTCACTGTGTCATCCTGGCCGGTTAAGACCTAAGCCAAATTGCAACATGCCTAATGACCGAGAGGTTGACAACACAGCGTCTTATGTGCCTGCAGTATAAGAAAGTTCCATGTTCTTACTGTATTGTAACATTATGACCAATAACTGTGAGTCTCCCAAGTTCTAACATCAGTAGTTAAATGAGCCTTAATGTACAAAGCATTTTCCGAATTAGGCATGCATGAATTCTAATACACATGTCTAAAAAAAAGGCAGTGTAATCAGCTAAAATTCATGGGAATGGCACAAAGCATTGTATTTAAATAAACCAGTTTGTCAAAGCACACCGAACAAGACCCTTGGACTTCAGGAACACGACTTTCCAAGTCAGGCAATTCTACCTGGGGGCAGGCAGGTGGGGACAGGGGCTGACAAAGCTAAAAGGAAATCTCATCTTTCCACTGATAACTACTGATCATTAGAAGATACATGAGATTGAATATTACACTGTAATGTATTTTAATCCCTGAATAATTGATGGAGAAACCAAATTGGGAGAAAAATAAGTTTCATTAGCAAGGATAAACTGATCTAGTAAACAGTTTTCCTTAATTTGCAATGTTCTGGCTAAGGAAATAAAAAGAAACATTTCCTCGCTGTCTTCAAACACCCAGTTTTAGTTTTCAGGCACATGAACTCATTAAGTAAATATACTTCAATGCTTTTAGCTATCTGAAATTATTTTTGGTTAAAATGAGCAATCACATTTCAAACTCTAACAAGTTCTTTGTTGGACTTGAGATTCTCTTTCTGTATCATGAAAAAAAAAATCACAACTGTGACGTAGCTTTAAGACTGTCATTGGGTTCAAAAAGAAGAAATCATTCTTGAAGTCTGAACAATTGCCACTAAAGAAGGAGAAATAAGGAAACAAAATAAGATAAATCCACTAATGATAAGACAAGGAAGCCTACACTTCTTGGCTTTCTCAGCCCTCGCAACAATGCAACTTATCTGCTTATGCAGAAAAGGGCTTTGTATATTAACGTTCTTTAGATTCATAACTATTTCAAAGCTGAGAGAAGAATATATACCCCAAGAACCAATGGCCACTTAGAAACAGGGGAGCAGCATTAGCAAGAGCGGAAATAATAACTTGCTGGATTAGTCAAAGGCTGGCCTGCATGTTAAACTGGTCCAGTTACCTTTAACTTTAAAGCCACAAGCAGTAAGGAAAGCTGCCCTTAAAGCTACATTTCTGCTGATTTGGAAGGAAAAATCTATACCAGTTCCGTAGGCCAAAATTAGACAGCTCTCTGCCCTACCCCCTCATACTACATACATTACATTATTTTTACCTGCTGTAAAAATTAATATTCTTTTCAGTCACAATATTAAGGTTACTTGAAAATATGCTCACTCAGACTGAGACAAGAGGCATAGAATATTGTTTCAGTAGATAAAGGTCTGAAACTATTTTGTTCACTTTCTCATCCCCTAAAAATAATATTTTTCATCTTTAGCTTGAAAGGCAAAAAAAGTTATAAAAAGTCCAGCTAAGTTTTAAATTTATCTCTTCATTTCCTTTGCCATCGGGCATGAACTGAGATGAGGTGACAACTTATAGCAATGAGAGATGACCTCCAATACAGCTCCACGGAGGATGATGCATTGAACAAAGAGACATTTGGGTGCTTTTCTTAGCAGCTCTACCAGCTCTCTGTGTGATTATATGTAAGCCATTTCAACCCTTCCCGCTTCGATCTTCAATAAACTGGGTTACTCAGACAACCAGAGAAGACGACAAATGAATTAGTTTATATGTTTTGATACAAAATTAGCTTTTTGGAAGAATGGGGCTCTCTAAATCCAAAGCATATTATTAAAATGTCATTTCCTTAACAATCATATTTTCCTCTGTGTCAATGGCTTTCTTAGAAAAGTGTGGCAAAAAAATTGACAATTGGATAATTATAGGGGCAAAGGCACTTTTGGTGGAAAATGTGCCTATTCAACAAACAGAACTCAACCCTGCCCTTCAGACCAGTGTGTTCATGGCCTTTTGTTTACTTTAAAGGAAGCCAACGTAACAAAAAGTGTTTCAGGGAGGGGAAAAATTGTAGAAAGGAGACAGGCAGATGAAGAGGTAAAGTAATTTCACCACAGTAACTACAGTGAATAGGTGGATGTATGAAGAAGGTGAGTGAGAGTCAATACTGAAGGAATTTAAGAGGTCAGGTCAGCCTTATAGGTTTATCAGGGACAGACACTGCAGCCAGAGAGGCCAATACAAAGCTTCCCGGGGAAAGTGCAGCTGGAGGGCAGTGGGTCTGGTGGCACTAAGCGGGGACACATAACAGCAGAAAAGCCTAAGAGGAACTAGGGAAGGCACACTCAGGCCATGTGGGCCTTACAGGCCTATACAGAAGGACTGAACTTTTTATTCTGAAGGAAAAAGCACAAGGTGAAATGCACAAGGTACAAGTCACATAGAAAACTATGGAGATACAACTTATTGGCACCTGCTTAGTTTCTTTTTAGAATTATGAACAACAAATGTGATTGAAATGGTTCTAGAATTATATTATATTTAGAAAGAGAGTAAGGGAAATGTTTATCATATTAACCAAAGGTTAGATTTCAAAAGCTTCTGCGACTAACTTAAATGAGAAAGGTATCTATTACGACATATCATTATGGTCAAGTATCTATAAACATCAACTGTATTTACTTTTTGTTTAGTCACATTTAACCAAATTTCATATCATGTTATATATGCATATACTTGATACAAACAACATAGCTAAAAATGTCATAAATTCTAATAGTGTCTGCCAGTTATAGAATGAATTATCACAATGTTTTTTAAGTACAGGAAATGATTCAAAAGTACTTTTTTTTCAGGAGAAAAAGATGTACTTCAAAATTATTTAACCACTTCTTTTGTGAATAATTTGTCTAAGAGAAATATTTTTCTATTTTCACAATAATCTGAGCTAGTATTAAATGCTTGTTACGTGCTAACAACTGGGTCTAGTAACTCTCTTAATTTTGGGATAGCCTCTGAGGCTGTAGCAATTACTACTGTCTTAGATGAAGATGGAGGCAAAATTTAAAGACGAGAATAATCTTCCAATGTGAAAGTAATTTCAGAAAATTCAAAATGATGAACAGAATGAAGAAAGATATTTATAAAGTTTTAATTTGGTAGATAATGATATAAGGAATCAAAACAGCCTCATAGCAAAACTCTCTAGTTATGACAGACCAGGAAAAGATTTCATGTTCACAGATGCAGTCAGTTTGGCATCTAGAGTATGTCTAAATACTTCACATTAACAGCAACTCAAGCTGATTCCTAGTAATTCTGTATACAGAATTATAAAACATGAATGAATGTGAATGTTCTGCCAATTATAATTACTCACAGGCCCCTTTAATATTTGATATGATATTTAGGAAAAAAGTATTCTAGTATTATCATCAAAATGGAATTCTTTAGTTTACTTCAAAAATCTTTTCAAAAATCAATAACGTTTCAACAAAGCATGATAGAAAATTAAATATGCACTAAACTGTGTTTGTTCAGCCATTCAAGTCACTGGAACTTCAGTGTGTATAATGTTGCTGTGAATGAATCCACTACCATCTATTTTCCCTTCCAGTGTAAAAATGATGACAACAATAAATAGGATAAGTCCATGGCTCAAGTTATTAATGAGTGGGTTAGGCAAATCACTTCTATCTCTATGCTTTGAATTCTAAATTAGGAGAATTCTTCCAACATAGGAGGCACAGAACAGATACAGGAAGGAAAGAATAGTATTAGGAAATGGGTTTGAACCTCTTCGGTAAAGAGGGGATTTAATAACAAATGGCAATTGTGAAAGAAAAAAAAGGCTTCATGAAGTTTCCCACTTTTTGCTGGAGGATTCCTAAAAGTAACGGGAATTTAAAGATACAGGAAGAGGAGTTCCCATCGTAGTGCAGCAGAAACAAATCCAACTAGGAACCATGAGATTGCGAGTTCGATCCTTGGCCTCGCTCAGTGGGTTAAGGATCCAGCGTTGCTGTGAGCTGTGGTGTAGGTCACAGACACAGCTCAGATCTGGCATTGCTGTGGCTGTGGCGTAGGCTGGTAGCTACGGCTCCGATTAGACCCCTAAGCCTGAGAACCTCCATATGCTGCGGGTGCGGCCCTAAAAAGACAAAAGGCAAAAATAAATAAATAAATAAAAAACAAATAAAGACAGGCAGAGAATGGTTTTATAAAGGAAAAGTGATAAGAGCAAGGAGGAGAAAATTACACCCTGCATTTATTTAGTTGCTGACAACATAGCACCTGGGTGTTTTCAAGACTTCCCCACCTGATTTTCAATAGGACATTTTCTGCTGTATCCCACTTGTGCTGCTGTAAAGCCAATGCACTGACAGTACCATTCAGCCACTCCTGAAATACAAATCCCCAGAGCCACTGTAATTCATCTGATTTGTATCACTTAGACCATAGTACTTCACACAAACAAGCAGTCCTTTCAAGTCTGCATGTCCTAGATACTTCAATACGCACAAATCGGTGTTAAGTACAGAAATGTGGTGAATTCTCAGAGTAAACCCATCCAGTCTCCCCTACCTTTTCTTTAAGTCGACAAATTTATTCTCCATTATTACTATTATCATTTAAAAATTACCCTTGTTAATATAATAGAACAGATTTACATCTGGTCAAATAAATAACCTGAACACCATACTTAACTCCATTTCTTCAGCTTAGGGCTTCACATGATGATACTGGATGAGATGACAGAGAGCAGTTTCAATGTAAAAACACTGTTAACGAGAAAGGCTAAGAAAACAGCTCGGGGATATTTACACATGATTTCTTAAGTTTCGAATTCAAGGAATCTCTGGTTCTTAGTAGTAACAACCAGGGAATCATCGTCACCGTCATAATATAAGGACAGCTACAACATCAACCTATCATATATAACTGCTATTGTATGCTAAGTGTTTTATATTAATGTTCTCTTCAATCCTCATGACAACTTTCTGGAATTGGAATTATCACCCCTATTTTAAAGGTGAGGAAACAGGAGATGTTCCATTACTCTGCCCATGTTTGGAGGGCTGGTAAAGGGCAGAATCAGGATTAGAACCCATGCAGGTTGGATCTAGGGCCGGTATTTTAATCACCACGCATGCTATCTTGCGTTTTGTATAATGGATATAATGTGTAATGAAGAAAAATAAGATAAACAATCATGGAGACTCTAATTTTCTTCCTTCTTTCTAAAAATAACTCAAAGAACTTTAACAATATGCACAGGAGTTCCCCTCGTGGTGCAGCGGAAATGAATCCGACTAGGAACAGTGAAGTTGAGAGTTCAATCCCTGGCCTCGCTCAGTAGGTTAAGGATCTGGTGTTGCCGTGAGCTGTGGTGTAGGTAGCAGACTCAGATCCTGCGTTGCTGTGGCTGTGGTGTAGGCCAGCAGCTGCAGCTCCGATTTGACCCCCAGCCTGGGAACCTCCATATGCCTCAGTGTGGCCCTAAAAAGCAAAAAAACAAAACAAAACGATGTACATGATTCTTCATATTTCAAAGAGAATTAAATCATATTCTTGGAGTATCATTTACTGCAAACAAAACTCCATCATTCTCAATCCTGGAATGCTAGTAAGAACACTCTAGTCAAGAAGTAAAGAGAAGTGAGCCAATGGGGTAAAGAGGAAAGATGACCTGCTTAATGCAGTGGTTCAAAAATTTGAACAAAACAGAAATTAAGCTATAAAAAAATACCTACTATTGAGTCCTTGAAATAAAAAGTGATGACAAATAACCTGCCCTTTGTGAGGGATAGATGAACAGGTGAAGCGCAGAGGTTTTTGAGGCAGGGAAAATACTACGTGTGATTCTGTAATGGTGGATACATGTCTTACACATTTGTCCAAACCCACAAAAGGTACAACATCAAGACTGAATCCCAGTGTAAACCATGTACTTTGTGTGAGTATGATGTGTTGGTATAGGTTCCTCAACCATAACATGTACCACTCTGGGGGGGAATATTGATAATGGGGGAGGCTATGCATTTGTGGGGGCAAAGGTATATGGGAAAATCTCTAACTTTTTCTTAAATTTTCTGTGAACCTAAAACTGCTCTAAAAGAATAGTCTTAAAAAAAACCCAAAACAAATAGCTCCCACTCTTCTATCCTCATAAAACACCTCATCTTCAGTACACCTAAGTGGAGAGATGACTACTTAGGCCAATTCTAGGAGACAAACATAGATTAAAAAGCCTTAAGATTTTAGGTTTCACAAAGAACAATCTCTAAATAAATAGAAAGCACTGTTCAGCATAAAATGACTGTTTTGAACATTTCAATCTAGTCATTTATAAGATTTTCTTAAGCTCATAGCTTCGTTCCGGTAAATAATATTTTGTCTTCGACTCTGGAAAATAATATGTCTTAGAGCAGAGATGTCCTAAGACCTTTATCTTCATATACAATCTTGGGTATAATCTAATTTCAAACTATGATTTCGGTGTTCATCTTCAAAATCTTTTTAAAAAATATCTGGTCCTTGATTATGCTAGGGTCTTTTGAGACTAATTTGGGTTTTATTCCAAAACAGGTATTATTAGAAGGCATTGAAAGCACTTAAATACAAATATTTAAGCCTCTCATGGAAAGATGAGAACTTAATCATTTGCTGAGAACCAAATATGCATGTGGACCTCACTTATTAGTGAAGGTAACAGAAAGGGCCTCCATGCGATGTTGATTTGTAGTCCCTTAACCACCAAACACTGTCAACCCTCTCTTCAAAATGTCTTTTGGCTTCATCTTGTTCTCTTTTTTTCCGCTACCATATATCATTCTAGTGCAGGACTTTTTTTTTTTTTTCTTTCCTCATGTAGATTATGGCAGAACACCCCTAACTGATCTCACAGACTTCTGTTTCTCCCTGCTTAAAGCTATCTTGCTCACCATTACCAGATTAATCTCCCTAAAACATCACTTTCTTGATGTAATTACCTTCCCAGAGATCCTAAAGGAAGACAAGCAGGCCCTGAGAGAAAGAACCACCTAGCTCCCACCTTACAGTCACTTTCTTCTGCCAACACCCTCCAACAAACTGCCTTAGTCAGATGATCCCTCTGCTCTTAAGTGAGCCATATTCAGTCCTCTGTGTCTGTCTTTGCTGCTAATGGTTTTCACTTCTCTGCCAAATCTTGCGTAAACTTCAATACCAATTTCAATTCATCTTCTTTCATAAAACCAGGCCTAATTATTCACCTTCCCTTGATTTCCAAGTAATACATTTGTTTAAGTTCATATTACTTGATTATACATTCTCTAGTTTTGGGTACCGAACTATATTCCTGCCCAGTACTCTGTTCTAAAGTTCAGGTCTTGCACTGCAAGATTTGAATACTGGTGATCCTGTCTAAATTTTCAAATTAAACAAATTTTAATAAATAGAATTCTCTCATTTTTACATATTTCTCCCATGTTTCCATAAACTGCACCCATTCATGCTTGTCTTGCCTGCAGCACTAAAACAGAGTAAAAGATAACTGGTATCAAATTTTAACTAAACAGCTGAAACATAGTTAAGCACATTCTGTCCACCTTTTTTCTCCTTTGATAAATACATGAGATCATAGAGAACTAACATTTTTTTAATGTTAAAATGGTAAAATATCAGCAATTTTATGTGGTTTAACTTAATTGATAGTGAAACTATTAATATATTTTCTAATTATTTCTAATTCACATATGCCACTAAAATTTATCATCTAGTGAAGTTTAAGAATCACTCTCATTTTATATTAACTTGAATCCTCCATTATAATTGAGATTTTCATAAAGAAGCTTCATGGGAGATTTTTCCCTTCCATGCATCATTCTATTTAAAAATTCAGAAATTTTCAGGTTTTTTTTTTAAGAATCACACTTAAATATAAATTAATCAGGTTTATATCCCGATATTTTCTTACTCATTTCTATTTTCTTTAAATATCTGTTCAGCTTGATTTCCTTAAGTTTTGTTTGTTTGTTTTGTCTTTTTAGGGCCACACCACCAGCATACGGAGGTTCCCAGGAAAGGGGTCAAATTGGAGCTGTAGCTGCCAGCCTACACCACAGCCACAGCAACACCAGATCCCAGCCGAGTCTGCAACCCATGCCACAGCTCACGTCAATGCCAGATCCCTAACTCACTCAGTGAGGCCAGGGATTGAGCCTGTGTCCTCATGGATGCCAGTCAGATAGATTTGTTTCCGCAGAGCCAAGGAAAAAATTTGAAAAGAATTTCCTCTCTCCTCCCCCTTTTCTAAGGCTATCCTCTAAACAAAGGATGTAAGACTTAAAAGCCCTAAGGTAACCATGACCACACGTGGGGCTCAATATGGATTCAATTACCATGCTTAGATGTTAGCATGGTCCTTAGCACTTTTCTTCAATTTAGACACCAGAATGTCCATTTGTTTATTCACTTGCAATGAAAAACAGAACTATCACTGATTGTAAATATTAATGCAAGTGTGATCCAGCATTCATTCTTTTTCTGAAGTCAACCTATATGAGAAATCAAACCGTAATTGGTAGATTTTAAACTACTGATTCAATTTCTTTAATGGCATTAGGTAGCAGGGCTACTTACAATTTTTTATCCTTAATATAATCAATTGTAATAAATTACATCATTCTGTAAAATGTCCATTTTCTCTACATTTTCAAATATTTTAGCATAAAGTTGTTCCTGATAGTCTATTTTCAAATCTCTGATTTTATGTAATTTTGCTTTTTTTCCCATTTCTAACATTGTTTATTCGTGCTTTCTCTTTTGTGTTGATCAAATCTTGATGGTTTTTATCTACTTTTCACTGGACTTTGGAGTTCCCGCTTGTTGCTCGGTGGTTAAGGAACCTGACTTGCATCCATGAGGATGCAGGATTGATCCCTGGCCTCGCTCAGTGGGTTAAGGATCTGTTGTTGGCGTTGCCGTGAGCTGTGATGTAGGTCGCAGACGCAGCTCGCATCCAGCATTGCTGTGGCTGTGGTGTAGGCTGGCGTTTACAGCTCCAATTAGACCCTGGCCTGGGAACTTCCACATGACGTGGGTGCGGCCCTAAAAAGACAGAAAGACAAATTAAAAAAAACAAACAAACAAAAAAAAAAAAAACATTTGCATTGGACTTCTTAAAGAAAACTCTTAGCTTTATTGATTTTATTACATTTAATTTTTGTCTTCTATTTCATTATCATCTGCTGTCATCTTCATTATTTCCTTCCCTAAACTTTCTTTGGGTCTATTCTTTCTTTTAACTTGTTGAGCAGAATGCTTAATTGGCTCATTTAATTTTATTTTTTAAACATAAACGATTAGAGCTATGAGTTTCTCAACTATTTTGGCAATATTTTACAAGTTTTGATATTCACTATTTTCAGGATGGTCAGTTCTAAGTATTTTATAATTTATTATTATTTCTTTGACTAAGGAGTTATAACAAGTAACTTTGAAAGTTTTTAAAAAGAAAAGTTTTAAAAGTAAAAATTCTGGTACTATTTTCTGATTTAGTTCATCTATGATCAGGAGAATATGTTCAATATGATATAAAGAATTTAATTTATTGAGATTATACCTCAATCTATTGTTAGTTTTCATAAAGATGCCATTATGTACTTGAGAAGACCATATAATTGTTGGATTCAGGATTCTTATAGATGTCCATTAACTCAAGCTTATTATGTTTTTTTTTTTTTTTATTTTCTGTACCCTTACTAATTTCTGTAGATTGGACTATTGATTTATCAATTTCTCCTTATATTTCTGTCAATTTTTGCCTTATAAATTTTGAAGCTTTGTTACTGAGTGCATGGGAGATGGCTGTAACTTTCTAGTAATTTTTATGTTATATCATTACAAAAGGACTTCCTTTATCCCTAGTAATGCTTTTTGACCTAAAGATCCATTTGATCTCATTTTCATGGCTATGCTAGCTTTCTTTAATTAGTATCTGCCTGATTTATCTTTTCCCCAAACTTTTACTTTTAACCCTCCTGGGTCCCTATGTCTCTCTCATTCACAGCATTAAAAAAAAAAAAAATTGAGTCTGACAATTTTTACACTTTTAACATTTTCATATATTGTATTTTCTGATAGTTGGATTTTATTTTTACTATTTTACTTTATTTCTATGCTTTTTTCTGATTTTCTGTCTTTTCTCAGATTATGATACAGTTTTAAAAATTCATTTTCTCCTCTACTGCTTTTGAAGTTATACACTCTATTTTCATTCTTTTTATTTTTTATTTTTTTTCCTTTTGAGGGCCACACCTATGGCATACGGAAGTTACAGAAGTTCCCAGGCTAGGGGTCAAACTGGAGCTGCAGCTACCAGCCTATGCCACAGCCACTACAACACAGGATCCAAATCTCATCAGCTTGATGCAAACCACATCAGCTTGTGGCAATGCTGGATCCTTAACCCACTGAGTGAGGCCAGGGATCAAAACCACACCCTCATGGATACCAGTCAGGTTCTTAACCCACTGAGCCACAACAGGAACTCATATTTTTATTCTTTTAATAGTTGTCCTTAACATTTTAACACATGGACCTAAAGCTAATCCTGATTCTATCTTTCTCTTGAACAAGTCAATGATCTTAAAATAATTCAGTTCCACTCAGCCCCTTTCTACCTCTGACATATAATTGTTGTCCGCTCTTTTAGGTTTACCTTATCAGACTTGCGGTTATGAATTCTCAGGAGATATTTATCCTCCTTCCTTCCCTACCAGTCCAGACTAAAACAAATAAGATTTGTCAATTTTTGTCAGTGAGCATTTTTTTTTTTTTGTCTTTTCTAGGGCCGCTCCTGCGGCACATGGAGGTTCCCAGGTTAGGGTCTAATCGGAGCTGTAGCCACCAGCCTACGCCAGAGCCACAGCAACGTGGGATCCCAGCCACGTCTGTGACCTACACCACAGCTCACGGCAATGCCGGATCCTTAACCCGCTGAGCAAGGCCAGGGATTGAACCTGCAACCTCATGGTTCCTTGTCGGATTCATTAACCACTGTGCCATGACGGGAACTCCAGTGAGCATATTTTAAAATTCCCACTTTCACTCTTCAAGGAACCCCAGTCCTATGGAGAACAGTGGGGTGGGGTTTTCAGTTCTAATTCCTAGACTTTTGTTTGGTCCCTAAATTCATCTCCTATGTTGTAGTAATTAAATTTAACCTGGAATTCTGAGACAGGCAAATGCCCCCAGGGCCATTCACTGTCTGAATTTTTGGTTGTTTTCTTTTTTTCTCCTCCTGGGGATGTCCTTTCCCTCCAGAAAGGAGAGTTCAGCCATTTAGTTTAAAATGTCTGTTTCATCAATATGACATTTCTAGTTGCTTCTGTATTATTTTTCAGGATGTCTAGTCTGCTATATTGCCAGATGTGAGTTTTAATGTTTGAATGTGTTTTCCTCTTGACGTTAGATATAATTTTAAAAATCAGATAATAGTTGCTAATACAAAATTATTAACTATGGTCAGCAGAGTCATTTAGAAACTTAAAAATATTTAGGTTTTATAAAAATCACATTCTTTTATAAAATTATTCAATAACTTGAATTACAATGAAATAAAATGAATTCATTAAATACAGTTTAGAAAATATAAAGGAGTACAAAATAGTTGTTGGGTATTTTCCTTCTTGCTACAATTAGGAAAACCCACTCATAATGTACTGAATAATAATGGCAAACACTATCAATGCACTTTAAATGTTACTTGCAGGTCTAAGAATAGAAGATAGTAGTAGAAAAAGGAGCAAAAGGTAGTAGCTCTTTCAGAATAATTTAGATAACTGTGAAAATGGCTGAATTCCAAACATTTGGGTCTCTGAATAACATTCATTCCTTTATTCACAAAGTACTTATTAAGTTTATTACTTAAGCACCTATTCAGTACTATTCTGGAAAATGTTAAATATTAAGAGACGATCCCCACCCTGCAGCAGCAGAATAGTGCTAGATGGGTACATAAATAACAACATAAAAGGGTACACAAATAACTAACTACAAGTCTGGATAAGATAAATGATATAGTAATACAATGGCTGTTAGCTCTCTCATCTTTCCTACTTTCCATTGCTAAATCTTTACATGAATCTTTGATTACTGTATGAGCCTCTCCCTTCTCCCCCTCAAAAGGTTAATTCTGTACTGTTAGTCCCGTCCTTACCCCCAAACCTATAAAGGATTTTGTTCTCTCAGTTATTCTCTTATAAGTTCCATATCTGCTCTCTCTTCTATCTAAAAACATGCACAGGTCTCTCCAATTAAAAAAAAAAAAAAAGTACCTTTTCTATCAGTCACAGATCTCTCGAGGTAAGAGGTGTAACCTGTGGCTCTCACTGTCTCACTGTCTGTTGTCTTTCTCAGTTTCATAAAATCTGACTTCCTCTTCTTCAACTTTAATGAATGAAATAGCACTAATACCTTCACGGGTTATCAAAAGACTCGGTCAAATCCAGAGTGTTTTCTGACTTCTCCTTGGCTTTTGTAATCAAGGACACTCCTGATCACAGTGTTGACCTTCCCTACCTTGGTGCTTGTAATAACACAACACCCTGGTTTTCCTTCCACCATTAGCCTTGGTCTGTGTTGCCTTTTTCTCTCTATCCCAGTCCATCCTCAGCCCTACTCCTCGGTGTTCTTCAAGATTCTGTCCTTGTTCTCTACTTTTTCTTGGCAGTCTCTCAAGAGTAAATCACCTGTAAGGGCTTCAACTATCTTTGTTCTCTAGATGGCTCCCATCAGAACCATATTTCTATCCAGATGTGCACTCGTTACCTCAAACTCAATATATCTAAATGGAACTTACCTTCGCCCCTCACAAACTGGCTCCCTTTCTCAACTTCTCTATTTCTGTTAGTAGTACCACGAGCCTCCCAACTTCAAAAATAAGTTTGACATTTTCTTCCCCACTCCTCCAACTGATCACTAATTCTGCTGACAGAGCCTTTGTAATTTCTCATCTTTTCATCTCAGTTGTTGATCTAAGCTGTGCAAATATTCAGCTGTACCTGGAGTGCACCTGGTGCTGAAAAGACAGAGGATTGAACCCCTATTGTGGAGGCAGTCACAATCTAGATAATAATAAATAAGAAAACAACCAATTATAATACAGAGGGTTAAGTGTTAAAAATAGAGGCACTTATTTAATACCTGGACTACTGTAATAGCTTTCAAACCTCTTTAACTGCTTCTAGTCTCTTCCCTCAATGTGACACTTTCAGATATGTCTTCCTAAAATAACTATTTTGACCATATCCTTTTTTTTAGTCAAGAATATTTAATTCTTCCCAAATGCTTTCAGGACAAAATTGTCACTAGTTAGTCTGTCATGAAAGATCCTAAACAGTAAGCCACCAAATATCCTTCAAGTATTATCTCCTATTACTTCCTTTTTTTTTTTTTTTTCTTTTTAGGGTTATACCAGCGGCATATGGGAGGTTCCCAGGCTAGGGGTCGAATCAGAGCTACAGCTGCCAGCCTACACCAAAGCCACAGCAATGCAGGATCCTAGCTTCGTCTGTGACCTACACCACAGCTCACGGCAATGTGGGATCCCTAACCCACTGAGCGAGGCCAGCGATCAAACCCTCATCCCCACAGACCCCAGTCAGGTTCGTTAACCACTGAGCCACAGAGGGAACTCCTCCTATTACTTCTTTACATGCACTTTCCATTCCTTCCAAATCAGTTTACTCACTGGGCATGAATGTTATATTTCTCCTTCTCTTCCCTTCTTACAGAAAACTCCACATTTCCATAAAAACATATTCTATCTTTTGAGATTCAGGTTAAATCCCATCTCTGTAAGGAAACACTCAGTGTTCCTAATCAAAAATGATGTCTCCCTTCAAATTTTCAAAGCAGTTTTTGCCTGGATCAATCATTTCACAATCAGGTACTGCCTTATTTCATTTTCTCCATTGCTGTTTTGAATTAACATTAAATTTTTTCTCGCTTAATTGTACACACAGTTCATGTCTTCTCTCTTACCAAACTCTATGTTTCCCACAAGCAGCTTTATCTTATACATCTTTGGATCCAGTCACAGTACCTAGTTCATGGGCAAGATTTGAAACAGTGGTAGGGGTTTTAGAAAATTCAGTCTGCATGAAGGGCCGATGCTGACAGAAGAAAACACACACACAAAGGCAGGAAAGGGCAATATTTGTCCAAGATGGAGAAAGTTAATCAGTTTGGTGCAATGAAGGGTACGCCCCACACCTGACCTACCATCACCAAAAGGAGTACTGGAATGTCAAGTGGAAAGGCCAGAATAAGTTCCAGACTAAGGCGTTCCACCTTTATCTGACAGGAGATGAGGGAGCCCTGGGAGGTTTTAAATAGAATAATAAAGAGGGCATAGTTTTATGAAGTTTCATCAAACCAGTATTGTGCTAAATTAATAGGAAAGGCCTGAATATCAGTTAAGTGACTCTAGTGCAGAGATGAAGTAATAAAGTCTAACCAGCACTGAGTGCTTTTCTTTCAAAGAGGGAAATCTGCCATAAAGTTCCTTAGGCAAAGAAACCACAGTTGCATAGGTTCTCTGATTCAATGGCCCTTTTGGGCCCACTTGTCCTAGATTCACCACAAAGTAGACTGTTTTCTCTTGGCATCTTCACTGGGAAAAGCACGTTCTACCATTAAGGTCGCTGATGGTAACTACACTAGCCAATGACTCATTACTTAATCCTCAAGTTAATCCAAGCTCTATCAAGAGAGTTTGCTCTTAGTTCCTCTGGAGGAGGAGTTGAGTAAATTCCTGTTTACCCACCGATGGAGATATTTGCTACTAGTGGTCAAGACCAAGCTTCAATCCCCAAACTATGACCTGCTGACATCCAGGGCTCAGCCCTGCCATAGCAGAGCGCAGAATGCATAGCTGTCTACTCGCTTGGTATAACTTCTTGTTTTAGCTCTTAAGCAGAACCATGACACTGACTTCCTTGTGTTTTATCTATTACATCTGTTCAGGTTTCCTTACATTAGGTGGACAGTTTGTAGGAATTTGCATTTTTCTTCTAAGCATGTCTTAATGTCCTTTGTCTTTTTTATCCTCATCTGCGGATAAAGAGGAGTGGGAATGGGGTGGTGTGAGAGGGGTACAAACTGTAGTACTTTTTATCTGCCCATCTCTATGTGATCAAATCCATTTTTGGTATAGTAGGATAATGGTCAAAAAAGAAATTAATCTTGAGGATAGACAATTAGAATTCATAAAACTATTATGCAAGAGCAAGGGAAAGAGGACTACCTGCCCTTCCTGAGATGCAGTAGGATCTAAGTGGTTGGTTTTACTCAGGGATATTTGTATTTGCTTTTCTTTATTGATATTTCTCTGTTGTGGGGGGAGGGGGGAGGGAATGTGAAACATACATTAAGAGCAGCTTCAGGGAAATGAAGAATTAAGAGGTACACACATTTCTTAAAGTCACCCAAATGTCAGGATAAGCAAGACTATGATAAACAAATTTAAGAATAGGACTAATATCTATCTACATATACATGAGTTTTTACAGAATCAGAAAAAAATCTGATTAGTACGACTGCACATCTAAACTGCATGAAAAAAGAAATCACTTACGGAATGTTAAGATTGAAAACATAACTGAATTAATAAATAAAACAGAAACTTATGCTAAATATAATTTTTAGAAAAGGTAAAATTAGAGATATCTTTTGGAATGGCAGAGACTTTTCATAGGTCACACAGAATAAATTAGAATACTATAAATTGTGTCCATTTATAATAAAGACATACTTATATTTAGGTAAATATATTATGAGATAAATCAAATTTATAAAAAAGATAAAAATGAAGGCAATTATTAATCTAACAAAAGTATTCACAAACAGGAATTTTATAAGCATCAAGCTCTCCTATTGCATATAAAATGCAACTGGACTCACAACCTAACTTTCCTAGGAATTTGTTTATTACATCAATAATTCCATAATCCATAATTGCTTCACTTACACATTTATTAGGAAGTACTCATAAATGAAAAGTTAAAGTAATGGCTGGTCTATGTGTCCCATTTTATGCATTCAGTAGAAATCTTATATATGAACATTACAAATATTTCAAACCTTGTGTAAAAGCTACTTCTCAATCCATGTTGGCTTTTCTTACACACAAAGCCTACTCCACTCTCATAAGGCAAGCCTCATCATCCCTGTATTGAAAGGTATAGTAAAACAATAATATATTTTGGCTAGTAGAAGTTTTCTAAATACCACGAACAGCTGACCAGATGACATGATAATAAGCCTTGCATGGAGCTGGCACTCTTTGTTAAAGCCAAGCAAACTGTCTCTTATTTCTCATAGCCAATGCTGGTGGCACTATTTCGACAGACATAAACAAAACTTGAAAAGCAAACAACTTAAACATACTCTGTTAATTTCTCTTCCCCCTTTCAAAAATACAAATGTGGATTTTAGAAACCACGAGTCTTACTCCCCAAAGTAAGAGAAGTTCAGGCAACAAAGGGTTAAAAGAACAAGCGGAGCCCTACCGTACCCAGAAATGACAGAAGGCTCTTCTCCTCTTCCGTGCTACTATCCAACCACTCGGCCACATCACCGGGGGAAAGGAGACTCATTCTCCAGCCAGAAAACTTTTCCATACAGAGCACAATTACTGAATGATGGAGCGGGAAAAGAAAGATACAGAGACAAAATTCTTGGGGGTCTAACACTTAAATTGCTGGCTAGGCGGTAACGATGAGAGAGAAAATGTGGTCCTCCCTCCACTCTGAATTCTGTCTCTGTGACATCAATCTAACACAACGGGGAGAGGGGGAAGGGACTAGAGAGGGTTAAAAGAGGGTGAGAGGAAAGAAGGGAAGAGAGATTTGTCCTTCAGTCTCTCGGTGTTAAGCTTTAGCCTGAAAGAGAAAGCCAGGATAAAACTGAATAATGATTTGTGTTCAATGTCAGGAGAAAGCAAAGGAAAATAAAGAAGACAGATATTCAAAGAAAAAGAAACAGGTTCCTACACTGAAGCAGCTTAGATAACCAGACAGCACAATAGCTCATCAGTTAAGTAAATCATATCATCAAACAAAAACAAAGGCAAAAGAACAAATTCAGCATTTTGTTTTGTTCTGAGAAGAAAGGTTTTCAAATTTCCTTTCAGTCAGCCCAAGAGAACGGCAGCCCCCTAAGCCCTTCCTGCTTTGGCTGCTTCCACAGCATCCCAGCCCCCTTTACGAAGATTTCCTGTGAGCAAAGGCAGGTTGATAAATCTGTGAATAGGAAGCCCTCATCCCCCCTTTCTTCTGCTCCTCCTCCATTCCTCCCCCACCTCGCATGGCGACTGCATTGATCGACAATAATGGAATCTGTAACTGACTGCCAACAGCAACATTAAGGATATTACAAGTCCACTTCATAAGAATTCGAGCCGGTGGTCGGAACTTGAGGGCAACTCTGGGCTTGTAGTCAATAGCTTTGTCTTTCCTAGCAAGAAAGAAAAGGGGGTGTGTGTGCGTATGTGTCCGTGTGTGTCTGTGCGTGTGAGGGTGTAAAGGAACGAAGGCTGAAATCTGAAAGAAGAAAGAGAAGTGAGCTTGTTGGACTGAAGATTCAAAGATCCATCAACATAGCAAATAACTGCCCTTCAACTTCTGTCACACTTACAATGTCATGGTGAAGGACTGAGATCCAGATGGATTCTTCTATGTGATTTACATTACATATTTACATGCTTTGATTCTGGATTATTTCACAGGCTTATACTTTATTAATAGGCAGAGAAAAATCAAGCAGAAGAGGTCTTTTGCGAGATCTATAAATCTCTAATATCCCTGTTCTCCGGAGATTGATCGAGTTGGTTACTGTGCGAAAAAGACTTTTAAAAAGATAGTTTCCCCCTGCATTAGCAAAACATCAGCTCTGTTCCCAGTAATCTACTCTCTGTTTTAGCAAATTGACTTCAGAGAGAATTCTCACGGCTTAAGGGTTCCTGTCTCAATATATGTGAATCCACACCCTTCTCTCCATGTTTACTTCATTATTCTTCATTTGAACTCTTAGTCCCTTGGTAAGCTCCCTGAGGACACAGCTTTGTAACCCTGATGGCTAGAGCAGTGCTTGGCACTTAGTAGTTTATTTAATACTTATTGAAGTTTTGGTTGGCTGCTTTAAAAGTTTCAATAGCTTCCACACTGGCAGGAGATTTCAGGTGGAATATTTCAGGATCTCCTTCTAAAATTAGTCATTTTGACAGACAGTGACTTAAAAGCAGTTGTAGCAACAGTACCAACTGATTGAGAAGAATGTGAAAAAGTATAATGAATTCATAATGTTTAAATAGGCCTATATTTTATTACTCAAAATAACTATATTAAATTGAAAAATAGTGATAAATATGTATAGAAGACACTTTATTGAAATGTCTTGCTTGGTAAGTGTAAGCATGGGTTGATAATCACTTTCTTCTTCTTTTTTTTTTTTTTTTGGTCTTTTTTCAGGGCCACACCTGCGGCATACAGAAGTTCCCAGACTAGGGGTTGAATCAGAGCTATAGCTACTGGCCTACAACACAGCCACAGCAATCCGGGATCCAAGCTGCCTCCGTGATCCATACCACAGCTCACAGCAACACCAGATCCCTAACCAACTGAGCAAAGCCAGGGATCGAACCTGCATCTTCGTGGATCCTAGTCGGGTTCGTTAACCACTGAGCCATGACAGGAGCTCCCGATAATTCCTTTGTGATAACTTTATAACCCATCAGTATCTCTGTAGCTCCTGGGTTGAAACTATTGGCCTAGAGCATCAAGTTCAAACTTTTTGGCTCCTGTTTCTTTCTTGGTATGGGCCCCTAGACTCTCCTTGGCTCTGCCATGCTGTACTACTTACCTCACTCTCATGCCTTTGCATGTTCTACACAAAAAAGTAATCTACACAAGAGCAGGAAAAATTCATATGCTTTGTTCATTGCTATATCCCCACTACGAGCATCATCTGGCACACAGTGGGTATTCAAAAAAAAATTTTTTTTTTGTCTTTTTAGGGCCACACCTGCAGCATATGGAGGTTCCTAGGTTAGGGGTCTAATCAGAGCTGTAGCTGCTGGCCTACGCCAGAGCCACAGCAATGACGGATCTGAGCCACCTCTGAGACCTACACCACAGCTCACAGCAACGCCAGATCTTTAACCCACCATGCGAGGCCAGGGATCGAACCCGCAACCTCATGGTTCCTAGTCGGGTTTGTTAACCACTGAGCCACCGCGGGAACTCCCCAATTTTTGCTGTTTGATTAGGATACGTCCTTCTGCCATGTACACTTCACAACTCTGAACTGATCCATTGAGATTCAGCTTAAATACCACCTCTCCAGCTCTTCCCTGACACCTTAATGTAGACTTAATAGCTTTCTCATCCATACTTTCACTGTTATTACTCCTATTTACTTTATTGAAATTATTTGTTGGGTAGTGATTCCTCCACCATACCTTGTGCCTTTAGAAGGCAAAACTATGTTCTACTAATTACAAAAAAAAAAAAATTAATGCCTCATATATAGTGGCTGATTAATAAATGTTCATTGAATGATATATTACTAAAAGATTATGATTCCATATACCAAAGACAGATTAATAAAAAAGAATCCCACATATTCCTTAATTTTTTTGTCTTTTTAGGGCCACAACCATGGCATATGTAAGTTCTCAGGCTAAGGGTCCAATGTGCCACAGGCACAGCAATGCCAGATCAGAACCCATCTATGACCTATGCCACAGCTTGCAGCAATGCTGGATCTTTAACACACTGAGTGAGGCCAGGGATTGAACGTGCATGCTCATGGGTACTAGCTAGGTTCTTAACCCACTGAGCCACAACAGGAACTCAGAGAATCCCACATGTTCCTGATGTAAGGATCCATACCACTAGTCTCCAAATCAACAACCAAAATAAAATCAAGTTAAGGAAAAAAATAAATCATTCTATTTATTTTAGCAAAAAAAAAAGGAAGCATAGGCAAAAGGGCATCATCAAAATAATACAGTACAATAAACATGCCTTCTATAAACAGACAGTCAGGAAAGGAGGCACCCAAGAAAAAGTTCTGGATTGAAATTTTGTCATAAAACATGGGACATCACAATGTTTTTCTCTGCTCACAATCAGAACATAGTATGAATTAGTCCTCTTTATGTAAAATTTCCCTTACAGATAAAGCAATGAAATCTACCTGAAGATATAACCATTCTAGATAGTAGACTGTACATTTTACTAAAATATGAGTAAAGAACATCAAAATAGTAGGACTCTCAGTTAAGAAATAATGTTTGGCTATAATTTTCTCAACAAATCACCAAATCCCATTCATTTTGGTGGTTTATCATGTGCCTGACATGTAACAAGTACTTATTCAACATTTGTTGATTTTACTTATTATATTTATTTTACTCATACTTTCAATAAGAATATTGAAAGTATCTAGAAAATGTGATTGAAAGTTTCTACTTGAGGGCATTTATATTTCCCTGTAAGTATATATGTACTTGGCACATTACTTAATGTGCTGCAACTTACTAAAGAGTTTTCTAGGCACTTCGGTAAGTGCTCTACATACACCTCATTTAAAATTCTTTTTTTTTTTTTTTTTCAGTTTCATTGATTTTCTCTACTAATTTCCTGTTTTCTTTTTTTTAACTATTTTTATTTTTTTCCATTATAGCTGGTTACAGTGTTCTGTCAATTTTCTACTGTACAGCAGGGTGACCCAGTTACACATACATGTATACATTCTTTTTTTTCACATCACCATTTAAAATTCTTAAACAGGCACTGGGAACTATTTCCAGTCTCTTAGGATAGACCATGATGGAAAATAATATAAAAAAGGGAATGTGTATATGTGTGGCTGGGTCACTTTGCTCTACAGCAGAAATTGGCATGACATTGTAAATCATCTACACTTTAATTTAAAAAAAAGTAAAATAATTTTTTTTTTTTTTTTTAGGCCTCACCCATGGCATATGGAGGTTCCCAGGCTAGGGGTCAAATCGGAGCAATAGCTGCTGGCCTACACCACGGCCACAGCAACGCAGGATCTGAGCCACGTCTGCAACCTACACCACAGCTCACAGCAACACCAGACCCTTAACCCACTGAGCGAGGCCAGGGATCAAACTCGCAACCTCATGGTTCCAAGTCAGATTTTTTCCCCTGCGCCATGACGGGAACTCCAAAAAAATAAAATTCTCCAAGAGCAATGTAAGATAGGTATTATCTTCATTTTACGGATGAGAAAACCAAAGATCATAAAACTTAACTTATTCAAGGTAACATAAGTAGTCACAGAAATGAAATTTAAGCTTCTGAATGTTTGGTCAAGGTTCCCTGCTATACGAATCTCTATCCTACAAGGACTAATTCAGGCAGGGGTTAGCAAACTTCTTCTCTGCAAGGCCAGACAGGCACACATTTTAGACTTTGTGGGTCATATGGTCTCCCTCACAACTATTTTAATTCTACTATTACAAAACAAAATCAATCACAGGCAATATGTAGATGAAGGGGCATGGCTGTATTCCGATATAACTTTATTTATTAAGGAAAAAAAAAAGAAAGCTGTGGGCTATAGTTTACTGACTTCTGATTTAGGCACATTAAGTAAACATGTTTTGAGTAATCAGTATATGGGTAGATCTCTAAAATAATTATTTGCCTGGGTCAAATAAAGTTTTGCTTTATAAATGAAGAACTGTCCTTATTATTTTACTTTCAAGACACTAAAAAAACAAGTTATATTTTCCTCGCACTTCCTTAGTCTCATGGTCTTATAGGAAACAATTTTTATTTGAATACAGAGTATAAAACATGTAGCTCTCTCTTCAATTACTTAACATTCCTGACTTGTGTTATAGCTACCTGTTCGTATGCCTTCAGAGTCCCTTGTTTGACAACATTAGTGAGAAGTGCTAAGCACTGTTCTAAGCCCTGGATACAGCTGTGAATGAAAGAGATGAAATCTCTGCCCTCGTGAAGTTTCTATTCTACGAGGAAGAGGTAAACAATACACGAGATTTAAAAAGTAAAATAGGAGTTCCCGTCGTGTCACAGTGGTTAATGAATCTTACTAGGAACCATGAGGTTGCGGGTTCGGTCCCTGCCCTTACTCAGTGGGTTAAGGATCCGGCGTTGCTGTGAGCTATGGTGTAGGTTGCAGACGCGGCTCGGATCCCGCGTTGCTGTGGCTCTGGCATAGGCTGGTGGCTACAGCTCTGATTGGACCCTTGGCCTGGGAACCTCCACATGCCGTGGGAGCGGCCCAAGAAATGGCAAAAAGACCAAAAAAAAAAAAAAAAAAAGTAAAATATAGGGAGTTCCCATTGTGGCTCAGCAATAACAAACCAGACTAGTATCCATGATGACGCCACGGGTTTGATCTCTGGCCTCGCTCAGTGGGTTAACGATCCAGCATGGTTCGGAGCTGTGGTGTAGGTTGCAGATGCGTGTCAGATCCTGCGTTGCTGTGGCTGTGATGTAGGCCAGTAGCTACAGCTCCAATTAGACCCCTAGGCTGGGAACTTCCATATGCCTCGGGTATGGCCCTAAAATGTAAAAAGCAAAAAAAAAAGGAAAATATATATTGTAGTAGCTGGTGAACAGTGGCAAGGAAGAGGATAGGCAATGCTGGAGAGGTTACATGTCTTGTTTTTATGAATTTTCCTATTGTGGGCATTTCATACAAATAAACTCACATAACGTGCGACGTTTTTCACCCGACTTCTTTCATTTAGTTCGTAGCATGTATCACTATTTCATTCTTTTTAATGGCTGAACAGTATTCTTGGGTTGTTTTCACTTTTTAATATTATAAATAATGCTGCTGTGAATATTTTTGTACAAATTCTTATGCCTTATACTTTAAAAGGATATCCAAATAAGATGTATCCTGTAGTGGAGTTCCTGTCATGGTGCAGCAGAAACATATCTGACTAGGAACCATGAAGTTTCGGGTTCAATCTCTGGCCTTGCTCAGTGCGTTAAGGGTCCGGCTTTGCTGTGAGCTATGGTGCAGGTCGCAGATGCAGCTTGGATCCTGTGCTGCTGTGGCTGTGGCGCAGGCCTGCAGCTACAGCTCTGATTAGACCCCTAGCCTGGGAACCTCCATATGCTGTGGGTGAGGCCTTTAAAAAAAAAAAAAAAAGATAAATCATGTAGTCTACTTTTTCTACACCAGAAAAATTTAAATGCTACAGCAGGAGAGCATTATTTTTAATTTTACAAGTACCATGTTTTCCTCCCAATTCTTCCAGGATTTCCATCCTTCTTGAAAAAGCCAAAACTACTGAATCAGTCTCTTTTCTCCTGCTCTATTACTCCTACACACAGGAAAAGATTAATAGTAGATACTCAGGAGTGGACAAAGGCAGGTAATACATAACAAGAGATCTTTCCCTAAATTAATAACTAAAGTTGGCAGAAGTTAGTTTTATTTGGGGGGGAGGAGTGGACTTTATATTTTGATATAGCTTAAAACTTAAACTATAAAACAAAAACGGTAAAAGAAGACTACAAGGAACTCTTACGTACCTTTTATTCAGATTCACCAACTGTTTACATTTTACTACTTCTGCTTGACCATTCTTTCTTTCTTTTTTCTTTTGTCTTTTTACGGCCACACCCATGGCATATGGAGGTTCCCAGGCTAGCGGTCTAATCAGAGCTGTTGCTGCCAGCCTACGCCACAGCCACAGCAATGCCAGATCCAAGCCTCGTCCGCACCACAACTCACGGCAATGCTGGATCCTTAACCCACTGAGCAAGGCCAGGGATTGAACCCGCAACCTCATGGTTCCTAGTCGGATTCGTTTCCACTGTGCCATGATGGAAACACTGACTATTCTTTCTATATATATATATATATACACACATATACATATATATGCACATATATGTATGCATTTTTTAAGCCATTTGAGAAAATTGGAGACATTATGCCCTTTACTGCCAATGGCTTCAGCATAGGTTTTCCAAAACAAAGGACATTCTCTTATAATTTGATAATTCAGAACAATTATCAAAGTCAAAAAATTGAAAACTGCTGTTGGTGGGTATTTTAAGGATAAAATTAAATATGCCTCTATGTGAAAATCTACTATACACACTCTATTTCAGTATCAGACAAAGTCCTTTATTTGAAAAACAAACTGTTTACAAGCAACAGTGACTGAGAAATCACAAGTACTGATTACAAGTATAATTCAGAGTTTATATCATATAAAAATAAAGTCCAGCATATTTTTGATAAAGGATTACTAGTGAATTTATTAATACTGAATACATTGTTGTGATAAAGGACTGGAAGTAGGAATAACTCACTTTTTTAAAAAGGCACTAAAAGAATAAGTAAAGTGAACGCATTTCCATCATGATATTCCTTTGAATATACACAACATTTTGCCTTGAAAAAGCTTAAAGCAAATAAAGGTCAAATCATAACTCTTATATTTTGGTGAAGAGACATTTTACTGTAATAGGAACAGAGCTGAATATTACAAAGTTTTTGGCTCATTACATTAAAAGGTACCCCATAAACATATGTATGTATATATGCATGTGTATGTCTATATACATATACATATATTATATAATCCTCAAACCATTTACACATAAGTTATATATCAATGAATGCACTCACCCATTGTTTTCACTTGCTAGAAATATTATGTTATGGTTAGAGCCAAAGAAAGAAGGAAGCTGGATTATTTTGATATGTGAAGCCACAGAGAAACAAGGATGTTAATATTATAAGAGCCATTTCTATTGCATGATTATTTAAAACATGTAATAGAAGGTGCTTTGCTATTTTCCGGTGAAAAGGGGTATCAAAAGGTAAAGCAGTTTTTGATCATTGTACAACTATAAATGTAATAAAATTCATTAAAAAAAGAAAATCAAAATACAAAAAAAATGTAAAGCAGTTTTTTTTAAAAAAGCACTATTAGGAAACTTATAAAACAGAAGCTTGGAGTTCCCGTCGTGGCGCAGTGGTTAACGAATCCAACTAGGAACCATGAGGTTGGCGGGTTCGGTCCCTGCCCTTGCTCAGTGGGTTGATGATCCGGCGTTGCCGTGAGCTGTGGTGCAGGTTGCAGAGGCGGCTCGGATCACGCGTTGCTGTGGCTCTGGTGTAGGCTGGTGGCTACGGCTCCGATAAGACCCCTAGCCTGGGAATCTCCATATGCCGCGGGAGCGGCCCAAGAAATAGCAAAAAGATGAAAAAAAAAAAACCAAACCAAACCAAAACCAAACAAAAAAAAAACAGCTTACAAAGGAACTTAACAAAGACTAATGGCAGATTTTGTTGGAGGAAGTTGACGACTATCTAGAATTAAGATAATCAGGAGTTCCCACTGTGGCACAATGGGATTGGCGGCATTTTGGGAGTGCTGGGACACAGGTTCGATCCCTGGCCCGGCACAGTGAGTTAAGGATCTGGTGTTGCCACAGCTACAGCTTAGGCAACAGCTTTGGTTTGGATCTGATCCCTGGCCTGGGAACTCCATTAAAAAAAAAAAAAAAAAAAGATAATCAGTTTCTTGAACACCAAAGCTATTCTTTAAAGGGAAAAAATGTAAATAAAGTGACAACTGCAGTTAATGAACAGATAACTCCTCAGAAAGATCCAGAAAGTGGCTAAAGTATAATTATTCTTAAATTATTTTCCCCTAAAATAAAGTTAAACTTTACAACTAATTGTACTCAAAGCACTTTTTGGAATCTATTATTTAGTATCTCATACAATATCAAGCAAATAGCCCCTCAGAATCTACTGAGTGAGTGGACAGACGGATGGATAAACCTACACATCTAAGATTATCACTGCTATGCAAGTAAACTGAAAATCACTAGGGCAATATCTTCTTTATCTATTTTATGCAGAGGACCAGCAATAGTTTGAACATTTGTATCATGAATAATAAAAGATCAAATATATTGTCCATTTATAAGGTACTGGTAGTACATGGAGTGTTTTACATGTGCCAACTAAAAACTGGCACTTGCCATCTGGCTCTACAAGAATTAAGTCACTAACCACTGCAGTCACTGACCTTCACCCTAACTGATCTCCACGGATCTTCAACCGAAACACACCCTGAGACACGTTTAGGGTGAAAATCAGGAATGAGGCACTGTGCTCTGGGAAAAACTAGTAGAGCAGGCCTTTCAATAGATATTTTCAGGGGAAGATTTTATGAGCCCAAATTCTTGCATTTTCTCATAGCTGAAAAAGCAATAAAATCATTAATGGAGACATCTGCTCCTCGTGATTAGCAGTAACCTTCATGAGACTAGCAGCAGCCTTCTGTAAAAACGTGTGTTTGATAGCATTTTGTGTGTGTGTGTGTGTCTTTTTAGGGCCACACCCACAGCATATGGAGGTTCCCAGGCCAGGGGCTGAGGGTTGAATCGGAGCTGCATCTGCAGCCTACACCACAGTTCACAGCAACACCAGATCCTTAACCCACTGAGCAAGGCCAGGGATCGAACCTGTGTACTCATGGATGCTAGTCAGATTCACTTCCACTAAGCCACGACGGTAACTCCACATGTATTACTCTTCACCAACATCACCTATGTACTGACCTTCCCACCATCCCTTCAGAGCCATTCCTCAGTGCTCTTAGAGGCTCTCTCCCCGACTATAGTCCTCATCTTGCACCCCAATTAAACCTAACTCGCAGCCCTCAGATAGAGCTTTTGTTTTTCAGTCAACACGTTTCATCTCATGTTTTCCTCGTAACAAAACCCTGTGTGGTAGTAATATTTTCCCCACTTGATACATGGGGGGAAACTACGGTTTAAAGAAAACTAAAGTTTAGAGAGGTGACAAAGTCACAGAGCCAGTAAGGGGCTGGGGGTGGGAGTGCCAGGACTTAGACATTCCTATTCCAGAGCTGATACTCTTAAACATGTTCCATATTAGAGTGTTCGCCTATGAAATTTTTAGATATTTTAGGAGAGGCTTGAAATGTGAATAGTCATTAAGTGGGAACTAAAATTGTTTTCACTGCTCAGTGATCTGAGAGACCACAACAAGGGTAAATAAATTGTGTAGGAATCCAAAGATCCCGCCAGAATCAGGAAGCCAGATCCCATAGTTTCTAACATGAAGGTATGAAAAGATAAACTTGGAATTTCATATACTACACATATAATTCATTTTATTTCTTTCCACCAATAAGTGATTCTGACAGTCTGATTATTTTTAACAGGTATATCTTAACAAAAGGGATGTTAGTACAACACTTAGCACAGAAAAAGTACTTAATATCTGTTAAATGAATGCATAAATGAAAACATTTTTCTATGCCTGATCAGGATATGGGACAGGCTGTTTGACCCTACGGGCATTTTAATGAGGCTGTTTGATGCTATGCTTGAAAACTTGCTACTGCTAATAATTTTAGAGTGGGAAACCACGTCAATTTTTATCCATCATTTTAAGTAATGTTTTTAAAGTTAGGGAATGTTACATGACAGAGGAAAAAAATCTGTTTGGTAGATTTAAGAGACAACCTAGGAGTTCCTATGTCGCTCAGTGGGTTAAGAATCCAGTGTTGTCACTGCTGTGGCATCAGTTTGAGCCCTGGCCTGAGAATTTCCACATGTCACATGTGTGGCCAAAAAGAGAGAGAGAGAGAGAGAGAGAGAGAGAGAGAGGAGGGAGAGAAAACCTAATTTTGGCCATGTGGTACCTGATAAAAGTTACTGGGTACTAATGATTATGGGTATATAATGATTATTATGAAAATAAATATATATTATTACAGAAATGTTTAAGCAACTCAAAAAAAATCAAGGGGTTTCACGTCTTTTTTTTTTCATTAAAAAAATCAAACTATTAAAAACTTTTAATAGATTCATTTTCACTTGGATTGTTAAAAGACCGTACACAGACAGGCCTAGAAAACAAACACTGCAATCAAGTCTTTAATTTCCTTTTGATTAGAATTTTAAGTTGCAAATTGGGCTTTAATATAAGAATGAATTGGACTGGAATAAACAGTTGCAGCAGTAGATATGCAAAACATGCTCCATTTAAGTGAGTTTTAAAGGCAGAATTTCTTCAGTAGTATCTACCTGGGAGGGTCCATACAAAAATGGAATACATAAAATCATGGCATCTAAAAGAATCAGAAAAGTTTCTTCTCAAGAAGCTCATGGTCTATACTTCTCTGAGGATCTACCCTTATCATCCAGATTTAGGGAAAAAAAGTATCCTTAAGGGCTTTCTCATTTAAACTAAGCTGATCCCTAGTGAAGAGTAAATTAAAAAAATAAGTAAGTACCATCTGAAGAAGGAGGAGAGTACTTTACTACTATTGATGGAATGGTAGGTTATCGTTGCCTCAATAATCTACCCCCCTGCTTAGTTTGTACACAGACTGACAGGATTCACTCCCTCCCTCCCTGTCAAAGAGAACACTGTGTAGGCTATTTCCTATGTCCCCTATGTTTGAGATAAACCCAAAGTGGATTCAGTATCCCTACATTTCAAAGCAAGTGAGAAACAACTGGAGCCAGGATCCTCCTCGGGATTACTGGGAGGTGGCTTCTAATATCTCTAGTTCTCAGTCCTTACAAGAAGGGGGGGGGGAGATTTAAGGATTATCTTCCAAAATGTCAGTGCTGGTCTAGAAAGGAGTGCTCTCCCTGTCTAACCATCTTCCCCTCCAACCTAATAAAGAAGCACCAAAGGAATCACTTATAAAGACTGGGTGTGTCTGACGAGTAATTCATCGCAGGTGAGACAGCTGAGACAGTAACCTTCTGGAGAAAGGCAGGGGAGGAGGGAGGGAAGGGCAAAAACTATGTTTTAACGGTGCTTCCTAAAAATTCTTAAGCTGAAGTCCTAACCCCTGGTACCCTAGGACAAGACCTTATTTGGAAATAGGGCCATTACTTATGTAACTGGTTAAGATGAGGTCATGAGAGGGAACCTTAATCCGATACTGCTGATACCCGAATAGAATGGAGAAATTTAGACACAAACGCATGCAGAGATAACACCACATGAAGATGAAGGCACAGATTGGGGTTATGTTTCTACAAGCCTAGGAATGTCACAGACTGCCAGAAAACTAGGCAAGGAACAAAGTATCTCCCATAGCCCTCAGAAGGAAGCAATCCCGCTGACATCTTAATCTTGGACCTTCAGCCTCCAGAACCATGAGACAATACATGTTTGTTGATTAAGGCACCCAGTTGGTAGTAATTTTTATTTATTTATTTATTTTTACAGCAGCCTTAGCAAAATAATACACTGACCAAGATTCAGCAGTGAGGCAGCCCATAGCCTTGTAATTATATGTCTGGATAAGTAAAAACTTGTGTCCCTTTTCCCAATCCCCTTTTCTACCTCCAATGCCAGCTAAGCTAGAAGCAGAAAAAGGAAGGGAGAAGGATGGAAGGAATGAAACAATCGGCTGGGCACCTCCCACTCAAGGTGGGTTGGTGGGAGGGGAGTTAATCTGAATATTAGATAAAATTTTAAATTGAATTAGATTAATGGACTGTTTAATTACTGAAAGTAATTTGAAAAACTACTGACTCCCCATCACATTATTAGAGATCAGCTTTCTAGAAGTTATAGCACAGGTGGGGGCTAGGACTGCAGAAAACAACTCCCTCTCCCTGTTCTCTTGGCTTACAAGCAGAAGCAGCCCTAGGGGGTGAGGGACCTAAAGCTTGTTCTCTTTGTGGGCTATCTTTAAGAAAAATAACACAAAATTACAAACACAAATCTCTCTTGTTTTCTCTATTTTATTAAGGTCTAACATACTGAAAAGATCTTGAGGTTTGGGGCAAAAGCAGCTGTCACAGACATAAGAATGTAATTCAACAGCAGTAACACAGTCAAGGGTTTATCAAAGTCCCACAGTCATTTATAACAGAGTCATTCATAGTTTACCTAAAGATATCATCATCTGGCTGTGGTATAGAACCTATGGTAATAAATCACTGCAATGCTCTCCTTAAATGTATCCTTATGTGTCAGCAGTGGTGTGTTCAGTTAGCATGAAGAGAGATTCCCGGGTTTTTCTGCATATCATTAATAAATAATAAAACTTTAACTCTCTTGAGAAACTCATTACTGATGTTTAGTAAAATAAAATTAGATAAGCGGAGTAAAAGGTTAAGCACAAGGTCTGTGTGCTGGATAACAACTACATACATTCTAAGGGTTTTCGAGAACACAGGAAGGGTCAATGTTTATATTATCAATGACCCTCTAGACTTAGTCTTCCTAGTTTTCTACCTGTGACTTAAGAGAAATAAATAACCATTTAAGTATATTATTATGACAGATAAAAGCCAAATGATCACATCAGGAGATGCTGAAAAGGCAGGTGATAATATCCAGTACCTCTCCTGAAGGTAAATGTAGAATATTCGGAATAGACCGAAAATTTCTTAATTTACTAAAGGATATAAAAACCAGTAGTAATATTATATACAAATATGAAACATTAAAAACATTTTATGAAGGTTAGGATCAACATAAAGACATCCATATCAGCTCTATTTTTTAACAGGATGTAGGCTCACCAGGCTCATTACATGTTACTGGGAAGAGGTCCTACCCAATGTGATAAGACAAGACGAGTAATAAGGGATACAAACATCAGAAAGAAAAACAAATGGTAAGTATTTGCAGAAAATAAGGTCTTTCTCTAAGTGAGGATGGCAACAGGGTATAAGACACTCAACTGAAAAATGATAAAAGGATTTAGTAAGATGATTAGAATAAAGATAATTATACAGAAAGTGAGAGATTCCTTATATACCAGCAACTGCCAACTAGAAAAATTAAAATGAGAAAAGATCCCATTCAAAAACAAAGAAAGAAACTATAAACTAGGAATAAGCCGAATAAGAAAAAATTTAAGACATTTAAAGCAAAAATGAAGCTTCATGTATGACAGATAGGGGCGCTGTTAGAATCCTGGGGGGAAAGACAGACTGGTCAATTAATATGTCAGGAAAAAGTTGTCAATATGAAAAAAAGTATAAACATCTAAAAACCAACTCCTGGTGGAGTAAGGACTTAAAATTCAAGAATAAAAATTAAAAACTCCTAATAAAGAGACCTTGGGATAGGAAATAATTTTGTAAACAAGAAACAAGAAATATTGACTATAAAAGATTAATAGGTTTGTCTATACAAAATTATGAATTTTTGTCTATCCAATAACCTTAAGAAAAAGTAAAAAAACTAGCTACAAACTGAGACTATATTTATAATACATACAACTGTTGAAGGGTTACTATCAAGAACTTAAAAAGAACTCTGACATATCAATAGAGAGACCATAATGACTCAATAGAAAAATGAGCAAAAGAGAAAAATAATTTCTCAAAGCATTAACATATACCCCATAGAACTCTACCCAATATTCTGTAATAACCTACATGGGAAAAGAATCTGAAAACAAGTGGATACGTGTATAAGTATGACTAAATCACTTTGTTGTACAGCAGAAATTATCACAACATTGTAAACCAACTATAATTCAAACTTAAAAAAGAAAATCTTCATTTTTAAAGCACACACATACATAAAGCTTTAGAGCAAAAAAATTATCTTAACAATCAATCAATTCAAAGCCTAAATGCTACAAATAAGGAAACTCAGCTGGTTTGCTAATGGAAGAGCTCAATTTCAATCTTCTGGCTCTGAATCCAGTGTTCTTTCTAGGACAATGATACACTGCTTCCCTGAAAAGAAATAACTTAATAACTATTGACTGAGGGGTATGAAATATTAAAGTATGGGATATACTCAGCCATTCAGGTGGAGTGAGGGCAAAAGCAGGTTAACCAAAAGCAAAACACTATGAAGCCTGGATCATTCTGATTCCTGTCTTCAGCAATCCATGAGAGCCACAGCTGGTGGTTCAATTATCAATTAGGGCCATCTCAGGCTGCCTCCAACTTCATGCCTAGTGACTTTGATTAAGTGACCACAATGGGTAACTGCAAGACAAGATGGTCTCTGAAATAGCTTCTACTGTAGATCGGTCATTGTTAAGTGCGTGGTCCCTTTCTTATCCAAATGAGTGCTTTTCTATTTGTGGCTCATGAAGTACCTGCTGTTACAGACTCTGCATTACGTTTGCCCGGCATTTGTAAGAAAGTGCCCCATTCTCCTTTGGTGCACGAGAAGTCTTTACATACACCCACTGAGAGTGTTTTAACTATGTTTCTACAGAGACATTCCTTGCTTTAGACTTTTTTGTCCTTAATATTATTTTACATTTTCTGGAACAAGGAATGACCTTTGATGCATCAAGTTTTGTATCAATTATTTTGACAACTAAAAGCAAAATTCAGAATGAGGTGTCTAATCTCACATCACTTCTGTTTCTAGTTTATGTTGATCAGTGCTTGAAAAACACTTGTGGTTATAAAAATTAAAGAAATATTGAGAAGTTGGTGCATCCTCTGATGCACCTGTGGCTCTGCAGAGTTCCAAGGGATGCCATTCACATCATAGTGGATGTGGATGGTGGCCCCTCTGGAGTTGTACCCACGTACAACCTGCATGGCCATGCACGGAGGCATCATCTCCTTGGGGGCTCATTTTCCTATGATTATGGGCTGTAAGAGGCAACCTCACGTTTTGTACTCTTGAGCAACTACTCACTCCCTAGCCTCATACGGCAAACTCTTCCTCTGTGTCTCAGATGTACAGATACCATACCTAACAGAACTTCAAGTACTTGATCTGTGATGGCAGAGGAAAAACTTTCAAAATTATTAAATTAGAGATCTAAGTGGGAATATATGACTAGGTTCAAGTATCCATTCAGCAACCTGCGCTACTCACATGCAGACTCAACCTCATTCTCTTCAGCTGTAATGTGACCTTTCTTCACTTAGTTACTGCAATGAGGTAATGAAAGTAAAATCATCCATTAATTACAATCCTGTCATCTACAGGAAAGGGTAGGGGATTCAACAGATATTTAAAAACCCTGGAGTTCTCATCGTGGCTCAGTGGTTAACGAATCCGACTAGGAACAATGAGGTTGCAGGTTCGACCCCTGGCCTTGCTCAGTGGGTTAAGGATCTGGCGTTGCCTTGAGCTGTGGTTGGGTCACAGATGCGGCTCAGATCCCACGTTGCTGTGGCTGTGGCATAGGCCGGCAGTTACCAGCTCTGATTGGACCCCTAGCCTGGGAATCTCCATGTGCCACAGGTGTGGCCATAGAAAAGACAAAAAACAAACAAAAAACAAAACCCTGAAGGAATTCCTATGATAGTCCTGAGATTTAGGCCAATTGTTGACTAAAGGACCACAATTCATTCATGTTAACCTAAGGGACCCAAGCACAATAGGCTGTTCAACTCAGAGAAACCAACATCGACACTTGAGGAGACTGGGGGAAAATGTATAAATAAATCATAGTAAGAGAAATATAATAATAAACATGTGTGATCAACGTCATCTGTAATCAAAGGAGTACAAATGTAAACATCAAGGAGAAAATATTTCTCATCTATCAAATTAACAGCTAAAAAAGGTTGGAAAAGTTGAAATGAGATACTATCACATACCACTAGCAGGCATCATTTTTAATAAAATAGTATGACAGCAGGAAACTGGACCATTAAAAAATTGGTGCTCTTTGACTTATTATTCCATTTTTTAAGAATAACCCTAAAGAACCCAGAGAAGTACACAAAAAGACATGCAAGAAGATACATATGCTTAGGAGAAATCCCCCTACCCACCCCACAACTCCCTATACTTCCAATAAAATCATGGTACACCCATACAAAATATACATATATACTGGTAACCAGGCTATGCAATCAAATATTTTACCTGTTACATAACTAAAATTTGAAAATCTGACAATATCAAGTATTAGGCAGCATGTGGGTCTCTCAGGAGTTCATATACATTGCTGGTGGGAAAATAACTTGACATTATTTGCTAAAGTTGAACATTTATTCACCCTAAGACCCGTAAATCCCGTTCCTAGGAATACAACAAAGAGGAACCCCTGCAAATGAATGAAGGAACATATATATGAAAATGTTCATAGCAGCACTGACTGTAGATAGCAAAATTCTGTGGACTATCGATAACAAAACCAAATATCCTTCAAGGAGAGATGGAACCCAAAATTCTCAATTTTTTTGGTATTTTCAAAGTTCTGTGGACTATCGATAACAAAACCAAATATCCTTCAAGGAGAGATGGAACCCTGGTACCAACCCAACCAAAATTCTCAATTTTTTTGGTATTTTCAAAGAATGTAAAAATCATACAGGGGTCAAATAAATGAACTGTAGCACCAATATGGCAAGAAGTTATTCATATAATATTTAAGTGAAAAATAAGTCTCAAAAGAATATAGAAAACTTGCCCTTTAACTGTGTCTGAACGTTAATTCTCCACCAAATAATCTATACAGCCATTATAATTCCAGTTGAAATGTCAACAGAAATTTTTCCGGTTTTTAGCTTCTGGTGGGGGACAATTTGCTTTTACAGTTCGTTTGGCAAAGTAAATTTCTGAGTAAAAAGCCAAAAACATTTTGGAAGGAAGAAATAATTAGAAGGACCCTGTTTATATCATTAAGAGAAACACATTAAAATCTGTAATCATTAAAACAACAGAACAACAGATTTGTGGAAAAGAAAAAGAATCCAGGAAAAAAGACATATAGACATTTCACTGATAATAAAAGGTGCTTTTCAAATCATCATGGAAAAAAAGAGTGGGCTATTTAACAAAAGGTTCTGAGACAATTGGCTGTATAGCTGAAAAAAAAAAAATCTCATTTCAAAAAACCAAAAATAAATTCCAGGATGAAGACCTAATCTTAAATTGAGAAAGGCCTTTTTAGGCATGACACAAAAGCCAGAAATTACAATGGAAAAGAGAAGACAGGATGAAAAATTTAAAAAAAAATTAAAGCTTTAAATAGGAGGGAAAAAAAAGATACCTTGAATAAATCCATAAGGTTATTTAACAGTTATCTATCAAAATATGAAATGTAAACTGCCTTTTATTCTATTTCTAGGAAAAAAATCCTACAGAAATATCAGTATAAGCAATTCAACATATAGGTACAAAGATGTTCAACAAAAAACTGGTAACGGCAAAAACTAAAAACACTAAGCGTTCCTAAGAAGGAGAACAGATACATCTACAGTGAAATAATACACAGCCTTTAAGGATCTACAGGTATAAATATAATGCAATGAAAAGGTATCTTCAACACATTATTTTATTTGAAATATTAAAACAGTATATGATATAAGTATGGAGTTCGATGAATTATGAAATAACACCAAAGCAAGAATGAGAATATTGTAAGCAACTCATAAGTCCCCAAATACTCCATCTGATCCCAATTCTCCCTAACCAAAAGATACAACTCTGAGTTCCGTGCCAAACATTCTTTACTTCTATTTATAGTTTTAGTACCCAAATGTCTATCCCTCATTATACAGTTTTGTTTTCCCCTCTCCTAAACTTTATACAAGTGCTATAACAACACACATATTTTAAAATTTGTGTTTTTTTACTCAAGATTATGCTTTTAAGGTTCATTAATATTGTTGTGTCACTACGGTTTGTTCATTTTCATTGCTGTATTCTAATGCATTACTATCTTACATGTTCAAAACCCAATTTTGCTGATTTTTTTTCCAGGTTGTATCCATTTGGGGGTTCTTAATGGATGTTTGTTTGTTCTTATATATACATCTTCATGTATTTTTACTGGATTAGCATCATTTTTAGTTTTACTAGATAAAGCCAAACTGTTTTCTAAAGAAACTCCATGAATTTTTGTTTCCACTAGCAATGCAAGAGTTCCCACTGCTCTTATATCCTGGACAACTTTGGTTTCATCAGATTTTAAATTTCAGCCAACCTTGAGGTTGTGTGGTATTTCTCCTTGATTATTCATGAATAATCTGGCTGAGTACCTCTTCAAATGTGTATTATTTTCTTTTGTGAAGTGTCTATTCAAGTCTTTTTCCCATTTTTCTATTGAACTTTGTCTTACTAAGTTGTAAGAGTGCTTGATATATTCCAGTATATTCTCTTTGTTAGCTTGCTTTATTTTCTCTGAGCAGTGTGTTTTGATAAACAAAAGTTCTTAACATAGCAACATGTCTAACTTTTTTCTTCTTTATAGTTAGTGCTTTTTCTGATTGATTTAAAAATTATTTCTTTATCCTAAAGCCTCTAAAGATGTTATAATATGGGCAAGAAAATACAATGGAGAAAAGCGGTATTGGGAAAGCTGGACAGCTGCATGTAAATCAATTAAATAAGAACACTCCCTCACACCATACATAATAATAAACCCCAAATGGCTTAAAGACTTAAATATAAGACATGACACTATAAAACTCCTTGAAGAGAACATAGGCATAAAATTCTCTGACATCAATCGTTTTCTTAGGTCAGCCTCCCAAGGCAATAGAAGTAAAAGCAAAAATAAACAATGGGACCTGATCAAACTTATAAGCTTTTGTACAGCAAAGGAAATCATAAAGTGAGAATACAACCTATGGACTGGGAGAAAAATATTTGCAAATGATGCGACCAACAAGAGCTTAATTTCCAAAACATACAAACAGCTCATACAACTCAATAACAAGAAAATAAAAACCCAATCAAAAATGGGCAGAAGACCTAAAGAGACATTTTACCAAGGAAAAGACCTAGATGTCCAAAAGACTGATTTCATTTAGCATAATGCCCTCCAAGTCCATCTATGTTGCTGCAAGCGGCAAAATTTCATTCTTTCTTATGGCTGAGTAGTATTTCCTTGTACGGAATTAGATCTTTCTTAAATGTTTGCTAGAATGCTTAAGCAAAGTCCTCTGGGCTTAGATTTTATTTGAGGTAAAGATTTTAACTTCATATTCAATTTCTTTAACAGTTATATAAGTATTAGGATATTCTTCTTGTGTCAGTTTCAGCAAGCTGTATTTCCCGAAAAGTTTTAGTATTGCACCTACTTTTAAAATTTGTTTCCACAAAATTGTTCATATCTTGTATTTTTTTTTTTAACTATGTGCAGGATTGACAGCAATGTACCCTTTTACATTCCTGCTAATTATGTTTTTCTCGATCGGTCTTGCCAAAGGCAACGATGTTCTTTCAAATAACCAATTCTTAGCTTTGTTGATGTTCCCTACTGTGTTTAATTCATTCCTATTCTTATCCTTTTTTTCCTTCCTTCTATGTTTGTTACTATGGTACTATTTTTCTAACTTCAAGTTCTACTCTAGCTAAATCATACACATTTTGATATATAATATTTTCAGTATCATTTGGTTCTAACTTCCATTATGATTTCTTCATCGAGGAGTTCCCGTCGTGGCGCAGGGGTTAACGAATCCGACAAGGAACCATGAGGTTGTGGGTTCGATCCCTGGCCTTGCTCAGTGAGTTAAGGATCTGGCGTTGCTGTGAGCTGTGGTGTACGTTGCAGACACGGCTCGGATCCTGTGTTGCTGTGGCTCTGGCGTAGGCCAGTGGCTACAGCTCCAATTCGATCCCTAGCCTGGGAACTTCCATATGCCGTAGAAAGAGGCCCTAGAAAAGGCAAAAACACAAAAAAAAAAAGAAAAAAGAAAAAATGATTTCTTGGAGTTCCCGTCGTGGCGCAGTGGTTAACGAATCTTACTAGGAACCATGAGGTTGCAGGTTCGGTCCCTGCCCTTGCTCAGTGGGTCAACGATCCGGCGTTGCCGTGAGCTGTGGTGTAGGTTGCAGACGCGACTCCGATCCCGCACTGCTGTGGCTGTGGTGTAGGCCAGTGGCTATAGCTCCGATTAGACCCCTAGCCTGGGAACCTCCATATGCTGCGGGAGCGGCCCAAAGAAGTAGCAAAAAGACAAAAAAAAAAAAAAAGATTTCTTCATTGATCTATGGATTATTTAGAAGCGTCTCTCAGATGCTTTTAAGAAGTTTTTTTTTTTTTTTTTAAATACATTTATCTCATTTAATTGTTTTCAGCAGGAGAGTTATTCAGAGAACCCAGCCCACCATTACCAGAAACAAAGAGCCTATGGTATATTCTTAAGTGAAAAATGTTAAGCTGAACTACAACATGTATTGTTTGATTTTGCTGAAAACACAGAAAAGCTGTCTATGCTCATGTATTATTTACATATACACACGCATACACAGAGTCTGGAAGAATAAATACGATTTTTTCTTTTTCTTTCTTTTTTTTTTCTTTTTTGCTTTTTAGGGTCACGCCTGCGCCATATGGATGTTCTCAGGCTATGGATTGAATCAGAGCTGCCCCTGCTGGCTTACACCACGGACACAGCAATGCCAGATCTGAGCCTCATCTGTGACCCACACCACAGCTCACAGCAACGCCAGATCCTTAACCCACTGAGCAATGCCAGGGATTAAACATGCATCCTCATGGACACTAGCTGGATTCTCAACCTGCTGAGCAATGGGAATTCCCTAATTGTTAATTTCCGTTTTATGAGCAGAAAAATAGTAGAATTCCTAGAGTATGGGGAGAGGAAGACATTTTATCCCTGGACCTGATTTGAAATTATTGGAGGCACCAGCTATTACTGCCATCTTTAAAATTAAGAGCTTATTTAAACTAGACCCACATAGTAACTTCAATTATCATAATAGATTAGAAAATTATATATAATCAGGGGAGCAGGGAACTTGAAACTTTATTCAATTAATTTTGGCCTTCAAATAAGATGTGACTTCAGGAAAAGTAAGATTTTACTTTTGATATCTCAGAAAGAAGCAGTTCCTAAGACTCAGTTTTAGAGCCAGAATATACTTCTCAAATTCTACACATTACCACATTCTCTTTTTTCCCTTCTTAATGAATAAGGAAAATATTGGTGACTACGTTTTCGCATATGTTTTGTATTTTTGCTCCTCACACTGAATAATGCCAGAGTTTACTTCAGATCTGATTTTCTAGCCTTTCCATCACTGAAAACATGCCCCCAATTTTTTAGCTATGGTACAAGGGAGAGAGCAGAGTACTCTAAAAGGAACTACAAAGTAAAACAGAAAATTACTTAACACCTCTTAAGGGTTATGTCTTAAAACATCATCAAATAAATCCAAATAAATAAAAATGAAGAGAAGTTCAAGGAATAAGGATGGCACAGACTGTCAAGAACTATGAGGCATTAAATGATACACATCTGAAAGGGTCCGTAATTGGAAGGCAGGACTGAAAGTGGAGAGGACGCTGTCCAAACGGTGGGGACATACAACATCTTCACAGGCATGGGGACCTCCTTCGTCAGCTAAGCCTTCAAGAGCAACATAATTTCAGACTGGATAGGTCTATCACTTTCTAACTGTAATTTAAAAAAATTAAGTAAAGAGATTTTTCTTTCTCTTTCCCCTTCAAACCTAAGTTACAGGACAATAGAAACCTTTTTAAGGCTCTTCAGGTTTCGTCCAGTTGTTGCTTATGTTACATTTTTCCCTGACAGTCTAAAAGAGATGTTTTTAAGTTTTAATATCCAATCATAACATACAAAGAACTTCTGCACGCCTATAAGAAAAAAGACAAGACTTCAATGTCCATTTTACCAAAGAGCCAATTCAATATGTGAGGGGGTGCTCAGTTTCATTATTCATCAGGGAAATGCAAATTTAAGCCAAAATGGAATTACATACCCATCAGAATGTCTAAAACGAGAAAAACAGAAAATACAAAATGTTGACAAGGATCTGGAACAAAATGACTTTTCACAGGTTGCTGATGAGACTGTGAAACTCTCATCAGAGTTGTACAACTACTTTGAAGAACTGCACGACAGTAACTACCACAGCTGAACAATGTTCTGTGACCCGGCAATTCCACTCCTATATATGCACCTTACAGATGGGCACACAGAGGTTCCCCACAAGACCTGCGCAAAAGTGTTCATAACAGCTAAAAATTAGAAACCACCCAAGTACTCATTAGCAGTAGAATGGATAACTTGTGGTTTGCTTATATAATGGAATTCTGTACAGCACCAGAAAAGAACAAAGTACTGCTTCCTGCAATGGAATGGATGTATCTCACAAATCTGTATCTGTGACCATGAAAAGTTAGTCTCAAAAGAATGTACCCACTGTTTGATTCCACTTATACACTGTTAAAATTCCTCCGAAGTGACAGGAGTCAGGATAGTGATTACCCTTCTGAGATAATGCCTGGAAAGAGTGCATAAAGGAGGCTCCTGGTTGCTGGTAATGTTCTGTTTTGTTTAATCTAAATGCTGGTTACAGGAACAATTTTTTTAAATTACCATGTGAAAAACTTTTATTGACCTGTACACTCATTATTTATACACTTTTCTGAATGTATGCTATCCTTTAGCAAGAACTTTGAGAAAAGATATGTAATTTTGCTAAAACAAATAAACAAGCAAACAAACCAAAAAACCCCACAAAACGGAAACAAAAAACTGCAAGCAAACTTCCAGAATGACGTTGTGATATTCTCTGAAGGTCCATTTTGTTTGGGGTATGTTGTTTTGTTTTGTTTTTTGTTTTTGGTCTTTTTGCCTTTTCTAGGGCCGTACCTGTGGCAGATGGAGGTTCCCAGGCTGGGGGTCGAATCGGAGCTGTAGCTGTTGGCCTGCGCCAGAGCCACAGCAATGCAGGATCCGAGCCACATCTGCAACCTACACCACAGCTCACAGCAAAGCTGGATCCTTAACCCACTGAAGGAGGCCAGGGATGGAACTCGCAACCTCATGGTTCCAAATCGGATTCGTTACCCACTGAGCCATGATGGGAACTCCAAGTATGTTTATTCTTAACCTGAAAGTTTTCTAGTGTATGTGTATAGTCAAGGACTTTATATTTGAGGTCATTTAAAGCGTTAGATGAGGAAAGCCACCTATAGACCAGGTTTGCAAGTGCATCTTCAAAGCAAAATCGCAAGATGTGAGTAACAGAACTACCAAGCTTTTCATAAGCTTTCAAAGTGCCATTCGTAAGTATTCAGAGACATATAAAACACTGATTTTCACGTCAAATATTTTGCAGTAGTAATAATTTATACATATTATAAATATATATTTATTATTATATAACATATATTACTGTGATGTATATAAAGATATACATGTACTCATACCAAAGACATGTGTATTTACACATAGTTATGAATTAGTTCAGGATAAAAATTTAATAAGAGTTTTCTGTACTTTTGGCTTTAATATCACTTTGCTTTAAATTTCTATGCTTTTAAAGGTTATGTGATTACGTGTTATATTGAAAGAAAAATGAAACATTTAAAACAGCCCTTTCATCACTTAAAAATGTGGAAATATCCCGTACAACAAATAGAAGATAGTTAATAAATGTTAATTTTCTTTTTCTTTGCAAAAAAACAAACTTGACATATTCTTGAACACACGTTTCTTCTCTTCTCAGATAAACTACTCTCTCCATTTTATCCTTCCCATTCTGAAGCATGAAAATGCCTGTGTTCAGCTCTATTTCTGGACTCGTTTATAGCAATCTTCTCCACTAGATCCTTCACATCTCGCTATTTTACTCACGCTCACTGTGTTCACGTTAGCATGCTACATACTCACGGACCTAAAACAGCACCCCTTTGTTATTTCAGTTTCTACGGAACAGGAGTACAGGTAGGGTGTAGAGTAGCGCGAGGTCAAAACCAAAGTACTAGCGGCTGCTGCCTCATCTGGATCTCGGGGTCCTCTTGTTGTAGGACTGAAATCCCTGTTTTCTTACTGGCTCTGGGCAGGGAGTCAGTCTCAGCTCCTAGAGGCCACCTTTGGGTCCCATTTTTGTGTCACTCACAAAACACAGCGGCTTCCTTGTTCAAAACCAGTGAGAGAGTCTATTCTGCTATGATGAAGTCTAATATAGAAAGCAACATAATCATACAGAGTAACTAACTACCATCATCTTTGCCATACGAGACAACCTAATCAAGGGAGTGGCTATCCCATCACAGTAACACATCCCGGCCCTACCTACACTGAAGGGTAGCGGATTTACAGAGACATGGGTATCGTACATACCCACATCATAAACACCAAGCCTTTGTACATGATTTTTTTTTTTTTCTTTTGTGGCTGCACCGATGGCATATGTAAGTTCTTGGGCCAGGGATCAGAACTAAACCGCAGTTGTGACCTACGCCACAGCTGTGGCAATGCTGGGTCCTTAACCCACAGCATTGGGAAGGGGATTGAACCTGCGGTGCCTCAGAGACAGTACCAGATTTTTAACCCGCTGCACCAGAGCAGGAACTCCATGTACATGGTTCTAAATTGTGCTATTTTTTTTCCTTTTCAAATTAAATGTGGACTATTTCATTGAAGACAATGATACTCTAATTCTGGCAGGTAAACAATCTCACCTTTATGTCAACTAAATTATTATTAGTTTTATGAGGACTATCTGTGATATCAGAATTTTCATTTTCAATCTGCCATTTTTTAATAAAATAGAAAACACAATAAAATGTTTAATTGTGCAAACACTGCTGAACAGCTTCTGATGCCACATTAACTGCTGATGAACATGTGACCCTACCTCATATTTATCATTAACTGATGAACGTATAACCCAAAGCTATAGATGAAATACAAGTTGGGAGGACTTGCTCTATCAGTTATCAAGACTTCGTCTTCATCTTCTTCTTCATTATTTTTTTTTTTTTTGCTTTTTAGGGTCCCACCTGCAGTATATGGAAGTTCCCAGGCAAGGAGTCAAATCAGAGCTGCAGCTGCTGGCCTCTGCCACAGCCAGAGCAATGTGGAATTGGATCCACGTCTGCAACCTACACTGCCACTCATGGCAAGGATCACTTACCCGAGCAGGGCCAGGGATCTAACCCACAGCCTCACAGTTAACTAGTTGGGCTCGTTACCGCTAAGCCACAGTGGAACTCCCATCAAGATTTCTTATAAAGCTATCGTAATTGAGACAAAGTGGTATTAGTTTTGGAAATAGATCAGTGGAACAGAGAGTCCTGAAACAGATCTATGCATATTATTTATGATAAAAATTAGTGAATTAAAAAGTCAACCATTTTGCAGTTCTGCAAAGTTTCTGAGAAAAACTAGTAAATAATTGGCTGGATTTTCTTTTTAAAAAGGACCAGACGAAAGCCTGGCTTCTGGGAAAAAACAAATAAACAAGCAACCCACCCCCCCACCCACTCCATGGGGTAGGGGGAATCTGTGAAATGAAACAGTGTTATCAAGGACTGATTTAAACAGTTCTACTGAGGCTCAGAGGACAAACAGATATACTACCACTAGATTTCTGCCTTTTATATTACAGTAAATTCCCTTTGAAGAGTAAATTTTGGTTTCGTTAATATAAATGTTTCTAAAGAAGACTGGTTTTCATTCTTCGTAATGACCGGAATAACTTGCAGGATTTCTTCCTTACACCATATCTTTGGCTTTGTTAATAAAAATGGTCATCACTGGCTCCGATTGAAAAAGAAAAAAAAAAAAAAAAGCCACTTCTTTGGAAAATTTAAATTTAAAAGTTGATCATCATTCAAGTATTTACTGAGTGTTGTATTTATACAGGAAGGAAATGAATAAAACTAAAATTACCAAAAATATATTTCATAATTTTAGCAACTGTCACTGTGCAAATATTTATAAGGAAAATAATGGTACCTGTAAAACAGAGTGACATTTATTGCTTAAGGAAACTACCATGATGTTTCACTGAGCTTCAAGTGGAGGCAAAAATGCTTTAAGAAAAATCTCAAGATGTATGTAAGCTAACTATATCGAAGATAAAGATCTTAATTCATTAAAAAATCTCCTTGGAGTTCCCTTCGTAGCTCAGCAGTTAATGAACCCGAGTAGGATCCATGAGGATGCGGGTTCGATCCCTGGCCTTGTTCAATGCGCTAAGGATCTGGTGTTGCCATGAGCTGTGGTATGGGTCGAAGACACGGCTCGGATCCTGCATTGCTGTGGCTGTGGTGTAGGCCAGTGGCTACAGCTCCAATTTAACCCCTAGCCTGGGAACCTCCATATGCCTCCAGTGCAGTCCTAAAAAGCAAAAACAAACAAACAAAAAACTCCTTATATTTCAGCTGTACTAGAGACTCACAAAAATCAGACCAAATACTGTGATACAATTCTTCTCCCATACACAGAAACTAATTAAATAATTACTTTTCTTAGAGTGGGCAGTTTCCCATACTTTAAGAAAATGCTAATAAGAAATTTAACTGAACTAAGCAAACTCTTAGAAAAGAGTTCTTGGTATAAAGAAGTTGATGACCCTTTCCCGTTAACAGACATATCACATCTTGTCCTGTCCCTTGACAGAGCAAAGCAAATACTATGTATTCATACAGGCTATATTTTTTGTGGCTCTTCTTGCACTCTCTTTGACATATCATTCCTTTTTTATACAAAATGAAATAAATTATTTCATTTATTTACCTGACACTTTATAGTCGAAGAAAAATGATCATTGAAGTAGGGACTCAAACATCTTACCTTCTCCTATCTGACTCAAGAGACTAGAAATCAATTCAACTATACACAACCCATGTGAAGCACAACTGGGCAGGAAAATTACAAACTGGAGCATTAAAAAGTGAAAGAATCTCCAGTTTTTCTAGCCTTCATATTAACTGAAGGTAATAACTATGAATAGTTAACTATCCAACAGTGTTGCTAAGTTTTTCAAAGGTGCTCTACAGTCTGTGGAATTCAATGCAATACATCAGAGTAAGCAACTTGTCCAACAGGTTGGCTACCCTAGGTGACAGCTGATCCTGAATGACACCTGCTTGATCCCAGCAGCTAAACTTGCTTGTTTACTTTTGAAAGTCTGACAAAAAAAAAAAAAAAAAAAGAACACGCCGAACCTGGTCATTTTTCTTCTTCAAAGAAGAGAACTGAACTAACCTAAACTAACTTTTCAAGTTGCTGTTTCAGCAAGTCACTTATTTATAAAATACTGTAAAGCTGAGAATGACAGAAATGTGGAGTTTTGTGGAGTCTAATTACTGATGAGAACCCCTCGATGGCTCCCTCTCCACATGTTTAAGTTCAGAGAGCGCTTCATTCAGCAGAAAAGAAAGGTCTGGGAAGGGGCAAGGAAGGTACCAGAGAAGATAAAGACTTTCATCTGAATTTTAACGATGATTCAGTAAATCTCTCCTGCTTGTCAAGTATGCACAAAGAAAGTATTCTCAGTGGCAATGCTTACGGCTTCCAAACACAAGCTGACATCATACCCATAATTACACGTGGGACTTTGATAGACTGAATCCTCAGCAGTGCACGCGCATGCACGCGCACGCTCGTGCGCGCGCACACACACACACACACATGAAGGAAAAAACAAAGGAAATACAAGACAGCTGTTAAGGGGATTCATATTGCTGAATCATGACTCATTTTCTTGACTCACTGTTCACTAGGAAATAAAAGGACATAATTTTTTCTCTCTCCACACTAAAGAGTTAGGTATTTTAGAAAGTTTATGCAATGCAAATGTAAGAATCTGGTGAACCTTATTTCACCACAATCACCTGCTTCTTCACTAAAACTGATATTCAGGGAACTGAAAACAAGAACAACTGCTAACAACCACTAGAGAGTGTGAAAGAACAGAAAAAAACATAACCAGTTGGTACTTCTCCTCTTTAGAGGCTGCTACAGGTCAAGATTGAAGCAGAAGGGGAAACACAACTGCACTGTCTACATAAAAGGACTCCCAGAGTTTTGAGTGGATAATCAGGTAACTTCACCTGACAACTCAGAGCATTTTACATGTCCAGCCTCAAGCCCCTGCCTCTTGGACTCTTTCATCTTCACTTTTGTTTGAAGAGTTTTCATTCTTACAGTTTTAAGGAGCATACAAAACAGAATTATACTTGAGAAGTAGAGAGGAGTTCCCGATATGACGCAGCAGAAAGAAACCCGACTAGGAACCATGAGGTTGCAGGTTTGATCCCTGGCCTTGCTCAGTGGGTTAAGGATCCAGCGTTGCCATGAGCTGCGGTGTAGGTCGCAGACATGGCTTGGATCCTGCACTGCTGTGGCCGTGGTGTAGCCTGGCAGCTATAGCTCCAATTAGACCCCTAGCCTGGGAACCTCCATATTCCCTGGGTGCAGCCCTAAAAAGCAGGGGGAAAAAAAAAAGTAGAGAGAAACTGCAATAGGAAAGGAGAAATAACTCCTCTGAATGGGACAAAAGTTTTTATCAACTATAGCCAGATTTTTAATCAGAAAAAAATGTCGTAGTGGCAGTTCCCATTGTGGCTCAGCAGTAACAAACTCAACTAGTATCCATGAGGATGCGGGTTCAATCCCTGGCCTCACTCAGTGGGTCGGGGATCCAGCGTTGCCGTGAGTTGTGGTGGAGGTCGAAGACGAGGCTCAGATCCTGCGTTGCTGTGGCTGTGGTATAAGCTGTAGCTTTCAGCTCTGATTTGACCCCTAGCCTAGGAACTTGCCTATGACACAGGTGCGCCCCCTCCCCCCAAAAAAAAGGAAAAAAAGAAAGAAAGAAATGTCACAGCTATATTGCACACCTCTTTACTTTCTTTGAAAATTTAATATATGAACTATATGAATATATACTTCATGAAAAAAATTAGAGAACCTATTTTTAAAGAAAAAATCACGAGTGGTATAAATGGGCCTGCCTTCAAAAAAACAACGGTCAGAGAAAATCATTTCACATAATACATAAGAGAGTTTCTTTCCTCATGCCATTCATTTCTCTCTACCCACTCCCTTCCCATTTACAATTTGTCATTGGTCACAAAATGGGCACCTTATTAGCACAGTGTATTTCCCTAACACAGAAAGTATAAGCTTGCATAATCTGACATTTGTATCCAGGAGAGAAAAAGGAGTATGTGTTTCCTTCTAATATTTTCCTCTTTCCAATGCCTGGTAGTGAATTTTATAATGATGAGGTTGATTAATAGTTTCTTTCAAGTTAGATCAGTAGAATACCAGCAACTGATTAATGACCTGATTGTTTCTTATATGGGGAAATACAGTAAGGCCAAAAGTCCATCTTGATCTATCTGTCCATCCATCCATCCATCCACCCATCTAACTATCATATATACACACGTAACACACACACGTATCATGGCAGTCCTTTCACATACTCCACGCAGGATAAAAGACGAGAAAAATCTAAGCCTGTGTAACGCAACGTGAACACTGTTCAGCTGGACAGAACATTAGGTTCTCATACTCACAGCCATCAGTCCTCTAATAAACAGTGTGTTTTAATAATGGATTCAGCAGTAAGACAAACAGTCTCTTGTTTCCTACTGGGTGGAGAACGTGCTTTGTAATTTGGCTTCCGATAGCCGAGAGCAGAAATGAAACTATTCCTTACAACTTACTGCTCATCCCTCGCAGACTTGTAAATCACAACTGCATCTGCACAGATGCAGTTGAAAACTGGAATGAGCAGGTCAAGCTTCAACACAAAAACACTACAACCCTTCACTGTGCTTATGGCCAAATCAAGCTAAGTTGTTCCCAGGAATTGTAAAGAGCCATGACAGACCCTTTTGACAGTGGCTATCTTTACTCTTTAGCTCACTAGAATAGTGTGGCCTCTCAAAACCTCACAATGGTCTCCAGAAAAATGGAAAGGGCAGCAACCTTTTTAGGGACTAAATGAAAATGTATGAAGACAGATGTTTGCTGTCTGTTGTGACTCTCAAGATCCTCCACTTAAGTTACCGTCTAACACATAATTCATGAGGTGAAGTAACAGAGGGCCCTTATAAACGGACAGAAACAGAGCTGGACCTTGGATAAGGAAGCAAGTGGTCCCAACAGTTGGATAACTTTAAAATGTTATGTTACATTAAAAAAATATAAACACAGAGAAGGCAGTGAATATGGGATATTTTGTTTGTAGGAAACAGATACAAGTTAACCCTAAAAGCTTTACTAAACTATGCAGAAAATTGCTAAGTCCTAAAATCTTTAAAAGAAATTAAAATCAATTTGAGGGTTTTAATTTTCTATATAGATACTCAGAATGTCACAGCTATGTAATTGTTTATATAAAAACAGCATACAAACCACAGTCATCTTCCATAAATAAAAGCTGTTGTTTTATTCTAATAAATATTTTGTCACATATTTTTGGTTTTGAACAAGAGATATCAACATTGATGACAGCCATCCTCCAATAACCCCTCCCCCTAACATTGCAATCTAGGTTTCTGATGCATTTGGTCTTAAGGCAATAATTCATGGTACATGACACCAGCATAGACAGTATGGATAAAGTATAGAGCCTCAATGTAGTACCACAAAAAAACTAGTAGAGTGAAAATCAAGAGACCAGGATTTTCAATTCTGTTCTAACTCTGTGATCTTGAGCAAGCATGAAATTCCTTAGACCTCAATGTTCTCACTGAAAATGGAGAGTGTGGACTGCAGTAGGTAATCTCTAAAGTCTCTTTCAGATTTAACTTCCAATGAACTGATCAGTTAAGGTTTCTAATTTGTCATGTATTGGCAGAGGATATTAAAACCTGCCCTGGACAAAAAAACAAAAACAAAAACAAAAAAACCCCAAAAAACAAACAAGCAACGTTCTCATTTGAGCTATCACTGTTGTCTACAGATCCAACCTGTTGAACTTTCTGAATGATGCAGATTGAGTACGTGCTGCTGAGATTCCAGCAAGGCTGTTATGATATTATTGATGGACAATAAATTTTGTCTCCCTCAAAGAGAAATGGGCTGTATTCATTCCCAGGTACCTAAATATTTCATAAAGAATCTGGGGAAGATCCAGAATAAGAATCCACTTCAAATCATTAAAAGAATAGGTAAATGTTGCAGTGTTAGTATTTTGCTATGATCATTTCACTTTCAATTTATCTGAATTTCTCAGAAAGCTATTCTTGAGCTGGATTTTGTACTGGATATTGACAGCCTCCACACAACACTCCTGTGAACTCACAGTAATGAAAACCACCATATGTTTTCAAAAGCCAATAATCACAAAAATCAACAGTCCTTGTATTTGTGAAATTAAAAAAAAAAAAAAACAACCCACCCATTCCCTTTAAATATATACAAACTTTTAGTTTCTATTTCAGATAGACTGTAGGATCTCTTACCTGGGGTCTGCATTCTGTGAAGTTTCTGGCTGTTGCTAACATGATCTTTCCGGCATGCCAGTCAGAAACACTTTCTATACCGTACTAGCCCGTGCTCGCTCTTTTGCTTTCTCTCTTTTTTTTCCTCTCACTCTGTGCCTCAGACGGTTTGGAATGCAGAAAAGCCAGAGCCAACGCCAGTCAAACTAAATCCTTTTTTTCCCTCCGCTCCTTTGCTAGAGAGCCCGGAACAATAGCCAGTCATCCTTCCTACTCACAGCGCCTCTCTTCCACAGCACAGGGGGCAGGCAACCTCGTTCAGGAGAGGCCATGGGATTTACCAAGCAAGCTAAGTCAACTCTTCTGTCCCAAGGGTGGCTACGTACACCTGTGTGTTTTAAGAAGTGATTCACTTTTTAAAGCAATCTATTTCAAAATCTGTCCTATTTTAGGGATAGGAAAATAAAACACATTTTAGAGATTCTTATTTTGAAATGTTATTCTGAATTTAAAATATAAACTTTTCAAAGTACAAAAAACAGGAAATGTCTTCCAGCTGATACATACATACATATATATATATATATATATATATATATATATATATAAAGTCTGCTAACACATGTGTGACTATTTTAAACTCAGTGCATCGCCTTATCACAACATTTTAAATTTAGAAACATTTTAGATTTCGAAGATTTTTATTTCTCTAAAACCTTTCTTTCAGGTCCTTTAAAAATTAAGAATAATCAAAAATTAATCTTACAAACAGAATGACTCATAACCAAGTGGTCGACTAGCTATGATGACACTATAGATAATACCATTAGTCTCAGTCATTATTTTTTTGGTTTGTTTAAATTCTGTTACATTTCTAGGGTCTGTTTTTCCTACACTCCAAAAAAGGAAGGCAGGTCAATGATGTAATCTTCATTATTGGTAATGATGACCTAACACATTATGCAGCTGCTCGGCTGCTGAGGTTAGCATGTCAGGATTGATCAATTAAAAAATTCACTGTTTGGGAATTCCCATCGTGGCGCAGTGGTTAATGAATCCGACTAGGAACCATGAGGTTGCGGGTTCGATCCCTGGCCTCGCTCAGTGGGTTAAGGATCTGGCGTTGCCGTGAGCTGTGGTGTAGGTTGCAGACACGGCTTGGATCCTGCATTGCTGTGGCTCTGGCGTAGGCTGGTGGCTACAGCTCTGGTTAGATCCCTAGCCTGGGAACCTCCATATGCCCTGGGTGCAGCTCTAGAAAAGACAAAAGAAAAAAAAAAATTCACTGTTTGAATCACTAAGCCGAGATTCCACCTGCCATCTCAGACAGTACAACAGGACAGACAGGAGAGGAACATGGTACCAATCTGTTACCTACCGTTTAACAAACTGCTGATAGAAACACATATACTTTTTACATAAGTGTATGTAACAGCTCTCTCACACACTCTCTAGATAGACATGTACACGCAGGTATTTGTCTATATATACACATATATACGTATTGTGTATATGTGTGAATATATGTGTCTCTGGCACCCTTGTTTGCCTCACACTTTTCTTTCTAAGTCTCAATGGTTCACATTTACAGTCTCCTTTAATTCTGCCATAATTTGGTTTTGGTTATCTGGGTCCATCCTCTTTCAAGGATCATAATACCCTAATATTGCATTTTCTTCTGCCTTTACTTTGGGTTTCCTATTTCTACTTCAGAAGAACTACTCCTACAAACCCTATTATCGCTACTCAAATAAGAGTCATGAGGGAGGAGGAAAGGCATAAACAACAAGCTATTCAGAAAAGAACAAACTAAGGGTCTGACTATGAAGACTTCCAGACCACAGAGTCCTATCCTGTCCTAAATGAAACAAAACCCCAACATCTCCTACCCTCTTCTCACCCAGGTAAGCTTTAAGCTTTATCATTATTAGTGTCATTTACAATCAACCTTAACATAGTGTAAAGTACAATGACATTATTTTTATTATTCTTCAGGATAATTCTAAGACATAGGTCATGATTTCCATCATTCTATCCAAGAGTTGGAGTCTAAGTTAGAAACTAAGCAGTGAATCTAAATTATAAGGTAGAAAGATTCTAGCTCAATAGTAGGAAGTCAGAGCCACTGCAAGTGGCTTTCCGAAGGGGCTGCATGTGAAAGAGATGGCTCCCTAACTCTTCCAACACAGGCTGGCAGGCAGTCCGTCTGACAACTAACTGTACTACAGAAGTTCTGTGCTACTGAACCACGCTGGTATTCTGATAATAAGACAGAATAATAGCAATCTTTCCTGAAACGACAAAGTTCACGTATACATTTTCTTAAGTGTGAGTTTTTCTTCTTCAATATATTTTAAAATGTTAGAATTTATTACTGCTACTTAAAGATGCCTGAAATGGTTCCAAATTCAGGTCGATAATGACATTTTTCAGATATTTGAAGGTGAATGATAGAAATAATTTGTGTTCCGCAAAAAGCATTTTTACTAGCTGGGGCTCTGATACTTGAATAAATCTGAGAGCCACTGTTGAAACAATTTTTCATAAATCCAAATATTATTCCATTAGTGAACACTCTTCAAAGGGTCTCATACATCGTATTTGCTTCTTTTTTTTTACTCTCCACTCGTCTTTTTATTCTTTATAGCCTTTGTCATCACCTAACATTATACTATGTACATCAGTTCAATGTCTCTTTTCCTTACCAGAACATGAGGTAGATGAGGGAGGGGCTCTGTCTTGTTTTGACTTATTGCTAGAGCCCAGAACAGTGCCTGAACTTAATAGGTACTTAGTAATTTGTGGCTGGATGGATGGGTGCATGGATGGATGGGTGGATGAAATATTATATAGTGTATAATATATATTATATTATGTGTAATAAAATTTAATATAGAAATATATGTAATGTTATATTAAAATATATTTATATATATATAAATGTATTTTTATAAATTATAATTTATGTATATATTATATAGGCATTTATATATATTATCTACCATATATAAATGTATAGAGTATATGTCTATATAATACACAACTATAAGTCTATATAATTTTATGACTTATGTAAATGCATATCATAAATATATGTGTATATATACAATATATGCATTTGTACATATATAGATATATTTAAAATATAAATATATGTAAAATGCAATATTTATATGTATAAATATTACATATAAATATTGAGGGAGTTCCTGTTGTGGCTCAGCAGTAACAAACCTGACTAAGATCCTTGAGGATGAGGGTTTGATCCCTGGCCTTGCTCAGTTGGTTAAGGATCCAGCATTGCTGTAAGCTGTAGCATAGTTTGTAGATGCGGTTCATATCTGGTGTGGTTGTGGCTGTGGCTATAGCTGGCAGCTGCAGCTCTGATTCCACCCCTAGCCTGGAAACTTCCACATGCTGCAGGCGTAGCCCTTAAAAAAAAAAATGTGTATATATACACACACACACATAATATATAAATATGTTTATGTAATTTATATAAAGATATAATTTTTATGTTTATTAATATATATTTAAATTTTAAAAAGAATATATTTCATTTACCAAACTTTTTGTAAGTACTTAGACTGAGGAGTGGTTTAGAATAACCTGATGACAAGGACCACAGCATATCCACTTTCTGATGCCAGAGCCTAGCACTGTGTATGTCACGTGGCGAAACGAGACTATAAAGGAATTCATCTCAGGTTTGTGCAATTTCAAGTAACTAATTGAAGCCAATTGAATTATATAGGAATGGAAAATAGTTATTTCATCATTTACCCAACTAGGACCTACTTATTATAGTTGAAATCCTGATCCCTAGAAGTTGCTTCTTGGAGTTATTACTGTCTATGAACCCACAGCCATGTGTTGTGCTGCCATGGCCAGGGAACCATAGCTTCTGAGGTACAGACTGAAGAGACTGATAAAATCTTAATCTACAACACTAGGGAGGAATTCTCTAAGAAGCTGGAAGAGAATGAGTAAATGGCTCACACTTCAGCCAAGAGCTCAAGTTGCAAGTAACTGAAATTCATGTCCACACAGAAAATCTGGCATTGGATAGAAGAGCTGTACAGAGTTTGAAGGAGTTTTGAAGTGATATATATAACTAGAACATTCAGTTCAGCACCCAGCATATTCATTTGGATTATATGAGGGCACGTGAGCCATTATATTTCTGCAAAGAATCACTATGTTGTCAACATGTGGTTTAACATTTTTTTCCTCTGTAGAGTTGGACAGGGTTGTTTTGACTCATCTACCTTACATAGTCATGATCCAGCACGGTATTTAATAATTGGTTTTATTAGGTTAACGGCATGAAAATGCCATTTTTTTTAAGTTAAAAATAGTCAATTATCAGCAATGATCAAAGGAATGAGAAAGATTCAAACACTGAAGAAGTTTTGGAGTAGACAATTTTAAAGGTCTCTTCTAGTTCTTGAATTCCATATTATAATTCAAACATAAATAAGAAACTGGATGAAATTCAAAGTTTAGTCACCACCTTGTCAAACTATGGTCCTGCTATAATTAACACAGCACTCTGTTCTTGTCCTTCTTGGATTTTATATATTGTAAGCCACATAATAAGTGCTTAATAAATATTTGCTGAATAAACAAATGGCTTGAAAATGATATCTATGTGAGTTTCCAAATTCGGTATCAACCTTTTTTTTTTTTAAGGCTAGGATATTTTTCTAATTATGAAGCAATCAAATAGTATATTTTGTGAACTTTGAAGAATATAGATAGTATACTTTCTCCTACCCCTTACAAAAGTAATTATAGAATTCTGACTTTGGTACAGGTATAGAGAAGTCATTAAGAAACCCTAAAACTATAGATGAATGATTTTCTGAAAATCAAAGGGCACAAAAAATAAGCTAGCTGCATATAACTGAAAGGTACTGGCACACCCATTTTATTCCTTATCAAATTAACAAAAGAGGAAACAAAAAAACCTACTGATACATGCCGTCCTCTCTTCCAAGCAGATCTGCCTATCAACAGCAGTCAATAGGTGTACACCAGACTGCATATACACTCCCTCTTTTGGACAGCAGATGATCAGAAACACAGCTTCTTCTAACTATAAACAGTTTCTTTTAATGTCTCCCCATAAACCAGACTGACATTCTGATGTTGCAGTCTTCCCACTGCATTCCTCTTAGAAGTCATACTAGAAAAGGAAATCATTGTTTGTAACTGGAATGACAAACACCAAAGTCACCCACTTATTCAGAAATGCCACTGAAATTCTAATTTTTATTCCTTTTTATATGATGGGACCACAAGACACATTTTTCTTCTGATAAAAAGGCATTCTGAAGACCAGAAGACTTGTGAGTCATATATTTAGTTAGCAAAGTACTCAAAAATGTTTAGAAAAGACACATGCCAAACAAGTGACAATTTTGATGGCACACAATGTTGTCACAACTTCTGGCTAGGTATTAGGCATTTGCCTTGCTTTTCCAGCTAAGCTGATTTAGTAGACTGCATTTGCTTTCCTGAAACGGCAATTGGCCGGAAGGAAGCATCATAAAGAGCAGGAAAAAATCACCCTTCAGTCACCCTTCTCCATCTCAGACTCTCATATCAATTGGACCACACTTCAAGGAAAAATAATCAAAATCTATGTGGTAAAATTTAGGAAAATCTTTTTTTCTAGTTTTATTTCAGTGTATGAGTAATAATATACTACCAAAGCAAAAGCATCACTTCTACTTCCATGAAAAAAAAGTCATTACTAAACAGCAAAAAGCAACTAAAAACATTCTGGGATACGGTTGGATATTAATGGATATTTTAATGTGCTCAGAGAGCCAAGGACACGCCTGTGACATTGGCTCTCCTCATTTAAAAGGCAAGCTTCAACTGTACTTTAAGAAAGCCTTCAAAAACTCATTTTCTTCAGTGGCTTTGAAAAATATATATAACCATCTGTTAGGCTTGTTGATTTCCTGATAAGCTAATCTACAGTCACAACTAAAGTACTATTAGTCCCCCTTTCCCATATAATGCAGATAACACTTCAGTTTCAGTAAAAATATGTAGGCATTGGATTTTGCCTTAGGTTTAAAGATTATTTGCACATATGGCCTACCGTTTCCATAAATCTACTTAGAAAAAGCAAAGATGTTATATACAGTATAGTCGTCTTTGGCATACCACTGATACAACAACATACACATGTACTATATACTTCAAAATACTACTGCATACTGCAGGTAAAGTCCAATTTGCTCAATTTCCATTATTCTCTTACAAGCAACTGGAGCAAGCTAAAATTTCATAGAAGTCCAAGAGATGAAGCATGATGCAAAGAGGACATCAAAATGGACAAAAGACACATGAAAAGATGCTCAACATCACTCTGCATCAGGGAAATGCAAATCAAAACCACAAAGAGATATTATCACCTCACAAAATAGTTACCATCAAAAAGGCAAGGGACAACAGGCACTGGTAAAAATGTGGTGAAAAAGGAACCTTTATACACTGCTGCTAGGAATATATATTGGTCTAATACTATATGGAGGTTCCTCAAAAAATTAAAAATAAATCTATCATACAATCCAGCAATTCCACTACTGGATATATACCCAAAGGGAATGGAAATGGTATTCTTAAGAGATACCTACACACCCGTATTTACTGCAGCCTCATTCATAACATCCAAAATACAGAAACCTAAATGACCATCAATAGATAAATGGATAAAAAAGATACAGTAGAATATTATTCAGTTATGAGAAAGGAGGATATCCTGCTATTTGCAATAACATGTATGGACCTTGAACACATCATGCTAATTAAGTAAGATAAGTCAGACATGACAGGTACTGAATGACATCACATACATGAAATCTAAAAAAATCAAATTCAAAACAAACAAACAAAACCCAGAGTGAAATGGTTGTCACTAGGGGATTGGTTTGGGGCGATAAAATTGATGTTGATTAAGGGTATGAACTTGCAACAAATAGTAAATAAAGCATAGCACAGTAAAATAGACAAAAAAATTACACAACAATAACGTAACGTAATAAATATCACTACATGGGCAATCATATTACAATATACAAATGTATCAAAGTAAACTCTGTACACCTCAAATTTATACAATGTTATTTGTCAAATACATTCAATTTTTAAAAACATTGTTTTGATTATTTTTAAAAAGAGAATCCATTCCCCAAAGGAAAATTTAAGTTTTTAAGCAAGGAGAAAATTAATCTGTGGTACTTACATTCATTACTTCTAAAAGGTAAGGATGGTGATAGTAATAAAAATTAGACTTTTTATATTCTAGGCTCCAAAAGGGTAATCCTATCTCAGTTTATGATACTAGTTTTATTATATTTTCACTTCCAATATTACTTTTTTTTTTTTTTTGGTCTTTTTAAGGATACACCAGTGGCATATAGAGGTTCCCAGGCTAGGAGTCAAATCAGAGCTGTCGCCGCAGGCCTACGCCACAGCAACACAGGATCCAAGCCGTGTCTGCAACCAACACCACAGCTCATGGCAACACCAGATCCTTAACCCACTGAGCAAGGCCAGGGATCAAACCCACATCCTTGTGGATACTAGTTCGGTTTGTTAACCTCTGAGCCACGATGGGAACTCCCAATATTACACTTTGAAAGACATACATTTTCCCCCTATTTTTTGAGAAGGGTTTTTGTTTGTTTGTTTTTTGCTTTTAAATTCAATATTTTACTAATTATTCTGATTCTGGGACTTTTTTTTCTTTTCAGGTCCCTCCCTTTAACAAAGTCCCATTAGAAGTGTTATTTTACACTCCTTCTTGTTTTTTGGTGGAAGGGTGTGAGATAGGGTTAACGGGGAGGGTGGTCTCTTTGGGAGATCTTTACTGTAATATTACCTTATAATACTACATTATTGTATGAGTGTAGTTTACAGTTCATCAAAAGGGTTATTTTTTGAAAGTTCTTATGTAATGGCATGAAATGTTTTTCTTTTTTTAAAAATTGAGAAGAATAATCTGCCAATCTGTTAAAGCCAAGTATAAAACATTATGGACATGGAAAGACAACTTTATAAATAATCAGTTTTAGTTTTAGAAAATACCAGTAAATACAAAAAGTAACTTTCAAGAGATTAAAGCTCTTGTAAATTTCTGCAGATACAGTGAAAAAAAAAAAAAACTTTATAGTTGCCAAAGTTCTATGTCATAAGAAATAGATATTCTCCCAGAAAAGGCAAAAACAATGTACAGAAAAGGCAGAGAATTATGGGACAGGGCACAGAGTCAATTCTAAACAAGCAACCCTATAAAAGAAAACATAATATAATTCAACAACACAAACACTGCATGAAAGGATTGATTTACTGTGTTGAAAACAAGCCCAAATTTTCCTGTCCATCACAAGAGTAACATATTTCCTCTCAGCAATAAAACAGTACCTAAATTTATTGTTGCTGATGCTAAAAACCAAAAAGGGGAAAAAAATCCCTTAACGATGAAAAATTTGAAAATCTTCTGAGAGGGTTGTTTCAGTGACAGAATTACAATTTTTAAAAAGCCAAGAATCTGGTTTTCAACATATTCAAGAGTTATGATTATCCGTCTGTACTATTCTTTAAACCACCTTCAGTAGTGGTTACTATTAACAGATAAATCTGCCCCAGGATATAATAAATTTAGAGAGCTTATGGCTTGGGTCTTTGAACTAATTTAAAACTAAATAATGTACTTAACATGCTGGTCTTAAAATGCCACACTGACAGAAAACATAAATAAGTGGAAAAATAGCTATATTTCAGGGAAGTATAATATTTAAGTGATAATTTCTGGGTGACAAAAATTGGGAGATAAAAGAGAGATCAATAAATCTGCTAAGGAAAGAGTCATTGGTTACTAGGGGCAGAATCACCCTCCCACCACTAGATCTCTTAAGAGAACATCCAGGGAAATAAGAATAGGGATATTTGTATATAGGAGCTGGAAATACCCTCCCCCCCATGTCAGGAAATAAATACAATGGTTTTTATCTCATTGGTGATAGTAAGGCCACAATACTGACTTTACAGATATAGTTTTATCCCTAGAGAAGTTCTAGGTTTGAATTTGTAAAATGTGATTATTATGGATCATGCTTTATCCTGTACTATAGGTTGCTCTATGATTAAAATGATTTCCAATAAACATTCAAAAATTTCCTAAAACTTTTATGATACATATTTTAAATTCTATATCATATCCATGCAAAATGAAATTAAAAATATGATGAATTGGAATATGCTGAAAATATATTGTGCATATCCTTATTCAGTGTTTAATTGGACTCAGTATTTATTGAGTGCTATTAAGTGCCAAACATGCTCTCAGCAGAGAAGTTCTCTACATGATACATGAAGTTGCACTTTTTTTTCTTTTTTTTTTTAAGGGCTGCACCTGCTGCATATGGAGGTTCCCAGGCTAGGGGTCGAATTGGAGCGACAGCTGCTGGCCTATGCCACAGCCACAGCAACGCAGGTTCCGAGCTGCATCTGCGAACTACACCACAGCTCACAGCAACGCCAGATTATTAACCCACTGAGAGAGGCCAGGGATTGAACCCGCATCCTCATGGATACTAGTTAGGTTCATTTCTGCTGACCCACAAAGGGTACTTCTGAAGTTGCATCTTTAGTAAACCGAATTTCATTCATCAAAGTTTTTCTTAAGGCTGCCAACAGCAACCAGAAAGTATATATTTTGTTTCCATATTTTCCACTAGATGACTACACATCATTTTCCACTAAATAATAATAAAACAGGCACTTCTCCTAGTGAATTTATTTTTGTAATAGTGAGGAAGATAACTGTTGACAGGATCAAAGGACCAGGAGTATAGAACTCCACCTCTTTTGCTCACCACTCTAAGATGCTATTTGCAGGAGAAAGGACATCAAGATTAAGAGGATAACTCCAGGACTAGATTACCAGGTTTAAATACCAGCTGTGCCATTTACTACTTGGAGAGTTTTAGAAAAGCACAGTCTCAGTTTCATTAAATATTAAAAAACAAACAGGGATAATAGTAGTACCTAGCTCAGTGAATAAAGTAAGTAAATATTTACAAAGTGCTTCAAACAATCCACGGCACAAACCGCCATATAAACATTTGTTGAGTAAAATCAAGTACAAATGGTATTTTGTGTGTTTGTGGGAGGGAAGCAGTAAAAAGTGGGGTGGGGGGGGAGATGAGAACAATTTTTATCATTCATCCCTGATTTAACTTGGCATTCTTTCTCTCAAAGAATCCCTCTCTGTGATAAACATCTTTATGCATTTCTTCATCTATCAGGACTCACAAGCTATTACCACCTTGGATTCTCTGAAACTGTTTATTTTCCCCTCTATTTGTAGAAATGTTTAATTCTTTTACCTGTGAATGCTTCATGTGCCATTATATGGTCTAGAATACATACTCTTGCAAATGACAGTCGTGTGAAAAAATCGGTAAGTTTGTCAAAAAAGTATTCCTCTTAGCAAAAGTACTAGTCAATATTTTGCTCAAAAACACAGGGAATAGCAGAAATAAGACATTACATCTTCCATATTATAATCGTAGATATGTTGATAAGAAAATAAATTATCGAAGAAGGGGTACAGATGAAATGTTTTGTGCAATAATTTCTCAGCAGGTATGTAGGACAGTAGCTTGTAGAATCTTGGGTATAGAGGCCAAGGAGCAACATTAAAATATCACATTACTTATGCTTCTCATACTATGGGCTAGTATTAGCCCAATCTTAGAGACTTATCCAATGAAACAATTTTGAGACAAGATTGTGCAGGACTGGCCAGTCACCTGATAATAATGCTGTAGAAAGTGGGACTGAAATAAACCAGCGCATTCACTTTAGCAGTCAACAACATTTATACTTTTCTTGGCATGAATGACTCTGACAACTTAAGGCAACTTAGTCAACAATATTATCAACCAAGATTTATTGAATAAATAATAAATGATGATCCAAATATTGCTGCAGATAGATTTTCCTGTCATGTCAATAGCAAAAAGTACATCCAAAGTGATTGAAGGAAAGGGCATTAAATTCCGTTAATTTTTTGGTGTGCACTTCATTTCTGATTACATATTTACTATCTGTGACTTTTTTTTTAATGACTAGAGTTGTTCTCTCAAAACATCTGGCATCTTGAATGTCTTTCATAATAAAACTATGCATAATTTGTACTTAAAGTCTGAAATTGAAGTAGCCTACTTAGATGGGTTGTAAAAGTGTCCATGCACTGACTGTTTGGAGTTGAAGATTTCTTACAGAAAACAGCACAACTGGTGGAGAGAAAGAAACTAAGATTTGATGAGCACCCACTATGTGTCAGCACTCTGCTGGGGACCTTGATTTTAATATTTTATTTTTTACAACCCTGTAAAGTAGTAACTATCATGCTGATTTTACCCATCAGAAGGTTTTTCTTTAAATTGCACATGACTTTATTAAGTGATATATGTACATTGTGGGAAAAATATCAACTATACTTGAAATTAAATAGGCTAATAAAAAACAACAGTCCCATAACCCACCCCACCAAAAGCATTTCTTCTTTGAATTTTTAACCTTTTCTTTCAGTATTTATCTCAACACTTTTAAATAAAACCTAGTGGTATGCGATTATTATTTATTATTCAGAAATGTTGAGACAAAACTGAAAAAGCCCTAAAGCCTCCCATTCTCTCACCCTACCCAAGTGGGACTAGGTCCTCTCCGAGCCAGCTACACAACTGCCATCCTAGGACTTCCCTTCACCAATACTCTGGGGATTCCCTTTGTCTTCTTCTTGTCCTTTCTGACCCCTCCTATTATTTGATGGGTACTTCAGCTTGGAACACAATTTCAGTTTAGGAGTCATGTTCACTCGGAACTGCAAGAGCACTGGCTTAGCATCTAACACTGCTGACAAGAACTCAGAGGCTACTCTTATTTGAATCGTGTAGAGCATATTATTGCTTCTTTGTTAAATCCCTGCAAACTTTTAGGAGGCTCTTCTCATCACAGATGTTCTGAAATTTCCCGAAGATATGCTTTGAAATAGGTCTTCATATCCCACTGCGCCAGGAACCTAAAATTCATAACCTTCCGTTTGGGGAATTTTTTCCTTCAGGTCTTCAAATGTCCCTTAAACAGTAAAATGATCATTTCCCCTGATCATGTCATATAGAATAATGCTCCTCTGCCCCCCTTCCCACCCACAGCACTCCCAAGATTCTCTACCCACCTCATTTCTCCCACTGTATTTGTCACTACGTGACATAATGGAAAGCTGTTCACCTTCGTCAGTCTACTCCTGCCAGAATGTCAGCTCCATGAAGACAAGAGCTCTTGTCTACACTGCCAGCTATTCTGAATGCTTTGTTTACACAAGCCAGAACAGTGTGTGGCACTTAACAGAATTTTTAAAAATACATATGATGAATGAAAGGATTAACTCCATAAGGAAAGGTAATAGGCTAAGTCAGTTACTCAGTAGGGCTTTGCATCAGGAACAGAATCTGGTTGGGAAGACAGACCAGGTCTCGTAGTGGCCCATCAGTATTTTAAGTCATTTAAAAATGATAAATAGCCAATCAGTAATTGCAATTTGTACAAAGTGACGGGGAAGTACCATGAGAGAGGGGCTTTCGAGTCACACATATTTGGGTTTGCATTCCGGTCCTGCCACTCCTCTGGCATCAGTATTCTCATTTCTAAAATGAGGACACCAGCAGCACCTGTCTCACAGGCCTACTGGCAGGAGGGGATGAGAGAAGGCACATCCAGTCTGTAGCATGGTCACCCCCGCGTCAGCACTGTGTCTACCTGGCCACGGGGTCTTTTCTTTATTTATTTTTATTCTAAAAAAAATAAAGAGAGAAAACTGAGGGGAGCAATCAGTGATACCAAGACATAGGAAGACTCTGAGACTCACACTTAAAATGAGCCATTTCATGGTACTGTTTCTAAAAAACATGATAGAAAGTGCGAGAAAATCTATACAGCATACGACTTATTCAAGAAGTTCCTGTCGTGGCTTAGCAGTTAACAAATCTGACTAGCATCCATGAGGATGCAGGTTTGATCCCCAGCCTTGCTCAGTGGGTTAAGGATCCGGCATTGCTGTGAGCCGGGGTATAGGCTGAAAAAGACACGGCTTGGATCTGGCATTGCTTCGGCTGTGGTGTAGGCCAGTAGCTACAGCTCCAATTTGACCCCTAGCCTGGGAACCTCCATATGCTGCAATTGTGGCCCTAAAAAGAAAAAAATTAAAATAAAAAAAAGAATTTATTGCATTTATCAGAGAAAAAAGAAACACACAAGTATATTACTTTCTTCGGGCTGCTACAGCAAATTACCACAAACTGGGTGGTTTAAAAACAACAGACAATTATCTCTCACAATCTTCAGGAGACCAGAAGTCCAAAATTAAGGTACAGACAGTACTGTGCTTCCTCCAAAGGCCAAAAGAGTGAACAATTGCTTCTTCTGGCTTTTGGTAGCATTAGGTTCTCCTTGGCTTGTGTCACAGAACTCCCTGTCCTTGCTTCAGCTTCACAAGGCTTTCTCCTCTGCGTCTCTGTCTTCCTCTCCTGTCTCTTATAAGGACATCTGTCGTTGGATTTAGAACCCATCCACATAATCCAGGACAGTCTCACTGAGAGATCCTTGGTTTAATGACATCTACAAAGACCCTTTTCCCAAATAAAGTGACGTTCACAGGTTCCGGAAATGAGCAAGTGGCCATTTGAAGGTTAGGACATTTTTGAAGGCCATCATCAATTCACTGCCTTCAGGTATACGATCTACTGGATTTTGTGGTGTGTATCCCTCCCTATTGGATCTTTTATACTGTTTTTGCAGCTACAAGAATCAGGAAGGGTATCTTCTGCCCACTATGCCTTCAGATGAAACAACAGATTACGATGTTATTAATTACAGTCTGCATGGTATTTTAATAGTTTTCTGATACCTAGTTTCTAATTTAAAAAGACTTTCTAGCCTCAGGAATCCACCTTTTAATTTAAATGGATACTAGACTATAGCCTGCTTTTAAAAAGCTATAAAAAAGTCCTCAATGACCACAACTGGACTTGGATATTACAAATACTAGAATTTTTAAAAAGACTCTGGTAATCTCTGAATCATTCAAAATAGGGAAGAAATAGTAGAATGAGATTATTCTATCTACCTAGGCATTACTACTAAATCCAACTGGCCCTTCGGTAAAGGCCCTGCCATATTTAAATGATGGCATGACAGTGGTACTGCAATGGACCAAATGTTGGTGTCCCTCCAAAATTCACATGTTGAAATCCTAACCCCTCATACGGTAAGATCAGGAGACGGAGTCTTTAAGAGTAAATTAAGTCATGAGAGTGGAGCTGTCATGACTAGGTCTGGTACCTTATAAAAGGGACCCCAGAGAGCTCCGGGGCCCTCTTCCCACCATGTGAGGATACAAGCCAGCAGTCTCCAACCCAGAAAGGACTCTTAGCAGACGTCAGATCTGTTTGCTGTTTAAACCACCCTAATGACATACAATAGGATATAACTGATATCCTATTATAGCAGCAGGAACCGACTAAGCCAAGTACTATACAAGAATGTATCATTTAAGCGTAAATACAACAGAGCAGTTAAATTCATTGCTAAGCCCTGAGAAATCTTATGGAAATTTAAGTATAATTCTAATTTATTAAGCAAGTAAACACATTTAGTTATAAAAGCTCATCTTTACCAATAACTAACCCTATGCTATAATACTGATCTCAAACATTAGAAGAGGTGAAATTTTCTCCTCACTTTTATTTTGCATGCAGCTTATTTTGGGAGAGATGTATCTACCACTATGAAACTTTCTAGCTTCTAGCAGCTATGCCAAGATTATTTTTAGCTAATTGTTTGGGGCACTACTGATAATATTCTGCTTTTAAATAGATTTTTCTCTCTCTTACTTTCAGTCATTCCCAATGTATTACCTCACTAGCTCCCTCCCTAGCTCGTCCTACATATATCTGAATACTTCCCTACAATTTCTTCTTCTAAAAATTATTTACAAAAGATTTATTTAAATTGCTTTTAACTCCTTGGTGGCATTACTTTGATTAAAGTACGAGGGGGATAAAACTCAAAGGCCTCTAAGATGAAAAAATAATCTTTATTAATACCAGTTCTCTAATTCAGTCTTTTACTTCCTTGAATTCCTCCCACGAATTCATCTTCTTTTCTACCTTTTTTCCTCTCATTCTCTACTCTGTAGAGTTAGAAAGAACATGCTAAACAGAGACAAAATAAAAATTATTTTGTAAGCAAAGGGAAAAAATGAAACTGACAGGAATTTCTGGTTGTGATGCCAATCACAATTACAATGGGGAAAAGCTAATTTGCAAATTTTTTAAGACAAAAGGAAATAAAATAGGATATACATTTCAGAGAAAAGAAAGTAATCAGAACAATCCAGCAAACACAAGAGCTCTATGAAAAACTTGGGAGTATTGTTTGTATCTAATTTCTGTAAGTATTGTTCATATAGAAATTAGATGGCAAGTGAATGCTGAGAAGGTCATAACAAAACATGCTTTGTCCCTGGAAGCAGCTCCAGTCTGTTTTGGACACAAACTCAGCTAGATTTTTTTCCACCAATCTGATTTACAAATCCTTCTGTTTGAAATATAAACTAAAAGGCTTTGGTAAACATCTTTGACGATCCTGTTCTCCCTGCAACCTCCCCAAAAAAGGATGGGGTGGGGTGGGGTGGGGCAAGGAGCAGAGGAGAGGCAGAGGAAAACTGCTCAAGTGACTAAGGTTAGCAAAGTTTAGATAATTTTGTTCAACTTATTTGAATCATATATTTTTCCTTTTGGAAAAGGTTCTAGAGCAGCCAAGAGCCTAGTTCAAGTCTCAAAAATAAATCTCAAGATGCACCTATAAACAACTCCACTCCCATCTTTCTACCTCAAGTTACATAACAGAAAGGTGAATTATGACTGAACTTTAGAAGAAGGGAATTTGCCAAACTGTGCAAGTAAAAGTGGAAAAACAAAACAAACAAACAAACAAACAAAAAAATGAGTAAAGTCATGAGATACAGAGACAGGATGTCTCTTCAGATGAAACATCTCAAACTTCTTTATTGGGTTGATTTACACCCATCCAAGCAAAATGAGAAACATAACAGTCTACTATCTCAATGGTTCCATGGTTTTATAAGGGTCAGAGAAAACTGAAGTTTGCCTCAAATCAAAATATATATTGTTGGTTTTGCATTCTTCTTTCAAATCATAATAAATATCACATCAGATAAGGAAGCTTAGGGTCCATGATGAGAAGAGATGGATTTTGAATCCAGTTACGACAACTAAAAGCTTGTGCCATTTCCAATGCCCCATGACCGTCTCTGGAAAAGGTAGTCCTTCTAGAGGGAATGCAGCATTGTAGTCATAAGCCTGCATTTTCTTTCCTAGAGCAGCCAACTCCCTATCTACGAAACAACTGCTAAAGCTGCTCTTGTGATTTTAATGAACTAATTAATATCTTCACCTAAGCTCGAATAATAGCACACATGTTTATGCTATCAACCTGAAATGCAGCAAAAAGGATAAAAAGATCATTTTCTATCATTAAAAGCATTTATGTTCTCTTACCATTTTGTATAGGAACAAGAAAATATTGAATGAAAGCTCCTTATTACTAACAAAGTCATAGAATGAGCACAGATGCTGTGCTTACCAACACAGCTCCAGTCACCTTATCCACCAGCAGCACACTTGTAAGAGCTCAGATCTCATGGAAATCTCCAGGTAGAATCGGTTGCATCTCCTAATTCCTGCTCAATCATCATCCATCCCCATCTCTCTGACCCTACCTAATGGACCCTGCTTTCTGAGGATTTTCTGGGTCTAGAATTACCAAAACGTCCTGACTAAACTTCGAGCAGACTGAAAGAACTACTCACTTGCTATGTCAGGCTTTCGGAAGACAGAGGCTGTCTCAACCTGACACCTTGCTTACCTTTCTCTGAGTAATAGTGCATTTGCTTTCCTTGTAGTAAGAAGACACAACTGGGAGGGGTGTGAACTCTAAAGCTCAGAGAGTGAGGTGAGGAGACAAATTGCTTCCACTGTTGTTCAGGTAAAAACTGGTAAAAGAGAGACTTTGGGGTTCACAGATTAAGTGTGGTGAGAGATTCAGTGCCACCTGTGACTCAGCAAGGCTGACAGAGGTTCCCCCTGCCATGGGATAAGGCACGAGAAGCAGTGGATGGTTGGGGGGAAACTCCAGAAGTGTTGTTTTGGGCCACTGAGGTCAGGAGGGGACCCTCCAAATCGACAGAAGGAGGAGTCCATGGGAAGTGTTAGGGACAGCCTTGTCTAGTGGATTTATTAAAATGCCCATGACAGGTTCTTAATCAAGGCCTGATGTTCTCAATAATTTCCATGTTAAGGTAGGCTTATTGACATAATTACTTTTTCTCACACTGGAGACTCTTCTGCTAACCAATTACTGTTGTTGTTGTTGTGGTTATAACTGGCCCCCATTCAGAGCTTTTGGCTTATAAATAGCATGTATTGTCAGAGACACTTAACTAACAGGACAAATGATTCCCACCTAAGATAAGAATGTGTGTGATTGACAGAATGAAGCCCTTTGGTTGCCAAAGGCCTATAGACACATATGCGCCTCACATGTTTTAGGAATGGAACATACCTGCAAACTAAAAACTATCAGGTCACACGTGCTTAAGACCCTGGAAGAAAGTACCCAGGAGGTGTACACTTAGTTATTAAGAAAAGCTAAATAAATGTGATGGTTTTGACAGGGCTTTTCTTCACTTGAGCAGAATGACAATATTTTACAAGTCAACCAGGATATAGATAAAGATGTGAACCAACTTCTCACCTTTCATGCAAAGCCTAACCTCAGTAGTTATTAAAAAATAAATGGGATTTAAATAGAAAAAAAAAGAGTTCAGATCTGGCATTTGCAACCAGGCCCACTCGATGGTGGACTTGTTAACTTGGACAACGGCATGCACCAACACTGCACTTATCAGAACCAAGACTTGTGACTATAATAACTCTTTATGGTCCTTGTGGCCACATAATGATATTAATTCTCCAATTTCATTCCTAAAATACTTCTCTGAAGTGGATGTGGTTTTCCCCGCAAGGGGAAAAAAAAAAATTCCCACATCCAAAATTATTTTTCACGTGTCTCACCCGAAAAAGTCAAACAAGGATTTCTCTACGCGTCTCACATCAGTCACTGGCTTAACAATGAGTCACCCACTCAACCTGCAAGATGCACAAAAACAACCTGCTAGTTGCTGTGGTGATATCAAAGTGAAGATACTGTCTTGTATCTAAGAGGTCCCAATCTAGTAAAAAAGATACACAGCAAACTTATTAAAAGCATAAGGACAAAATGAATCGACTGACAAGGGATTAATCTCCAAAATTTATAAGCAACTTCTGCAGCTCCACACCAAAAAAACAAACAACCCCATCAAAAAATGGGCAGAAGATCTAAACAGACAATTTTCCAAAGAAGACACATACAGATGGCCAATAAACATGAAAAGATGTTCAGTGTCACTCATTATTAGAGAAATGCCAATCAAAACCACTATGAGGTACCACTTTACACCAGCCAGAATGGCCATCATCCAAAAGTCTCCAAACAATAAGTGTTGGAGAGGGTGTGGAGAAAAAGGAACCCTAGTACACTGTTGGTGGGATTGTAAATTGGTGCAACCACTGTGGAAAGCAGTATGGAGATTCCTCAGAAAACTAAACAGAGCTACCCTTTGATCCAGCAATCCCACTCCTGGGCATCTATCCAGAGAAAACCATGACTCGCAAAGACACATGTACTCCGATGTTCATTGCAGCACTATTTATAATAGTCAAGACATGGAAACAACCTAAGTGTCCATTGACAGAGGAGTGGATCCAGAAGATGTGGTACATATACACAATGGAATATTACTCAGCCATCAAAAAGAACAAAATACCAGCATTTTTAGCAACATGGATGGACCTAGAAACTATCATGCTAAGTGAAGTCAGCCATACAATGAGACACCAACATCAAATGCTTTCACTGACATGTGGAATCTGAAAAAATGTCAGATGGAACTTCTTTGCAGAACAGATGCTGACTCACAGACACTGAAAAACTTATGGTCTCCGGAGGAGACAGTTTGGGGGGTGGGGGGATGTGCTGGGGTTGTGGGATGGAAATCCTGTGAAATCAGATTGTTATGATCATTATACAACTACAGATGTGATAAATTCATTTGAGTAATAAAAAAAAATGAAAAAAAAAGCATAAGGACATACATTCAGTACTAGAGGTAAAAAAAAAAAAAGCTGTTTATCAGAGATAAATGCTGTGAATTCTGATTAGCAGAATGATGCAAACAATTGCCAAGAGGCAATATCGAATTGGGCCTCAACATAGATGAGGTGGGTGCAGTGAGAGATCAGAGCAAGACAATAGAGGCTGATGGCCCGATGAGAGCAGAGGCCCAGGTATGAGAATGCCCAGGGAACCTGAGGCAGTCCTGTGAGGCCAGAACTCAGAGTATCTGTGGTGGGTAAAGACGGATGAGATTAGAGAGCCAAGCCTGAGTCAGATTACAGAGGACCTTCAGTCCTTGCAAATTTGGATTTCATCCTGTAGGTAATGTAGATCCAGGAAAAGTGTTTAAGCAAGTAGAGTAATATGATTCAGTTAGTGTTTTTAGGAAGACAATGCCAAACAAGTAGTGAAAAGAGTAATACAGAAGAAAGGAAACAGAACCAAGAAGACATAGATGGGTAGGTTGAACATTCCAGTAGAGATGTTCAGATGACCAACTGGGAATTCAGGTCTAAGTCTGAGAAATTAAAGCCAGAAATGAGATTTAAAAGTTACTGAGGTGCTCTCATCATGGCTCAGTGGTTAATGAACCTGACTAGCATCCATGAGGGCACAGGTTCGATCCCTGGCCTCACTCAGTGGGTTTAGGATCCAGCATTGGTGTGAGCTGTGGTGTAGGCTGTGGAGGCCGTTCAGATCCCACGTAACTGTGGCTCTAGCAGAGGCCAGTGGCTACAGCTCCAATTTGACTCCTAGCCTAAGAACTTCCATATGCCATTGGTGTAGCCCTACACACACACACACACACACACACACACACACACATACACACACACACACAAAGTGACTGACACCAAGATGATATTTAGAAATACAAAAATATTTACATCTACAGAGAAAGGACAAAGCAAGCACAGAAGGATAAGAATAAATAAGACCTCTAGATACCTGCAGTTATGAAGAGGGAAATAGTAAAGAAGGTACAATGAGGGGGAACTACAACTGAAAGGAAAAAGGTCACCAGGGTCAGGAAAGGGGAGCTCCAAAAAGGGGAAGGAAGTTGATCATTACAAACTTTGAAGAGAGAGGGTGAAAGGACAGGAGTCATGGAACTTAGCACATTTCTGATCTGGTGGAAATTTCACTGGCAGATGAAATCAGATTTCGGGCACAGAAAAAAATCATTAAGTAGTGAGCACAAACAAACTGCTCTGTAGAAAAAGCTGATGAAGAACTGACATGGCACTAAAGTGTCCTAATTTTTGCAATCAGTTCTATAATTAGCTAATACACCAAAAATTTAGAATGTGCCTGTTCCTGGAGAAGGCTGTTGAGTAAAAGCAGTGAGAAGAGGGCATAGACTCCATGTGCTATTTTGGTTTTAATTTATCTAGCTTCGACAATAAGAGTAAATCTTATAAATTAAATATGTATAATAATAAAGTGGGAGGAATAGGCTAAGAGGACATTACACCATGTATTGAACAAGCATGGAAACTTGCTTTAGTTATTGCCTGATTACTCATTTGCTTAGACTTATATGCCCTTACTGTTAATTCAATCCCAATTTGCTTCCTGTTGTTTCAATTCATTCCATTGCATCAGTTGTCGTCTTAGAGAAGTCCTCACAGCAGCCTGTTCTGACTGCTCCAGTCAGAACCAACTATCTTCATTCTGTGGCTGGTACCAAGTTGTGTAATGGGGCGCCCTCTGCAGCATCCTCCTGAGTGATCCTTTGTATCTCCCTGGTGCTGAATCTTCTATCCTACATCCCACATCCTGCTCATTCTCGGTGAAGGATATATTTCAGGGAAAATGATGTGTAGGAGGCAATTTTTTAAAACTGGCATGGCTGAAAATGTCTTTATCCTCATGTGCGATGAATGGCGTATAGCTAAATATAGAAATCTGTATTGAAATAATCTTTCTTCAGAAATCTAAGGGCACTCCTCATTGTTTCATACCTTCTGATACTGCTGACAGAAGTCTCAAGGCATTCTGACTCCTGATCCTTAGTTTGTAATCTGATTTTCCTTTGTTTGGCAGTTTGCAAAATGGCCTCTTTGTCATCAGAGAAAAACTGAAATTTCCTGAAAATGTGCCTTGTCATAGGCACTTAGTAATTCCTTTAAATCTGGAACCTCATATCCTTCAGCTGTGGGAAATCTTAAATTATTTTGCTAGTGATTTTGTCCAGTTTTTCTTTTTCTGGACCTCACCGTTTTGGCTTCCGAGACTGATAATTACTTTATCTCCCCCCCCACACACACACACATTTTCTGGGATATTTCCTTATTTTCATCTTCCAACCCTTTTATTGAGTTTTATTTCTTTTTTTTTAACAACAGCAGCACTTTGGCTTTGTTTAAGACTTCATTCTTGTCTTGTGTATGTAATATTTTCTCTCTCTAAAGATAATGATAATTTTCTTTTTTAAGTTTTTCTATTCCCTGTGTATCTCTGTTCCTCTAAGATTTTTTTTTTTTTTGTCTTTGTCTTTTTAGGGCCGTACCGTGGCATATGGAGGTTCCCAGGCTAGGGGTCAGATCCGAGCCTCCTCTGCAACCTGCACCACAGCTCACAGCTCCTTAACTCACTGAGCGAGGCCAGGGACTGAACTGGCAACCTCACGGTTCCTAGTCGGATTCATTTCCACTGTGCCATGACAGGAACTCCCAAGATTCTTTTTCCTTCTGTTTTTTATTTGTTTTGGATCTCTTTCATGCTAGAGGCTTTCCCTCAGATGTCTACCAGTCTTGGGAACGTCAGTGTTCTTAGGTATTTCCTCTGGGGCTGATTAAATACCCCAACGTCACTCTTCTGATCTCCTGCCTGCAGGGTAAAGGCATGTGAGGGAGACAGATGGAAGGGTCTCATCCTTCAGTTTGCAGGTGCTCATGTTATTCCACTGTATTTGATAAAGTACCCTGTGGTCTCAATTTTGCCTGGTACACCCCGGCCTGGAGAGCCTTGAGTTTTCCCCCCCAGAGAATTAACTCACAGCCTTATATGACCGTAGAGGTGGGGGTGGGAAGAGGAAATTGTTCAGTGGTCTGGAGAAGAGGAGACTGAGGGACCTACTACTGTGTTCCTGATGCCACTGATTCCAGAGCTATTTGAAGAATCTGCGGTAACAATCAGGTTGGTTCTTGGCTTTCTTCGTTGCCAAATTGAAATGTGGCTTTCACATCAGCAGAGTCATTTACCACACTCCATTTACTTTCCAGCTTTCTTTTTTTGTTCTTTGGTTTGTTTTTTTTAAGAGCCGCATCTACAGCATATGGAAGTTCCCAGGATAAGGGTCAAATAAGAGCTGCAGCTGCTGTAACACCACAGCTCAAGGCAAGGCCAGATCCTTAACTCACTGAGCAGGGTCAGGGATTGAACCTGCATCTGCATGGATACTAGGCGGGTTCAATACACCTGAGCCACAGTGGGAACTCCTGCTTTCCAGCTTTCAATTCATTACTATGTATTGTTATTTTTTGGTTGTTTTCTTCTTTGTCATTCTTCTTATTCTTGAAGGACCATGTCTTTAAAAGGATAGCCCTACTACAGTTGTAATGGGCTTTCTGGAAGGAATACAATTATATGCGTATGTTCAATCCACCATTTTTTTCCCTCAGAAGTCCAGGGAGAATCTAAAAACCATTCCTGATTGTTCATGCCACTCGTTACCACTCCCATCTGATTCTCCAACCAAAAGAGTGGTTCACTAAGATTAACACTGCCTTAGGACTGGTCAAGAGAGGCCTCTTACCTGGGCAGCACATTTCATTATTTTTTAATTTTTTAAAGTGTTTTCTTTTGTTTTAGCTTTATTTTTTTTATTTTTTATTATAGTTGACTTACAATGTTATGTTAATTTCTTCTGTACATGAAACTGACATATATATACACACATACACATTCTTTTTCTCATATTATCATGTTCTATCACAAGTGATTAGTGAACTTTGCAGCACACTTGAGAGAACTCTACTCAGGTAGTTTGGGGCACCAACCCCAACAGCGTTTGGATGGACTGGCCAGGCTGTCCACATGTGTATTTGTGGGGCCGCTCATGAAATGGGACCAAATTTGAAATTCCAGCCTGACCTTCCAGAATGTTATAAAAGTACACAAAGTTGAAGCATAGAATGTATTTAAGAAAAAAAAAATGTTGTTTAGACTAACTTAAATATTAAGATATATGATATACTTTCTTAATTTAGCAAGTAGCTGGTCCACAATTAAACACGGACTTCCTTCATGACTTCCCTTCATGATTCCCCAGGTCTTCTGGATTTACAGCAACCCTGACAATAGCCTCTACAAATGACTTAGCTGAATCAGAATAGAAATCTTTTATTTAAGACACTTTACTGCCATCTGCTGGACATTTTATGAAATAATGACAAATCAACAATGACAACTAAATGACATACATCCCGAGTTGCTGGGCAACACATAATTTGTGCCCAATCAGACAGGAAGCAATGCCTTGGGATTACTTTTGGCAAAACTGAACTAATCTCTACTGTGCCAGGACGAGGGTGGGAGAAAGATAAAAGAGCAAATCAGGTATCTAGACATCCACTTCTAACTTGGAATAAATTGTGGTCTGACACCTTGACTTAGAACTGGGAACTAATTTCCTCATTAAAAAATGATTTAGCTGCTAATATAAATCTACCCCATAAGGGTGAAATTAAAAAATGGCTTTAATACCACACCAAGACCAGCCCACCCACCAGCAAGCCGGTAACCAATGAGGCAGGGCCTGGCAGCCTTCTGGGCCAGGGGATAGCCCTGCCTATCAGAGCACCCATGGTAGTCAGCTCCACCACAAGAGAGGACACACGGAGCCCACATACGGGGCAAACCTAGAGTACACAGCTCTGTGATCACGGCAGTGTGCTGCTGGGCCCCACAGGATGACTCCTACACAAGGCCATTTATCCAAGATCAGAAAACGTAAGTGGCCTAAGATTGAGAAAGAGAATTAGACAAAATAAGAGACAGAAGAATATGTTCCAAACAAAAGAACAAGACAAAAACCCCAAAAGAAGAACTAATCAAAGAAGGTATAAGCAATCTACCCAATGAACAGTTCATGGTAATGATCAAAAAATGCTCAATGAACTTGGGAGAAGAACGGATGAACATAGTGAGGAGTTTATCAAACAGAAAATATAAAGAAGAACCAAACAGAGCTGAAGAATACAATAACTGAAATAAAAATATACTAGAAGGAATCAAAAGTAGATTGCACGATACAGAGGAACAGATCAGTGAACAGAAAGAATAGTAGAAATCACCCAAGCTGAACAGAAAAGAGAAGAAAAAATTAAAAAAAAAAATAGGAATAGTTTTTAAGATACTCGAGACAATATCAATCATACTAACATTCTCATTATGGGGGCACCAAAAGGAGAAGTGAGACAAGGGAGCAGAGAACTTATTTGAAGAAATAATAACTGAAAACCTTCCTAGCCTGGAAAAGGAAACAGACATCCAAATCCAGGAAACACAGAGAGTCCCAAACAAATGAACCCAAAGAGGTCCACTCCAAGATGAATTAGAACCGAAAGGACAAAAATTACAGGTGAAGAGAGACTCTTAAAAGCAGCAAAAGCAAAGCAACTAGTTATGTACAAGGAAACAACCATCAGACTATCAGCTGGCTTTGCAGCAAAAACTTTGCAAGCCCAAAAAGGAGTGGCACGATATATTCAAAATGATGGGGCGGGGGGACTGTAACCAAGAATCCACAATCTGGAAAGGCTGTCATTCAGATTTGAAGGAGGAGAAAGAGTTTTACAGACAAGCAAAAGCTAAAAGAGTTCAGCATCATTAAGTTGGCTTTACAAAAAAATGTTTCAAAGACTTTACTAAGTGGAGAAGAAAAGATGACAGCTAGACATATGAAAATTACAAAAGGAAAAAATCTCATGGGTAAAGGCAAACACATAGTAAAAGTAGTAAATCAACCACTTCCAAAGCTGATAGGAAGGTTAAAAGACAAAAGTAGTAAAATCGTCTATATCCACAATAAGCAGTTAAGAGATAGACAAAACAAAAGATCTAAAATGCGACATCACAAACATTAAACATGGGAGAGATTTAAAACGTAAGGTGGTTAAAACAATCACATATAGACAGGTTGTTATATATGAACTTCACGGTAACTACAACCCCAAAGTTTCTAACTGATACACACAAAAAATAGAGAGAGGAATCCAAAAATGAGACTAAATTCTATGAAAAGAAAGCCAGGGTAGCAACACATATCAAAAAAAAAAAAAAATACACTTTAAAACAAAGATTGTAACAAGAGACAAAGAAGACATTATTTTATAATGAAGGGCTCAATCCAACAGGAAGGCATAACAATTGTAAACACCTATGTAATCAATATAGGAACACCAAAATACATAAAGCAAATATTAACAAATATTAAAGGGAGAAACTGACAGTAAGACAATAGCAGTAGATGACTTTAATACCACACTTACCTCAGTGGATACATCATCCAGACAGACAATCAATAAGGAAACACTGGCCTAAACAACACATTAGACTCGGTGAATGTAATAGATATATACAGAGAAGAGTCAATCCGAAAGCAGAATACACATTCCTTTCACGTGCACATTCTCCCAAACATGTCACATTCTAGGCAACAAAACAAATATCAATATATTTAAGAATACTGAAATCATATCAAGCACATTTTCTGAACACAAAAGCATAAGACTAGAAATCAACCATGAGGGAGTTCCTGTTGTGGCTCAGTGGTAACAAACCCAACTAGTAAGCATGAGGTTGCAGGTTTGATTCCTGGCCTCACTCAGTGGGTTAAGGATCCAGCATTGCTGTGAGCTGTAGTATAGGTCACAGATGAGGCTTAGATCCCATGTTTCTGTGGCTGTGGCAAAGGCCGGTAGCTGCAGCTCTGATTCAACCCCTAGCCTGGGAATTTCCATATGCCGCACATTCAGCCTTAAAAAGCAAACAAACAAACAAACCATGAGAAGAAAACTGTAAAAAGTACAAACATATGGAGGTGAAACAGCATGTTACTAGACAATCATCAATGGTCACTGAAGAAATCAAAGAGGGAATCAAAAAATACCTGGAGAAAAATGAAAATAAAAACACAACAACCCAGGAGTTCCCCCTCATGGCTCAGCAGAAACGAATCTGACTAGCACCCATGAGGACACAGGTTTGATCCCTGGCCTCATTCAGTGGGTTAAGGATCCGGTGTTGCCATGAGCTTTGGTGTAGGTCGCAGACATGGCTCAGATCTGATGTTGCTGTGGCTGTGGCGTAGGCCGGCGGCTATAGCCTCAATTCATCCCCTAGCCTGAGTACCTCCATATGCTGCAACTGCAGCCCTAAAAAGCAAAAAACAAAAACAAAAAAACAAAACCCACAATGACCTTAAATCTATGGGTTGCAGCAGAAGTAGTTTCTTAGAGGGAAGTTTATAGCAATACAAGCCTACCTCAAGAAACAAGAAAAATCTCAAATAAGCAATCTGGCCTTACACTTAAAAAGATTAGAAAAAGATGTAAAACCCAAAGTTAAGAGAAAGAAAGAAATCATAACTACTAGATCAGAAACACAAGGAGACTAAAGAAAAAAAAAAGCAAGCAAGCAAGCAAAGATCAATGAGACCAAGAGAAAATTTTTTGAAAAGATAAACAAAAATTGAAAAAACTTAGCCAGACTCATAAAGAATAAGAATAAAAAGAGAGGGGGCAATGGAGTTCCTGCCATGGTGCAGAGGAAATGAATCTGACTAGGAACCATGAGGTTATGGGTTTGATCCCGGGCCTCGATCAGTGGGTTAAGGATCCTGTGCTGCTGTGAGCTGTAGTGTAGATCACAGACATGGCTCAGATCTGGCGTTGCTGTGGCTCTGGCGTAGGCTGGTGGCAACAGCTCAGATTCGACCCCTAGCCTGGGAACCTCCATATGCTGCAGGTGTGGCCCTAAAAAGACAAAAAGACCAAAAAAAAAAAAAAAAAGAGGGGCCAAAAAATGAAATCAGATTCAAGAAGTTATGATTGACAGCAAGAAATACAAAAGACCATGAGATGATGATGAATTAATAGATTCCAATGAAATGGACAACTAGACAAAATGAACAAATTTCTAGAAATGTTCAATCTCCCAAAACAGAATAAGGAAGAAACAGAAAATATGAACAGATTGCCAGGAATAAAACTGAATCAGTGATTTTTTAAAAACTTCCAACAAACACAAAAAAGTTCAAGGTTAGAGGGCTTAACAGGTAAGTTCTACCAAACACTTAAAAAAGAGTTAACACCATTCTTCAATGAGTCCCAAAAACTGAAGAGAAAGGAACACTTCAGAACTCATTCTATGATGCCATCATCACCCTGATATCGAAATCAGATACTATGAAAGAAATTACAGGATAATATCACTGATGAACATACATTCAAAAACCCTAGACAAATATTAGCAAACCAAATTTGACAATACATTAAAAGGGTCATACCCCATTATGAAGCGGAATTTATCCCAGGCATGCAGAGATGGTTTGATATCTTCATATCAATAAATGCATAGACCACATTAACAAACTGAAAATAAAAATCATACGATCACTTCAACAGATGCAAAAAAAAAGCTTCTATCAAAATTCAACATTTAGGGAGTTCATAAAAAATAAAGAAATTTTTAAAAATTCAACATAATTTATGATTAAAAAATCTTAACCAAGTGTGTATAGAGGAAACATACCTCAACATAATAAAGGCCATATATGACAAACCCACAGCCAACATCATACCAAACAGCTGAAAGCATTTCCCATGAGATTAGGAACAAGGCAAGGATGCCCATTCTTGCCACTCTGATTCAACATAGTACTTGCAGTCCTAGCCACAGCAGACAAGAAAAAAAGAAATGAAAGGAATCCAGACTGGAAAGGAAGAAGTCAAACCATCATTGTTTTCAGATGACATGATTCTATATATAGAAAATCCTCAAGATGCCACCAAAAGAACTATTACAACTAATAAATGAATTTAGCAAAGCTGTAGGCTGCAAAACTAACATAAGAAATTGGATGCATGTCTATATACTAATAACAAACTATCAGAAAGAGACATTAAGAAAACAATTTCATTTACAACTGCATCATAAAGAATAAAATACCTAGGAATTAATCAAACCAAGGATTAAAAACCCCGTAAACTATAAGATACTGATGAAAGAAATTAAAGATAACACAAATAAATGTAAAGATACATTGTGCTTATAAGATGGGAAGAATTAATACTGTTAAAGTGACCACACTACCCAAGGTCATCTATAGACTCGGTGTAATCCCTATCAAAATACCATTTTTTTCTACAAATATAGAACAAAATATTCTAAAATTTGTAGGAAAACACAAAAGACCTCAAATTGCCAAAACAATCATGAGAGAGAAGAACAGAGTTGGAGGTATTATGCTCCCTGATGTTGTGGTACAGAGCTATAATGATCAAAATGGTATGGGACTGGCACAAAAACAGACACATAGATCGATCAATGTAACAGAAATAAACCCATGCTTATATGGTCAATTAATCAACGACAAAGGAAGCAAAAATATTTAACAAGGAAAAGATAGCCTCTTCGATAAATGATGTTGGGAAAACATGCAAAAGATTCAAACTGGATTACCTTCGTACACTACGTATAAGAATAAACTCAAAGTGGATTAAAGACCTAAATATAAGACCTGAGACCGTAAAACTCCTACAGGAAAACGAAGGCAGTATGCTCTTTAACATTGTTCTTAGCAGTGTTTTTTGGACCTGTCTCCTTTGGAAAAGGAAACAAAAGCAAAAATAAAGAAATGGAAGTATATCAAACAAAAACTTTTACACAGTGAAGGATATGTACCATGTATACATGAATTCGATAGCCAATTTAAGTACTAAGTGCTAGTACACACAGTCTCTTTTTGTTGTTGTTTTTTTAATTTTTTGCTTTTTAGGGCCACAGCTGTGGCATATCGAAGTCCCCAGGCTAGGGGTGGGAACTGGATCCGCAGCTGCCCCCCACAACCACAGCCACGGCAAGGCAGGATCTGAGCTGCATCTGAGTCCTACACTGCAGCTCACTGCGACAACCAGATCCTTAACCCACTAGCGGGGCCAGGGATCGAACCTGCATCCTCTTGGATACTAGTCGAGTTCGAGTTTGTTATCATTGAGCCACAATGGGAACTCCCACAGTCATAATTTATCAGGATTTTAAAATCTATTTTTTTAAATGGAAGGATAAATTTCTTGTAACATGAAATCTTCATCACTCTCACTTCCCCTTCTTTCAATGTTATCATTACTACCCTGTATTGTCATAGAAGATTTTAGCATTTTGAAAATACTCCATAAATGATCGAGATACTCCTAAGCGTGTAGGTCTTGGGAATAAAGAGAGAGTCATTGCCGGTTTACACATCAAGCTAGAACTCAGGCTAATTTAACAGAGAAGAAGGTCAGGGTTAAAGCAATGATTTAAATAATCAATATCGCCTAACAATTTTGATTAAAAGAGTTTTCCTTTTCATTAATTTTATAAATGCTTTGGAAAGTATATTTTGCTTTTTAATACTTTCTTAAAATGTTCTTCCAATTTTTATCACTGGGTCAAGAGACTTAAGAAAACATGGATCCAAGGTTAATTTTTCCTTAAGGTTTTTCCAATTTGTTTTCCTTTTTTTGGTGGTGTTATTTTAGATTTTCTGTTTGACTTCTCCACTTTCATAAACATGAAAATTCTGCATAGCTAACTTTGACTCTATAAGACTTTTGATGTATTTTTCTAAGGCTTGCTAACATGTATCAAAGGTATATTATATGAAATTTTAATTTTAGGTACATTTACTAAATGTTTCTGGGTTTTGAGGACTTCATGATAATGAAACAAATTTACTTATCACAGGCATAGTTTTTTAAAAATCCAGAGATGTATAAGTAAGACCATGGGAGTACTTTTAAGATTTATCACAATGTAATACACTATAGGTATAAAGATCTCTGCAGCTTTGAGTTACTAGATGTTTGGTTTTAAACTTGTCAGTTTAACCTGAACGTTTTGTTTGAGAATGGAGAAAGTGCCTATTTATGAATGTTTGCACTTTCTGATTAAACCAGCTTTATGATCACACTTTTGATGCCTCCTGCAAATGGGAATTCTTGCTCACCTTAGGCTCCAACTTTACTTTGCCCATTTGGGCATGAGAGTATGACCTTTATTGGAATGTCAAAGAAACGCCACAACCAGGTTGGACAGGGTTCTCAATTTACCTTTGTGCTAACAACTCCCAGCCAGGCAGCAGACGACATGCAGTAGTAAGAGACAAATTTTCTCCCATAAATGTATGCACCACCAGTGTCCACTGTTCAGCTCTCACCCTATGTTACTTTTTTTTTAATGTAATAGGTTATATTTGTATGGAAAATGAATATGTACTATTTCTAGTTCATGTGGCCAATCTATATAGCTCCTGTATTGTCTGTCTGCAAAGAGTTTACCATCTGAAGATGTAATTTCCTTTTGAAAATTGAGCGAATCAAGCTTTTGCACGGCCTGAATTTGAAAAATCTTTTTGACAACTAAATTAAAATCGGGGTATTGTCACTAGGGGAAAATAGTTTTTCCCAGGTTTTCTGAATTTGGAATGGGTGCTTTCAACATGATGATCATACGCCTTAAGAAAACATCTCATTTCCTATGGAAAAGAATCTGCTGTGTCAAAATCTGCATCATGTGCCAGGGTAAACATAAAATTTTTGTATCCTGGGTAATGTGTAAATTGCTGAATGCAAGAGTCGGAGAACTAGTGAGTGAGAAGCACATTCTGTGCTTAACCCCTCCCCCTGCCCCCCACCTCCCGCAACACACTTTTTTCTCCTAAGTTCTTGACATGTGCTAGGTTTCTCGTCACTGTGCATCTGCTGTGTTGAACAATGTGTGCGGCACAAACACAGGCCTTCCCAGCTGTTTACATTCTGGTTTCTTCACCAGTTTGAAAGCTCCAGTGTACAGTAAACTGGCAGCACTCATGAAAGTTCTTCACAGATCCTTATATTCATGGGGATCCTTTCTGATACCAATTCTCTAAGGTAGAAGAAAGGTGTGTGGCGTTTTTCCACTGTCTCACAGCTGAAATCAAAATGCACGCACTGCTTTATGTCCACGGAAACGGATCCCTCCTCCTCGGGGTTCCTCTACTGGAGAGGAACGCAGGGAACGGAGAGCTTGCGAAGGGAGAGAATCACGCAAAACAGAAGGGCTTCTCACACACTTGACTGACATATTTCGGAAGCAAAATTCTGCATTTTCGTTCTTCTTCTCTAGTCAGTCCTTTGCTAGTGCTCGCTCATCGTCCTAACCTCTAGCCATTCCAAGGCTTCATCTTGAACTTTTCTCTTCCACCTAAACGCATTTCCTGGCGATTTCATTCAAATCACATTTTCTTCAAGCACCATCTTTTTGCTAAAAGTCTTCAATTTGTTATCGCCAGTCTGCACTTATCCCTTAATTTCCAAATTTACATATTTCTACTTGTACACCTTAGACGCTCCTCAAGCTAAACATGTCTAAACCAAGCTCTTGGTCCCAAGTGTCAAACTTGCTTCTCCTAGTGTCCCTTATTTTAAGAAATAACAACTTCATTCTTCCAGCCGCTCTAAGCAAAATGTTTCAGTCTTCTGTTTCTCACTTTCCACATCAGATGCAATAAGCAAACTGGCTCATTAGCGCCACCTTCAAATATACCCAGAATCTGGTCACTTCTCAGCCCTTCCGCTACTACTGTTATGGCCCAAGTTCTTATCATTTCTTGTCTAGATGGCTGCAATAGCATCCTAATCGGTCTCTAAACTCCCCTTCTTGCATCCCAAGTCTCCATATAGAAGTTAGCTGCTTCCGATCCAACAGAGGAAAAGCCAAAGCTTCTACGATGACCTATGAGACCTTTACGATCTGCTTGCCAAAGAGCCAAATCATGTCATCTCCAGCTCTATGCTGTTTCTGGAACACTCTAAACACCTTCTTACTTTATACTAGCTCTTCCCGAGTGGAACCCCACACTCCCAGTATCTACATGCCTTATTCCCATACTTTCATCGGATCTTAACAGTGAGGCGTTCGTGACCTTAACTAAAATTTACTTCCTTATATTTTCTAGCCTTGTTCCCTACTTTACTATTTTCTTTGTACTTGTCAACATCTAGCACAGCATACGTTTTACTTATTACTCTTGCTTATTGTCTGTCCTCCTCAACAGAATGTAAACTCTACCAAGGAAGAGATTTCTATTTTTTCCCCCCAATGCTATATCTCAAGTGCACTTGGCGCATAGTTGTCACTCAACAATTCTCTGCCACACAAATGAACGTTTTTTAAACATAAAAATCAATAAAAGCCACACACTAATATACCACAGTAAGAGCATGTGCTGTAAATAGTCATCAGTAATCCATCTTTCCAGCTATATAAGAATTTCTAAAGGCTGATCTTATGTCTTTTTTGTCTTAAGGATGGGCATAAAATGTTACCTATACAGCAATTACTCAATTAAATATATGACAGCAGGAAATTCTGCCTAAACCTTTGGGACATAAAAATAGAACAACAGAATAATTATGTAATTCAAAATTAGATTGGCATGTAAAGAACAGCTCTAAAAGTAGTCTTTTCCCTGCTAATATTTATGAGCAATAGCTTCCAGTACTAACTTAGGAATCCATCCCCAAAATGATCATGGACTACCATGATTCAAGATGGCTGCCAGGATTCGAGGGCAGAAGGTGGAAGGTAGAGGACTGCCTCTGGGCTACACACCTTGGCCACCTCATCTTAGCCTGTCTTTGGGACCTGTACCTGCAATGTTGGAGACATTTAACAATTTACTATATATTTCTCTCTTCTATAAAATCATAATAATTATTCAGACTATAATTACACTTCCTCAAAATCAATTGACTTTTAGGGATCAAAGAGTGAACAGTCAAAGGAACCTGAAGAAGTGACAAAGATAGTCACCAACATCACACTGCAAATAATGATGACAAAGGAGTTGAAAGAAGGTGATTCCAACCCAGTCCAATTCATTATAACTACTACGCGAAATACAAACAGGCTCTAAAATGGTTACGGCCAGACAGGCTTGCAATATAATTTAGGCCCACACCTAAACTGGTTTCAACAGATGCTAAAGAACTACAATAGAAAAAGGATAAAAGGAAAACTTGACGTTTCCAAGCGTAACTCCTGGCACAGAAGTGTTTGCTAACCTAACTTCCAGAAAGCAACAAATGTCAGAGGATAAAATGAGAACTAAAGGACTCAAATTTTGACTAAGAATCCGAGTAACATTTAGAAAATGAAACGAAAAGAAGAAAAAGGCAAAAACAGACAAAAAGCCAAAAACCTTGATTTTCAAAAATACAACAAAGTCACAGCATCATCCACATTAACTAACATAGAGACAGTCAATTCTTCCCTTTTATCTACCTACTAAATAGCAAACAATAATACCACAAAACACCAAAGCAAACTCGTACTTTTCAAATTCTTTCATTGTTTTATTTAATCTTAATTATGTTCCCTTAAAATTACCTGATTGGTCTAATTATTTAAATACTGATTAGTAAGCCTGCGAAACACTAAACAGAGTCATTTGGTAGGAAATAGGGAAACAGCGTTTTGATACTGACATGAATTCTCTGTGTAACAATTCCAGTGGGTTTTTTGTTTTTTGGGTGTTTTTTGATGTCTCCCTTCTGTCACCCACTCTAACCACAGTCTTGAATATAACTTACATGGGCCATATAAAATTAGCTGAGTTAAATTAGCCTGATCTGACATTACATTATACAAGACAACATTAATAGCTGTGTCAGCAGGGCTCAAACCATTTAATACTGTTTCCATCCAAAACAGACCACCTAACACTTTCAAAATTTAAAGCCAAACAGTAAATTCAGAAATAACACACCATCCAACTTGCCTAGGAGTTTAGGGTAACCTCACTTGGGCTCAGACAAATATTTTATCTCCGTAAAATAACTTTGCTGCCTCTTGGTTATAAGGAATAAAACTTTCTAATGACCTCTAACTTCCGGTTAACACACTATATTTTAAAGCATGTACATAACAGTAAATGCCGGGTGTTTTGTTTTATTGCAACACTCAATAACAAGTCTATAAGTTACCAAATAAAAATCAGGCATGTCGTTCCTTTTACACAGTAGCTTACCCAGTTTAGCGGCGCCCTCTGGTGGGTACTCAGGAAACTGACCCTCGGAGGGGACACTGACAGTTCTCCTCAGGCATCGCCCTTTGGTGGAATCTGTCGGCTGCTCCTGTCCTCCTTCCACAGGTATCTAGTTAACCAAAGAAGAGATGAAATGTAATCGTGTTATAACTACCTTCTGATTGAATAATGTTTTTAGTTAATGAAGGCAGGCGTCTGTAATCACCAGAGCAAAACAGAAGAAACTAGAGGTAAAGTAAATACGATGGTCAAAGTATCACCAAACCCTTTCCGGAAGCTTTTCTTTAAAAAGAAAACTAAAAGATCAGGATGGGTGAGTATGTAAATTAGCTTAGGTGAGGTATGTACAAATCACAGACAGCTGTGTTTCTGCTTAGCTCAGAAACAAAACACCCACACAAATAAAATTCTTTAACATCAGAAACTGGCTCACAAGTCCCAATCCTGCCTAATGCGCAATAAGGTGAATGGAAATAAACGTTGACCAGAAAGATTTCACTCCAAAATTCTCTTAAAAGAAGGTTTTGTTAGATACAAGTAGCAAAATCACCCATATTTTCTTTAATTTTAGAAGTAAGCACTTAATGGACAGTTAATAAAATACTATATATACTATCTATCGAAATTTTCAGTCAAAACTTGCATAGATACTTACATAAAATGGCATATTTTCTTCCAAAAGTGAGACTGGTTTTTGAAATCCTAAAAAAAATTTTTTTTCTATTTATGTGGAATAAGAACCATGAATGCTACAAAAGATCTCTTTCTAATGCCACTATTTCACAACTTACGTACTGCCTTTCATTGTATCATTGTAGAGTAATGAGATATTTCCAGGTTCTTTTTTTTTTTTTTTTCTTCCAATTTTGCTAGTTCTAAAAGACCCATCATCTTAGTTTGGAGATAGAGGGCAAAGACTTTTCATAAAGAGATTTCACTAGTAACCTTTAGCAGAATTAAGAATAGTATTGGTAACATCTTAAACAGTTGGACAAAATATGTCAGGAATTATGTTACTAAGGCTGTTGCTCCAGAATCATACCCCTGCCCCTCCCTCAACTGGAGACTAATTGCCCTTATCTGGGTTTCCAGGCTCAATTACAAAAAGAGGAAGCTGCAAAGAGAAAAACCAGACTGGTTGAAACCAACTAGACCCAAGATGGTGGAAGACCTGACCTCCAGGAGACCTTGAGCCTCATTACACGTTCATTGTAATATATTAGCATGCTAAATGACACACCCACCAGTACCATGACAGTTGACAATTGCCATGACAACGGCTGGAAAAGTCCACACAGTGACTGAAAGGGGGTGTTGCCCCAGTTCTGAGTCTAAACCACACCCCTGCTCTCAGGTAAGTCATAAATATTCCTCCCTCTCATCACTCAATTCTCTCCCTTTCACCTCGATCCTTCTAAAATATATTATTCAGCCCAAATCTGGCTGAGAAGTTGATTTATGAAGTAAGTTTCCATACTACTCCATTCTTTGGCCCGTGAATAAACCTTGTCCTGTTGCAGTCTCAGCATTGGTTTCTTTACCGGCTGTGTGAATCTGGATGGAAAAAGAAGCTCCCTGGCAAGACCCCCAGGCCTGGACTAGGACCCTAGCACAGGTCCGGGTGACCAGTTCAGTAACAGTTAATCATAGCCTCTAATTTCTTAGGGCTCCAACCTAGAATTTCAACAAATTTCAATGATAATGTCTAGCATTAAGTTCTTACTATATGAAAGGCTAAAGAATTTACATTTTTAATATTATGAGGGAGCCATTATTATTAGTCCCCTTTTAAGCACCAAGAAGAATTTATCCCTCTAGATGATCTCACATCAACTGATCCAGTAAAAGTGGGATAGATATGGTCTTTAGTGTGTGTGCTTTCTGCTTTGCCTCAGTAATCCAACTCCTATGACTGAGGTCAAGAGGATGACACCAAGAAGGGAAGCTTTCTCTGTGTGACTGGGAATCTGAAGAGCACAATGCTAACTAACATCTTCCTGAGGACAGAAAGTCTTCACACTCTTTATAGGACTAAAAATTCCCTTATTTCCTCATCAGCATAACTATAGCTATTGTCTGCACACTGAGAAACCAAACAGGGGAATTAAGAAAAGTAAACTTCTAAACAAATAATGGGATACCAAATAACAGCTTTTAAGCTCTTTCAAAAGCCCTCAGTAATAGAAAACTTTAGGAACAGTAATCTAAGACATCCATCCCTTTCAGGATGGAAATGATCCCTACGTAAATAATTAAAAGAGTAGCACAAAGAGGTTAAATAACTGCCTTCTAGTAAGAAAGGTACAAATGCATCCTCTACCTGCCTTGGGAAAAAATCGGGGTAAATTTGGGAAGGAAAAAAAATTCTGGATCTTTGAAAATACGGATGAATCTAAATAAACTATTTTCATAATCGTTCTAAAAAATGTGTATTACCTGAAATAATGAAGGCCTAAGGCGTACAGAAAAAAGGAGGAGTTATTTTTGATATTTTAGGAGAGAATGACTGCTGATCTCTGTGGCAATTTATAAAGACCATACCCAGGAAAAAAAGAAATGGCTTCTATTAATCATATACTTTGTTCTCTACTATACTTAAGAAGAGAATAAATAAAGTATACCAAACTTCTTATTTGGGCCTAAACTTCACTTCACTCACAATCATATTCTCAAAGTTTTAATGTACACTCTTCATTTCCCACTGCTGAAATTTAAAATATTATCAAACGTTTGACTCAAATTATTGCTTTTAAAGTTTAGCGTCTTTTTTTTTTTTTTTGGTCTTTTTAGGGCAGCACCCATGGCATATGGAGGTTCCCAGGCTAGGGGTCAAATCTGAGCTACGGTGGCTAGCCAACACCACAGCCACACCAATGTAGGATCTGAGCCACACCTGCGACCTAAATCAGAGCTCAGGGCAATGCCAGATCCTCAACCCACTGAGCAAGGCCAGTGATTAAACCCAAGTCCTCATGGATCCTAGTCAGGTTCCTTAACTGCTGAGCCACAAAGGGAACTCCATCGAAGTTTAGAGCATTTCATCTCTGATTCAGAATATAAGGGAGAATAATGTTTACTTTTATTCTAAACCTGCATTTCTCGAGAATTATTTACTCTTACATCACCATCGATTTCTTCTTACATAGATTAAAAGAGGGATAATATTTCAAGTATCTTCAAATGAACTAAGCTGGAGTTTACAAATCTTGGTGTACAGCTGGCAAAAATCAGTTTTAGAAAAGTCAATTTTAGAAAAGCAATTTTTATCCATTCTGATTGTTCCAATTTAGTTTACCAGTTCACATTTACTTGTTCATACTGAATTACTCTTTAAAAACTGTATTATTTTCCAGGTTCTATGAGAGGAATTTCTTCTTTCTTTTTTGTTTAACTTCTTTTGCCTTGTATTGTGCTTCTCCTAAGTCCTTTTTCTCAGGGGGAATGGTGACCATCATTGCTTTGGCTGTCCAATGCCTGGATGTCCAATGCCTGAAAATAGCTGTTTATATATATTTGTGTGGCCCAGTCTTATACTGTGTGCAGTGGGAGGGCTAGTCTTGTTCCAATGATTCCATCATAGCTGGTACCAAAAGCTTATCTCTTATTCAAACTACTAACATGGTCCCTTCCTTGGTGAACGCTGCCCTTTAAATCTATCCTTTACCTTAAATCATCCTGTAACACTTAGCAGAGGATTTCCAACATGCAATTATGATCATGTCATTCTAAGGCTTAAAGCCCTTCAGTTGCTCTCCTTTGCAGTGGTTTTCAAAGGACTGATGGTATATTTGTGTGTGGAAGTATGTGACGAGGGAGGTATCTCTGCTTTGACCAGAGCAGACTTCAGAGTTGTCTGCTGTACTGCGCTTCTGCATAGGCTTTCTACAAAGAAAGGGTTCTTCTTAAAAAAAAAAAAAAAAAAAGAAAGAAAAGAAAGAAAGAAAGTGTTTTACAACTATCTTATAGAGTAAGTGCAACCTCCAGGTTTTCCACAATCTGGCCACTGTATGAGTATCCAGCTTCAGACTTTACATTCTAGGAACACCAAATTGCTTCCATTTCTCTAATATATATCCCATGTTGTAGTTCAGAGCATTTGCTTAGTTTGCTCTCTCAGCCTGAAATATTTTCCCATACTTTCTTCTCCCTTCCAAACCTGCCAGGTAAACTCCCATCCATCCTAAGGCCTCACCTCTTCCAGGAATCTTCCCTCCTATCAAGCTCCTAAGAGGAGGATAAGGTATCCTCTCTGATGTTCCTCCAACAGCAAAGCTTCCTCTGTCACTACACTTACACACGGAATTGTAATTATTCATTTGCGCAACCAATTCCATGTAAGTTAACAGTTTATGTTTTACCAGTTAACTCTTAAATCTTAAAATAGCTCCAACTCACAAATGAGTAAGTGGGTATCTGACAGGTAGAGATGGGGGCCATTTTTGGCAAAGGGGAAAAACATAACATCAGCCAAGAAACTGGTAAGCATACGACTTTTTTACTTTATTTGCAACAGGGAGTAGGCCAATTTAGCCAGAGCCTCTTAGGGGGAGAAGTTGGATAGAACACCAAAATATATTATAACCACATGGGAGGGCTTTAAATACCAGGCCATGCATAATTCAGGAAGCTCTGGGAAACCATTCAAGTTTTTAGATCAGAGGAATAGTAGTCTCTTAATTGGTCTGTCTCCTTCCTATCTTTCCCTCTTCCAATGCATCCTACAGATTAATATTCGTAACACACAACTTTGATCCCCCTTCCTTTCTTAAGCTTTCTTTGGTAATTGCCCACTGCCAACAGCATATTAATGATACAGACTACAGTCCTTTAGAATAAATGGGTTTCTTTTATTCTATCCCATTTACTTGTGCTATTTATCAAACACCATTTTAAAATTATTTGTCTCATTCCCACAACTAAACCTGGTACTGGGGAGAAGAGAAAGAACTGTGCCTTATTCTTTGTAACTCCTAACACAGTGAATTCACATACAGGGGCACGTTATGTATCTGCTGAATAACTTGAAAATGGTTCTGAATGAAATATGCCATGAGGAGTTTTCCCCAGGATAAAAAAAAACACCTGATTTTAGCTGTTTGCACAAAGCCTACCTGCTATTTTTGTCAATATATCTGGGTGTAAATTGAGCTTTCCAAAGGCAAGAAAAATATTTTAAAATATTTTGAAATTGCATTATTACTGCCTTCCTGCCTATACTAGCATGCAGCTTTAAAAATTTCAAATACAGAAAGAAGAGTCTGAATGAAGAAAAATGAAGCCACATTTACATTCCGAATGGCTGGTGATTGCCAAAAGAAAGAAACTCCTAAATTTAGCTTTCTTTTGTATCTTTGTCCTGGCTGCACCTCATAGGTTCCTAATTGTCTTCTTTACCATTTCCCTCAATTCCTCCATCTCTAGTTTACTTGGTCTTATCTCCTGCAAGCAAAATGGAATTCAAATGGCCTCCTACGCCCTCTTTGAACTGGGTTGGTGCCAAGCCAGCTGGGGCTGATCCTGGCATCCGGGCAGGGAAGTATATTTCCTAACACATAACCAGTGTCTATTTGGCAGTATTTGCATGAAGTAATTTACTGAATCAGTGAGTCATTTCTCAAGGTGACACTCCTGACAGACGTCTCTCCCGGTGTTCTGCCCAGACCTACCCTCTGTCACATTCCCAGTCTGGTAATTGGTGTATTTAACACTCTTCCCATGTACGAACCCCAAGCAGACTTTTTCTCATTTCTGACAGGAAACATGCAGAGTTCAGAGAGAGCATTAAAAGATCCCCCACTCTGAATACACGAGTGATACTAGACTAATATAATCCTCCCACATCCCAACAGTGCCTGGCTAAGGATTCAGTTTAAACCCCTACAGAACCCTCTTAATTGATCTTATTAACACAGCAATAAACACCCCCATGATTAGTTGATGAAGGTTTAAAACAGCTTTTTAAGATAATTTTTTTTGCAGGAAATTCCTTAAACTCCTTGTTTCAAGGAATTCTAAATAAAACTGTTCAATGCATAACTCCACATATATGAGTTATATTTTTCATGATAGTGTGGGTGGAAGGTAGAAGAGTGACAGCGTATTCTGATCCTTCCACGGGTGGGGGGGGGGGAGGATTTCTAATCTTTTCCTATCATGAAATTAATAGAATACTAAATAAAATAATAAAATTCTAATAGTTGGTAGGGTAGTACCATACCATTTTTTCTAGGGATTTACTCCAGTTTTTCCAACTTAATCATGGTCGAACATACCTGTCTCAGAGCATTAAACTGTTTTTTTAACTCGGCAGCCCTTACCTGGTCTATTGCAGTAATGTAACTCATCCATTTCCTTCCAATGCCTTTCACTCAATTTTCCACATGATCAACAGTTACTTTTCTAAGAAGCAAATGTGTGATAACGTTATTGTCCTGTTAAATATCTTTCCATGGCCCAAATCACTTCCAGAAAAAAGTCCAAATTCCGTAGCATGAGCTTCAAGGCACTTTACTATGCAGCTTTTGCCAGCTATCATTTTTCCTCTTGCAAATTATATTCCAAGAATTCTGAAAGTTTTGCAGATTGCCATTGAGATATAAGATGTCCTTGATTTTGTATCTTTATGATACATGGAATGTCCTTTTCTACTTTTCTTACAAGCAAGCTTCTATTTGTCCCTAAAGACATGGCTCAATCATAAATTTCTCTGTAAATCCTTTTCTGGCATTCTCCATTTTAAACTATAACCCACTCCAGGCAATATCTTAGTTAACCTTTCCCTTATGGTAATAGTATAATCTTTTTTAAAAATTGTATTGAGATGAAATTCACATAAAATTAACCATTTTTAAGTAATGTGAATAATTCAGTGATATTTAGCACATTCATGATGTTGTGCAGCCACCACCTCCATACTTAGTTCCAACTGGTTATAACTTAATTTACCTCAATGTGTCCCCAACAAAATTGCATCTCTGCAACCACAATAATGCACACATAACAGATGCTCAATAAATAAAGATGGAATTACATATTCAACCATGGGAAAGCATCTTATGGATTTTTTTTTCTCCCCTTTTATTATCCAGTCTTAGAAAAATAGGTAACTAAGCCTCTTGTTGTAGGAAGACTTATCACATAGGATAGAAGGTAAGGAAATGACTATTCAGGAATCAAAGTTTATAATTTGGCTTTTTCAAAATTTATTGAACAAATATTTACTGAGAATTTTACTTATTTATTAGGAAATGTTGTAAGCACTGAAGGATACAGCACTGAACAAAACAGACAAAATCCCTGTCCTAAAAACTTATATAAGAGAAAAGAGACAATAAACATAATAAATTATATACCATTTTAGAAGGTGGTAAATGCTATGGGGGAAAAAATAGAGCCCAGTAATTAGATCAGAAGTTCCGAATGGATATACAAGGAAGGGTTGCAATTTTAAAGAAGTCTCTCAGGGTGGGTCTTATTGAGCAGGTGATATGCAAGCAAAGGGTTAAAGGAAGTGAGAAAGGGAGTCAGGCAAACATCTGAGGTAAAAGACAAGGCTAAGGTCTTGAGACAGGGATATGCCTGATGTGCCTAAAACAGTGACGAAGCCAGAAGGGCTGAAACACAGTGAGCAGGGGAAGTCTCTGGCCTCTGAAGCTTGGAAGGATGGAGCTATCATTAATGGACATGGAGATGCCCCAGCAGCTCTGGGAGGAAAGATCAGGGCCTCAGTGTGGGGCCCGTTGGAAACGGTGATTATCTATCTAAGCAGAGGTGTAAAACGAACAGGAGGATAATGAGTCTAGAGAAGAGAGATGTGTTAGGCTTGAGATATAAAATTAGGATCGTCAGCATGAGAGGGTATTGGAAGTCATAAGACTGGATGAGATTCCTGAAGAAGTGCGGTCCCAGGACTGAACTCTGTAGCATTCTCCTGCTGAGATCTGGACAAGAGAAGAGAAATTGGCAAAGATGACTCAGAAGGAAATGCCTGAGAGGTGGCGGGGAGAAACTAAGGGAGCAGAGAGCACAGGGTCATGGAAGCCAAGTGAAGAACATGGTTCTAGGAGAAGGAATGAGTGATCAACTGCATTAAATGCCATTAAAGAATAAGACGAGAAGTGAAAACTGACTGGTGAATTTAGCAGTGTGGAGGTCACCAGTGAGCTTGAAAAGAGCAATCTTTACAAAGTAGTGCATGTTAGAGCGTGACTGAAGCAGGCTTAAGAGAGATGAGAGAAGAATTGAAGACGATGAGTTTAGAAGTTTGGGGAATTTCTACTAGAAAAGGGAAGAAGAGAAAAGAGTGGCAACTGGAGGTAGAAATGAGATTAATGCAGGTTTATCTTCTCTTCTACATGGGGGAGATAATGGCATTGCTGAGAGCAAAGAGTTAGAGATGCGCAAGAGACGAGGGAAAACTGCCGGAGGGACGGTCTTGAACCGGAAGGAAGGGGCACGTGTGGAAGGAACAACGGTCAGACTGCGGGCAACTCCAAGGTGAAAAGAAGGAGATCAGAGCCTAAGGAAATAGTTTCGGGTGGACAGGTGGACAGGGTGATAGAGCTCTCTTCTGAGTGCCTCAATTTTCCCAGTGAAGTAAGCAGCAAAGTGATCATTGCTAAGGAAGGGTAATCAAGAAGGAATCAGAAAAGCAGCACAAGTCTGGGGGAAAAACAATCACCTTAGAAATAATTTTAGGAGTTCCCGTCATGGCTCACAGGAAACGAATCCGACCAGGAACCATGGGGTTGCAGGTTCGATCCCTGGCCTCGCTCAGAGGGTTAAAGATCCAGCATTGCTGTGAACTGTGGGGTAGGTTGCAGACACAGCTCAGACCTGGCATTGCTGTGGCCGTGATGTAGACTGGCAGCAACAGCTCCGATTAGACCTCTAGCCTGGGAACCTCTATATGCCATGGGTGCGGCCCTCAAAAGACCAAAAAAAAAAAAAACTTTTTTGGATTGTGCTACTCAAAGGATGGTCCAAGGTCCTAGGCTGTTCTGCAAATTGTTTAAGAGTCCTCAGCCAACAATTTGACAACACAGGAATTAAGAAGCAGGCCTCGTGTGATCAGCAGATTCATTTCATTGCGCATCATGTGCTCCTTGAACATGTACAATTTTTGTAATTCTATTCTTTCTTTTCTTATGTTATGATTACCTATTGAATGGTAATTAAATTAATAAAAAATGTGAACTTACATACTTTTGCCTTTTTAAATCTTCATTTTTCTTAACAATTCGTATTATTGTATTTTATTGTTCATGATGAGGTGGGGATAAATCTGGTCTTTCACCATACAGAGACTGAGAAGTCCTAGTCCAAGAGAGTTGGAAAGTGACTGGACTAGGGAATGTTTTGTGATTGCCAAGCAGCATTAGAGGCTCACATGAGGTTTGCAGCTATTAGCTAAAAGACAGTCAGCATGATGGAGTGATTTTCTCCAGAAACATTATGCTGCGTGGAAGCAGGGCAGGAAAGATGAGGAGTAGCATTTAACTGACCTATCACACTGCCAACTGAGTCTGCTGATGCAAAAAAAGGGCAAGGAAATAGTATGCAAAGATTAAACTGACTGACCGTGGAATTCAAGCTGGGAGAAGCGGGAAGAGAGGGTATCAGAGGTATGGGGGGGGGCAGAAAAGGTAGTAGGATCAATGGACCATAAGTCCCCAAAGAAGTGAAAAAATGCTAGAAAAAGGGATGAGCTAGAAAGATGAGCAGCTAAGATTGTCAGACATTAAGATGCATGCAATTTAGAATAGGAAGAAGGTGTGGCCACGAGGCAGTAGAGGAGAGGAGTTCAAGGAACTCAGGGCCGTGGTATTGAAAGAATCGTTACTGCCGATACTGGAATCATCCTCAGTTAAGGCGGGAGTAGTGCTGGAGATAATGATAACGAGCCAGGAGGTAAAGTCAACAAAAAATGAGGAGGAATGACTGGGGGTGAGGGACACGGGGTGGCTGGAAGATGACTATGACATGGGACTCAGAGTTTGGGCTTTATAGGAAAAATGAGGGAGAACAGACAGGAAACGACCATGAAATGAGAAGGATGCCTACTGAAGGCAGCATGGAATGAAGGCTGTGGGAGAAAAACAGCCATGGCCTGACAGCCCTTCACAGACGGGAAGGTAGACATTCCTCAGGGAAGGGAGGCATTCTCATGAGACCAAGAAGTTAAGGAACTGCTTGAGAGAAGAGGTGGAAGAAACAGCCGAGTTGGCTGATGACAGACCCTGAGTCGAAGAGGGCATAGTGAAAGGGGTTCGAGAGGTGGGGAAGGATGCTTGGAAGGCAGGGACAGCAAAGGAGATCCACAGAGCCATATGTAGAGTGGAAGATAAGGGATTCCTCACTGTCTAGGGCTACTCATGACGACTAGCATTAAAAAAAAAAAAAAAAAAGGATAAAGTACCTAAGAAATTGTTTTAGAAACATCATTCAGCATGGATAGTTACTTTATGGTACTAAAGGGGACCCAAGCCTGGATGACTCAATTGATCAGTAGTATTTAAGGCATGGATTACGTCCTGGTTCTAGATAAGGAGGTATGCTCTTGCCCTTAGACTATTTATCTTTAGGCTATTTAATTTCACACATTACTAAATTGAACAAAATGTGGGTGAGGGCAAAGAGATGGCAAATGCTATGTTCACATCCCTCCTTATTAAGAGCTCTGATGAAAGACTGCTGACAGAGTCGATTGGTTTAAATGGGCATTGTGAATTATCTGTTTATTCAAATTGGATAATTAGAAATCTTCTATACTAATATTCACTCTACCAATTTTTATTCTGTATCTAGTTAATATAAACAAAGCAACATGTACACTGTGGCAGAACGGGCTGACCTTTACTAAATTATTTTAATAAAATTAAATTTAACTTTATTAAAATACTGGGGAAAAGGTCATGGGTAGGGAGACGGTAACAAAAGGGACATTTTTCAATGGCTGGAGAAAAAGAATAAGCCAGTTCAGAGAGGGCACATTAGCCAGGGCCTTGCACATAAGAACCGTCTATGAAAAGAAAACACTTTAAGTGTGTTATTGTTAATGACCCTGCCTTCGTGAGGTTAAAAGAGGCTGAGTAAGAGAAGAGACAGAAAAGGGATGGGGGCGAGGGAGAGAAGAGAAAAGGGAGGTAAAGATCCACAGATGAGATTTAAGAAATGTATTTTTTGGGTATTGCTTCCTCTGAACTCACTTTTCCAGAGGAATGACTTATGAAACTGATATTCTACCTAAGAACTTCCTAGTTATTTATATATAATTTTGGCACTTAATCTTTCTCCTTCATTGAGTAAGATCACTTCTTAGTCTCTCCCCCAAACCCCCACCCCATTATCTGTCTTCTTTATCAAGAATATACTTGGTCTTTTTTTTTTTTTCTTTTTTACGTCATGGAGATTAGGCATGGGATGGTTTTGTGGCCCTACTAAATCAACTCTCCGATAAATCGCCAATAAGCAAATGAATTCTTTGGATATGGAAGGATCTGTAGACTGGAATAGTTTGAGGAGTAAAGTAGTAATAGTCTACCACGAGTTCAAGGTTTTTTTTTTTTTTTAATTTAGAGGGACAGAAAGTTTATCTAGAACTAGATGTCTGTATTAATTATATGTCTCTTGGCCCTTCTCTCCCTTGCTGTGATTCAGGAAACAAATCTCTACAGAACACATCAAAGGCAATCTTTTCCTTTGGCTTCAAGTTAGGTTTGGCCAGTAGGTAACACTGGCAAGAAATCAGAAAGCAGGAAAAAGAGAGCGTGCTTGTTTGTTCTCCCTTGCTTCCTCCCTGCTGGCCATTTTTGTGTTGGTAGAAGCTGTGCTCTTTTGTGTATTGCCACACCAACTGCCATGCAGCCCTCTCGTGCAACTACAGTTCCTTGGGTTCCAAAAACATTGCTCCCTTCCCTTGTCTTCAAGTCTAGGGTGGTAAGTGCTGTCTGCTGTTACTCGTTCACTGCTACTTCGGCATCCTCTGGTGGGGTCCCCTATGCCGTCTACACCTCTGTAAATAGTTCCTTCATTAAAGCCCATTCAATTAATCTACTGACTGTGCCACCTGTTACTTGAAAGGAGCTAGACTGATAGAATTTCCAATAGCCCCTCTGGACCACTTTCAGAGCCAGGTCTCCACAATCCAACCCATCCTCAGTTCAAATGATCTCAATTCAAATTCACTGTTCCGTAGTGAAAAATCCAGTCTTATCTAGTTGAAGTCGCTCCTTCATGGCAATCACAAGTCATCATGATGACACCAGCAGCCCTTTCGACAGCCCTTTACACACAGTGTATCATTCATAAAGCCCCCGTTTTCATAAACACAACTTACAGAGATACCAATTAAAAAACTAGAGTATTTCAAGAATTTGGTCAGAGAAGGGAAGTGGCTTTTCTCAGGAACATCCCCCTCACCTCCTTCTCCTTGTTGAGCAACACCAGCTGGCTGTCTGTGAGGATGCAGTACTTCCGCTCCCATGTTGTCGTCTCGGTGTAGGGTGACTGGCCGCAAGACAGACGATGGGTAGGTGGCCCTTTCACATCTGCGTGAGAAACATGAAAAACCAAAGTGACAAGTCATGACTATGCTCAGTCAACTTGCATTTCAAATGAAAGACTCTCTAAAATCACATGGAAGAGGTCTAAACATAAATAAATCTAAATGGTCAACTGAACACTTAAATTCCTCTGAAGAAAATAAAAAGATTTATATACAGAGGGAAATTCCTGCCTTCTAGGCTTCAGAAAAGAGGGGTGAAACACTCTAGGAAGAACTGTTGGTACAGACTTGACACAGCAACACCACCATACAACGCACTAAAATCAGAGAAGGTCACTTCAGAGCAAAACCCACATCATTCAAACTAAAGAGGTGGGAGTGCCTCAGAGACCAGAACGAAAGACAGCCTTTAGGGAAAAGATGATGTCGCGTGTACACTTTGCGAGTGCTTTTGATCCAGAACTGGCAGCCTAAGTCTTCAAAATGGCTTTATTTCTAGTCTGACCTAAGAGCATCGTATCACCACTAGAGGCCAGTAAGATCTTAAAAACACAGAAGGCAATTTCTTCAAGGAAAGATCTAAACATACTATCATGTCTCTTTAAGTTGGAGGTATACAATCTCAATGTTAAATGTTTTAATTCTTACAAATGTCTAATTTCCTATGTTACTTTAATTTTTTATTGAAGTATAACTGACATGTCACATTATATTAGTTTCAAGTGCACACATAATGATTCAATACTTGTGTACACTGCAAAAAGAGGACCGCATAAGTTTCATCACTATCCTTCACCATAAAAAGTTACAAATCTTTTTTTTCTTGATGATAACTTTTAAAGATTTATTCTCTTGGCAACTTTCAAATATGCTCTACAGTGTTGACTACAGTCACCATGCTGTAGCTGACATTCCTGTGATTTATAACTGGAAGTTTGAACCTCTTGGCCCCCCTTCACCCACCTCACCACTGCCCCCAAACCTCGTTCCTCCTGGCAATCATCATTCTGTTCTCTGTATCTATGAGTTTTGTTTTATTTGTTCATTGATTCTGGGTTATAGATTTCACATATAAGTGAGGTCATACAGTATTTGTTCTTCTCTGACATTTTATTTAGCGTAACACCCTTGAGGGCCATCCATGTTGTCATAAATGACAAGATTTCATTTTTTAATGGTGGAGTAGTAATCTATCCATCTACCCAAGGACACTTAGGTTGCTTGCATATCTTGGCTGTTGTAAATAATGATGCAGTAAACACAGGGTTGTTTCTAATTAGTGTTTTCAGGTTCTTTGGAACATGGCATTTCCAAATTTCCAGAAATGAAATGGCTGAGTTGTACGGTAGTTCTATACTTAATTTTTTTGAGGAAACTCCACACGGTTTTCCATAGTTGCTATACCAATTTACACTCCTATCAACAGTGCACAAAGGTTCCCTTTGCTCCACATCCTCACCAACACTTGTTATTTCCTTTTTTTTTTTTTTTTTTTTTTTGGCTGTGCATGCAACCTGCAGAAGTTCTCAGTTCCCGGGCCAGGGATTGAACCCACACCACAGCAGTGACCTGAGCCACTGCAGTAACAACACCAGATCCTTAACCCACTGTACCACAAGGAAACTTCTCTTGTCTTTTTTCATGACAGCCATTTTCAGAAGTGTAATCTCTCACTGTGGTTTTAATTTGCATTTCCCTGATGATAAGGAAAGTTGAGTGCTTTTTCATGTATCTGTTGTCCATCTATATGTTTTCTTTGGAAAAATGTCTATTCAGATATTCTGCTCATTTTTAAAGTAGAACTGCTTGGGTTTTTTCTTCTTTTTTTCTGAGTTATATGAGTCCTCTATGTATTTCGGATATTAACTCCTTATCAGATACATGACTTACAAATGTTTTCTCCCATGTAGTAGGTTGCCATTTCATTTCGTTGATGGTTTTCTTTGCTGTGCAGAAGCTTTTTAGTTTGACACAGCTCTACTTGTTTACTTTTGCCTTTGTTGCCTTCACTTTGGGGTCAGATCCAAAAAAAAAAAATTAAAAAATTTTTACATGAACTGTTCACTCATTTGTGCTATTGTAAAGCTTGGAACATATCTCAAGCCTAAGTACACATTAGATCCACTGAATAAAGCTTTTATGACACTTCAATATGTATTAAAAGTTATTTAGCCATGAAGGACTAACTCCTTTCAGGAGTATTCTGCAGGAGCACCTCAAACTGAAGAAATCAGAAAACAAACACCCATGAATACAGAAAGCTGTCAACGGTAAAAAAAGTACATTTTACCTATTTAGCGAGAGCCTTCGTTACTCTTCCTTTCTATAGACTTTTAGTCTTTTATCATAGGATGATAAATATCCCTGGTATTGACTGACTTCAAGGAAACCTGAATGACTTCCTGGATGGTTTATGCTATAATTACTCAATTATACATAACTATAGCTGCAGATGTGTAGAAAGTAAACAAGCCAGCAATTAGAGCATTAAGTGTACGTCTCTCTTCTTACATCTCCTTATGTGTTCAATATTATCTTCAGTGCTCCTTCTGGCTTAACTTCCTTTGCTCTCTCCAAGTCTATAGCTTTGCATGCTTGTGGAGCTTATCAGTTACCCTCCAAAATAACTCAAAATCCAAGAACCAATAATGTTGCTAGGGCTTGGTTGGACATGTTACTAATTCTTAGAAGTTCACTGTTTTTCATTTTTCCCCTACTTTTCTGCATCTGTCTCCTCTGAACCTCGTACACCAGTACATGCTGCATCAATAGCTTCTCCATTCCACCCCAACTCTCTCTCTCCTACCCTCAACTTTTATTTCAATCAGTTACGTTAAAGTCTTCTTTGTACTTCAAATTTTCCTAAAATTGTCAAAGAAAGCTTTAAAGGGACTGACTCTCTATCCTTTATGACACAGATAAGAGATTCTTGTCTAAACTTAAAAACCATGTCAAAGCTGATTTTCTTCACATGATTTGGACAAACAAATGGGTTAGATTTTTACCACAATGCAGGCCTATTTTTAGAGTCAAATACCAAGACCACTTCAGCAGAGAGGGATGCACCTACTTTATGTGGAAATGTGGTGGTTTTGTGGCCTAGACGAGTTTTCATTCAAATGACTAACCTTCTTATGTAAGTTGGTCATGAGTGACCTAAACTGCTCCATTGTAACTTAATTTGAATAGTAATCTTATGATCCACACTGAACAAGAAGACATTGATAGATTCTGTCCATAAGAATTAGAACATAGGAGATGGTATTATAGCATAACCCAGATTTCCTGACAAATATAAATCAGCATTAGCACTGAATTTAGAAAATCTAAATGATCTTCCCTGTGTTATCCCAAGTAATTTTCTTACAGTTGCCCTTACTGTTCTCCCTTCCTGTTCAGCCAGAGCTTTGTTGCTAGCTTCTTCATGGTTTTATGAAACAAAAAGCATTCCGGACCCTGGATTACTCCTCGTCAGTGCTAGAGGTAGAATGAATAGGCAGCAATATTTTGATATTTAAAATTTTTCAGTCTGTCTGAATTATGAGGTTGATATGCCATGTTATAAATTTTATAGTTTCACAACTTCTCTATCTATTGTCCACTTTTTGATCATTTCATAAGAATTTATAAAGGGAAGAAACAAGAAAAGTTAGAATAAGGGTGGGTTAGTTCTTTTTAGCATTTCTGGATTAAGGTTTAAGGGGCATTTTAAGTAACAATATAAGATAAACCTATAAATTTAATGTATTAATTCTATCATGTCCTAACTTCTGTGGCTAAATGAAGGTTTAATAGTAACTTGTAAAGCCTGTTTATTGGGACTATATTAACAAGACAAACTCAGATTACTGCCTTACTTCACTTTACCAGTTCTACCAATCCTCCCCCCCCCCCCGCCCCAGTGACACAGTTTTTATTTCTACTTCCAATTACATTTAGTACCTAAAATTCACTAGAGGAAAGGATAACTACCTCAGAATTACAAATAAGCATCTTTATAGAAAAACTGGAACGAAAATTTAGATTGGCATTGTCTCATTTCCATAAGGATACTAAGGGTACTGAGTACTGGACTTATTACAAAAACTGAATGATTTCAGAAACATTAAAAAGAATCAGAGGTTGCTCAATGAAGCCCACTGGAAAGTGCTTCTTTGAGATTAGACATTATCATGTAGTCTAGTAATTTTCTAAATTTTTTGATCTCATGATCCCTTTAGACTTTTAAAATTGACAACTTCAAAGAGCTTTTGTTTATGTAGATTATATTTATCAATATTTACACTAGAAATTAAAACTGAGACATTTTAAATATATTTATTCATTTAATAACAATAATAAACCTATTGCATGTTAATATAAGTAACACATTTTTGATGAAATGTAACTATTTTCCAAAACGAGAAATTAGTGAGAGAAGTGATACTGTTTGAGGTTTTGCAAAATCTTTAAAATCTGGCCAGAAGAGAAGACGGCTGAATTCCTTTTTTTGTTTTTTTTTGGTTTTTTTTTTTTTTGCTTTTTTAGGGCCGCTCTCTCGGCATATGGAAGTTCCCAGGCTGGGGGTACAATCGGAGCCACCAGTCTACACCACAATCACATCAACATGGGATCCAAGCTGCATCTGCGACCTACACCACAGCTAACAGCAATGCCAGATGCTTAACCCACTCATCAAGGCCAGGGATCAAACTTGCATCTCCTCAAGGATACTAGTCAGATTCATTTCTGCTGAGCCAGGACAGGAACTCCAAGCCAGCTGAATTCCTGTATCTATTCCAACATTCAGTCACTTGCTTTATGTTGTTTTGGTTGAAGTATAAAGCAGAAAATATGTACTCACACACATATATAGTTGGAAAAGGGAAGAGTATTTTAATAGCATTTTCAGGTAATTGTGGTCCATCTTTTCCAATACTACACCAAAAACTGACAAGCAATTGCTTCTTAAAAGTGGGTAAAATGTGGAATTTGATACCATTTCAGTTAACTTTTCATACCATGTTACAATAAAAAATCATTGGTCTACCTTGCCTTTCGGGATAGATCTTTTCAACCACATGCATAAATTTGGGACGCTATGCATTAACCATTTAGGAAAAAAAGGTTCACTTCGTTTTGCAGATCTTCCAAATGTTGACAATTTTCACTACATAGTACCAAAAAATCATTTTCATTAATCTTCAGAAAAGTCTTCGTCTCATCAGGAAATTCTTTAAGTGCTAGAAAGCCGTCAAGCTCCAGGTGGCAGGTTCAAGTTTTCCAAAATACTGATCTTTGTTTTAATTCTTAAATCTTACCATTGTTAATAAATAATGTTGGGTTTTTTTCCCCTTAAGAGAGAGGTTTATGTCCTTTTTTCCAGAAAATGTCTTACAGATAACCAAGACTAAATAACCATATTTGTCTTTCAATTGATCATTTGAGTAAAAATGGTGTTTCATGAAATACAAATGCTAATAAGTTCACCTCACAGCTTAATCTGCACAAATGCTTTCTCTGGTGACAAGCATCATACGTCTGTATTCAGCTTAAATGTACTTGCCCCTGTCATCACACAAGACATTAAAAACATGTCAACTCTAAGGTTGAGATTTAATAAAACTGAAGTTTTTTAATGAGTTCTCAAGGATATTTTATTTTATTTTGTTTTGTTTTTCAGTCCTACTAGGGCTCCACCTGCGGCATATGGAGGTTCCCCAGGCTAGGGGTCTAATTGGAGCTGTAGCTGCGGGGCTACACCACAGCCACAGCAACGCCAGATACAAGCCGCATCTGCGACCTACAACACAGCTCAGGGCAATGCCGGATCATTACCGCATTGAGCAAGGCCAGGGATCGAACCCGTATCCTCATGGATTCTAGTGGGATTCAGTAACCACTGAGCCATGAATGCAATTTCAAGGATATTCTTAAGTAAAACTGCCCTTTTTTTTTTTCCTACTGCATGTGTTAGAGGATACTGCAATGACTACTGGTATCGTTTGTTGCCACTGCCTTGACTCCCTTCACTGCACTGCTAGTTTTACTCATAATTGCTTTTGAATCATCGGTGCATATGTCAACACAGGGAGGGGGAAAAAAGGCAAGTTTTACTATGAAAATAGTTTTAACCTAGCCAATGAGGGAGATCCTTGGGACCTAGTGTCTCAGATCATGCTTTAAAAACCACTGCTTAGAGAAGAGGAAGAGGAAGGCAATGAAGGATTCTAAGAAAATATGGCAAGAATCTGTCAGATGCAGTGGGGAGAAGACCAGAGATTTAACAGAATGGACAGGAGACTAATGTAATGACCTGGGCATGGGGTGATTAGGGTCAAAGATTGATGACAGTGGAAACAGAAAGAAAGGGACTGTGTGAGCTGGGTTTTGAAACAGGAATAAACAGCTCTGGTAACTCTCTAGTTGTTTGTGGGGAAAGAATAGCACAAAAGAGATGGGAGACTAAAAGAGCAATTAATACAAATATGGATTAATAAATGCTCATAAAATAGGTTGCATAACTGTAATTCTACTTTTGTTTTAGCAGGAAAGTCTAAAACAAAAGTTTTTCAAAAAAGGAAGAAAGAAAACCAAAAAGGGAAGCTTTTAAATTTGAATTAAATTTGAAGGATTCAATGCAATCCATTAAATCTGAATAATTTCAAAATAAAAACTTATTTAGTCTACCTATAAATCTAAAAGGTCAAACTCTGGGCCTCTTCAAATGCTAATATAAATTTAGTAACTACACGGTAAGGAAATAACGACTAAAAAACTTCTCTGTGTAAATAACCCTTTCTTACAACCCTTCCCTGTAACCAGAGAAAGGAGCAAAATGGCCTGTCACATCATTTGACACAGAGAATGAAAAAATGACATGCTAGAGCTGGAAATTCCATTAGATTTATCTATAAATAACCACAAAGTAACTTTTCTCTGGAGGGTAAGCATCTTGTCTCTTCCAGACTTAGAGAGCATCTCCAAAGACTTACAGTAGGACAGTAAATAAAGGGGTCCAAATGGAAGTAGAAATAGAGATAAAGGAGAGTGGAAAAGAACAAGTCTGTGATCCAAACAGGAGAATGCAAAATAAAAAACTAATGTGGGAAATTTTATTTCATTTATTTTTTTGGCCTCACCCTCAGCATACAGAAGTTCCCAGGCCGGGGACTGAACCTGTGCTACAGTAGTAACCCAAGGCACAGCAGATCCTTAGCCCACTGAGCCACCTGGGAACTCTGAAATTTTACTTTTGTATCTCAAATCTCCTTAGAATATTATCTGAGTTGCTTTTGAATTACAGTGTTTACTAGCTACATATGTTTTTAAAAATTCCAACATTATAAATTAAATGTAATTGGTAAAATCCTAAAGCTATTTACTGCCATCCAACACAAGCTTTACAAAGGATTCTCTACAGACAATCTTCCAGCTAACCCAACCTTAATGTTTCCTTCAGTCTCAAGAGCCTTTCAATTCTTAGCACCAAACTAAAAAAAACAAAACACAGTTTTTGGAAATCTATCTATAACAGAGAAGAGTTTAATACATTAAAAGAGGAACACATTTTGAACAAATAGTTGTAAACAGCAGAGGTCTGAGCTGCTGGAGAAAGACCAGTATTTTCAAGGTATGTGTTTATTCCCATGCCAGTGCCAACCTGGTGGCTTAGAAAAGACAAGTTTTTGGGAGTTCATGTGGTGGCTCAGTGGTTAATGAATCTGACTAGCACCCATAAGGACGTGGGTTTGATCCCTGGCCTCGCTCAGTGGGTTAAGGATCTAGCATTGTTGTGAGTAAGATGCAGCTCGGATCCTGAGTGGCTGTGGCTGTGGCGTAGGCCAGCAGCTATTGCTCAGATTCAACCCCCGAGCCTGGGAACCTCCATATGCCACAGGTGTGCCCCTAAAATAAAAAGAAAAAAAATTTTTTCCCAGTATTTAAATTTGGGTTTGGGTTCTGAATTTGGTCAGGACTCAAAGTGAGAGTACAAGCAGTACTTTTATATAAAGTAGAGTGACCACTTTGTTAGAGAAGTAAAAACACATCTAAATAACTTTAAAACAGAACTATCCACTTAAACTAGTTAAGAATATGTCAATTTCCCTAAATAGACAAAGGACGATTTTTCTCTTCACCAAAATATTCAAAACAGTTTTAACAGAAGTTCAAGTTTAAATAAAATTTATATTAATAGGCCAACTAACGTGTTGTATTTTCAAAGGCAGTTCTTTATTTTTCTGATAAATAATGAAATCTTTGCCCTATCATAGAGCTTGAAAAGATGTGGTATACCCTTGGTTATCTTCTATAAGCAATTTCTGCTACAACAAAAAAAAAAATGTTAGATCTGTCATGTGGAGATGACTTTTAATAATGCCACTAACTGTGACATGCTGCTAAGCAGCAGTCCAGCAAATATTAGAGCTATAAGACCAAATTATTTTATAAATGTGTTAATGCTGCCTGCTGAAGACCCAGAGTAGCTGCCATCATTGCTGCCATCAATGTACTTGTGACTCTTTTTCATTCTTCAAGTACAGAAAGGAAAGGTAAAACCAATGAAGACACTAAAATGAAGTTTAATTTTATTTTGTCCCCCTGTTACTTTTTTACCCTGCACCTTTTGTCAAAATGTCAGAAAATACCTTGTTTCTGGAAGAAACAAAGTTTTTCTTAAATTGATAGTGATCCAAACATTAAAACTACTGCCTGTGGGAGTTCCTGTCATGGCACAGCGGAAACAAATCCACCTAGGAACCATGAGGTTGTGGGATCGACCCCTGGCCTCACTCAGTGGGTTAAGGATCCAGCGTTGCCGTGAGCTGTGGTGTAGGTCGCAGACACGGCTCAGATCCCACATTGCTATGGCTGTGGTGTAGGCCAGCAGCTGTAGCTCTGATTTGACCCCTTAGCCTGGGAACCTCCGTATGCTGCAGGTGCAGCCCTAAAAAGAAAAAAAAAAAATTATTGCCTGTGAACTCTGCTTTGTCCTGACATACTATGAACCTTTGAGCTGGCAAATTACATTTCAGTGCATACGCATCAATAGTCCCAGCAGATTTAAATATGGTCACACTCACCTTGGTAAATAATAAGGGTACTTATCATTCAATATGTTTAAGATAAAAAGTCATTAGGTCATAAATGTTTGCCTTTATGGAAATTCAAGTCTTATCATAAATTCCCTATGAGACCATGACTATTTGTTGAAATGATTTTATACCGTGTCTTTTAACCTTAGCTAACCAGTTTAGTTTCCTTCTCAACTACGGAGGCTTAATTCCATGCTACTTCATCACTGGATCTAGTCAGTAAATCCCCTATACTCACCATCGCCCTTTTTAAGACAAAGAGAGGGCAGGTAGGAGCTAACATATGGCACTTCTTTCCGGTAAATAATTTCTTTTAGCTTAAGGTTTGCCAACAGGCCCTTTGCTGATTCCCTCTCAGTCTCAGCAGCACCAGGTCTTAAACGTGGGGTTTCTAACTCTGCTCCATCACAACTATCTGATAACAATGTAATAAGTTCCTTGAAAGCATGACATTTATTTATCAAGTATTCCTTGATAAAAATAACATTTTTCTCTGCAAATAAACTAATGTTTAGTTTGATGGTATTAACTAAGAATTTTACGAAAACTGACCAGGATAGGAAACAATTCCTTTGATGGCTGCATCCTGCTTCTCCCTTCCACGTCACTAGTACAGGTGCACTGCACCTGACCTCACAAGCCAGGAAACTGCAGTCAGGGCAGATCATTTTGTTTTCTTCCCTTTTTCGATATGCAAAAGAAGAAGTAAGTTCCATAATTGCCACAGTGGGCCAAGCACTGCTTCAGCAATGATACAGCTTAGGTAACTGAACGGAATGTTATGAAGGATGCCACTTTAAGATGACAAGCGGCAGTCAATCACAGCTCACTCTTCAATCTTAAAAGACCACTCCCATCTGTAGTTCATACTCTTACCCAAACAGAAAAAAGATAAGTACTCAAAATAAAATAATTCACTTATATACACTCATCCTTAGAAGGAAAAAAAAAAACCACATCTATATTCAAGTTTTTCTTTAACAGTTAAACACTGTGCAAAGTTAAGAAAAGGGTAAGAAAATATTCGTTGTGCCCTTTAAAACAACCATGGTGTTGTGTAAACGATCAAAACTCAAGATCCTTTTTGTGTCTCAAGTTCCTGTTACTGGTAAAAAATGAACTATACTAAGAATTAATCTCAAGCACCATTTAATACTCACTCTTCTTATTATATATCGTACTTCCTCCTATGTTAATATATCCCCACGCCTGCCTCTTTTTGAGTCGAATCTCGTCACTTTCCTTTAAAGTCGGCTGCTGTGAGGAAAGAATTGGAGCTTTTAAAGGAATATGATTTTTGGAAAAAAAGAGTAAACAGTTTACCACTATTGAGAGATTAGTTTCTAGGGTTTTCACAATTGGTTACAGCCAATATTGTGTCATTATCTCACTATCTAGGGAGCAAAAGATGACACACTGCATTAAAAAGAAAATTTATCAAGATTTTGGCAGCATTTAAAAAATGTTAATAGTTCTACATCTCTCCACAGTATCAAGTTGAACAGACCACAGACTTAAATATGCATCTTTTCTGAATTGTGACCTGTTTGAATCACAAATCACTGAGCTTACAGTGAAAACTATCAAGGAGATAATATCTATAGGCTTCTCTAACGAATCCTATCAGTCACTCTCTGGTAAGGAGACAAGCCAATTCTGTCAGCTAGGTCCTGACACAACTCAGGTGACTTGTGTGAGAAGTGAAAAACCTTTATTTTTATCAAAAGCCAATCACCTCAAATGAGTAAGAGAGAACAAACAACTACAATATGAGACTCTAGTACGTTAAAGGAAGGATTTAGCATTTTCTCTGCAACACAATCAACACAAATAGAATAAGACACCCCTTTTATCTAAATCTAATTTCTGAAATGTGTTGGACAGCAAAGTTTCACATAACAGAGACTACATTCTGATTTTAAGTGGGAAAAAAATAATTCAGCTCAAGCCCATCTAAAACTCCCAATTAATTTCCCCAAATATTAAGTATTTGTAAATCTCCATATAATATCCACCAAAAAATTCTAAATTAAAAATAAACATACATAAATCATTTAGTATTTAATAAACTCATTAGTGAATACAAGTGTGCGTATGTATAGTATTAGATATAATTTATATTTTCCTTTACTGCAAAACGTTCTATCAGGTAAAGAAACAATAATCTGATAAAGATGCATAATGAATCCAAAAAGCACCACAAACGGATGAGGTTTCACAAACTAACATCGCTTTCAGGATTTTATTTTTCTCCCAAATAGGTAAAAATCTTATGTGGAATACATGAGAACATGTACACAGCCAAGTTTATGCCTTTTGACTTCTTGTCTTTGTCTCTCATTAGCCTTTATCATTTCCATCTTCTCTCCTAAGGGTTTTTCTAATCTCCCTAGGCTCACCTACTTTTCACAGGCTTTTCCATTATCTTAAAAGATACTGGGATTGCATGAAACCTTTAAACAACATGATCACAAAACATAATCCTGCTGAGGAAACAACTGACTCAAGGACAATAGTCTACTCTGTATTCACTCACTCAGATTAATGTACAACTTACGGTTTTTGGCCAGAACATAACACGCAAGTTCTTTTAATGAAAGATGTGGACAGTCAATTTTAGGTTGCAAGTTCCCAAGTCATCCTAACAAATATTTAGACGAAGAGAGTTCAGATATCGAGGGATACATTCACATTACAGACAGCAAAGAGAAAAGAATATAGGGACGCAAAGAATGATGAGAATCAAGTGAGAGAAGAAATTTTAAAAATAAAGGTCAACAGGAAAGGAAACGCATAGAAGAGGAAGAGGGAGGTCCTTTGGGAAACAAATCAGAGTCGAAAGGTATCTTAAAGGTCAGTAAATCATACTTCCTCAACTCATAGATTAATAAAACAAGGCTCAGAGATATAAAATTACTTGCTCAAAGTGACACATCTAGCACAGTTACCTTAGTATGATATACAATCTAGGATTTTTTTCTAGCATAACATAAAGCTTCTCCTTGTTTTTTTATTTCATTTGGTTTTGAGTGTTATTCAGTAAGGATTTACATACTGTGTGTAAAGCACTGTACTCAAGCCTGGGATGTACCAGCGAACAAGACAGACCACTGAACTCATGGAATTAAAGTTTAGTTGAGGGATCAAATGCTGTACAATTAACATATGATTAAATAAATATGATAAACACTATAAAGAAGCAGTACAGGGTGCTGTGACAGTATATAATGAGAGCTACAGACTTAAGAGTCTGGGGCATTACTGCAGGGGGGAGCATGGTTAGTGGTGTGTAAATTTGGTGGGGAGGCTGAGTATTAGCACTTCAGGCAAATGAAACTGCAGTCCCAAAAGCCCTTGAAGAATAAAGTGGTTCTATTTCTCCAATGATCTGAAAAGGAGGCTGCTATGGTTTGACATATAGGAAGAAAGAAAGCTTACCCAAGACGACACAAAGACTTAACCAAATTAAGGATGTTCACCTTGATCCTAGGAAGGGAAAGAAGCCCCTGAAAGATTTCAACAGAAGAGCAACACCACTGATTTGCATTTGTGTAAAGAGATGAATGGGAGGTTCGTTTACTGAGATTAAGGATTCTGGAAGAAGACCAGGTTTGAGGGAGAAGCTGATGAATTCAGCATGGGTCACATTCAGTCAAAAACAATCAGTCAAAAGCCAGAGCTATCTATCTAGGTCCAAGACTTCTAGCCCTGGCCCACAGAAAAATGTGGAATTACATCAAGAGATCCACAAATGTCTCATCCAAATTCCATTTAAGAAATATATGGCAGCTACTAGGATAAAATGGCAGACTGAACATATGCCACTTTACTCCTTCTCAAAACTAAACTACAGTGAAGATAAATTTAAATGTAGAAACAGGGAGTTCCCACTGTGGCACAGTGGGTTAAGAACATGACTCAGGTCACTGTGGAGGTGCAAGATCCCTGGCCTGCCTGGTGCAGTGGGTTAAAGGATCCAGCATTGCCAGAGCTGCAGCTCAGATTCAATGCCTGGCACAAAAACTGCCATATGCCAAAGTGTGGCCATTAAAAAAATAAGTAAATAAATAAATAAAAATAAAAATATATAGAGAGAGACAGAGACAATAACCCAAGATGACAGAAAAAAACAGAAATAAAGAAAAATGTAATTTTGGAAGCTATAAAGAATATATTCAAGTGGTAACTGACTTAGCACGTCTAAGAAAACTGAATCCTGAGATAAGAGTGAGGAAAGGTAAGAACCAACCCAACTACATCAGAGAATCCTTAAAAAGTTCATGGGTAGGCCAGCACTAACTATCTCTCAATGACGGGGAGGGATAGTCTAAAATAAGAACTGCATGAAAGTGATTTAAGAATCACACTCCCTGGAGTTCCCATCGCAACTCAGTAGAAACCAATCTGACTAGCATCCATGAGGATGTAGGTTTGATCCCTGGCCTCGCTTGGTGGGTTAAGGATCTGGCATTGCTGTGAGCTGTGGTGTAGGTTGCAGATGTGGCTTGGATCCCATGTTGTTGTGGTTGTGGATAGGCCAGTGGCTACAGATCTGATTAGACCCCTAGCTTGGGAACCTCCATATGCCACAGGTGCAGCCCTAAAAAAGACCAAAAAAAAAAAAATCACACTCCCAAGATTCTCTCTCTGGTATTTTATTGATAACTATCCTTCCAACTCAGGTAAAAGAACAGAGGTTTGCTTGCTTAGAAGGGTAAAATAAAGGGTGGACTAAAGGATGACTGTCATAGTTGACAAGATCATCCTACAAACATATAAGGAATGTCAATGAGTGCTTCCTCCAAAGTTCTCTTCACCGCTCATGTGCCTCTCCTAACTGGTAGATAGACCTTTACTCACCAGGCAAGCAATTAGAAGAGAACTCTTTGAGAGAAAGAAGAACAAACAAAACCCAAAGTTAGTAGAAGGAAAGAAATCACAAAGATCAGAGCAGAAATAAATGAGATAGAGACAAAGAAAAAAATAGAAAAGATCAATGAACCTGAAAGCTGGTTCTTGAAAAGATTAACAAAATCGATAAACTTTTAGCCAAACTCATCAAGGAAAAAAGGGAGAGGGCTCAAATCAATACAATTACAAATGAAAAAAGAGAAATCACAACAGCACAGAAATACAAAGGATCCTAAGAGACTATTACAAGCAACTATATGTCAATAAAATGGACAACATAGAAGAAATGGACAAATTCTTAGAAAAGCACAATCTTCCAAGACTGAACCAGGAAGAAACAGAAAATATGAATAAAACAATCACAAGTTCTGAAATTGAAACTGTGACTAAAAAACTTCCAAAAAATAAAAGTCCAGGACCCCATGGCTTCACAGGTGAATTCTATCAAACATTTAGAGAAAAGTTAATACCTATCCTTCTGAAACTCTTCCAAAAAAACTGCAGAAGAAGGAACACCTACAAGCACATTCTATGAGGCCACCACCAACCTGATATCAAAACCAGACACCAAAAAAAAAAAAAAAAATTATAGGCCGATATTACTCATAAACATAGATGCAAAAATCTTCAACAAAATATTAGGAAACTGAATCCAACAATTTATTCAAAGGATCATACAACATAAGTAAGTGGGATTTATCCCAGGGAGGCAAGGATTCTTCAATATACACAAATCAACCAATGGGATACACCACATAACAAACTGAAGGAAAAAAATCATATAACCATCTCAATATATGCAGAAAAAATTTCTGACAAAATTCAACACCGATTTTTGATAAAAACCCTCCAGAAAGTGGGCAGAGTGGGAACCTACCTCAACATAACAAAGGCCATATGTGACAAACCCACAGTTAATATCATTCTCAATGGTGAAAAGCTGTAAGCTTTCATGCTAAGACCAGGAACAAGACAAGGGTGTCCACTCTCACCACTTTTATTCAACATAGTTTTGCAAGTCCTAGGCACAGCAATCAGAGAAGAAAAAAAAATAAAGGAGTACAAATTGGAAAAGAAGAAATAAAACTGTCATTGTTTGCAGATGACATGATACTATACATAAAAAAATCCTAGAGATACTACCAGAAAACTACTAGAGCTCATAAATGGGTTTGGTAAAGCTGGAGGATACAAAATTAATACACAGAACTCTCTTACCAACAATGAAAGGCCAGAAAGAGAAATTAAGGGAAAAAAATCCCATTTACCATTGCATCAAAGAGAATAAAATACCTAGGAATACATGGCTACCTAAAAAGACAAAAGACCTGTACTCTGAAAACTGTAAGACACTGATGAAGGAATCTGAAGATCATACAAACAGATGAAAAGAAATACCATGCTCCTGGATTGGGATAATCAACACTGTCAAAATGACCATACTACCCAAGGCAATCTATAGATGCAGCTCAATCCCTATCAAACTACCAAAGGTATTTTTCACAGAACTAGAACAAAAAATTTTTAAATTTATATGGAAACACAAAATACCATGAATAGCAAAAGCAATCTTGAGAAAGAAACATGGAGCTGGAGGAATCAGGCTTCTCAACTTCAGACTTTACTACAAAGCTACAGTCATCAAAACAGTATGGCACTAGCACAAAAAGAGAGAAATAAAGTCCAATGGAACAGCAAAGAAAGCCCATAAATAAGCCCATGCACTTATGACCAATTAATCTAGGAAGCAAGAATATACAATGGAGAAAAGACAGCCTCTTCAATAAATGGTGCTGGGAAAACTGGATAGGTACATGGAAAGGAATGAAATTAGAACACTTTCTAACACCATGTAGAGCAATAAACTCAAAATGGATTAAAGACATAAATATAAGACCGGCTACTATAAAACTCTTAGAGGAAAATATAGGCAGAACACTTCTCAACATAAATCACAATAGTATCTTTCTTGATCCACCTTCTAGTGCAATGAAAATAAAAAACAAAAATAAACAAATGGGACCTAATTAAACTTAAAAGCTTTTGCACAGCAAAGGATACCCTTAAATAAATGAAAAGGCAACCCACAGAATCAGAGAAAATATTTGCAAATGAAGCAAGTGATAAGGGATTAGTCTCCAAAATATAACAACTCATACAGCTCAATATCAAAAGATATAACCCAATCAAAAAATGGGAGAAGATCTACATAGTCATTTCTCCAAAGAAGACATTCAGACGGCCAAAAAGCACAAGAAAAGATGCTCAACATTGGTAATTATTAGAGAATGCAAATCAAAAATCAATGAGTTTTCATCACCTCACACCAGTCAGAATGGCCATTATCAAAAAATCTGCAAACAATAAATGCTGGAGAGGGTATGGAGAAAAGGGAACCCTCCTACACTGTTCATGGCAATATAAGCTGGTGCAACCACTATGGAGAACAATATGGAGGTTTCTTTTAAAAATAAATATATAACTACCATATTATCATGCAATCCCAGTCCTGAACATATCTCCAGAGAAAATTACTATTTGAAAAGGTACGTCAACCCAATGTTTACTGCAGCACTATTTACAACACCAAAGACATGGAAATAACCTAAATGTCTATCAACAGAGAAGTCGATAAAGATGTGGTACATATATACAATGGAATATTACTTAGCCACAAAAAAGAATGACATAATGCCATTTGCAACAACATGGATGGAACTAGAGGTTATCATACTAAGTGGAGTAAGTCAAACAGAGAAAGACAAATATCATGTGAGATCACTAATACGTAAAATCTAATAAAAATGATACAAAAGAACTTATTTACAAAACAGAAACAGATTCAAAGATTTTGAAACCAAATTTATGGTTAAAAGGGGGAAATGTGGGGCAGAAGGGATAAATTGGGCAGTTGGGATTGACACACACACACTACTACATATAAAACAGATAGGTAACAGGGACCTATTGCATAGCACAGGATAATCTACTCGATACCATGTAATAACCTATATGGGAAAATAATCTAAAAAGCAACAGATATATGTATACGTATAACTGATTTACTTTGCTGTACACCTGAAACCAACACAACTTTCTAAGTGGACTATACTCCAATAAAAATTATTAAAAAAAAAAAAAAAAGAGCATGCAAAGGTATTAGATCAGTCTAAGAGGAAAGAACCAAAGATACTAACCAAAGGGCTCTCCCAAAAAACAGCCCACCTTATAATAAAACCCTCCAGTAGACAAGGCCTAACCTCATATTCAGATTCTCCAGGCAATTTTCTCATATTCCATTCTTAATCTGGAGCAGACAAACAAGGATTATCAGAGATAAGAGGAAAGCCTCTAGTGTGAGAAAACAAAGATCAAAACAAACAGAAAACGAAAACTTGAGGGAGACACAAATGATACAGGAGGAAAAAAACCAAAGAGCCATCATCATCCTCAAAGAGATATGAGAAGAGATGACATCTATGAAACAAAAACAGGATATTTTTCATGAAAAGCAACACTCATAGACTAAAAAGAACTTTTGCATATTATAAACATGATAGAAAAAAATGTAAAACAAAACTCAGTGGTATAAGTAGAAGACAAAGTTCAGAACATATTCCAGAAAGTAGAACACAAAAACAAAGATATAGAAAAGAAAAAAAAGATAGCATACACACACAATGGTGTATATACACATACAAATACACAAAGACATGGTGAAGAAGTTGGGATGACTGCAGATTACAGTTAAATCCTCATCTACCATAATCAAAAATCAACAAAAAGCTCTAAAACCCATGAATACAAGAAGTAGTAGTATATGCACATAGCTTGGAAATAAGGAGATGCGTAAATGCCAGAATAAAAAGCTGGAAGAGTCAGAAGTTCATGCCTGAGAAATAGTGGACAGGGGTAAGGAAAACCAATATATTCTGTTAAGAAAAAGGCAAACCCCAACAACTGAAAAACAGGCAGAACTTGAACTACCATTTTGTAAAAAAGAATACCAAAATGTCCACTTAACATGTAAAAAGTTGCTCAACTTCATTAATCATCAGGGAAATGCAAATGAAAACCACAGTGAGATATTATTACTACACACCCACCAGAACGGCTATAAGGAAAAGGTAACTAAGTGTTGGTAAGGATATAAAGAAACTGCAGGTGGGAGTGAGAACTGGTGCAATTACTTTGGAAAACTGACAATATTTACTACAGCAGAATATATACATATCTGGCAATTCTACTCCTAGATATATACCCAACAGAAATGTGGACACCATTCACCAAAAGATGTGTATAAAAAAGCACATGACAGCACTCTTCATAATAGCAAAAAATAGAAATAATCCAAAATGTCCGATATAATGGACAACTTGTGGTAATTTTATGAAATGGAATATTATATATCAATGAGAGTGAAAGAACAACTACATGTAACAACACATATAAAGCTCATAAAGACTGAGCAAGAGAATTCAGATACAAAAGATGCATAAAATGTTTACACTTTGGTCTAAGTTTTTGTACAAGTTTACACTTACAAAAATAGGGTAAAATTCATCTACAATATTAAATTCAGCATCATAGTTAATCTTTGGACAAACAGTGACTGAGAAAGGACTTAAGTGAGCCCCCAGGACACTAGTAATGTGCCATTTCTTCAGCAGGATCCAAGTTATTGCAGTATGCCACCTATATGCAAATTCATCAAGTTACAGGATATGTGTGCTTTTTTCTTGGTACATTATATTTCAATAAAAATTATCTTTGAAAAGATTCTAGGAGTTCCCACTCTGGAGCAGTGGGTTAAGAACCTGACTGCAGTGACACGAGTTGCTGCAGAGGTGCAGGTTCAATCCTTGGTCTGGTGCAGTGGGTTAAAGGATCTGGTGTTGCTGCAACCGTGGCATAGTTTGCCGCGGTAGCTCAGATTCAATCCCTGGCCTGGAAACTTCCATATGCTACAGGTGCAGCCCTTAAAAAAAAGAAAGAAAGAAAGCTTCCAGTTTTTCTATTTATAAATTGAATGACCTTGAACAAATTTACTCAACCTAAGTAAACCTCAATTTATTCATCTTTAAAATAGGGATGACAGAGAAATAATTCTCTTAGGGACTTCTGTGAGATTCAAAAGAGTTCAAACACATCAAGTGCTTCACGAAGTGCCTCGCACATACCAAGCACACAAAAAACGTTTGTTAGCATTACTATTAACCACTTTGGAATTAAAAAGGTGGGTGAGGAGTTCCCGTTGTGGCGCAGTGGTTAACGAATCCGACTAGGAACCATGAGGTTTCGGGTTCGGTCCCTGCCCTTGCTCAGTGGGTTAACGATCCGGCGTTGCCGTGAGCTGTGGTGTAGGTTGCAGACGCGGCTCGGACCCCGAGTTGCTGTGGCTCTGGCGTAGGCCGGTGGCTACAGCTCCGATTCAACCCCTAGCCTGGGAACCTCCATATGCCGCGGGAGCGGCCCAAGAAATAGCAACAACAACAACAACAACAAAAAAAAAGACTAAAGATAAAAAGGTGGGTGAAATCACTATACAGTCCCACTTTGAACAAATCTAACGCATATGAAACATGAATTTAGCTGTACAGTGAGATAACTATATTCAAATTTGCCATTTACTATTTCCATGAGTTTGGGGCAATGATTTATTCTCTCTGAAACTCCTTTTCTCAATTATAAAAGGGAATAAGAGCATGGTGTTGTGTGTGTGTGTGTGTGTGTGTGTGTGTGTTGAGAGAGAATTTTAAAAATAGATTAAAAGTGGAAGATAGTTCCAAACAGTGTTGGAAACCATCTAAGTCTATCTATATTTTCATATGGCTATGTGCAAATGCATGAATTATTTTAAAATATGGAGGCAAATAGTAGAAAAAGCTATAGGAGCTGAAAGTGGATGCCTGCACAGCCAGAAACTGGCTGAAGCAATGCGTAGGGAAGCTAACTGCTCTTCTGCATTTCAATCCTGTGGCACACACTTGCAACTATGTATATCTACTACTTTGATTTAAGATTAAATTTTAAAATTACTCACTTTAAAAATATATAGCTAGGACCCAACAAATCATTAAAGGGTTAAAGGCAAGCTCCAAACCTAAGCCAATCAATATCAAGCTGAGGGACAAAAAAGAAAACAACATTTAAAGCACTTAAATATATCCATAATTTAACTCCTCTATCATGGTATAGAGTGTAAGTGGCATGGAAATGCTAACTTTGAGCCCACATATGCTTAACTTCCTCTATTATTAGTTAGTGAACCACCTGTTACTAATGAACAATCTATTTTTAACTAGTTCAAGTCTACTTAAAGACCCTAGGAATCAGAAAAGAAATGCTGGCTATAAGGCACATATAATATACATGGCATTTGCAACATCAGGTTGAAACTTAGGCTTCTCATATGACTCTCTAAGGTTTCAATTTCCCCAGAAGAAAATACAGTACTTCAATATACTGGAAGGTGATACTAATTCACAGTCCCTGGTACTTACAGGTTCTTACACAGAGCCGCTTAATATAACTCACTTTTGGTTTTCAGTACATATGAATTGTTCACAAAGATCTTTGAGGGGCTCCCTGGTGGCCTAGCAGTTAAGGAGCCAGCACTGTCATTGCTGTGGCTTGCCCTGGGAACTTCTGCATGCCAGTGGGCATGGCAAAAAAAAAAAAAAAAAAAAACAACAACAAAAAAAAACAAAAAACCACTTTGGAAAGAGACTCAGATATCAAAGAATTTGGCAGTGAGGCTCAGAGCCATGACGGGACCGATGGCCCCATCCCGGTTTACCTGAAAAGGCTGAGAACAATTTCTCAATTGCTGGCACAGAGAAGAAATTCTGGTTCAGCAAATACTAGCTCTCATTATTATCACTGTTGCTGAGAGGCACACTGGTCAAGAGGTTAAGAGCACAATCTCTGAGTAAGGCTCCCTGAAAAGGAATCCCCATTGCTTACCAGCTCTAGTCCCATACTTAACCTCTCAGTTATCCAGTTTTCTCCACTTTTAAAATGGACCAATGGTTTCTATGTCACAGCAATGTGGGAGGATTGAAGAAGAACTGTCAAGCATTTAGACAGTGCTTGGCATATTGCAAGACTTCAATAAATGTTAGCTCTTGTTTTTCTTTTTTACATCACATATCTGAAGGAATGGATGTTTCTTATTCTAATTCAAAATTACTGATGTTAAAACATTGAAATAAAAAGAGGGAAAAATCAATTTAAACTGCGAATGATACTCAGGATTATGTAATGTATACAAATAAATTTTTCTTGGAAATATCTAGGAAAAACCTAATCTACACATGTTAGCGCTAACAAAAGGCAACTTCCATCTGTTACCATGAGACAGGTTCTAGTAGATCACTGTGCCATGCAGGAGTCGACACATTATTCTTGAGGTAAACTTGACAAAGGAAGAGCCAATAATCCTATAGCTGTTTTGATACAGAAACAATTACAAGCTGAAAAGAATAAAAGAGAAGAAACACATTCTTTTTCTTAGACTGGTTTGGTCAACTTAATGTACATCATTTAAGTCAGCCTGCCATTACTTCCCAGATTTAAAGAGAAGAAAAAAGAAAATCTTATAATGGCACTTTTAAAATCTAACCAGTTAGTTAAAATACTCTCAGCTCTATAAGCCTCTTTCCACTGCACAGCTGATGGCTAAACCTGAGAAGAGCAATTAATCCTCATCTGTTTCTCTATGTCTTTCAATGAGTACAAAAACACATATATACTTCTCAAAAGCAATCACAAATATGTAAAACAATCACAAACTCAGTAGGTGATTTTTTTTTTCTTTTTAAAAGTTGAATCCAAACTCAAAAGATTCAAGATTCGATAGTACGTTTGTCACTGGTTCTTAAAATTAAAGCCTGAAAGAAAACTAACATATTCACACACTCTCTTCAGGTGCTTTTCCAAAACTATCTCAACTCCTCTGTAGATCCACAAACAAGAGATCCATTGTGTGGATCTGCAAACCCTGTGACGTCATTGAAATACAAGCACCAATTGGTATCACAGTTTGTGTTTCCAAGGATACCAGGAACTTTAAATACCCTGCAGTTAGTTCTACAAAGCCCAGGAGCAGGACCTTCGTAACAATACCAGGAGCCTGCCCACTTTCTTTTCAGACAGTTTCCAGCAGAGAAAAGACACTGATTTTGCCCCAATAATTCCTCCAAATAATATTCTCAAGGAGATTCCTCAATCATTCAATTATTCGTTTTTTATATTCTCATCATAATGACAGCAGAAAGGCGATTAAGAATTTACATAGCTCTCATAATAGAGAATCTCAAAAGGCGAGCTTAGAGTATCTTTAATGAAACCACGTTACAGATTTTTGAAATGTAATGCACAGAAAACACTTCTGACTAATCCCTACAGTAATGTTCGTCTGTGTTATGGAGTACTCTTTCAGTAACACAGAAAAATAATTTCTTCCCTATGTGCTCTTCCTGGAAAAGTTACTTTTCCTTACTTAATATTAGCTTTGAACTCACATATGAATTTAGGATGTAAACTTGTTTATTCTAGCTAGAGGGCTTATTACATGACCCTCAAATTTAAATTTACTGCAACACAGAAAAACAGGCTAAGTCTGAGGTGATAATGATTATGTTACTGTTAAAAGTTAAACAAGGTAATAATCCTTTATAAAGGACTCTTTAAAAAGGTGGTAATGTAGGGGAAAATTGTTAGAAAAGGTCTCTAGCTAAGCTTTTCTCTAACATCTATCCAGAGTTAGACCTAAACACTTATTTTTACATTAATTTCTGAGATATTCTCCATAATTACATGTGCCATTGAGATTTTAAACAGTTCCAGAGTTGTTGTTCTATTAAGGAGATAAATATTTTAAGCAAGTATTTTTCAAAATGTAGGCTGGAAACTGACAAGGAGAACAGGAAGAACTCAGAGACGGCAATGAGAGTGCCTAAGAGCTGCCTGATGAGGATGGGAGGTTGAAGCTCTAAGAATGGAAAGCCAGACCTTGTGGCTTTTCTCCATTATACGACCTCATGTTACAATGCCAAGATTACAAGGCAAAGGAGACTTTCTATTTAGGCATTTTGTATTTTATTTTAAAAATAACATCACTAATTAGAAACTCCTTTCAGTGTAGGTCGTATTAGATTTTTATTTAAGTGACTAAGTATTGAGTCTATTTTAGGGAACTTATACATTACTTGGTACATATGAATATGTATATATGACATTGTATTATTTAATCCTTAGAAAAGTCAAGAGTATTTTTGAGGGAAAAAAGTATTTACACAAATGATTTAACTGCTATTAAAGCACTTTTTAATAAAAGTAGTATAAAGAAGGATATGTGAAAAAATGATATATGTAAAGAGACAATTATATGACCCTCAAAATACAGGAGAGAGATACAAAATCTAAAGATTTTTTTCTTAACTTTAGAAAGCCATTGTGGGCTTTATATAAATTCCTCAGAGCCTCCAAAAGTAACAAACATTGCTTTATCATCAGTTTCCACATGACAACTCATGAGAAAGGGTAGAGAAAGATATCTATTAGGTTCAGTAAGGCACTGATACGACTTTAAAGCAAAAGAAAGTTTAAAACGCAATTCTCAATGGCAATAATTATAACAAAGAGCTAGATCATGGGTTCTGTGCCTTCCAACCAAAAAGCTCAATTTTGCAAGAGTGCTCATCTTTATCAAGCCATCATTTACAGGCAGGTGCATTTCTTGATTCAACAGACAACGATCATAAGATGTAATTAAACATTCTGTTCATAAGAAATCACAATTAATTTTGTCAAACAGGCATCTACTAAAACTAATTCATCGTATTGTAAAAGCTCCTAATTCCACTGATCAAAAACCAGTTTCACTGTTAATTACAGTGCTTTCAGTGTGTTAAATCAAGAGTTTGAGATAAACAGTTAAGAAGCTAATCATAACTCCTGTAATTTCATACTTTCCATGTAGGGAACAAGGAAAAGTGAGGAAAAAATGGCCAGGAGCCTGATATAGCAGAGGAAATGGAAGAAGCAATGTTCACTGAAACACAGGGCAAGAGAGAAGTGGCAGAGTATTACCTCTGGAGGTTAGACAGAGAGACTCCTTCTCTAGCACTGCAGACCAAGACCATGTTTTCATAACTATGTCAAGAACAAGCACATGAAGACCACCTGGATCAAGAGGGTAAAGAATATGAAACTACCCAGTTTCTAGTGGTGTACTATATAGTTAAACTCAGTCCTACAATAACTTAGTTGAACAAGATGGCATACATATTAATTTACTGATGACACAGAAATGAGTGCAATGGTACCTATGATGGACACACAATCAGGATCCAAGATTATCATGACAACAGAAAAATGACAACTGCCAAATTGAATAAACTATAATTTATTGATAATAATAGTTTGCATTGTCCAATGTTCTTTTATCAGTCTGTGAGAATGATTTTTAATGTAGCATTATACCACATAGATTTACCAAAATTTGAGTTAATTCCCGCAAACATGAAAACCTCCCTCAGATGTGGAAATTTAAGTTGGTCCCAATCTTCTGATTTTATAATTTTACAACAAATATCACACTGAAAGTTTGTAAGTATCTCTGATTGTTTCTTGGAAAAAACTATAAGACATGTAACCACTGAATCAAAGGTTTACAGTTTTAAGACTCTTAAGACATATTTTGACAATCCTTCAAAAAGTGTAGTACAAGTTTATATTCTCCAATGCAAAAGATGAAGCCATTCATTTTGACACATCTTGAGGAAAATGTAGGTCATTTATATCTATCAATTTTGGAGTTCCTGTTGTGGCTCAGCAGAAACAAATCCAACTAGCAACCATGAGGTTGTGGGTTCAATCCCTGGCCTTGTTCAGTGGGTCGGGGATCTGGCATTGCTGTGAGCAGTGGTGTAGGTCGCAGACGCGGCTCGGATCTGGTGTTGCTGTGGCTGTGGCGTAGGCCGGTGGCTACAGCTCCAGTTAAACCCCTATCCTGGAAACCTCCATATGCCACGGGTGCGGCCCTACAAAGACAAAAAGATCCCCCCCCCCAAAAAAATCTATCAATTTTAAAGGTTAGAAAAATACATGACAAACATTAAGTACTGCTATAAGCAAATCACTGTGCTAGACATGGGAGAAAAGTAGAGTCCATTGTGACAGACACATCATCAGATATTAACAATACAATGTGATACAAAGAAGAAAAATAATTAAGTGCTGTGGGTAGACAGAAGAGGGAATAATTATTAAACTTAACAGTCACAGTTATCCAGAGAGGGAACAGAAGATATTATACCCTTATCAGTGGTTAAGGATAGGGACGACAACAACTTGACTGCAAACTTCTTATAAACGATGGTATGGATGACTATTAGGAAACTGTGTTCCAAGTATATTACATGATAATTGGTTGCAAATTGCAAAAGTTGGCTAAAGAACTTTTTTAAAGTTGTACTTGTATACATTAAAAAGTATTTTTTGGCCGCACCCATGGCATATGGAAGTTCCTAGGCCAGTTATCAAACCCTTGCAGAGACCCAAGCTGCTGCAATGACAAGGCCAGATCCTTAACCTGCTGAGCCACAAGAGAACTCCAAAAAAAGTATATTTTAAAAATCACACATGAATGCAAACCCATGGGCCAATCTTTTGATACAAAAGCCAAGCCTTCCTTTAGAATCTAAGTCTACTGATATGTAGTTCTGCTTGCTATTTTTGCAAAAACCACACTCACTATACAGCAACCATGATTTCTAGTTATTTTACTTTTTTCTTCACTTATGAAAATTTTAAGACACTGATGAAATAATTGGAACACAGAGTCCTTCCAGACTTTTTCCCCAGTTTTTTAATAGTTGATTCATCACATTAAGAGCAATTATTTGTAAACAACTCCCCTTTATTAAGGCTTTCCAAAATATTAAATTTTAACTTAATGGAAACAACTTTTTCCATTCATATTTCATCAATTTGTGAGACATGAAAACTTAGTGTAATTACAATAACAAGAACATGGCAGGTTTGCAAACAAACTTTACTGATTCTTGGTAAGCTTCCAACTTCACTGAAATGTACGTAAGTGAGTGCACACATTGGAAGCAACCCTCCAGCCCCAAACGTCCAGTGTAGCCTGAACGACAGTCAGAAGGATTCATAGAAAGAATGGGGGGCTTTGGGGGATTAAGAATATCAGCTAAACCACCAAGTCTTTTATAAAATACTCCAGCTATTCTAGCAAAGCTACATATTCAGGCTATAGAAAGATTCTGAGTTATGGAAAAAATAAAATGATGCAATATAATCTTATTTCCAAGCTAATTATAATAATTTTTCTTTGAAAGATTCTAAAAAAAGGTTTGTGAAGTTCCCATTGTGACTCAGCAGTAATGAACCCGACCAGTATCCATGAGGACACAGGTTCGATCCCTGGCCTTGCTCAGTGGGTTAAGGATCTGCCACTGCCGTGAGCTATGGTGTAGGTCACAGACTTGGCTCAGATCTGGTGTTACTGTGGCTGTGGATAGGCTGGCAGCTACAGCTCCAATATGACCCCTAGCCCAGGAACTTCCATATGCCACAGGTTTGGCTCTAAAAACACCAAGAAAGAAAAAAAGCTAAAAAGGCTTTGTGTGAATCATTAACCTAATTGATTTTTTAAATCTGACAGCACAAGTCATAGTGTTAAAATGAAAATTTTAAATATTTAAAATATTGAAATAATGGAATTCTAAGCAACTTAAGAAAAAGATTTAGAAAAAGGATCTTAAAATCGTAAAATCTATTACACTTCTCCCTTCCCTAAAACTAAAAAGGAAACCTCCCTATTAAAAATCTGTTTTCTAAGAAAAATTGCCTTTTATGTGTCTCTAGTTGGTTTACTATTGTATCATCTTTCATATTGAGGTTTACATTTCTACCTGGCAAAAGACATTTTTCATGTCACTGTTTGACACAATTTCATTTATACTGAGCAGAAGTCTTAATGAGTACTCTAAAAATGTTAATAAAAGTTAAGACTGCAGAGGAAGACAAAACTAGAAACATATACATATAAAAGAAACGAATCTTTCTTGGATCTCCAAGTGTGCTAAAATAAGTTTTAAAATTTACTTACTTTATTTATTTATTTATCTGGGGGTTTTTTTGGCCATGTCCCTGGCATGTGGAAGTTCCTTGGCCCAAGACTGAACTCTTGCTCAAGTAGCAACCACTGCAGTGATAACGCCAGATCCTTAACCCACTGAGCCACAAGAGAATGCCTAAAATTTTACTTTTAAAATAAAAAATTAACATCTATTATTAAGCAAAACCAACCTCACGTTTCAGGCAATCTGTAAGATCACTGGGTCTAAAATAGATTTTTTTTTTTCAGTAACTGAAATCGCTAAGGCTGTTTGTGGCTATATTCTACACTCAAAAGTCTAGAAAGCAATATAATGGTTAAAAAAACAGTATCTGTGATATCAAAACCTGATTTACCTGGGAAGGCAGACATTTCTATTATAACAGTTTTATTGAAATATAATTTACACAGAATAAAATCCACCCAATTCAAGTACATAATTCAATGGATCGTAGTATGTCCACAGATCTGTGCAACGACCATCTCTGTTGATTTCATTTTATTTTTTAAATTTATTTATTTATTTATTGGGTTTTTAGGGCTACACCCATAGGGCATATAGAGATTCCCAGGCTAGGGGTCGAATCTGAGCTGCAGTGGCTGGCCTACAACACAGTCACAGCAATGCAGGATCCGAGCCACATCTGCAGCCTAGACCACAGCTCACGGCAATGCCTGTCCTTAACCCAGTGAGCAAGGTCAGGGATGGAACCTCTGTCCTCATAGATGCTAGTCAGATTTGTGAGCGGCCAAGTCACGATGGAAACTCCTCCATTCATTTTATAACGTTTTCATCATCATGCTTTAACTATCAAGCTTAGTCTTACTGCCCCCTCACCAGCTGTAAAAAACTACTAACTTTCTTTCTCTATATTCTCTCCTAGATATTTCATATGACCAGAATCATACAATATACAGGCTTTCATGTTGCATAACATTTTTAAGACTCATCTATGTTGTAGCATATATTAGTACCTCACTGGATATATATGCAAACTGGATTATCCATTCATGAGTTAATACACATTTGAGTTGTTTCTGCCCTTTGGCTCTTATAAATAATGCTTCTATAAACATCCATGTATATGTTTTTATATGGACATATGTTTTCACTTATCTTGGGTAGTTATCTAGAAGTGCAACTGCTGAGTCACATGGTTATTCTATGTTTAACTGTTTAAAGAACTGCCAGGTCATTTTCCAAAGTAGCTGCACCATTTCACACTCCTACTATCAGTGTATGAGGGTTCCAATTTCTCTACATCCTTATCAATATTTGTTATTATCTGATTTTAGATTCTTCTTCATGTAAACGTGTAAGCTCTACTCTCTCAGAAAACTTCAATTATGTAAGACCTTGTTATCAACCACAGTAATCATGTTACACATAGATCCTCAGAACATATTCATATTATAACAGAAAGTTTATACACTTTTACCAAACTCTCCTTATTTTGCCCAACCCCAACCCCTGGCAGCCGGAGGTCATAGAGACACCTAACACTCTGTCTCTATGACCTCAACTTTTTTTTTTAATTAGAAACTGTACATAAATAATATTACGCAATATTCGTCCTTCTCTGTTCTGCTTATTTCACTTAGGATAATGCCCTCCAAGTTCATCCATATTGCTGCAAATAACAGGTTTCCTTCCTTTTTAAAGGTGAAAAATATCCCATTATATATGTATATTTATGTACATGTGTGTGTTTATTTCTTTATCCATACATTCGTAGACAGACATTTAGGTTGTTTCCACACATTTGCTATCATGAAAAATGCTGCAATGACCATGAGAGTACAGATTAATCTTTGAGAAAATGATTTTGTTTTATCTGGATATGCACCCAGAAGTGGGATTGATAGATCATATGGTAGTTCTAATTTTAATTTCTCGAGAAACCTACATATTTTCTTCCATGGTGGCTGTACCAGTTTGCTTACATTCCCCTAACAGTGTAAAAAATGTTCCCTTTTATCCACACCCTCAGCAGTATTTTCTATTGCTCGTCTTTTTCAAACTAACCGTCACAGAAAGTGTGAGGCAATATCTCACTGTGGCTTTGGTAGTTTCCAGTCTATTTTGTCAATGGCTATTCAGCAGTTCGCTGTGATTTTGCTGTTTCTGTGAGAGAAAATGAGCCTGAGTCCTTCTACTTCACCATCTTCCTCTAATCCTATCTCAAGTGGTTTTGATTTGCATTTCCTTGATTATCAGTGTTGAGCACCTTTTCATATACCTTTGGCCATTTGTATGTCTTCTTTGGGAAAGCACCTATTAAAATTATTTGCCCAGCTTTTAGCTGGGTTATTTAATTTTTCCTATTTAGTTGTATGAGTTTCTTGTATATTTTGGATAGTAATCCCTTTAGGATATGTGATCTGCCAGTATTTTCGCCCCTTCCGTAATTGCTTTTTCATTTTGTTGATGATTTCCTATGCTGAGTAGAAGCTTTTTTAGTTTGATGTAGTCCTATTTGTTTATTTTTGCATTCGTTGCCTTTGTTTTTACTGTCAAATCCCTCTCCAAAAAAATTATTGCGAAGATCAATGTCAAGGAGCTTATGTCTTACGTATTCTGCTGAGAATTTTACAGTTTCAACCCTTATATTCAATTTAGTTGATTTTTACGTAAGATGTAAGAAAGATCAGTTTCATTCTTTTACATGAGGGTATCCAGTTTTCCTAACACCATTTATTAAAGAGGCTATTCTTTCCCCATTGTATATTCCTGGCTCCTCTGTTGAAAATTAAATGACTGTATATACACAGGTTTATTTCTGGATTCTCTATTCTGTCCCATTGATCTGTAACTATTTTTATTCCAATGTTACATCATTTTGACTACTGTACCTTTCTAGCATAGTTTGAACTCATAAAGTGTGACATCTCTAGCTTTGCTGTTCTTTCTCCGGACTGCTTTGGTTATTGGGGGTCTTTCATGAGCCCATAAAAATTTTGTGTGTGTGTGAAAAAAAAATGTTATTGGAATTTTGATATGTATTACATTAAGTCTGTAGGTCACTTTGGGTGGTATGGACATTTTAACATCATCAATTTTTCCAATCCATTAATGCAAAATATCTTTGAATTTATATTTACCTTCAATTTCTATCAGAAATGGGTGTTGGATTTTATCAAAGGCTTTTTCTACATCTCCTGAGAGGATCATATGGTTTTTATTCTTGTTTGTTAATGTGGTATATCACACTGATGATTTGTGGATACTGAAGAATCCTTGCATCCCTGAGATAAATCCCACTTGATCATGATGTACAATCCTCAATGTATTGTTGGATTTGGTTTGCTAGTATTTTGTTGAGGATTCTTGCATCTATGTTCATCAGTGAAACTGGCCTGTAATTTTCTTTTTCTGTGGTATCTTTGTCTGGTTTTGGTATCAGGGTGATGGTGGAAGTGTTCCCTACTGTTTATTTTTTGGAAGAGTTTGAAAACAATTGGTATTCTTTAAATGTTTGCAGAAATTCACTAGTGAAATCTGGTCCTGGACCTCTGTTTGGTGAGTTTTGATTACTGATTCAGTCTCCATACAGAGTCAATTGGTCTGTTCAGATATTCTATTTTTCCTGATTCGGTTTTGCTAAGTTTTATGTTTCTAGGAATTTATCTTTTTCTTCTAATTTATACAATTTGTTGGCATACAATTGTTCATGGTACCCTCTTCTGATTGTCTGTATTTCCATGTTATCATTTGTAATATCTCCTCTTTCACTTCTGAGTCTTTTTTCCCTTTTTTAATTAGATACTGTACATAAATAATATTACACAATATTCGTCCTTCTCTGTTCTGCTTATTTCACTTAGGATAATGCCCTCCAAGTTCATCCATATTGCTGCAAATAACAGGTTTCCTTCCTTTTTAAAGGTGAAAAATATCCCATTATATATGTATATTTATGTACGTGTGTGTTTATTTCTTTATCCATACATTCATAGACAGACATTTAGGTTGTTTCCACGCATTTGCTATCATGAAAAATGCTGCTGTTTGGCTAATAATGGTTTGTCAATTTTCTTAACTTTCCAAAGTAGCTCTTAGTTTCATTGATCTTTTCTCTTATTTTCTAATATCTACATGATTTATTTCCACTCTGATTAGTTATTTCTATCCTTCTTTTTCTAGTTCCCTGAGGTATTAAGGTTAGGTTACTTATTTAAGACCTTTCTTTTTTCTTAATGTACACATTTATCACTATAAAATTCCCTCTTAGAACTGATTTTGGTGCATCCCATCAAGTTTTGCTGCATCCTATTAAGTTTTGCTGCATTTAAAATACATCATCACCCAACATTCTGGTTGGCAAGATTTCTGCTAAAAAAATCTGTTCAAAGTCTTATGGTGACTACCTCATGTGTAACGTGATGCTTTTCTCTTGTTGCTTTTGAAATTCTCCTTGTCTTTAACTTCTGACAATTTAATTATAATGCGTCTTGGTGCAGGTCATTTGGATGCATCTTCTTTGAAACCTTCCTGGCTTCCTGGATTTGGGTGTCTGTTTCTTTCCTCAGTTCATTTTCAAAGATTATTTCTTACAAAAAGCTTTCTGTCCCATTCTCTTACTAATCTCCTTCTGGGACCCGTATAATACATGTATTAGTCCACCTAACAGTATGCCCTAAGTCCTTTAAGCTATCTTCATTCTTATTTCTTTTTTCCACTGCTCTATCTTCAAGTTTGCTGATCCTTTCTTCTACTATTTTTAGTATGATGATGAATCACTGCTGAATTTATCAATTTGGTTATTTTATTCTTTAGCTCTATTGCTTCTGTTTTGGTACTTTTCTCTTTTTGAAATTATTTGTTCAGGCATTGCTCTCCTGACCTCAGTAAGCATCTTTATGACCATTAATTTGAACTCTTCATTGGATAAAACACTTATCTGCATTTCACAAGATCAATTTCAGGATCTTCTTTTGTTTGGAACATACTTCCCTGTTCTTCATTTTCCTTGACTTCTGTTGGTTTCTGCACATTATATGAACAGACACCTCTCAAGCAACCCCTCAACATCTTAACATACTGGTCCTGTGTAAGAGATAAATTTCATCAATCAGCCCAGTGTGAGCTGCTGGTTGCCCTTCAAACATCTGTGATTGTCCAAATCATCTTCTTTTTTCTTGGTGGCTCCCAGTAATTAAGTATGTTCCAAGAACCATCAGTATCCCCAAGTGTAAGAACTGCCCATATAGGCTCCCAGGGACTACTAATTGCTGAACCTTTCAGTATCTCCAATGCAAGCTAACTGAAAACCTTTCAGGAAGCAGCTGAAGAGTCATGGACATTCAATGAATAATTCTAATGAAAGAGATACTGGGAGCTAGGTGTTTTTGCTTACAAACACTGTGGTGAGCTAGAGGTAACAGTTGCTGAAAATGCTTGTGCAGCCAAATAGAACCACCTCTATGTTATATTTAGTTCCGAGGTATCTATGAATGCCAAGCCTGTGCCTAGAGCAAAATGATTTAGGAGCCAGTCCCCTGGTTGGCAGGCTTAACACTTGGGGTACTATATGTGTGGACAAACTCCTTTCAGGGAGATGCTGGCAACTTGATTCAACTGTTGGAACAAGCTAGTTGGAGACAGTGGGGGATGCTCGTTAGGTCTCAGGCCCTATGCAGTATCTTAGCACATGCAGGTTGATTAGAAATTGGAACCTCAAGCAACAGCTCCAATAGTATGCAAATCCCTTGCAGCCAGAAACTAGGAAACCAGCATTTTTGCCTGACTTTCTGGCTGAGCACCACCTCCTTCCCCACCCCACCACCATGGAGAGGTAGGGGGGGAGGATAGCTCTAAGAAATGTTTGTATGCCCATTTGAAACTAGCTTTTTGTTTCGCTCAAAATGGTCCTATAGGACTCGTAAAGGCCAAGTCCTTCTGGTTATCAGACCTAGTGATGGGACAGCCCAACTATAGTGTGGCAGCCATAAAATGAGGGGACCAGACAGCTGGACATGTTCCTTCCAGAGAGAAAACTGGAGACTTTTGTTTTTTGGGGTTTGTTGTTGTTTTGTTCTAGGTTTTTGGTGGTGGTGTTGTTTGTTTTAAAATAAAAGCAAGCTAGTGGAGAATGCAGGGAAAGCATCCACTGGCTTTTTCAAGATCCCAGAAAGGACATAGTCAACACCTAGAATTAGAAGTTGGACCCTCAGGCAGCAGCTTATAAAGTATGAAGTCAAATCCCTTCCAGGGAAAGACTGGGAGATGAGCGTGTTTTTGCCTGTTCCCTTTGCAGTGAGCCCCAGGGGAATAGCTGCAGTGAGTACTCACACACCCCTTAGTAACCACTTTGTTTGCTACACTCCTGTGGATCAGGTGGCAGCCCTACTGACTTTCAGAGCTAGGTGATTTGGGGGCCCGTCCCTCATCTTTAAAACTTGAGTCACTAGATGTATAGTCAAACCCTTCACTCCTCAGGGAGAGGCTGAGAGTTGAGAATTCTCTCATAATTGTATAGTAGTACCATGTCTGAGGTGGGATTTGTGGCAAGAATGTGTCTCAGCCTTTCCTACCTGTTTTAATGTGAGGTTTTTCTCAGTTGCCCAATATACTGGAGTCAATTACCTTGTTCCTGGATTTCTCTTAGAAGGGATCACTCTGTGTGTAGCTGTATGCTTGGTGTGTCTATTGCAGGAGACAAATTCAGCAGTCTCCTAAGTCATTCTCTTGGTAATGTCTTTGTTATTGTGGTTTTGATTCATATCTCCCTGATGACTAACAATGTCAAGTATGTATTTTTTTTCCTATACTAGTGTTTGTTCAAACATCTTTTCATATGTTTATTACCATCAGTATATCTCCCTTGGAGAAATGTCTATTCATTTGCCCATTTTGAAAATTGTGTTGTCTTTTTATTTTTGAAATGTAAGAGTTCTTTATATATTCTGGATAAAAATCCCAAATAATATATTTGACTTTCAGATATTTTCTCTCACATTGTGGAGCTGTCTTCTTTTCACTCTCTTAACAGTATCCTTTAATGCACCAAAGTTTTAATTCTTATTAGGTTCAAATTATCTATTTTTTTGTTGTTGCTCATGCTTCTAGTGTTGTTTCTCAAAATGCTTTGCTAAATCAAGATCAGAGATATTTCTGTATTAATTCTTCTAAGAGTATTATAGTTTTAGCTTTCACATGTTGGTCTTTGATCCTTTTTAAGTAAATTATATCTGCTACAAGGTAAGGGTCCAATTTCAATTTCTGTATGTGCCTATCAAGCTGTCCCAGAACCATGTGTTCAGTATACTATTCTTCACCCACACTGAATGGTTTTAACACCCTTGTCAAAAAACAGTTGACCTTAAAGACATGATTTTATCTTTGGACTTCAATTTTATTCCATTGATATATGTGCCTATCTCTGAGCCAGTAACACATTGTCTTGATTACTGCTTCTTTGTAATAGGTTGTAAAACTGGGCAATACGAGCCCTCCTACTTTGTTATTTTGCATTTTCAAGATTGTTGTGCATATTCTGATTCTTGGAATATCATACAGATTTTAGATTCAGTTTACCATTTCTATAAAGAAGTCAGCTGAGATTCTGACAGGGATTGCACTGAATCTTCAGATCAGTTTAGAGAGTACTACCATCCTAACAATAGTAAGTCTTCCAATTTATGAACATGAGACTTTTTTCAACTTATTAAGACCCTCCTTAATTTCTTACAATAGTGTTTTGAAGTTCTTCAGAGTAAAAGTTCTGCACTTCATGTGTCAAATTCTTTCCAAAGTATTTTATTCTTTTTTGATGCTACTGTGAATGGAATTGCTTTCTTAATGTCTTTATTAGACTCAATTCAAGTGTATGGAACACCATATATTTTTGTATATTTACCCTGCATCCTGCAATCTTGCTGAACTCATTTATTTAGCAAATTTTGGAGGCGTTTCCTAGGATATTGTACTTGAACATATCATTTTCAAAGAGAGATATTTGTATTTCTTCCTTCAAAATCTAGATGCCTCTTATTTCCTTCTGTTGCCCAGCTGCCTGGCTTGGACTTCCAGTAAAATGTCAAGTTGAGATGAGGTCATACTGGAGTAGGATTTACATCCTTATAAGGAGAGGAAGATCTGAAGACCCAGAAGAGGCACACACACAAAAAGACCATGTGGTAACGAAGAAAGAGATTCAGTGACGAAGCTAAAAGCCAATGAATGACAACAATCACCTGAAGCTAGGAGAGGGGCCTGGAACAAATTCTCCCGGACACTCAGAGTTCAGACTTCTGGGCTCCCGAAACTGTATGAGGAGTCCTTCGTCTTGAGCCATTCAGTTTATAGTAGCGGTTTTGTTTCAGCAGCAGTAGGAAACTAACACACAGACTACGATGGTAATTTAGGTGAGAGGGTTGGTAGATTGGGACCAGCGTGTGGCGTAAGAAATAAAGAAAGGCCATATTAGAGAAATATTTAAGTGGTAAAAAAAGACATGATGATGATGAAATGGATTTGGTCAGAGAAAGGGAAAACAAGGTGTTATGGAAGAACCCTCAGATTCTGGACTACCATACTAGATGGTAGGTTATAACGTCACAGCATTTCTCTGTATTTGATTCTTTTTCTAAATACTATTATAAATATTTTACCTTTAACTTCTATCTATAAATTTCTTCTTGAGCTTTCCAGGGCAATGCCTGCATTATAATCTTAAGGATTAATAGACTATTTCATTCCTCTTTCTATGTAGCATTTCAGAGATTTGTTACTGAAGGAAAAAGACTGAGAGAAACTGATTGCCAGTTCCAAAACATCACACTAAAAAGTCCCCTTAAAAATAAAACTTAATTTTCTACTCTTAATATAACTATAAATACTAAAATATAGAGTTCACTCCTTATTTAAATATCAATGTCCATACCGCCATCTTTCTGGGATAAGATATTCCTATCCTAATATTCTCCTTCAAGTGTACATGAATAACAAGATCCCAGGGTGAGTATCTCATTTGAATATTTGTAATCTACATCTGGATTATTCCAATCTTATATTTAAAATTCAGTAATTCACAGGGCTAGAATATAATTTTTTACTTAACTTTATATTCAAATCTTAAATTTCTTTCCAGTCCTCAGAATTACTTTTGAAATGAAAATCATTCAAGCTAAATCTCAAAGTGAATTATAAGGAACAAAAAGCCACCTAAGAAAATTTTTCAGGTTACACAAGTTTTCAATTCTTTATTCTCTTGAATAACACAGCTTTCTTCCATCATTTAGAAAAACATAATAAATTAGTTCTGATTCTGGATCACAATGAGAAATCAATTTGGCAAATATAATACCTTTTCTGACCTGACCATTTGACTCCTGTGAACCTTATAAAAAACATTTAGCTAAATCTCACTAATTTAAAATAGGAAAAATCTTGTATAAGATTTCATTTCATATACTGCCTCTACTTGCAACCACCTCGGAAAAGATCAGCTACATCATTAATGATAATATAAGAATAAAGTTACGTTTTTAGTTTCCCTAACAGAATGTATGCATGTGAGGAAAAGAACTGTCTTATCTTTTCCCATGCACAAAGTAGCCACTTGGTCAGTAATTACTGACTTGAATTCATTAAAATACAATTCTATTGTAGCAGGAAAAGAGACTAAATGTTCTTTTAAGGTACTTTTTAGCCCATATTTTATTGTCATTTTAATTAATCAACCAACCACTTTTTGTCCCTACTTTCATACTTTTTCATTTCTTTGAAAAGAGTCAAAGCTACATTATAATTAAAACTAAGTATAAAAATGACACATTATTGTTCAGTCATTAGCTGTAATTTATACACTGATTTTTATACATATTTCTAATATAATGTGGCAAAGAGGATCTATGTTTTTAAATGATGAAGAAAACACAAAAGAAAATGTTCTAACAGAAGTATCATCACCCACACATTATACATATATAGTAACTCTGGATTACTAGTTATGCTGATTAAAAACTGTATACATATTTAATGAGCAAGTGAATGTCAATGCAGAGATGAATAAAGTTATAAGCTTATATAGCACCTTTCTCCCACAGATCTCAAAGCATTTTCCAAATTTGTTTTTACCATCTTCCATGAAGTGAGCAGATGGCAAGATTCTTCTAAGCTTTAGACTGCAAGATTTAGACACAAAAAGGTTAAGCAGTTTCCCAAAGTGTCCAAGTGAGTCAGGAACAAAATAGAAATAGAACCCCAAACTCCTGATTCTTAATCTCACACTAAAGCTACCAGACCTCACTTAACCCTTCCTTTTTCTGATCTTAGGATTTTACAAAATAATGTAATAATAACACCAGCAAACAGTACTTACTAAGTGCTAGGCACTGACTGTACTAAGGGCTTTATATGCATGATCTCACAGCATCCCTCTGAGGGTAGAACTGTAATTACTTCCATAATACACATAAAGAAACTGAGGCACAGAGAATGTGAATAAATTGATCACAGTCACACGTTAGTTAGTAAATAGTAAAGCCAGGATATGAACCAAAGCAGTACGACTTTATAGCGCATAATCATACTGCTACACAACATCAGGGCTACCCACAGGAGTCAGGAGATTTGGGGTCTCATTAAACTACATTTTGTATGTACGAGTAATTTGGTCATTACTGGAATAACTACATGTCACAGATTTTACCTGTTGTCCCAGAGCAATTGTTAATAATGCCCCCTTTCAATCTTGAAAAGCCTTTCTGTTCAGATTACAAATTACAAAGTCATCTTAACATCAGGCATGTCTTTAATATTTTATTTTTGTGTAAAATAAAGACATTTTAGAGGACTTTCAAGGTCCTTCTAAATTCTAAAGTAATGCAAAATAAAGTGTAAGGACATAAACATACAAGAAGATTTTTGCTTATGTAAGTATTCACTGTAGTCAGCACAGTAATTAAATTTTTATAGAGAAATAAAAGTTTACCAAACACAAAAATGTTCACTAGCTAACTGTCTCCTTACAAAAGTTAATCCACACTTGAACAGTATTCATCAACAAACCTTTGTTAATCGTTGCTGAATACGTGTATGACTGCAAAATTTTGATCAGAGTCAAATTGCTAATTTTGTAAAAAGGATAGGATTTCACAAAGCTGATGAGAACTATGTTGGGAAAGAACTCATATTTTAAGTAAAAGTTCTTAATGATAAAGGATACAGAAGATCTATACCATTTAACAACTGTAGAAAATTGACACAGATGACGACAGGCACTCTAAACAAAAATGCAGATAACAAAGGATTAAGAATGAGTCTTGGGCCAGACAAGATGGCATAGACTCGTTTCTTCCTGCTGCTCCCTACTAAGTACAACTACAGACTCTGGAACTTCAAAAGGACTCTGAAAATGGAAAGACGGCTTACTTCTTAGGTGTCCTTGGACTGGAATGCTTCTCTGAACTAGTTTCAATAACAAAGGTTCTCAAGAGGTAACATGAGAAACAGAAAAAAGACTACAGGAATTGGATTAAGCCACAGGTTGGTATCGACCTGGTGAACACAGATAATCTCGTTTCCATCTTGCAGGGAGGATAGCATAGGGTATCACAGAAAAGGGAGGGCCCGGAAGAGGAGATAGAGGAATTCCCAAGGGACAAGATGTACCCTACGGATGCTCGAGTATGAGATATTATTCCCAAATTGCAGGGTTTGTGGAACTGAGGATAAGTATAAGGGCTGTTTGGTTCATTTATTCTGGTTTATTTATGTTAGATAAGTAAATCTAATTTTCAATGACCTGGCAGAACATCTTACAACCCCCGGTTCAGCAAAAGGTAACCCAGACCTTGCCCCAAACCTAGTAACAGAAAGTGGCCTAGGTATGACACTAGACCCAACAGCACTGGCAATGTGGTATTGATAGAAAAGACTGTAGACAATGAGCAGCCAAGAAAAGCACATTTCTTTCCCTCCAGACCTCAGACACCCCTCCCCCCATTGAGTCACACTAGGTTGAGGTGTTAAGAGTGGCAATGGAAAAAAGGACCATCACAACAAGGGCTCAGCCCGAGAACTGTACTCCATATCCTATATGCAGGCAGTATCCCAGCCCAGAAAGACTTTTTGTACCTCTGGGCTGGAGAATCCTTTCTCACTTCTAGAGGCACTAGCAGGGGCCAATAGGAGATCAGATAAACTAAGGAGACCAAAATAACACCACAAAGAACCTGAAAATTAAATTGTCATTGGAACCATACCCCTCAATGGCAGGCCTGTAACTACCTGCTAAACCTAAAAAAGGGTGACTGTCTGCTAAAATAAAAGATTTAAACAGGATCCAGAGTTTCAAAATGTAATAGCCAAAATTTTAAGATTCAATTTAAAAATATCATCCATCATAACAAGAAACAGAATATCACAACTTGAATATGAAAAGAAAATCAAGCAAGATGAATCAGATGTTGAAATTATCTGAGAAGGAATTTAAAGCTATCATAAAATGCTTTGCAAACATTAGAAATTCTCTTAGAACAATTTAAAAAAATAGAAAATCTCAGCAAAGATATCAAAATTACTCTTTAAAAAAGCCACATGGAAATTACAGAACTGAAAAATAAAAAAAAACAGAAACAAAAGTATCACTAAAACAGTTCAGTAATAGGTTGAAGATGACAGAAGACCAAATCAGCAAACCTGAGGACAGAATTTACTGATTTTAAGCAGGAAGAAAATAAACATAAAAAATCATTTTAAAAGAATAAAGACCTATAAGGATAATATCAAAAGAGCAAATATTTATTCATATAATCAAGGTCCCAGGAGTGAATAGAGTAGGGATAAAAAGAATATTTAAAGAAGCAATGGTGGAGTTCCCATTGTGGCTCAATGGGTTAAGAACCCAACCAGTATCCATGAGGATGCAGGTTCAAACCCTGGTCGCACTCAGTGGGTTAAGGATCTGGCATTGCCACAAGCTGTAGTGTAGGTTGCAGACGTGGATCAGATCTGGCGCTGTTGTGGCTGTGGTGCAGGCCAGCAGCTGTAGCTCCAATGTGACCCCTAGCCCAAGAACTTCCATATGCTGCAGGTGTGGCCCTAAAAAGAAGAGAGAGAGAGAGAACGAACGAAGAATGGCTGAAAACTCCCTCAAGATTAGATGAAGTCATAAACCTATGGATTTAAGAGGCTAAATGCACCCAAACAGGATAAATCCAAAAAAGTCCAAGACAAGTCACATCACAATTAAACTTCTGAAAACTAAAGACAAAGAATAATCTTGAAAATGGTCAGAGAAAAATGACTTATTACCTATAGGGGAACATGAATTAAAATGGCAGTGGATTTCTCATCTGAAACCATACAGGCCAGAATGAAATGTAACAGAATTTTTCAAGCTCTGAAAAGAACTGTCAACTGCAAATTCTATACCTGATGACGTTATCCTTTGGAAATGAAAGGGAAATAATAATATTCTCAAATGAGGGGAAACTGAAAAATCACTAGCAGGCCTACCCTTATACCAAAGACCAAAAGAGGGTTCTTCAAACAGAAAGAAATGATAAAAGAAGGATATTTAGAGCATCAGGAAGAAAGAAAAAGTAATGGAAAGTGCAGAAATATGAGGACATATAATATCCTCATGAGTTTTATATTTATTCATTGAAGCAAAAATTACAATACCATCTGATACTCAAGACAATGATATTTTAAAATAGAGTGGCCTAAGTGGAAGTAAGATTTCCACACTTCACTCACCCAAAGCGGTAAAATGATACCAGTAATCTGTGATGTCACATAGGAATATGCAAAGACTTTTAGAACAACCACTAAGAAAACTATACAAAGAGATACACTCAAAACACCATGAACATATCAAAAAACAAATCTGTTGGTGAAATGAGGCAGTTCTCTACGCTGGAGCTTGAACAGTGCTCCATGAGTGAGTGACCAATTATCTGAAGAGTCAGCTAAAGGTAAACACTATAGCCAGAGAACATAAAATCTTCATATAGAAAGATCTTTCCTGACTAAGCAATCTTAGCCTCTGCATATACCTCTCTGCACATGTGTGTGTTGGGGATTGGGGGAATTAATCTATACTATTATTATCCACATTTAGCAGTTAACCAAATGAAGAGTAAAGTTATCCAAGACACAGCAATGATAAGCTGGGAAGTTGCTTGCCACCCTGACTCACTTTTCCTGGTGCAATCCTTGGTCACCCTTCTCTAGGGAAGAAGAGAAGGTATTAGTAAAGGTTAATGAATCTCACTTACGATTAAGGCTCAACTTATTCTAGTTGAATTAATGTAAAGGTAGAAGGATAGAGATATTAAATTGGTGGAGGATACAGGTCTAACTCTCACGGTCTCCCATTTCTCACTTTCAAATCCACAGCTGCCTTAAAAAGGAAAGAGCTTCCTTCTGGAAATACAATATTTACATCCACACACTAAGTGTTACCCCGCCCCATACATAAGGTAAACTTACTACTTTCTCCAAAATGTACTTATTATCAAATAATACACGTGAGACGGTTTGAGAACTAAAAAGAACCCAAAAAATATATAGTATTTTTGTTGCAATATTGCTCAGAGATCTTTCGATTCTCTATGTAAAGAGCACTTTAACACAATTATTTAGCACTCTATATTTTATACCAAGTACAGACATGATTTATATTAGTAACACTCCTTTAGAATATGTAAGTTCTAAATACATGCCACTCCAGAAGGAAGCATGATTATCAAAACCTAAATATTCAGGTTATTCATAAATTCATTCTGTTTTTAAATTTTATTTATAAATTATAAATTATTTATTCTTTCCCCAGAATTCCTCTTTATGCTTTACATCCTGCACTTTAATTTTAAAACTATGCTGTTTAATTAGAACAATATGGCAACAGGATATAACAGAAGAGCTCAGTTTTCCAAGAAACTGAAATAGGTATAAATTTTTCAATGAGCCTTGAAAGAACTAGCAAATTCTTCTAATGTTTAAAAAAACTGTAATAACTGTGCAGAGAAAGTAACAGTTGAAAAAGGATGTCACACAATTTTGTTCAGAAAAAATACTCCAAATAAAAGTTCACATTCAACTTTTTTTAATAATTAGTGCACAGTTAACAATTATAACCTAAATCCTGTTTAAAAGGTTAAAAAGTTTATTTTCATAAATTCACATTTCGTATTTTGTCGAGATAAATTCTCATCCACCCTCTACCTCCCCCTCCAAACATACACATATACACTATTTAGTATGAAATTTTGGCAACTGCCTAAAATGATTTAAGTGTTATTTTTCCAATACATTTACTCTTGGATATAAGGTCCTTTTATACCTAATAGAAGTAGTCTAATGCTGAAAAAGAAAGATGGCTACAACTAACAAAAATGGCTCTGTTAATAGTTTTTAATGAACATTTCTCATTGGTCAAAAAAAATGTAATGAACACTGGGCTTCAGAAGAGATGGGATTCACAAGAAAATATGAAGTTCCTTTTGGCTAAACAAAATGATACATGTAGAATTCCAGAGTGAATAGGAACAGGAAAGCAATCGTCAAAGGAATACAATCTAGGGATAATAGCAAATTCTGAGGCATCACTGTCAATCCAGTACATTGGAATAAATGCTAAAGAAGATTAATAAACCAGCTACAATCATAATTTCTAACAGAGACTAACCCCTGCTCACTGTGGACAACAGGTGTTCATAAAACGCTGTTTGAAAGGCCATACCTTAAATCATAGGACAAAAAGCAGCTCAACCACTGATACTAGATATATAATAATCAAATAGAGAAATCGGAGTTAAATAATTTGTTTTATTATAGACAAAGCCAGGCACCAAAATATTAAGAAATATTAAATTTTTAAATTGAAAAAAAAAAGTTTTATGTCATTCCTATCTTTTTAATAAACTAGGAAGAGACTTTTAATATCTTAAGGGCATAACACCTCCATTCAGTCCAAGGATTTTTTTCACAAAAAAAGGCTTATTTTTTAAACCCTTGGTTTAGAATGTTGTCAAGAGGACTGAGGTAAATAAAACTGAAATATTAGAATATCAGTGACTAGTCTCCACATATTAGAATTATCACACGATCTTAAAGCATGTTTCTTACTCTGAGATTCTCATAAATCCTAGTGTGAAATGGACAGTTCCACTAGGTAGAGTTTTGAGCAGTCCCCTGGATAGAGAGTAATGGCTAAACACTTTGAATTAAAAATGTTCAGTATAAGTTTCTTAAAATACCATCACTACTAATTAGATATGTTAACCATGTTTTTCTCGAAGAAAGTTTAAAGAATGGTATCACAAAGTACCCACAACAGCTTTCATTGTTTTACCTATGCTATCAGTAATTTGTCATATATTATTTGGCCAATAGCATAAAACCTTCACTAGCTACAATTACCTACAGTATATAAAGTGTTGTATTAAACGTATACCAAGCATGGACTCTGCCTTTCTTTAAAAAAAGAAAAAAAAAGCAGCTTGGATCTGAGAATAAACCCACAAATGCTGACAACAACACATATGCTCTAACCGCCAGATACCACTTTTCTCCAGAACAACAAACCACACACATAGCATTCAAAATACCCTTTATTTTTACCACAGTTATGGATATATATTGTGCTAAGTTATAATTGAATTGGTATCCCTTAAGCTTCAAACTATTGAGACATTTTGGTGATAATATCTAAAAACATGGACACAATACCAGATTTCTGTTTTGTAAAGGCAAAGGAATAAAAAAATCATCATCAAATCCAGATATTAAAAATGAAAAGAAAAAGAATCTAAGAATATCTCAATGAGAAAATTCACGAGAAGGACAGGAAAAATGCCTGTGGTTTACTGACTAAAGCTCAGTCACTACGAACCTGTAAACTCATATGGATAGGGTTTCATAATCATAGATTCAGAGTCATTACTCATCTTACTCCTCTCTTTGCTTCCTCACAGAGATATACTGGCCTTGAGTGTGAGAAATGGACTGGAAACTGCCTGAGGCATATAAAAATATGACAGTCATCCTGGCAATGATGATAAATCACAGTGTTCATTACAATCAATCTACCAGTAGCAGACTCTAGATCACACTAAACCAAAAACATATTTATGCTTATGTTTAGGTATAGGAAACTGATAATTACTGAAAGTATCTTGTTAAGTCTAAAATCTTATAAATACCTTATTCAAAAATTTATTGAATGAATATACAAACATAAGACACAAATAAAATAGCAAAACTGTTACTACTTTTTAGATAAAAAATGGAAAACTAAATGTGACTTAAGGTCTCAAAACACCAAGGCATTATTTTGGATGCAGGATATGTCTTTACAAAATATAAGGGTAAATACCCAAGAGAAATGAAAACATGTCCACATAAAAACTTTTCATGAATGTTCAGAGTAGCCTAATTCAACAATTCAACGTCCATCAACTGGTGAATACGTAAATGTGATAAATTCATAAGAGAGAATATTATTTGATCATAAAAAGAAATTAAGTGCTGACGGATGCTACAACATGGATGAACCTTAAAAACATGCTAAATAAAAAAGGCCGTATATTGAATGATTCCTGTATATGAAATCTAAAGGCAAATGTATAGACAGAGAGCACATTAGCGGTTACCTATGGTGAGGGGAGCAGTCACAGGGGCACACTGGGAAGTAACTGCTAGTAGGGAGAGTTTCTTTTTGGTGTTACAAAATTTATTGCAGTGTGGTTGCACAACTCTGTGAAAATATTAAAAACTAGATTGCACAAAAAGGCAAATATTATACGAAATACCTAGAGAAGTCAAATTCAACAAGACAGAAAGGATGGTGATTACCAGGAGCTAGGGGAGAGAAAGATGGGGCAGTGTTGTTTAATGGATACACTTTAGGTCTGGAAAGACAAAATACTCTGAGATGATTGGTGGTGATGGTTGCCCAACAATATGAATGTATTTAATTCTACAGTTCTCCACACTTTAAAATGTTTAAATGGCAAACTTTATGGTATGTACGTGTTACTACAATTCAAAAAAAAACAAATCAGTTGTAATATTAAATGAGTAATTTGTATGGTATGTGAATTACATCTCAATAAAGTTGTTAAATAAAAATAAGGTGTATGTGTACACAAGAATATTAAATTTGCTACCACGATGAGTGACTCCTAGTCTATAATCATAAAAGTTGAGTGGCTCTGTGAATAGACTCTGATTGGTCTGGATGGGCAGACGTGCCAAAGTCAGAGTCCGGTCTTGATGTTCTTGTTACCCTCACACTACATGCTCCACTGAACGATTTCACCTTTTCCTGTGACTTCAACATCCATGTCTGTATCTTCATATGGGACCTAGTCTACTTTTGAACTCCTGCCCCGTTATATCTCAATGTTCACTGGACAGTTATTCCCACATTCTTAAAAACCTCTCAAATGTTACATGCTCAAAGAGGGCCACGAAATGGAGCGGTAAGAACAGGGGCTTAGAGTCAAGGAGACCCGGACCCAACACTTACTGGTTGTATAGTCTAAAGGAAGTAACTGAACCTTTCTGAGCCTTTACTTCCTTACTTTAAAATGAGAATAAGGAGTTCCCACTGTGGCTCAGCAGGTTATGAACCCGACTAGCATCCATGAAGATATGGGTGACCTCACTTGACCTCACTTGGTGGGTTAAGGATCCTGTGTTGCTGTGGGCTATGGTGTAGGTCATAGACGCAGCTCATATTCCAGCATTGTTGTGGCTATGGTGTAGGCCAGCAGCTGCAGCTCCAATTTGACCCCTAGCAGGGAACTTAATCTGCCACACCTGCGGCCCTAAAAAGCAAAAAACACAATATTAAAAAATAAAACGAGAATAATTATCTCATAGTACTACTCAGAGGATTAAGCCAGATAAATGCATATAAAGTATCTGGAGATTATACAGCAGAAATTGGCATGCTGTAAATCAACTATACTTTAATAAAAAAGTTTAAATAAACAAAATAAATGCTGAAGTGAAAAAAAAGTATCAAGAGGTTGAAAACCGAGCATACAGAAAATACTAAATACATGTTCACTGCCTTCCCTATAAACTTATTCTATTTCTTTATTCTCAAACTAAGTAAGAGGAGTCACCATTTTGTAAATTTACAAAGCTTGTTATTATTGATTCCACTCTGTCTTCTGCATTCTTCTTCAAATTCTGTCAATCTACCTCAGAAAAGTCTTTTTTAAGTCTCTTTTTTAAGTGTCATTATCAACACTTTAATTTAGGCTTTTACCACATGGAAGTTCCCAAGCCAGGGACTGGATCTAAGCCACAGCTGTGACCTATGCCACAGGTGCAGCAATGCCAGATCCTTTAAGCCACTGGCTGGGATGCGGAATTGAACGTGCACCACCACAGTGACCCACACACTGCTTCAGTAGCATTTTTAACCCACTCTTCCACAGCGGGAACTCCAAGTTACAGTTTCTTTTGCTCCAAGGTAAATGCCAGAGATACCTAGTGTACAAGCCAAAACATTAAGTTCCAATCAGTGTAATAATATTAATCGCAATATTTAAAACATCCTTTCTTTTTTTTTTTTCTTCGCCATGCTATGCTTATTAAGACTTTACTGGAAAACCATGAGCAACTGAAAACCAAGGAACTATTACTCTTTAGTAGGCTCCTAAGAAGCCAAAAAAAAAAAAACCCATTACAACTGCATCAAAAAAACAACTATATATATATATATATATAAAACTTGGATGACTCAGCAAGTTTTAGAGTGTTTAGTGAGAAATATACTAGTTTTAATCCTGGGTCCAAAATGAGAATCTATGATTCTGAAAACTGAAATTAACGATAAAGTCTAATGCTGAGAGAAAGGAACAAGTCTATAGTATCCTACTCTGAAGTTATCTGAGGATTTGGTAAATCAATGGCTATCTCTTAACTTAAATTTCTAGAAAATAAGCATGAAAAAAGATACTGGCAGCCAGGTGAAGGGTGGGATAAGAGCTGAATAATCTCTCTCTCTTTTTTTAAAAACATACCAGCCTATTTTAGGTAAATAAATAAATGGCAAGAAAGTTTAATTCCTTAGGATGCTGGCTCTCTCCCATAAATTTATCAATTTACTTACTGACTTGGTGAATGTAAGTTAAATTACTTTTAGATAATAAAATCACACAAGTCATTTATTTGTTACGGAAAGTCAAGGCATATAAAGCACATATTTTTTCATTATATTATTCAGACTGTTCAGAAATTACAAAACCACATGGAGAGAATGAAATCTGATCATTTAAGCATGAGACAAAAAGGACAAGAAAATTCTACTTCAAGAATAGCTTTGTTGGAGACTGATAAAAATTCGGTGAGGGAAATAAACTAAAATAGTCAAGTAATTCTTTTTATTGATTATACCTAATAATTAACTCAATTCATATTAAATGGATTTACTTACATGAGGCAAAAATAAATATAAATTTTGTTACTGTTGAAGATTATTTTAATTAACACATAGAAATATACTGAAAATCCTACTGAAAATAAGTAAAAAACAGAAAGTGCCAAAATAAGACAAAATTACCAATAATTAATGCAAAATCTTTTATCATCTTTTTGAAAAAATCACAGAATAATTAAAGCACACTGAATGAACTCACTGGAGTTAATTTCCAAAGTTTTGTATCATTCCAAAATTCAGAAAGGATTACATTTTATTCAAGGAGTTAAAAAGTAATACACAGTTTTGATCTCAAAAGCCTTCAATAATAAGATAAAAAAATTACTGTGCAATCTCAGAGGCAGGAATATAATTACAGAGGATTTAACTCTCCCCCAAAAATGCACTAGCATACCTCAGCAAAAAAAAAACCCCTCAAACTGGAGCTCCTATTGTGGCTCAGTGGTTAACACATCTGACTAGGAACCATGAGGTTGCTGTTCAATCCCTGGCCTCGCTCAGGGGGTTAAGGATCCGGCTTTGCCTTGAGCTGTGGTGTAGGTTAACAGATGCGGCTCAGATCCCGCATTGCTGTGGCTGTGGTGTAGGCGGGCAGCTACATCTCCGATTAGACCCCTAGCCTGGGAACCTCCATATGCCACAGGTGCAGCCCGAAAAAGACAAAAACAAAAACAAACCCTCAAACTGATTATTCAACATACATAGGTTATCCTGGGCATTAAATGCTAGTAAAATAATGGGAAAAGAATGATTTTATATAGTTAGTTAGATAGATAGATTGATCGATCTATATATCAATAAATGCCAATGAGGTATTTATTTATTTTAAGGCCACACCTGTGGCAAAAGGAAGTTCCCAGGCTAGGAGTCGAATCAGAGCTGCTGGCCTATGCCTCAGCCACAGCAATGCCAGATCAGAGCCATCTTCAACCTACATCACAGTTCACAGCAACACTGGATCCTTAACCCACTGAGCGGGGCCAGGGATCAAACCTGAGTCCTCATGGATACTAGTCGCATTCGTTACCACTAAGCCACAGTGGGAACTCCCACCAATAAGGTATTTAAAACAACTTTGCATTTAATTTTTATTAATACTCTAAAACATTAAATATAAAAGTTCTTAATGCAATAGAAAGCATATTGAAATCTGGAGTCAAAAATCATATATTCTGCAATAATACTGATTATTAACACTAAATATTTAAATAATAATAGGAGTTACACCACTGGTTGTGGCTAAAAGTTTAACAACTGCAGATTTGAAATATTACCACCCGCCCCCCTCCCCTTCACCTCCCCTCTTTAATGCAACATTTCTGGGGTATAAAAAGTCCCACCATAGCTAAATTTAAGCTATCGTTGCAATGTCACTAAACAGGAATTGGGTAAAGATATGCAAAATTGGCTTCTGTGTGCTGGTTCCAGCATAACACTGGGTATTAACTTTTATTGAGCTCTCACTATCTGACAAGCACATGCTATGTACTTTATACATCCCCTCTCATTAAATCCTCACAACAACCTACAAAGTAGGTATTACCCCAACTTACAAATGAGGAAATTAAGGCTTAGAGAGATAAAGTAATTTGCCCAGAGTCACATTACTAATAAATGGTAGAGGCAGAATTTAAAAATATCTTTACTCCCCCAACTTATCATTCTTCCTTCATGACATATTATTAAGGGGTCACGCATGGCCCGATTTGTAAATTAATCCATTCATCCAATCAGCTCCTTATTTGTAATGGAACAAATATTGGAAAACCATAATTTAACCCCTAATGAAAACAACGCCAGTAACTTCACATCAACCTATGCACTCCTTCCCTTCATAACTCCTCCTCAGTTCACCCCAGCAAAGGTAAGACCTAAAGTGGGTATTACTCATTCCCTTTATAGTCAGGTTTAAGTCTCAAATATCTCTAAAGAAAACCTGAGATTCTTGAAAACTACATTATGCTGCTTTGTAATAATCTTTCAATGTTGATATTATCCATATTTCAAATAAGAGGAAGGTAAGGCTCAATAAAGTCAAACACGGCTCATCAAGAATCACTAAGCAAACAGATGACATGAAAAGAGTTTAAAAACAGGCTCTATGTCTCCAAAGACTGATCCTCATTTCATTAAAACATTCTGCTTCTAAAATAAGGTGATTTTAAATATCAAATAATTGGTAATAAATGAACTCAGTACAAAGACCAATGTACTTATCTTTAAAATTAACTGTAGAATATGCAATAAAAACAGAGATGAATCATAAGCATAATAAAATTTATATTATAAAATTTTGCAAAGTTCCAATGGAAAAATGAAAGACATGAACAAATGGAAGTGTACACACACACACACGGAGTGTTCTTAGTTGTAAAGACTACATGTGGTAAAAAAAAAAAAATTGAAATAGTTCTTCTATTAAATAAAGGGCAAATAGGAAGCTGAAGCAAAATATTCCCAGAATTTGAGAACACATTTAGAAAGTATCACTTAGATAAAACTGATTTATAAATGTATAATTAAGACTGGAACATTAAAGTACTCCACAAATATTCCAAGGTACATCCTCATGAACATACAGCATTATTATTATTTTAATTAAAAAATGTTTTTTTCCTTTTAGTACCACATCTGTGACACATAGAAAAGTTCCTGGACTAGAGGTCAAATCAGAGCTGCAGCTGCTGGTCTATGCCACAACCACAGCAACGTGGGATCTGAGCTGTATCTGAGATCTACACAAGAGCTCACAGCAAAGCCAGATCCTTAACCTACTGAGCAAGGCCAGGGATCAAACCTGCATTCTCATGGATACTAGTCAGATTCTTAACCCACTAAGCCATGACAGCAACTCCACATTATTATTTTAAAGCTACAATTAACTAGAACTTACTATAAATTAGGTAGTGATTGACACATCTATCTGATTTAATCCTAATATGAACCCTGTGATTTATATTACTAGCTCTATAATACTGTAAAGCAAATAGAGAATCATATAGGTAATGTATAAATTTATAAAGAGTTTTTTTTTACATTTATATTTGGAGAAATGGGTATTTCATTTTAAAAAAACAAACAAACAAAAAAACCCAACAGCAATCATTGCTTTTAGAAAGAGAAAAATCTGTGAAATAAGAGAAATTCTAAGGAACATCTTAACACAGAGACAATCAGAGTATTTTAAACAAAAACACTACCAAAAAAGAAAATGCAGGACAATATCTTGCAAAAATCTCGCCAAAATTCTCAAAAAAATATTAGCAAACCAAATCTAACAACACGTTAAAAAAGACTATACACCACGATCAAGTATGAATCACACCAGCCTCACAAGAATGGTTCAATATACAAATCCATCAATGTGATATACCACGTCAACAAAAGAAGACACAAATCCACATGATCATCTCAACAGATGCAGAAAAAGCATTTAATAAAATGCAACATTTATTTATGTTAAAAAAAAACTCTTACCAAACTGGGTATAGAGGAAACATATCTCAACATAATAAAGGCTATTTATGAGAAACCAACAACCAACATAATACTCAAAAGCAAAAAGCTGAACCTTCCCAATAAAATCTGGGAAAAGACATGGATGCCCACTCTCACCACTTCTATTCAACAAAGTTATTAGAAGTCATGGTCACAGCAATCAGACAAGGAAAAGAAACAGAAGGTATAAAATTCAATGGGAATAGGTAAAACTGTCATTATATGCAGATTATATGATATTATATATAGAAAACCCTAAAGATGCCACACAAAAACAAGAACTATAAACAAATACAACAAGGAAGCAGGATACAAGATTAATATACAGAAATTGGTTGCATTTCTTTATACTAACAATGAAATATCAAAAAAGGAATGTGAAATAACAATCCCCTTTACAATGTCATAAAAATACTTAAAATAAACCTGACCAAGGAGGTGAAAGACTTATATGGAAAAACATTGATGAAGGAAACTTAAGATGATTCAAAGAAATGGAAGTCCATACTCTTGGAGTGGAAGAATTAATATTATTAAAATGGCCATACTACCCAAAGTTATCTACAGATCTAATATGATTTCCATCAAATTACTTATGATATTTTTCACCGAACTAGAAGAAGTAATTCCAAAATTTATATGGAATCATAAAAGACCCTGAATTACCAAGGCAATTCCTGAGGAAAAATAATAAAGCTGGAGACATAACCCTCCCAGATGTCAGACAATACTACAAAGCTCAGTAATCAAAAAAGCATGGTATTGACACAAAAACAGATACATGGATCAATGAAACAGAAAAAAAGAACTCAGAAATAAACCCACATGCCTATAGTCAATCTTTGACAAAGGAGGAAAGAATACACAACAGAGAAAAGACAGTCTCTTCAGCAAGTAGTGTTGGCTCAGCAGAAACGAGTCTCATTAGTATCCACGAGGATGCAAGTTTGATTCCAGGTCTTGCTCAGTGGATTAAGGATCCAGCATTGCCACAAGCTGTGGTGTAGGTCACAGACATGGCTCGGATCTAGCATTGCTGTGGCTATGGCACAGGTCACAGACATGGCTCAGATCTAGCATTGCTGTGGCTGTGGTGTAGGCCAGAGGCTACAGCTCTAATTTGACCCCTAGCCTGGGAACATCCATATGCCTCAGGTGTGGCCCTTAAAAGACAAAAAAAAAAGGTATGAAAAAGAATATATTATATTTACTCACATATAATATATATAATTGAATCACTTTGCTGTACACTAGAAACATTTTATAAATTAACTATATATCAATTTAAAATTTTAAATAAAAAATAATGCTTTAAACATATACTAAAATCATGCAGAAAGAAATAATGTTACAACTGTTATTAATGTTGCAAATAATTTGCTTAGTTATATACCTCATATCATAGAACTAAATCAAACTCAGACAGAATATAATTAAGCATTTCTAAAATAAAAATTTTAAATAATGAAACATAAGAATATATTTGTACTAACTTAAGATAAATTTTCTAAATAATTAAGAAATGAAGGAGGATCATAAACATGCTTTAAGGTTTGAATAATTCTTTTAAATTGCTCAAACTTAAATAATACTTGGGATAAATGTAAATGATGGTAAAACCAACAATATAGAATAATTGAAAATAAATAAATGAAATACTACATATACTCAGATTCCACTTGATAGTCAAAAGAAACAAAATCCTTAAGGAAACGTAGGCTTTAAATGACACATTAGACCAGATGGACTTAACTGATATTTATAAAGCATTTCATCCCAAAGAAGCAGAATATACATTCTTCTCAAGTGCACATGGAACATTCTCCAGGATAGATCACATCAGGGCCACAAATCACATGTCAGTAAATTTAAGAAAATTGAAATCATATCAAGCATCTTTCCTGACCATAATAAGACTATATAAATCAACCACAAGAAAAAAAAAAACTGCAAAAAACACAGACACATGGAGATGAAACAATAACATGCTAAGAAACAACTGAAGTCAGAGGAAATCAAAAAATAACTACAGACAAATGAAAACAAAAACACAATGATCCAAAACCTATGCATACAGTAAATGCAGTTCTAAGAGGGAGGTTTATAGCAATACAAGCTTACCTCGGGAAACAAGGAGGATTTCAAATAAACAATCTAGTCTTATATCTAGAGTAACTAGAGAAAGAAAACAAACAAAACCAAAGTTAGGAGAAGGAAAGAAATCATAAAGATCAGAGCAGAAATAAATGAAACTGAGATGAAGGAAACAAAAAGATATTAATAAAACTAAAAGCTGGTTCTTTGAAAAGATTAACAAAATGTGTAAACCTTTAGCCAGATTCATCAAAGGAAAAAAGGGGGGGGGGGGGAAATAGGGCTGAAATCAATAAAATAAGAAATTAAAAAGGAGAAGTAACAATGGACATCAGAGAAATAGAAAGGATCATGAGACTAGAACAAACAAATATATGCCAATAAAATGAACAACCTAGAATAAACAGACAAATTCTTAGAAAGGTACAAGCTTTCAAGACTGAACCAGAAAGAAATACAAAAATACAGACAGATTAGACACAAGTACTAAAAGTGAAACTGTGATTAGAAAAACTTCTAACAAACAAAAGTCCAGGACCAGATGGGTTTACAGGCCAATTCTATAATATTTAGAGAAGAGCTAACATCCATTCTTCTGAAACTATTCCAAAAAACTGCAGAGGAAGGAACACTCCCTTACTCACTCTATGAGGCCACCATCACCCTGATACAAAAAACAAAGATACCACAAAAAAAGAGAAAATTGTAATAACCTTACAAGATAGCTATCATTATTTCATACTTTACTGATGAGAAAATGGGGACTCTGAAAAACTATATGAAACTTTCTCAGCCATGTAACTAGACAACAGCATAGGTAAAAACCTGAGCCCATCTGTCCAATCCCAAAGATCTTTTCCTTTCCCTTACTCTGAGCTATAAGAAAAACACAAAACTGTAACAAAACAATACTTAAGTCCACATGTGGTAAGGTCATGGGGGAAAATTTTACTCATAAATTATTACTGGCATTATTAACATGCTATATATCTTTCTAGCGGAAAACCTTACAATACGTAATGAGCTATGAAGCAGTCCCATTCCAAGGTATAATCATTCCTGGTATACCCCAAAGAAATAAGCCAAACTAGTGAGGACAGGGGGAGGGGAAGGTTCCCATAAGCAGAAAGTGAAATGGAAAGAAACTACAAACTAAATGTCCAATAAAGCCTACTTCAACATTTCAATATAATATATTACCAGAGTGTCCAACATCCTTGCCATTTTTATTACTGGTCAATAAATGGAAATGTCTATCAAATAGTCTTAAGTGAAAAAAAAAAGGAAGACAATTTACAGTTTATAACCCTTTTAAAAGTAAACATATGCCATGTGAAAAATAAGATATAAATTCAAAGTGATCTAGCCTATTTTTTTCTAAAGCCATTTAACTTCACAAAAAATTATTTTAAGTTTGAGAAAATGTGATTGTCATATCATTTTAAAATTTATGCCAATACATCATATTAATGACCTCATAATTAATGAGTCCTCTGTTATGGACCAAAGTGTGTCCCCCTAACGTTCATATGTTGAAGCCCTCAACCTCATTTTGACTGTGGGCCTTAAAGGAGGTAATTTAAGGTTAAATGAGGTCATAAGGGTGGGGCCCTAATCCAGTACAGCTGGTGTCCTCATAAGAAAAGAGAAACCCAAGAGTCGCCTGTGCACTGAGGAAAGTGAGAATACAACAAAACAGCCCCATCTACAAGCTGAGAAAGTCTCAGGAGAAAGCAATCTGACCACATCTTGATCTTAAGACTTTCAGCCTCCAAAATGCTAAGAAAATAAAATACCTAGACTGTGGTGTTTTGTTATGGAAGCCTTAGCAGACTAATACACCCAGAATATGTTTATTTAAAAATGAAAGAATTGTATTGTTATTTTGGAGAATTTTAAATACAGTAGAATCATACATAAATAGCCTAAATTATTAAAGATCACTATATATATGTTTAAAAATGTTATTAATTTCAATATGCTTAACTAGAGACAAATAAACATTATAAGTGACAAAACATGGGAACAACTGTAGGAGAGCTTAGATGCAACAGATGAGTGATAAAATGCTAGCCGTGTAGGGGTTACACATATTGAAATGCAGTGATTCTTAAGAGAAAAGGCAGAAAGGGAATAAATTTCTCTGCTTTGCAGAGATGCTTTTTTGGTAACTTGTGAAATAAAGCAAATAGAAGCCCCAATTATAGAGAAGATCTGAAGAAGTATATGTTTTTATAATAACTAGCCCTGGACTTCTCTTACGGCACCGCAGGTTAAGGATCTGGTGTTGTAAATGCAGCAGCTATGGCGCAGGTTTGATCCCTGAGCCAGGAACTTCCCCATGCTGGGGGCTCAGCCAAAAAAACAAAACAAAACAAAACAAAACAAAAACAAAACCTAGAGTGTACCACTATTTATTATATGTACATTTTATGAACTGAGTACTCTATTTTTTTTCTAATTTAGCTACTGATTCCCTAGACTAAGTGAGGAAGCCTCTAGTTACTTAATAAAGTGCTATGTTGCCAGCACCAGAGTAGTGTCTACTGAGTTATTATATAAGGTCTTTTTCAACAAGATTTTTATTAATAAGTTGATTAAACTTGAATGAGACTATTTAAAGAAAATTATCTAGAAGAAAAAAATAAAGCTTTCTAATTTCCAAGTTGGGAAAGTAACTAACACAGGGAAAGAGGATGTTGTTATTGCTATGACATTACAGATAAACAAAACATATTAACCCTAACCATAAAGGAGAACTAAATATGCTATATTAAAATTCTTTTCCCACTTTTTAACCTTTCATTCCTATCTTTACCTACTGACAGAGGAAGAAAAATAATTTATGAATAAAATTTCTTCCCAGTAATTTTTCCTTTTAAGTGTTATAGACAGTGAATATATATAGTTTACATCCTGTGCATATCTATATTTTATAGTTTCTACTGTTTCACATAACTAGTGACAATTATGTAGACAATATGGTATTCTGTTGATTTGATATGCAGCAAATGTTTAATTAATCCTCTTTTATTGGCAGTTTCAATTTATTTCTATTATTGCAAATATGTTGACACCATTCTTAGACATGGGCCCAAAGCAGCTGGAATTACTTTTAGTTATAAGAAGCATAAGTTCTGTTTTTTTTAATTTGTATTATTTGACCTACATATTGTAGCAGGTGAAGGAGTGTATATTGTTTAACTGGAGGGTTTAAGGTAACATAATAGTGAAGCCTTTAGCTTTTATCTCTTCTATTGGTTAGAGATCCTGAGTATGGTATATTTCATTGCTTTAAGCATGAGATTAGCTGCATTCAGCTATGATACAAGAATTATTTATTACCTGTTTATGCTCAGAACAAGTTTGGATTCACAGAATTTAAGACCAGAGTATTACAATTTATTTACATTTGGTAGTGTTAACAAATTCAACAATTGGGTATCCTCTTTCTGTTTCCTGTTTTTTTAAAAAACTATATCCATGTAAATTCACTTTCTTAATAGAAACAATACCAAATAAATACCGAACAACTGCTACGTGCCAGACACTATTTTAAATGTGTTAAATACATACCACATTATTTAATGCCTCTCACATCTTGCACTTCATCTTGCACAAGAAATACAACAAACACTAGTGAGTTTCAAATTTTAAATATATTGATTTCCTTAAAGACATCTATATTATAATAATTCTACATCTTGCTTCAATACTATAATAGCAACTCTGATAAGAACACATTCTACTCACATAGCATTTGGGAATAAATGCTATGTAAACTATAATTTACATAGCATTTTCTAATTTCATTTATCACTTTATAAAAAAGAAATCACTATCCAACAAAAGGGTAAAGAGAAATTCAGAAATTAAATTTCACAAATGAGCACTGCCAGAGATGGAAGTAGAATTCCATCTATGGAATTGTAGTTTTCCCCTGTAGCGAATGAGAAATGAAGAAAAGTCCACATCTGCAGAAGGCTGGAAAACCACTTAAGCAGACTCTAGGCTGGATAGAAGCTATAGCCCAAAGAGAAAAGGAAAATTTTTGACAAGAACGAGCTCTAATCTTCGCATGAAACAGTACACTTCTGCTTTAAGAGGCTTACTACTACTGAAGCACTTAGGAGATATCACAGTAACTGTTTAATAAAAACTGCTGGTCCGACTAATAGGGACACTATGTACTGTTCTTTACTTCTTACACATGAAATCCCTTATAATCACACCTTAAAGTCTGTGCATTCTTCCATTTGCATAATTACTATGTGATTAGAATGCATAAGATAGGATGAAGTAATAAGCACAGAACATTTTTATCATCTTAAGCAGAGCATAAATGTGTAAAAAGCAGGGATACATTCTAGAGCACCTCACACATAAGTGAACTGCCAAAAGGTCAGCATACTTGCTAAAAACTGAGTGTCAACTATAAAAGTCCAAAAACGTTTATAAATACAAAACAAACAAACAAACAAACAAAAAACCTGGAGTTTCAGTTGTGGCTCAGCGGTAACAAACTCAACTAGTATCCATGAGGACGCGGGTTCAATCCCTGGCCCCACTCAGTGGGTTAAGGATCTGGTATTGCTCGTGAGCTGTGGTGTTGGTTGCAGACATGGCTAGGATTCCATGTTGCTACGGCTGTGGTGTAGGCCAGCAGCTGCAGCTATGATTCGACCCCTAGCTTTGGAACTTCCATATGTCATGAATATGCCCACTCCCCCTCCCCCCCAAAAACAAACAAACAAACAAACAAAAACTACAGCCTTCTTTTATCAAATGTATACATGTTAATCACTGAAGAGGCACTGATTCTAAGAATTTCTTTTAAACTCTCAATTTCCTTTGATGCTCCTTTACTCTGATCATCCTATGATCATTTGGCAAAGAAACAGACATACCAGTATGCAAGAAAATACAACTACCTAGCCTTTCAAATATGTTAACAGAATATTAATAGAGGCGCATCAAGAAAGAATTTACTCTTGGTAATTATCTATAAGCCAAGGGTAAGAAGAAAATATATTTACTTAGTAGTATAATTAAAACTCACTGAGCAAAGGAAAATCTAAGGGAGGATGAGGTTTAAGAGAAATATTGAATTTCTGTCACAAATATATTGGGAAAATTACACAACTTTTCACTGATATTATTTTTAAAGGAATTAAACTGTATCCCAACAAGAAAATTATTCAACAATTCCCACAATTTTTAGAAAGAATTTAAACTTGTGCTGATATGGTCGGTCTTATAATAAAAAGTTTTCTAAAGGTAAGAGCTTATCCAAAAATGACCACAATTCAATGGAGCTGTGAGCAGTGTTAGTAAGTAAACAGTGTTATTAAGGTTCACAAAAACAAAAACAAACAAATGTAGGTCCTAACTCATAACTGGAATAGCTCATCAGATAAAGTCAATCATTTCCAAGGCACTCAGATAAAAATTTAAGAGTTCTTTTTGCGACTTAAAATCTTATCATCAATGTAAAACATTTTAAAATATACCAAGTCCTAAATGAGTTTTTTAAATGTTGACATTCTTTTGTCTGAAATGAATCAAACACAAAGTTCTATTTTGTCATCTAAATAATCAAGATTTGCATCTTTTACTTCCATATTCCAAACTGTGTTTTTATGACATAAGCAATTCAAAATTCCAACTTATTAAAAGCTGCCAATACAATTCAGCTCTAAAGATTTCTAATAACTTTTGTCAGTCTTTATGAAGAGGTAATAGTAGAAAAAAATATCTTAATCCTCAACTTTGTAAGGGGGAGATGATTTGATTATGTCTCCCTCTAAAAGGGAATTAAAAAGGGTAAGAATAAAACAAAAACACATTTAGACAGGACCCACAGAGTTGAAGAGTATAACAATAAAAATTCCTTCTAAATCTATTTTTCACTATTAATTACTGTTAGTGATTTTCTGAAATTCCTTTTTAAAAATTATACTAATTAAGTAAATTTGTTTCATAATGAAAAATAGAATGGTTTGATGTATTATAAAACACAAAAATTCTACCAGTAATAAATTCCCTCTTTCCCCTTATTCATCACAATATACCTTCTCTTACTGATTCACTGGTTGATTCTCCTTTTAGACTCAGCATCCTGGAGAAGCCATTGGAAAGAGTAGAGAAAATACCACGGATGAAATACCCCTGCTGCTCAGACTCCACTGACCCCACCGAAGTCGGCCACCGTCTACCAAATCTGACACTGCTGCGGGGTTCTGGTTCTGAAATAGATCTGCTGAATGGAACCCGAAGTGACCGGGTGTTGACCAGCTTCTCCGTCGCCACTGATGTTCCATGGACCTCATTAGCAGAGGAAGAAACGTTATTCCCAACCATCTGTGGCAGGACCTCTTGTTGTGGTTCATCCAGGCCTCCTTTATTATTTTGCAATTGTTCCCTTTTGCCCCCTTTCCACCTAAAGCTGGGATGTGTCTGCCACCGATAAGCACCCAGTGGCTTTCCTAGATTGGAAACAGCCTGTTCATTTTTCTTCCTCTTGCTTTTCACTGGACCACACCATGGATAACTCTTTAAGCTTGTTCCAGGCTCTGAATGTGCATAAGCAGGTTCTGACAAAGATCTTCCATAGCTTGGAGGACAAGGTGATGTTTGTCTCTTGAAAATACTCATCTTCCGGGACTCCATTTTTTAACAACTTCTCGAGACTTTAAATTTCCTCTGCTCTGCAGTCGTTGCTGTTGAACCACACTTGTCCGTGCAGTCCAAAACATTCAACTGCTTAAGCAGCTTTCTTTGTGTGGCTTTGAACCACAGCAGATGTTGCTGCTTAAAAGCTGGTGTCATGTTATTACCCCATTTTCCCAGATCTCCAAAATTTCAGCAAGCACCCAAAAACCTTCTGTCTGAATCAAATTATCTTCAGGGTACAGAAAAGAAGATCATCTCGCTTCCTGCAGTAGGTTACATTTCTGTACTGAGTTTTCAGGAAATGGTTTTTTTTTTTTAAAAAAAGAGAGAAGTGAAATAAAAGTGACAAAAAACCCACAAACACCTTTTTGGACCAATAGCAGTTAACACCATGTGAATGATAGTGGGTTAAAAACAGATTGTGAAAGTACTCAAGCTGACATCCACATTTTCGGGAAAAAGGAGAAAAAGCTTCCCTAGAAGCCCGCTCTTCAACTGACAGCTCTTCAGGATAGTTTTTAAAGTGTGTATTTCAAGAAAAATCATTGTTATTTCCACTATAACTTCTCTCAAAGTTAATGCTATTTTTCAACCAATAGGTAAGGGCATATACATACTGTTTTGTACAAATAGGCAATGCAAAAAGGAGAAAAAAAAAGACAAAAGAATGCCAAAATAGAAAACCATTTTTAATGTAAACATACTAGGGAGAATTTAAAAAGAGTAAATGGATAAAAAGAGAAAAGGGATAGAGAGTATTTGCTATGAACTATAGCAAAGGAAAAGGAAAGTCTTGAGGCAAAATCTTGTGGGAACTGGAACACAGGAAAGTACATTCTTAAATGTTTCTAGAAGGGAAAAGTTTGCTTTGTAAATCTTACTGGGATATGTTGTCTGGAAAAAATATTCCCTATCAATTTAACCAAAGAAATTCCTTCATTCCTCTTTGTGCTATTTACAACTTTAAAAAAGAGCTGACTACTTAAAATTTTGTAAAAGCAAGTACCTTATATTGAACCAAGATGATGAATGCCAAGTTTTTGGCTGGTTAAAATTTTTTTTCAACTCTCTGCTCATAAACTCCTGAAAATAGGGGTTTCAAATGGAAAGCCTGACAGACTTCAGACCACCAATAAAAGAGATATAACATGGCAATCAAATCACTTTGCAAGCTGTATAAAAAATGATGATTTCATGTGGAAAACTAAAAACCCATCCATTTATTTGTAGAATATGCACAATGAAAAACATTCCTCACTCTAAGTATCTCTTATTACTGTCAAATAGTAAAGTTAGTAATACATCTATTCTTTGAAAATATATTAAAATGTTCTAGTTATTGCCATTATCATAAAATAACCTTAATCAATAATCATCTCTAAGTTTATACATTCCTACATTAAATAAATGTCAAGGAGTTCCCATCGTGGCTCAGTGGAAACGAATCTAACATCTATGAGGATGCAGGTTCCATTTCCTGGCCCCGCTCAGTGGGTGAAGGATCCGGCATTGCCGTGAGCTGTGGTGTAGGTCGCAGACGTAGCTTGGACCTGGCATTGCTGTGCCTGCGGTATAGGCCAGTGGCGATAGCTCTGATTCAACACCTAGCCTGGGAACCCCCATATGCCATGGGTGCGGACCTAAAAAGACAAAAAAAAAAAATGCTGAAATATTCAAGTTTCCCAAAAGCATAATATACCACATTAGAGTATGTTACAATCATAAAATTTCCCCTTGTTTTAAAAAACATTTAGAAACATGAATTTGTACAAAGAGAAAAACAATGACATTAAGTTCTAATCTCTATTTATGGCACATTACACAATCCACAAAAACTAATCTGTAATGGAAAATAAACATAATGTAAAACATAAAAGCTTATAAGCTCATAAAAGAAATTACAACAGAGTATTTTTGTGAACTAAGGGTAGGCAAATACTTCTTAGAATACAAAAAAGTAATAATCATAATAAGAAAACTGATAGCTACAAATTCATAAAATCAAAACCTCTGTTCAATAAAAGACAAACTAAGAAATCAGTAAGCTACAAAATGAGAGAAAATATTCACAATACAAATATCGCACAATCTGTGCCACAAAATAAAAGGAACTCCTAAAACTTATTAGTAAAAATGAAAATCCAATTTTTAAAAATAGTTGAACAAACCTTTCACAAAGAAAGCTATATGAATGGTCAATAAGCATACAGAAAAAGTATTAGTATTTAGAGAAATGCAAATTAAAGCCATAATGAGGTATCACTCACATTCACTAAAATAGCTAACATTTAAAGGGCTACTAGTGCCAGATGTTGGGTGAGGATGTGGAACAACCCAAAATCTCACAATTAGTAATGAAAGCATGAAATGATATAATTTCTATGGAACAAATGACATTTTTTAGAAGATAAACATAACATCTACTCAATGCACATCAGTTCCACTCGCAGGGATTTACCAAGTGAAATGAAATACAAACTTGTACTTCAATGTTCACAGCAGCTTTATTTTATAATACCCATAAACTGAAAACAACCCAAATGTCCATCACAGTAGAATGGATAGTGATACTTTCATACAATGGTATACCACTCAGCCATAAAAATAAACTACTAAGACACAAAGCAATGTGAATCAATACCACAAATATTATGCCAACAAACAGAACTAGACACAAAAGAGCACATTCTGTATGATCCATTTCTAGAGTTCAAAAATGGGCTAATCTATAATGGGGGAAAATCAAGAAGGCTGTTAGTGCTGGAAGGCACTATCAATAAGAAAAGGGCATCGGGAAGCTTTCTGAGGTGATGTCTTGATATAGATGTGAGTGTGAGTATATGTATTTATCAAAACTCATCTAATTATTCCCTTAAGATTTATGCACTTTTTCATAATTAAATTTTACATAACAAAAACTGTAAGCAATACCGAACTCTAGTTAGTAGGTTTGCTTATCCAGTGTTATGGATTAGCAATTCAGAAACCACTTTCTGGGTATTACACTTAAGGGAAGGAGTAAATACACTGAAGAGAATGAATGAATGAATGCAGACAGACAGACATACCAGTACTGGAACAAACCAACATTATATACCTCCTGATATGATGAACCACGAAGGAATAGCTTGTGAGTTATGTCGGCATTAAAAGTAATGCATAATTTTGAATTTGATCCTAAGGGGGAGCTATGAAAAACATTATTAGAACAATTAACAAAATTTGAATATAGATTATGGATTAGATAATAGAATCATATCAACATTAAGTTTCCTGATTTTGATTATGAAAGAGAATGTTCTTATTCTTAGGAAATTCACATTGAAGTATTTAGGGATATAGAGGCATGATGTTTCCAACTTACTCTCAAACAACTCCAGGAAAAAAACTATGCATATAAAGGCATACAAAATATGATTTAAAAAAAGGGGGCAAACTATACTGAATTACTGAATCTAGGTAAAGAGTATATGGGAGTTTCTTGCACGCTTGTAAATTTTCTACAGGTATGAAATTACATCAAAATAAGGACATTGCACAAGTAAGTGTTTTTTAAATTTCACAGCTATTTCCTCTGAGTCTATAAAACAGACATTTTCTTTTGGCTGCCCACAGTTAACATTTCCGGATATATCCTTCCAGTCTCTTTACTAAGCATGTAGGCAGGTAACATGTTTTAAAAATAGGGATTGTATAACAGTGTTTTATTACATTTTATCCTTGATATTAGCAGTCTTTGAAAACAAATTTTATTTTTTTATTTTATGGCAACACCTGTGGCATATGGAAGTTCCTGGACCAGGGATCGAATCCAAGCCACAGCTGTGACCTACACCACAGCTGTAGCAACACTGGATCCTTAACCCCCAGCACCTGGCTGGGGGTCAAATCTGCCCACCAGAGAGACAACACTAGATCATTAATCTGCTGCACCATAAACTCCAAACACAGATATTTTTATTATTAATACTATAACAGTCCCTATTTCAGAGTATCTTTTGAGTAATATATAAAACAAAACATCTAGTTTCACAGGTTTCATGAGAGGAAAGTTAATCAAGATCACTCTAGTAAAATACCTCAGTGAAAAACTAAATTTAACACTATAATTTTGAGAAAACTTGCACCACAGAAGTAGAATTTGAACCCCATAATCAACACTGTAAAATTCAGAAACTCAATATTAAACGAGAAAATATTTTTACAGTCTAAATAGGTAAGGTAAAAATAATTACCACAGTTTCTAAACTTATCAACTCTATTCTTTTGAGGAACTACTACCATTCTTCTTATCATAAACTTCCCTATTTAAGGAATATGGAAGTAGAAAACATTAAATAGCACAGAAAAAGATTCTAGCGAAATCAGAAAGCAAAAGAAATACAGATTGAGGAAGTGACAGTCTCTGAAGTAGGAATAATCAAACAAAGAAGATTCATTTCTCTCACATCTGGCTAAAGTTGGATTATCTTCTATCATGAAAGCCAATATTGTTTATGTTGGTTATTCCTCCAAGTTCGATCTTTCATCTGAATTTAAGTCAATAACTTGACACTCTTCATTTTCTGAATTTTCTCAAAGAAATATAATGCATTTATAATTTTAAAGAAAATACATTTCATAATTTCTTAAAATTAGAAACAATGACACTAGTACCACTAAACTACCACATTCATCATGAATCCTAATATACTGCTTGGACTATCATAACAAGAAAGTTTCTGTCAGCTCAAGTATCAAATAATTTATTTTAATTTTTTTTCTTTTTTACGGCCACACCCATTCCTGGTCTAGGGGTCAATTCAAAGCTGCAGCTGCATGCCTATGCCACAGCCACAGCAATGCCAGATCCAAGCCACATCTGCGACCTATACCACAGCTTGCGGCAATACTTGATTCTTAACCCAACTGAACGAGGCCAGGAATTGAACCTGCTTTCTCATAGACACTATGTTGGGCTCTTAACCCACTGAGCCACAAACGGAATTCCTATTTTTAAAAAAATTTCTTAATAATAACTTGTCATATTTAAAGCACAGCTTTAAGAACCACGCTGGTTGCTATGTCAACAGAAACAATGTCGCTAAACACCCAAGTATTTACCTTCACACAGGGCCATATTTCAAATTATTACTGAGTGCCTACTATGTAGGACTGTATCAGGCACTGCATTAGAACTAGAGGAACAAAAAGATTAGAACAGACACTGTCCCTGCCCTCTTGTCAGTCTTTTCTGGCCAACCAGCAGTTTCCGATATTAGGAAGGGGGGTCTATACAATGTTAGGGAAGTGTGTAGCAAGGGTTATCTGCAATCTGAAGGACAGCTGTGACACCTAGAGGGATGGATGTGGCTCACACCAAGTATGGAGAACTGAGATAGCTGGTAGTTGGTCAAGATGTATGCTTCTCAGTATTTCCGACAGCACCATGGCTTACTTGGATGTAGTTTTCTGTATTCAGCTAACGTTTCTCAAAAAAGTAACACATAAGCAAATATAAAATTCATGTAATGCTCAAATTGTTCCCTACTGTCAAAACAAGCATAGTATAAAATTAAATTAAAAAAAAATTAAAACACTTGAAATGTATAAAAAAAATTATTTTAAAAATCAAAAACCAAAACAAAAAACTAAGCATGACAATAAAGTTGACTATATTTTTTCTTTTCCATTTAACTCGTATGGCAAAAATGCAGGTAAAAATCAACAAGAAGGCACAATAAAAGCAGAGGGGAAATAGCTCAACTTTAGTAAACTCCACCCCTTCGTTTAAGCTTTTCATTTTTTTTTTCTTCCTCCTCTCTATATCAGAACATTAAGAACCAACGAATCAGAGTTCCCATCATGGCTCAGTGGTTAACATATCCGACTGAGAACCATGAGGTTGCGGGTTCAATCTCACTGGCCTTAATCAGTGGGTTAAGGATTGGCATTGCTGTGAGCTGTGGTGTAGGTTGCAGACGTGGCTCGGATCCCGAGTTGCTGTGGCTCTGGTGTAGGCCAGTGGCTGCAGCTCTGATTCGATCCCTAGCCTGGAACCTCCATATGCTGTGGGAGCAACCCTAGAAAAGGCAAAAAGACAGAAAAAAAAACAAAAAAACAAAAAACCTTAATCAGTGGGTTAATGATTGGCATTGCTGTGAGCTGTGGTGTAGGTTGCAGACGTGGCTCGGATCCCAAGTTGCTGTTGCTGTGGTGCAGGCCAGTGGCTACAGCTCCAATTTGACCCCTAGCCTGGGAACCTCCATATGCCGCAGGTGCAGCCCTAGAAAAGACAAAAAGACTAAATAAATAAATAAAGCCCAAAAACCCACAGTAAAAAAAAAAAAAAAAAAAATCTGTCTAAAAAAAAAAAAGAACCAACAGATGAAACAAACGATTAGGCCCAGAGGACCAAACATAAAAAGATACTGCAACAGATCTGCTTGTGGACCAATGAGAGTGCTTTGTAACGTGTATGAATCACCAGGAGACTGATTTAAAATGGAGATTTTGCTTGACTACATATGGGTGAGGGCCTGATACTCTACGTTGCTAACAAGCTCCTGGCTGATACCCACGTTACTCATTCATGGGCCAAATTATGAAAGTAAGCTGTACATAGATTTTTAAATAAAAGGACTAAAGGAATTCTCAAGGCTCCCATGAGACTCGGTCAAGTTCACCAAAATGAAATATTGTTATTGGGATTTGAGGAGAAAGTGAGAATATGCGCCTCAAGTTTTCTGTGAAAGCGAGCGTGTATATCACATAGAGACTTAGCCTGTGATCATGTGATGAGAATCAAAATGTAGAAATCCCAGCAAACCTCTTCCTTGCAGACAGCAAAGACCATCTACAACATATAACTCAAGCACAATTAAAACTGCAATAATCTTCTGCACTTTATGAATTGCAGCATTTTTTTAATGGAAAAAAGCAAGGGAGGGAGATGGGAATGACCAATAGGAAAAAGACCAAATAAATCACAGTTCATAACTATACAAAAACAAACATGCATTTATATGTACCATAAAGACACACATTTTTTAAGACCAACTACCTGTGGGGAGTACAACTGAGACATCACTTTTCATCTTTTTAGTTTTTATCTTTTAGCTGTAAGTAAATGCTATATTCATAATAATAAGAAAAACTTTAAAAAAGAAATTTATGTAAGAGGTCTAAGAGAGAAGGTAGAAAAACAAGATACACTCTAAAAAGTAGATCATGATCCCACTTTTGTTGAAGAGTATCATTAATATGTCAGTATGTACATGGTAGAATATGCACAGAGAGAAAATCTGCTGATATGTCTTTAAATGCTGGGTTTTTTTTTTTTTTTTTTTTGTCTTTATGCCTTCTCTAGGGCCGCTCCGGCAGCACACGTAGGTTCCCAGGCTAGGGGTCGAATCAGAGCTGTAGCTGCTGGACTATGCCAGAGCCACAGCAACCAGGGATCCGAGCCGCATCCGTGACCTACACCACAGCTCCCAGCAATGTTGGATCCTTAACCCAATGAGCAAGGCCAGGGATCGAACCTGCAACCTCATGGTTCCTAGTCAGATTCGTTAACCACTGAGCCACGACAAGAACTCCCAAAAGTTTTTCTTTTTTAGCAACAATAAAATCCATTGTTATTTTTGTTGCTACAGGAGATTTTAATTTTTAGACTATTAATTTCTGTAATATATGAAATTTTACAATGGGTATGTATTTTTATTCCTTTTCAATGCAGAAAGTTTATTTTTAAATCTACACAGCAAAAATGAAAGCTTTAACATTAACTCAGAGAATCAGAATTAGGGAATAGAGAACTGAACAAATCATCACAGATTAAATTATCCAACTCTTTCCTATACTCAAGGCCAGAGAGAAGAACCTGTCCATCAGTACTTAGTTAACAGTAAAAAACAAAACAAATAAAAAAGAACACAAGAGTATTCTAATTCGCTTTAGGATTCCATAACCTCTTTAAATTGGCATTTTCCAAATTACGACCCACAGAACACATTTGAGAACTTTAGGCTTACAGAGCACAAGTGTGACATTAAATCCAGATATTCTAGTGTTATTTAGTACAAATGCTAAAAATCTTTCTTTTTTACAGGTTAAAACAGGATATCAATTTCTCATTAAAATGGCTTTTTAGGTTTATGTCAACTATGGAGGCAAGTACAGATGAACAGGCAAAACTTGAGCTTTCTCAGTTTACAAATACTAGTCTGCCACCACTTCCTATCTTAAGATGCACCTATTCTACATTGAAATTCTATCCTATAAATCCCACGTGCTCTTCTGTAACAGAAGACATGACATATGCTACAATTAACAAAAAGTTCTGAAGTTCTGTTACTAGAATAAGAGAGTACATACCTCTTAGATCAACTCATGAAAAGCTTTAAAAACAGGATTAATTTCTATAAACCACAAGAAGACATCTTTCAAAAATACAAAGTTCTTGTTTATATGAAGTTAAGTAATTAATAACAAAACATCCCCTTCCCATCTCCTATCACTGGAGCACATCTGCTTCCCGATGAAACACTTCCTGTGGCAAAAATTACCTCCCTTCTAAGTAGTAGTAGAACTCAAAGACACACCTGACATGTACACAATTGCTTCTCATTTAAGAGACAAAGATATGTCTAAGAGGGCTAAACAAAGATTATTTTTAACAGACAACTGTTGGAATCTGTAATAATTTTTTAAAATAAGAAAACATTTCAAAATAAAGACAAAAACACATGATCCCTAATGCCACAATCAAAGAATTTTTTTTAAATGAAAAAATAAAGGGAGTTCCCATTGTGGCTCAGTGGTAATGAACCCAACTAGCATCCATGAGGACGCAGGTTTGAGCCCTCGTCCCACTCAGTGCGCTAAGGATCCGTCATTGCCATGAGCTGCAATGCAGGCTGCAAATGTGGATTGGATCCCGAGTTGCTGTGGCTGTGAGACCCATGAGTCTCACTGTTGTCCCTTCTAAGTATTATTTAATCTATCTACTTCTCACCATTTCCTCTAAATCAACCCACTATCATTTCTCACCTGGACTATATCAGCCTCCTAAATTCACCTACCTACGTCTAGGTAGCTGCAGCTCCAATGAGATCCCTAGCCTGGGAACTTTCATATGCTGCAGGTGCAGTCCTCAAAAGCAAAATAAAATAAAATAAAATAATTTTAAAAATAAAAATTTCTGGTTTTCTTCTTACCTCTCTGATCACACCTTTTCTGTCTCCTTTGAGTTTCATTCTTCTCTATCTAGTCTCTAGATGTTAGAAGTTCTTCTAACTGGGTCCTAGACACCCCGTCTTCATACTCCTGCCGCACACATCATCATTCACAGTTACCACAGCAACTTAGCAACATACTCATATATTCAATTTGACATTTTACGGCCTCTCAAATTCAAAATGTATAAAACCTAACTTATGATCTTTCCTTTAAAGTCTGGTCTCATTCCAGGGTCTCTTGCCCTAATAAAAAGTACCATATCCACTCAGCTATACATGCCCCAAACCTTAGTCATCTCCCTCTCTTAATGTTCAATATCAAACCCATGAGTCTCACTGTTGTCCCTTCTAAGTATTATTTAATCTATCTACTTCTCACCATTTCCTCTAAATCAACCCACTATCATTTCTCACCTGGACTATATCAGCCTCCTAAATTCATCTACCTACGTCTACTGTGGCCCTCTGCAAACCATTCCTACTGTAGTCAGAAGAATCTTTTCAGAATGTAAATTTACTGCATACTGTTTAAAACCTTTCAACCGCTTTCCACTACTCTTAAGAAAACAACAACAACCAACCAAAATTCCTCAACATAGCCTGGTCCCTACTCACCGCACCTCTCTAGCCTCCCTCCGAATCCTTTTGGTCCTTCATACTAGCCACTCTCCTTCCCCACCACAGAGCTCTTGACCACACGGCAACCTCTACTGCAAAGGATCTTTCTACCCTCATCGACTATCCATTCAAGGTGTGGGTTTCAGTTCAAGCATTACTTTCTGAGGGAGGCCTTTCCTGACCTCCCTGACTAGGTCTAATCCCCTTTTCATTGGCCATGAGAGCCCCATACATCTCCCTATTACAGTTATGGTTGTATTTGGGCATTTCCTTGTGAGATTATTAATCCATGCATGCTTTACCCACAAAACTGTAATTTCCATGCCTGTCTCATTATCTACAGGGTCCTCAATGCTTGACATATGGTAGGCACTCAATGTTTGTTGAACTGATTAATAAAATCTGAGAAAGATCTATAATAAAAAGTACCTAACTTCAGACTAGTAGTAAGAAAAGTGATCGTTTATTTCAGTTTATCATTATTTCTGATACTAAGAAGGTCATATTAAAATACATCTGATGGGGAGTGGCAGGGAAGAGAAGACAGTCAAATACTCTCCAGGGATTTGTTTCCCCTGAACCAGGTGGCTATTTGTTTCTTTAAGGATATGGAGAGAAAGAAGTATTAACATAGGAAAATAAGAGAATTTGGTGAAATGAGAAGAGGGCAAAAAACAGGCAAGAGATACTGCTTTAATTGTTAAATTTTTTTTTTCCAGAAATGCCAATTTAGTTGTAGAAACTATTATCTGCCTTTTCCAGGTTCTCTTAAATTTTTTTTTTTTTTGTCTTTTTGCTATTTCTTTGGGCCGCTCCCGCGGCATATGGAGGTTCCCAGGCTAGGGGTCTAATCGGAGCTGTAGCCGCCAGCCTATGCCAACGCCACAGCAACGCGGGATCCGAGCCACGTCTGCGACCTACACCACAGCTCACGGCAACACCAGACCCTTAACCCGCTGAGCAAGGGCAGGGACCGAACCCGCAACCTCATGGTTCCTAGTCAGATTCGTTAACCACTGCGCCACGACGGGAACTCCTTAAAAATTATTTTTAACATTAGGATCACTGTTGGGAGAAAATCTTAAATAAGCATGAAGAGATAACTATAAGACTCAAGAAGTTCCATACTTTTCTTAATGAGCATATACTTGGAAAATGAACAAAATTCTGATAACCTGAAATAAATATCAGCATTGTACATCTGATAAATAACCAAAGCAGCTTAGATTGAGGTAGACTTAGCCAAACTCCAAAAGTGAGGGTGCCAAAGGAAAGAATTAGGAATTATTCTATTTTATTTATTTTTATGGCTGCATCACTGGTATATAGGAGTTCCCAGGCTAGGGGTCGAATCGGTCTATACCACAGCCACAGCAACACCAGATCTGAGCTGTGTCTGTGACCTACACCATAGCTTGTGGCAACACCAGACACTTAACCTACTGAATGAGACCAGGGATTGAATCTGTATCCTCATGGATACTATGTTGGGTTCTTAACCTGCTAAGCCACAATGAGAACTCCAAGGAATTAGGAATATTTTATTATAATCTAAGGTACTTATACTACCTGTGTGAAACAATATAACATCATTTAAAAGTGGACTTAGATTAGCTATAAACATATATACCAAATTCTAGGGCAACCACTTAAGAAGTTTTTTTTTTTTTTTAATAAGAAGGAAAAAAAATAGAATCATATGAAATGATCAATTAAAATCACAAAATGCAAAAAGGAGTGGAAGGCAAATATAAAAACAAAGAACAAGGGCAACAAATAGAAAACAGTAATAAATGTAGTAGATACTAATCCAGCTATATCAATAATCACTTTAAACATCAATGGTCAATTAAAATGATCTGTTAAAAGACAGAGATTATCAGTGGGGATCAAAACACAAAGCCCAACTATATATCATCTATAAGATACCCGCTTTAAATATAAAGACACAAATAAATTAAAAGCAAAGGAACTGAAAAAGATGTACCATGCTAACATATAACATATTACGTGCTAATGAAACGAAAGCTAAAGTAACTACATTAATTTCAGATAGAGCAGAATTCAGAGCAAGAAAAAGAATCAGGGATAGATAAAGGTTTACATCATTCTAAGAGAGTCAATTTCCCAAGAAAATATGAGAATCCTTAATGTATGAGTGTCAAACTACATGAGGTAAAAACTCTAAGGAGAAATAGGTGAATCTCTGATTATAGTTGGAGGTTGCAACCACCTCTCTATGAGAAATGAACAGATCCATCAGATAGAAAATCGGTAAGGACACAGTTGAACTCATCAGCACCATCAATCAACTGCATATAATTAACATCCATAGATTACTTTATCCAATAACAACAGAATACACATTCTTTTCAAACTCAAATTCAGGAGTTCCCGTCGTGGCGCAGTGGTTAACGAATCCGACTAGGAACCATGAGGTTGCGGGTTCGGTCCCTGCCCTTGCTCAGCGGGTTAAGGGTCTGGTGTTGCCGTGAGCTGTGGTGTAGGTCGCAGACGTGGCTCGGATCCCGTGTTGCTGTGGCTCTGGCGTAGGCCGGTGGCTACAGCTCCGATTCGACCTCTAGCCTGGGAACCTCCATATGCCGCAGGAGCGGCCCAAAGAAATAGCAAAAAGACAAAAAAAAAAATCAAACTCAAGTTCAAAATACACAAAGATGAACCACATTCTGCAGCATAAAATACACCTTAAATTTGAAAGACCAGAAACCATACAACATATGTTCTCAGACCAATGTGGAATAAACTAGAAATCAGTAACAGAAAGATAGCTGAGAAATTGTGAATTATCTGGAGATCAAAGTAGTCTCAAGATGAATTTTTTTGAAACTGTGAACTAAAGGGAAATGAAAATAAAACTTATTTGAGTTTGTGGGATGTGACAAAAGAAGGACCTAAAGGGAAACTGAATGTACATATTAGTAAAGAAGAAAGATCTAAGATCAAAAAACTAAGCTTCTATCTAGGATACCAAAAAAAAAAAAATGAATCCAAATTGATTATGTCTGAATATAAGTCTTATTAAAACAAAGAAACTCAAATACTCCAAAATTATGATATTTAAAGATTCATGCATATCTAAGTCAGATATACCACAGTCAGCATGACTCAAAAAAAAAAAAAAAAAAAAAGGAGATCAAGACAGTAGATGAGGTAAGAGAGACAACCTCCCAAGAGGTCTAGTCCTAGGAACAAATGTAACCTTGAGCTAGGCCAATCCTAGCACTAGGGAAAGCCTCCACCAAGTTGTACTATTCTGGCAAGAGATGGAAAATCTTCTGAAGTATTTGCTCCAAAGAGACACAGAAATTTCAGATTATCCATACTCATGAGACTGAAATCACTAAATCTAAAAGGGCCTTTAACAAACAGCATTGACATTAATCAACTAAAAGTAAAAGATTCCTCCCATACTTTTGCATTTGTGTTTGAAAGTACAGCCATAGCATTAGGCAAATAAGGAATTAGTGATACTCAATTCATTCTATCAAGATATTGTCTGGGTAATAGAAAGCAGCTCAAGCTCCTCTTCCTCAGACTCTGCCTTTATCCTGAGGGAACCAACCACATTCTGGAACTGGAACAAAGGAAATGATACTTTGGATCAAAACAACAAAAATTCCATAAAAAAATGAAGAGCCTGGTTAAATGGTCACTTTCCAACTCTGATCTCATTTTCTCATCTGGTTCATACTGGAATTTTATAAAGTCCCATACATTTCATAAAAGCTAATACATTAATAGATGTCCTCAGGCTTCTCTTTTTCACATATCTATATTACTATTATAATTCTCCGAGGAATTACATCCAGAAATTTACTAATCATTCTTAAGTAGTCAAGTTCACAACTACTAGCAATGTTCTAAGATTCTGTCAATAAAAATAAACATAATTCCTATATTTAAATATCTCAATTTCCTAATAGCTTTTAAAATTTATATATATATAATCAACAATTTTTTCTGTTATCCAAAATATCAACCCTTTCTGCTTTTTCATTCCTGTTTTTTCATGGTATGTTTAATACTAAACAAAACAAAAACCCTTCAAGCTGTATCACTCAAACTGTATCTACCTATAAGCACAATGGTCCATCATCTGCTAATGGCAGCCATAAAGACCTCAAGCATGTGAGTTAAATGTCCTCATTTCTCCTAGTCATCCTTTCTCTCAGACCATTAGCAGTCAACAATGACATGCAGTTCTTCATCTGCCCTGCCTAGGATTATTTATTATACTGCTGCCTCTCACCCATGTCCTAGTACCAGTTCCCGTTAAGTGCTAGTTGGCATGAACATTTAGTAAGTCATAGATTTCACTTAAGAGAATCATATAGTCAGCAATCTGAAAATACTACTTGTACATTTCTTTAGTTATTTATGCTTGTACATTTCACTATATTATTTGTTGGATGAGTTCTTTTGTAATTCATTCATTCAACAAATACTTGTGAATGCCCACTACCTTGTTAGGAACTGAACTAGATGAACACTTATTCTGCTAGTTTCCAGTGACTTCTAAAATTTTACAGAGACATTTAGACATTCTTCCTTTTTCAAATTGTACATCATCTCAAGATGTTACTTGGATCCTAAAAATCTACAAGATGAAGTTTCAGAAACTATATACTGTACATCCTCATTTTATAGTTCATTGGGAGTATTAAAAAAAGATTTTTAAAATTTTTATTATACTTAATTTACAATGTTCTGTCAATTTCTGCTGAACAGCAAAGTGACCCATTATACATATATATGAACATTCTTTTTTTCATGTTATCTTCCATCATGTTCCATCACAAATGATTACATGGAGTTCCCTGTGCTATACAGTAGTATCTCATTGCTCATCCACTCCAAATGCTATAGGTTGCATCTGATAACCCCAAACTCCCAGTCCATCCCATTCCCTCCCCCTAGGCAACCACAAGTCTGCTCCCCATGTCCACGAATTTCTTTTCTGTAAATAGGTCCCTTTGTGCCATAAATTAGATTCCAGCTATGTGATATCATGTGGTGTCTGTCTTGCTCTTTGTGACTTACTTCACTTAGTATGAGTCTCTAGTTCCATCCATGTTGCTGCAAATGGCATTATTTTATCCTTTTTATGGCTGAGTAGTATTCCACCATGTATATGTACCACATCTTCTTAATCCATTGATTGTCAATGGACATTTAGGTTGTTTCCATGTCTTGGCTACTGTAAATAGTGCCACAATGAACATATGGGTGGATGTTCCTTTTTCAATCAAAGTTTTGTCCAGATATATGCCCAGGAGTGGGATTGCTGGGTCATATGGTAGTTCTATATTTTGTTTTCTGAGGTACCTTGAAACTGTTTTCCATAGTGGTTGTACCAATTTACTTACATTTCCACCAACGGTGAGGGAGGGTTGACTTTTCTCCACATCCTCTCCAGCATTTTCTACTTGTAGACTTACTAATGATGGCCACTGTGACTGGTTTGAAGTGGTACCTCATTGCACTTTTTATTTGTATTTCTCTATTAATTAGCGGTGTTGAGCATTTTTTCACATGCCTGTTGGCCATTTGTAAATCTTCCTTAGAGTAAAGTCTATTCAGGTCTTCTGACCATTTTTCAACTGGGTTGTTTGTTTTTTTCACTCTTGAGTTGTATGAGGTATTTGTATATTTTGGAGATTAAGCCCTTGTTGATTGCATCATTTTAAACTATTTTCTCCCATTTCAAAGTGTCTTTTTTTTTTTTTTAATGGTTTCCTTTGCTATACAAAAGCTTCTAAGTTTGGTGAGGTACCATTGGTTTATTTTTGTTTTTATTTCTATTGCTTTTGGAGACTGAACTAAGAAAGCATTTGTACAGTTGATGTCAGAGAATGTTTTGCCTATGTTCTCTTCTAGGAGTTTTATGGTGTCTTGTTTTATGTTTAAGTCTTTAAGCCATTTTGAGATTATTTTTGTGCATGGTGTGATGGCGTGTTCTAGTTTCACTGTTTTACATGCAACTGTCCAACTTTCCCAGAACCACTTGCTGAATAGATGGTCTTTTTCCCATTTTATATTTTTGCCTCCTTTAACTAACATTAATTGACCATAGGTCTGAGATTATTTCTGGGCTTGCTATTATGTTCCATTGGTCTGTATGTCTGTTTTTGTACCAGTGCCACACTGTTTTGCTTATTGTAGCTTTGTAATATTGTCTGAAGTCTGGGAGAGTTAAACCTCCTGCTATGACAATTCTGAGTTTTTTATGGTTCCATATGAATTTCTGAATTGTTTATTCTAGTTGGAGTGAAAAATGTCATGGGTAATTTGATACGGATTGCACTGAATCTGTAGACTGCTTTCAGTAGTATGGCCATTTTAACAATATTAATTCTTCCAAACTAGGAACAAACAATATCATTCCATTTTTTGAATCATTTTTAATTTCCCTGACTGTTTTATAGTTCTCAGTATATAAGTCTTTCACCTCCTTGGTCAGGTTTATTCCTAGGTATTTAATTTGGGGGGTGCAATTTTAAAAGAGGTGTATATTTTTATTCCTTTTCTAATACTTCATTGCTAGTATACATAAATGCAACTGATTTCTAAATGATAATCTTGTATCCCTGATACTCTGATAAATTCATTGATCAGTCTGAGTAGTTTTTGTGTGGAATCCTTAGCGTTTTCTATATATAGCATCATGTCATCTGCATGGAGTGACAATTTCAGCTCTTCCTTCCCAATCTGGATACCTTCTACTTCTTTTGTTTGACTGACTGCCGTGGCTAAGACTTCCAATAGGATGTTGAATAAAAGTAGTGAGACTGGGTATCCTTGTCTTGTTTCAGATTTTATTTGGTAAGCCTTTCAACTTTTCTTTGTTGAGTATTTTAAATTGGCTGTGCTTTTGCTATAAATGACTTTTATTAAGGCATATGCCCTCTATACCCACTCTGGTAAGAGTTTTTATCATGAATGGATGTTGGATTTTGTCAAATGCTTTTTCTGCATCGATTGAGATGACATGTAGTTTTTGACTTGCCTTTTGTTAAGGTGGTATAGGACGTTGATTAATTTGCATATGTTGAACCATCATTGTGAACTTGGGATGAATCCCACTTGGTTGTGGTGTATGATCATTTTTATATGTTGTTGGATTCAGTTGGCTAAAGTTTCATTGAGAATTTTTGCATCTATATTCATCAATGATATTGGCCTATAATTTTCCTTTTTGGTAGGATCTTTATCAGCTTTTGGTATTAGGGTGATAGTGGCTTCAGAGACAGTCCTTGGGATTATTCCTTCTTCTTAAACTTTTTGGAAAAGCTTAAGAAGGATGGGTACAGGAGTTCCCATCATGGCACAGCAGAAACAAATCTGACTAGGAACCATAAAGTTAAGGGGTCAATCCCTGCCCTCGCTCAGCAGGTTAAGGATCTGGCATTGCCATGAGCTGTGGTGTAGGTTGCAGATGTGCAGCTTGGATCTGGCGTTACTGTGGCTGTGGCATAAGCTGGCAGCTGTAGCTCCACTTCGAGCCCTAGCCTGGGAATTTCCATATGCCATACATGCAGTCCTAAAAATCCAAAAAAAAAAAGGATGGACGGATGGGTTTAAGTTCCTCTTTGTATGTTTCATAGAATTTGCCTGTGAAGGCATCTGGTCCTGGACTTTTGTTTGCAGGGAGTGCTTTTAATATATATTCTATTTCATTTCTAGTGATTGGTCTGTTCAATTGATCTTCTTCTTGATTCACTTTTGGCTGGCTGTATGTCTCTAGAAAGTTGTCAGTTTCTTCCAGGTTGTCAAATTTGTTCGCATATAATTGTTCATAGTATTCTCTTATGATTTTTATATTGCTGCAGTATCTGATCAGACTTCTTTTTCTTTTCTCATTTTGTTTCTTTCGGTTCTTTCTCTCTCTTCTTGGTGAGTCTGGCCAGAGGTCTTGTTTACCCTTTCAAAGAACCAGATCTTGGTTTTATTGATTTTTTTCTATTGTTTCTGGATCTCTAATTTTATTGATTTCCTCTCTGACCTTTACGATTTCCTTCCTTCTGCTGACTTTAGGTTTTGTTTGTTCTTCTTTTTCTAAGTACTTTAAGTGGTTAAGTTAAGCTACTGATTTGAGATTTTTCTTTTTTGAGGAAAGCCTGTATTGTTATGAACTTCCCTCTAAGAACTGCTTTTGCAGCATCCCATAGATTTTGAATGGTTGTGTTTTCATTATCATTTGTCTTGAGGTTTTTTTTTTTGTGTGTGTGTGTGTGTTTGTCTTTTTGTCTTTTTAGGGCCACACCCATGGCATGTGGAGGTTCCCAGGCCAGGGGTCCAATCAGAGCTGTAACTGCCAGCCTATACCAGAGCCACAACAAAGCAGGATCTGAGCTGCATCTGTGACGTACACCACAGCTCACGGCAATGCCAGATTCTCAATCCACTGAGCAAGGCCAAGGATCGAACCTGTGCCCGCATGGATGCTAGTCAGGTTCGTTACTAGCATGCTAGTCAGTTCGTTACTATTCGGAACTCCTAATTTCCTTTTTGATTTCCTCGTTGACCCACTGGTTTTTTAGTAGCGTGTTGTTTAGACTCCACGTAGTCAGTTTTTCTCCTTTTCCTGTGATTGACTGCTAGTTTCATACCACTGTGGTCAGAAAAGACACACAGGGGCATGTATATTGGCGAGTAATAATCCTCTTCTTGAATGGATTGTTTTATCATTAAATAGTGTCCTTCTCTGTCTTTATGGCCTTCATTTTAAAGTGTATTTTGTCTGATATGAGTATTACAACTCCTGCTTTCCTGTTTTTTCCATTTGCATGAAATATCTTTACAACCCCTCACTTTCAATTTATGTGCCGTCTGCGTTAAGGTGAGTATCTTGTAGACAGAATATTGTATTTTTTTTTTTTATCCAGTCTGCCACTCTTTGTCTTTGATTGGAACATTCAGTGCCCTGACATTTCAGGTGATTAGTGGTAAATATGCATTTATTGCCACCTTGTTTTCCTGCTGATTCTATGTTTCTCCTTTGTTTCTTTCTTTTTTTTTGTATTTTTTGTTTTTTGTCTGTTTCAGTTGGATGATTTCTTTTCATTTTATGCTTGTGTCCTCTTCTTTTTAGTTTCTGTGAATGTATTGTTTGGTTTTGATTTGTGGTTGCCCTGTTTTTCAAATATGTTAACACTTTTATCTGCTTACTTTAGCCTGATAGTCGCATAGGCTCAAAAACATTCTTTTAAAAAAAGTCTAGATTTTCTTGATTGCCTTCCCCACATTTTATGATTTTAATGTCCTTTTTAAACATGTTTATCCTTTTGCTGTTCCTTGTGTTTACTGTCACTTTTACAATAGTTTTTTTTTTTCTTTGAGATCTATATACTTGGTTTTTTAAGTGATTATTTTCCAAATGTGATTTCCACCATCCTATTTCTTCTTACTTCTTTTTTATGTGGAGGAGCCCTTTCAGTTTTTATTTTATTTTATTTATTGTTTTAGGGCCACACCCACAACACATGGAAGTTCCCAGGCTAGGGGTCAAATCAGAGCTGCAGCTGCAGGCCTACACCACAACCACAGCAACACAGGAACCAAGCCATGTCTGCGACCTACACCACAGCTCATGGCAACGCCAGATCCCCAACCCAATGAATGGGGCTAGCGATTGAGCCCACATACTAGTCGGATTCATTTCCACTGTGCCAGAAAGGGAACTCTTCAGTATTTCTTTTAGAATGAGTTTAGTATTACTACACTCTTTTGCTTTTTGTTTGTTGGAGAAAATCTTTATTTCTTCTTCTATTTTAAATGATATTCTTGCTGGGTAAAGTATTCTAGGCAGCAAATTTTTCCCTTTTAGAACTTTGAATATATACTGCCACTCTCTTCTGGCCTGTAGTGTTTCTGTGAAGAAATCAGCTGGTAGCCTTATGGAGATGCCTTAAAATTAAGTCTTTGTTTTTCTCTTGCTGCCTTTAGAATCCTCTTTTTAACTTTTGCAATTTTTATTGTAATATGTCTTGGTGTGGGCCTGTTTGTGTTCAACATCTTTGGGGCCTTCTGTGTTTCCTGTAGCTTGATATCTGTTTCCTTTAGATTTGGAAAGTTTTCAGCCATAATTTCTTCAAATATATTTTCAATCCTTTTCTTTTTCTTCTCCTTCTGGAATCCCTAAAGCACAGGGTGGCCCACTTTATATTATCCCACAGATCTCATTTGGTTTTCTGTCTGCTGTCCTGATCAATCAATGGGTGATTTACATTATTCTATCTTCCAAGTCACTAATTCGTTTCTCTGCATTATTCATTCTATTCTTCAGTGCCTTTAACTCCACTTGTAACTCTGCAAATGAATATTCTAATATTTCTTGGCTCCTTATATATTCTAATTCCTTTCTAAAGTAATGTGCATTACTCTTAATTCCTTCATATTCACTCTTAATTCCTTCAGTACTTTCACTATCTCCTTTTTGAACTCAGTATCTGCTAGACTCCAGAAGTCTGTTTCATACTGTCCTTGAAATTCTTTCTTTCCTAGTTTCTTTGACATTTCTGTCCTCATTTTATTTTTCTAACTGTTCCTCCCCAGCCTTTTATAGATGAGGAAAACAAAGCTAATTTACAAAGCAACACAATTAAGTACCAGAGCCACAGATATTAGGTGGTAGAGTAATATTTAGCAAGCAACAAAGCAATAAGTCTAACACAAGCCTAGTAAATCTTAACCTTTGTAATAATCAAAATTGTGTATTATTGCAAAGATCACTTACAGTCAGCTATTCAAACGCAATTAATTAAACAGAAAATATTTAATCAACTTTTACTACAGGAAAGTAGTAATTCACTGCTGGCAAATTAGAAGTCATGTCCGAGTTCCCATTGTGGCTCAGCATAAATGAATCCAACTAGTAACCATGAAGTGGTGGGTTCGATCCCTGGCCTCGCTTGGTGGGTTAAGGTTCTGGCATTGCCATGAGCTGTGGTAGCTGTAGCTCCGATCAGACCCCCAGCCTGGGAAATTTCATATGCCATAGTGCGGCCCTAAAACGCAAAAAAAAAAGGGGGGGGGGTCTGGATTGTATGATAGAATATAAGCTTTACAAACAGAAAAGATGAGGCTTATTAGCTGGGCCCACACACAACTGCCTAGTTGACTGATCTTGAGGAAGTTACTCTCAGCCTTACAAAAACAGAAATGAGTGGAACAGGATAGGAAGCCCAGAAGTAACCCCATGCACCTATGGTCAACTAATCCAAGAAGGCAAGAATATACAACAGAGAAAATATAATCTCTAATAAGTAGTGCTGCAAAAACTGAACAGCTACATGAAAAAGAATGAGATTAGAACATTCTCTAACACCATACACAAAAATAAACTCAAAATGGATTGAGGATGTAAACGTAAGGCCGGATACTATAAAACTCTTAGAGGAAAATACAGGCAGAACACTCTTTGACTAAATTGCAGCAGTATCTTTTTGAATTCATTTCCTAGAGTAATAAAAATAAAAACAAAAATAAATAAACGAGACCAAATTAAATGCTTTTACAAAGCAAAGGAAACCATTTTAAAAAAGAAGAAAAGATATCCCACACAACAGGAGAAAATCTTTGCAAATAAAGTGACTGACAAAGGATTAAAAGCCAAAATATATAAACATCTCATACAACTTTATATTTTTAAAAAGCCCAATTAAAAAAATGGTCAGAAGATCTAAATAGACATTTCTCCAAAGAAGACATACAGATGGCCAGTAGGCACATGAAAAGATGCTCAACATCACTAATTATTAGTCAAAATTACGATAAGGTATCACACCACTCAGAATGGCCATCATCAAAAAGTCTACAAACAATAAAGGCTGGAGAGGATGTGGGAAAAAAGGAACCCTCTTACACTGTTGGTGGGAATGTAAACTGGTGCAACCACTATGGAGAACAGCACGGAGATTCCTTTAAAAACTAAATACAAAAATAAATAAATAAATAAATAAAAACTGAATACAGAACCACCATTATGATCCAGCAATCCCACACCTGGGCATATATCCAAAGAAAACCACAATTTGAAAAGATGCGAGAACCCCAATGTTTACTGCAGCACTATTTACAACAGCTAAGACAAGGAAGCAACCTAAATGTCCATCAACAGAGGAATGGGTAAAAAAGATGTGGTACATACATACAATATAACATTACTACTCAGCCATTAAAAAAAAATGAAATAATGCCATTTGCAGCAACATGGACAGACCCAGAGATTACCATACCCATACTAAGTGAAGTAAGTCAGACAGAGAAAGACAAATATCATGAGATCACTAATATGTGGACTCTCATTTGTGCCACAGGTGCGCCCCTTAAAAAATGATGCAAAAGAACTTGTCACAAAACAGAAACAGACTCAAAGACTTAAAAACCAGACTTATGGTTACCAAAGGGGAAATGGTGGGGAGAGGGATAAATTAGAAGGTTGGGATTAATACAGACACACAACTATATATAATACAGATAAGTAACAAGGCCCTACTGTATAGCACAGAGAAATAAATACTCAATACTCTGTAATTACCTATGTGGGAAAAGAATCTGAAAAAGAATGGATATATGTACATGTGTAACTGATTCACTTTGCTGTACACCTGAAACTAACACACATTCTGAGTCAACTATACTCCAATAAAATGTTTTAAAATACACATGGAAAGTGTTTAAAACTTGCATGATTTTGATCCAGCAATTCTAATTTTAGGAATTTAAGACAGAGAACCACAGATACACCTATATGTTTCTACAGGATATTCATCACATTGTGATTTGTAACCCTGGAAAAATACCTAAAAATCCTAAAATTAACGGCATAATTCTGGTTAAATATATTTGATCTTTCTCACAATAAAATGTTTATGCTCCTTTAAAAAAATCTGTTAGCCTTACTTTACTCAAATAAAAGAGGGACTACAGTAGAAGTGCATTGTGTATGTGTGCTTGTGCTGAGTGAAATCGAAGCAGGAGTGGAACTAGGTCTTAGAGTAAATGAGGAAAGCTAAAATTGGGTGGAGTCAAAAATTACCCTGAGAGTTCTTAAGTCACTAAAACTACTAAATCAGAAGTACCATCTCTTACTGTGTCCTATGCAACTATTTTTACTTTTTTCATCATTTGAACATGGCAGATAGAACAAAAGAAAAACAGTTGGCAAACATTTGGTGGGCATGTTGAACCAAAAATATCTGTACTTAAACCTTAAAATCATTCTTTGTGTCAAGTCTTTAATTTGTTTAAGTCTCATATATGTATGAGGCAATATAAGTTGCTGGCTACAAGGGAACAAAGATTTGGTTCCTTATTTAAATCTAGGTAAAATTGATGGCTCAGGGTTAACGAATCGGACTAGCATCCATGAGGACACAGGTTCGACTCCTGGCCTTGCTCAGTGGGTTAAGGATCTGGCGTTGCCATAAACTGCAGTGTAGGTCGCAGACGAGGCTCGGATGCTGCATTGCTGTGGCTGTAGCTCCGATTCAACCCCTAGCCTGGGAACCTCCATAAGCTGTGAGTGTGGCCCAAAAAAACAAAAAACAAAACAAAACAAAACAAAAAAGATTAAATCTCGGTAAAGAAGGGATATATTACATACCTGTGTTAGCTACTGAGTAGGAGTGGGAGGTCAGGACGGTAGGGGGAGAAAAAGAAGAGAAAACAGAGATAAAAGGAAAAAAATTAAAGAAATTTTAAAAGGTTAAAGAATTTCTAAATAGAGTTTTATGAAACATAATATCATAAATTTATGTCCTTGATTTTTAGGAGAGTGCTAGATTATTTCATTTTTGTTCTTTTCTATATAGAGGATTTAAAAATTATAAACAATATTTTTACTGTTTTTCCCAAGAAATAAACTTCTCATCAGAAAGGACAGAAAAGAGGGTCTGTGGCATTTATTGTGGACTTCAACATTTGTTTAATTACATGACCTGTGCTTATCCTATGAGCCACATTTAAAGAACATTACACAGCTGGCAGGTGGGGTTAAAATACAACAGAGGATTATCAGTCAATGTTTGTGAAGGAGAATCAATAAAGGTAATTGCTGCATGAATCCACACTGATTTATGTCATGGCAGAACAATCTGAAACTGTCAGGATGGGTTCCCTCAAATGTGATCCAGATTTAAATGTATTTTTTTCATTGCCTTTTGTTTAGCTGCAGAAATTTGATCCTACTAAGGGCCTTTATTCCTTTAAAAAATAATTTCCCTGATTCTCAAGTTGTGACTCAGTCTGGCTGTGTCTATCTGCCTCCTGCCAAGGATCAGCTTCTCTGTGGGAACTGGAAATGTGTGCATACCCAAGAAGTGATGCAAGATCTGAACTTTCCCCGAGGGCAGTGCCAGCATCCTAGGACTTCAGACTTCTGCACTTCTTACCTCTCCTAAACCAGTCTCCTAGCGATGGAATGCAAAGGAAATAGTTGTGCAGCCTCAGAGGGGGAAGTCCTGAAAATTATACTCTCATTTGCCTACTTAGTCACACATTCAAGGCAGAAGACTGTATGCCTCCAAATCCCTTACCATTTTCATCTCCTGTAGACTGGAGGCTAGATTTAAATATGTCCATTTGTTGATGGGCTGCTTAAACTGGGTCAATATAATCTATCCATCTATCTCTGAATTATTGTTTTTATTAAAGAAAATACTAAATCCACTTCAATAAGCTGTGTCATCTATAAGCAGTTTGAATTTTAAAATAATCTAGACATTTAAATTTTCTTCATTCATGCTTCCGTTGCCCTTTCTGTTTAATGCATTTTATTTTTCGTTTTAGTTGGTTTTATGTACTTCTGACCTATTCACCAGATTTTAACCTCCTCATGCTCAAGCTCCTTTGTACTCTCCAAGGTGCCCAGCAGAGTACTCAGTAAGCTGTCATCAAATATACACTGAAATAAATTGAAGAAGTATGATGGGATACCAAGTTGGAAAGGCAAGGAGAAGAAAAGATGTAAGTACAGTACAAGGTAACCTTCAAACCTTTGGGACACTAAGTTTCAACCCCCTTCCCCATTCTAACACCCTCTTCCTCTGCTAAAAACAGTGTCTAGCAAGTTAAAGTGGTTTGGGGTTTTTTCCTCCCAGTCTGTTAGTTACAAAATGTGTGCGTGTGTTTATCAAGAATTATTTTTATAAGAATTTGATGCACATAAGTTTAACTTTTGAGACTAAGAAACAGTCTTCGTTTCTTTCCAGAAAACGAAGCTTCCTCCATCCAGTATGTGTTGATACTTAGAGCCTTAGGATTTTGCCACAATTTATATATTCATTTCTTACTTCGTTCATAAAAGATTTTTCATGTATTAACTGCTAAGTGTCACAAGCCTTTCTAGGTTCCCAGATTTTGAGGATTTTTTTTACATTTTCCTTAAATAAAATAAATTAAGTTTTAACATGACAGAATGAAGGCCTCATGGAGTGAAGTGAGAATACAGAGGATGGATTACCCAAGTCGGCTTGGGCAAATCGAGGAAAGCTTTGCAGAGAAGGTCGTCTATCAACTGAGATTAGGCAGGAACTTGTACTTCGTGAAGGCTGGGGTGTAAACAGCAGAAAAGGACATTTTATTTCAAATAATTTCTACTGAAATCAGTAGTACTCAAAGCTTAGTTCTCAGACCTCTGGTGGTCTACAAACTGCTGTGAGGCTGTGTCAGGATGAATACAAAAATAGACAATCAGTGTTTAGAAACCTTTATGGAAATCTGACAGAGTAATTTTATGTCTGTTGAATCTAATTTTTAAAATTACAGCTCGTTTTATATTTCATTTCTCTAGTTATTCATTTTTATTATATTTTCTAAAGTACTGGTTTACAACAAATTGAAGAGAATTTTAAACAGAAATAGTTTGAGTAATATTATTAAATGCATCTAATTCTGACTATAACTCTCAAATTGTTCGCTCTTTGCAGCTGCTTTTTGTATTTAGAGTGAACTCAAAAGGCCTATCCCCTGACTTTAGGAAGAACCTCATGTATCAATTAGAGGGTGATCCATTTTATTTAAGAATCATGCTAACAATTCAGCTATGCTGACCAAACTCCTTAAGCATCTTAGCGGAGTGAGGAACAGCTGGTTCACATTCTTTGGCACATGTTATCAAAAGTAGAAGCAACTAGATGCTAATGGAATACTATTTCGTTTTATTTTTCTAATACTTGAAGCCATTAATCCTCATACTACTTTTTTGTGAGGCCAGTCTTGCACCTCTTCAGAATCGTCTTTAATCAAAGCACACAAGTACCTCCAGAAATAAGGCACGTTTGATGCAGATATAAATTCAAATAAAGACAGTTTTTAGACTATCTAAAAACTTATGCTCTAAAATAGAAAATGCACAGTGAATGTTTACTCCTGACATAAAAAGGATTCTTCTGTCCCCAGACCATGAAACCAAAACAAAGTTTTAATATGCAAAGAATCATGTAAAACAGGCATGTAAACTCAGAAATAAAACCTCAAGTCAGAATCTTTCACCAAAATCTTTAGACCACATACTGTTTGTTCTTAACTCTGCCAAACAGTTCATTCAAGTTAATGACGGATTCTCTGCTGTCAATCTTATCCACAGCTCTTTTCTTTTTAGATTTCAATGAATCAGGACACCAATTTAAATTTACAAATATCAGGGAAGTCCCACTGTGGCACAGTAGTTTATGAATCCAATTGCAGTGGCTCAGGTCACTGCAGAGGCACAGGTTCAATCCTTGGCCTGGCACAGTGGATTAAGGATCCAGAATTGCCTCAGCTGCAGCTCAGATTCAATTGCTGGCCTGGAGAACTTCCATATGCCATGGATGCAGCAAAATTAATAAATAAATAGTAATAATCCATAAAAGTTTAATCAAATATACAATCAGAATGTAAGTTTAAAGATTTTACTATTTCTAGGTTTCATATAAACAGGCTTTGTGACAGGAAATACTTTAATCTGTGAAGTAAAATTACTTTAGCGATATTCTTTTTGATGACATAATTAATATTGTGCTAAAAACGAAACTACAGTCATCCACTTCCTGCCATGAACAAGTAACTGATATTAAACTTGCCCTCCTGCTGTAAACAACTAGAAAACCAGACAAAATATATGAAACAAGATTTTTTAGATACTAGAAAACAGGAAACCAAGGACTGTGATCTTTAGGCAAAGGAAAAATATATCAGATAAAACTTATGACAATCTTGGGTTTTAAGCTGGAGGCATTTTCTGAATATTGGCACAAGGAAAGGGAACACAGGCAGAACACCATGACCTCAATGAATTTGAGGAGACAAAAATGGGAGTTCAGGGAGACTGAGGCTGATGGAATTTGCAGGGTAAAGTATTAGAGAAAAGGAAATTACACAAAGAGATCCAGAAATCTGCAAGGGGATCCCTTTGAGTGACTGGTTCCATAATTAAGCTGCATGTGTAAAGGATTAAACTTCATGACTACCAGCAAGGAAAACTGCTGGGGAGCTATAAAATGGAAAATCCTCACAACTCGGGACTGGAAGACATGTGAGATCCCTCAAACCAAAGAAGAAGAAATCTTGTTTAATGTCCAAAGCATCTGTAGATATCCCCAAGGGTCACACACCGGCAGTAGGACTAAATTAGACCATCCTAACACAGTTTTATGTCTGGCCTCAAAACTAACAGGCTGATTCTCCATAAATGTAAACTCAATCCTAAATAGAGGAAGACAAAACAAAAAGCAAAAAAAAATCAACAATGTAAAATTCACATTGTTCAAAATCCAATCAAAAGTTACTGCCCATGTTAAGAAGTAGGAAAATGAGAAAAATAACCAGTGGAAAAATTAGCCAGTAGTTATAATATCAGAAATGAAGGAGATGATGGACTTAACAGAGACTATTAAACAGTTATAAAAACATGCTTAATGATTTAAAGGAAGACAAGATAACAACAAGGAAATGGAATATATTTGTAAAGGATCAAATGTAATTTCAGAAAATGAAAATACAGTATCTGAAATGAAAATTTTACTCAATAGACAGGCGTTTGGATTACATTTCACAGACAAAAATATCAGTAAACATTCAAAGAGAGCAATTCAAAATATACCAACTGGAAAACAGAGATGGGAGAGGAGGATTAAAATAACAACCAGTAGTCTGTGGGAACATTATCAAGCAATTCCTGAAGGAGAGGATAAAAGAGGAGGGGCCAGGAATAAAGCTGAAGAAGTAAGTCTGAAATTTGTAAAAATTTGAACTAAAAATCCCAAGGAGGATAAAGCCACGAAAACCACACCAAGACACATATACAGTTGATCCTTGAAAAACTCAGGAGATTAAGTGTCATGCATAACTTTACAGACAGCCCCCTTATCCCTGGTTCCATATCCCAAATTCAAGCAACCACAGATCTTAGTATATGAATACAACCTATATACAAGTGGACCCCTGCAGTCCAAGCCTGTGTTATTCAAGAGTCAACTGTAATTAAACTGCTGAAAAACAGTTATAAAGAGAATAATAATAGGAGTTCCCGTCATGGCTCAGTGGTTAACAACCCTGACTGGTATCCCTGAGGATGCAGGTTCAATCCCTGGCCTTGCTCAGTGGGTTAAGGATCCGGCCTTGCCATGAGCTGTGATGTAGGTCACAGATGTGGCTCGAATCCCATGTTGCTGTGGCTGTGGTGTAGGCCGGCAGCTACAACTCTGATATGACCCCTAGCCTGGGAACCTCCATATGCCATGGACACACAACATGAAGAGGAATAAACATGAGAATAACTAGATTATTAGTCAGAAAAAAAAAATTAAGCTTCCAGATGATGGAACAATATTTTAATGAGCAGCAAAAACAACCGTCATACTGAATTCTATACTTGGGTGTGGAGGGACTCTCAAAAATGAAGGGAAAAAAGATATTTGGGATAAATAGAGCTGAGTGAATTCACTGCCCCTTAGACAAGGAGAGAAGAAAAAAAAAAAAACAGAAATCAATAGAAGTGAAAATGGCAAAACAACAGAGAAAAATCAACAAAACCAAAATATAGTTCCCTGAAAGGATTAATAAAATTTCTAAATCTCTACTCAGGCTAATCAAAAATAAGATAGATGAGGACTGCTGGATCATACAATAGTTCTATATTTAGTTTTTTAAGAAACCTCCATAGTGTTGTCCACAGTGGTTATACCAGTTTATATTCCCACTAACAGAGCAAGAAGGTTCCCTATTTTCCATATCCTCTCCAGCATTTATTGCTTGTAGACTCTTTTTTTCTTTTATAGCCTCACCCATGGAATACAGATCCCAGCAATATTTGAGACCTATGCCACAGCTGCAGCAACACCGGGTCCTTCTCTCACTGCCACACCAGGGTCAAACCCACCACTCCACAGAGATGAGCCAGATCATTAACCCACTGCACCAAGGTAGAAACTCCTGTTTGTAGACTTTTTGATGATGGTGATTTTGACTGGTGTGAGATGACTCCTCATTGTAGTTTTTGATTTGCAGTTCTCTAATAGTGATGTTGAGCATCTTTTCATGTAGTTTTTGGCCATATGTATGTCTTCTCTGGAAATCCTGCTATTGGGCATATATCCAGAGAAAATCATAATTCAAAAGGATACATATACATGCAGCCCAATGTTCACTGTAGCACTATTAACAATAGCCAAGACATGGAAGCAACCCAAATGTTCATCAACAAAGGAATGGAAAAAGAGGATGTGGTATATATATATATATATATATACGATGGAATACTACTCAGCCACAAAGAAGAATGAAATTAAGCCATTTGCAACAAAATGGATGGACCTAGAGATTATCATAGTAAGTGAAGGACATCAGACAAAGACAAGAATCATATGAGATCACTAATACCTGGAATCTAATTTTTTAAATGATACCAAAAGAACTTGTTCACAAAACAGAAACAGACTCAAAAATTTCAAAATTAGACTTATGGCTACCAACAGGGAAATGCTGGGGGAAGGGATAAATTAGGAGACTGGGATTAAGATATACACACTACTATATATAAAATAGAGAACTAACACAGACCTACTGTGTAGCATAGGGAAACCTATTCAATATTCTGTAATAACCTATATGGGAAAAGAATCTGAGAAAGAATGGATATATATGTATATGAATAACTGATGTACTTTGCAGTACACCTGAAACTAACACAACATTGTGAGTCAACTATACTCCAATAAAAATTAAAAATAAAAGAAACTGAAAAAAGGATAGAACACACAAATTATGAGTATCAAGGAAAAAAAAGAAGTTATAACTACTGATCACATGGACATTACGAGGATAATAAATATTACAAACAACTCTGCCTATAAAATTGATAATTTAAGTAAAATATTTCCTGAAAAAAATAACTTACCAAAATTCAAACATAAAACAAAATTCAAACATTAACAACCTGATGTCTTGTAAGGAAAGTGAGTAAGTAACTACTCCAGAGAAGAACAAATCTGACTCCACATTAGATCTGTTTCTTTAACCTTTATATTTCTATTACTTTGGCTATAAATTAATCACTAAACAGATGTTGCCTATAGCTTAAAGTATACGTAAAGGTCCATCTCTGGTGACTCTGCTTTCCATGCCTCAACATTAAACTAAAATACCATTTTAAGCTCACAGGAAAAGTCCTGAACAGGGCCACTTGTGAATAGCTGCAAGAAAGAAGAAATCAACATATCACCTCCAGAGTCTGGCTGGAACCAGGAATTATTTGCAAGAACTTATACTCTTTTTTACTTTACCTCCTTCACTCCCCAATTTGCTCTATGAAAGAAACTAGAATCCAAACTCAGGCAAGATAGTTCTTTGGGACACTAGTCCATCATCTTCTCAGTCTGCTGGCTTTCTGAATAAAGCCATTATTCCTTGCCACAACACCTTGTCTCTCAATTTACTGGCCTGCCATGTGGCAAGTGGTACAAGCTTGGACTCAGTAACATAATTAATAATCTCCTAAAAATAGAAAACCAGTCCTAGATAGTTTCAATGGTGAATTCCACCAAATGTATAAAGAACAAGCAATACTAATTATCCATAATCTCTTCCAGGAAAGAGAAACAGGGAAACTACCTTCAAACTCATTCTATGAAATCAGAATTACCCTAAATTAAAATCAGAGACATTACCAGAAAAAAAAAAACAAACTACAGAACAATCTCACTCATAAACACTGACATAAAAATCCTCAACAAAATATTAGCTAAACAAATCCAATGATGTATAAAAAGAATTAATACCACAACCAAGTAAGATTCCAAGCATGCAAGACTAGTTCAACAATCAATCAATGTAATCCACTATATGAACAAGATAAAGAAGAATCATCATAAAATCATCTGAAGACAAAAAAGACTTGAAATAAATCCTTTTAATATTTTAAATCAACTATACCTCAATTTAAAAAGGAAAAACTCCAACATGCATTGCGAATTAAAAAATAAAAAACCTTCAGCAAATTTCCTCAACTTCATAAAAAATATATACCAAAAAAACTTCCATAGCTAACATCTATTAAATGGTGAGAGACTGGACACTTTTTCCCTAAAATACGAAATAAGGCAAGGATGTTCTCTCTCACCACTCCTATTCAACATCCTACTTAAAGTCTTAACTAAGACAAGACAAGGTGGGGGGCAAAGACACCTAGATTGGAAAGGAAGATATAAAACTGCCTTTATTTGCAGATGACATGGGTATCTGTGGACAAAAAACACAAAGAATCTACAAAAAACCCTGGTATCAATAAGAACCTATAGCAAGGTCACAGGATGCAAAATTAATAAACAAATGTCAATTGCTTCCTATACACCAACAAGGAACAATTGTACTTAGAAATTCTTTTTTTTTTTTTTTTGTCTTTTTAGGGCCACACCTGAAGCATATGGAAGTTCCCAGGCTAGGCGCTGAACTGGAGCTGCTGCTGCTGGCATACACCACAGGCACAACAACACCAAATCTGAGCCACATCTGCGACCTACACCACAGCTCATGGCAACACTGATAGAAACTTTTTAAAATACCATTAATAACAGCATCTCACCTACTCCCCGAAAATGATAGAAATACTGAGGAATAAATTTAACAAAAAAAATACATAATCTATATGCACAAACTATAAAATATTGATGAAAGAAATCAAAGAAGATCTAAAGAAATGGAGAGCTAGTCCATGTATTGGAAGACTTGCTACTAAAAAAGTGTCAATTCTACAAACTTGATCTATATAAACACAGCACCAATCAAATTCCTAGCAAGTTACTTTGTGAATACCAACAAACTGTTCCTAAGGCTTTATAAAATGGAAAAAGAGGGAGTTCCCATTGTGGCTCAGTGGGTTAAGGGGCTGACTAGTATCCATGAGGATTTGAGCTCAATCCCTGGCCTTGCTCAGTGGGTTAAGGATCTGGCGTTGCCCAGAGTCTTAGACCTGGTGTTGCTATGGCTGTGGCGTAGTCCAGCAGCTGCAGCTCCGATTAAACCCCTAGCCTGGGAACCTCCATATGCCACAGGTGCAGGCCAAAAAAAAGTTGGGGGGTAGGACTAAGGATAACCAACATAATAGTGAAAAAGAACAAAGATGAAGGGTCACACTGTAAGACTGTAAGATCTTAAGCTGTATTATATAGCTGCAGAAATCAGGACAGCATGATATTGGCAAAAGAATAAACAAATAGATCAATGGAGGAGGACAGGATTAAGATGGTGGAATAGAAGGAATGGACCTCAGCTACTCTCCTAAAAACAACAAAATTCACAACTAAAGGCTGAGCAATCTTCACCCAAATGGACTGGAAACCTTAAAAAAAGATATCCTACTCCAGAAGAAAAAGAGGAGGCCACATCAAGAGGTAGGAGGGGCAATTTTGCATTATAAACAACCCCATACCTCCCGGGTGGGAAGCTCCACAGACTGAAAACTAACTGGTTCACAGAGACTCACCTACAGGATGAGAGTTCTGGGCCCCACATCAAACCCTCACATGTGGGGATCCGGCAGTGGGAGAAAGAGCCCCTGGAGCATCTGGCATTGAAGGCCAGTGAGGCTTGTGTGCAGGAGCTCCACAGGACTGGGGGAAATGGAGACACCATTCTTAAAAGGCATACACGGAATTTCACGTGCACTGGGTCCCAGGGCAAAGCAAAGTCTCCATGGGAATCTGGGGCAAACCTGACTGCAATTCTTGCAGGACATCCTGGGAAAACAGGGGTGAATGTGGCTTATTGTGAGGGAAGGACATTGAAGGCAAAGCTCTTTGGAATATTCAGCAGCTTTCTCTGGAGGTGGTCATTTTGGGAAAATCTGGCCCCACCCATGAGTCAGTGCTGAGAAGCCCCAGGGCAAACAACAATCCAGGTGGGATCACAGCCCCGCCCTTCAGTAAACAGGCTACCTAAGGACCCCTCAGGCACACAGCTGCCTCTAATCCCATCCGGAGACTAAGCCCCACCCACCAGAGAGATAGGAATCAGCTCCACCTACCAGTGGGCAGGCATAAGCCCCTCCCACCAGGAAGCCTACAGCAAGCCCCCACACTGACTTCAGCCACAAGGGCGGCAGACACCAGAAGTAAGAGAGGCTACAACTCTACTATCTATAAAAAGGTCACCACACCAAAAACCTATAAAAATGAAAAGACAGAGAACTATAACTCAGATGAGGGAGAAAGGAAAAACCCCAGAAAACCAGCTAAGTGATGAGGAGATTCTCAGCCTCCAGGAAAAAGACTTTGGATTGTTGATGCTGAAGATGATGCAAGACACTGGAAATAAACTGGAGGCAAAGATGGATAACTTACAGGAAACACTGAGCAAAGACATACAAGATATAAAACTAAAACAAGAAGAGATGCAAAATACAATAACAAAAAACTCACTAGAAGTAGCTAACAGCAGAATACAGGAGACACAAGAACAAATAAGCAAGGTGGAGGACAGATTAGTGGAAATTACAGATGCAGAACAGAAAAGAGAAAAAAGACTGAAAAGAAATGAAGAGAGTCTCAGAGAACTCTGGGACAATGTGAAATGCACCAAAATCCATATTGTAGGGGTGCCAGAAGGAGAAGAGAGAAGGGGACAGAAAAAATATTCTAAGAGATAATAGCCAAAAACTTCCCTAACATGGGAAAGGAACTACTCACCCAAATCCAGGAAGCACAACGAGTACCATATAAAATAAACCCCAGGAGGAATACACCGAGACACATATTAATCAAACTAACCAAAATTAAAGACAAAGAGAAAAATCTTGAAAACAGCTAGGGGAAAAAAACAACTAACATACAAGGGAACCCCAATAAGGTTATTGGCAGATTTTTCAGCAGAAACTTTGCAGGCCAGAAGGGAGTGGCATGATATATTTAACACGATGAAAGGAAAAAACCTCCAACCAAGATTACTTTACCCAGCAAGGCTCTCATTCAGATTTGAAGGAGAAATCAAAACCTTCACAGATAAGCAAAAGTTGAGAGAATTCAGCAACACTAAACCAGCCTTATAACAAATACTAAAGGAACTTCTCTAGGCAGAAAAGAAAAGACAGCAACAGGAAACAAAAATTTCGCAAATGACAAGGCTCACCAGTAAAGGTATATATACAGTAAAGATACGAAATCATCCATGCACAATCATACCACCAAAGTCAGAGATCATGAGAAGAGGTGGGCACAAATGCAGGACACTGGAGATGAACTTGCAATTAAGAGAACAACAGCTTAAAACAATCTCGTATACATATAGACTCATATCAAAACTTCAGAATAACTGCAAACCAAAAATCTACACTTGATACACAAACAAGGAATCTCTGGAGAAGAAATATATCTCATACTAAATAGGTGCATAATCCACCATGAAGGGAGTCATTTGACATCATTCTTGGAATGCTGAAGTCTTCCTAGATCTGATTCTGATTTCCTCTCCAGCAAAGAATGTATGATAATTATAATTGAATAATGTGACTGCACAATTAAATAATACAGTTCTACAACTGTATTATTAATAACCATTTCTCTCCATGGTACAATGTAAGGTCTACAATGTCTTGTTTATCACATCACCTAGAATGGTGTAATGCCTATATTGAAGAATCAATAAGATGTAACAAATTGTGAGGACATATTTATATAGCTACACTGTTTTTAACCAATTTATGCATTTTATATTTTACTTATTTTCAGAGGGTGTATTATTTTTGTTATTCTTACCAGTTATTCTTTTTATTATGCTATATAAAATATTTAATGGCATATAAGGCTTTCTTCTTTATAAATTTTAGTTGCATAATATAACAATTTTAATATAATGCTAATTTTTAAAGAAAAATTTTAATGCAATAGATACTACTAAATAGTAAGGATGAAAGCTATACAAAATGGGATAAAGTATAGAATAAACTTCCTATTTGTCTCAGCATATTTTCCATTCCACTTCTTCAGAGGGAGTGAATCAATCTGTTTCTTAAGATCCATGATATAATAATCTGTGTGAATGTAATTGTGTTTAAATGTATGTATTTTATTCTGTAAAAAATAAAAATAAAAAAAGGAAAACAAAAACAAAAACAAAAAACAAACAAAAACAAATAGATCAATGGAACAGAATAAAGGGCCCCAAAACAGACCCACCTATATATAGTTAACTGGTTTTTGACAAAAACAAAATGTCAATGCAATGGAGAAATGGACTAGTCTTCCAAAAAATCAGATGTCTACACATAAAACAATGAACCCAGACACAGATCTAACACCTTTCACAAAAATTAACCAAAAACAGAAAACAGACCTATACGTAAAATGCAAAACTATACAACTTCTACAAGAAAACATAGGAAAAATTCTATGTGACCTGGGGTTTATATTTGGTTTTCAAATAAGACATCAAAAGCACACAATCCATGAAAGAAAAAATTGATTAAGTAGGACTTTATTAAAATTAAAAACTTGGGCCTTGCAAAGGATACTGCTAAGAAAAAATACAAGTCATATTTTCCGCCAAGAAAATATCTGTAAAACACAATTGGTCAAGGACTTGTCTTCAAAATATACAAAGAAAAAATTTAAATTCAACAGCAGAAAAACAAATAACCCATTTAAAAACGGGCAAACCATCTAAACAGACACTTCATCAAAGAAAATCTCCAAATATGCATATGAAAAGATCAATATCATGTCACTGAAGAAATTAAAATTAAAACAAGATAGCAGATACAAACCACCATACATAAAATGGGTAAACATGGTCCCACTGTATAGCCTATGGCCCTATATTCAATATCTTATAATAAACTATAATGAAAAATACGTGTATAAATGACTCACTTTGCTGTACCCTAGAAACTAACACAATATTGTAAATTAACTATACCACAATAAAGCTTTTAATTTTAAAAAACAACAGTAAACATATACACACTACTGTATAAAAACAGATGATTAATCAGAACCTACTGTATAGCACAGGAAAATCTACTCAATAGTGTGTAATAATCTATGTGGGAAAAAAAGAACGGGTATATATATATATATACATTTTTGTCTTTTTGCTATTTCTTGGGCCGCTCCCACGGCATATGGAGGTTCCCAGGCTAGGGGTCCAATCGGAGCTGCAGCCACTGGCCTACGCCAGAGCCACAGCAATGCAGGATCCGAGCCGCGTCTGCAACCTACACCACAGCTCACAGCAACGCCGGATCGTTAACCCACTGAGCAAGGGCAGGGACCGAACCTGCAACCTCAGGGTTCCTAGTCGGATTCGTTAACCACTGCGCCACGACGGGAACTCCCAGAATGGATGTATTTATATGTATGACTGATTCACTCTGCTGTACACCTGAAACAAGTCAACTATACTCCAATAAAATTAAATTTTTTTCAAAAAAGGTATACCACTTTACACTAAATTCTCCTATCTAGCTTGAAAACAAATATTGTTTCCTACATGTTATCCTTTAGTATACTAGTAAAAATAAAATTTCCTTTGCATTAAAAAAAATAAAGAAGAGCTCTTGGTTAAAAAGGAACAGAAAAAAAAAAGTTTTAATCCAGCACCTTACACGTCTCAAAGCTACATGTAGTAGTAAGATTTTACTGTAGATACAGCATCCAGATTAATAAATATTTCATAATCAGTTTCTGAAAAATTCAAATGAATGAAGACTATTCTAGACGTGCTCTGAAACCCCTTCTCTCTCCCCTTTTTATAATAAGCAATTTTTGCAAATGCTGAATATACGACAGCCTACTTGGCTTTCTTTTTTACTTCAGAAAACTGTGTTTATTTTCTGTGTCACCTGAATGAGAGATTGTTATTTATTATCTACATTAGCTACTTTATTGGACTGTTTTTGTGTGCAGTGATGTGGTCACTGGCTGAAGGTGGTGTGAAGAAGAGTGGTAAGAATAGATCATCAATTCCAGGAAGGGGGTTATCTGCACACAATCCCACTTCAGATGTGGTGGCCGCTACTATCATTTTTATATTCGGTGGGGGGGGGGCTCTTGAGAGTGAAAAAATACACTGTAGGTTGCTGTCATTTTAGTAAAACTTGAGTTACCACTTCACGAAGGCTTATTTTTCTCTCCCCCAACTTCAACATGGTCTGAATCAATTACTCTCAAATTTCAATTGCAAAGCTCCTTTATTCCTCCTTTCCCCACTGCCGTTCTCCATTCTCTTCCAATTCTTTCAATCTTCCTCAAGTGAAAAGAACAGTATCTATTAATTTTTATCCAGAAAGGAAAAGGAGTATTGTAGAGAGAGTATAGTCTTTAAAATTAGACTGAATGTGAATTAGATCTGAATGTGAATTTTGCATTTATCAAAGAAAAGCCACTTTGTTTTTAGGGTCTTAGTCAGTGGCATACCAGAGCCTGCTCCTACTGCTCTATGGCCAGTCCAGTCGTGCGCATCTCTTCCCGAATCTCCTTCACTGACTCCGTCTGAAGTCAACTGACAGCCTGAAATCAGCCATGATGGGAGCATTTACCTCACAGAAATCAGTATAGGCTACAAATCAGGGCTTTTTCACCCCAGGACCCAGTCAATGAACATTCACCAACATGTCACTGCCTTAGTTTCCATGTTTCTCAAACAGGCCTGTCACGCCAACCTTGCAAATCGGTTTTAAGAATTTCAAATAGTATCAGTAAAACGCCTAGCAAAACGCCAGACACAGAGACTACTCAGTATCTGGGAGACAGCAATATCATTACGGTATCAGAAATAAAGTCTGAGAAGTAGAGCATTAAAAAAACTCTGGAAGTCATAAAATCCATAATGAAAAAGTATAATAACAAAAGCGTTGGACTTTTGTTAGGGTTGTTGGATCCTTCAGAATTTATAAACAGAAAAAATTAGCACAGTATTTCATACAATATTGCCCAATCATTGCGAATTTGTTTTGCATCTACTCCAAATTTACAGGTTTCATTATCTCCTCTGTTGAAGTTGTCAGCCACCACTACATATCATACAAATGCAAACTTTTTGAGAAGGAAGCTATAAGACCAATGAGGGAGTACCAGAAATGGGAAGTTATGAATAGAGGTCATTTAGTAACTGTAATTAAGCATGTAAAGAATGCTTAGGTTCACCATGAGGTTCACCTGTTCACCATTTCTTCTGACCGCTGAACCCAAATTTTGGCTTCCACTGGAAAAAGAGAAATTCAGATTAGGTGTGGAAAGCAATACCAGAAGTTCATTTGTATCATTTTCTAGACTCCACATATAGGTGATATAATAATGATGTTTGTCTTTGACTTGCTTCATTTAGTATCATGATCCCTAGGTTCATTTATGTTGATGCAAATTACATTGTTTTGTTCTTTTTCATGGCTGAATATTATTCTATTGCATATATGTACCACATCTTTTTTATCCATTCCTCTACTGATGGACATTTAGGTTGCTTCCATGTCTTGGCTATTGTAAACAGTGCTGCCATGAACATCAGGCTGCATGTATCTTTTCGAATTATGTTTTTTCCACATACATGTCCAGGAGTAGGATTGCTGCATATGGTAGCTCGATTTTTAGCTTTTCTGTTTGATTGCTTTTTAGTTTTGTCTTTGTAGGCCAATAGCCACAGCATATGGAAGTTCCCAGGCAAGGGATCAAATCAGAGCTGTAGCTTCTGGCCTACGCCACAGCCACAGCAACACCGGATCAGAGCTATACCACAGCTCACGGCAACACTGGATCCTTAACCCACTGAGAGAGGCCAGGGATTTGAACCCGTGTCCTCATGGATACTAGTTGGATTCATCACTGCTGAGCCACTACAGAAACTCCTATTTTTAGTTTCTTGAGGAGCCTCCATACTGTTTTCCACAGCAGTTGTACAAATTTACATTCCCACCAACAGTGTAGGAGGGTTCAGTGGGCCTTTCTAAGGCCATCCTTCAAACTGAAATGTTCTCCCAATGCTCTTTCACTTACATCTCAACCCAAATATCACTTTCTCAGAAGGTTTTCCTTATCTCCCAGTGAAAGTCATATTCCTCTCCTTATCACCACGTACCAGTGGTGTTATTGTGTTTATAGTACCAGTTTATATTTATACCTTCACTGTCTGTGTAACGAAACTTCAGGCTCCATGAGAGCAGGCACCTTGTCTGCTCCTTACTCATCACTATAACTCAGGATGTAGCATGTTCCCCGGCACATGGTAGGTGAATGAACAAATGACATACACAAATGAGGACAAATTAAGCTTCAACATATTAATTAATATTAGATGTAATTCAAGCTCACAGGATAATTACTGAATCCCAAATAACAAGGATCTGGATATGGTATTAACATAACTTAAGAAAAAGATCATACTGAAGCCTACTGGTTCCACAGAAAGTACTAGCTTCCAAAGATATAACTCAGGCATTGTATTTTTTTTTCCAGTAGCAGGGAGACTGAGTAATTCAGAGGCAGTACCACAGCCTGTATTCAAGACACTGTTCTGTCACCTACTCATGTTACCCACTGTTCCTTTAAAAAAAAAAGTGAAGGAAAAATTCAGAGGAAGAAGATTCTGGAGAGAGCAAAATTTATATCGGTTTTCCACATAAAGGTCTACACTGACAGAATCCTAAACAGAACTTTAAAACTGCAACAGATATACATGGTTTAATATTATACGATTTAATTTTATATATGGTTTAATATTATACGATTAACCAACTCTGATTAGTGAGCACTGGCTGTCTAATGCATATATTAAAGAGTCTGAGGCTGAGTCTAAGCTCAGAGAAAAGAGAATTGTGAAGGATTATTAATGATATGTCAGTAAGGAGTACAAAAGCCCAGGAAAGCAGAAACATCCACGAAATATATTTGCCTGTCCTGGTTAAATGGCATGGATTTATTTAATTTATGAGAGAATTGATAATGTTTATGTATTTTGTGAATCACACTAAAATTTGTTCATCTGAATGTATAACTGGACTAAATACGGGGGAAACAGCATAGGTAAAAAGGACAGTGTATTGAGAGTTTGTAACTACCGAAATTACTGATTGCCTAGACAAAACAGATTAAGAGGCAAAGAGGCCTGAACTATTAATTAGCTCTGACAGGTTTCTTGGACTAGGAAACCTCAGACATGGAATGTTTCCACTCTGAAAATATCACCTAACTTTCAGTGCCATGCGGAAGTGGAAAGTTTTGACAAAGTAGATTTTTAAAACACTTGAACCCAATGGAAAAAAAATGTATAAAATATAAAGTGCTACCACCATTAATTACTATTGTTCTTTGAAAAAGTGAAATGATACCGGAAATATCACATAATTTCGCATCAACTTTAAAACAGAAGAAAAGTATTAAGTGATCATAAGTTATGTGCTAATAAAGAGCAAAGTGTAGTAATGGTCTAGCAAAAAAAACTGCATTAATCATTTAATTATTAAATAATAACCACGAGATTCTATAGCTATTATTATCTGTGTGTAATTTATTTCAAAAGAATGTCAATGCTTAAAATAGATATAAATAAATACAAAATAAAATGTGATTAAGAATAAAGTAAAAGATAAAATAAATGTCTGGTGAAAAGTGGGCACAAACATGCATTCACACACATATGTGCTCATGTATGCACAGAATATTTCTGGAAGGCTACAACGGCATTAATGGTCAGCCCTGGGAGAGAGGCCTGAGAAACTGGGAGGGTCTAGGGTAGGAAGAGAACTTCCCTTTTCCTGTACTTCCTTGTAGTTGTTACAATGTTTTCCATACTTATATGACTTTTCCCCATAAAAAGTTAATAAAAATTTTCAAAGCTAAATGAAGGAGGTTATATGGAAATAATTAACTGTTCTCCTAACTTAACTGAAAGAGAAAACATGTTAAAATCATGGAAGTGAAAGGGACCTAAGATCATTCTCTCCATTTTATTAATGAGAAAATTGAAACAACAATTAAGAAAATTTTGTTCTCCTAAAGTCAGTAGTCAAATCAGTGACACTGGCTCTAAAATCCAGAATCTCCCCATTCACAATAATGTGCCAAGTACTATATTTATTCTATCTCACCTTAGTTACAGAAGTATAAAAGCTCCACCTAATAGTAAAACTTTCCTAAAACATTCTTGTGACTGGCTCTGGGTAGCAACATACAGGAATCAGATTTGACAACAATTTTTAATAATTTAAAAACAGGTAGGAGTTCCCGTCGTGGTGCAGCAGAGACAAGTCCGACTAGGAACCATGAGGTTGAGGGTTCAATCCCTGGCCTCGCTCAGTGAGTTAAGGAGCCGGTGTTGCTGTGAGCTGTGGTGTAAGTCGCAGACGCAGCTTGGATCTGGCATTGCTGTGGCTCTGATGTAGCCCGGAGGCTACAGCTCTGATTAGACCCCTAACCTGGGTAACTCCATATGCCGTGGGTGCGGCCCTAAAAAGGAAAAAAAAAAAAAAAAAAAAAAAAACGAAAACAGGCAACTCAGGCTGAAATCTGGAAATGATGATTATTTTTTAAAGCCAACTCAGGAAGGAGCTGAATTTAGCTCATCAAGGAACTAGCTGCTGCCTGCAATTGTCCTTGGAAAGTAAATGCCAAAGTCAAAGGATTCACGCATGAGTTTTTTTGGCTGCTTAAATCCAGAGGCAGAAGCAGGAAATCAATTAGCCTTTCATTTATTATCTGTTTAGGCCTTCGTGACTGACCTAATTATAACTCATCTCCAACACAATTTAATCATTTAGGGAATTAATGTAGAAACAGTTTAACTTCATCTAACCTACAGAATCCATAACTTAGGTACCACTCTGATAAGAGAAGCCATTAACTTTTCTTCCCTCAATGATATACTTACTTGAAAGACATTCTAGGTCATTATTCAAGATATGTGTTAGAAAATACACATTTTATCTTAGCAAGAAATGATTAAAGCTTTTAGAAATTTCCAATTTAATACAGTAGAAACTGTATTATCAGGTAGACATTAATCTTAGATGGCAAATAAAAAAGGAAATATGGGAGTTCCTGGTGGCTTAGTGGGTTAAGGACCCAGTGTCATCAGTGCTGTGGTGTGAGTTCAGTCCCTGGCCTTGGAACTTTCACATGCCATGGGTATGGCCAAAAAAAAGGAAATATAACAAATATTAGAACAGAGAATCCTGAAACCAATTCCCAAATAGTTAAGACAATGAAAGATACGGATAGATAAAGGATGTAGCTATTCTAAAAAGACCACTAGGAGGATATACTCTATGACCTACATTAAGCATTTAGGGAGAAGTCTAACAGTATTTCTGCCATTCTCCAGGAAGAGAAAAAGATTATATGCTAATGGTTTTTCATATATACTCATTTATTAAGAAACAAAGATTTTTCCTGAAAGTTGATTAATAGACCAAAGAAAAAGGCTACATCGACATTGACTGTAAAATTTGTCCTAATGTCATTGCCTCTCTTAAAAATAACTTCCATAGATATGAACTAAGGTCACACATATCAGAATAACTGGAAAGAATGGGAGAGTTAGGAGTTCCCGTCGTGGCTCAGCAGAAACGAATCTGACTAGCATGCAAGAGGACCCAGGTTTGATCCCTGGCCTCGCTCAATGGATTAAGGATCCGGCATTGCCATGAGCTGTGGTGTAGGCGGCAGATGTGGCTCGGATCTGGTGTTGCTGTGGCTGTGGTGTAGGCCGGCAGCTGCGGCTCGGATCTGGTGTTGCTGTGGCTGTGGTGTAGGCCGGCAGCTGCAGCTGTGATTAGACCCCTAGCCTGGGAACCTCCATATATTGCGGGTGCAGCCCTAAAAAAACAAACCAAAAAAAAAAGGCAGAGATAAAGAGAAAAGTCTTTCGTTTTTCATTTTTTTTTTACGTTAGACTTGATTATAAGATAAAATACTCTTTTTTTAAGCTTGTTTGTCATAACTGATAACTGGAAAGCTTTACCAATAATTAAAATTCCTCTTCTGGAATGTGGCAGGATAAAGATTTAATGACAATATGTCAGCTTTTCCTCTGAGTTTTAATGAAACCGTTTCAAGAGACCTAAATTTTTAAAAATGAATGTCCTCAATTATGGGATTTCAATCCCTAACTTCTACTAGTCAAAAAGGAAAAGTGCGATGGTAAAGGTAAGGCTACTCTAACCTCAGTCAACCTCAGGGAGTGCCAATGAGCTCCAAGGTTCAGAGAACGGACTCCTTCCACACCCGTCAGACTCCGTCAAGACCTCATGGGCTCCTTTAATTACTTATTCAAAACTATTGCCTATTTGCCCAAATTGTGCAACTTCAAGGAAGACCCAAACCCCAGATTAGGACCATTTGCCCTAAAAAAGAAAGACAAATTTATACACTTCCAGCCAAAGCAAATGCTCTATTTTGATGGATGCTCCAATGTGAGGATGGCCTTTTACAGCTCACTTGTTCCATGTATCCTGTTGTAAAGACCTTTATCTCTGGGTGCAGGAATACTATGATTGACCACAAATGCCTTACTAGTGTCATAGTGGACTGTCAGAACTACTTTGCCATTGACCATATCCCCAGCGCAATGGTTCAAAATAGGGTCTATGCCCCCCTAGGAGGCACTCTGGAAATCCCTGAGGGCATTTTAGTTATGACAGTATCTAGAGGTTGCTACTGGGGTCTAGAGTTCTCTCCACACTGTGCTGGGGAAGGGGGATGACATGATGTCAAGACATCTTGGAACGCATGGATATTTTCATGCCGTGAAGAATGTCCTACCAAATACTCATGTAGGTAGAAACCTAGTTCATAATTATCTAAGCCAAAACCCTAAATCTATTCTACAAACAAATATAAGGTATTTTTGTACAATTTTAATACACACTGAATTTCTAGGAATGCAATTATCAAGTAAATAAAAGTTATATTTTGTTTTGTTTGGAACTTTACAAGGTTGTTTACCTTTTTCCAAAATCATGTTGCCAATGGCAACACTACATGTGGTATTTTAACTGCCATTGAAGGAAGCGAGTTTTATCAATCTGCATTTGAGAGTGCCACAATCTTGACGATGCCATACAAAGGTGTAAGCAGGTGACTACATAGTGTCTTCTAATGTAGTCATGCTTGAGCATTTACACATTGAAATACATATTTTATTTTAAATTACTTTCCTCATTATTTTTCATTTATATCACTTAAGGTATTATAATTACTTTTTTTTTTTTTTTCACAGCCACATCTTCAGCATATGGAAGTTCTCAGGATAGGGGCTGAATCCAAGCTGCAGCTGAAGTCTATGCCACAGCCACAGCAACACCAAATCTCAGTCACATCTGTGACCTACACCACAGTCTGTGGTAACACCAGATCCTTAATCCACTGAGTGAGGCCAGGGATTAAATGTGCATCCTCATGAAGACTAGTCAGGTTCTCAACTTGCTGACCCACAACAGGAACTCCTTACAATTACTTTTAACTTATGTGTGAGGAAACCTACAAATACATTATACAAATATAGATCTATTTAATCTATATCTACTCTTAATCTAAAATATATGAATTTTATTTCATGATAAAGAGACTATCATAAAATATTTGCTATAACAAGTAGACAGTGAGTGTGACAGAGTTGTGAATCTGATCTAGAGATGACAATATTAAATTTAAGTGGAAAAACTGTCAAGCTTCTTTATAAATGAAGTATTCTTAAATGATAGTTTATAGGATTAATCTATAGGTTATTTTGGTCCATCTCATTATTCTAGAGGATAGGTTTATAGTAAGCTTCTATTAGACTACCACCATTTCCACAAGTTACCCAGGCCATAGTCAGAAGCAGCCCTTCCTCTCACCTGAAACTTACACACTATTACCTGAGCCAATTTGTAGGTATGTTTGATTTTGTGAAATTGGATGGGGGAAAAAAAAGATTAAAAGGACTTGCAAATTCAATAAAATACATCTCTTTCACATATTAATTTTTCACTGACAACTTTTCCAAACAGGGTACAGTCAAAAATAGTTTCAAATTTAATTAGGCCTCGACCAGGTTCAAAGTTGGAAAAACAAAACAAAAAAAGTCCTGAATGAATGGAAGGAAAAGAAGAGGAGGAAAGAAAGGGAAAGGGCAAAAGGAAAGGAATTTTGATCAAGTTGGTAAGGAGGTTACATACAAAATGGAAGATGAAAAAGGCTATCCAGGAATGGAGAGAATTTATATGCCTATAAATTTCTCAATGATTAAAAAAATCTTAGGCACAAATAATTCTTTTTAAAAGCCTTTAATGATAGAATCAAGTAAGAGAGTAAACCTAGACATGGTTATTCCCATAAAAGATTGTGAAAATAGAAAGCAATTAATACTTGGGGGGGGGGGGGTTTCTGCCCCCACGACTTTAGCTTCAAATCTCCTACAGGTCAAAACTTTGTAAAACATCTCCAAATAAGCCATCTGATTAAAATAGCTTAAATTTTGATTAAAATAGTTTATATTAAATACTGGGTAAAGAACTTCTGCCGCAGAAACTGTCCATAATCTACCCTCTCTACCAGGATCTGATCTACACCAACCAGTCCACTCCAATTCTATGAGTATAATATTGTTTGAATGGACAGAGTACAATCTACTCTATTTCAAAGAGTCAATTTGTTTCCCTCAGAGCCACCAACTTATTTAGACTTCAAGTCTGAATTTCCCAGACCAATATTTTAGGCAAGCTGCTCAAGTATCAACTATTATTTTCTGTAGAGAAAGCTGCTCAGATAATATGAGAGTTGGCAGGTTTTATTGTTTCCTTCGCCTTTACTCTGCGGACAGAAACCAGTTACAGGTTAAATGGCCTGAGTACAAAGGTACTGATGCTTCTCAAAACAAAATCAGGACCAAAGTGAGGGTAAGAATGAACAGGAACAATGCACTGATAGATCAGATTACTTTAAAAGACTGTAAATATTTTGTTCCTTATCTTTTCAACTCTTGTCTTCAGGATTAGAATTGCTTTTGGATGCCCTAAAGATATAATATGTGGACAAAAATACTCCATAATCTCAGGAACAACTGGTGTATAGTAGAGTACAAATTTACTGACTGCTGATTAAGTAAACATTAATTATTAACTTATTAAAGACATAAAGACAAGCAAATTTATGTTGAACAAGAGCATGTACCAAGAAATATAGTCAAAATGAATTCACTACTGACTGAGATAAAGTGTTATAAAAAATAAAAGAGAAATGATGAAGGAAAAAAATGGAATGATGAACAACTCAAACAAGAAAACTAAAACAATGAGTTCCCGTCATGGCTCAGTGATTAACGAATCCGACTGGGAACCATGAGGTTGCGGGTTCGATCCCAGAGCCTGCTCAGTGGGTTAAGGATCTGGCGTTGCCATGAGCTGTGGTGTAGGCTGCAGATGCGGCTGGGATCCTGCGTTGCTGGGCCTGTGGCATAGGCCGGCAGCTACAGCTCCGATTAGATCCCTAGCCTGGGAATCTCCATATGCCGTGGGAGTGGCCCTAAAAAAGGCAAAAAGACAAAAAAAAAAAAAAGAAAGAAAGAAAACTAAAATAAGAACTGATCATTTTTAAGGAGAAAAATACCCAGGCTGGTAGGTATGTGCATATGGGCATGCGTGCATAAATGTGGGGGTATAAGTATGTGTGCATTTAATTGTAAGCAGATGCTGATGCATGAATGATTAACATTTGAAACCTGAAGATCTGAAAAAAGACTAAACGTGGATCAGAACTTCTGAATAAAAAAGATACATGAAAAGAGCATGAAATAAAAATGAACAGTATATCTTCCTGAGGACAAGGCAAACAGAATCAGCTTAAAAAGTGAACACAGGAGTTCCCGTCGTGGCACAGTGGTTAACAAATCTGACTAGGAACCATGAGGTTGCAGGTTCTGTCCCTGCCCTTGCTCAGTGGGTTAACGATCCGGCGTTGCCGTGAGCTGTGGTGAAGGTTGCAGACGCAGCTCGGATCCCGCGTTGCTGTGGCTCTGGCGTAGGCCGGTGGCTACAGCTCCGATTGGACCCCTAGCCTGGGAACCTCCATATGCCGCGGGAGCGGCCCAAGAAATAGCAACAACAACAACAAAGACAAAAGACAAAAAAAAAAAAAGTGAACACAGAAGGGCCAATTCTTTAAAAAAAAAAAAAAAGAACCACCAAAGAACTCTCTTTGAAAAGTATGCTGTAAAACAGGAGAAAAAATTTTAAATAGTTGCACATGTGAATGAATATTAAAAATATTTTAATCCTCCTAAGAAGTGTGTTTCTAATTAGATATTCCCTTTGCTGATTATATATTTTATTAACTCTTCCCACAATAGCAGCTGTTAGATTTAACTTAGCAGCTTCCTCTTTTATGAGCCTACTGAAACATGTGTATACTATGTTCTTAACATACTTCTTCTAGGGAAAGACCACAGAATTTCTGTATCTCAGTTTACCTAGTTCCTGGTGCAATTTACTGTATCTTTTTTTACGTTAAAATAGAGGAAATCCTTTCATCTACTCCATAAATGTTTAATTCTCTGTTCAACATTGTATTCTCTATAAAATACAAGTCAAAAATCCTCTTCAAATGTCTTGGAATTTTTCTTAGCAACCAAGTAGTAGAGATTATTGCCTATTTTCAACTTATCTACTCAGAAATGAGAAGAAATTTCAACCAAATAAGACAAATCTAAAATCAGAGTGAGAAGGATGGAAAAGGACAAAGTCACACACTAAGTATTTTAAGAGTAGAAATAAATGTATTCATAATCACTCAGCCAAATTGCTAATCTATTTTAAACCTTCCATTCTTCCATGACGTGTATTTCTTTAAAATATAAAATGGAATGTTAAGAAGGCAGCACTCTGGCAAGCATAAACACCCTAGTAATTTTTACAAGTTGCTTTTTGGGAAGGCCCACTCACCTAACTCCATCCTATTTTAAAACTATGCTGTCCCATAATTAAATAATACAGCTTTTGCTTTTAAAGGCTGAAAGTAGAACTTCAAACTGTTCTCTATATCTGGAACTCAGCATATAGTTGGCAAACCCTAAAAGACAAATTCATTAATAAATAGAATGGTAAGAAAAAGAAATGGTAAGAAAAAAATTCTCCACTAATTTGCAAATTGTGGGGAAGAATCTTTAATTAATAAGTGTGTCATAAGCAGAACCAATACGACTTCTATCTCTTGCCTTGTATCTCCTCTAGGGTAAAACATAAAGACTATCTCTTGAACCTACTCAAGCATCCTCATTAAACACCAAAAAAGGGAGGCAATTAGTGTCAACTGGAATGATTAAAAAGAACACCTTTCGAAAATGAACCCATCCAAGAATGAACCTATTGAAAAGCCTTATCTAAAAGACATATAAAAATAAATGATCACTTCACCAAAATAAAACCTTCTAATAAGTACTGTCACCATAGATCCCTTTGGGTTTTTCTACACTGTGAATACAACCTGTCAATCACAGAGGGGAGAAAAAAGTAACCATTACAGTTAAGTAAGACTTAGAGATACTCAAATATAAATAGACATCAGGCTTTTTTCTTTGAGTATACATTGGCTTTAAAAAAAAAAAAAAAGACGCAGTCATAAAAATGTCAAAAATTGACAAATGGCACATTTTAAAGAGCAAGCAGACAACTGTGTATATCAATGCTAAAAATAATTTTAAAGATTATAGCTTCTATTGCTCAATTACTGCTCTAATAAAAGATGAAAACTAAAGATAGTTTCATTGATCGTCCCTCATTGTCTTGGAAGTCTTAAATGTTAAATGAAAATTAGTTTTGCAGTTAAAAAAATAAGTTTATAGAGCCACAATTAACTTCAACATTTTCATACATGTTCAAAAACATTAAAGAATTTGGTTTCAATATATGAACTGTATAACACGTGACAAACTCCAAAACTGCACATAGAAAGGAGCAGGAATAAAAATGACTACAGAAGAACTCATTCTGTGTGACCCAATACCCACTGCTCATGTGATGGTACAGACAGCACCACTGACTGCTGTGAAGTTGAATATGTTTGTGGGCAAAAAATCTCAGCAACACAAAGCCCAGTGTGTACTGCAACTAACTTCCAAAGCTAGCAGTGCTATTATTGTTGAGACCTTCAGGCCACATGAAAGGCAGAATGTACCACAGTCCCCAGTTTTTAACATAAGACTTTCAGTGGGAGGAGAAAATATTATAATCAAAATAGAAGTTCCCTTTCATAGATTACCAGTGAAAACTTCTGACTGCGAATCAGTCCTTCACAAAGTACTTTAAGGGAAATTACCTCTAGAAATTAGGCTAAAGGTGTGAGGGGAAAAAAAAAAGATTTCTGGTAATAAGATTACGGATCAATTTTCTTCTCCGAAGACATCCATATCTACAAATAATAAGTATACAGTATTTTGCCAGTAATAAGACAGTCTACTTTCTGGTCTGCTGTTTTCAATTTTTGGTCTGTCACAGGATCTAAAATAAGACTAAATCTTAGCTATCTGTGTGCTCTGATTTGAACTTTAATAAATGTGTTAAAACTGTGGAGTATTTAAGTTTAAAAGTGCACAAGATTTTATGAAGACTAGAACATATGCAGGTGGGTGCTTAACGAATTTTCTGCCCAGTCTGCCAGTAGCAGGATGCCATCTGCTTGTGCCATGAATCAAGCTAGCCCTCAGCAGTTTCCAAAGTTGACAGGAAAATCTGGCTGTTTAGTTAACATTGAAAACATACTCTAAATCCAAGATGAACTGTTATTTTTAAAAATGCTCTCAGATATAGTTAAAAACCTGTTTTCCCCATTTAAAGAAGCAGTCTGTTTTTACATTTTTTTCTCATACAACTACTTCAAAAAGAACTGAATTATACAGATTGCAATTTTCAAAATAATACTTTCAAGTAACCCAAAATATATTATTTTGATTATCTGAAAAACAAGCTCATTTCTTTATACAGGATACCGTTTCTCTCTTGTATAGTACAGATAACAAATAAGACGAGAAGAAAAGCACAGTGAAATAATTTACATGACTATGTTTCCCAACAGTTAACCAGAAATTATAAATCTTCATTCTCTCATTCTATTGTTTCTTTATCTGCCTCTCTAAACTTCAGGTCTTCTGGGCCGGGAGAAGGTCCACTGTCATTCTGTCATTGTGTTTAAATACACAAAACACTAATAACTAGTCACGTATGCATATTCTAACTTAGTGTGCACACTACTAAAAGCCTTTTAAAAAAATTTTTTTAGGGAGTTCCCGCTGTGGTGCAGCGGACACAAATTCGACTAGGAACCATGAGGTTGCAGGTTTGAACCCCGGCCTCGCTCAGTGGGTTAAAGATCCAGTGTAGCCATGAGCTGTGATGTAGGTCGCAGACACAGCTCAGACCTGGCATTGCTGTGGCTGCGGCATAGGCTGGCAGCTGTAGCTCTGATTGGACCCCTAGCCTGGGAACCTCCATATGCTGCAGGTGCGGCCCTAAAAAAAAAAGACGGAAAAAAAAAATTCTAAAGCTAAAGATGGAAAATATCTTGCCAGATGCTGGTGGAGGGGAAAAAAACTCATTGGATTTATCAATTAGGAAAGTCTTGTGTGTGTCTGACTGTTTCGAATAATAACTAGAAATGCATTCCTCAGAACAGAAGCTAAAAAGAAATGCAATAAAACTAAAAAAACCCGGAGTTCCCGTTGTGGCGCAGTGGTTAACGAATCCGACTAGGAACCATGAGGTTGCGGGTTCGGTCCCTGCCCTTGCTCAGTGGGTTAACGATCCAGCGTTGCCGTGAGCTGTGGTGTAGGTTGCAGACGCGGCTCGGATCCCGCGTTGCTGTGGCTCTGGCGTAGGCCGGTGGCTACAGCTCCGATTGGACCCCTAGCCTGGGAACCTCCACATGCTGCGGGAGCGGCCCAAGAAATAGCAACAACAACAACAAAAAGACAAAAGACAAAAAAAAAAAAACCTAAAAAAATCCACTTAAATGACTAAACTTTAAACTAAAAAGTGACCTCTGTTTACTGACTTTTTTTTTCTTTTTGTTTTCCTTTTTGAATAAACATACTGATAATGAGATATCTACCTCTGTCTTTCAGAACTTTTAGCCAGTTTTTTCATATCAAAACTTTTAGCTGCTTTATTCATATTAGGCACCTACTGATTTTAGTTTCATGAGGCTATCTGCCATTTCATTAAAAACTTTCCCTACAAAATTATTGCTATTTGGATAACATACTTTGATTTGTTTAAGAGCATTAATTTAAAAATCCATTCAGTAATGACACTGGTAGTGTCACACAGCTATTATTTTCACACTTTGCAGCACTGAGATTAATTGCAAGCACATGACCCATTAAAAAAGATTCCTCCTATCTCCTTTATTTCTAGCACCTTTAGGAAACAAGGTCTTTGTTTTACTTTCAGGAAGCTGAAAACAGATGAATTTGGTTTTGGTGAGATTAGGGAACACTTGTGGGAAACTGGGTTTTTCAAGATCTGCAATGGAGATAAAATGGGTTTGGGGAACTGTATGTGAGAATACATATGTGCACAGATGCATAAAGAAGGGGGAAGATTGTGCATGCAATTCCACCACTGCCCTAATTTACAACTAAATCCTTTAAAGAGCATCAGGCAAGTCCTAGGTTGGTGTTTGTCATGGTCAGACACTAGCGAGCAAGACAATCTTGGACTAGAGACATTAACTCTCTTCTGGACCTTCTAGTTTATAAATTTCCTTTCAGTTCTAAAATTCAAACATTCATTGAGTATCAACTACTAGGAACATAAAAATGAACAAAAACATAGTTCCAGCCCTAAGGCTGATTTCATGAAAAACTCAAGCACCATGTGTACAGTTTCTAAATAACTTTACACTCACACGAAATGTTTGAAGAACAAAAGCACGTCTTCTGAAAAAAATTAACCTTTTGTCTAGTGAAACGGGAAAAATAAGTGAAAACTGACATTACATCACTCTAGCAAAATAAGTAATTTATCAAGTACAGGACTGCCCAAGATCAAGCTTTTAATACCATGCTCAGTAACCAAATATACCTTTGTCTCCTTTAAAAAGATGAAAGACAAGAGTTCTCGCTGTGACACAACAGGACAAGTGGTGTCTTGGGAGCACTGGGACGCAGGTTCGCTTCCTAACCGGGCACAGTGGGTTAAGGATCCAGAGTTGCCACATCTGCGGCTTGGATCTGAGCCCTGGCCTGCTGGCCTGGGAACTCTGTACGTCTGGGGGCGGGGCGGGGAGGTGGAGTGGGAAGGAAGGAAGGAAGGACGGGCAGTAAATCAACTATACTTCAATAAAAAAATTTTTTTAAAATAAAGGTAAATTTTGTAAAATAAAAAAGACAAAAATTCTGCACTAAGGAAAATGACATCAAGAAACTTAATGATCGCTTATTTTCAGGAAAGCCTTTAGAACAAGGAAGGGGAAATATGGTTTAAACACCACACACACACACACCCCATAATACCATTTATCACTGTAATTCTTGCCTAGATCCTTAAAAATTAAATACATTTCTCCGAAAATTTGGAGCCTGCTCTATTTGGAAAGAACCAATTTTTTTAAAAAAAATTATCTATCTAAGTGCTGGCTGGCATAATAATAATCGCCAAAACAGAAGAGACATAATTGTCATCCAGAACCCAGAAATGCATCCCATTTTTGCCTACCCCACCAAGTACTGGCAAATAGCAAATAGTACTGACAAATTCAACAGCTAACTTCCATGTCTATAAGTTGCCCTATCTTCCTTTTATGTGGGTTTCTTTTTTTTTTTTTAACTTTTGATTTTGAAGTAATTTCAGACTCATAGAAAAGTTGAAAGAATTGTATAAAGAATTCTCATATACTCTTCACCCAGACTCTCCAAATGTTCATATTTTGCTACATATGCTTTATTATTCTCCCTATTTTTTAACAAAATAGTATGAAAAAGAAAAAATTCTTAGGAATAATTTATCAAAAGAAGTGAGAAACCTATATATTGAAAACTATAAAACACCAGTGAAAAAAATTAATGATGACCCAAATAAATGGAAAGATGTCCCATGTTCATGGACTGGATATCATTACAGTGGCAATACTTTCCCCTCCCCAGTTAATCCACAGGTTAAACAAAATCCTAATAAACATCCCAGCTGATTTTATTTTTGCAGAAATTGATATGCTTATTCTAAAGCTCATATGGACACCCAAATAGCTAAAACGATTTAGCTATCAGAACTTAAAACTTAACTCCCAGAAAAAGAACAAATTAGAATACTCACACTTCTCAATTTCAAAACAAACTACAAAGCTAATAATTAAGAGTGTGGCAGAGATGTAGGTTAGACATCGATTAAGAACACAGAAATTACCCATTCATTTATGAACAACTGATTGGAAATTGAGTGCCGAGACAACTTAATATGGAAAAGAATGGTCTTTTCAAAAATGGTGCTGGAATGACAGGATATACACATGCAAAAGTAAGAAGCTGGACCTTACACGTCACACCATACAAAAAACTGACTCAACATAGATCTATATACATTCTGAACATTAGTTCTTTATTAGTATAATTACATTTGATTTTAAACTATTTTTCTCCCATTCTACAGATTATCTTTTCACTTTCCTGTTATCTTTCAGAAGGAAACGTATGCATAATTCTGTGCCACTAGAGTAGGCAACAGTTTATTTGATATGACACAAAAAGCACCAAAAAATAAATAAAATGAAAAAAGGAAACAGGACTTCATTGAAATTTAAAGTTTTTGTGCTTCAAAAGATATAACTGAGAAAGTGAAAAAAGAACCTGCAAAATGGAAGGAAATAATGTCAAATGATATACATGATAGGATCTGGTATCCAAAATACATAAAGAATTCTTACAAATCAACATCAATTTAAAAACGGGCAAAGGAATTTGAATAGACATTTCTCCAAAGAAGATATACAGTGTCCTATAAGCACATGGAAAGATACTCAGTACCATCAGTGACTAAGGAAATTCAAATCAAAACTACACAAAAATGCCACTCAACACCCACTAGGATGGGTGTAACAAAAAAGATGGACAATGGCAAGTGTTGACAAGGATATGGAAAAACTGAAACCTTCATTCGTCACTGGTAAGAATGTAAAACGCTACCTTTTGGCGTTTCTTCAAAAAGTTAAGCATAGGGTTACCATATGACACAGAAATTTCACTCCTAAGCATATGCCTAAGAAAAATGAAAACCTGTCAACAAGTTTGTTCACAAATGTTCATATCAGCATTTTTCATAATAATTGAAAAGTGAAAACAACCCACACGCCTATAACTGATGAATGCAATATATTCATACAATGGAATATTACACAGTCATAAAAGGAACTTCAGTACTGGTATATGCTGTAACATGAATGAACCTTGAAGACATTATGCTAGGTAAAATACACCAATCACAAAAGGCCACATTATATGATTCCACATAAATGAAATATACAAAATAGGCAATTCTGTAACAGCAAGTAAATCAGCGGTTGCCAAGGACTAGGGGAAGGGAAAAAGTGTAGTGGCTATTAATGCACAAGAGGTTTCTCTTTGGGGTGATGAATATTCTGGAATTAGATGACAGTGATTATTGCCCAAGTTATTGTGCAATATACTAAAAACCACCCAAGCGTACATTTTTAAAAGATGAATCTCATGGTACATAAATTGTATCTCAATTTTTTTAATTATTTGAGAAAAAGAAAAAAAAAAGAAAAACAATGTGTTTGAGACCTTTGTGAGTAAAAAGACAAAAAAAAAGAAAACAGCTGGACAGACTCTTGGGGGAACCCTCACCTGTGTGGAACAGAGAGGAAAAAGAGGCCCAGAGAAGCGATCAGAAAGAGGGTGGAGTCTATTACATCCCAGAGAACACCACACTCGGCAGCATCAAATCTTTTCGGTAACTAATTCTGAGTGATAAACATGCTCAAGACAACAAGACTTGACCTGTTTAAGTTCTCTCTCCTATAAACGAGGCCTGGTTACTACTCTCCCCTCCTTCTCTAGTTGGGGCTAATCCTGCACATTATTGGAAGCAATCAAGCTATCATCTTTTCAAAGGCTCCATAGGTCAGGCTTTTCACTGACTGACCTTTTCTTCATCAGACAGGATTAGTAAATGTTTACTCAATAAATTTAATATACATGGGATCCTATATTACACCAACCTGATCCTGATCTCACTTCATGAGCTTAGTTACTAAAAGAAAATCTATTCTCTTGACTATCTTATAAAGTAATACTTTTATTACTTTATTGTTTTTATGAAGTTTTTTTTCCTCCTTTCACGTTCTACTCTAGTTTTTAAAACTACAGAAAAAGTTTCCCAAAAATAACTAGAAATTTAGAAGTTCTAATCGTTTTTATTTTTGCTCTGGCCATACTTTTTTATCCAAACACTCATCTCTGTATCTTAGGGAACACACAGAAGCGGGGGGGGGGGATTTATTTTTCAGTAATTGTCTAATAAGTGAAAGCATCTTAGAAAAGAACAGGTGGATGTGTAAATCAGTCTGTTTTGAAACAGTTTTCCTGTATCACTTTGTTTCGTTTAATTTTATTTTCTAGGACATCTGAAAACTACATGGCTACAAGCAGACTGTCTGGTCAGCCAAAGTCCTGGCTCTGTCTTGAAATAAGATAGGGCAGGTCTACCCTCCTGTATTATGTGACCAGCCTAGTTTGAGGCTATGTATACACATGACAGAGAGACATCATCAATATGGATGCTATGGTGTCATATCTCATGAGCAATGTTTCTTGCAGCAGTGATGTGCATGCCAAGTTAAAAAAACTCAAATATGAGTTCTAAAGTAAAACTCAAAATATCCAGTGTAGTACCAATTTGCAAAATTTCATTTCAAACACCAAACAATACAGGCTTCAACTTTTACTCTTTCAAAACTATCTGTTATTTTTCCAAGAATAATTTCTAGATTAAGTTTTCTATTATTTATATTCCAAACATCAAGTTATGTTTTACCTGATTCCAGTACGATTCCAATATGATTAAGACTTTTTAAAGCCTGTATTTTGCCAATATAGACTTCACAAAGTATTATCTTAGTAATCTAAATTTAAGTCTTAGGATCTAGAAGCCATCAAGAAATATTTTTATCAGAGTTCCTGCTGTGGCGTATCATTTAATACTAGCAGTCCCTATATATTTTACAAAGGTACACTTAAAAGCTGAATTATGCAAGTCTAAAAATAGACATATATGCTATAATGGTGGTTATTCTCCCAAAGTCCTAAAGACAAAATTAAGTCCCTAACTAAGGCTCTGAGAACACTACCTGTTACCTCAGCACCACACTTATTACCCCAAACCAACTACCCAGTGAGCAGAGAAAACCCTCAGAGGCACCTCAACAATCTGTGGCCTTGGGAATTAGAACCAGACATTTATCCTTCCTACGGCCTTCAGCCGTTCCAAGGCCCACTTCCTGCAAGAGTGAAAACTGGGTGGTCAAACAGTTGAGAGAGGGATGACAGAAAGGGAATGGCGAGACACAGGGGAACCCTGACTAAATGGGCACCACGGTAAGCAAATCAATTCTAGGATCCGGCTGTGTGGTGATCCAGAGAGGCACCTGGCAATGGAGAATTTCTGGGAGGCTCCCTCCACGAAGTAGGACACAGTGAAAATATTTAAACTATTGCCAGCCCAGTCACACTAAGCTAAAAAACCATTGTGCATGATTTGGAGCAAGAAGTGCTACAATGCAATAGTTCAAAAATCAAGATTTAGGAAACAGAATATGGCAGATTCCATCCCCCGTGCAGAAAGGAGTTCAGGAAGTCTCAATAATGTTCAGAAATAGCATCTGTATGAAAGTTGGGGCCCACCAAATAGGTACTATAATTTTGTACACTCAAGGAAGACTACCCATAATGTCAGGTAGTATAAAAAGAGATGGAACTCACGAGCAGGTATTTAGGCTAAGCAGAGCGGCAGGTTTACAGATGAGCTGCTACATGGTCTAGACATTCACGAAATGTCCACATCTTACACATAACCACTTTTTCCAACAGGTCCTCATAATGTTTGAGGCCGTTAGCTCATTTTCTCTCTTTCTCTACCTATTCTACAGGGCCTGCTAAATGCCAATCATCTAAAAATCCATCACTTGCTTTTCAAAGAATTATGAAATGACTCTGAAAAAGTCTAAGACATTAGCTGACGCTAATAATTTAGCCATTCTAATTTCATGTATATTTCTTTCAAATAAAGTATGCATCTGAGCACAGCTGACATTCTTACCACAAAAAAACATACATCTCCCCTAATCCCACCCACGATTTACTGTTATAACCACCAAAGTCCCATATTAACATTTATATCATATTCTTTTTTGCTTTTTCTTTTTTCTTTCTTTTTTTTTTCTTTTTTTGCTTTTTAGCCCCGCACCCACAGCATATGGAGGTTCCCAGGCTAGGGGTCCAATTGGAGCTATAGCCGCCAGCCTACGCCAGAGCCACAGCAACTCAGGATCTGAGCTGTGTCTGCAACCTACACCACAGCTCACAGCAAGGCCGGACCCATAACCCACTGATCAAGGCCAGGAATCGGACCTGCATCCTCATGGATCCTAGTCAGGTTCACTAACCACTGAGCCATGACGGGAACTCCCATATCATATTCTCAATTTATTGTTTACAAGGGGATCCACTAAATCAATACAAAACTCATATTCATTCTAGAACTATGTGATATAAAAAGATGGGAAAAAGATGGGGAAAAGGGCAGAAATCAATTAATGCTTACTTAGAGATGAGTGATTTTTATAATGTACAAAATGAAAATTAATTTCAGGTAAATGAGAAAAAATTCTCAAAACTAACAATAATTTAAGCACCATCGTTTATAAATCAATAGCTTCATTTCTTTGCATTTATGTATGTGCTTTCAACAGCAAATGGTGAATAATCTGGCGGCTCAATTCCAGTATTTAATCTGCCTCAAATGAAATCATTTTTAAATTTCCAGTTAGAAATGTGGGGACTGCAAGTTTCTATTATAAGGAGTAATTATGAGCTCCTGACTGTGAAGTAAATATTACCTAAACAGAAATTCTTAAAATACTCTTTGCAATTAAACACCTAGTAATCATTAAACAAGGCACCAAAGGAGGGTGGAGGTGGGCAGCAATAGAGCACAGGTTTACAACAGGTTTCTGGAAACTATGAATTCAACTGGCAGACCAGGAAGAAGGAGGGATCTTTGTTCTAAGGATCTCTGCAGCCAACAACTGAGATATAGATGTAACAGCACCTAGCTAAATTGTTCCTGGCATAGGAACAGAGGCATAATATTCTCAACAAAGCCCTGTAGAGTACAGCACAGTCTGCTGAGAGATAGTCATCAGTGGTAACCAGTCATTCATGGGGGCTTTAAGTAGAACTGAGAGAGGAAATCCAACAGACTGCATAAAAGACAAAAAACGAGGCTGGCAAGATGACAGCAATCCAGCAAGATCTGTCTCCCATGTTACAGAATATGTAGGAGGCTGCTTTAGAACTGCCTAAAAAAAAAAAAAATCTCCTAAAGACATTAACAGATTTTTTTAAATGTAACATGTAAATCATTACAATAGGATGTCACCACATTTCTAAGCCTTCTTTTCTTCTGGGTTATAATGTACTGAGCTATGTTCTTTGGGCAGGGAAAACTTCCTAAAAATGTCTTAAATTTTTTAAATAAAGGGCAAGTTTATCAGGGAAAAATGAATGAATAAATTATAATTAAGAAATTTTGGTAGAAGACAAAGCATGCAACCCAATGAAGATGACTCACAATTGAGCAGTTTGCATCAGAATGGCATCTAGGTCCTAAAATATTCTAATGCCCTCTGGGGCCAAGAAGAATATAGAATCAAGGTCCTGTTTCCTACTGTATCCAGACTGTCTACAGCCTGTTTACACCTCATAGAACTAGATTTCAGTGTAGAAAAAAACATCAGCAACAGAACCAAGGAAGGGAATGACTCTATTTCTTTAGACAGTATAATCAATCGGTCACCTAGCCTCAAAATATAGGAGTTCCTTTTCCTTTCCTAATGCCTTCTATTAATCGATTACTAAAAACTAGATCTTCTCTCAAAATGTTTCAAATATAATTAGCATAGCCTCAAAATATCTCCCTCAAATACTGATCAATCAAATTATGATAAGTTTAACATGTGTCCACAAATTCTTAGATACTCCTCCCAGGAGGTGGAGCTTAATTCTCTTCCCTTTGAATAGTGACTTAGTGACTTGCTTCTACTGAACAGACTATGGAAGAGGAAGACAGCAACTCTGCAGTGGAGAAACCTGGCATATGTCACCTTACCAAGCAATCGAAGTTAATATCACCAGTGGTAAGTGATGTTATCATGCATCTTGATATGACACAGTGAGAAGGGTTCTTCCCAACTGAGGTATTCTTCCCCAAAAAGCCCAATCTAATAAGAAAAGACACCACCCAAACCCAAACTGAAGGACACTGTACAAAATATCTAGCTAGTACTCTTCAAAAACATGGAACTCATGAACACAAGGAAAGCCTGAGAAATCATCGCAGACTGGGAGATCTGGGGAGCCTGAGGAGATGTGACAATTAAGTGCAACACAATATCCTGGATTGGACCTTAGAACAGAAGAGCGATATTGGCGGAAAAACTGGTGAAATCTGACTAAAGTCTGTAGTTTAGCTAATGGTATTGTAGCAATGTTGAGTTCTTCATTTTGATCTAAGGTTATATAAAGATATTAACATTAGAGGATGTTAAGAAAAATGATATTTGAGAACTCGGTGTGCCATTTTTGCAACACTTAGGTATATCTAAAATTATCTCACAATAAAGGGCTTTTTTCCAAACTTCTTAACCACATCTTCCCTTACTTTTTAGAGAACCACCACCTTAGCTCATAAGCTCTATTACTGTTAACTTAAATTTTCCAGATTCCCATGTCTTTAGGATCTGCCGTCTCCAAATTATCTGATATTTATCAAAGGAAAAAAATTTGTATCATCTCCCTATTCAAAAACTACAGACTTAAAACCATAAATGACTCCTCGGTGCCTCAATATTATTTAACACTAAGCTCATCACTAAATGGCATCTGCTAACAGCCATACACTACTTACTTAACCTTTCATTACTACTAGAAATACCTATTTTTTTAATCTTCAATCATACACCAATGACAATTTAAGAAAAATTTTAAGTTCAGTAATAAAACTGAGCATTCCGGGCAATAACAGAGGATTTTTTTAAAAAAAAAAAGAAGTATGGATTTTGCTTTTCAAAATATTATAACTTTTAGGAACATGATGGTTGTTTATTTTGCATTTTCTATCACTTTTCCAAACTTTTCAGTAATTTTCACAGGTCTTGTTCAATTGATTCCTTTACTTCTGAAATACCTGATCATATTTTTATAATAAGACAATCATATTTCCCACTTATTTATATCTACTTCTGGCAATGGTTAAGAATCTAAATTAACTGATTTTACTTGAAAATATTTGTTAAATTATCAACAATTATAAATGATGATTTATAAAATGTTGCAGTACACACATAGCTGACCCAGAAGAGGATACCTGACTCACAGAATTACTGAATCTTACGAATAACACCCTAAAAAACCTCCCGGAAAGCTTACGCTTCCTTTTTCCAGGAAGCTTTTTCAGTCCACGTTAATGGACAAGTAGTATTCTAACCACCTACCTTAAAAATTTTTAATTATATCAAGTTATTTTATAGATATCAACAATCTGGTTCTAGAGTGCATACGGAAAGGCAAAAGGCCCAGAATAGCCAACACAATATTGAAGGATTAGAACAAAACTGGAGGACTGATGCTACCCAACTTGAAGACTTCTTATGCTGCAAGAATCATGACACTGTGGTACTGGCAGAAGAACAGAAAACTAGATCAGGAGATAGAATAGAGAGCCCAGAAATAGATGCACAAAAATACAGGCAACTGATCTTTGATAAAGGAGCAAAGGTAATACAATGGAGAAAAGAAAATCTCTTCAACAGACAGGGCTGGAATAACTGGACATCCACTCATTAAAAAATGAATCTAGGAGTTCCCGTTGTGGTTCAGCAGTTAACAAATCCGACTGGGAACCATGAGGTTGTAGGTTCGATCCCTGGCCTTGCTCAGTGGGTTAAGGCTCTGGCGTTGCCATGAGCTGTGGTATAGGTCTCAGTTGCAGCTTGGCTACCGCGTTGCTGTGGCCCTGGTGTAGGCCAGCAGCTACAGCTCCGATTAGACCCCTAGCCTGGGAACCTCCATATGCCGCAAGAGTGGCCCTAGAAATGGCAAAAAGAAAAATAAATAAATAAATAAAATGAATCTAGACAGAGTCCTCACATCCTTTACAAAAAATTAACTCAAAATGGTTCATAGATCTAATTGTAAAATGTGAAACTTTAATAAGACTCCTAGAAAATCATATAGAAGAAAACCTAAGTGACCTTGGATATGGTGATGCCTTTTTAGATACAATACCAAAGACATAATCCATGAAACAAATAAGCTGGAGTTCTTTAAAATTAAAAAAACTTCTGCTTTGAGAAAGACACTATCAAGATGATTAGAAGAGAGGCTACAGACTAGGAGAAAATGAATAAAAAATGGGCCAAAGACCTTAAAAGATACCTCATCAAAGAAGATAAATGGCAAATAAACCTGTGGAAAAAAATGCCCCACATCATACATCATCAGGGAAATGCAAATTAAAACAAGGAGATGTCACTACACCCCCATAGAGTCCAAAATCTAGAATACTAACACCACCAAATGCTCACTAGGATATGAACCAACAGGAACTCTTATTCACTGCTGGTGGGTACAGCGATTCAATGCAAAATGGTATAGACACTTTGGAAGACAGTTTGGAGCCAGCAACAGGACTCCTGGGGATTTGCCAAAAACAGCTGAAAACTTACGCCCACACAAAAACCTGCACATGAATGATCAGAGAAGTATAAATCATAACTGCCAAAACTTAGAACCAACCAAGATATCTTTCAGAAGGTGAATGGATAAGTAAATTGTAGCACATTCAGACAATGGAACATCCAACATTAAAAAGCAATGAGCCACCAAGCCATGGAAAGACATGAAGGAAGCTTATTAAGTGAAAGAAGTCAATGTGAAAAGCCTACATACTATATAATTCTAGTATGTAAACTTAGAATACTACACAAGCTACAGACATTATGGAGACAGTAATGATGGATTTATATCGTTATACATTTCTCCAAACACACAGAATACATAATATCAAGAGTGAAATCTAAGGTAAACTATGTGATGTGTCATTATAGGTTCATCCTTAGTAAAAATGTAGCATTCTGGCTAGAGATGTTGATAACTGAGGCAGGAGGAGGAAGGGTTGCATGTGTCAGAGCAGAGAGAATATGGGAAATCTCTACACCTTCCTCTCAATTTTACTGTAAACTTAAAACTGCTCTTTTAAAAAAGTCTTAAAATTTTTAAATTATAAGAACATAGTATGTATTCTTAATCTTATATCTAATTCCTTATAACTGCTTCAGCGGGTTACTTTGCTTCTCCTTCTTCCTTTTCATTTAACCCTAGGAGCCAATTAAACCCAAGTACCTGTTTTGTCTTTGTTAGCCAGCTGACCTACCCTTACATTTATCCTTGGTCTCAGCCCTAGAGATGTGGGAAAGAGCACCAATGAGTCAAGCAAACTGGGGTATGAACCTGACTCTGCTTATAATCGCACAACTTCAAGTTTCAGATTCTTAATCCCCAAATGAAGTTTACAGACTAAATGATCTCCCATTTCTTCCTAGCCCCAACTTTTTACAATTCTCAGTTAATAACAGGTACAATTAAAATAAATGTGAAAGGATTCCAGAAAGATGGTGATGAAGGCTGCAGCCTTTGAATGTCCCTAAATTCCCCCATAAAAATAGACCAACTAGGATAACTAAACCAATAATTCACATAACAAAACCAGATAAAGTGAATTGCTATGAACCTCAAAATATAAGTAAACAAGGAAATACTACTAACAGTTACAAGATATGTACAATCAAAGACTGTGTATCAACACAAACTGACCTTAAAGTATACTGACACATAGTTTTAAGAATATGCAAGAACCTAAGGAATACAATTCTCTTGAGCCCTTCCCGGGAACACACTATACACTGGTACTATCCATAACAAGTCTCCGTAATGATGGAAATGCTCTTTCCATGCTCCTCAATATAGTAGCCACCAGCCACATGTAACTATCAGGCACTTGAAATATGGCTTCATGTAACTAAGGCACTGAATTTTTTATTTTATTTTAATTAATTTACACAGCTAAGTTGTTAGTTTTTGACCCTGCAGCTATAGAATAAACATTAAACAATGAAAACGACTGGCATACCATAAAGATGGGCAATATTTTGGAAAACAGTTTGGCAGGGTTTTTTTTAAAGTTAGTTATGGAATTTTAATATTAACCATCAATTCCACTCCTAAGAATCTGCACAGGAGAAATGAAAACATGTCTACACAAAAACTTATATATAAAAGATGACAGTAGCATTATTCGTTTTTTCTCCAGTTTTTTTCCACTTTTACTGAGATATAACTGGCATATAATATTATAGTAATTCAAGGTGTACAACAAAATGATTTGATGTATGTATACACTGCTAAATGAGTACCGCAATAAGTTTAGTTAATGTCAATCACCTCACAGTTATGATCTTTTTTTCTTACAATGAGAACTTTGAAGACATACTCTCAGGAGTTCCCATCGTAGCTCAGTAGTTAACGAATCCGACTAGGAACCATGAGGTTGCAGGTTCAATCCCTGGCCTTGCTCAGTGGATTAAGGATCCGGTGTTGCCATGAGCTGGGGTGTAGGTCGCAGATGCAGCTCGGACCCCGTGTTGCTGTGGCCGTGGTGTAGGCCGGTGGCTACAGCTCTGATTAGACCCCTAGCCTGGGAACCTCCATATGCCGCAGGAGAGGCCCTAGAAAAGGCAGAAAGACATACTCTCTTAGCAATGTTCAAATATAAATACAGTATTGTTAACCACAGTCAGTATGCTGCATATTACATCCCCAGAACTTACCTTCTAAGTGAAACATTTACATTTCGACCACCTTCACCCATTCCCCTGCTCTCGCATGCCCTGCCTCTAGCAACCACTATTCTCCGTGTCTTCAGTTGTTATTAGATTCCACATAAAAGTGAGATCATATAGTATTTGTCTTTCTCTGTTTGACATATTTCACTTGGTACAATGCCCTCAAGGACCATGCATGTTGTCACAAATGGCAGGACTTCCTTCTTTTCCATGGCTAAATAATATTACAACAGAATATTATAATATTATAACAATATTATTTAGCCGTAGAAATAATATACCACATCAGGCTGTTTCCATTTCTTGGCTACTGTGAACAATGCCGTGATGAACATGGGAAGCATAGCTATTTCTTTGAGATAAGATTTTATTTCCTTTGGAGGAGACAGGTTGGTGGGTGGAGGATGAACTGGAGGTTTGGGATGGAAATGCTATAAAATCAGGTCATGATGATCACTGTACAAATATAAATGTAATAAAATTCATTTTGTAATTAAAAAATAATAATAATAAATTTTATTTCTTTTGGGTATACGCCCAGAAGTAGATTTGCTGGATCATATGGTAGTTCTATTTTTAATTTTTGGGGAGCCTCCACACTGTTATCCAGTGTTAAACCAATTCACTTTGCCACCAACAGTCACAAGTGTTCCCTTTCTCCATATTTTCATCAACACATATGATCTTGTCTTTTTGATAAAGCCATTCTGACGAGTGTGAGGGGATAACTCACTGTGGGTTTGATTTGCATTTCCCTAATGATTAGTGATGTTACACACCAGTGACGCATCTGCTGGACATCTGGATGTCTTCTTTGGAATAAATGTCTATTTGGTTCCTCTGCCCATTTTTAATCAATTTTTTTTCTGCTACTGAGTTCTATGAGGCAACATTATTGTTAATAGCAACTGGTGAATGATCAAACAAAAATGTGATATATCCATGTAATGAAGTACCACATTCAGCAATAAAAAGAACTAATTAATGATACAATACACAACATGGATGAACTCAAAAAACATACTCAATGCTAAAAAGCAAGATACAAAAGAACACATTTTTTAATGATTCCATTTATATGAAATGTCAAAAAAAAAAGGGCTAATCAATAGAGACAGAAATAAATTAACGGTTACCTAGGTCTAGAGGTAGAAATGGGAAGTGATTATAAATGGGTATGATTAGCATGTTGGAAATGTTCTAAAATTAGATTGTTGTAATAGCTGCAATTAAATATACAACCACTGTTTACTTAAAAACCAGTATATTTTATATTGCATACATTATACCTCAATAAAGGTGCTTAAAAAAAATAGTCTTGCAAAAAAAATCTAAATCAGATCAAGCCAGCGGATCTAACTACAAATACATAGGAAGTGAAGGGGCAAGATGACATGTTAATGACACCACAGGGAAGCAATCAGCAAAACTCAGACCGTGGGAAACTGTAAAAAAGAATCAATCCTATTTCTTCTACAGAACATTGCAGAAGAGGAGGTGGGGGAAAGAGAAAAACAGGAAAAACCTATAAATGAAGAGACATAAATATATCAACGATTAAAATGTAGGAACTTATGTGGAGCTCATCCAAATAAGCTAAACATAAAATGAAATTATAAGACTGGGAAATACAAATAGTGATTAGATATTAGACGGTTTTTAAGAAATGATTAACTTGGAGAGTATAATAATATTATGGAGAATTCTCATCTTTTATAAGCACATACTGAAATATTTATGGATGGAAAATGTGTAGGATTTGCTTCAAAATAATCTGAAGTGTGTGAGTGGAAAGTGAACTGGTATAAATGAAATAACATTAGCCACAAGTTGTCATAGTTGAAGTTGACTGATAGTCACATGGGACTCATGAGATGATTTTCTCCAGTTTTACATATGCTTGAAATTCTCTACCAGAAAGCTTAACAGGAGTTCCCGTCGTGGCGCAGTGGTTAACGAATCCGACTAGGAACCCTGAGGTTGCGGGTTCGATCCCTGCCCTTGCTCAGTGGGTTGACGATCTGGCATTGCCGTGAGCTGTGGTGTAGGTTGCAGACGCGGCTCGGATCCCGCGTTGCTGTGGCTCCGGCGTAGGCTGGCAGCTACAGCTCCGATTCGACCCCTAGCCTGGGAACCTCCATATGCCACAGGAGCGGCCCAAAGAAATAGCAAAAAGACAAAAAAATAAATAAATCAATTAATTAATTAAAAAAAAAGAAAGCTTAACAAAGGAGTTCCCTGTGGCTCAGCAGGTTAAGGACCCAGTGCTGTCACTACAACAGCTCAGGTCACTCCTGTGGTACAGATCCAATCCCTGTTTTAGGACTTTCACACATGCCATGGGTGTGGGCGGGGGAAAAAAAAAAAAAAGTTAAAAATAAGAGACAGAGGGAAAGATGTATCAGTTTCTATGCCTGCATTACCAATAACCCCAAAATTAAAGGTTTAAAAACAATAATAATCATTTATTAGTCTCACAGCATCTGAAAGTCAGGAATTTGAGAAGAGCTCTGCCAGTTAATTCTCACTTGGGGTCTCCCAGGTGGTTAGTCAGACAGCAGCTTAGGCTACATTCAACTGAAGGTTTGACTGGATAAGGAAGATCAGTTTCCAAGGTGTCCCTCACCTGCCTGGCAAGCTGGTGCTACTTGTTGATCTGTGAACAGTCGTGTAGAGTTTTTTTTTAATCTCTGACACCAAATATATGGTGTCTTTTCACATATATCACCAATTCCCCAACAAGAAGTGTCCAACAATTCAATTCAATTCTGACCCTAACTACTCAGAGTTAGCACAGAGGCCACAGGTTAAAAGCTCAGTCCTACAAGACTGTTGGGTGTTAGTCACAAGTCTACACGGGGCCACCCATACTTGTGACCAACTACCTCTAAACTGGGGGCTCCCACAACCCCCTCTTCAGGTTCAATAATTTGCTAATACAACTCCCAGAACTTAGGAAAACATTTTACCTACATTTACTGGTTTAGTATAAAGGACACAGCTGAGGAAGAGCCAGGAAGAAATGCATGGGTAAGGTACAGGGGTTGGGAAGGGCATGCCTGTGGAGCTTCCATGCCCTTCCTGGGCACATCACCCTCCCAGCATCTCCATGTGCTTACCAATCTGGAAGCTCACCCAATCTCACTGTTCAAAAGCTCCTGAAGGACTCAACATTTAGCCTCTTCTTCCTTGCCTGGAAGTAAGTTGGTGGGCTACAAGTTTCCACCTTCGAGTCACTTGGTCTTTCTGGTAACCAGCCCCTACCTGAGGCCAACCGGGAATCCCCACCCTAAGTGACCCCATCTGCATAAACTCAGAAGAGATCAAAAGTGGCTCAATTATGAATAACAACACTCTAACATGCAGGAAACCCCCAGGCTCTTAGGAGCTCTGTGCCAGAAATTGATATATATATAAAATAGTAAAATATATGTATATTTTAATATACCTTAGTTAGGGTCCTCAGTTCCTTTCTAAGTGGGCTTCTCCACAAGAATGCATAGAAATCTTCTGGGTACAATAGCTGACTCCTCTCAGAATGAGGAATCCAACCACTAATTTGTAATAATGCCTTTCATGATCTCCTCCTAGAGGAACGACTTGGTTAAGTTCCTGTGCACCTCTGTTCACAACATTTTCATCTACTGATCATCAATATATAACCTTGTTTTATGTGTGTTACTCTTCTTTTAGTTTTGTTTTGTTTTTTCAGCCGTACCTGTGGCATATGGAAGTTCCTGGCCTAGGGGTCAAATTGGAACTGTGGCTGTGCCATGGCCAACACCGGATCCAAGTCAGATCTTGCAGCAATGCTGATTCTTAAGCCACTGAACAAGACCACAGATTGAACCTGCATCCTCACGGACACTATGTCTGGTTCTTAACCCGCTGAGCCACAACAGGAAGCCCTATGTATGTTCTGGTTAAAGCACCTTAATATATGTTACTGACTTACTAACATTGCACTCATAGCCAACAGCATCGTAACTCATGCCTCAATGAAGTTTATCTAACACACATGCTTTCTTCATAAAGTTCATCACAAATGCTGGAGGGGGTATGGAGAAAAGGGAACCCCCCCCTGCACTGTTGGTGGGAATGTAAGCTGGTATGACCACTATGGAGAACAGTGTGGAGGTACCTTAGAAATCTAGACATAGAACTACCACATGACCCAGCAATCCCACTCTTGGGCATGTATCCAGACAAAACTTTCCTTGAAAAAGACACATGCACCCACATGTTCATTGCAGCTCTATTCACAATAGCCAGGACATGGAAACAACCCAAATGTCCATCAACAGATGACTGGATTAGGAAGATGTGGTATATATACACAATGGAATACTACTCAGCCATAAAAAAGAATGACATGATGCCATTTGCAGCAACATGGATGGAACTAGAGACTCTCATACTGAGTGAAGTAAGTCAGAAAGAGAAAGACAAATACCATATGATATCACTTATATCTGGAATCTAATATAAGGCACAAATGAACTTTTCCACAGAAAAGAAAATCATGGACTTGCAGAATAGACTTGTGGTTGCCAAGGAGGAGGGGGAGGGAATGGGATGAATGGGGTGCTTGGGGTTACTAGATACAAACTATTGCCTTTGGAATGGATTAGCAATGAGATCCTGCTGTGTAGCACTGGGAACTCTTTCTAGTCACTTATGATGGAGCATGATAATGTGCGAAAATAGAATGTGTACATGTACATGTAACTAGGTCACCATGCTGTACAGTAGAAAAAAAATTGTATTGGGGAAATAACTATTAAAAAAAAAAGAAAGAAAAAAAGTACATCACAGCCTTCTAAGCTTAGGAACACTAGAAAGAAAGCACTTAATCACTATGCCTGGATACCATTTTAAATAGAAAAATCACCAACAAAGAACACAAAAACAGGATAAAATGTGGAATTAAATAGCAAAAAAAGCACATTTTAAGTATAAGAGTTAAAACAAGGCAGAAGGTCACCTTGTTTGATCTCAGCTGGGAACCTGCACGTCTAGGGACACACATTTTTTTTTGTGCTGCTCTGCAAATGGCCACAAAAGCATCAGAGCATTGATTTAGGATAATGAATAAAATTTAGCAGGTAGGGAAATTCTCAAATACAGACTCCATGAATAATGTGATGAAATTATTATATGGAAAGCACTCGAGAAAAAAGTGTTTAAAATTGTCTTCTTTTTTTTTTTTTCTATTTGTCTTTTTGCCTTTTCTAGGGCCACTCCCACGGCACATGGAGGTTCCCAGGCTAGGGGTCAAATCAGAGCTGTAGCCGCCGGCCTACGCCAGAGCCACAGACACAGCAACGCAAGATCCGAGCTGCATCTGCAACCCACATCACAGCTCACAGCAATGCCAGATCCTTAACCCACTGAGGAAGGCGAGGGACCGAACCCACAACCTCATGGTTCCTAGTCAGATTCGTTAACCACTGCGCCACAACGGGAACTCCAAAATCTTCATTTTTAATTGCTTCAAGTTACATATCCATTTGGGGAGTTTCAGTGATCATCAGTGTTCACTAAATAGTAATGCCATAAGGAGAATGATCTAAAATGTAATACTCTACAATGCTTAAGGGGATATAAAGCCAATTAAATTAATCCTTTTTTAACATGAGAAATCTCAGCAAATATTAATGATACCCCTGAAATTTTAAAGCAACTAGCTTTTTTAAATTAATATTCACTTTGCTTTTTATTTTTAATCCCAGGTAAGCATCTTGACATGCTGATTCATTTTCTTTTCCACTGTGGAATATTTTTGAAGAAAAAAACTACCAAATTTTCCTAATGATCATTTTCAGATCATAAACAGTATTTAAAGTATTGTTTCATCTATAAAACAAAAAATGTACAAAAGACCTAAATAAACTTTTATTCAACCCCCACAACACTAAAAAGCAGGCAAACAAAAAGCAGTAACTAAAATATACCCCCAGAAATGCACAGTCATCCCTCGATATCTACGGAGAGACTAGTTCGCTCCATAGATACCGAAATCTGCAGATGCTCAAGTACCTTACATAAAATGGCACAGTATTTCAACCTATGTATATCTTCCCCGAAACTTTAAATCACCTCTAGGTTATTTATAATACCTAATACCTTGTAAATGCTATGTTAATAGTTGGCTGCAAGGAAAAATTTCCGTTTTTGGAACTTTCTGGAATTTTGCCCCAAATATTTCTGATTCTTGGTTGGTTGAATCTAAGGATGCAGAACCTCTGGATATCACCATCTGGGCACAGTTTTATATCTTTACATACAAACTTCACACATTCTGAAATCTGGATAGAATAACCTATGTTTTTTCAAAAATCAGAAAGTTATAGGTCTTTAAAAATCTTGAGTCCATTCAAAACAAGTGTTCATTAAACTACTACACTGATAACGCTGGACCTGTATTCAAGAGACATGAATTACTGTACTCTTATACCAGCTTTGGTCAAGTTATTTATCTTCTCTAGACATCAATTTCCTTATCTCTGAAATAGAAAAACTGACTTGTAATGAGAACCCTTCCATGCCTACAATTTTATAATTACTTCCTCATAAATTATAATATAGTAAGAATCCTGAACTCAGACAGAACTACATTTAACTGTCACAACCATCTCTCTAAGACAGCTGTGCCTGTGACACTCACTTCTCCAAGGATTACAAAGATTCCCATTGATGGACGTTACCTCTCCTCCCCTATGTACAGATTTTAACAGTTCTTACTTCCATTTTTCCTTTCGTTCCCTTCCTTCCAGACGCTCAGGGAAATGTAATATACCTAAGGGTTGAGAGACCCTAAACTACAGTTTAAAAAGTGGCAATGATGATGACGGTGACAGTGGTGATGCTGAAGGAATAGTGAACTACAATCTCTACAGGAGCAACGAGTATTTTTTACACCTGTATCACAATATTTGAATTTAATCTCTAATGCCCGCATTAATATAAGAGCAGGTCTTTTATCTTTTATGGAGAAAAGAATCCATGGATTCTTCTTTTGCCTTAAAAAACACAGAACAGTTAAGTCCAATATGCTGTAATTTCTTAATTGAATCAGACAACAAAACAAGGTCTTTAATTTTTTTTTAAATCTCAGAAAATCTATAAAAGATGAAAAGTTTGAGGAGCAAGCTCATGTAATGACCAAACAGGGAGCTAATTTACAATCTAACTCTCCTAAAAGAGGACAATACTTTAAAAATGGGAAAATTACAGCTGAACCATCTAAAGCATAAAGCAACACTAACAGAGCTCACAATGTTTATACACTGGGGTTGTGGCAGCTTCCAAATCCAATCCACTAACAGCCATCCCTAGACTAATTGTTTCCATTAGCTAATAAAGGAGGAACCAATGGTCAAACAATAGATAAGAATTAAGAATCCGAATGCCCCTTTTTGCATGTTAAATGTAATTTATTTTAAGTGTAACAGAAAATCATTCGGACTTCACTACGTGATCAAATTTGCCTTCCATTTAGTAAAGTGGCAGAAGGAATGACAATGCAAAAGTGTTTAAGTAGAATATAGGACAGTTTTGATTTCATACAAAGAAAAAAGAACACCCTTTCTAAAGTGACTACTTTGTTCCAACATGACTCACAGAGAGAATATGAAATCTCTCTTCAACTGGTGCTCAAAATATCTGGCCAAAAAAATAAATTAATGATTAAGGCAAGATATGGAAAAAGACAAAGAGAGCAAACACTGTTCGGCAAATAAGAGAAAATGAAGAGGTGATGTGCAGAAGGGAAAGACTGCCATGGTCAAAGAGGCCCTGGCAGAAATACTTAGGTTTAAGGGGGAAAATGAACTAAAGCCTCAATAATCTTAGAATCTCTTTTACTTACAATGTGTACAACAATCAGAAACACAAAACATCGACTTTATGATACATGTTTACTTAATCAGATTTTGTCATGCTCCTTAAAAGGTTAAAATTCCTAAAGTGCCTAATATACTCCCTGGTACACAGCAAATACTCAAAAAATAATCTAAGAACATAAACTCTTCCTATTTTATTCTCCATAGCTCAGAATCTCTGAAAAGCTTCTTAGTTTCAATATCACTATGCAGCACATAAATTAATGAATGGTTTAGAGATAACTTATATCCTAGCTAACTAAACAAGGACATTTTTACACTGGTTTAGATCATCCACATGACATAATCCTCCCTAATGAAATATTTTTAATCATCTATATTTAAAAGAAGATGGAGAACAGACTTGTGGTTGCCAAGGCGAAGGGGAGGGAGTGGGATGGACTGGGAGTCTGCGGTTAGTAGATGCAAACTATTGCATTTGGAGTGGATAAGCAATGAGGTCCTGCTACATGGCACAGGGAACCATATCCAGTCATGATGGAACATGATGGAGGATAACGTGAGAAAAAGAATGTATACATAAATATGTATGACTGGGTCACTTTGCTGTACAGAAAAATTTGACAGACCACTGTAAATCAATGATAATAAAAATAAAAATTGAAAAAAATAAAAGAAAGGAAAGGAAGATAAAAGGAGGGAGGGAGCGAGAGAGAAAGAGGAGAGAGAACACACGCGCAGAGCACCTATGACAGTGGTACTTTTTTTTTAGAATATGGAAACAGGAAAGTGGAAAATTATGGTAAAAGAAAATGTAATTTGCAAAATTACAAAGGCAATCTCCCAAGACTGCCGAAATAAATTCATATATTTACATAGTAATATTCATCTAAGTGTAGAGTAACAGCTTAAAGTGGTCATGAACAACTCTCCAAATTCTAACCTAATAAGAATAGTAAAGAATAAAATAGATAAACCACAGTAAACCTGTTGATTATGCCTGTAATAAAATCACTGTGTTTCAGTTCACCATGTAGGAGACAGTAACTATATGGTTTTCCTTCAGACAATTTAAGATACATATACACAAAACTTGCTCCTGAAGGGTCAAAATTAAAAGCCAAAGCAGTTCACCAAGACTTACTCTTTTTGTTATTTCTTTCCCCTAATCCCTTATTTATAGTTTTTACCTCTTTTTAAAAAATGAGTAAAGTAAAGCATGAACATCACAGAAATACTAGTTAGCACTGTAGATGCTCATGGTAAATTAACAACTCTTGTTTTATGGCAAGACTGGAAATGAAATTCACATCACTACAGGAATAAAGTTACTCAGCAAAGGGAGCTTTCTCCAACTGTGCATATGTATACAACATAGTTCTTTTACTAACAGGGAAAAAACATCTTGTCTTGTATAATCTTTTATTTCCAAAGGGAGCCTGTGAGCTTATACATATTTTAATAGTGTGTTCATATTCACTTATCCATTGTACAACTTACATAAAGAAACTTAAGATGAGGAGAGAAGAATGAAAGGTAAAGGTAAAGACAAAATATTCTATCTTCCTTGGAAGAATTAATCTTGTTAAAAATGGCCATACTGGAGTTCCTGTTGTGGTGCAGTGGGAACGAATCCAGCTAGGAACCATGAGGTTGCAGGTTCCATCCCTAGCCTTGCTCAGTGGATTAAGGATCTGCCATTGCTGTGAGCTGTGATGTGGTCCCAGATACAGGTCTCAGATCCTGTATTGCTGTGGTTCAGGCCGGCAACTTTAGCTCTGATTTGACCGCTAGCATGGGAACCTCCCTAAAAAGAAAAAAGAAAAAAGAAAAAAAAAAAAAAAAAAAAAGGCCATACTACCCAAAGCAACCTATAGATTTAATGCAATCCCTATCAAATTACCCATGATATTTTTCACAAAATTAGAACAAATAATCCAAAAATTTCTATGGGAATCAAACTGCCAAAGCAATTCTCAGGGGAAAAAATAAATAAAGGAAGAGGCATGAGACATAACTCTCCCAGACTTCAGACAATATTACAAAGTTACAGTAATCACAACAGTGTGCTACTGGACCAATGGAACAGAACAGAGAGTCTAGAAATAAACCCAGACACCTAAAGTCAAATAACTTTTGACAAAGGAAGCAAGAAGATAAAAGGGGAAAAAGACAGTCTCTTCAGCAAGTGGTGCTAGGAAAACTGGACAGCTGCATGTAAATCAATGAAATTAGAACACAACCTCACATCATGCACAAAAATAAACTCAAAATGGCTTAAATATAAATATAAAACATGACATCATAAAACTTCTAAAAGAGAATGCAGGCAAAACATTCTCTGACATAAATTGTACCCATGTTTTCTTAGGGCAGACTCCCAAGGCAACAAAAATAAACGAACGGAACCTAATTAAATTTATGAGCTTTTTGCACAACAAAGGAAACCATTAAAAAAAAGACAACCTATGGAATGGAAGAAAATAGCTGCAAATGAACTAACTGAAAAGGGCTTAATCTTCAAAATATATAAGCAACTCATACAACTCAACAACGAAAAACAACCCAATCAAAAATGGGCAGAACACCTGAATAGACATTTCTCCAAAGAAGACATACAGATGGCCATAGGCACATGAAAAGATGTTCAACATCACTAATTATTACAGAAACGCAAATCAAAACTACCATGAAGTACCACCTCACACTGGTCAGAATGACCATCATTAGTAAGTCTACAAATAACAAATGTTCGAGAGGGTGTAGAGAAAATGTTGGTGGAAATATAAGTTGGTATAATCACTATGGAAAACAGTATGGAGGTTCCTCAGAAAACTAAATATAGAACTATTATATGATCCAGCAATCCCACTCCTGGGCATATATCTGGACAAAACTGTAATTCAGAAAGGTACATAAACCTCTATGTTCACTGCAGTACTATTTACAATAGCCCAGACATGGAAACAACCTAAATATCCAGTGACAGATTACTGAATAAAGAAATGTGGTAATATACACAATGGAATACTACTCAGCCATAAAAAAAAGAAATAATGCCACTCACAGCAACATGGAGGAAACCAGAGATTCTCATACTAAGTGAAGTAAGTCAAAAAGAGAAAGACAAATACAGTATGATATCACTTATATGTGGAATCTAAAATATGGCACAAATGAATCTATCTACAAAACAGAAATAGACTCATAGACACAGAGAAGAGACGTGTGGTTGCCAAGCAGGCGTGTGGAGGGAGTGGGATAGACTGGAAGTTTGGAGCCAGTAGGTGCAAACATTACATTTAGAATGGACAGACAGCAAAGTCCTACTGTGTAGCGCAGGGAACTATACTCAATCTCCTGGGATCGACCATGACAGAAAATAACATTTATTGAAAAATAGCATGTGTGTGTGTGTGCGTGTGTGTGTGTGTGTGCATATGACTGAATCACTTTACTGTATAACAGAAATTGGCACATTGTAAATCAACAGTACTTTAACTTTTAAAAAATTTTTCAATTTAAAAAAAAGCCAATCCTCCTAATACAGAAGTTCAAAATAAAACAATTTGAGTTATTTATCATAAGCATCTACTTTGGCATAATCAATTCAAGGAAAGACTTAATTATAGCTGTAATTTACAGCATCATAAATAATCCAAGTTGTATAAAATAAATGAACCAATCTTAAGAAAAGCTGCAAATAGCCAAAGGCTATCGCTGAAAGTAAACATTTTATGCTATTAAGTGACTTCGGCATTCATACCAAGCCTTTACATGGGCATCTCCACCCACAGGTTAGCCTGACGTTACACCATGCTGAGACTGGGTTGGTATGGGAAAAGGTTACTGACATCCATCACTGTGAAAATTAATAGCTTTGCAATAGATGAAGAAATAAAGGTATGGCACAGCAATGTTGCAGCAAATATAATGTGCTACCAAAAAAAGCGTAGGCAAAATCCATTCATAACATTCCCTTTCCAAGGCCACCTACAAGTTAATTCATTATTCAAATGCCAAAGACAGCAGCAGGCACACATACTCAGCCAATAAGTCACCATTATAAAAGCTGCATAAACATTTCCAGCTCAATCATCTAAGAATAACAGAATGAGACAGGAACATATTTCCCAAGCATCTCAGCAATAAAACTTGCAACAGCTTTGAAAACAACATGACTGCATGCAAAAATAGGCGCAACTAATATTTTTGAGTGTCTCATGGAATAATTTACATATTCCAAGTTTTCTGTAATTTTCTTTCTGAACATCAGAAAACAAAGAATGAAATCTGACTAGAATTGGTATGCATATAATAGCTAAATAAAGCTTGCAAAAGGATAATGTCAGAATCCCCATAGGATTCCAGAGTTTAAGTATGAGGAGTAAAAAGAAAGATTATTACTCTACAGTGAAAAGTCAAAGAATAATCTCTCTTATTTCCCAGAAGTAACTTTTTTAAAGTCCTCTGAATGGCAATCATCCATGTTCGATTGTCCATGTTCCTTTCAAAAAGGAACTTATGAGAAACACCATGCTAATAGATAACAAATTAATTCATTGCAGATGTGTAATAACCAACAAAATTTTCAGAAATACCTATTGTATCACAGTAGAAACAAAAGCTATTATTTCCCTATCAGAGAACATGCTACTTTCCTATCCGATACGCACTCTCCCTTCCTTAATAAAAGAGCCCCAATTTTATTTGGGGTAGTAATACACATAGTTTAATTTCCTTTACAGCCAAGTGTGGCCAAGTGTCTAAATCTGGTTAATGAGATTAAGTGGAAACACTGCTTATATGTAACTGGTTCAAAGAAACAGTGGAGTCTTTTTGGCCCTGTCCCATTACTCTTTGCTGCTATTTGAAACAGTGACACAATGGGTGAGCACAGTGTTACCTGAAATGCAGTTCTTGGAAGATGGAAAAATTCCTAACCACTAAAATGGCTGATGGCCCTCCAAAGGGCCACAGCACATAAACAAACACTATTACAACTACAGTATTAATATTTCATGGTAGGGTCTAAAAGGCTCCTTGAGAATTTACTTTTCCTAGCCAACAAGTGAAGAGCTCACAAATAGATAACAGCCAAAAATGGAAACGAACAAGATGTCCTTTCATAGGTAAGATACAAACAAACCGTGGTATATCCACATAGTGGAGTAGTATTCTGCGATAAAAAGAAATGAGCTATCAAGCCAGCAAAAGACATGGAGGAACCTTAACTGCCTACAGTTAAAGCAAAGAAGCCAGTCTGACAAGGCTACATATTGTAGGATTCCAATCATAAAACTTTTTGAAAAAAGCAAAACTATAGACAGGAAAAGGATCAATGACTGCTAGGATTCAGGGGAAGAGGGGAGTGGAGGAGAAATGAAGAAGTGAAACACTGGGCATTGGTAGGGCAGTGAAGCTGTTCTGTATGATAGCGTAATGGTGAATACATGCCACTATGCATTTGGCAAAACCCAAAGAACTGTATGACACAAAGAGTAAACCTGAACTAGGGACTTTAGTTAATAATAATGTATCATTATTGGCTCATCAATCTTAACAAACGTACCACACAAATGACAGAAGAAATTGCACATGCGTGCCAGGTAGGGGGTTTGGTGATATGGGAATTCTTGGTATTCTCTGCACAAATTTTCCATAAACCTAAAACTGCTCTAAAAAAAAAAAAAAAAAAGGTTATTTTTTTAAAAGGCTGGGGGGTGGGGTGGCATAGAATAGGGGAAATAATAAAATGTTGAGAAGCACTGCTCTGTTTTAAAAAGAGAGGCTCCAGCTATTTCAGTTTTAAACTTTCATCAGCTTTCAAAGATTTCAGAATAATGTAGAACTAAGTTAAACCCTGGCATTTACTAATGAGGTGACAAGCTCTTTCACCTCTTTCAGCATTGCACAACGGAGGTAAAAACACCGACTTCGGTCTATGTAAAAGGACAGTGTTATGAATAGGAAAATAAATGCAAGTACACTTGTAAAGTGCTCAGGCTTTGAACACAGGAGCTCAATAAAACATACCCTTGCACTGCTTTATCATGAAACAGCCACATCTGTGTACATTTCATTCCCATGAAAGTTAATAAGGTGTCTAGACTATTCCACCACTACTTTAATTTACCAAGGAAATCACCCTGGAAAAGTCTACATTTAAAAAAAAAAACCTTGGGGAGTTTCCATCTTGGCTCAGTGGAAACGAATCTGACTAGCATCCATGAGGACATAGGTTTGATCCCTGGCCTCGATCAGTGGGTGAAGGATCCCACATTGCCACGAGCTGTGGTGTAGGTCACAGGCTAGGCTTGGATTCTGTATTGCTGTGGCTGTGGTGTAGGCCTGCAGCTGCAGCTCCAATTAGACCCCTAGCCTGGGAACTTCCATATGCCACACATGCAGCCTTAAAAAGACAAAAAAAAAATAAAAACAAAACTATGACAACTGATAACTTTGTGACAATTATAATATGGCATATACTCCATGGGATTTAGTGAACAGTACAGTACCAAATGAAAAGAACTTTCCTGTTTTTTCCCCTCTATCACAGCCAACTTTACCATTAGGTAAAAACTAAAGAATATTTTATCTATAACTCTGTGCCAAATTGGTAATCAGAAAGAAGAATGAAATAATAATAAGGAGTTACTTCAGAAAATTCAAAAGCTCAGTAATCTTCTCTTTGTATTTGTCACATACCTACAGTATTAAGGAATTTAGTTTTCTTTTTCAAAATGTCCCATGGAAAATGCTTTGTGTTCCACAAAGAGAAGGCATCATATAATCTTAAAATTATAAATAAATCAGCCAACCACATTTGTTATATTTCTAATAGATATTAAAAACAGCTAATACAGGAGTTCCTGTCGTGGCTTGGTGGTTAACGAATCCGACTAGGAACCATGGGGTTGTGGATTCGATCCCTGGCCTTGCTGAGTGGGTTAAGGATCTGGCGTTGGCGTGAGCTGTGGTGTAGGTTGCAGATGCAGCTTGGATCCCGCGCTGCTGTGGCTCTGGCATAGGGTGGCTACAGCTCCAATTCGACCCCTAGCCTGGGAACCTCCATATGCCGTGGGAGCAGCCCTAGAAAAGGCAAAAAGACAAAAAAAAAAAAGAAAGAAAGAAAAATGAAAAAAGACAAACAGCTAATACACATAGCACTTAGAAGATGGCAGGTACTAAGTGCTTTATATATACACTAACTAATTTGATCCTCAAAAGAAATCTTTGAGGTAAATACTATCATCAAATCTCTGAGGGTAGTTGGTTGCTATGATATTACCAGAAGATATCAGCAAAATATTTTCAAATAATTTCATCTCTATTGTCACCTGGCTGATAGAAAGACACAGCAATCATAAGTAAACATCCCAATTCCAGAGTACTTAGAATATGGGGGAAAAAAATGTTTGCAGGTCCATTCCTTCTAGAGATAAGAGAACTAAGGCATAAAAAGGTTCAGCTATTTGCTCAGGGTCCTATGTTCTATGGCTCATGGATATGATATAACCTTGCCACAACTCTCCATTCTAAAAAGAAACCAACAGAGATTTCTGTGATGCATTACAGAAAAAACATGCCTGATAAAATCAGTTCTAATTCACGTCACTATTCTGAAAAACTATTTTGTAAAAAACTTTTATAACAGATATGTCCATATGAGGCATAAAAGCACCACCATTATGAGAGCCACATACAAGAATATATGAAATCATTCATCTGACAATGTCAAGAAACTTGAAGAGAATTAGCTCTTGAATCTAGAATGGTTATGAATATAATTTTCCCCTTTTTATAAAGGTGGCCAAAAATCTTCAGATTCCAAAAAGATTTGTTCCTTGTGCAGTCAAATGCAGACATCACCATTCTTCTATTCCTACAGTAATGTGAATGCTTAACTGACATAGCTAAAAATATTTAACCTTAATTTTAACCTTGCCATTCATGTGGGAAACTTGTGAAAAACACACGAGTGACAGTAAATTTGTATTAACTAACTTTAGAAGCTAATATGTAGATTTCCTCTGAAAGGAATCTTGCCAATGACTTTATTCTCTAGGACTGAATTTGGGGACTTTAAGGACACAACAAGCAGATGCAATGCATGATACTAGACTGACACTGGCTTGGAAATATCAATTGTAAAGGGGCTTTGCAGTTAATTAGCTCACTAAAAGAGATGAAAATTTACTGAAATGTAGAGAGAGCTGGGGGAAAAGAGCAGGTTGACAGTAAGTTTTCAGACAATGGTAGGCTCTAAATGGTGGGAATTTAACTATTTTTACTTATCTAAATATTTAAAACATAAAGTATACATTTTCTAACTTGGAACAATGCACCTGGACTACTTCTATAATAACCAACGTTTTTAAGGAAAGGAAACAGAAGGGAAGGGAAGAAGGAAGGAAAGCGAAGAAAAGAGGGAGGATGGAAGGAGACAGGGAAAAGGGGAAGAAAGGAATGGAAAAGAAGAAAGGAAGGACACAGCTTCAGAATTTAAACAGACCTGGTTCAAATCCTGAGTGGATTATTTAAGAGATGTGTGACCATGGGCAAATTACTTAATCTTTTAACTTCTGTTTCCAGAGAATGTCACCTGTGTTTTAAAAATATTTCTAAGGATTCGGTGAAATAATTAGTATCTAACACACTAACAATTCATTACATTAACCATCTTGATTAATGATTCATGAATCATCTCCTTCCTCTTCCTTCTCAAGAACAGAAAGGAGAAAATCATCTTCATCCTCTTCCTTCTCTAACTAGCAGAACATAGAAAAACACTTCCGGCTCCTCTCCTGTGTTCCTCTGCAAAGTGCAGAGTGGGAGAAAAGTGAGAGCATCTGTGTTTCCACAGTCTCTTTGGCAATCTGGAAGAGCAGGAATGTTTGTTGTTGTTGTTGTTGTTTCTTTTTTAGGGCCGTACCTGGGGTACAGAAGTTCCTTGGCCAGGGGTCAAATCAGAACTGCAGCTGCAGGCCTGCGCCACAGCCACTGCAATGCCAGATCTCAGCCGCATCTGCAAGCTACACCACAGCTTACAGCATCACCAGATCCTTAAGCCACTGAGCAAAGCCAGGGTTCAAACCTACATCCTCATGGACACTAGTTAGGTTCCTAACTTGCTGAGCCACAATTAGAACTCTAGGAATAGTATTTTTTTAAAAAAACAAAACTGGCACTGCAGACCCATCACAGACACATTATATATTTTTACTTCGTTTAAAAAGCAGTACTTGGGTTTCAACCAAATCATCGATGTCACAGCCATGATGATGCTCTGGCCACAAACAAATCATTTCAAAAAATCCTTAACCCTGCTGCTGACTATTCTGAAAGTCAAAATGGTTGACTGTTTGAAAATATCACTCAGCATCTAAGACTGACTCTTCCTAAAAGCACTGACAAGATCTTTGATTCTGTGAAATAAAATACCTAAAACTTCAAAAAAATCCTTTCAAAGTTAACAGGTTAATAAATTAATCGCCAATATTATTCCCTGCTATATATCCCAGATGAGAGATGCACAGGAATAGAATGTTATTAGCATGAAGAGAAAAAGGGGATGGGAGTATACGTGCCTTCAAAAATGTTCCAGATAATCTGCTTAGACAACAGTAAAAACTGTGCATCACTCCACAGAAAAACAACAGAGGGAGACAGCAGAACTCACTTCAAATGCTCAATTCCTAACTTCCTTAAAAATGCAGTAATTGGAGAGGACAAAGGAAAAAATAACTTCAATTTTGGGCGCAGAAACAGAACAGAGAGGAGGGGTAGAGCTGATCTCAGTCCCTGCATTATTTGCAGTTATTTTAAAGTTCTTCCTGACAGAGTATCATAGATCTACATGGATCACCTCTAGAAAACTTTCCTCACTGGATTTTGGGGGAAAAAAAGGAGGGGAGGTCTTAAAACCAAGTCAGAAACATTAGATTCTTATATTCTGAATAATGAAAAATAAATCCCTCCTCTGGGATCAACTGCAGCCTATTGTCTCAAAATTTGGGAAATCAGAATTGCAGCCCTTGTGGATTTAAACTCTACAGTGGCTTCCACTATACTCCGAATTAAGTGCAAATAATCTTTGCAAACAAAACAACCTACAAGGGATTAATCTTCAAAATATACAAACATCTAATGCAACTCAATATCATAAAAACAAAAAACTCAATCCAAAAAAACGGTTGGAAGATCTAAATAGACATTTCTCCAAAGACGACAGCGGGATGGCCAAAATGCACAAAAAAAGATGCGTGACATCAGTAACTGTTACAGCTATGCAAATCAAAAGTACAATGAGGTATCACCTCACGCCAGTCAGAATGACTATCATCAAAAAATCTGATGATGATGTGGCTCAGCGGGTTACAAATCCAAATAGTAACCATGAAGTTGTGGGTTTGATCCCTGGTCTTGCTCCATGGATTAAGGATCGGGCATTACCTTGAGTTGTGGGTAGGCCGCAGATGCAGCTCACATCTGGCGTTGCTGTGGCTGTGGTGTAGGCTGGCAGCTGCAGCTCGGATTTGATCCCTAGCCTGGGAACCTCCATATGCCTTGGGTGGGGCCCTAAAAAAAGAAAAGAAAACAAACAAACAAATAAAACTCTGCCACAGCCTGTATGGGTAAAAAGAGAAAGAGTGGATACATATGTGTATGTATGGCTGATCACTCTGCTGTAACCTGAAACTAACACAACATTGTTATCACCTATATGCTAAAAAAAGAACTAAATACAAATAAATCCTCAAAGAGCTTTAAGATTTGACTCCTACCAACCACTCCAATCTTATCCCCACTCTGTGCAGGGACAAAATCTTTGATTAGTTCTCTAAACTGTCAATCTCGTCTTCATCTAGAGCTTTCCACATGTTACCCCCACTGTCTGCATAGGGCTGGGCCTTTAGGTCTCAGTTTAAACATATCTCCTCAGGAAACCTTTCCTGACTGTCTTATCTTTTCATTCTTTAAGGAAAAGGAATAAAAAGAAGGTAAATAAGATGTACTGAATATCTAGGAAACACTGGGAACGCTTCACATGATTTCCACTTAATCTTTACAATAAACCTCAAATGACTGGTACTATTCTTATAGAGGAGGAAACAGACTCAGAAATTAAACAGCCGGTCTAAGGTCACATAGGTAACACATAACAAAGATTCAAGTCCAAATTTGGCTAATCCTGAACCCAGTCTTTGTGCTGCACTATATTGCCTCTCTGTTTAAACAGAAAGTTATCTTAGTAAGAGAAAATGTTTTATTAAATACAAAGCTACAAAGAAAGACCATAGGTTACATAAGAATCTATCAACTGACAGTCTGGATAAGTAATTATATTCAGGATTCTCATTTGATATCCATATTTCTTTTATGTTAGCAATTAGCTATGGAAGATCTTTAAGGGAACAATGGCTATTTCTCCTAAAACTCAAAGAGTTCATAAGATATATTTAAAATGCTATTTCTCTTCTATATACATTTGGTATAATAGATAAATCAAGTAATTAAATTACCTGAAGGTCTGAAACAAAACTGGGAAAAGTCAATTTGAGAAAATTCACAAGTACTCTGGAAATACATACTATCTTGGCTTCCTGATGTTTTCATACATGCCTAACCTTCCCAACTTGGATTACAAAACTCAAGAGGGCAGAGCCTTTAACCTATACATATCCACAATACTTTGCACTGGAAGGAATCAAAATATTTTTAAAATGCCAGACATTACAAAAAAGAAACCAATTTTCTTTATATTCCCTGTGTTAAGTTTTAAAACATGCCCACATATTTTAGCATTCCTCCCTTTAAAATATGAAGCCTAATTCTCCTCCCCTTGAGGATGGGTTGGCTTGATGAGCCCCTTCTAAGGAAAAGAATAAAGCACAAGTAACAGTATATGACTTTCAAATCTAGGTCATAAGAGGCACAGCAGCTTCCTCCTTGCTCCCTCTCTTAAATTATTCACTCTAGGGGAACTAGCAGCCATGTCCTGAGAACACTCAAACAGCTCTACAAGGGTCCACATGGCTGGGAACTAAGGCTTCCTGCTAATATAGCAACAGATAGAGAATTAAGAAATCTCTCAACTATTAAAATCCTTACATTGATTCCTATGAACATCTGTGTCAACCTTTTTCCTTTGAATCTTGGGGAGCAAAGTAGCTATTTATTTAGAAAAGGTCCTCCCACATGATCCTGTCACACTTCTCCCTGATTTGACAATTACTGATAAAGAACATAATTATCTGAAAATAAACAAAGTGCCCTTTAGATGTTAAGGACAATAAGGAAGATAAGGGGCTTTGCCAGACTTAGCACTCAGGCTCTCCTAGGACTTCCTAACTGGTCTGGCTTAGCTAAAACCTCAGAGGGATTCCCCCTACTCTCTTTTTCACATGAGTCCTATGGAAAGGCTTTCATAGGGAGCAGGGCAAGAGCCCTAACCACTGGGTCTTGAGGGTAAGAGCCCCACCCAGAATTTTTATGGAAACGCTAATACACTGAAGTCTGTAACTACATGTAAGACAAGTTTTCAAAGTTTTGTTAGACATGTTATAGAGCAACTTAAACTACTACCCCTCCCACCAAACATGCCTCCCAAACCCCTGAAAAAAATAAAAACAAAAAACACAAAAGCCCCAAGAACAGGGAGCTATTTTCTGGTGGCATGTTTTTAAGACAGAGAAAAGTAAATACCACCCTTATACACATGACACATTCAAGTCTATCCTGTAGTTCACAGGGTTGCCGGGTTTACCCACAGCTGATACAACGAGACTAAAGTGATCACTTAAAAGCAGATGACAGGTGTTTCATTTCATGACATTTAGAACTTAGAATTCCTCCTCCAACGGCACCCCCCAGCAAAAAAAAAAAAAAAAAAAAAAAGACATGGGCCAGTAAGCAAAACGCAAGAGTGAAGCTATTTCTTGAGTAAAGTTTACAAAGGGGTTTGGAAGTAAGGAGTGGAAGAGAAAGGATACAGTGAAAGAAGGATGATGGTTAGACAAAGCAATGAGCAACAGACACCAAATCGTACTCTTAACTCCTGTATTTCACCTCCTTGCCCTAATCAAACTCCTGTAAAAAGTATCATCTAAATTTCCTAATTGAAAAAGATGAATGAAAGTAACATAAAAGATGTACAACTCATACAGTTACAGCACTCACCCTCCAAACCTCAAGAAAAACCCACCTTGCTGTTCAAATTCTGTCTCCCAGTTAAATACCTAGAGAGATTTCTCCCGTACTTTAAAACAGCAAACATTGGTCATTTCATCACTAGGTAACTGCTTCTACTACAGTACTGAACTGTTACTTTAAGTTACTATTACTTTTTTCTTTTTTAAGTATTTATTTATAGTATGAAAATAAAACAAGATCACAGCAAAAATTTTAGAATACCAGAAGTTATATTCTACCACATCCAGACCTGAATTACCAGAGCTAATGGATACATCAGTTGCTACAATGAGGTATCAAAATGATACATTAGTTTCTTGTGTATACATTCAATGAGAAATTACTTTTCACATACTTGTACTGTTTCCTTCTAAATGGGAGGAGTCATACTTTACATTTATTTATAGCCTACCCAGCACCTTGCATATTGCAGATAATAAGTATTTGTGGATTTAATTGTCACTACAAAGTACCTCCTGTTCATTTATTCTCAGAATGGGCTCAGAATAAACAAATTTGCTTGCTTGCTTACATTTCATATAGCATGAATAATCTACAAAAAATCACGTCATAGTTCTAACAAGATAACTGAAACAAAAAATATATTTCGTTTAAAAACAATAATAAAGAATTTAATCCTTCTGGAAAAAATCTTGAGTGTCCTACATAATATCTTACTGTAGAAACACTCTGCATATTTAACTTGCACGAAATACACAAAAAATAAAAATAAATTTTATCTCTCTCACAGAGGTGATATGGTTAAGGTTACAGAAGATATTTTAGGAGAAAAATGCTCTTTGACATGCCAAAATAATAAGCATGGCTGAAAGGAATGTTTAAGGACAACTTACCATACACAGAAAAGAAACTTAAGCATTTTCTTTCAACTTTTATCCTCTGAAAGTTGTAAAATCTTCTAATTATCAATCACATATTACTTACACTGAAATTTGGGTAGAAAGTCAATAACCAAAGTCCCAGAATGACAGTAGAATAAGGATGTACGGATTGATATTTTAAATAAATCATTATAATGTGAGACATAATTTTAAATGTGCTTCATTTGTTTTATAAATTGTTTTATAAATTGCCCTGCTGAATGTGGATATAATATGGAAAGGACCAGTTCTATTATTTGAAATAAAGTTATTCCTCCTTTAATTATACAAATGTTCAATTCGATAAAAAGCAAAGGGCTATTATAATCCTGGTACTTATGTTAATACCAATATATAAACTTGCTAATAAATCTTATTTTTAATTATTCTTAGTGTGCTGGTATCAAAAAAAAGTGTGCATATGTTGTATGCACATATGTTTTTGATGTGCATATAACATATTAAAAATTCATGAAGAGGAGTTTCTGCTGTGGCATAGTGGGTTGGTTAATGATCCAGCTTGGCTCTGTGGAGGCACTAGTTCGATTCCCAGCCTTGTGCAGTGAGTTAATGATACGGCATTGCTACAGCTGTGGTGTAGGTCATAGCTCTGGCTAGAGTTCAATCCTTGGCCCAGGAACTACCATATGCCATAGGCGTGGGCAAAAAAGAAAAAAAAATTCACTAAGAGACTTACCTTATAGTCAAGTTTTTTCAACAAACACTAAAATCATTTGATGAGGAAAGGATAGTATTTTTTTAAAAAAGTGGTTACATAATAATTGATATCAACATGTAGAAAAAAAAAGACTGCATAGACTCTTACCTCATACATAAAAATTTAATTCAAAATGGATCACAGATGTAAATTTAAGAGCTAAAACTAGAAAACTTCTAAAGAACCATAAATCATCATCATGACCTTAGGTTAAGCAAAGCATTCTTAGATATGATACCGAAGGCCTATTTCATAAAATTAAAAAACTGACAAACTCGAATTCACGAAAACTAAAAACTTGTGGGAGTTCTCTGGTGGCCTAGCAGTTAAGGATCTGGCATTATCATTGCTGTGGCATGGGTTCAGTCCCAGGACCAGGAACTTCTGCATGCCATGAGTATGGCCAAAAAAGTTTTAAAATCTTTTACACTTTTTAACAACTTTTAATGATGTAAAAAGACATCATTAAAAAATAAAAAGACATGCCGTTGTCTGGGAGAAAATATCTTAAAAGTCTTTTAAAAGAATTTGTATCTGAATATATCAGTAATTCATACAACCAATAACCTAACAACCCATTTTTAAAATGGGCCAAAGATATGAATTAACATTTTACTAAAAAAAGATACAGGAATATCTAATAAGTATTAACATCATTGGCAGTCATAAAAATGCAAATTAAAAGGTACTCGACATCACCAGTAATCAGAAAAATGCAAATTAAAACGACAGTGAGATATCACTTTAAATCTACTAGGATAGCTATTCAAAACACATACAGAGAAAATAAGTGTTGAGAGGAATATGGAGAAATTGGAGGCCTCATACATTGCTGGTGGGAATGTAAAATGGTGCAGCTGCTAGAGAAAACAGTTCAGCAATTCTTCAAAAGGTTAAATGAAAAGTAATCATGTGATCCATCTCTTCTAATTCTAGGTATATATACCCAAAAGAATTGAAAACATAAAAACTTGTATATGAATACTCACAGCTGAATTATTCATAATAGCCAAGAAGTAGCAACCACCCGAATGCCTATCAATTAATGAATGAATAAAATTAGTGTGATATATCTATATAGTGGAATATTATTCAGCTCATAAAATGAAATGAGGTACTGATTCATACTACCTACCACATGAGTAAACACTGAAAACATTATGGTGCATGAAAGATACCAACTACATATTATATGACTCCATTTCTATGAAATGTCCATAAAAGGGAGCTGAGAAAGTAGATAGTAGCTGCCTAGCGCTGCAAGTGGGAATTAACTGCAAACAGGTACAGGGAAGTTTTGTGGGGTGATGTAAACATCCTAAAATTAGACTGAAGTGACAGCTGCACAGCCCTATAAATTTACTAAAAATAAGGGAACTGCGCAATTACAATAAGTGGATTTTATGGTAAGCAAATTATATCTCGATAAAGTTGTTTAACAAAAAAAGATATACCAAAAAATGCATAGAATATTGTTTCAAGACACATAAAATGACCCTCTTCTTTCTGTTATAATGTTATCAATGTGAGCTACTAAGTAATTTACTTAATCCTCATAATAAACTAGATTTTTATTATTGTCTCCAAATAACAGCCAAGAAAATTTAGACACAGAAAGATTAAGTAACCTGTTATTTAGTCACTAAATTGCAGAACCAAGATTGGAACTCTAGTTTACCTGACTTCAAATAACAAAGTCAATAGATATTTCATTTGTTTATAAAATACAATAAGCATTTCCTATATGGACCAATTTTTTGAATTCTGAGGTTTTTCAACAGGAAAGAAATTCTTTAGCTGACCAAAGAGATCATAAATACCTAAGACGTGACATAAAAAGAACACCTCATCAGGGTCAGAAGGCCTAAGCTGATAAACCTCATATAAAAATGAAAACTAGGAGTTCCCATCGTGGCTCAGGGGTTAACAAATCCGACTAGGAACCATGAGGTTGCGGGTTGGATCCCTGGCCTCGTTCAGTGGGTTAAGGATCCGGCATTGCCTCAAGCTACGGTGCAGGTTGCAGACGCTGCTCGGATCCAGCATTGCTGTGGCCCTGGCATAGGGTGGGGATATAGCTCTTTTGAGACCCTAGTATGGGATCTCCAATGCGCAGGGGCAGCAAAGACCCAGACAGAAAAAGGACCAACAGAAAGAAAAGAAAGAAAAGAAAGAAAAGAAAGAAAAGAAAGGAAAGAAAGGAAGGAAAGGAAAGGGAAGGGAAGGGAAGGAAGGAAGGGAAGGGAAGGGAAGGGAGGGAAGGGAAGGGAAGGGAAGGGAAGGGAAGGGAATGGGAAGGAAGGGAAAGGAACGGGGAAGGGAAGGGAAGGGAAGGAAAGGAAGGAAGGGAAGGGAAGGGAAGGGAAGGGAAGGGGAAGGAAGGGGAAGGGAAGGGAAGGGAGGGAAGGGAAGGGAAGGCGGCAAGGGAAGGGAAGCGAAGGGAGGGTAAGGGAAGGTGAAGGAAGGGAAGGGAAGGAAGGGAAGGGAAGGGAGGGAAGGGAGGGAAGGGAAGGGAAGGGAAGTAAGGGAAGGGAAGGGAGGGAAGGGAAGGGAAGGGAGGGAAGGGAAGGGACGGGAAGGCAAGGGAGGGAAGGGAAGGGAAGGGAAGGGAAGGGAAGGGAAGGGAAGGGAAGGGAAGGGAAGGGAAGGGAAGGGAAGGGAAGGAAGGAAGGAAGGAAGAAAGAAAGAAAGAAAGAAAGAAAGAAAGAAAGAAAAGAAAACTAAACTAGGTTATCTAAAATCTCTCTCAAGTTTGTTCCACAAAATAAAATACCTCCCAAAGAAAAGACATTTTCACCATGGGTTTTCTATAGCTTTCCATAACACAGGCACCATAACATTTGCTCCCTCCTAATGTTTTATAAGCTTTAGTAAGTAGGACAGGGAGGCACTGCTCTCTGTCTGGCCCTCTTTTCCACTAGTAGGTCACTGCAAACTTCTATTCTTCAGGAAAAAGGTAACAATGTCAAAATTCAACTGAAAGTTATATACAATTGTCTTGATCAGAGATTGAAGGGAAAATGTATCTACAGGCTAGAGGAATACACATAAGAAAAGTCTGGGAGTTCCCACTGTGGCATGGTGGAAACAAATCCAACTAGTATCCAGGAGGATGAGGGTTCAATCCTGGCCTCACTCAGTGGGTTGAGGATCTGGCATTGCAGTGAGCTGTGGTGTGGGTTGCAGACGAGGCTCAGATCCTGCATTGCTGTGGCTGTGGTGTAGGCTAGCAGCCGTAGCTCTGATTTGATCCCTAACCTGGGAACCTCCAATGTCGCAGGTGTGGACCTTAAAAAAACAAAAAGAAAGGGGGAAAAAAAGAAAAAGTCTAGATTTGAGAATAAGTATTGAGAAAAGAAAAACAAATGTACTATCTGGCCTTTTATACAAAGATCACCACTACAGGAATTTATCTCCAGCCTAAAAGTAACAAAGACAAATGTAAAGTTCATTCCACTTCCTCTGTGTCTTGAGTTTCATTAATATCATGCATGTATCTTAAACGAAGTTCCAAAAAGATTTGTTCTTTCCAAAGAACTTATCCTCGAAATTTTAAAAATCAGAGAAATTCTACTCCTGGGCATACATCCAGAAAAAACTTTCATTGAAAAAGACACATGCACCCCTATGCTCACTGCAGCACTATTCACTATAGCCAAGATATGAAAACAACCTAAATGTCCACCAACGGATGAATGGATTAAGACGACATGGTACATATACACAATGGAATACTACTCAGCCATATAAAGGGACAAACTAAGATGGATGGAACTAGAGACTCTCATACAAAGTGAAGTCAGTCAGAAAGAGAAAGACAAATACCATATGATATCACTTATATCCAGAATCTAATACATGGTACGAATGAACCTATCTACAGAAAAGAAACAAACTCATGGACATGAAGAACAGACTTGCGGTTGCCAAGGGGGCGGGGGAGTGAGTGGGAGGGACTGGGAGTTTGGGGTTAGTAGATGCAAACTATTGCATTTGGAGTGGATAAACAATGAGATTCTGCTGTACAACACAGGGAACTATATCTAGTCACTTGTGAGGCAACATAACGGATGATAATGTGAGAAAAAGAACATATTACATACACATATATAATTGGGGTCACTTTGCTGTACAGCAAAAATTGACGGAACACTGTAAATCAACTATAATGAAAAATAAATTTTAAAAAATAGGAAAAAAATTTAAAAAATAAAAAATAAAAATCAGAGAAAGCATGATCAATGACACAAAGGAATCATTTTTACTTACTATTTGGGGATAGAAAAAGTTAATGCTGTTTTTGTTTTTCCCAACAGGAAAAAAGGGACTCAAACTTCCTTGTGCCTTTAAATGCTTCTATTTCAGAAGAGAAAGTACTTTTTTCATGCTGCCTAATTTTGGAGAGGCTGTGTATCTTACTAAAACTCGGGAATAATTCAAAGTCAAGTGAAAATGCTGAACTTAAACATATTTAGATATACTATCAATATTAGATGACTATTAGAAGGAGAGTTATTTTAAAAAACATGATTAACCTTTGTTAAGTCTTTATCTTCAAACCCCTGTATCCTCCTATCTGCAACACATTTTGGAAATAATAAAATCAACAAAAGAAGAGTAAAATCAACCTAAAATCTTTGGGTCACAATGGGACTGAAGTCAAAAGAAGCTTTATGACGAAGGACCAAAGAATGAAAACCAGTCTTAATCTTCTAGCTACTCTAAGTGGATGTCTGCTTCCCTTGCACTGAAGGCCAGGGCTCAATCACACCACTGAGTCAGTTTTACTCAGAGTCAGGAGGAAGCAGACAGCACATGACAGCATGCTGTGTAATGCATGACACACCCTGTTTCTGCGCATAGACCTGAAGTATTAAAACAAAGTTAACAAAATTCATTTATGGGGACTGAATGAATCCAACTGCCCCATCTTCTCCCAGATTATGAAGAAAAACAACTTTCAAAGGGTAGTGCACGTACAAATCCCTTCAAAAGGCAGCTAGGTTATAAAATATATTTATTCTTGAAGCTTTCTCACATTTTCATTTAAACAGACTTCAAAAATAAGTAAGAGAATGTTAATAAACTATTCAATATGACTACAAGTACGTGGTTTAAAAAAATTTTTTTTTAATGAACAAGCCAAAAAGTACTGCCTAAAAGAATGGTGTTTCTTCCCATCTTGTTCACGCAGAATGCATATATGCACAGTGACTAGCCCATCCCAGCTGTCCATAATACGATGCAACAATACTGCCTAAGTCTAGAATTCTGATTCTGCCTTGCTATGGGGTCTAGTCAACTAGCTGGACTCATCTACTTACTGCCTTTATTTGCAGTCTACAGCCTTCAAAAATATATATCCTATATCTCTGCATGTGTTTGATACACGTCATCTCAACTAGGTAATAGGTTATTTGAGGGCAGAAACCATGTCCACTACTTTCTGGCATAGAAGAGCGTGGGCTCTGGAACCATTCCACCCAGGCTCAAATCTAAGCTCCAGTCATCAGCGCTGTGACCTTGACCAAGCTATTTACCCTCCCCAAGCCTCAGTTTTCTTATCTGCAAAACAAGGATAATAGCACATGGTTGTTGTGAAAATTACATAAGTAATACCTAAGTAATGAATTCTGAGTACCTAAAAAAGTGTCTAGCACATAATAAGCACCAAAATTTTTATTATTATAATTATCTACAACACCAAACACCAAGCTTTGCTCCCTTAGTAGATGTTTAAATAACTGCCAAGTAGCTAAAAGAAGTGTACAACTGTAACAGCAATACAATTTCTCTTATCACCGCCATATAGTTTATGAACAATGAAGTCTCTACATTTCAAGAACACCATTAATTGTTTAAACTATTTTGCTCAGTTAGTCTAAAATGCAGCATATTAGCAAGCACCCTACTTTTCAATCTAATGCTAGACTACTTTACATAGTTTTTAACAGCAAGCAACTATGACAGAAAATCTTAAATATTTTACTTTTTTTTTTTTTGCGATAGTAGGGGACTAAACTTCACCTAAGCCATCATTGTGGCGCCAACTCACAAGACAATGTAGTGTCTAAAAACCCAAATTCATAGGAAGCTTGCACAGGATGACTTATAGCAAAACTTTGCGCTAGGGATCGGAGAGACATGAGAAAAAATCATTTGTTTGTTAACAGAACCAGAACTAGAATCAAATCTTTTTGGAACTAGTAAGATGATACCAATAAGAGGATGCAGATGTGTATGCTAAAAATCTAACACAGAATTAATATTTGATACAATCCAACTTCTGGGTAGATACCCAAATGAATTGAATGCAGGGAATTAAACAGACATATGTATGCCAATGTTGATAGCAGCAAATTCACAATCACCAAAGGGTGGAAGCATCCCAAGTGTCCACTGACAGATGGATAAATACAATGTGGTATATAATACATTGGAACACTCTTCAGTTTTAAAAAGGAAGGACACTGTGGCACATGCTACAATATGGATGAAATTTGAAGACATTATGCTAAATGAAATATATCAACCACAAAAGGACAAATTTTACATAATTCCACTTATAAGAGGTACCTAGAATAATCAAATTCATAAAGACAAAAGCAGAATTATGATGGCTGCCAGGACTGAGGGAAGGAAGAATGGGAAACTTATTTAACATAGGTACAAAGAGTTTCAGTTTGTGAAAATGAAAAAGTTATGCAGATGAATGGTGGTGATGGTGGCACAATATTGGGAATGTACATACAATTAAAGACTGAAATAAAAACAAAAATAAACAAATGGGACTTAATTAAACTTAGCTTTTGTACAGCAAAGGAAAACATAATCAAAATGAAAAGACAACCTACAGACTGGGAGAAAATACTTGAAAACAATGCAACCAATAAGGGATTAATTTCCAAAATATACAAACAGCTCATATAGCTCAACATCTAAAAAGCAAACAACACAGGAGTTCCCATTGTGGCTCAGCAGTAAGAACCCAACTAGGATCCATGAGGATAAAGGTTGAATTCCTGGCCTTGCTCAGTGGGTTAAGGATCCAATGCTGCCAAGAGCTGCAGCATACATAGGTCACAGGCACTGCTCAGATCCCAAATTGCTACAGCTGTGGCATGGGCCTGCAGCTGTAGCTCCAATTCAACCTCTAACCTGGGCACTCCATATCTGCACGTGCAGCCCTAAAAAGCAAAAAAAAAAAAAAAAAAAGACCTAAATAGACATTTCTCCAAAGAAAACATACAGAAAAGGTGCTCAACATCACAAATTAGAGAAATGCAATTCAAAACTACAGTGAGGTACAACCTCACAAAAATCAAAACAGCCATCATCAAAAAGTCTACAAATAATAAATGCTGGAGAGGATGTAGGGGAAAAGGAACACTTCTATACTGTTGGTGAGAATGTAAATTGCTGTAGCCACTATGGAAAACAGTACGGAGGTTCCTTAACAAACTTAAAATAGAGTTACATACAATCCAGTAATCCCACTTCTGGCATTTGCTTGGAGAAAAAATGTAACTCAAAAAGATACATGCCAGTGTATCCCAATGTCCACTGCAGCACTAGTTACAATAGCCAAGACATGAAAACAACCTAAATGTCTGTCAACAGATGACTGGATAAAGAAGACATGGTGTGTATATACATTCAATGGGATACTACTCAGCCATAAAAAAGAATGAAATGACGGAGCTCCCACTGTGGCACAACAGGATCTGCAGCGTCTTGGGAGTGCTGGGACATGGGCTTGATCCCCAGCCCAGCATAGTGGTTAAGGATCCTACGTTGCCGCAGCTGTGGCTTAGTTCACGGCTGTGGCTTGGATCTGATCCCTGGCCCGGGAGCTCCATAATCCAAGGGGTGGCCAAAAAAAAAAAAAAAAAAAGGAAAAGAAAAGAAAGAACGCCATTTGCGGCAACATGGATGGACCTAGAGATTATCGTATCACTTCATTATCAAGTGAAGTAAAAGCCAGACAAAGAAAGGCAAATATCATGTTATCACTTATAGGTGTAAACTTAAAGAAAGAAAAAAAAAAAGATACACATGAACTTATTTACAAAACAGAAACGGACTCACAGAAATAGAAAACAAATTTACGGTTACCAAAGGGGAAGGGACAGTGGAGGGATAAATGAGGAGTTTGGGATTAACGCATACACAGTTACACATATCATATAACAGATAACCAACAAGGACCTAGTGTATAGCACAGGGAGCTCTACTAACCATCTTATAATAATGTCTAATGGACAAGAATATGAAAAAGAATACACATATACACATTTATATATACATACACACACCCACACATATGAATAAGTGAACCACTCTGCTGTACACCAAAAGTACTCTCCTATATATACAGCAGTACCGAATACCACATAAATCAGGGTGATTATTGCATGCAAAATTATTGTTTTCACACTCTTTTTCTACTTAAAAAAAATGACTTCTTATAGCTTGAATGCTGAAATAAACCAGTAAACATTAGGCAAAAACCCATGTTAACCACTGTGACTGACTATAAAACTGGGTGAAATTAACAGCTAGCTGTTGTTTTCTACATCTATAGAAAGTGTTGAGTTCCTAAATTTTCTACACTTTTATAAAAAAAAAATATATATATATACCAAGTCTAGTTCTTAGGTTCCTAAGTGATCCCAGTTATTAAGCATATATTCTACATTGCTTATGAAGAGGATACTGTCCCAATGCCTTATGGAAAAAAAACTAGGAAAAACTTTTAGGTACAGTAATAAGAATACGGTTCCAACAAGCACCACCAATCAGAGATTTCAATTTCCCCTGAAATATAAAGCAGAAATGATCTGGGAGTTTCCTGGTGATTCCGTGGATTAAGGATCCAGGCATTGCCACTCCTGCGGCTCTGGTTACAGGTGTGGTGCAGGTTTGAGCCCTGGCCTTCTTGGCGCTTCTGCATGCAAGGCATGGACAAAACAAAACGTTTAAAAAAAAAAAAAAGATCCAAAATGTGGTATACCTATTAAATATATAATGCCACAGGAACTGGGTAATAAACACACTAAGGAGGAAAAAAGGTTGAAGGAAGTATTTTGGATGACCAGAGCTTCCTTAACAGGCTTTTGCTCATTAACGTCCGGGCATCAACACTTCCAGGATAATTCTATGGCTGGATGTTAGGACCTAAGGGTAGCAGATAATTTCTCAAAGACGGAAACACAACATTCTAAACTCAAATTTTTCCTCTCTCTATAGCACTTCCTTAATACTGAATTAAAATGCTGCTGCATTAATAGAAACACTTTTATGGAAAAACGAGATTCTACAACTAGAAATATTTCCACTTGAACAAAGCCAACCCACTTCAATAAAGGTGATTAAAAATTTCTAAAAAAAAAAAGAAAAGTCAAATCATCTGACTTCTGAACTCATAAAATAAAAGAGAACCGCCCCCGAGGGGGTGGGGCAACACTAAAAGGGAGGTTGTTGTCATTGCCTACTGCGCACAGCCAACAGGCTATCATACATAAAATATAAACAACATATTTTCTTAGCAAAGAGCTTGCTAAAACTGTTGAAAGAAAACTTATGTTTAATCAAAATTTCTGCCAAATAAACACCCTAATGAGAGTAACCTAACAGCAACAGCACGGTAATTTACCCAGCTACTCGGTTACCAAAAAAAAACTGGCCTCTTGTCCACTGAACTCTTACCACATGGTCTGTAAATCAAGTTATATTTTAGAATATGGGCTGTAAACCCAGTTACATTTGAGAAAACCTGTTTCATCAGGAGAGGGTTTCTCAACATAGGCACGAGTGACATCTGAGGCAGCATAAATCTTCGTGGTAGGAGGTCCTCCCGGGCAGTGCAGAATGTTCAGCAATACCCTGACCTCCCTCCGCTGGATACAAGTGACTCTCCCTCCACCCCAGATGTGACAAGAGAAATTGTCTCCAGACACTGTCAAACGTTCCCAGGAGGGCAAAGCTGGCCCCATGTTGAGAACCATGAGCTCCGTGGAGTTCCTGCCACGGCTCCATGCTAATGACTAGTATCCATGAGGATGTAGGTTCACTCCTTGGCCTCGTGCAGTGGGATAAGGATCTGCTGTTGCCACGAGCTGTTGTGTCAGTCACAGATGCAGCTCCAATTTGACCCCTAGCCTGGGAACTTCCATATGTCAAAAGTGTGCCCCTAAAAAATCAAAAAATAAAGAACTTTGACAGCACTTCAGACTCACCTTTCTTCTCTCCACTCATTATCTTAATAAATACTAACTACTTCCCCTCCCATTGGTTTTCAAATTTTATACCCAAGGCCCCAAAAGGGTCCAGGAAATGCCTCAGGAGCACCCCTGGAGTGTAATCAGAGTAGGTATACTTTCATTTTCTGGGGTTCTGGATATTTTCGTCAGGGGAAAAAAATCCTGAAAATACTAGCGAATATAAACATTCCATAACATCAAGTTTCACAGAGTACTGAATAAGAAACCTCAAGTTTTTTCCCTCCTTTCTCTTTGTATATTTTAAATCAAGGCCAGTTTCAGAAAACCTAACATGTGAAAGAACACTAGGAGTAAGCAAGTATAGTGAAGCGGGGACCAGAGGGCAAGTTCTAGGGTACAGCTTCACTGTATTTCTTTGGCCCGAGACGAAATAAAATGTAGCCTTCAGAAGCCCTACAGTACTTTCTACCTGCTCTAACGGACATTAGCTGTTCAAAGCCCTGAAACATAAAATGCAAGTCCACGCAACACCCCCCAGGAGAAACCAATAAATTAAATTAATGCTGTAATTATATGTTAGCTTTATTTTAAACCTCTAAAAATCTATTTTCCTCCCCTAGGTGATAAAACTTTTTTCCCCAGATTCAACTGAGATAACTGATATACACCACTGCATAAGTTTAAGGCACAGCACACAGCATATTTGATTCTTAAATTGAAAATAGATATCCTTGTCCTTCCCGGCCTTCAAAGGTCTCCTAATTTAACCATCTTAAGCAGAAGAGCAATATGTGTAACATACTGAATCATCTGTAAAGGAGATCTCAAAAATTTAATGTGCATTCAAATTACCTGGGCACTTATTTAAATATAAATCCTAGGCACAGTTGCCAGGGATTTTGGTTGGTGGGAGAAGGGAATAGAAAAGGTGCAGGGATCTGCATTTTTAACAAGCCCCTGGTGATTCTTATGTAGACTGTCTGAGGGACTCATTTTTATTTATTTATGGGGTTTTTTGTCTTTTTAAGGCTGCACTGGCACATGGAAGTTCCCAGGCTAGGTGCCAAATAAGAGCTGCAGCTGCCACAGCCACAGCCACACCAGATCCAAGTGGCGTCTTCGACCTACACCACAGCTCCCAGCAATGCTGGATCCTTAACCCACTGAGGAGGCCAGGGATTAAACCCGCATCCTCAGAGATACCAGATGGGTTTATTACTGCTAGGCCACGATGGGAACTCCCTGAAGGACTCATTTTTAATAACACTGGGTGACATGTTGAATGTGGTACCAATGTTATCTGCCATCATGAAATTCTAGCAATCTCTATCCACAGACTATACCATACTTGGTATTTATTACCACTAGATCTGGTTAACACAACCTAAGATCTAAAAATAAAAATACACTTTAAAAAAAAAAAAATACACTTTAAATACTCTACAATTAAATGGTCCAGACTGCTATGAAAGCAAAGAAATAAAAAGCAAATATTACAGATTTATTTTATGATGAATGGTTAGATTATAAGACCTAATAAATCTGTATCATTAATTTTTTCCCTCATGCAAAACTACACTTATTACCACAGTTATAATTTTATCCTGGAGTTCCCATCGTGGTACAGTGGAAACAAATCCAACTAGGAACCACGAGGTTTCTGGTTCAATCCCTGGCTTCGATCAGTGGGTTAAGGACCTGGCATTGCCATGAGTTGTGGTGTAGGTAGCAGATTCGGCTCAGATCTGGTGCTGCTGTGGCTGTGGCATAGGCCGGCAGCTGTAGCTCCAATTCGACCCCTAGGTTGGGAACCCCCATATGACATGGGTGTGGCCCTAAAAAGCAATAATAATAATAATAATAATAATAATTTTATCCTGAAAAATAAATAAACCTTTACCGACTATAAAAATCCTAGCTCTCAAATAAAGGTTTTTCACGCACCACAAACATACTCGCCTCTAACAAACAGTACAGTCAATTCACGCATCAGTCGTTTTGATGCACTGTCTTCCTGGATACACATTAAAATGATGTACTAGGATCCAAACAGATAAATGACTTCTCATATCATTTTGACATCCAATCGTTTTTACTGCATTCCTACTACAATCTCCATTCCCGAAGACCCAAAAATATTATTTATGCAAATGGCCATGTCAATTTCATTTTCTCCATTTTTAACTTAAGTATAGTTAAAGCAGATGGCATCATTTTCTTTTCAACTTAATGTGCCTTCCAAAATACCCAATTTTTTAAAAAAGCATTAGCTTTATAAAATAGATGAGCAATCCCATACTTGTCTATTTTTTCTTATGCCATATAAAAATAGGGTTGCTGATAAAGCACACTAATGTTTTCACATTTCACCTAACATTCGAAACACATTCAGTTGAACATTTCATGAGTCTCAGGCTGGTGGAACATTCAGTCATTGATTTTTTTCTTTTCCAGCGGTAACAACAGGAGTCAGCTCCATGGATTCCAAGCTCCTTTGACAAGACTCAGGGTGCCCTTTGTCTTCAAGGTACAGAATACCATAAATAAAAAACGAGGCCGTCCTAGAGCCAGGCTTAGCTTCTAAAGAACATCTATCTCCAAAAGCTTCCAAAGGAACCCAGAAATGAAAAACGGGATCAGAAAGATGAAAAACAAAAAATGAGGTGAAGTTATTGGAAAATGCTAAAGATAAAAAAGCACAACTGGGTTTTTTGTTTTTCTCTGTTTTAAAGTTTGTAGAGAGAAACACAAAGCAGAGAGAGATCTAGGGTTTGAGAAGAAAGAGTGTAATGACAACAAATGACAAAGACAAAACAGAACTACTTCATTTCTCTTAGCAGAATGTAGAAGTACTGGACTGGAGTCTCTAAGCAAGTCACAACCTGTTTCAGACTCAGTCTCTTCACTTCTAATCCTGCCTATTTCACAGAGGTGCTGTGAAGAACACAGAGGAAAAGGCTTATCATGTATGCCCAAGAGCTCCACAAATATGTTTTTAATCCCTTAGTAAGCTAAATACATTTTTAAAAGAAACATTAAGAGGAAATTGGAAAGAGAAAAAATTTACTCACAAAACTCTACAGGTGATCTTTTACATAAAGAAAATACTGCACTGATTTTCATAAAGGAGTTAGGAGTAGGGCTCAGAAACCTATCAGTTTAGAAATCTAAATCACCAGTAAGTCTGGGGACACTCATCTGGAAAAGTTGAAAATGTATAATGAAACAGGCGATTTTTGAAAACTTGGGAAAAAGAAGGTTACTAAGATCCTACTCTGATTCCCTTTAACACATTGAAAGAACTTGAAAGAACTGTATTATCATATTCCAAATCTTAATTGAGCTTTATTTTTAAGATCTTGCTATTTTCTTCATTCAAGGTTACTTCTGAATATGTCTTTTTTTTTAGGGCGGCACCAACGGCATATGGAGGTTCCCAGGCTAGGGGTCAAACTGGGAGTTGCAGCTGCCGGCCTGCACCACAGCCACAGTAACACAGGATCCGAGCCGCGTCTGCGACCTACATCACAGCTCATGGCACTACCAGATCCTTAACCCACTAAGCAGGGCTAGGGATAGAACTCATATCCTCAGGGAAACCAGTCGGTTCTTAATTCACTGAGCCACAGTGGGAGCTCCATAATACAAGTAAATCTACTTTAAAATGCAGCTTTAGGAGTTTCCATTGTGGTTCAGCAAAAATGAATCTGACCAAGGTTTGATCCCTGGCCTCACTCACTGGGTTAAGGATCTGGCATTGCCATGAGCTGTGATGTAGGTCGCAGACGCGGCTCGGATCCCGCGTTGCTATGGCTCTGGCATAGGCCAGTGACTACAGCTCTGATTCGACCCCTAGCCTGGGAACCTCCATGTGCTGCGGGTGCGGCCCTAGGAAGACATTAAAAAATAAAATAAAATACAGCTTTACTAGTTACTTGGGAGATATAATTAGGGGCTTTTTAAAAATTAAAATATAAAAACAGCATACAATGCTTAAACAGAGTGGGTTAGAGTTCAGTTCATCTCAGAAATTGAACCTGACTGATATGAAAGCCCAAAAACTATTCAGGTCCAATCATCTGAAAGATTACTATTCACAACAGTATCAGTGACTGTGGTACTCAAAGAGCTTCCAGTTAAATCTATCAGAGAAAGTAAAAAGGAGTATTTTGATTTTTGCAAACACAGAATAATCTCATCCCAAGGTCTTCAAAAGTATCCTTTAATATATGGCATGTATCTACAAAATTAAAACAATATTAATCTTACCTAATAAGGCTGCTGTAAGATTAAATCGAGACATATTATGTGTGAATACGTTTTGAAGAATTAGTAAGTCTTACACAATGTTAGATATTTTATAAGCCTATGTGGACAAATGAATTAAACCAATAATTATAAAAATTAACAACCTATTTTGTTAAGAAACACTGAGCAAAAAGTACATTAACTGTACTTCCTCTTTTTTTAAAAAAAATGATCTAAAAATAAAATCACAAAAGACTTTTCTATCATTATATTACCCTTGTGAATTCTTCTACCTTCATGTACACAGAGCTTTAATAAACTAAATAGTATATACCCTCACGGAACCCACATCTTCATAAGGCCATAGTATTAAAGAAATACTACTGTTGTGGAATGATCAAATTAATTAAAGAATATTTCATCAAAGAAACTGTTACTATTAGCTGTGAGACTATCAAAACAGATAAAATTCCCATTCAGTTAAGTAGCCTTCAATACAATAAAGGAAATAAAACATACACACAAATAAGTGGAATACAAGTTGAATGATGAAAAGTTCCGTAACAGCTATGTAAGCAAAGTTCAACAGAAGTTCAGAGACAGGAGAAGTTATTTCTAGCGAGGGGGAGAGTACAGAAAGAGATGTTAGGGGAAAAAGTCCTATTTGTGCTGGGTCCTAAAGGATGAGGAGGATGTTGAAACATTCCTAAATAAAACACACACTTCCCTGGAAGAAAAATACCTCCCGTTCACTGGGGGGGAAAAAACGATTATCTCATTAAGTAGTACCAACATCCCTCCAATATGTATTCCCCACTGAACTAGAAGTTCCCCTTTTCACATCTCCCTATCCTTCCCCACAATCCCAGTGCTCGTATCTATCACCATATCTTATCCATTTCAACCTCCTGTATCTCTCTCCAAGCTGCCCACCTTCCTCTCTCCATCATCACCATCTCCCTAGTCTGAATTACCATGGTCTCTTGCCCATATTACAATCAGCTTCTGACTGGTCTCCCTGATCCTCACCAATTTGTCTTCTACACTGAAAATACTGTGGTCTTTTCTAAAGCAAATACACCAGCCATCACTGTCAGACCCCAATTCTTCACACACGGTTACTTGTCTAGCCTCCTTTTATAACACATGCCCGCTCACAATTTCTGATCCAGCCACTCCCATCTTTCCTGAGTCTTAGGACCTCTGCACATGCTGCCCTCTTCATCTGGAACACGTGCCCACTCTTAACTCCCGTCTCCTTGTTAACTCCTACTCACCCCTTAGATCTTAGTCCCTCAAGAAAGTCTTCTCTATTCTCCCAAACTAAATTAGACCATTTAGTTACACACTCTTAAGAAGCTGTATAATTTCTGATGTAGTATTTGTTAGAACTGTAATTTTATATTTATTTCGTATTTAATTAACAATTACCTCCCTGATTAAACTGTAAGCACCATTAGGATAGGGTTCACAAATAATTTTGCCTTAGGTTAGACCTGCCAACACACCTTATCTGTTCCCATGTTGATGTTTTCTTTTCAGTCAAAGTATTTATGGTGAACCACGGAGAGGCGTCACTGTCCTGCCTACTAAAACATGCAGTCTGTAAACCAAATGCAGGCCCCTCACCACTTCCCTTCCCTGCACTGTTGCTTCCCAATGTCTATTTGGCAAAAATTACTTCATTTTTTAACCTAATAATAAGCATGATTTACTAGCTTAACTGCCTGTTAGTAAGAGGCTTAAGAAGTTTAGTCTAAACCTAGAAAAAGTGACTCTGCTTGCCAAAAAGTGTCTTCAGAAAAGGGGGGGAAAAGTGTTTCAGTGATTTATTCAGGTCAAATAAACATTCCCAACTTCCACTCCACCATTTATAGGAAGAGATGTGCTGTGAAATGTGTCATCAGGGCTTATGCCATTAACAGTCTGTGGTGTATTTGGAGGAATCTGAAGTAGCAGATGAAGTTTTTTTATTGTATTGAATCAGATAGCTACATGGGTGATACTAAGGAGATACAATGACCTCTTTGGAGCACTGACTTTAAATAAGAAAAAGGCATTAAAGAAACCCAACTTGCCAAAGCTTTAGTAGCTCACGATCACACCTCCATGAAGAGGTCAAAACAGCAGATTGGAAACTGCACAAAGAACAGAAGATGACGGCTGATTTGCTCTAGGGCGAGTTGTCATTCAGGCTCAAACCAGATAGGGAGACACTTCAATCAGTCAAGATGGATTAGCAAAGAATAGATTTACCCTTCTGCCTGAAACAACTAAAATTATTATTTTCCCATATTATTTAAATCTTTTTAAAAGACAGTCAACTATTTGAAGCAAAAACTAATCTTTTTTTGTGGGGTTGTAAGTAAAACATAAGAAAACAATGGCACAAAAGCCAGAAAGTGAGAAATGTTAACTTTAATTTTATAAGGTTCTTTTACTATCCATGAAGTAATATATTATCACTGGAAGGCAGACTACTACAAGTTAAAAGATGTACACTATATAAAATAAAAAGCAATCTCTAAAGTAAACAAAGTAGAAAGTGGAATTATAAAAAATACACAATGAATGCAAAAAACATTAAAAGTAAAAAAAGATTTAAAAAAATATATGACAAATAAAACCTAAATAGTAAGATAGTAGATTTAAACCCAACCATTCAAATTAAACCCAGTCACATTAAACATAATCCCATTAAATATAAATAGTCTAAATACCTCAATGGAAAGGTGAATGAAAGATGAAGACTCAACTAACTGCTGCCTACAAGAAACCCACTTTAAATATAAGGGCACAAGTGGGTAAAAGTAAAAGGATGGGAGTTCCCATTGTGGCTCAGCAGAAATGAATCTGACTAGGATCCATGAGGATGCAGGTTCTATCCCTGGTCTCGCTCAGTGGTTTAAGGATTCGGCACTGCCATGAGCTGTGCTGACAGACGCAGCTCAGATCTGGCGTTACTGTGGTGTAGGCCAGCTCCTACAGCTCCAATTCAACCCCTAGCCTGGGAACCTCCACATACCTCCGATGCAGCCCTAAAAAGACCAAAAAAAAAGTAAAAGGATGGGAAAAGATATTCCATGCTAATACAAATCACAAGAAAGTTAGAGTGGCTATATGAATACCAGATAAAGTAGATTCCAGAATAAAGACTATCACAGTGATAAGGAGGACCATTTCATAATGATAACGAATACAATAATACTATTTCTTCATCAGGAGGACATGATACACATAAACGTTTATGCTCCTAAATAACAAAGCTTCCAAATACATGAAGAAAAACCTTATAGAACTACAGAGAAAAAATAGACAAAACTACATTTATACCAAAGACTTCAACAAATCACTCAACAATTGATAGCAAATCAGGCAGAATACAGAAGATCTGCACAACATCATTAATCAACTAGACCGAATAGATATTTATCAAACCCTCCACTCCACAACAGCAAACACACATTTGTTTTAAGTGCACACTATATTCTAGGCCATAAAATAAGTCTCAGTAAATTTAAAAGGATTCAAACCATACAAAGCATATAACGTGACCACAAATTAGAAATCAGTAACAAAAAGGTATCTGGAAAATCCTCAAATATTTGTAAACTATATAACACACTTCCATAAAGCCCATGAGCTGGAGTTCCTGCTGTGGCACCAAGGGATCTGCAGCATCTCTACAGCTCCAATACACAGGTTCAATCCTTGGCCCAACACAGTGTGTTAAAGGATCCCTGCAGACACAACAAAGGGCGCAGCTGTGGCTTGGATCTGATCCTTGGCCTGGGAACTCCACATTCCAAAGGGCGGCCAAAAAAAAAAAAAGTTTATGAGTCAAAGATGATATCAAAAAAATTGAGAAATTATTTTGAATTGAATGAAACACGCTACCAAAAACACATTTGTGGGCTGCAACTAATACAAGACTCAGAGGAACATTTACATGGAAACATCTTTATTATAAAAGAAGAAAAGTCACCAATCAATGACCTCAGTGTCTACATTAAGAAACTAGCAAAGGGATAACAAATGAACCCAAAGTAAACAGAAGAAAGGAAATAATAAAGGTCAGAAGAGAAATCAGTAAAATTTGAAAGGAAAAAGGAAGGAAAAAAGCCAATGAAATCAAAAGCTGATTCTCCAATCAATAAAATTGATAAAACTAAACCAGACTAACGGGAGGATAAAACAGGGAAGATACAAGTTTACAGTATCAGGAATGAGAGAGGCAACATCATTAAAGATTCTGAAGTTATTAAAAGGATAAGGAAATAGCATAAACAGTTTTGGGCTTATGAATCTGACAACTCAGACAAAATGGACACAATCCTTCAAAGACACAAACAAGGAAAATTCATCAAGAAGGAGTTCCCACTGTGTCTCGGTGGGAACGAATCCAACTAGTATCCATGATGATGTGGGTTAGATCCCTGGTCCTGCTCAGTGGGTTAAGGATCTAGCGTTGCCGTAAGCTGTGGTGCAGATCTCAGATTGCAGCTCAGATCTGGCATTGCTATGGCTGTGGCACAGGCCAGCCACTGTGGCTCTGACTGGACCCCTAGCTGGGGAACTTTCATCCACATGCCACAGATGTGGCCCTAAAAAAAGAAAAAAAAATTCATCAAGAAGAAATGAGTAGGAGTTCCCATTGTGGCCCAACAGAAAAGAATCCAACTAGTAACCATGAGGTTGAGGGTTCAATCCCTGGCCTCACTCAATGAGTTAAGGGTCCAGCATTGCTGTGAGCTGTGGTGTAGGTCACAGACATGGCTCAGACCTTGCACTGCTGTGGCTGTGGTGTAGGCAGCCACAGTTTCAATTCAACCCCTACCCTAGGAACCTCCATGTGCGGTGGGTGCAGCCTTAAAAAAGAAAAAAAAAAAAAAAAAAAAAGGAAGAAGAAGAAATGAATAGATGAAATCCTTATACCTATTAAAAAAATTGGATTTGAAGTGAAAAAAACTCTTCTCTTCTCACAAAGAAAAGTTCAGGTATTAATAGATTCTCTGATGAATTAAGCCAAATGTACAAAGAAGTAATGCAGGTTCCACACAAATTCTTCAGGAAAATTAAAAAAGAAAGAAATACTTTACAACACATACTGTGATGTCAGCATACTCTAAAACCAAAGCCAGAGAAACAACACAAAAAAACTACCAACCAACGGTCCTGAATATAGATACAAAACTTAACATAATGTTAACAAATCAATGAACATATAAAGAGGGTAATACATCATGACCAAGTAAGGTTTAGGCAAGAATGGCAAATTGGTTTAAGACTCAAAAATCAATGCAATTAATATCAAATACACTAAAAAAGAAAAACTACATGATCATCTCAACAAATGCAGAAAGTGCATTTGACAAAATCCAATACCCATTTGTCATGTGGGACGGAGCGGGGGGACTCTCAAGAAACTAGGAATATAACAAAATGTCTTTAAATGGATAAGGGGCATCTACAAAAAAAAACCACAAACCTAAAGCTAACATCACACTGAAAGAGTAAAAGACTAAAAGCTTTGACCCTAAGATCAGGAAGAAGGCAAGGATATATGTTCTAACCATTTCTATTAAACATTATTCTGGAGGTTACAGCCAGTGTAATCAGGCAAGAAAAAGTAATAAAAGACAACCTAGGAGTTCCCGTTGTGGCGCAGTGGTTAAGAAATCCAACTAGGAACCATGAGGTTGCAGGTTCAATCCCTGGCCTCACTCAGTGGGCTAAGGATCTAGCGTTGCTGTGAGCTGTGGTGTAGGTTGCAGACTCGGCTCGGATCCCGCATTGCTGTGGCTGTGGCATAGGTGGGTGGCTACAGCTCTGATTGGACCCCTAGCCTGGGAACCTCCATGTGCTTTGGGAGCGGCCCTAGAAAAGGCAAAAAGACCAAAAAAAAAAAAAAGACAACCTAATAGGAAAAAAAGTCTTAAGCTGCAGACATTATATATGATCCTCTACATAGAAAAAGTCAACACAACCTAAAAAATATTTACTAGAAATAACAAGTTTAGCAAGGTTGCAGGATATAAGACAAAGATGCAAAAATCTATTTTAGTTACAGTACAACAAATACCTGGAAACTAATTATTTAAAAAACGTATGATCTACACTATTATCAAAAATTTTGAAATACTTAGGGCTAAATCTAACAAAAGATGTGAAGACCTGCACACTGAAAGCTTTGTAGAGAGAAATTTAAAAAGAAAAATACAAAGAGAGATGTACTGTGCTCCCAAACTAAAACTTAATATTGTTAAAATATTAATTCTCCCCAAACTGATCTATAGATTGAACACAACCCCAATCAAAATCCCAGCCAGCTTTTTGTGTAAAATTGAAAAGCTCAGTCTAAAATCCATTTGTGGGAGTTCCCGACGTGGCGCAGTGGTTAACGAATCCGACTAGGAACCATGAGGTGGCGGGTTCGATCCCTGTCCTTGCTCAGTGGGTTAACGATCTGGCGTTGCCGTGAGTTGTGGTGTAGGTTGCAGACGCGGCTCAGATCCCGCGTTGCTGTGGCTCTGGTGTAGGCCGGTGGCCACAGCTCCGATTGGACCCCTAGCCTGGGAATCTCGATATGCCGCAGGAGCGGCCCAAGAAATAGCAAAAAAAAATAAAAAAATAATAATAAAATCCATTTGTGCATGCAAATGACCTAGAATGGCCAAAATAACTTTGAAAAAGAAAAACAAAATTAAGAGTATTTATACCTGACCTCAAAACTTATCAAAAATCTGGAGTTCCCATCGTGGCCCAGCGGAAAGGAATCTGACCAACATCCATGAGGATGCAGGTTTAATCCCTGGCCTCACTCAGTGGGTTAAGGATCCAGCATTGCCATGAGCAATGGTATAGGTCACAAATGCAGCTCATATCTGGTGTTGCTAGAGTTCCCATCACGGAGCAGCGGAAACAAATCCGACTAGGAACCATGAGGTTGCAGGTTCGATCCCTGGCCTCACTCAAAGTGGGTTGAGGATCCAGTGTTGCCATGCGCTGTTGTGTGGGTCACAGGTGCGGCTCAGATCTGCTGTTGCTGTGGCTGTGGCATAGGTCGGAGGCTGCAGCTCCAATTGGACCACTAGCCTGGGAACCTCCATGTGCCACAAGTGAGACCCTAAAAAAAAAGACAAAAGGCCAAAAAAAAAAAAAAGATCTGGTGTTGCTGTGGCTGTGGCATAGGCTGGCAGCTACAGCTCTGATTAGATCCCTAGCCTGGGAACCTCTATATGCTGCGGGTGCAGCCCTAAAAAGACAAAAAACAAAAGTAAAAACAACTTATTAAAAATCTATAATAATCAAAATAGTATGCCTGTGAGTCAAGATAGACAGTAAAATAATGGGATACATCAAAAACCACATAAAGGCCTACAATTCAGTTTCAACACAGGTGCAAAGGCATTGGAGTGCAGCAAGATCAATCTTTTCAATATGCATATTTTAAAAAATAAATCTCAATCTTTATTTTGCACTACACACAAAAATAAAATTAATATGGGTCATAGATCTAAAATTATAAAACTGTTAGAAGAAAATGTTTGTCACCTTGGACTTGTGATTTACTTAAATTTCTTAAGTAAAATATGAAAAGCTTAATCCATAAAAGGAAAAGAAAATATTCATCAAAATTCTTCATCATGGAATTTCAAATGTGGCTCAGCAGAAATGAACCAGAATAGTATCCATGAGGATGCACTCAATGGGTTAAGGATCCAGTGTTGCCAAAACCTGTGGTGTAGGTCACAGACGCAGCTCAGATCTGGTGTTGCAGTAGCTGTGGCATAGGCAGGCAGCTGCAGCTCCGATTCACCCCCTAGCCTGGGAACCTCCATATGCCACAGGTGTAGCCCTAAAAAGCAAAACAAATAAAATAAAATTCTTCATCAAAATTAAGAACTATTCTTTGAAGACAAGTGTAAGGCAAGCAGTGTAAGTATAAAGTAAGAAGAGTGTAAGGCAAGTCAAAGAATGAGGAAAAACAACTGCGAAACACTTATCTAGTTAGTTACTTGTATCCAAAATATAAAAACAATTCATATAACTCAATAAGACAAACTCAGCTTAAAAATGGATATTTGATTTGATATTTCACTTAAGAAGATAAGTGTCTGATAAGCATATGAAAAGATGCTCAACATCGTCAGTCATCAGAAAAATGCAAATTAAAACCACTTATCGCTACACGCCTCTTAGAAGGGCTAAAATATAAGACTGCCCATACCAAGTATTGGGAAGCCAGTGAAACTAAAACTGTCATACTCTGCTTGTGGTATAATGGCACAGCACTTAAAGCAGTTTGGCAGTTTCTTAAAATAGTAAACATACAATATGATCCAGTCATTCCATTCCTAGCTATTTACCCAAGAGAAATAAAAGCATATGTCTATACAAACACTTGTACACAAATGTTCACAGAGGCTTTATTTCTCATAGCCAAAAAACTGGAAACAACCCAAATGTTCATCAGAAGGTAAATTGAGGGAGTTCCCTTGGTGGCTCAGTGGTTAACAAACCCAACCAGGATCCATGAGGATGCGGGTTCAATCCCTGACCTCACTCAGTGGGTTAAGGATCCAGCGTTGCCGTGAGCTGTGGTGTAGGTCAAAGATGCAGCTGAGATCAGGTGTGGTGGAAGCTGGCGGCTATAGCTCCGGCTGGACCCCTAACCTGGGAACATCCATATGCCACGAGTGCAGCCTTAAAAGCAAAAAAAAAAAAAAAAAAAAGGTGAACTGATTAAATAATCTATGCAATGGAATATAACTCAGCAATATAAAGGAATTAACTACTGATTCATGCAACAACATGAATTAATCTTAAAAAGTGCTAAATGAAAGAAGACAGACCAGAAAGAAGTATATAAAATTCTTGAAAATCCAAACTAAGCTATAAAGACGAAAAGCAGACTAGTGGCTGTCTGATGATGGGTGGGAAAAGGTGGGTCAAGAGGCTTACAAAGGAAACTTTTTAAATAGATGTTCATTTTCTTGATTGTGATGATGGTTTCAAGATTATTTATATATTTCAAAAGATACCAAACTACACTTTAAATACATGTAGTTTGTTACATGTCAAATATATCCAAAAAAAATTGTCATATGTATGAACTGATCAGGATGTAAGACTATAACTCACTTCCCAATGCAACACTGCCCAAAGCTCAAGGAATCAGAGATTTTAAAGAACTGCAATCTATTCACAAGAAAGTTACATTTCAGAACTGAAACACATGGTTTATGGCATTCGGATCAGGCTTTAAGTTTCTGAGTCCTTGAAATACCAACCTTAGGATATGTTTAAATTACAAAGCATATGCACCATAAGGAGAGCCAGGTTCAGGGGGAGCTAAGATGAAAGCAAACCGGGCCTACCAAGAAGCCAGTGCCCCCACTTGAATTCTATAAATACCCTAAAATGTCTGCACATGGCCAAGCTCTGATCGATGTCTGGGTTTACCTGGCTCTATGAAAGTGAGTTCTTTTTAGAATTTCTGATAACAAAGGGAAGAGCCACTAAATCCTGGAATAAATAAAGCTGTGCTCCCGATGAATACAATTCACGGTTCTCATGATTGTGTGACTTCTTAAATTTCATTATTCTCACTGGCTTGGTCAAACACAAATAACAGGCTTAGAAAGGCATACGTTTATAGGAAAGAAATCTATTTTTATATTTTGTGTTACTCCTTTTAAAAATACATAAATTTTAGATAGCTAAAAGACTTTGTGTAAACTTTTTAGAATATAGAAATATTCACGCCACTCACTCACATACAGCTTTCTGATGTTGTCTATAGCTAATAAAACTTGGACAACTCTACAAAACATATCATCCAAACATGACATCCAAAGCATATCCAGCACATCAAATGTCATTATTTTATAGTTATGGTACTATATAGGACACATAGGTAAACTACAGGTTCAAAGTTCAAATTAACAAATATCACAGTGAGTGCTTTTATATAACAGTTTAAAGTGGTTACCTATGAGAAGCCAAATTATATAGTAGTTACAGATTGGAGAGTAAACTGCCTGAGTTTAAATCTCACACTACCCACTTACATGCTATATAATCTTGGCCAAATTACTTTACATCTCTACTCTGATTCCTCATCTGTAAAATGAAGATAATAACAGCATTTACCTCACAGGGTAGTTATGAAGATTAAATAAATTAACAGGCATAAAGCAACTAGAACTCTCCTCACAGTAAGTACCTAAAAAGTTTTACATTATTGTTGTTGTTATAATTATGCTAATGATTGTCACTGTTACTAGAGTTAAGACTACTGTATAGGATAATTAATATTTATCACTAATAATTTGAAAAGTACCAATATATCTACTAGGCACTAAAATAAAAGGCCCTGAATAAACTGTCTCCAAAGAAAATACACAAATGTAACATTCGGAAACCAGATGCTTTTCTGTAATACTAACAATGAAATACTAGAAAAGGAATATAAAAAAAGCAATACCTCCTCAAACTGCACCCCCAAAAATTAAATACCTAGGAATAAAACTGACTAAAGAGATAAAAGACTTATACACTGAGAACTATAATACATTAATAAAGGAAATTAAAGAGGAATCAAAGAAATGCAAAGATGTCCCATGCTCCTGGATTAGAAGAATTAATATTGTTAAAATGGTCACACTACCCAAAGCAATCTAAAGACTTAGTGTTATCTCTTTCAAATTATCCATGATATTTTTCACAGAACTACAAAAAATCATCCAAAAATTTATATATAACCATAAATGACCCAGAACTGCCAAAGCAATCCTCAGGCATTAACTCTCCCAGACTCCAGATAATATGACAAAGCTACAGTAATCAAAAGAGTGTGGTACTGGTACCAAAAAAAAAAAAAAAAAACAGACATATGCATCAGTGAAACAGAATAGAGAGCCCAAAAATAAACCCAGATACCCATGGTCAATTAATCTTCAACAAAGGAGGCAAGAATGTAAAATGGGAAAAAGTCTCTTCACCACTGTGCTGGCAAAACTGGACAGCTGCATGTAAATCAAGGAAGTCAGAACACACCCTCACACCATGCACAAAAATAAACTAACACTTAAACATAAGACACCACAAAACTCCTAGAAGAAAACATAGGCAAAACATTCTCTGACATAAACCGTATGAATGTTTTATTAGGTCAGTCTCCCAAGGCAAAAGAAGTAACAAAAATAAACAAATGGAACCTAATCAAACTTATAAGCTTTTGCACAGCAAAGGAAACAAAAAGAAAGAAAGAAAGAAAAGACAACCTACAAGAGAAAATAGTGCAAATGATGTAACGGACAAGAGTTTAATCTCCAAAATAAACAAACTCATACAGATCAATCACACACACACACACACACACACACACACACAATACAACTGAAAAATGGGCAGAAGACCTAAATAGATATTTCTCCAAAGAAGACACATGGATGGCCAGTAAGCTCATGAAAAGATGTGCAACATCACTAATTATTAGAGAAATACAAATCAAAAGCTACCATGATGTACCAGCTCAAACCAGTCAGAATAACAAACACTGGAAAGGGTGTAGAGAAAAGAGAATTCTTCTACACTGCTGGTATAACCACTATGGAAAACAGTATGGAGGTTCCTCAGAAAACTAAGTAAAGAACTAACACATGATCTATCAATCCCACTCCTGGACATATATCCTGACAAAACTATAATTCAAAAAGATACATGCACCCCTATGTTCATAGCAGCACTATTCACAATAGTCAAGATATGGAAGCAACCTAAGTGTCCACTGACAGATGAATGAATGAAGATGTGGTACATACATACAATGGAATACTACTCAGGCATAAAAAAGAATGAAATAATGTCATTTGCAACAACATGGATGAAACTAGAGATTCTTATACTAAGTGAAGTCAGAAAGAGAAGGAAAAATCCCGTATGATATCACTTGTATGTGGAATCTAAAATATGGCACAAAGGAACCTATCAACAGAACAGAAACAGACTCACAGACATAGAGAACAGGCTTGTAAGTTGCCAAGGGGGACAGAGAAGGAGTGGGATGGACTGGGAGTTTGGGATTAGTAGATGCAAACTATTACACTTAGAATGGATAAGCAATGAGGTCCTACTGCATAGCATAGGGAACTATATCCAGTCTACTGGGATAGATCATGATGGAAGATAATATAAGATGTATATATATAAGAAAGTGTGTATATATATATATATATATATATATGGGTCATTTTGCTGTACAGAAGTTGGTACATTGTAAATCAACAATATTTTAATAAAATGTAAAAAAAGAAAATATACAAACAGCAAATAATTACATGACGGGAATAAAAATCAAAACTACAATGGGACATCACTTCACACTGACTAAGCTGGCTTTAATAAAGAATGGAAAGTAGAAAGGGTAGACAAGGATGTGGAGATACTAGAACCCTAGTACATTGCTGGTAGCAATGTAAAAAGGTTCAGATGTGAAAAAGTTTGGCAGTTTCTCAAAAGTGGGTATAGACAGTGGTGAGGGTTACATAGCACTGTGAATGTATGTAATGTCACTGAGTTGAACATTTACAAATGGTTAAAGTGAAATTTGGAGTATATAAATATACATATATTCCACCACAATAAGAGGGAAAAAATGAATGCAAAAGAATGTATTAGGGAGTTCCCGCTGCGACACAGCGGATTAAGAATCCAATTGCAGCGGCTCAGGTCACTAAAGGTGCTCAGGTCACTAAAGATGCAGGGGTTCAATCCCCAGCCTGGCACAGGAGATTAAAGGATCCAGCCTTGCCGTAGATGCAGCATAGGTCACAGCTGCAGCTGGGATTCAATGCCTGGCCCAGGAACCTCCATATGCTGCAGGAGTGGCCATATAAAAAGAAAGAAGAATGTATTGGTTACTCTCTCTCCCTCGCATCCTTGCTTATATTTCTTCAATTCACCAGAGAAGAACTCAATATCCATTCTTATCTACATAGCCCCAAAAGAGGCAGGGAAGCTAGAATAAGACACACTACTCAATGTTAAGACAACTTAGAAAAGCATAAAAATGCTTCTTTAAACAGCTTGTGATCTACTTTAACACAAATACACTAAACTAGAAACAGCAACTATAAACCTGGATAATAGTGAAAGGGTAATTTTTCCCCAAAAAAGTACTGGATTGGAACTCAGGTTCCAATCTTACTCAGATTCTAATGTAATTTTCACCAAGAATCCTTAAATCACTAATTTTACATGATTACTTCCCAATAAAATGAAGAAAAGACTTGTATTTCATAAATTTGTTGAGAGAAAAAAGAATACAGACTGGAGGAAAAAAAAAAACCTTGTAAAAACATTTTATATAACATGCTTATAGGTAAATGGAATAATGGTACTGGTTACATAAGGGAAATTATCACTGCTAATTACAGATAAAGAAAGATTACCGACCAATAGGCCTCACAAGGTAATATGACCATTTCTCATGTATGAGAACCAAGGTATACATCAAAAAACACAACCCAAAGTGCAAATAAGTAAAAATTTCCTCTTAAACTGATTGAGAGGGTGCTTGAAAAAAGAATGACTTAGGACTTCCTGACCTGAACAAAACAGTAAGAGATACCACCATATCAAAGCTTCTCGAGTATCTTTTTACCTCAATAGGAATCACCACATGTGATACTGCTGTTTCTTCATCATATTATCAAACAAGATTCAAAAATTAGCATATTTCTGTAAAAATGAAAACTACTACAAAATCTTTTTGAAGCCAGAATATCTACAAGTAGAGTCATTTTTTTATATTTGAACCATATCTTCTATTAGTTGATAACTACTGTACTGGGCATCTTTTTCCTTTTTTTTTTTTTGTCTTTTTGCCTTTTCTAGGGCCGCACCCAGAGCAATATGGAGGTTCCCAGGCTAGGGGTCGACTCAGAGCTGTTGCTGCCGGCCTACACCACAGCCACAGCAACGCCAGATCCGAGCCGCGTCTGTGACCTACACCACAGCTCACAGCAACACTGGATCCCCAACCCACTGAGTGAGGCCAGGGATCGAACCCGCAACCCCATGGTTCCTAGTCAGATTCGTTTCTGCTGTGCCACGACGGGAACCCCTCTTTTTCTTTGTTTCTTTCTTTCTTTTTTTTTTTTTTTTAAGGCCACTCTTGAGACATTTGGAAGTCCCTAGGCTAGGGGTCTAATAGAAGCTGGCAGCTGCCAGCCTATGCCACAGCCACAACAACACCAGATCCAAGCCATGTCTGCAACATATACCACAGCTCATGGCAATGTCAGATCCTTAACCCACTCAGCGAGGCCAGGTATCAAACCAGCATCCTCATAGATACTAGTCGGGTTCGTAACGCGCTGAGCCACTATGGGAACTTCCCAGGCGCCTTTTTCAAGGTCTGTTCATTGATATGGGCTAATCACCAACCACTGGGCAAAACTGGCACATTTCAAAACAGGAACAATGTACTAGAAAGGCCACAGGCTTCTTCATTCAGGGGTAGTCTTGAAACTTACAAATACACAGAAAATTATACAGAGTCAAGCCTGAGGAAATAATGGGAGCAAGGTACTTAAATATTATATCCTGCCCAAATTTAAAACAAACAAAATTCCCTACAAACTTCCACAAGATTAACTGGATACAGGATACCTTATCTCACTCTCAAACTGTTCTATATCATTATTAAAAGTTAAACTACTTTTTTCCTAAGTTTGCTCCTATTCCATGCTAAGCAAACAGATAATAGATCAAAGAAAATTTGGGTATAACTCCAACTATAGAGCGTTCTGGAAAAGGCAAAACTATGGAGGCAATAAAAAGATCAGTGGTTGCCAGGAGTTAGCGGGTATGGGGTACAGAGAGATGAAAAGACAGAGCACAGATTTTTAGGGCAGTGAAAATACTGTATATGATACCATAATGGTGGATACATGTCATTAAACATTTATCCAAACCCACAGAATATACAAATGAAGAGTAAACCCTAATGCAGACTCTGGGTGAAAATAACCTCTTAACGTAGTTCATCAGTTGTAATAAATATGACGCTTTGGTCCGGAATGTTGATAACAGGAGAGGCTATTCCTGTGGGGGAACAGGGGATATATGGGAAATCTCTGTTATTGTCCTTATATTTTGCTGTGAAATTCAATCTGCTCTAAAAATATAAAATCCTTTAAAAAAAAGAAAAGAAAATCTGATTAACGGTTAATGGTCTATATAAACTATGCCTTTTCAATCCCACTCCTCCTGCTGTCCTTTTTTCCAGAAGAAAATTTAAACTACTTCTGTCTTAAACGTTAGTTCTTGTTGTCATTCCTCGAATTTGGCTCTGTTTGACATTATAAACTTCCCCAGAACATACCTAAATTAATCCTATGCTAAAAACTTGACATTAACAGAGCGCTACATTAAATACACGCCTCAGTCGTTCGTGTAGCTAAAACCAAAAGACCGATATTCAAATCACAGATCATTCCTTCTTAATGAGAAACTAAGAGGAGGAGGAGGACACAAATGCAGGAGTACCAACTATGTTCTTCTTAGAATATCTAACACATTATGTATCTGTGTCAGGTTATTTCAGTTGGAAAGTCTAACACAGTATAAATAAGGCCATGGGCATAGATCTGACCTTTAGCAGACCAAACTGCTTTGACTCTACACTCATACCCTTCTCTCACTGACTTAGAAAATATGCCATTAATCAAAAGAAGTACCACTGGGGGGGGGGGAAGCTCAGTTTTGAAGGTCACTTTTATAAACACTAGAACCCTGAGTACATGTAACAGGTGCTAAATAATGTTTAAGGCACTACATGGAATCTATGCAGACATACTTCAATAGGTCGAAAGTAACCATATAGAAGTAGGACTTAAAATTATGAGCCACATTTTCATAACTTGTGGCAGGAATTGCTTTCCAGGAAGGTCACAGAAATTTGGCATTAAGTCTCAGGCCTTTAAAAACATACTCTTCTAGGAATTCAGCCTAAGGAAAGAGTCAAAAGTTCAATTCAAAGACTTGTGTACAAAGAGAATGTGTATACTACTAATATAAAATTTTTTAAAAATAATAATGTCTAAAATAGGGTAATGGTTAAATAAGTTACGTTAAATTAGTCATTAACAAATTATATTTTCAGATCCTCTCAATAGATGCAGAAAAAGCCTCTGACAAAATCCAACACCCATTTCTGATTAAAAACCCTTCAGCAGGAACCTCCCTCTACATAATAATATGACAAACCCAGAGCTAACATCATTCTCAATGGTGAAAAGCTCAAAGAATTCCTGCTGAGAACAGGAACAAGACAAGGATGTCCGCTCTGGCCACTACTCTTCAACATAGTTTTAGAAGTCCTAACCACAGCAATCAAAGAAGTTAAAGAAATAAAAGGAATCCAAATTGGAAAGGAAGAAGTAAAATTATCACTATTTGCAGATGACATGATACTATACCTAGACAATCCTAAGGACTCTACCAGAAAACTGTTAGAGCTCATCCATGAATTTGGCAAAGTCACAGGATACAAAATTAATACACAGAAATCGATGGCATCTCTATATACTAACAATGAAAGATCAGAAAGAGAAATTAGGGAAGCAATTCCGTTTACGATCGCATCCAAAAGAATAAAATATTTAGGAATAAACCTACCTAAAAGAGACCAAAGACCTGCACTCTGAAAACTACAAGACACTGATGAAAGAAATCAAAGATGATACAAACAAATGGAAACACATACCATACTCTTGGATTGGAAGAGTCAATATTATCAAAATGACTATACTACCTAAGGCAATCTACAGATTCAATGCAATCCCTATCAAATTACCAAGGACATTTTTCACAAAACTCGAATACAATATTTTCAAGTTTCTTTGGAAGCACAAAAGACCCAGAAGAGCCAAAGATGTCCTGAAAAAGAAAAATGGAGCTGGAGGAATCAGGCTCCCGGAGTTCAGACTATACTACGAAGCAACACTCATCAAAACCATATGGTGCTGGCACAGTACAGAAATATACATCAGTGGAACAGGATAGAAAGCCCAGAATTAAACCCATGCACCTACAGTCAACTAATCTATGACAAAGGAGGCAAGAATATACAATGGAGAAAAGACAACTTGTTCAATAAGTGGTGCTGGGAAAACTGGACAGCCACACGGAAAAGAATGAAATTAGAACACTCCCTCACACCATACACAAAAATAAACTCCAAATGGATTAAAGACCTAGATATAAGACCAGACACTATACAACTCCTAGAGGAAAACAGAGGCCAAACACTCTCTGACATAAACAACAGCAACAGCTTCTCAGATCCGCCTCTTAGACTAATGACAGTAAAAACAAAAATAAACAAATGGAACTTAATCAAACTTAAGTTTCTACACAGCAAAGGAAACCCTAAACAAAATGAAAAGACAACCCACAGAATGGGAGAAAATCTTTGCAAATGAAATAATTGACAAAATTTATAAACACTTCCTACAGCTCAATACCAAAAAAACAAACAACCCCATCAAAAAATGGGCAGAAGATCAAAACAGTTCTCCAAAGGAGACATATGGATGGACAAAAAACACATGAAAAGATGTTCAACATCACTCATTATTAGAGAAATGCAAACCAAAATCACTATGAGGTACCACCTTACACCAGCCAGAATGGCCATCATCAAAAGGACTACAAACAATAAGTGCTGGAGAGGGTGTGGAGAAAAAGGAACCCTAGTACACTGTTGGTGGGATTGTAAATTGGTGCAACCACTGTGGAAAAAAGTATGGAGATTCCTCAGAAAACTAAACATAGAACTACCCTTTGATCCAGCAATCCCACTCCTGAGCATCTACCCAGAGAAAACCATGACTTGAAAAGACACATGTACTCCAATATTCATTGCAGCACTATTTGCAATAGCCAAGACATGGAAACAACCTAAATGCCCGTCAACAGAGGAGTGGATCAAGAAAATGTGGTACATATACACAATGTAATATTACTCAGCCATTAAAAGGAACGAAATACTGGCATTTTTAGCAACATGGATGGATGGACCTAGAAATTATCATGCTGAGTGAAGTCAGTCAGACAATGAGACACCAACATTAAAGGCTATCACTGACATGTGGAACCTAAAAAAAGGACACAATGAACTTCTTTGCAGAACAGATACTGAGGCACAGACTTTGAAAAACTTATGGTTTCCAAAGGAGACAGGTTGGGGGGTAGGGGGATGCACTGAGGGTTTGGGATGGACATGCTATAAAATTTGGTTGTGATTACTGTTGTACACCTATAAATGTAATAAAATTCATTAAGTATTAATAAATAAATAAATAACAAAACAAATTATATTTTCAGGAGTTTCCACTGTGCCTCAGCAGTAACAAGCCCGACTAGTAACCATGAGGATACAGGTTCAATCCCTGGCCTCCCTCAGTGGGTTAAGGATCCAGCGTTGACATGAGCTGTGGTGTAACTAGCAGACACAGCTTGGATCTGGCATTGCTGCGGTGTAGGATGGCAGCTGCAGCTGTGATTCGACCCCCAGCCTGGGGACTTCCATTTGCTACACATGTAGCTCTAAAAACAAAAAAATATATATATTTTCATATTATAAGCCTCCGTTATAAAGAAGTGTGATATTGGCATATGAATATGGACAGATTAATATAACATAATAGTAAATCTTGAAATAAACTAAATGGGAACCTAGTAAGAGATAAAGGAGTCATCTTAAATCAGTGAGGAAAAAAATGAATTAGTCAACAAATTCCAGTGTTAAGACAAGTGGAAAGCCATCCTTCTAAAAATGAAATTGTATCAATATCTCATAACTTACTCCAGGTGAATTCCAAATGGATCAAAGATTTAAGTGTAAAAATGAAAACAAAGAGGTACCAGACAAACCATGAGAGTTATCTGATAACATTAGAATAGGAAAATTGGAGTTCCCATTGTGGAGCGGCGGAAATGAATCCGACTAGTAACCATGAGGTTGCAGGTTCCATCCCTGGCCTCACTCAGTGGGTTAAGGATCCAGGATTGCCATGAGCTGTGGTGTAGGTCACAGACGTGGCTTGGACCCAAGCTGCTGTGGCACAGGCCAGCAGCTATAGCTCCAACTCAACCCCTAGCATGGGAATCTCCATATCCCACGGGTATGGCCCTAAAAAAAGAAAAAAAAGAATAGGAAAGGCCCTTCTAACTATGGCAAAAAAAATAAAAAAGCCATAAAAAACTGATACACTCAACTGCATAAAAATAATTTCCTCATAGAGGAAAAGGGAGAAAAAAAAAAAAAAAAGACTAATGAAAATACCAGGAGGAATTCCCTTGTGGTGCAGTGGTTTGTGGATCCCATGTTGTCAGTGCTGTGGCACAGGTTTTATCTCTGACCCTGGAACTTCCACATGTCATGGGCACAGCCCCTCCAAAAAAAAGAAAGAAAAAGGAAATACTGCCAACTCATGGCAGACAAAGGGCTCTTTACCTAATCTCCTAAGAGTTCCCACAAATCCCTAAGAAAAATATCTAACAACCCAATAAAAATAGGCGAAAGATATGTACAGTCAAAGAAAAGGACATATTTAAATGGCTCTATAAGACATTCAATCACACTTAATGTAAGAAACAAGAAAAGTTAAAATTGAAACTATGACTACCTTTTACCTTTAAATTGTCACACTAAAAAATTTTTAATAATTCCCTATGTATGGGGAGATGGGCACTCTCATACATTGCTGAAGAAATGTAAATAGGTGTAACACCTAAGAACAGCAATTTGGGAGTATGTTTCAAAATTACAAATACACCCTATCTTTGACCTAGCAAGTCTATGAATTTTTCTTACAGATACACTGATACACGAGCAAAATTATTCACTGCACTATTACTTATACCAGCAAAACTTTGGGGACTGTTAAATTATGATTCATCCAGGCATTAGGCAGCCATAAAAAGAATGAGGAACTACTTTACAAATGGACAGAAAATATATCCAAGATATATTATTAACGAGGGTATATGGAGGGGGGATGTGAGGGAGGAACAACACAGGATAAGTTCAATTCCTATAATGGGTTAACTTTCTGTAAAAAAGGAGAAAAAAAACATATACACAATGAAAACTACAATACTATCAATTCAGATACAAAGGAACAACCTGCTCCAGACCCCCAGAATGCCCAACCAACTTCCTCTATGGGCTTGCTCCAGTCCTTTCTTCAGTCTCAGAAAAAAACATGACCCTGCATTTCTTTAAACTAAATTTCCTGGACCCCATTTTTGCAGAGTTTATCTGTCTAAATTATCTATCTGCTTCTAGATGCATGGAATAAGAAAAGAAGGATACACAGGAATCTCAAACATGTACTGATTTATGGAGGGGGCAATGACTGACTACCAGATGGCAAGTGAAGTGGCAAGGGGTGGGGGGTGAGAGAGACCTCAAAGCATATCCTTTTATATCTTCTCAATTTTGAAAGAAGGAAATGTGTTATCTATTTTTAAATTAAATTTAAAAATAAAAGTATAGTTTAAAGTTTTTTTTTAACATTTTCAAAAACATAAGAAAACATACTGTTAAGAGTTTCCTGGTAGCCTAGCAGTTAAGGATCTGGCACTGTTACTGCAGCAGCTTGGGTCACTGCTGTGATGTGGGTTCGATCCCTGACCCAAGCACTTGGCACGCCACTGGCATGGTAAAGCAAAATCAAAAAACAACACTGTTAGGAAAAAGGCAGGATAGAAAACATGCAGCATCAAACCAAATATGTACAAACAAGTACATTCGTACTCCGAAAAGACTGGAATAAAATATAATATTTGAAAAAGAACTGTCTCTGAGAGGTGGAATTATAGGTGATTTTAATCTTCTTTGGCTTTTCCTTTAATTCAAATTCTTTACATTAAGTATGGATTATATTCATAATTAGGAAAAAAGTATTCAATTCTTAACGATATGAATCAGAGAGGTTAGAAATTAAAGGCAAGGTAGAAAGTTATCAGGTATTATCCAGGGTTCTAACGATCATAAATGAAATGTTCAAATGTCCTTAAAATATCACTCACTCCAACCACAGAATAAAGAATTTATGGATAAAGAATTTGGGAAAACATGGATTTAAAAAGCCCTACTCTGTCCTCTAGTCTACCTCTTAAGGATCACTACGAGATTATTCTCATCCTCCTACTTTCTGGATGTTTTGACCATTTTTGTTTTCTGTTACCTAGGTAATGGTACTTCCAGCATTTCCCTTAAAGACTGTGAAACGAACAATCTGGTATTTCTCACTGACCTTCAGCTTTAAAAGGCCATCTCCCCAAGGAATAGCAGTAAGATCTAGAAGCTAAAACAGGAGGCTATGGAATCTAAGGTTAAGAGTTCTAATCCTGACAAACCGGAATTTGTCTCCAACTTTGGGAATAAGCTAAATTTCCTGGGCCATTTTCCTTAATGAGGAAACGCAAAGGGCTTATTTTGAAAAACATTTAAGACTATCAAATTTAAAGTTGCTTTTTAACTTTTTCACACTATTCTTCTGAATTTTGTTTTCTTACCGTAGGTTAAAATGTTTCCTCTCTAAATTTTCACTCCTCGAAACACCATCTGCAAGCATTAGACTCGGAAGTAGGGGGGAGGGTATTTTCAGAAAACCTACTGAAAAATGACACAATGTGAACAGAACTTACCCTCATGTTGAAGACAATTTATGGAGGTATAAGAATGCAATCAGGATCTAAACTGGGCCCTTATGAGCAAAGCAGCTGCAGATTACTAATTAATGCAACCAACACTTGGTGAGGGAAGGTAAAACTCAAAACTCCAAACATCTGAACCCTGCTAGTGGCGATAAGGAGATAACTTCTATGTCACAGACCAGCAAATGAAATTGTCTCGCTTTCAAGAGCTCAATTTTTATTTATTTTGTTTACAGTATACCCACTAACACCACTGCACTGAGTCTCAGGACGTCTTTTTTTACCCCTACCATTTAAATACCATGTGCTTCTTGATGGCTGGCTGCCTTCCCACCAGAAGGCCAGCTACATTAAACTTGTAACAGATTCTCCACCAGCAAGTCTTGAGGAGCACTTGATAGCCTTTGGGAGGAAAGGTGTTTTGTTTGTTTGTTTGCTTTTTAGGGCCATACTCGGGGCATATGGAGGTTCCCAGGCTAGGGGTCAAATTGGAGTTGCAGCTGCCGGCCTACACCACAGCCACAGCAACACAGGATCCAAGCCACATCTGCGATCTACGCCACAGCTCACCGCAACACCGGATCCTTAACCCACTGAGTGAGGCCGGGATCGAAACTGCATCCTCATGGATCCTAGTCGGGTTCATTAACCACTGAGCCACAAAGCGAACTTCCGAAGCGTGTTTTTACAAACATCAGAGAGCAATTATCCCTCTGCCAGGGCGGGGTGAAACAGTTTCAGGAATGCCCTCAGCACATGGGCAACTCCTCCTCCTGGTTAACAAGACCAAACACCTCTCTAGTTACTTACAAGTTACTTCAACAGGGAAGGACAAGAGAGCCGACAGCTGAATTTTTTCTGGATTAACTCAGTCATTAGTTGAATGCTTTTTTGTGGTTCACCTACTTAAAAGGTGATCAAATCACTGTGCGCTACTAAAGAGAGCAACTGCTAAGAACAATTACATAAACCCTCCGCTTCAACTTACCTCATCCTTCTTTCTAATGAAACAAAGCATTAGAAACCACTGCCTTGCCAACATTTCCTCAGTAATCTCAGTAAAGCCTACTTTGTCATGTGAATCTCTTTTCTTTTCCTTAGCAAATCAGAGAACTGTATTTCATTCAACATAATAGGACACTGCACATCATTTTTTTAAAGTTTATGCACTGAATTTTATTATCTGAAAAAGATAAAGGCAATCCTTATAAACTAGTCTCATAAACAGGAGCATTCTAGAATTTCCTATTATTTATGTCAGAGAATTTGAGCAGATCCTCAGTTCCATATATGCAATTCCTAAATCCAAAAGGCTCTAAAAATCCCTTTATATAACTTATCTAGCAGTAAAATCTGACCTGCACTGATATCATGCTATTTATAGTCTTATACCATATTTAATGTGAACGTCCATTTGTTTAATTACAGAAATATTAACATGACTGATTCCTGGATGTCACTCCAGGCACCACTAGGGGGTTTATGTCACTGTATACATACCATATTTTCCAAAATCAAAAGTTTTGAATTCTGAAACACTCCAAATGGTTTTGGAAAAGAGACGGTGGTTGTATTGCTTACATTCTTTAAAAAGAGCTTTATTCTTTGCAAATGAAATAGCAATAAACCAAAATGACCGGAGTATAGAAGAATACTAAGATGTTGTAAAGGAAACAGTCCACTATCTGTGACATTCGTAGAACACATACATTAAGTGAGATATACAACTTCTCTCTCAAAGGATGAAAAAAGGGGGCCGTTTGAAATCAATATAATTTAAAACAAATAGTACATGCCTGGGCCTTCTTGGAAGTTCTAATTTCAGTGGAGAACTGTCACCTCCTACTACGTATAAAATGTACTGGAGATCATGGGAAATTAATGTGTCAACACTCAAAGTCAATGACCCATCCTAAGTACTGAACTCAAGCTTGAGATCCCAAGAATTCCTAAAACATTAACACTTATTTGTAAAAGTTCAATTAATAGTATTTGAGGAAATTAAAACAGTTAAGTAACATGAGCATATTTGGGGATGTACTGAGTACATATTCACTGATTTTCTTCTGGTAATCAATTAGCTAAAGCACGTAAAACTTTAAGTCTTGGTTGAGCAATTTCATTTACCTACATATTAATACAAAACAGGAGTCATGGGGTGCATATTTAAGATGTGTAAGAATGAGTTATTTGCTAAGAATATTCAAAGTTAATTATGTTAAGAACATTCTGTATAAGACCAGTGAGTTAGTCACAACCAACTCATACAAGATCAAAATGAAACAACTTCCTCGACTTGTTACTGGTAGCAATATATTAAGCACACACAGAGACATATTCTCTAAAAATGCAATAAAATATACTTTATCCTTTGTTTTAATTGGTGAGGCATAAGCAATATTATTTACTACAACCAGGTAAGATTTCTGCCCCCATCAACTCATATCCAGTTTATAAGAAATTCTTACCAAATTCCCACTGCCATATTTCTAGAATTATATGGTATCTGATGCAGGATAATAAATTCCCTTTTTATTCTGCTTGCTGAAATAGTACCAGCCTTTAGAAATTTTCCAGCAGGTTCCTATCAATCCTCAAAAAACAAGAAGCCATATATTAGCTTAATGGTAGCCAATCACATTGATGTTATTTATTTTATTAAATGAATATTTTAGATAAGGTTTGCTCATACTATTAAAATTCAAAACAGTATAATGTCTTGGTGACTGCTTTTTTGTGAGAACTGTATTTCCCCTCTCGCTATCCAAGAGCATATCTGTGCATACACTTGCAGACCTGTTGTGCTGATGGGTTCAGGGCTCCAATGCAGGCACTGCTAAAGACCGGTATCTTACATTTCCCCCCAGTAGTGTCCTACACTCACCATCCATTCATGGTAAAGTAGTTAATTTTAATGTTCTCATTGTTTACCAGAAAGCACAGACAGTGAGCCTGGCTTCCTCGCTCCCGTTTCCTTTTGCTGGGCTGCTGAGCTTTTTCAGCCAATTGACTTCGCTTTGAGGCTATAAATATCTGAAAAATGTTCTGCATTTGATGCTCTTGGCTTCTGCATCCATATTTAGCTGTTTGTGGCATGCCTTTGTTTAAGCTACTCTACCACCCATACAGCCGGTCAGGTTGAGAACTGCATGGTCAAAGGACAGATGGATCAACATTCAACAGACACTGACTTACCAAGAGCAAGGTATCCATCTGCTAGACACAGTGACAATGAAGGGAGTGGCAAGATAGGGATACAAAGATAAACAAGACAGACTGAATCCCTGGTATCAAAAATGTTACAGTCTTGATGGACACAGACACAACTTACAATACTGGAATAAAACAAATGAAATAGTTTAAAATTAAAATAAAGGATAGCACACAGCCTAAGTATTTTCTTCTAGCTGTGTCTCCAAGATGTGCATTTGTTTGTGTTCTAAATATAGATCCACCTATTACAAAGCTCTGAACATATTCCAAAAGAGTTTCCAATCATGACAATACACAAAATCTGGAGATAGGTATTATCCACTCAAGACCCCGGCCTATCACGAGCAAACTCAAAACAGTGCCCAGTCTTCAAACTTTGTGAGGCAAATTAATGAAATATTATTTATAAAAGTTTCTGTTAAGATTTTTGCAGGGAGGAGTAACTTCTGTTCTTGTGGCTGTTTGTCTGCATACTGATTTCCAACAGAAGTACACTGCAGAAGATGTGAACCACAGCCAGAAGCCAGCAGTACTTAATACAGCTCCTTGTTTTGCACCCTATCTTTAAAAGTCCCATGGCTATTTTAGGTTAGGTCTCAAAACTGAATGAGTTAGCTCTGCGATCCCCGTCCCCACCTTCCTATCTTGTGAAAACATTCCAAATAAATATACGTCTACCCTCAACAGTCCCTGTTTCTAAACTGGGTTGATGGACCTCTTGGTAAAAGCACTCCCCAGAATCCCAACAGCCATGATTTAAACGCACTAAAGCCTTGCCTGAGGCCAGCCCCCCAAGAGTCAAGCTGGAATTGGGAGGCCAAGTAGTAGGTAAAATAATAGGGCAGGCCATAGAATCAGACAACTCCAAAGTTAAAATGTACCATAGATACCAATTACTCCAGATTGCACATTTTATGTAAAAACCTACATCCACAGACTTAAAATTACTTGCCCAAAGTTAGACAATAATTTGTGGCAAAGGCAGAATGAAAACTCAGTCCTCAATCCCCAGTTGCATACTCTAGACTAATTTCTGGATTTCTTTAAAAACATTTGACTACACTCACCAAAGTCTCTTTCAATTGCATAAAAGAACCTTGATGTCCCAAAACAATGAGGATTTTGAGCACACAAAACAAACAAATAAATAAGGAAACCAAAATGAACTGTTTTTTCAAAATAACTTCCACATTCTATTATTTTTACTTCAAAGCTTTTCAGTGAGTTATACAACAAGCAACTTAAAAACCAGCTAAGGACATAGAAAAGCCAGGAGTCATGCAGATAGTTTTGGAATATTTATTACATCAAACTAAAGACAATAAAATAGTAACCAGGATGAGCTGCCTTAGAGGAAGGAAAGCAGCAGTACTACACAGTAAATAAAAACAACTTCTGGTTAATTGATAGGGAAGACAAAAAAAATTCACAATGCCGTGGGACGTCTTCAAACTGGCTCTGAAATGCACATTAGGTATGTGTCTGTGAGGGAGGATATACATATATATTTAAGAATATAACACACACATACATATACACATACTGAAACACAGCCATACACCACACAAACCTAGCCCTAGGAATAGACTACAAAAACAAGCACATAGTTACATGCAAAGAACGCAGTTAACACTAGGTCTAGAAAACCCAGGCAGAAGAGTTGTGGACACTCATACTGAATTACCATATGTACGTTTTCTTGCAGTAACAGGTCCCATCTGTAACTTCACATAAAAAACAATACGCAAAACAAGTACCTAAGAACAGAAAGAAGGAGCAAATAGGAAAAGGGAATAACTACAATATACCCTAATTCAAGCTCATTTTCAGATTCTCATCAACCTTTGTTATACAGTATGGGCTAAGTGGGATTAGCAGGTGAGTGGAAAGCCAGACTCTAAAGGTTTTAATCTGCTGAGAATGAACTGGGTGACCTTGCATCATCTCCAACCTCTTTGCTTTAATTCTTTCAGTTAATTAAAATAACATCGAGAAACATTTAAAAACATCCAGCCAAATACAAAGGGCTAATACAGAAATCCTTAAGAATAAAATTGCTGGATTTTTAGAACCGAAACGACCAGTACGAGATCATTTAATCCACTCATTTTACAGATAAGGAATCCCAGGTCAAAAAAGTGACCTGATGTGCTCCAAATCACACAGCCACTTAGGGGCAGAACTGAGACAAAAACTTGGATCTCTGGATTCCCAGTTCTATGATCTTTCTGATAGTAATAGACTTAAAGTCTTGAAATTAACTGAACTATCCAGGAAGACAACATTAAAGTCATAAACACAAACCCTGTTCAGAAGGATAAAAAAAAAAAAAAAAGGATTGTACTTGATCACTACAGGCTTAGATGCGCAGGACTTCAGGATAATATCTTAACAGTGTGCTGATACCAGGTGCTTCAAATTTGCCATCTTCTCCTCAGCCACATTACTAATGTCTTTCGTATTCCTGTAAGCTAAGCGATAAACACGTTGACGGTTCAGTGTTTTGGAAAGACACAGCTCAGTTCTGAATGCCAGGCTATGGGTTTTCCAAAGCACCATGGTTTTAATGCTGCCACAAGACTCACCCTAGCAGAATCTCATTATTCAGTTTTAATTAAAGAGGTGGTTACTAGGAATGCAGAAAGGGAAAGTTTTAGTGTGTTCATCACTTTTTAACTTGCTGAGTAGCAACCCAGTCACTTTACAAAGAGCACCAGAAACAATAGTGCAATCTAAAACAATCCACACCCCTTCGACTAAGTGTCTGCCTTTAGAGAGTGAGCTTCATAAAGAGGTTATAGAATTAGACTGTTTCCATCAAATAAATTTTGGTTTTAATTTTATTATTGTATCCTCTGCTAAGGTTGTTCATTATATCTTGGTTTCCAGCCTTGTCTCATTCAAGAGAAAGAAATGAAACCCCATTCACTTGATTTCATGGTGTGTTCGTGAAGACTGTCTACTTCCCTTGAAGTAACCACCTAAGAATTAAGTCTGCATAGTCCAACTCCATCTTAAACTTACTGCAGGTGCCTGAAAAGGTCCAAAGATCATACTGAGTCACACCTCTCTCCCCCAGTACTAGTCTGGAGAAACTTGTTAGGAATGCACTCCATAACAAAAAGGGATGTGGAAAACGGACCCTGGATGGATGGGGACTCAGAACGGATCAGAGACCAGGGAATGAGTTTCAGCCTGAGCAAAGATAAGAAACACTAGCCTCTAAGACGGCCTTTCGTCCTTACCGTACACCCGGACCCAGCTCTGCTGCTGGCACACGGACTCCAGGAGGATCCGATCCAACATGCCACCGGCCACGGCGCCACTGACTGGGACAACGGCTTCCAGCTCCTCAGGAGGAAGCGGCGAGTCGGACTCCAGTCCCGGGAACATCTCCGGCCAGGACAGCGCCTCCGCGGCTCCGCCGGACGACAGGGAGAGCTCCATGGTGCCCCGGAGGGACAAGGCGGCGGCGGCGGGGCGGGCGCGCGGATCCGCGCCCTGCCTGCGGGAAGGGGAGGAGGAGAGCGCAGCTGCGGGGGCAAGGACCGGAGCGGCAGCCGGCGCGGACGCGGCTCACCTCCTTCCCCGGCGCCCACTGCCCGCGTCTCGGAAGCTGCAGCCCACCTGCAGCCTGCGGGCGGGACCCAGGCCGGGAGGCGGATCCAGCGTGGCCCCGGGCGGGGGTGGGTCCGGGCTCAGGTGTGGGTCCCTCCCGGGAGGGGACGTGGAAAGACCCGGGAGGGGCGGCTCGCCTGCCTGCCCCCTCGGAGCCGCCTTTCGGTGCCCGGGTCGGCGTCCCCCGCGGTCCGGCCGGGGGTGGGGATGGAGCGGGGCCGGGCAGGGCTGGGCGGGGGGCGTCGCCGCCAGGGGCTGCCCCCTTTGACCGGCTCCCGCCGCCGCCGCCGCCTCGGGGGCTCCGAGTGTCCGCTTCCTCAGCCTGGAGGAGGGCGGTGACCCCGGTTGCTCGCCTGCCTGTCCTCAGCACCCACCCCAGCAACGAGCCGGCCCGCCCCCCTAACTCTCAGGCCACTGCTCCTGCCGTGGCTCCAGCTCAGGCTCCAGCTCTGCCGCGGCTCCCACAAGCCCGGCAGCCGCGGCCGTGGCGGCGGCAGGCGGCATCCCAGGGTGATAGGCCGGAGCAATCGAGGGCCGAGAGCCCAGCCGCGTATGCAACTGAGTAACGCAGCGGAGGAGGAACTGCCGCCGAAGGCAGGAAAAATCGGACACCGAGTTATTCATTCAGCCAGTCCCGCCTACTTTCCAAATAATTCTTTCTCCAACCGCCCTGCAGTATTTGTCCTGGTCGCTGGGTCTCCCGGGCTGCTGCTTGAAGTGGAGCTGACATGGGGAGGCGGGGAGGAAAAGGGGTGCGGGAAATTTAAAAAGGAAGGAAAAGAGCTTCCCTTTCCACTATTCCCACTCTTTCCCTTTTAGGTAGGCATTTATGTCTTTGCTTATTTGAACTAACTTTTCTTTCTTATTGTGGGAAGAGATTGAAGAGGTTGCTTTATTTTTCAGTCACCCTAGAGGAAACGCCTCCTTCCTTCCCAGAGAGGAGAGTTGGCAGAGAGGTCTGGGATTGTGGGATTGTTTGGGATCCGCGCTCTCTGCCCTGTCCGCGCTGAAGCTGGACTTGTCATCGGTTTAGAATAGCATGGTTAAGAAGTGTGGTGTGGATGGATCGACGGGCCTCCCAAGCCCATGAAATGCTCAGAAAAGCCCAGTATTGACCAAACACGTTTCTTTTTCCCTTTGATCTTTGTGCAATATGTTGGCTTTTTCTCCAAAGCCTCTGATGATGTAACTTGCGTTTTTTCGGTTGTGGTATTTTTTGTTTTTGTTTTTGTTTTTTTGTTTTTTTAATAGATTTGTGAGCTGTCTTCCTTGACCTTGGGTTTAATTTTCTGCCCACCCAAAGCAGTATTCACCAGTTCAGATTTAAGTGGTCGCTGGAAAAGTAATAATTAGGATTTCAAAATTGAAAAGTAACAACTTAAAACAGTGTCTTACACATAGGTCTGCAAAAATGTTTATTGAACACAGCTATGTAAAGGGGGCAAGGTTTCCATAAGTTTACTTTTTTTTTTTTTTAACACCTTTTAGGGAGGTTTATTTAGTTCTTTCCCTGGTTTCTCCCTGCTTTGTACAAGGAGACTAGGCTACAAGAGACATTTCTGTTTTCTGGTTTTGTGGTAGCATGGTGTACTGTTTGGGCTTATCAAGACCTATGAGAACACACTTTGTAATTTTCTCCAAACTCTTATTTAGAGTAATAGTATTTTCACAGCAGGAAGTAGCCTTAGAGGTAATCTCATCATGCCTCTTAACAGGTGAGGAAACTGAGGAATGGCCATGTTAACCTGGCAAACCAACAACCAAAACACAGAGGTCAGCACCATCTCAAAGATATTGATTATTTCAGCTTCTTTCCCGCAAGAACCTTTTGTCATTAAGCTTGTTTATCTGACTGCATAGACAGACTTCCAATCTTTTTTTTTTCTTTTTTCTTTTTTTGTCTTTTTAGGGCTACACCCACGGCATATGGAGGTTCCCTGGCTAGGGGTCTTATTGGAGCTATAGCTGCTGGCCTACACCACAGCCAGAGCAATGCCAGATGCAAGCCACGTCTGCGACCTACACCTCATGGCAACGCCAAATCCTTAACCCGCAGAGTGAGGCCACAGCCAGAACTCCCTACACTTCCAATTCTAAACCGTCCTATCCTTCAGTGATTGGGTGGACAAAAGAAAGTGTTGAAACTAGAGATTTCAAGCCTTCCACTGAACAGAGATAGAATATTTCTATTTACACTGCATTACTGCTGAAGTCATGGTAACAGAAGTCGGAAAGCAAGGGAATAATGGGATAAAATTTGACCATCTCTTTATAGATCAGTATATAAGGAATTTAGTTACCCTAGCAGTTATTCCAAAGCAGCATTACAAGTGGCGTCTGAAACATTCACAATGGGTTGGGTTTTTTTTCCTAGCTTGTTCTCTCATTGGTGTCATTCATTCTTGAGCTGAAGAAAAAACTTCTACCAATCCCCGATAATCCTACTTTCTTCATCCAGATTCCCCAAATCCCAGTTCCTGCTTCACCTACCCCTACTGACCCCAGACTGGCTGCAGTGGTTATCTAGTTACTTAAGTAACAGTATGTCTGGAGTTTATCTAATGTTTTTAATTTAAAGAGAAAATACTCTCACCACCTGAACAATAATTCTGCAAGATAAGCAGAACCAGTATTTTTAAAAATCACTATTTAGCCAATAGGGGAAAAAAAGAAACTAAAGCATAGAATTCTATTAAGCAACCTACCTAAAGTAGTATATCGCGTTAATAGATTAAAACCCTAGTTTTCTAATTTTTGGATTCACTGATGGATCTGGATTCCTTCAGGGGTTTTGCTAGAGTTGTTCTAACAGTTGTGGAGCCAAAAGTAAACATTTTATGGTGTTTGTGATTATCACTCAAGAAAAATATTGAAGAAAAACAAAACAGACAAAAGTGATAAGCCAATTTGCATTGCTGGGAGGCAGTTAATAATACTTGGATTTATATGGGTGATATCTGCCTGGTGTAATCCCAGATCTTAAAGTGAAGATAACTCCTTTGCTGATGAAGTCTTGGTTTACATTGTAGTTTGCAAACAGGCCTTTGTGTGTGAACTACAATAAAACTAAAGTCTCATTTTCCTGCCTGCCCTATGCCCTCCTTTCTGCTCCCTCTAGAGCTTCTGACACTAAGCTCTCAGAAGTGATCTACACATTTATTGCCATTGAAATTCAACTGCAAGAATCTAACCCAAGACCCAGGATGAGAGGGAACTAAAAATTGGGGAACTATGGAGGAGAAAAGAATAAATTCCCCAGGTCGTAGTCTGAAAAACAAAAGCTGGCAACAATCTGAGATTTCCACGAGAAAGAAACGAGCCTTTGGTTTATATATTATCAATAAAAAAGAGAGATGAAGGAGTTCCCATCTTGGCTCACAGGAAATGAATTTGACTGGGAACCATGAGGTTGTGGGTTAGATCCCTGGCCTTGCTCAGTGGGTTGGGGATCTGGCATTGCCGTGAGCTGTGGTATAAGTCCCAGACTCAGCTAGGATCCCGCATTGCTGTGGCTGTGGTGTAGGCTGGCAGCTACAGCTCCGATTGGACCCCTAGTCTTGGGAACCTCCGTATGCCGCAGATGCAGCCCTAAAAAGACCAAAAAAAAAAAAAAGAGAGAGAGAGAGATGAAAATTTTGAATCTTGGCTGTCAACCCAAGGACCAAGGAAATGTCCAATTTTCTCCTTTGTTTATCTGTCAGAAAACACATATGAGGCATCTCCTTCATCACAGATACTCTTGACTATTTTTTTATGGCCACCCCCATGGGCCTATGGAAGTTCCTGGACCAGGGATTGAATCTAAGCCACAACTGTGACCTACCTGCGCTACAGCTACGGCAACACAGGATCCTTAACCCACTGCGACAGGCCAGGGATCAAACCAGCACCTCAGCAACGACCCAAACCACTGCAGAGACAACACTGGATCCTTAACTGGCTGCACCACAGGCTATCTTAACACCACAAAACCCTTAATCCCCCAAGCAATAATGCAACTGTGTGGTTCACCTGCTTATCAATATTCCCTTTCCCCTTGGACACAATGATGTGTTCTCTCTCTCTCTCTCTTTTTTTTTTTTGTCTTTTTGCCGTTTCTAGGGCCGCTCCGGTGGCATGTGGAGGTTCCCAGGCTAGGGGTCTAATCAGAGCTGTAGCCACCGCCCTGCACTAGAACCACAGCAACACGGGATCCAAGCCGTGTCTGCAACCTACACCACAACTCACAGCAACGCTGGATCCTTAACCCACTGAGCAAGGCCAGGGATCGAACCCGAAACCTCATGGTTCCTCGTCGGATTTGTTAACCACTGTGCCACGACGGGAACTCCTGGTGTGTTCTCTCTTGATTATATTCTTTAACATTGACCGTGCCCAGTTCATCATAGCGGAAGAGTTTAGACATTTCTCAAGAATCTGTCATCTGTCTTCCTCCTGCCTCGCTCTCCAATTCCCTGGTGATCTGTTCACTTCTAACATTTCAGCTTCTTCCCTTGGATAGTGTCAACTCAAGGATACCCATCTCCAGCCTCATCCACAGGACTACGTTCAGTCAGGAGCTTGTAAATGCTGAACACCTCCACTAAGATATACTTCCTGTACTTCAGACTCAGGGGATGCAAAGTGAATTCTTTCCCCCTTTCTCCTGCCCAGATACCGTCCCTTCTTGAATTTCCTTTTTATGTTAGTGAGACGAGTAGGTTCTTCCTCAGACTTGCTTAAACACGGAGTTCTCTTTGAGCACCTGCCCCCCCATCTTGCACAAATCAAACCCCTTTGGAATGTTTTCCATTCCCACTGACAGCATCCTAGTTCAGGCTTGGTTAGTTTTCACCAGGACAATGCATTCGCTTTTTAGCTGTCCTTCTTGCTCTGAGCCCTTTCCACCTCTAGTTCATCCTACCCTCTGCTGCAGGTGAATTATCCCAAAACACAATTCAGTCCAGGACACATCCAAGTTCAAAAACGGCTCCCTGCTGCCAGCTCAGTAAAATGTGTGCTCTACCAAGATTAAAAGGGCCTCCCAGGAGTTCCCGTCGTGGCGCAGTGGTTAACGAATCCGACTAGGAACCCTGATGTTGCGGGTTTGATCCCTGGCCTTGCTCAGTGGGGTTAAGGATCCGGCGTTGCCGTGAGCTGTGGTGTAGGTCGCAGATGCAGCTTGGATCCTGTGTTGTTGTGGCCCTGGTGTAGGCCGGTGGCTACGACTCCAATTAGACCCCTAGCCTGGGAACCTCCATATGCTGTGGGAGCAGCCCTAGAGAGAGAGGCTAAATAAATAAATAAATAAATAAATAAAAGGGCCTCCCAAACCACATTGCTACCTGACCCACAGCCCAGGCTCAGCCACCCCAAATGGCTCATGCTCCCCAAATACATCCAGCACTTTCCTTGCCTCTTGCCTCCTCTTGTTTCTTATATCAAGAATGAATGTCCTTTCCTCCATCTCTGCCTGCTAAAAACTTACCAACCTTCCGGAGCCTCCTCATACCCCGTTCAAATGCCAATGTCCTTCTCCCGTAAGTCATTTCCTACCCTCCGGTCTGGCAATGATCTCTGCCTCCTCTGAGTTCCCATGGCATTTGTTCATGTCTGCCTTCTAGAATCAATCACAGTTTATACTGTGCTATGGTCCTTTGTGTAACTCTAATATGTACTCTTAGGTTATAAGCATCTTGAGGACAGAGGCCTTGTGTTAATTCATGTTTATCCTCTATAATGTCTTTCACATATCAACCCCTCAGTGAAACTCGAAGCCAGGAAACAAAAAGTAAACGGGAAAAAAAAGAAAACCTGAAGTTCCTTTCGTGGCTCAATTAACAAACCCGAATGGAATCCATGAGCATGGGAGTTTGATCCCTGGCCTTGCTCAGTGGGTTAAGCATCCAGCACTGCCGTGAGCTGTGATATAGACTGCAGACAAGGCTTGGATCTGGCATTGCTGTGGTTATGGCGTAGGCTGGCAGCTGTAACCCAGATTCGACCCCTAGCCTGGGAACTTCTATATGCCATGGGTGTGGCCCTAAGAAGCAAAAACAAAAACAAAAAAAAGGAAAAAAAAGAAAGGAAAGAAAAGAAAACCTAGTTGGGGTCATAGATATTTGGAGCTGCAAAAGACCCTTAAAAAGTCGGTTTAATGAACCTGGCCATGCAACCCTCCATTCTCTGCCCTTCCCCTCCCCCATTTAAAAAATAGATATACCTAAACCCAGGAAAATAACCTGGCTTGCTCAAGGTCACACAACTAGTGACAGAGGAAGGATTAGAATTCAGATCTCCTGAATCTCAATTCATCACCTCCATCAACAGCTTGTTTCCTTCCTGCCCTTTTCCGTCCTCTAAATGGATGTTTTTCTTGTTGATAAAGCTTTCCTCAGCAAAATAATTTTATTCTTTTACATATGATTTAAGCTTAAAGCATTTGTGCCACATTCCTGGCCCCACATATAATTTTAGCAAAATTATACTTTTTTTTTTTTTTTTTAAGCCAAAGGACCAAACAGAGACATCAGAGAAACATCTGGTCTGATTCATCAGGGTAGCAGCAACATTTCTATTTATACATGAGCACAGCCCTATCTTTGTAGCTCTCAGCTGTTCCTCATTTCTCAGTATGTCCCTCTTTTCAACCTTGTCTGTCCCTCATCAAGAGAGCATCCCGCATCCTGAGTCTTAAGCAGAATCCAATGCAATGGAAGAAAATTCCCTACTCTCTAGAAGAGGCCTTTATTTAAAAGGAACTATTTCTCTACTTTCTGTCTTTTTTATTCAAGGGCCTAGGACAGCAAGCTTCAAGTGGTTGGGTGACTGCCATTCATTCCACTACATTCTGGGTAGAAAGAGTTGGATGAAAACCAAAGCTGTGACATGAGTCAGGTTTGGAAACAGGTCAGGTAGAAAGGAAGTGAGTATTCTTTTTTTTTTTTGTCTTTTTTTTGTTGTTGTTGTTGTTGTTGCTATTTCTTGGGCCGCTCCTGCGGCATATGGAGGTTCCCAGGCTAGGGGTCTAATCGGAGCTGCAGCCACCGGCCTACGCCAGAGCCACAGCAACGCGGGATCCGAGCCGCGTCTGCAACCTACACCACAGCTCACGGCAACGCCGATCGTTAACCCACTGAGCAAGGGCAGGGACCGAACCCGCAACCTCATGGTTCCTAGTCGGATTCGTTAACCACTGCGCCACGACGGGAACTCCATGAAGTGAGTATTCTAAACAGGGAAACTGAGGCTGATATAGAGCCCTTAAGGAACCCCGATTCTCCTCACAGCACGTGACAGTGATTCTAAGTTAGAATCTGTTGCATCTTAGGCATTCGTCAGTACCAAGAATAACTTAGGAATCTTCTTGGGGTTTTTTGTCGTTGTTGTTATTGTTTTTTTGTGAGTGTTCCTTTGTACCTGCCCATGTTCCCTGAGAGAAAGTCACTGTTTGTACCAACCAATGACCGTATCATTTGGGAAAGCAATAGAACAGCCCAGAGACAAACAGACCTCCTCCAGTCATTTCTTTTTGGCAGAAGCTCCTTCAAAATAATGACTTCACCTCAGTATTCAACTACAGGAAAGCAAAAAGAATGAAAACACTCAGATGCAACCTCAAGGGCCACTGACATCAGGGCCTAATTAAAACTTTAGAGGTTCTAAGCACTGAAAATAATAAAGTGTCCAACCTTACACCATGTAATTAAAATTAAAACATTGCAGAGTATTAGAAAGAGCAACAAAGTTCTGTTTTGTTTTTATTTTTGTTTTTGGTAATGACCACGACAGAACTTGTTTTAGAAATGGCAAATATTAAACTCTTATAGTTTGGGTATGTGTTTTTGTGTACTCCTGATTTTGCCAGAGCTCTGGACCCTATTTTTTCTAGCTTGGGCTGGAATACACAGTACCAACCATCCATTAACTAATGTAATCTGTGAAGGGGGTAATCTTTGGCAAATTAATTTCTGTGTTCTTCTTCTAGTAACTATAGAAACACCAAGTTACTTCAGCTTGGCCAAAGAAAACTACCCCTTCCTTAGCATTGTGGTTCTAATGAATCCTCAAAAGATGCAATTTAAAACAAAACAAAACAAAAAAAACCCCTCAGAGCCAAGTGATTCTACAGGAGAGATTTTTTTTAAAAAATTTCACTGGCCTCATATTACCTTGAGAGCAGTATTCTGATCATTGGTCAAGGTATGGAGGCTACACTGGCCCATTTTCATTTTGCCTCTAGTGCAACGAAGGTGTTGAGACATTGATTATAATAGTTGGAGCCTTTTTAAGACTCTTCTGAGCAAAGACCAAAAAAGATGTCCCAAAATATATTCCTAAAAGGCCGTCATCTAAATATGGATAAAGGGAGTTCCTGTCGTGGCGCAGTAGTAACGAATCCAACTAGGAATCATGAGGTTGAGGGTTCAATCCCTGGCATCGCTCAGTGGGTTAAGGATCTGGCGTTGCCATGAGCTGTGGTGGAGGTCGAAGATGTGGCTAGGATCTGGCGTTGCTGTGGCTGTGGCGTAGGGTGGCAGCTGTAGCTCTGATTAGACCCCTAGCCTGGGAATCTCCATATGCCGTGGGAGTGGCCCTAAAAAGCAAAAATAAATAAATAAGGATAAAGGTGATCATAGCTCCTGAAATGTCTCACTATTATTCATCAGGGTTGATTGCAATTGAGAATAAGATCTGTAGAAAGTTTTATCAATCATTTCCCCATCGGTCTGTAACAGGACATCCTTGACAGGACAACTAGTCAGAAGTTAGTAGTCAGAAAGTGGGGTACTGGATTTTAAGCTTGCTGATGGGTAATGTCTCAGTGGTGACAAGATATAGAACGTGGTCCTGAGAAGTAGATGATGAAAAGAATGGAAGAGAAGCTAACAAGTGTTAAGGAGGTACCAAAATTAGGAAGGTATGTTATTGGACTATTAGGATGGTGGTAGGAGGCAGGTTAAAGAGGACGGCTGAGTTAAATCTTGAAATCTTTGGGGAACGAATGAAAGGAAGCAACCAAAAGTTTGGTTATTGGCAAGGAGGAGGAAAGGGTAGCAATCATCCTTAAGAGAAGAATGAAGGAGCTCCTGTTGTGGCTCAGCGAGTTAAAAACCCGACATAGTGTCCATGAGGATGCGGGTTTGATCCCTGGCTTCACTTGGTGGGTTAAGGATCCGGGATTGCCATCAGCTGCCATCGGTGTGGTTCAAGGATGCGGCTCAGATCCTGTGTTGCTGTGGCTGGGGTGCAGGGTGGGTGCTGCAGCTCCAGTTTGATCACCAGCTCTGGAACTTCCATATGCTGCAGGTGTGGCCTTAAAAAGCAAAACAGAAGAAGAAGAAAAAGAGAAAAGGATGAGCTTTCACATGAGTATTAAAGAATGATGGTCTGTAAGTAGCAGTGGGACTACAAGTAGCCAAATGCCACTCCCTGCACCTCATCTCCCTCTATAGCACAACAGAACAAAGGGTATGCAAAAATGAACAACCCCAACAGGTCAGATCCTAGCCTGAATTCGAGGCAAGAAGTAGAGCTTACCGCTCCAAGAAGAACTATTCAGGATATAGAGTATTTTATTACAATGGAAAAATGATTCCATGTTGACTTGGTAGAAAGGATGATTAAGGGGGTTTTAGTGATGGGTGCAAGAGATGATAAAGAAAGGGTTCCTAGTGATGAGTTGAAGCAGTAACAAAGTACTAAACCATTTAAGGGATGAGGGTATAAGAGAGAACAGGCAACTAGAAGCATTTTGCTTTTAATCAGTGACTCAGGATTATAGGGATGAGAAAGAGATGGGCTTTAAATATTATGCTTTAGTGCACATTTTTTGGTGTCCCAGTTGGATAAAGCTTCTGTCAAAATGCAGAGCTGTGGTGAGGGCTGCCACAGAGTTTCTGCAGAGGCCATGAAGACTTTGTTCTTAAACAAACTGTGTCTCTGTGCTTGGAGCTATAGCCGTGAACCGAGAACAAAGCTCCTCTCTAAAGTCGTGGCTCAGCAAAGGGGCCATTTCTTCATTTCATGAGAACTCATGTCTGTTGATCTCTTTCTTTGATCCCTAGATGCTTTTGGTCCCATGCCCTGCCTGGGACAAACGATTGTTCATCTGAAATACTCTCACACCAATCCCCTCCATTCCCTCGCACCCTGTCCTGCATCAGCTCTAGATCATTCCTACAGTGTGCCTTTTTCTGCTTCTCCTTCTCAAAAAAGCTGAGGGTGAAAGAAAAGTGACATAATCCAGAATCTTGCATTGATACCAGTTCAAGCTCATCTAGGTCCTCAGAGACTCCATCAATCCCTGAATTTATCTTTGATCAGTTCCCTCTCCAGTAAATATACCGAATCTTTGTCTCTTCTCAAGACCTAGTTAACTCCAGATTCCTGTTCTCAAAATGTTTCTGCCTCCTATTTCAAGGAGAAAAATTGTGGTCACTGAGCAAGATCTTCAGCATCTCAATCCCACCATCATCTTTTCCTTCAGTGTCTGGATAACTGGCCTCTCCTCTTTTTTCAAAAGCCAAACTCTCCCACTCTTTAGGGGCTTAAGCAGCTATCTTCTCTCTTCTTTCTTTCAACTGCGCTTTCAACACTGAGGGCTTTTTCCCTCAATTTATGTGTTCAAATCTCCCATCTAGTCCAAAGGCTCCTGACCTGGGAATTTGGGGTTGTAAATGCAAACTGCTACATTTAGAATGGAAAAGCAACGTGATCCTACTGTATAGCATAGGGAACTTATATCCAATCTCTTGTGATAGAACATGATAGAAGATAATACGAAAAAAAGAGTGTGTATTATGTGTGTGTGTGTGTGTGTGTGTGTGTGTGTGTGTGTGTAACTGGGTCACTTTACTGTACAGCAGAATTTGACAGAACATTGTAAATCAACTATAATAAAATTTTTTTTTTTCAAAAACTCCTGAGGAGTTCCCATTGTGGCCCAGCATTAAGTGTGAGCTGTGGCATAGGTCATGTGGCTTGGATCCCGCCTTGCTGTGGCTGTGGCTCAGGCCAGGAGATGCAGCTCTGATTCAACACCTAGCCTAGGAACTTCCATATGCTGCAAGTGCGGCCCTAAAAAGCAAAAAACAAAACAAAACCCCAAAAACAAAAACTACTGACCTATGAGATACACTGATGCCTGCAACTTTCTTTGAGATGCATCCATAAAATAAGATAGGCTGATGGATGGATAGTTGGATAGATATGTGATAAACTAAATATAGCATGGGCATATGCAAATCTTTTGATGATTTTTCCTATTGAATTTGAATTTCTATTTTATATCTATCAATACATTTTTGTAGTTTGTTTATATAGGTATTAGATTTTTTTGTTAGGTTTATTCCCGAATACATTAGAGCTTTTCTTGCCATTATAATTTATGTATCATTATTATTATATTGTCTAATTGGTTATTGCTTATATACAGAAGCACTATCAGTTTTTGTGCATTGATTTTGTATTTATCAAACTTGAAAAAACTCTCTTATAAGCATTGATTACATGACAAAAGATTGTTTGAAATGTTCCCTGTAGGTAATTATATTATTTTTGTATAATGACTATTTTGGTTCTTTCTTTCCAATCCCTCCCTTCTGTTTCTTGGCTTAATACATTGGTTAGGTCCTCCAGGACAATGTGCAATGGACACAGTAGTTATGTCTTGTTTCTGACTTTAAAAGGAATGTTTCTGGACCTGGGACCTGGGACCCTTTGCTACAGTGCTTGCACCTAGACAAGCATCTCCTCAAGCAACAAAATACAAAGAAACTATAAGGGACTAAAAATAACTGCATACATGCACAGTTGGGACAAATTATGGGCAAGAAGATACAAAAAAGCTAAAAACCCAATTGCTACTTCTGAACAGCCAAGAGTAAAATTAGGGCATTCCGCATGCTCCCTGCACACAGCACCACCAAAAGGCTGGGCAGACCACCTAAGCCACCCTCTGACCCAACCTAGGGACCTGGCCCTACCCTCATCCCCTCTAAGGAGCCAGCTCCCACCTCACCCCAAGCAAGTGAGCTAGGGAGCAAGCAGCAAGGCAAACTGCTGCTTGGTTTTGCTCCCTGTGTGCTGCAGCAGGGGCCCCCATAAAGCCTTACCTGAATTTTTACCTGACCTCTTATCAATTTCTATTGATTAAAGAAGGCCAAGCACCCAGGTCAGAAACATTTTCATTATTTCACTATTAATTATGATGTTTGCTATAAGTTTTTGATATTAAGGATTGTCTGATCTCTTTCTAGTTCTCTAGGAAGAATATTTTAAAATTATAAAGTGCATTTTTTTGAGAAAATGTATGTAAAATCACAAAGCGAGTGTTAAGTTTTATTAAATGTCTCTGTGTATTTATTGAGGTGATCACTTAGTTTCTTTTTCCTAATTGGATAAGATAGAGTTATATTAACAGATTTTTAAAAATAAAGGATCATTGTATTTGTAGTATTAAATCCTCCTTGATTATACTGTATTTTTAATGAACCGTAAATATTTTATTTAGCTTTTGTGTATCTATATTTATATGTGAGAACCAGTAACTCTCCCTTCTGGTGTTATCCTTATCTGATTATTTTTGGTCTTTTTGCCTTTTCTAGGGCCGCTCCCACGGCATAATGGGGGTTCCCAGGCTAGGGGTCTAATTGGAGCTATAACTACTGGCCTACACCAGAGCCACAGCAACTCGGGATCCAAGCCGTCTCTGCGACCTACACCACAGCTCACGCCAACGCTGGATACCTAAACCACTGAGTGAGGCCAGGGATCGAACCCACAACCTCATGGTTCCTAGTCGGATTCGTTAACCACTGAGCCTCGACGGGAACTCCAGGATGGTCTATATTTTTTAACATGGCATTCCAATCTCATCATTATTCAGCCCTAACCTTTTTCTCTAGCTTCATTTACATCTTAATTATGTCTCCAGCAATTCAAAAACCACATGTAGTTCGCGCTGTAGCCTATGTATTTTTTTCCTTCCATGCTTTTGCCATGCTATCCCTCCTAGAAGGCACAGCTCCACTTCCCTCGACTTCTCCTACCTCAGTCTAAACCTAATTCTCCACCTCCCTCTATACGTGACTAACTTTTCACATCCCTGAAGATCCAACTCAGTTGTCAGCTCATTCAAAAGCCATCCTAACACTTACCCCTCCTGCAGGCTTCACTAAGTGCCTTTCTTCAATGATCTCATAAAAGTCATTGTTATGGCTATATTTTGCACCTACCATGTTGCGTTGTAATTATTGATATATCCCCACTGTGCAGTGAACTCATCAAGAGAAGCAATTGAGTTTTATTCATATTTAAAGTTCAAGAACCTTGCAGAGTATCTGGCACAGAAATATTTGTTGAGTTCAATGAATAAATGATTTAGTGGAATTGAATATGCTCTTTGCGGCAAACTTTGGTCTTTGTGATTATTTTTGCTTAAAATTTAGTCTTCACTAGACTTTTCCCACCCCGTTGACTTGATAAATTTAATGTTTTTGCTCTAACCAACTCTAAGGATGGTTAAAAAATAAACAGTGATCTATGAGTGTGGCTAATATGGTCTAGATTGGAGTATAGACCCACAGTGGAAAAAAGAAACCAGTAAAGCAGTGTGGAGTGATGAAAGGAGAGGACACAAATTGGAACACACACTGCCTACCATCCTTAACTAGGGTTTTCACCAGTACTATGGTGAGGAGTGATTAATACTTACCAGTACAATCCGCTGTGTATGGCTCCTGGATTATCTGCAAAGTCAGATATCACCTTGAGGTTTCCATAAATTCATCTGGAAACACCATCCCACATCTTACAGAGAAATCAGTGCTCTCTCCAAACTGCCTGCAGTTTTTCTGGGCTCCCCATTTTCTTGATAACCTCAGGGTTTGATTTCTGACTTCCGAATTCCCATTCCTCACTCTCTATCTTGCAGCTGTTCCTTTATCTTCCTTTGGCACTGACTCAAGGGCGGGTTACAGCCCCTCCTCCTAGATTTCCCACCCTAAATTCATGAGAGGCAGCTGTGTGTAGCAGATACCTCCTGGAGATTCAAAGATAATGTTTGTCAGATAGGATGCTAAGTGGCAAATATGCAGCACTCTTGAGCAACAAATTTATTTTATTTATTTATTTTAATTAGTTTTTTAGGGCCACATCTGAGGCATATGGGAGTTCTCAGGCTAGGCACCAAATCAGAGCTGCAGCTGCCAGCCTATACCACAAAGACAGCAAGGCAGGATCCGAGCTGCGTCTTTGACCTACACCAAGCTCATAGCAACACAGGATCCCTAACCTACTGAGCTAGGCCAGAGATTGAACCCGCATCCTCGTGAATACTAGTCAGATTTGTTTCCACTGAGCCACAACAGGAACTCCTTGAGCGACCAATTTAAAACTTAAAACTTGGAGTTCCAGTCGTGGTGCAGTGGTTAGCGAATTCGACCAGGAACCATGAGGTTGCGGGTTCGGTCCCTGCCCTTGCTCAGTGGGTTGACGATCCGGCGTTGCCGTGAGCTGTGGTGTAGGTTGCAGACGCGGCTCGGATCCAGCGTTGCTGTGGCTCTGGCGTAGGCCGGTGGCTACAGCTCCGATTGGACCCCTAGCCTGGGAACCTCCATATGCCGCGGGAGCGGCCCAAGAAATAGCAAAAAGACAAAAATAAATAAATAAATAAATAAATAAATAAAACTGAAAACTTGATCTTCTTGCTCTGTTCCTACCAACCCAAAGCACAGCGATTCATATATGCATACATATTTTTTTGCAGATTCTTTTTGTATTTCCCAATTTCTTGTTTTTTCTTTTTTTTTCTTTTTTCTTTTTTTTTTTTTGGCACATGAGGCATATGCAAGTTCCCAGGGCAGGGGTCGAATCAGAGCTGCAGCTGCCACCACAGCCACAGCAACTCGGGATATGAGCCGCATCTGTGACCTACACCACAGCTCACGACAATTCCAGATCCTTAACCCACTGATCGAGGCCGGGGACTGAACCTGCATCCTCATGGATACTATTAGGGTTCTTAACCCACTGAGCCATGACGGGAACTACCGTATTTCCCAATTTCTTATGCAGAAAGATTTTTGTGATCTTTTTGTTGTTTCTTTCCTATCCATAGGAGCCTGTCCTTTCACTCGTTAGGCATCTCAAGATAATACTCTAAACAACAAAGACAAGTCTTATCTAAAAAGAACTCATGCCAGTTCACAAAATAATACTTTCTCATTCCTTGGCTAATGTCTATTTATAGTGTATATAGGTTTATGTGTCAGAGAACTAAAAATTCAATATTGTTCACGTTAATCCATGTGATGTTTCTTCCCAATAAATCATTTGTAAAATCTTATGTGAAAAAACCCTTTAGTTAGTGCTAATGTTGACTGGTACCACCTAAGCCAGGTGGTACCAGTCAACACACAGAGTCATCATCCTGGTTTTCAAGTTGGAGCAAACAAAGGAGTAGTTTTTACAGAATTATATCTGAACTGGGCCTTAAACAAGTCTCAACTCAATGCCTTTACATAAACATTCCTCATGCTTGATACATGTATACGTGGCCAATCTAAATGGGATATTTCTGAACAACAGCAAATACTGATGGTCCCTAAACTTCTGGAGTCCCAAAGAGGTTTTCTTTTTTTTATTTTGTTGAGAATTTTATTTATTTATTTATTTGGTCTTTTTAGGGTCACATCCGCAGCATATGGAAGTTCCCAGGCTAGGGGTCTAATCAGAGCTGTAGCCTCTGGTCTACACCACAGCCACAGCAACGCCAGATCCTTGACCTGCTGAGCGAGGCCAGAGATTGAACCCTTGACCTCATGGTTCCTAGTTGGATTCGTTTCCACTGCGCCATGATGGGAACGCCCCAAAGAGATTTTCTTTTATTTATTTATTTATTTTTGCTTCTTAAGGCTGCACCTGGGCTGATGGATATTCCCAGGCTAGGGCGTGGAACCACAGCTATAGCTGTCAGCCTACACCACAGCTCATAGCAACGCCAGATCCCTGGCCCACTGAGAGAGGCTGGGGATCAAACCTGCATCCTCTGGATGCTAGTTGGATTCGTTTCCACTGTGCCACAACTGGAACCCAAAGAGATCTTCTTTGAGAAAGCCTTGAATTCATTCTTTCCAGTAAATATTTGTTGAGAGTCTACTGTGGGTCAGGTACTGTGGCAAACCCTGGGGACTGAGTGGAGAAGAAGAGTTGAACCCCTGGGTCCACTGGAGTTGATATTTAGCAGGGAACACAGTCAATAGGAAGAGAAGTGATAATCACACACCATGGTAAGTTCCATTGAAACTGACAGCCCTAACATCCTGAACCTAGCCAGAACACAGATTGGGACTCAAACTGGGAATTTGGGGTTAAGAGATGCAAACGATTGCCTTTGGAATGGATAAGCAATGAGATTCTGCTGGGAACTATGTCTAGTCACTTATGATGGAGCATGGTAATGGGAGAAAAAAGAATGTATACATGTATATGTGACTGGGTCACCTTGCGGTACAGTAGAAAATTGAAAGAACACTGTAAACCAGCTATAATGGAAAAAATACAAATCATTATATGAAAAGAAAAAAAAAATCAAACCCTACCAGGAAAGGTTTTGAAACCTAACTGGGTGTCTGAAGATGCAGCAGTTCAGGGCTTTTCCACATATTACAGCTCTCCCAGGCTGTGGTTGAACACAGTAGTGGTAGACAGTTATCAAGTGATGCCAGGCTGCCATCATGTTGGCATCAATTTGTGGGCTGATTCTCAGTCAATAATTCCAAAAGATCTGTGTGATGAGAACAAAATGTAAAACCATGATTACAAAATTAGCCTAGGAGTTTCATAAATTCCATGGTAAAAGCAGGATCATCTTTGTTAATTTGTGCCTAAATTTTTTTTGCAGGAGGCATTAATAACTAGAAATCAAGAGTGGTGCCTCTTTGTCATCCAGATCTTTGTGGCTAAGTCCAGCTTCCAAATGAAAGTAGACCCATCAATGGAAAGAAACACAACTTTTCATCTTATCTTACTTTAAACACCCCTGACATTCTAAAAAGCTTTCCTTTGATGGCAAGTCCTGTGCCAATGTAGGATACATGCGTTTTGATACAGGCTGTTTTGTTATAGTCAATTTGCTGACACACAGCTTTGACACAGTCATTTTGATGCCAGGAACATCTTGATGTGGCTGCCTTGAAGTGGCTGTTTTGATATGGGAACATTTTGACTCTGTCTAAAAACAAACCAATAAACTTTTCGCTTAAAAAACTTGATACCAAGTAATGTGCATTGACAGACGTCCTCACCCACAGCCCCATCTCATTCCCACTCCCTTCAACAGAAGCCCAAGTGCAGAGGCAGACAGGGGACCCCTGGAGAGGAGAAAAATCACCATGAGGGAGGGAGGAGACGGCACAGTGGCCCCAAGTCAGCAATGTAACCTAAAGGAGAAAGGGGATAGTGCCCTTGAACCCATCCTGATTCAGCCCCTTAAAAAAGCCAGCTCATCGCTACATCCCTGCACAAAGCGGAAGGAACTCTGCTGTAAGAGAAATGCTGTCCACTCTCAAACACTTTCAGTAGTGTGTCATGACCAGGCATTTCTTCATTTTTTTCCCTCCCTTCCTTCCTTCTTTCCTTCCTTCCTTCTTTTCTTTCTTTCCTTCTCTTTCTTTCTTTCTCTTCCTTCCTTCCTTCCTTTTTCTTTCCCCTTCCTTCCTTCCTTCCTGTCTGTTTTTCTTTCTTTCTTTCTTTCTTTCTTTCTTTCTTTCTTTCTTTCTTTCTTTCTTTCTTTCTTTCTTTCTTTCTTTCTTTCTCTTTCTTTCTATACATTTTTTTTTTTCTTTTTAGGGCCGCGCCCATATCATATGGAAGTGCCGGGCTAGGGGTCAAGTCGGAGCTGCAATTACTGGCCTACACCACAGCCAGAGCAACACAGGATCCAAGCTACGTCTTTGACCTACACCACAGATCATGGCAATGACGGATCCTTAACCACTGAGCGAGGCCAGGGATTGAACCCACGTCCTCATGAAGCCTAGTCGGATTCGTTAACCACTGCTAACCTCATGGATCCTAGTCGGGTTCGATCTCTGGCCTCGCTCAGTGGGTTAAGGATCCGGCGTTGCTGTGGCTGTGGCATATGGCAGTAGCTACAGCTCTGATTGGACCCCTAGCCTGGGAACCTCCAAATGCCTCAGGTGCAGCCCTAGAAAGACAAAAATAAAAAAAATAAATAAATAAAAAAGAGAGAGAGAGAAAGAAAAAACAAATAGAAGTTTAATAACGTATACTTCCTGCATAAATGGGAGATACCCAAGAAATTAAATAACTACAAACAGACATTTCTTTGACAGGACGTATACCACTGAATGAAACACAGTACCTTTGAGCAGGGAGGTTAAAAAGAGCCACAGCCCTGCACATTCAACTGGGAAGCAGCAGCTCCAGGCTGCCAAGTGACAAATGTCAGATGGGTGGGTTGATCCAGGATTGACATTTTGTCTTTCAGGTGTGACTAGGAAAAGGAAACTAAAATGCCTGGGGCTTACTGTCCCACTCATTTTATCAGGGATCTATTATCAAGTGTCCTGTTAGTTGAATGGAAAAAAAAATATATATATATATATTATTTTCTCTCTCTCTCTCTCTTTTTTTTTTTTTTGTGCAGCACCTTTAGCTTGTGGAAGTTCCTGGGCCAGGGATTGCACCACAGCAGTTGACCTAAGCCAGTGACAACATCAGGTCCTTAACCTACGGAGCCACCAGGGAACTCCCAGAATGGAGAATGTAAAGTGACTTCCTCTAGAGCAAAATGTTTTCCTAAGACCTCTCTCTTTTAGCAAGAATAGAACTGGAACACTCTGGGAAACCAGTTAAATCATTAATATGATTAATGGTATAATTTCTCCAGCACTAGGAGTTCATATCATTTAAGCTCATGAAAGAAAACATTAAATATTTTCAAGAGATGAATCTCTATTTCTGCCACCATTATCTCTTTAAATACTTTAAAATGTTTTCAATAGAATTTGAAAATGAATGAGGAGAGTATTTTTTTTTTCGCATTTTAGGGCTGGACCCATGGCCTATGGAGGTTCCCAGAGCAAGGGTCTAATCGGAGCTACAGCTACTGGCCTATGCCAGAGCCACAGCAACGCCAGATCCAAGCTGTGTCTGCGACCTACACCACAGCTCATGGCAACGCCGGATCCTTAATACACTGAGCAAACCTGCAACCTCATTGTTCCAAGTCGGATTCATTTCCACTGTGCCACAATGGGAACTCTCAGGAGAGTATTGACCGATGTGTAATATGAAAATCTATGCAGTGTACCTGATTTGTTTCCCTTCGCACCAAACCTATTTACATCACTTTTTATAGCAAGCTTTTCCTCTTTTCTTTAACTTTCAGTCCTTTCCAAATACGCTGACTCAATTTAGGTCAGCAGATACATATAAGATGCTACTATGTGCCAGTCATTTTGCTAGGCACTACAGGGAACAAAAATATAAATATGAATAAGAAATCGCTGCTGCTCTCAGGGAATATATCGAGGGAGATTAGACTTGTCTATTAAACAAAATTCAAAAATAGAGATGTCACTAGGCACTCATGCCTTTGAAAATCATCTGATAAATTTCAGATGCCATAAACTGGCATAATCAGAATGATTCGAGACTATAATGACTAGAATAATTAAACCCTATTTGAAGAAGGAAAGGGAAGTTGGCATTTAACTTGGATAGCCTACTCTGTGATCAGCACTGGGCTGTTTTACATATCTTATCTCATTTAATCCTCCCAACAGCAGTACAAAGGAGTAAACAGCAGCTCAGCAACGCTAAGTGCCTTGCCCAAGGTCACACAGCTCAGATTTGGTGTTAGAGACCAAACTCAAACCTGGAAGAATCCACACTCATGGGAGGCAATAGTGTGGATTATAGTTGAGTCAAGAGAAGAAGTGGCAGCTCTAGACGCTGATGTGTGAAAGAATGACTTTGGGGTATTAAAACTCTATGAACATAAGGTAAAACAAATGGTCATCATAGCCAATCTAGCTCCACCACTGAGCAATTTAGTGGACACTTCAATCAAATGGCTCTTTGGTAAATACAACTCTGTACAGGCTTCGCTGGGTTGTCAATGAGAGTAACAAAGAAAGTAACAAAAACATAATGTGTACCTTTCTAAATGACTACATCAATTCTTTAGCTTCTTGAATGTAGAAATGTACCTTTTTCTCCAACGAGAAAAATTAATAATTATAACCAACATTTACTGAATACCTACTCACACTTGGCTCTGTGCTGAATTTATAGAAACAGATGTTGAGATCATGGATTTAGTACCAGGTTTAGAGGGTTCAAATCTTGGCTTTACCACCTAATAGTTATTGCCTTTACCCAGTTACCTAATCCTTCTGGGCCTTAATTTCCTCATCGGAAAGACTTCACAGTGTCTCATAAATAAACATATAGTAAGATTAGCTATTATTATGAAGCTGGAGTATGTTTAACTACTATGCTGGATAATGAAGGAGTTTCCTAAGTACACCTACCCATTAATAAGACCAGGTCTCCTTCTTTGGGGCTCATGGCAAGGTGGGGGTCACGCACACAGGGTAAGCAGGAAGGAGCCAAGTCTCAGAGCTGGGTGGCCACCACTCCTCCTGGAAAGCCCTGGAAAATAAGGGGAAGTCTGCTGTACAAGAGAAGTCCTCGAATGATGCCAAAGGGAAGTTGAGCTGGCAGAGCCACAGATGCTGATCAAAATTTCAGGGAAGTCAGGTGGCCTGCCCCCACGCATGCCTGGCTGCTCCAACAAACCCATCACAGTGTCTCTGAGAGCCAGGCTCTGAAATAACCTGCAGTGGTTCTCATCTTGGAGGGGTTACATTCTCCTTTAGGGCCTGCCCACACTGTATCAGGGTTAATCTATGTAATAGGGCAGAAGTGGTTACATGACAGAGCTAAGATTAAGTGATAAAGGACATTATAACTTCAGTCTTGCTCTCTCTCTCTTCTCTCTTTCAGATCCCTCATCCTGCGAGAAGTCAAATGCCATGTCTTGAGCATCTGATGGAAAGACTCACAAGGTGGGAAACTGAGGCTTCATGCCGACAGCCATGTAAGTGGGCTTGAAAGTAGACTCTCTAGGAGTCCTCGTTGTGTTCTGTGGGTTAAGAACCCGACATAGGGTCCCTGAGGATGTGGATTCCATCCCTGACCTCGCTCAGTGGGTTAAGGATCCGGTATTGCTGCAGGCTGCGGGGTAGGTCACAGATGCGGCTCAGATCTGGCATTGTTGTGGCCGTGTTGTAGGCTGGCTAGCTCTGGGAGCTAACATATGCCCGTATGCTGGAGGTGTGGCCCTAAAAAGAAAAAAAAAAAAAAGTAGATTGTCCAGCTCCAATCAAGTCTCCAGATGTTGGCAGCCCAGCCAATGGCTTCGCTGCCATCTAGTGAGAAACCCTGAGTGGAAACCACCCAGCTAAGCCACTCCTGGATCCCTGACACTCTGAAACTGTGAAAAAAAATCAATGTTTGTGTGTTTCCTTTGACGGCTAAGTTTGGGGGTAAATTGTGACAGAGCAGTAGATAACCAGCCGAGTGTCCAGCCAGAGATAGCTTGCTGAGTTATTCCTTGTTCCTATGGCTTGGTTCTGATAAGTCCTGACTTCTCTGCAGTGACACCCTCCTCCCTGGACACACACACACACACACACACACACACACACACACACACACACACACACACTTCTCTCTCAACTCCTTTTCTTTCTCTCCTGGAATTTTTTCTACTCTTCAGGTAAAGTAAATTGCCTAGAGACCATCCTTCTCTTGCTATTGGTTTCAGTTGTGTTTGACTGCCTGGCATAATTTTTTTTTTTTTTGGTCTTTTTAGGGCTGCACATGCAGCATATGAAAGTTCCCGGGCTAGGGGTTGAATCAGAGCTGTGGCTGCCAGCCGACGCCACAGCAATGCCAGATCCTACACTACAGCTTGTGGCAATGCCAGATCCTTTAACCCACTGAGCAAGGCCAGGGATCCAACTGCATCCTTACGGATACTAGTCGGATTCTTAATCCCCTGAGCCACAACCAGGAACTCCATGGCATAAGCTTCTAAATGAGTTTAGGGATCCCCAGTGAGGAAGACACCTTTTTCTCCTTTTTTCTCCTGTGTTCCCCCTCCTCCACTCTGCTTCAAGGAGTAGACCCCAAGGAACAGTTTCAGGAAGGGCATTTGCTAATAACAGAAAAGTTAATATATCTAAAATATTTCCCCCCCAAATGCATTATCTCCTTTAACAACCCTATGAGATAAGTGTTCTTATTATCCCTACTTTAGAGACAAAAGGTAATCTTGCTTTGGATCACGTAGCTGGTAGGTAGCTTAATCAGGATCGAACCTCAAGTTTGACTGACTTCAGGAGTTCCTGTTGTGGCTCAGCGGGTTAAGAATCCAACATAGTGTCCCGGAGGACGCGGGTTTGATCCATGGCCTTGCTCAGTGGGTTAAGGATCCATTGTTTGGGTGGCTGTGGTATAGGCTGGCAGCTATAGCTCTGATTTGACCCCTAGCCTGGGAACTTCCCTATACCACAGGTGCAGCTGTAAAAAGAAAAAAAAATATATGTAAATAAAGTTTAACTGACTCCAGAGCCTGTGCTTGTAACTGTTAGGCAATACCACCTCCTTCTACCAGTTGCTCCAATGCCATGATATTGGGATCTAATGAAAAGATGAGCTTTGTGGAATCTGCATGTTCCACAATGCAATACAGCACCTGCAATGGATCATTAGTGAATATCAATTGCAAGAAATATTTATTTACTTTAAGTCCACTCAATTAGCTGACACATCCACCTATGTTTCAAATGTGTGTGCGGAGTAGGATACAACACTTTCCCAGGCAAACTCCTGGGTATCATACAAGGCAGGGAATTTGGCTGAAAGGGAACCTCACCGTGGGGGAGGATCTGCAACTCCACTCCAGTGCCAGCTGGGACCCTCGTAATATGTTCCCCTTGCCTCTCCTGAGAAGCTCTCGCATGTTCTTCCCCCTCCGCTGTCTGCAGTCATCCTTCCCACCCAAACTTTCTGATTTCCTGCATAGGTCCCTTCTCCTTCACTCTCAGCAAATGACCCAGCACCCACTGATAGAGAAAGGACAAGCCGCCTGATGAAAACCACCTCAAATTCCTACTGCAATCCTCCAGGCTGGCTACCGCCAGAGATACCCCATCCCCTTCCCTGTGGTTAAGGGACACCCTCCTCCGTCCCTCTGCAGCTAAAGCCCCTGCCTGGCCTGTGGATCCCAAACCCTCCCACTTTCTCAGGAATCTGTGGATTTCTCCTTCTCTCTTCATTGCCCACCTTTCCCTCCCCAGTGACATCTTTTCAATCAATATTTACAAAATGCTTGTCTCTGCTCAGTCAACAAAAACAAAACAAACAAGCGGGCACCCTCCCATGGCGTCTGCTCTTTCTCTCTCTTCCTCTTTGCAGCCTCCAGCGTCTTAAGGAATTGTCTGCACGCACTGCCCTTACATCTTTGCCTCCCACTCTCCTCACCCCCGCCGCATCTCCGCTCATGCCATCAATTCTTCTCTCGCTTGTCATCACCAAGGACACTGATGACCTCCTTATTGCAAAATCCTAGGGTCCTTGCTTCCTTCGCTTATTTCTTCCCTTCACCATGTTTGACACTATTGTTCGCCATCTCTCTCTTTTTCTTTTCTTTTTTGGCCTTTTCTAGGGCCGCTCTTGTGGCATATAAAGATTCCCAGGCTAGGGGTCGAATCAGAGCTGTAGCCGCTGGCCTATGCCAGAGCCACAGCAACGAGGGATCCGAGCCGCTTCTGCAACCTACACCACAGCTCACGCCAACGCTGGATCCTTAACTCACTGAGGGAGGGTAGGGACCGAACCCGCAACCTCATGGTTCCTAGTCAGATTCGCTAACCACTGAGCCATGACGGGAACTCTGTGTTCGCCATCTCTTGAACTGCTTTCTTTGCTCGGCTGGCTTTTCTTTCTACCTCTCTGGCTATACTTCTTTTAAGCTCCTCTTCCACTGGCCCTTGGACTTGTGCGTTGTGTCCTTTTCATTTCTTAGTCTACACACTTTGTCTGAGTGGCTCCATCCATTTCCTCAGCTTACTTACCATCTATTTTTTTATTTTTATTTTTAGGGCCATACCCATGGCATATGGAGGTTCCCAGGCTAGGGGACTCATTGGAGCTACAGATGCCGTCCTATGCCACAGCCATAGCAACGTGGGATCCTTAACCAGAGTGAGGCCAAAGATGGAACCCACAACCACATGGTTCCCAGTCGGATTCATTTCCACTGTAATCTCATGCCGGGCCTAGATCTCCCCTCTCTGTATATCTGTCTTGTGAACCTTTCAACTTAGATGTTTTATAGGCACTCATGCTCTTCACACTCAACTGCTCCAAACTCACCTGCTTTTCCCTCCCAGCCTGTTCTTTCTGCTGGGCTCCGTGTGCCGGTGAATCGTTCTACCATTCACCCACTCGCCTGAGCCAGAAACTTAAGTATCATTCTTCAACTTCTCCTCCCTCATCTGCATCTCACTCCCAGTCAAGTCTGATGGTCATACCTTTAAATATCTCCAGAATCCATTCACCTGTTTCCTTTTCCTCTACCACTGCCTAGGCCAAGCCCCCGTCTCCTCTAAGCAGGATCACCACCTGCATCTCCTGACCGGTCTGCCTGCCTCCAATCTGGTCCTTCTCTAATCCATTCTCTATCCTGAAGGCAGGGTGCTCTTTCTCAAGTGCAAAAATGTCAGGATAAAACCCTACCTTCTTGGCATGGCATGTGTGGCCTCTTGCAACCCGGCCATCTGTCACCAGATCTCTCTCCCCTTTATCCCCCTCCCCGCACCCCCCTCCCCCCAACAGCCTTCTATCAGACCTCAATGGACTGATACTGGATTCTCTGCTAGGAAACTGTCCTTGGTCTCAATCTAACTATCACCTCTTCTGGGACAGCTTCTCTCCTCCATCAACTTATATGTCTGCATGTTTCTACCTATTGTAGATGGGCTGAAATACTTTCCTAGGCATGTTTTTGAATCTCATGCAAAGCAGGGAATTTGGCTAAAAATGTACGACGTGGTGATGGGTAGCTTGGGTCAACACATCTCTTAAATGTGTTGTAAAAGGAAACTTTCCAATTTTCTACACTTCCTTTAATCATAGTACACATGTCTGTTCTCTTTAGACCCAAGGCACGTGAGACTGTGACAATCAAGTACAGCAGTTAAGAATTCGGGCTCTGGAGCAAGATTGCCTAAATTCAAAATCAGACTATGCAGGAGTTCCCGTCGTGGCTCAGTGGTTAACGAATCTGACTAGGAACCATGAGGTTGTGGGTTTGATACCTGGCCTCGCTCAGTGGATTAAGGATCTGGCGTTGGCATGAGCTGTGGTGTAGGTTGCAGACACAGCTCGGATCCCGAGTTTCTGTGGCTCTGGCATAGGCCGGTGGCTACAGCTCCGATTAGGCCCCTAGCCTGGGAACCTCCATATGCTTCGGGAGTGGCCCTAGAAAAGGCAAAAAGACAAACACACAAACAAACAAAAAAAGCCAAAACATAAAATCAGACTATGCAATGGCCTAATTTTGTGACATCAGGCAACTTGTTAATCTGTGCCTTAAATTTTGTCATCTGCAAAATGGAGATGATAAAGTGCTGGTTGCATAGAGTTGTTTTTCAGATTCGGTGAGAAAAGCCAAGTAAACATTTCAAATGGTGCCTGGCACATAACAAGCCCTCACAAGAAAGCTGTTATTACTTTTGAAGGCAGGTATTATCTCCTTAGAGCTACTCACTAGATATTTATGAAATGAATAAATGAAGGAAATGTTTATATCTAAACTTGTCTTCACAATTCTTAAAGTTAACCCAAAGGTGAAAAATAAAAACACTCAGCTTCATGCATACACATTACACGGATATAGTCACTGGTCACTTAGAGCTTTTTGGAAATGAGGTCATTCTATTTCTACCTAAGCGCTCAGGGAATTACACTCCCCTGAGGAGTGAGATCTGAATCAAACAGGACACCTCAAGGTCCTTGAAGGCCTCATGACTAACTCTGAGGTAATGTCTTCTTTACATAAATGTGATTGTTAAAAGCAAGGAAACATGAAGATAACTGTTTTAACTTCTTTTCCAGTAATTTAAGACTTTGGGGCCCTCCGTTCTGCCAGTGTCACCGACACCCGTGGTCTCACTCATCCTGCTCAAGGAGAGGCCTGTGTTCGGAGGCTGCTTTCCTCTCCAGAGTCATAGAATCCAGACTTTAGTTCAGACTTTACAGACGTGTGTGGTTTGTTTGTTTGTTTTTTTGTTTTGGTCAGGCCCAAGGCCTGTGGAAGTTCCCAGGCCAGGGACTGAACCTGTGCCACAGCAGAGACCTGAGCCACAGCCGTGACAATGCTGGGACCTTAATTGCTAGGCCACCAGGGAACTCCCAGACTTGGGTGATTTAAAAGTCCGTTTTAAATAATGGAAGTAGTGCCACCAGATGCTTAGTTTGATCAAGGGAGAAATAGAAGCAGAATACAATTGTTTAACATAGGTGGGTTCGTTTCCAAAGAAACAGTCTACAAGGGACCTGAGGTGGCCTAAGAGAAGTTTCAGAGTAGGAGAAAAAGCTGGATCAGACATTGTAAGGCACAAACCTGCCAAATGTGTGTGTGTGTGTGTGTGTGTGTGTGTAAATAAACATGCATCCCACTCTTATTACTGTTTGCTTTCCTCATTGGCCTCCTGCCTCTTCTAGGGATAGAGAGCCACTGACACAGTATTTCTGTTTCCATAAAGAAAGGCTGGCATCCAGGGAAATGACCTTGATAGACTGAACTATAAATACAATACTAATCAGAGCAATTTGCTCTCGAATTGTGCCCCCTTTCCCAATATCCCAAAGCAACTCAAGAAGAGAGGCAAAAAAGCAAATCACTAGCCAGGTAATGAGTATGCAAGTGAAAGTCAAATATTCCAACACGGGGGAAAGTAACCTGAGTCCTGCTTCCAGAGAGTTGTTTCCCAACATGGGCTACATCTAAATAGATCTCACAGGCTGCGCCCCTGTGCCAGAAGGTCTCTGCCTTGGTGCCATAGAGCATGGTACTAAGAAAAGCAAGGTTAGGGGTTTCAATCACATATAACTAGCATCATTGCTCTTTGTATGACCCTTACTCCTGGGCCAGTCGTCTTGCAAATGGCCGTCCCCCAGAATTTGGGGGGGGATATCTAAGAAAGAGTACAGCTTACTGTCATTAATGGGTGAAGGAAGCGGAACTCACAAGCATAGCCTGTTGACAATAAGAGTAGCACATTATTGGGAGTTTCCTGGTGGCTCAGTAGGTTAAGGATCTGGTGGTGTCACTGCTGTGGCTCTGGTTCAATCTCTGGCCCTGGGAGCTGCTACATGCCTCCGGCAGGGCCAAAAAAGAAAGAATAGCACTTTACTCTCATTTGTTCTCTACACTCATTGGTCAATGAAATGCTTGATTTTCAGTGCCCTAAATGACCTTCAAATAAACATCATCCAGTGGACACCTTCCACCCCAGTGGAAAGAATATTTTCAGTTTAAAGGTTGAACACAGCAAGAGGAGCCACATGTTTCTCCTGGCCTAAGAGGCTCCTCGGCCAATTTAGCTGCTGTTTTACAAGTCAAAAGCTGGCTTTTCAACTGTCAGCCCTGGGCCCTCCATGTGAGCTGGGAGAATTGAGCTGCTCTCCCTCTGCCTCTAGTGACCTGCTGAGTAATAAAGGTTTGTGGAGTTGCTTTGTTTTTTTCTTTTTCTTTTTTTTAACATCAGAACTAAGCTGACAGTCTTCATGATGACGGGGAGGGCAAGGGCAAGTTAAAATCCACCTCCAGCTCTGCGGGGAATGAAGAAGCTGAGGCTCATTCCTGCCAGCAGGTGTGAGTCAGACACACAGGGAGCAGCAAAATTGAGTAAGAAGGTGCCATTTTGTCATCAATGTTCCCACCACCGCCGCGCAGAAATAAATAGTTTGAGAAAATGATCCGGGATAAAAGAACGATCCGGCTGGGAGTCCGACTGAATAGAAGGTTCCCATTGAACCCTGCTTCATTATGCAACTTTTCCTTTCACTGAGGGATTCCAATTCTTGGTGGAACCAATTGTAAGCAAGTGCTGACAGCCCTGGGAACCAGCAACGCAGGCCTTTGATTCATCACTTTGAAGCCCAGTCCTATCGCCGTATTGTTAGTTGCGTGTAAGCAAGTGAACTTGGCCTCCTTGAGTCTTGGGGGGTTTTTTGTGTGTTTTTTTTTGTGTGTGAGTATGTGTTTTTTTTTTTTTTTAAATCTGGATGTGCAGCCTTTACCTTCAGATTAGTGTTTATGTATAGTGTGTAATTTGGAGAAACCATCTGGCAACTTTTTTTTTTGGCTGTTCCTGTGGGGTGTGGAAGTTCCTGGGCCAGTGATGGAATCCAAGCTGCAGCTGTGACCTACGCCACAGCCCACAGCTGAGGCAACACTGGATCCTTAACCCACTGTGCCAGGCTGGGGATTGAACCCACTCTGCCCAGAGACCACACCTGATCCCTAACCCACTGCGCCACAGGGGGACCTCCCAGGCCACTTTTTAACCATCTCTTCTCTTCTTCTTCTACTTTTTTGGCTGTGCCTGTAAGTTCCAGGGCCGGGGATTGGACCTGCACCACAGCAGTGACAATGCCGAATCCTTAACCCACGGAGCCCCAGGAAACTCCTCCATCTGGTCTCTTCTGGTCCCTGCTGGAGGGATGGTGATTGTCTTGATGTTTAGCCCACACTAGGTAAGCATCAAAGGAACCTAAATGAACTCAGGACACAACTGTCCCATAAAGAACTTTTTTGTCGGAGTTCCCGTCGTGGTGCAGTGCTTAACGAATCCGACTAGGAACCATGAGGTTGCGGGTTCGATCCCTGCCCTTGCTCAGTGGGTCAACGATCCGGCGTTGCCGTGAGCTGTGGTGTAGGTCGCAGATGCAGCTCCGATCCAGCGTTGCTGTGGCTCTGGCGTAGGCAGGCAGCTACGGCTCCAATTAGACCCCTAGCCTGGGAAACTCCATATGCCGTGGGAGTGGCCCAAGAAATGGCAAAAAGACAAAAAGAAAAAACAAAAAACAAAAAACTTTCTTGTGAAAAAGATCAGAATTTCACCTCACAGCTTTGTTCTATATCCTTTATCATTTCTGTATGCTTAAGTTTTAACTGTTACATAAGCTAGGTGTAGTTTATTTGATATACATTTTGAAAGGAGGAACTACAGTTCATCCCAGAGAATGGAAAAATTTCTATATATCCATTCACTTGTTTCATTATGAAATCCAGAATTTTAACAGAAGACCCCACCAAATATTATTTTACGGTTTTGTGGTTCTCAACTTAAAGTGTACCTTGAACATATCTTGCCCCACCCGCCCCAGATCTACAAAAGTGGAAACTTTAGGGTTCTTGGGCAAGTGAAATTGGCCAACTTGCTGCCATGTAATTCTGATTTGTACACTTGGATGAGAACTGCAGAAAAAGTAACTCGATCAACTGGACCTCAAGGGACCCTGGTGCAGCCTTTCCTTTCTCAAGTGATGCTCGTTTCCACCTTCCAGTTGCTCGGGCAACTTTTATTCTCACACCTCACATCCAACCCATCAGCAAATCTTATTGGCTCTGTCTACTTTCAAAATATATCCAGGAAAGAAGGAAAGTGAATCCATACACTTAGGACTCATCACTTTTTTTTTTTTGTCTTTTTAGGGCAGCACCCAAGGCATATGGAGCTTCCCGGGCTAGGGGTCCAATAGATCTACAGCTGCTGGCCTACACCACAGCCACAGCAACGCGGGATCCAAGCCATGTCTGCAACCTACACCACACCTCACGGCAACACCAGATCCTTAACCCACTGACCAAGGCCAGGGATCGAACCCATGTCCTCATTGATACTAGTTGGATTCGTTAACTGCTGAGCCACAGCGGTAACTCCAGGATTCATCACTTTTACTAAGAGCCTAATACTGTCCTTTTTCTACGAAGCAGCCAGGATGATTCTGTTAAAAATTAACCTAAGCATTTCACTCATTTGCTTAAAAACCTCCTGTGGTTCCCCTTTCACTCAGAGTAAAAGGCAAAATTCCTACCATGGCATTGGGGCCTCTGCTGACCTAGAACACACCACCAGTCTGCCCTCTTCTCCTGTACTCTATTGCTCCAGCCACGGTGGCCTCCCTGCCATTCTCCACGCAGGTCCCTTGCAATGGCTCTTCTCTCTTTCAGAAAACCTGCCCTCCGTAGGCATCCACATGGCCAACTCCATCACCTCCATCATGTCCTGTTCACATGCCGCCTTCTCCACCACCTCCCATGGCACCCTCACCACCCCATTATCCTCACCCCACTCTCCCAGTTGCTCTTACTCTGATCTACTTTTTCTTGTTCTCCCAAAGTGCTTATCATCATTCACATATAACCTATTGACTATGTTTTGTTGATTGTTTATCTTCCCCTGCTAGAATATAAGCCCCATAGAGCAGGAATCTGTGTTTGTTTCCTAAGGCACCCCAAACTCTGCCAAGCACATAGTAGTAGATACTCAATAAATATGTGTAGCATTTCACAAATAAAAATTCTTGAATCCAGAGAGAGCAAAACAGCAAAGGGATCCTCCTTGCAGAATGCGGCTTCCACGAAGTTCGATTCTAATTGGGTTTGCCGCTATGGGGACACTCACAGCTTATGTGAGATTTTCAGACCTTTGCAGTGCTGTTGCACAAATACCATGAAATATGCTACCGTTTTTCAAATCAAGAACTAAGAGTTGCTGAACTATTTCTCTCCCCCGCTCCCCGCGCTTTATTTTAGGGCTGCACCGGTGGCATATGGAGGTTCCCAGGCTAGGGGTCTAATCAGAGCTGTAGCTGCAGGCCTACACCACAGCCACGTGGGATCAGAGCCTCATCTGTGACCGACACCATAGCTCACGCCAACGCCAGATCCTTAACCCGCTGGGCGAGGCCAGGAATGGAACCCACAACCTCATGGTTCCTAGTTGGATTCGTTAACCACTGCACCACGACGGGAACTCCCCAAGAGTTGTTGAACTATTTCTACGTGGACAAACAACAGGTAAATAAACACCGTGGTTCGGCTGCCTGTTTGCATGTTACCTGTTGTTATGTAGGAAACGGGTCAAATCGAATATAGCTTGTCCTGGGACCCCATCTTCTACCAGGTGGGTTGGTGGAGAGTCAGAAACAGATGGTCAGAGGGTCCTTCTCTGAAATGAGTTAGTAATAGAAACTCAATTCGTTGCAGCGAAAGGGTTCTTTTAAAAAGAGAGAAAAAAGATTTCACTTCACATATCTATTTTTATTTTTCTGGGCTTTATCACAATCTCCACCCCCCCACCCCCCACCCCCGCCGCCACAACCCCAGCTTCCAAAATGGTCAGCCCAGTAGGGCGACAGAAATCAAGAAGAGGACAGCGACCAGAGGCAGTAGCACTCACCCCTGGAAACTGTCTCTGAATCCTTCCCCCTCCCAGGACAATGCCCTTAATGAGCTGCACCATATTTCCCAGAGAACAAAAGCTCCCCACCCCTCACAGGAAAAGCTTTTCCAGGAGATATCTCACTGGGGAAGCGCCAGGCACACAACCAGGAGAGGAGAACAGACAGGCTGTTCTGGGCTCTGCAAAGAGACACAAACTCTGGATTCCCGAGGGAGTCGCAGAGGTTAGCCGGGCACATTTTGTCTCCACGTGAGGTGCCTGTGCTTCGCCTACCCTGAGGTGGCCCACTTCAGAGGTCCCCTTCCCTCCTCCCCCGCTCCCCGCCCCAAGCCACTCCCAGGGCTGGGGTTGGGAACCTTGCGGGTAGCAAAATTCATCTGGAATGGTCTTCAGAAATCGAGCATCTGGGGAGCCGCAGGGAAGGAACTGGGAGTTTATTTCAGGTGACAGACATAGAGCAGGCCCCTATTTTTTTTCCTGAGAAGATAATAATATTTCTGGAATGGGGATGCTTGAATCATATGTCTCTTCGCATCACTGTGTGGGAAGTCGCAGTCAGGAGCCTAACAATGGAAGAGAGGCTGGTGCTTTTAGGACTTGGTGGGGGCTGAGCAAAGGAGTCTGGAAGCTTGCTTGGGGGGGATGGCGGGGGGGGGGGGGCGGGGGAGGGCTGGAGGTTGGGGGGCTGGGGGGAGGGGCGAGAAGAAACTGCATTTAAGGGGAAAAGGACTGCCTCACCTGAGCCTGTTCAGGGGACCAAAGAGGGGGCTGAAAAGTCTCCCCATAACAATTTTGCTCCCCCTCCCCCACCCCACATTAAGTCTGTTTTTTGAAAAACACAGAGGGGAAAAAAAAAATTATGTTCAAATGCCTCTTCCTGAGTAAGTCCACTGTCAGGAAAGGAAAACCCAAATGCTCAAATAGTCTATTTTTGTGCCCGGAGGCTCCAGGCCCTGTACACAGTCTCTTCCTTACTCTGAAGGAAAGGAAACTGGCCGAGAGGCCTCCCTGGCCCGGAGGCCGGAATCGAGGAAGCTGGGTTACTCGAAGTCTTGTTTTCTGTATGACCCCCATTTTAGGAAATAAGGATATAGTGCAGGATGCTCTGGGGGCTGGCCTGAGAGTGGCGTTGTTTAAAAAAAAAAAAAAATAGCGCTTCTCTGATTATTTGTAGGCAAGTAATTGGAGAGCTAGACTTTAATGGGAAATTTCAATCCGCTGCTTTAGTATTGGGCCTCTTCTGGTCTTTAAGCTTTACTGCCTTTCCCTGCCTCTCGGTTACCATGCAGATAAGGATGAGAGGGCTGATCAAGAGTTTTACTTTGTGATGTGAGGTCAAGTCGAAGTCCTAAGTGAGTTATAAGCCTAATAAAACAGCAGTTACGGAGGTCTTGTGACCTCGAGAGTAGGTAGAGTAGGCCTCTCTGTGTATTTCGCATGCATTCTCTACCCCGTTCACAAGTCTGCTGTTTCTCCTTTGCATTGCTTCTAACCCGGTCAAGGGTGGTGCCTAAAGCATGCAAACAAGGAAATGGGGTTCAGACTCATCCCCCTTCCCATCCGGCGAGGCCCCGCCTCCCTGTCCACTTTGCCTGAAATGGCCTTTTGTGAAGGGGCGTCCAGCTTGTAACAGCCACACCTCTTAGGCTGTTCCTGTCTCCTCTGCTCTCTGGTGTGGAAAGCTGACCTCAAAGAGAACCCTCTGCTTGGAAAGGGTTTCCTGGGGACGATGACTGAGGATGGTGACTGGGGATGGAGGAATGCAACTGGAGGCGTCCCGTTAAAGGGAGAGACTGGGAGTTCCTGTCGTGGCGCAGCAGAAATGAACCGGACCAGGAGCCACGAGGACGTGGGTTCGATCCCTGGCCTCGCGCAGTGGGTTAAGGATCTGGCGTTGGCATGAGCTGTGGCATAGGTTGCAGACACGGCTTGGATCCTGTGTTGCTGTGGCTGTGGTGTAGACCAGCAGCTACGGTTCCGATTTGACCCCTAGCCTGGGAACCTCCATATGCCACAGGTGCAGCCCTAAAAAAAAGGGGAAAAACGGATTCCTTTGGCTTTATTGACTTATTAACACTGACCCTGATACAGGCGGAACCTCCTCAAATGCAGATCTGATCAGGGCACTATTCCCTGCTCGCAATCCTTCAATGGCTCCCCAGTACCCTTAGCATACTGTCTGCATATCCCCATGAAGGTTTACAAGGCTCCGAAAGAGCTGGCTGTGCTTGCTTTGCATCCCCCACCACACTGTTTAGCACAATTCCCCTGCCTGCTCCCAACTCCACTAGCTCTACTGAATTTCTTTCAGTTCCTCAAATATCTGCTTCTTTTCTTCCCCAACTTTCAACTATGCCCTTTCTCGCTGCTCCTGACTCATCCTTTACCTTCTCCTGTTGAATGTTTGTATCCCCGCAGCCTCCTTCACCACCACGGCTGAGTTAGGCTTCTCCCCTTCGAGCTTCCACAAACCTACTGCTTAACCCATCACTCACACTGCTTTGTAATTACGTGTTTGTTTGTCTGTCTCTCCTGCTGGATTGTAAACACCCAAGGGCAGCACTAAGGTGTCTGTCTTGCCCATGGTTGTCTTCCCAGTGCGTGGCCAGTGCCTGGCACAGGGCAGTGCCCCTCAAGGATTTGTTGAATCAATGGGCATCATGCCAACATGACAAAAGGAGTCCCAGTGGTCCTTCTCGGATTTACATTTGCCAAGTTTTAGTTCGGTGTCTCCTGAGACACGAAGAAGGGCTCTGAATTCAACAGACATGTGTTGCAGTGGGGCTGCCTGACATTGCTTCTCCTATTCCTGTCCCATCCTGCCTGTTCCAGGAAGCTGTCTCAGGAATCCCCATGTACCATTTTCCCAGTCAGCTCAGGGCCAGCAGGGAAGTTCCTTATTTGTACACATACTGTCACCTGTTTGTTTCAGATTTAGTAATTAATTCTATTTCCCATTAGCTTGAAAATTAATTTACTATTTTTTATTTTATAATATTTTTTTTCTCCATTATAGCTGGTTTACAGTATTTTGTCAATTATCTACTGTACAGCAAGGTGACCCAGTCACACATACAGGTATACATTCTTTTTTATCACATTATCATGCTCCATCATAAGTGACTAGATATAGCTCCCAGTGCTACACAGCAGGATCTCATTGCTTATCCATGCCAAAGGCAATAGTTTGCATCTATGAACCCCAAATTCCCAATCCATCCCACTCCCTCCCCCTCCCCCTTGGCAACCACAAGTCTGTTTTCCATGTCCATGATTTAATTTACTATTAATTATATTTATTTGCACATGATTTCATATTTCTGCCTGATTTTTCTTTCCCATATTTTTTTCTCTTTTCTTTCTTTTTTTTGGCCATACCCACCACATGTGGAAGCTCCCAGGCCAGGGATGGAACTGGAGCCACAGCAAAGGCCCAAGCCACAGCAGTTAACAATGCTGGATCCTTAACCCACTGAGCCACCACATTTTTCTAGAGAGTAGGAAGAATGTCTTTTGTCAGTCCTTTTAATACTTGATGTTGTTTTGGTTCACAATTTGTAGATATATAATGAATAAACATAGGATGATTTAACATCTAATTTTTCTTTAGAAACCAGATTTATTACAGCACCATTGTGGAAATGCATGCTAGATGTATCTGGTGATGTGGCAATTGGACTAAGTTTCTTAAAGGAAACTGTGGTTCCAGGATGGGCTTGGAAACTCTAGCCCAGAACTATGAGGGCGCCACAGCCCTGGTCGGTTGGCAGGAAGCCCACAGCCTGGGGAAAAAAAATGTTGTTCTAGGGTGCCCTCTAGTGATCCAAGGCACCACTAGGTCAGAAGCCAGGGCCAGAGGCTCTTGAACTTCAGCAGGAAGCAGAATCAATGGGGGAGCCTAATAAAACTACAGATGCCAGGATGCCAGGATGCCAGGCCAGCTGGGAGACAGATCCTTTCAATCAGCGTCTTCGGGGATCTGATGCACTGGCCACGGATCACACTTTGTGAAATACTGACTACGGGATGCCCATCAGAGAGAATGTTCCAGATATGTAATCTGAGAATACCCGATCTCATTCTTCAGGACCAATCACTGACTCCTTGCTGACTGTTCAAGGGTGGACAGGAGTAAGAAAAAGGGAGACAAAGCGATGGCCTAGACCTCTGATGTGAAATACAATCCAGGACATACAAGAACAGCCAGCAATGTTTTTAGCTGGACCATTGAGCAGATGTTTTAGGGAAGATTGTGTCACCTTCTCTCTCTCTCTCTCTCTCTCTTTTTTTTTTTTTTTTTGCCACAACCATGGCATGCAGAAGTTCTGGGACCAAGGATCCATCTCCTGCCACAGCAGCACCCTAAGCCACAGCAGTGACAATGCTGGATCCTTAACCCGCTGTGCCACCAGGGAAATGCTGTGTCACCTTCTCTCGCTATCTGTCTATTCTCCGATCTCATGGAGGGAAGCCCCTCTTCTCTTTTCGTGCTCTTCCTGGCAGTGGGTGCTTGGTTTCTATTGCGCCTACAATCCATGGCCAACTCCGTGTCAGACTGTTCATGGGTATCATCTCTGGAAGTCCCTGGAACCATCACAGGTGAGGCATGCTTTATGCCATACAAGCGGAGGGAAGGTTTGCAGGACAACTGGTTCAAGCAGAGACGACAACTAGAATCTGCTTTCCCACATTCTGTACTTACACTAAGTGAACTCACTAGAAAGATAAATAGAGCAACAACCATATCCTTTTCTCTATTGTAAAAGAGCTAATTCCTGTTCAGAAAGCGAATAATGTCCATCAGTGATAAAATAAAAATTGCATCTCTGAATCCCTGTCGGTATAGTTATCCATCAGTATCCCAGGGGAGTAGGGGTGGGGAGAATTGACTCTAGACACCAAAATCCACGGATGCTTAAGTCCCTTATATAAAACAGTGTGGTACAATCTGCCTCCATATCCATTGGTCCAGAATCCGTGGATACCAAGGGCTGACTGTACTTTTCTTCCTTCCTCCTGATAATTTCAGTTGAAGGCTGCTGCTTTAATTAGGGGCTTGTTAGCACATTAGAATGTTTGTTGAACCTTGCAAGGTGATAAATCACTCTGATTTGCAGTCTAGTAGTTAGGTCTAATTATTTTATGTGCTTTTTAATGTACTAATAGCATCAAATGAATTCGGTTAAATGGTAAAATCACATTTACTGAGTGTCTATGTGTCTGGACTCTGTGTTGGGCCATGGAAATATAAAACAGGATAGGGAAGGGTGAGTGTGCACCCCGCAGGGCTTGGAGCCTAGAGGGGACATTATCTCTGATGCAATGTGATGGGGACCTTACCAGAAATATGAATCCAGGGCTAGGATCTCACAGGACAATGATGTCTCTCCATGGAACCAGCTGAATAAACAAGTGCTCTCACAGATACACACTAATATCCTAATAATTGATAAGCTTGAGTATTTCCATGGGGAATACTCATTTCAATGGGAAATTCAGAGTATTTCAATGGGGAAAAACCACATCATTCATTTCCAAATTTTCTTGGGCAAAAGAGTTATCAAATCTCTCTCCTCACAAATAACAACGTTTTCTTTCATTCTATCCCCCCACCCTCACCCCACGATATCTTTAAAACAAAACATGAGGTGCTGGCCTGATGCCATCCGTTTTCAGTCCTGCTCATTTGCTTGTCCGGAAAACTTTAAGCACAGGCTCAGAGAGCCCTTAATGAGAGTGCTCATTAAAAAGCTGTCTGAAATGGGGAAACAAATTACAGGCACAGCACAGCCCACTCTTCCTCCTCATTTCCTTCTCCCCCCCCTCCCAGAGGGCAACATTACAAACGACAAGGTGAAGTGAGTCATCAGGTCGAAAAAAGGCACTTGCCGGATGGGTCTGTCTTTACCTTGCCGCTTTGATGACATTTATCTTGCTTCACTGCAGCACTAAAATGTTGCCCAAACAGCAGGAGGGCCCTGTGCATGTAATGATGGCATTGGTAAAGGCTTTGATTGTGTGTATTTGGGTGGAACTTGAGCTTGTAATTGGCGAATGCGCACATTGTCTGATTTCAGAGACTCTCCCTGGAAAGCCTGTTTATTCCTAGGGAAAGGGGAAGTTTCTTTCCTTCTAGGTGTATCTGTGACCACCTTTTTTTTTTTTTTTGTCTTTTTGCCTTTTCTAGGGCCGCTCCCGCGGCATATGGAGGTTCCCAGGTTAGGGGTCCAATTGGAGCTGTAGCCACCGGCCTACGCCAGAGCCACAGCAACGCGGGATCCGAGACTCGTCTGTGACCTACACCACAGCTCATGGCAACACCGGATCCTTAACCCACTGAGCAAGGTCAGGGATCGAACCTGCAACCTCATGGTTCCTCGTCGGATTCGTTAACCACTGCGCCACGATGGGAGCTCCCCGTGACCACCTTCTGAAGGTTTCCTCCGGACTCTTGCTTCAGGATGGCAGCGATCCTACTCAGGGTTGGTCTGGCTACCTTGTGTCTTACAAAGTCACTCTCTGCAGCTCTCAAGTTGGCAATTTCGTGGGCTAGGATAGGCTTCCTGCCTCCCGGCTCAAAAGGAAGTGATGGTGGTGATGGCCCCCAGGGAGGAAGAGATGGGAGATGGGTTTTATTTTTTTCCTCCTTCTTCTCATCCTGGAGTTTGCAAAAGGAAGGCTACAAATACCAAACAATTCTTCCACACCTGGTAGCTGGAGCAATGTTTGTGGGGAAAAGGAAATCCTTCCCACCAACGTGCCATATACAGGTCACTGGGGTGGAGGCACTTTCAGTTCAAAATGTGCAGCATGGTTCTTTTCTGTGCTGAGGCAGGGAGACTACATCCTTTAAAGTCAGAAGCCTAGGGTTGAGGGTTTTTTAGCCTTGTCTCTTGCTAGCTGTTTGATGCTTTAGAATTTGCAAAGTGCCTCTAAAATCTCAGCGACTACCATGTGCCAGGCCCTGTGCCAGGCCCTGAGAATGCAAAAATAGAGACGTCCCTGGCTCCACCCTGAAATTTTGTACAATCTCCTGGGGAGCCAGACCTATATAGTCACAACACAATGTGGGATGTGCTTCACTGAAGCTACGGAGGAGTTCCCAGGCAAGTGAGAGGAGGGAACTGTGTATGTTTTGGAGGTGGGAGAACAGAGTGAGAAGGTGAGAGGTGATGAGACTATGGTTAGGGAAGGCTTCCCACATCAAGAGCTTGTGCTGGATTTGGCAGAAAAAGAGAGTTCATTTAGAGAGAGAGACGGGGAGGGAGGAAGAAGGGTGGTAGAACACTGGCTGACAGCAGGAAAGGGGGGGCAGAGAAAAGGAATCTAAAAATCTCGGCTCAGGGAGTGGGCTGAGAAGTAGCAGGGGAAGCAGCAGAGACTGGCTTCGAATGCTGCAAGAGGCCAGCTGCAGTGGGGGTGGGGGGGGAGTGAATGGGGGAGAGCAGTGGAGCCAAAGAGCAGATTCCTCTTATAATTATTATTGAGACACAGTTATTATTTTTTTTAATTTATAGGAATATAGTTGACTTAAAATGTTGTGTTAGCTTCAGGGGTACAGCAAAGTGAATCAGTTATACATATGCATATATCCATTCTTTTTCAGATTCTTCTCTCATATAGGCTATCAGAGAATATTGGATAGATTTTCCTGTGCTATGGAATAGGCCCTTGTCACTTAACTGCTTTTGCATATGGTAATGTGGATATGCTACTCCCAATCTCCCAATTTATCCCTTCCCCCAAAGTTTCCCCTTTGGTCACCATAAGTGTGGTTTTGAAATATTTGAGTCTGTTTCTGTTTTGTGAATAAGTTGCTTTGCATCATTTTTTATTAGAGTCCATGTATTAGTGATCTCATGATATTTGTCTTTCTCTGATGTACTTCACTTAGCAAGGTATAGTTGATTTCCAATATTACATTGGTTTCAGGTGGACAGCACAGTAATTCAGTGTTTTTACAGATTCTATTTCATTGAAAGTTATCACAAGACAATGGCTATAATTCCTTGTGCTACACAATATATCCTTGTCGCTTATGTCTATTAAACATAGTTTTTACCTCTTAATCCCCTCCCCCATCTTGCCCCACTCCCTTCCCTCCCTCCACTGGAACCTGTTCATTATGTCTGTGAATCTGTTTCTTGTTATATTCACTGTTTTGTTTTGTTTTTTTTTTGTCTTTTTGCCATTTCTTGGGCTGTTCCCGCGGCACATGGAGGTTCCCAGGCTAGGGGTCTAATCAGAGCTATAGCCACCAGCCTATGCCAGAGCCACAGCAACATGGGATCTGAGCCATATCTGCAACCTACACCACAGCTCATGCCAACGCCGGATCCTTAATCCACTGAGAAAGGCCAGGGATCGAACCTGCAACCTCATGGTTCCTAGTCGGATTCGTTAACCACTGAGCCATGATGGGAACTCCACACTGGTTTGTTTTACTTTTTAGATTGCACATGTAAGTGATATTATACAGTATTTGTCTTTCTCTATCTAGTTTATTTCACAAAGCATAATATTTTCTAGGTCCAGCCACATTGCTGCAAATGGCTGAATTTCCTTCCTTTTTTATGGCTGAGTAATAGTCCATTGTACATATATCCAACATCTTTTTTTATCCATTCATCTGTCGATGGACAATTGGGTTGCATTCACGTGTTGGCTGTTGTAAACAGTGCTGCTGTGAATATTGGGATGCATGTATCTTTTTGCATTAGTGGTTTCATTTTTTGTGAGAATATACCCAAGAGTGGAATTGCTAGATAATATGGTAATTCCATCCAAGGATCATATTCTTTTTTTTTTTTTGTCTTTTTGCTATTTCTTGGGCCCCTCACGCAGCATATGGAGGTTCCCAGGCTAGGGGTCGAATCGGAGCTGTAGTCACCAGCCTACGCCAGGGCCACAGCAACGCTGGATCCGAGCCGTGTCTGCAACCTACACCACAGCTCACGGCAATGCTGGATTGTCAACCCACTGAGAAAGGGCAGGGACCGAACCCGCAACCTCATGGTTCCTAGTCGGATTCGTTAACCACTGCGCCACCACGGGAACTCCCAAGGACCATATTCTTAATGTTCAGTGGATTTGGCTGTGAGGAAGAGATGAATAGGGGTTAGAGAAGGATGAGAGGTGAACAAAGATTTTTGTTGATTTTGTTTGATTGAAGATAGAGTTATATACCACAGGACAGAAGGCAGTGGAGAGGGAGGAGTTCATTTAAAGGAGAGAGATGGAAACAAAAAAAATCCAAAAAGTAAAAAATAAAGGAGAGAGATGGGGTTACATGGGGTTAATTCTTACCTTGTAGAGTCCTTCTGAGGATTAAATGAGATCTCCTGGGGAACCCTTTTTGTAATGAGATATACACATGTGAATATGATTATCCTGCTATTGAAATAAACCCTCATGCATCACGAGGCATTTGAGCTCACTTATCACCTGGTTGCTGAGATAGGCAAATCACCCTCTCCATAGCCCTTTTGTGTGACCTGATTTCCTATTTCCTCTTGCCCCGACTTCAGACATAGAGCCCAAGAATGACTTGAGCCTTCCTTGACATTTCTTCCTGCCAAACAACACAACTCACCAGTTCCTCTGGATCACAACAGGAAGCTGGGGGTTGATAAGTGAGAAGCGATTAAGGGAGGGGACAAGATCCTCCTCGTTAGGAGGTGGGACTCACATCCAGACCTCTGGGAAACTTGGAAACTTGCTTTATTGGTTTATTAGCCTTTAATCAGATAACTCTGGAGCCTCCCTGGGCTACAAAGTAGATCCCTTCACGGATACCAGTGCCTGTCCCTCTCAATTCATGATCTGCAAGTCACAGTAAGACAGAGAGTTTTTTCTGTTTTGTTGGCTACTGTATTCCCAATGACTAGAACAGTGTCTGGCATGGGGATAGTGGCTAATGAATATTGCTATTAATAAATGAATGAATTTGCCTAGTCATTCATCCTTCCATGACTCAGTCATAATGAGCCAGCCACTAAGCTCATTATAGATAAACAGATAAATAATACTTGCTATGAGAGTTCCTTTGCAGCACAGCAGGTAAAAGATTGGGCTTGTCGGAGTTCCTGTTGTGGCTCAGTGGTTAACGAATCCGGCTAGGAACCATGAGCTTGCGGGTTCAATCCCTGGCCTTGCTCAGTGGGTTAAGGATCTGGTGTCACCATGAGCTGTGGCGTAGGTTGCAGATGCAGCTCGGATCCCGCGTTGCTGTGGCTGTGGTGTAGGCCAGCATCTGTAGCTCTGATTTGACCCCTAGCTTGGGAACCTCCATGTGCCATGGGGGCGAGCAGCCCAAGAAATGGCAAAAAGACAAAAAAAAAAAAAGGAAGAAGATTGGGCATTGTCATTGCTGTGGCATGGGTTCAATCCCTGGCCCCCGAACTTAGGCATGCTGTGGGCATGGCCAAAAAGAAGATAATACTTGCTTTCGCTAAAAAACAAACAAACAAACAAACAAACCTGTATATTTTGTGCTAGGCACTTTCCATTAGTTTGCGGAATCACAGTCATTTTACAAATGGAGAAACTGAGATTCAGAAAGAAGTCACATGGATGAAAAGTGGTGAAGCTGGAATTCCTCAAGTTGTCTGATTCCAAAACCTGTGCGCATCTGCTTTTCTAGACTTGTCCCCATTATTCTGACTCAAACCATAACTTTAGTCATAACCGACCACCTGCAATTCCTTGAACGTGCCAGCTTTTCTTGCGTGCACCCTTTGCCTCGGACACATTTAGTGATGCCCTCTGTCTAGCTATTTGCTCCTCATCCTTCCTCTGGGAGGCTTTCTTGAAATGATGCTCTTTGGTAGGTCGACCTTCTCGGGGCTCTTACAGCCCTCTTTGCAGCCCTCTGTCACAGGACATGTCACAAGCATTTTAGAGGCCTATTTATGTGTGCCTCCCTGCACTTGATGGTGAGAGGTTCAAGGGCAGGAGCTGTCTTCATTTTTTTTTTTGTCTTTTTGCTATTTTTTTTGGGCCGCTCCCGCGGCATATGGAGGTTCCCAGGCTAGGGGTCCAATCGGAGCTGTAGCCCCCAGCCTAAGCCAGAGCCACAGCAACGCAGGATCCGAGCCGCGTCTGCAGACTACACCACAGCTCACAGCAATGCCGGATCGTTAACCCACTGAGCAAGGGCAGGGACCTAACCCGCAACCTCATGCTTCCTAGTCGGATTCGTTAATCACTGCGCCACGACGGGAACTCCAGGAGCTGTCTTCATAATAAGAGATGCCATTTGCTGAGGGCTGCTATGTACTGTCTTCTTTTTTAAGGCTGTCCCCACAGCATATGGAAACTCCCAGGCTAGGGGGCGAATTGGAGCTACAACTGCCGGCTTATACCACAGCCACAGCAACGTGGGATGCAAGCCATGTCTGTGACAACAGAGCTCACAGCAATGCCAGATCCTTAACCCACTGAGTGAGGCCAGGGACCAAACCCACATCCTCATGGATCCTAGTTGGGTTCTTTAACCACTGAGTCATGAAGGGAACTGGCTTATTTTGTTTAATTCTCACGACTATTACCTGAGGAGGGTATTATTATTGAAAAAAAATGGAGGCTCAGAGAGGTTAAATAACTTTCCCAAGGTCACAATGAGCGAGGGGCTAAGCCAGGAATGCAACATAGGTACATCTGATGCCAAGGCCTAAATCCTTTTCACTACATTGTGGCCAGAACCTTCACCAGCTCACAGCTCAGCTTTTGGGATAAACAGATGAATAATACCACCTGAACAATGAGATTATTGAGCTAATCCAGGTTGATACAAAGCTCTTGCGGTGGAGCTGGGGGGGTTGGGGGGTGGGGGGTGGTGACAGGGGGACATGTGGAAGGGAAGAATGTGTTCTCTCTGGGGAAGTGAGTGGGGTTGGAAAGTTTTCATAAAGTTGCCAGAATGCTTGGGAACTTGTAAACTAGTTTCATAAGAATGATTTAAGATGGAAAATAGATCCCTGCCCCAAACATCGGTGGTTAGTTCTGGGGGCCATGGCAGCCATTGCCGAGGTCACCGCTGCTTCCACATTCGTCCATCTGAGTGCCAGGAATTTAGCCCAAATGCCTGCTGGTCCCTGCTTAAGTGATGGCTGGTAACCAGGCAACCAGTCAGCACATGGTTTCATTAAAACCCTATCTGCGTGTGTGTATATGTGAGTGTGTGTGTGAGTGTGAAAACCACTTTACATAATCACAGTTTTAATCTTACACACTCTAGTTTACATTTAAATACAATCACTACTACAGGCTTGTAGCTGTAAGGAATAGGGTAGCACTCCTAATTATGTGTTAACTTCTCTTCCTGCTCTTGTCCCTTTTTCTGCAGACATCCCTGAGAGGGCTGCTTTCTTTCTATTCTCTCCTCCAGGGAATTCATCTATTTTCGAGGCTTGAATACTGTAAAATTCCTATAAAATTGAATTTAAAACTACAAGCAAAAAGCATGGCTTTAAAATGTATGGTACAATACCTTCTTTGTCTGCTGAGGAGAGCGTTTATGAGGGGGGCACAGTGGGTGGCCGGTTCTGGCATCAGGCAATTAGGAGGCTTCTAAACGGCTTCATTTCCTAGCTGTGTGGCCTTGGGCAAGTTACTTAACCTCCTTGTCTGCATTCCTGATCTAAAAAGAGTGACAATAATAGTTTCCTAGTAATAGGACGATCGTGAGGACTAATGAAATGATGCAAAAGCACTTAGTGATGGTTTTGTTGTGAGTGACCATTGTGAGTGATTATTGTATTTCTAGCAATAATCATTGTCACTCACATCATTGGCAGGATAATGTAGTTTGGGTGACAGTGATTTGAAATCTGCGAAGTACTTGGACAATGTGAAATATTATTATGATGTAGGGTGTTCCGTGAAATCTAAAGAGGTCAATAGACAGAGAAGTGACCAAGAAGTCGGGAAGGGCAGATCCTGATGCTACTTCAATCACTAATCCACAGTGTGATCTCGAGGCCAGTCTGTCTGAGCCTCTGCTTTCTCACTTGTAAAGGAAGGAGTTTGATTGGATTATCTTGATGCTCCACCTCAGCTCTGAAATTCTGATTCCACGACTGTGGGAACAAATAAATTAAGTAGCAAATTTTACATGGTTCTTGGAATAGACGAGAAAGCTAATGTGTGTCACATATAACAATGCCCAAAGTCCATCTCTGAGGTTGATGAAAACTAAACCCAACTGCCACACTCAGAAAGAGTAATCTGGAGGAATTCAATGAAAAGGCAAAGTACAACACACTGCAAGAATCTTGGGGGCATCTTTTTGGTAGGAGATAATAACATATCTATAATGGCAATACTGAACTAGTCAGAAAAAAGATCAGGTTATGCCAGGCAGCTGTAGGCAGGAAGATGGGTGCAAGACCCCTTAACATTTTTTGGATCTGGCTTTGCATAGTAATGTGCTCTCCCACCCAGCTTGTGGGGTTCCTGGCTTCCTACCTTCCTAGCACACAGAGTGCCTGCTCTGTGCTAGATGTGGTGATAAACTGAGCTGCTAGGATCCACAGTCTCTGCTCTAAAGGAGCCGACAAGCTATTTGCCAAAGACCTTTAACTATGGGGGCCACTTTCACATTTTCAGCATAGTCCTGTATGGTGCTAATATTGTTTGTATCTTGTTGGTCTATTCTGTAAAAACATAGCTGTTAGCATATTCACCCTCAGCCCTCCAGCAGCTTCTGGATGTTAAATATTATCTCTTCATGTGAGTTGTACCAGAAGGAAGAGTCATCTGTTACTCTTTTCCTAATGAGCCCTCAAACTGGTTTGCAGGGCAGTTATAGATCCCTTCTCCTTCTTCCCAGAGGACTGATTAGTTCAGATTTAGCTGCTTGGTCTTATTCTCCCCCAGGACTCAAATTTTATTCTTCTTGTTCATTTTCCTACCTCACCCGCCCCATAGAACAAAATAACCAGAAACAGTAACAAAACTAGTCGGTGTGATGTGGTGGCAGGACATTGATGGAGAAGCTAAATATTTCTTTTGCTACCATAGCAACTACTACTAAATGCCTTATCACTTAACTTTGAAGCTCTTTGGAAAAGTGAAAGTTATTTTGTGTATAAGTGCTTAAAATCACCTCAATTACCTAAGATGCTTTCATCTTCCTTCCAAGATTCTTCTTAAAGAGACTTTTGCTGTTTTCTAGAGATACTCTTACAAATGCAAAATACAGTATTGATGGATTTCTCCAAACTCACTGATTTTCATATTCCCTGAGACTGACAAGGATATTATGAAGATGACAATAGAAAACATTTCCATAAAAATACTTAATCAAAAATGTTTAAAATTTGATGCTTAAAGATACTTTCAATTATCTGGAAAATTGACACTAGGTAACTGAGGGCTCATTCAACAATTTAGTTGATAAACATGTATTAAGTGCCTCAAAGTGTTGCATAGTGCAAAGTGCTGCAAACATAAAGGAGATTCAGAAACGGCTGCTGCTTTCAAGGAGCTCAACTAAAAATTGCTTGCTTTATGTAAATCACCCATACTTCAATTTTAAAAATTGCTTGCTTTATGTCTTGTATAAATGCTTAATATTTTCCATGACATTTTCCACGTGTAATGGTTCATTTCATCCCCAGATTAATCCTGGTTTCACACTTTATAAACTTGAGTTCTCTTTTTGCTCACTGTTATTTGGCAACCAGAATGTTCATTTTGATGATGATAAAGTTCAGATTTCTTCACCATACTTGGTTTGATTTTATATGCCTAATGATTAGGAGTTTACAAAGGGTCTCATTGGAAATAATTAAGTTTTTCTATCTTCTCACCTTCTGGTCCTTGTTCCTCTTCCCTGCATTTCTCCCTGAGGGAGGCAAGGCTAAAATTACTTCAAATAACCCATGAGTGTTCTTAAGATTACAGTGACCCCCTACTATGCACCTGTGGTGGAAACTGGCTCTTGACTTCATTCCCACCAAAGCCTTTAAGCCTAATCTCGGAAGTTCATTCCTACTTCAGTTTTGCTTTCTGATTTTTTATTCCATTCCTTAATCGTTCCTTTATTCGTTTCTTTATTCCATTCCTGATTCGTTCTATCATTCTATGCTCTCTTGGACTCCTGTTTTCATCAAAAAATGGAAATGGAATAATTTTAGGGATTATTCTGCCCAATGCTTTCACTTTATGGGGGAGGAGCCAGGCTCCACAGCCATGAGGAGCTCCAAAGCCTTAGAAATAAGTGGTAGAGTTGGACTTGAACTCAGAGGCTCTACACTTTTTGACCAGATGTCTATTTAAAGACATCATGCTTTTTCTTTCTTTTTTTTCTTTTTTTTCCCATGCCCATGGCATGTGGAAGTTCCCAGGCCAGGGATCATGCCACAGCCTGGGCTACTGCAGTGACAATGCTAGGTCCTTAACCCACTGCACCACAAGGGAACTCCAATGCCATACTCTCTTTAAAAGCTATCTGTCAATGAAACATCCTTCCCAGGATAACATTCTTTAATATTGCTAATACATTAATATTTGGCTACCACTGCAACAGAGATCTACCTAGTTTTGTAATATTTTACAGATTATATTGTCACTCAGTTTTCCCAGAGCATACCTGTTCACATAGGAGGTATACTATCATTGAATCAATTACTGAGCATCTACTATGTGCCAGGCATAACATAGGTGTCAGGAAAGGAAAACTACCAGGTTTGGGGATGACTTTAATTGAAAATATTCTTTGCATTTGTGTAGGATCATTTAACATTGGATTACTAGGAACTGTGCAGTTTTAGTGTAAGCAGCCCTGTGTGAGAAAAGCATGACAAGTATTGAATCCTAAAAAGACGTTGAAGGCAGAAATTAAAGCCTTTATGCATTTAGGATGTCACACTTGCACAAGACCCTCCCCCACCCTTATTTATTCATTGTTTTATTGACCTTATAGCTGGTTTATACTGTTATTAGTTTCAGGTGTACAACATAGTGATTCAGTATCTTTTTATTTTTTTTTATTTTTATTTTTTTTGTCTTTTTGCTATTTCTTTGGGCCGCTCCCACGGCATATGGAGATTCCCAGGCTAGGGGTCCAATCGGAGCTGTAGCCCTCAGCCTAAGCCAGAGCCACAGCAACGCTGGATCCGAGCCGTGTCTGCGACCTACACCACAGCTCACGGCAATGCCGGATCGTTAACCCACTGAGCAAGGGCAGGGACCTAACCCGCAACCTCATGGTTCCTAGTCGGATTCGTTAACCACTGCGCCACGACGGGAACTCCCAGTATCTTTTTAGATTATACTCCATTTAAAGAGATTTTAAAATACTGGTAATATTCCCTATGCTGTACATTACGTCTTTGTACCTTATTTATTTTATGCATAATAGTTTGTACCTCTTAAGCCCCTTCCCCCATCTTGCGCGCCCCTAGCCGCCCCTCCCCCCTGGGGAAACACTGGTTTGTTCTCTGTACAAGAACCTCCACGTGTGGTTTTAAAAATCGCTCCAATGAACACTGTAAACGAGCTGTAATGGAAAAAAATAAAAATCATTATTTAAAAAAAAAACTTCAAATTTGCTACCAAAAATACCAACAAAAGTTCATCTCGGGGTATCTCTGTTTACTGGACTCCCCATTCCCTTCAACGGGCTCCAGCTGGCGGGGTGGGCGGGGGGAGGGGGCACGGGCGCACTGAGAAGCCCGGCCGCCGCCTCCAGCCTGGGGTCGGGTCGCGTTGGGGCGGGTCCCAGGCTCCGGTCTGCAGTCCGCCCGCAGGGGCGGGGCAGGGGCGGGGCTGGATGGGGTGGGCGGGGCGGGGCTGGATGGGGTGGGCGGTGCCCGGCTCTTCTTGCTGCGCTGGGACTGTCCCCCTACGGAGACTTGGTCGGGGCCATGGAGACGGCGGCGTGGGCACGGTACTTGTCTCGGTCGTGGCTCTGCAGGTGCGACTCTGACCCATCCCCGAGCCCCCAAAGGCAACCCCGGGTTCGAACCCCGTAACCCAAGCTTTGTCTTGCGTTGCAGGAGGGCCTGGCCAGGCTGCAGCCGGCACTACCGGGCCGTGCTGTGCTCCGAGTTGAAGCAGCCCCTGGCAATTGAGGAGGTCGCCCCCCGTCCTGTTGGGCCCCACGAGGTAGGGTGACTCGCCTGGCTCCGGACCCCTGCACGCCCCTTTTGAAATTGCAGTCCTCCTCGGTGGGACTTAACACCCACCTGCACCTCAGATTCGGGCTCGTATCCACTGTCTCTGACTTGGAGGGGACTGAACCCACTGGACTTTGTTTTTGTTTTTAATTAAAACCGCCCACCTAATGTCGGGACTTACTGACGGCTCTGCACCCCGACAGACAAGGGGACAGGCAGAGTGAGTTTATTAGCACAGGAGGTTTGTGAGAGATCTGAGAAGGCAGGCTGTGTCCCAGGACTGAGAGGACACATTAATTTTTATAAACGAAAGAAACGTAGGAAGCGAAGACCACCTTCTTCCTCAATCTCTGGCAGAAGTCAAGGCCACATCATTAGTTCCTTCTTTGACCCCACATAGCTTAACCCAGCAGTCATAGTGCTATTTAAATCTATGTATAAATTAACTATACTTCAATAAAACTTAAATCATATGTGTATCAGCAAAAGGGTGGTAACATACTAAAATTTGGTAATTCATTTCAGGTTTTGGTATAATATCCCCTTTCACCTAGTGTCTTTCCCTTTGCACCTCACCTACATTCCTGTCTTGGCAGAAATGCTACTCTTCAAGGACTATTAACTCTGACTTCATGTAACAAGATTCAGGCTCTATTGTCCTGTGTTTTAACTAGCAGCACTTGTGGCTTGAGTGTTTCTGGCACTTGAATGTGCCTGATCTTCCTTCAAGGTAGAGTAGATCGTTGCTAGTTTACTGGATTCTTTCCCCCCAGTGGTCATTAGTTTACAGGAGCCTCCCAACTCCTTTAAAATTGCCTGTTTTTAATCCCCTACTGGGATTTATTTAATTATCCTGCTCTATCCCTATCACTTTCACTCTCTCCACAGGGCCACCACCCACATCCTGCGGGCTCCTGTCCCTACCCAATTCCTGAGTGGACTGAAGGGTTACTTTGAGCTGGGCTTCTAGAAAGGCCCTTTTTGTGGGGTGGGGTGGGGGGGGTGTCACAAAAAAAGCTGAAGTGCAAAGTGCAAAAAGTTTTGTTCCCTGAAACAGCCAGAGCTGTTGCCTTAGAAACAGAGAATTCTGATTTACACAGGACTTTGCATAACCAACTGAAAGTTTTTTTTTTTTTTGGTCTTTTTGCCATTTCTTGGGCCGCTCCTGTGGCATATGGAGGTTCCCAGGCTAGGGGTCCAATCGGAGCTGTAGCCACCGGCCTACGCCAGAGCCACAGCAATGCGGGATCCGAGCCATGTCTGCAACCTACACCACAGCTCACGGCAACGCTGGATCGTTAACCCACTGAGCAAGGGCAGGGACCGAACCCACAACCTCATGGTTCCTAGTCAGATTTGTTAACCACTGCGCCACGACGGGAACCCCCTGAAAGTTATTGATTAACCCAGAAAAATGGATCCCATCCTTTGCTTCCTCTCCTTCAGTGTCAGCATGTGACATTGCCCTCCCTCCTCCCCCCAGCCAGCTCGCTAATGCCCTGTATTTACAAGCTGCTGCATCTTGAGCCCTCCTCTGGTATACTGCAGTGATTTGGGGTGACGGGGCTTAGTTAAGGATTGTGGGCATGTACCCGCAATTAGGGTGGTGGGAAATATGATTGTCACGTTGGCCTGGCCTGTCGACCACCCTGGTGACACTGTCATCTCTTGTGGAGAACGAGAACCTCGGACAGGGTGAAGCAGGCAGTGAGTCTCGGGGTTGGGGGCCCCTGGTGAGAGACAGGAATGTGGCTGCAGCCCCGAAGCATCCCTGACATGGACCCTGTGACTCAGTGGATGATTTGGGTGAGTGCAGGATAGCAGTCAGTCTGCTTCCTGGGATTCACATGCTGAAAGATGTTCTCATTGAGTCAAGGTGGAGCGTGGCTTGAGGATGTATATGTGCCATACACGCCAACACCTGTGTCATGCACACAGGGTGCGTAGGCTTGAGGGCAGGGCTCCTTTGTTCTGTTATTTGTCCAGACACTTCTGTGTCAGGAATCAGCTCATGAGAGCGGGGACTCTACAGGTTTTATCTACCATTATGTTCCCAGAGTTGGGAATGGTGCCTGGTGTGTGGCAGATGCTTCAGACATTGTTGAATGAAGGCATTGTGCCCATAAAATATCTCCTCACCAATACGGCCATCTCTGTATGAAATTGGAAATATGAACAAATGAAAGAATGTCACTGAGGCTGCATTTCCTCCTGTGATTCCAAGCCCTGATGAGTTGGATTGATTACTTCTGTGATTCCAAGCCCTGTTGATTTTTATTGATCTAACGTCAGGCTGCATCAGAATCACCCTTGTCAGTAAAGATCACTGGGCTTTGTCCCCAGAGTTTTTTTTTTTTTTTTTTTTTTTTTTTCCCCACGCCCACTGCCTGTGGAAGTTCCTAGGTCAGGGATCAAACCTGAGCCACAACAGTGATAATGCCAAATCCTTAACTGCTAGGCTACCAGGGAACACCCTTTCCCCACGGTTGCTGATTCAGTAGGTTGGGGCTGAGATTTTGAACTTTCAATAAGCTGCCAGGGGACACCGAAGATGGTGGTCTGGGGAACCACACTTGGAGAACCACTGCCTAACAAAGTCTAGAGAAACTGCTGCAGGCTTGCCTCCCCTCTAGCTACTTCAAGGAACATAGAAGGTAGGCAGTCTAGGACCAGCTTCTCCGATGTCTGCCTCCCCAAACAGCTGATCATGTTACCCTCTGATTAAAGTCTTTAAATGGCTTACATTGTTCCTGCTAGGAAGACCAAGATCTTCAAGGAAGCCTACAAACCCTTGGATGGTGTGGGGCTTGCCCTCCAGCCCCCTCTTTTTCTCTTCTTTGTGCTCTAAACTCACTGTTTTTTCTTTTGTCCTCACCCCTGGGCCTTTGCACATGTCATTGCTTTTGTCTGCGCCAGGCTCCCACCCTTTTGGATGGTTAACTCTTAGCTGTTCTTAGTTCAAGTGTTACTTTTGCAGGGGATTCTCCTTATTTCCCCCAAAGGTCAAAACTCCCCAGTGTGTGCTTTCATAGCACCCTATATTTGTGCACCGTACCTTTAACATTTTGTGTAGGAGTTGTAATTTATTTTTTAAAAATTATTTTTCTTTTTGTCTTTTTAGGGCCACACCCATGGCATATGGAGGTTCCCAGGCTAGGGGTCAAATCAGAGCTATAGCTGCTGGCCTACGCCACAGCCATGGCAATGCCAGATCCAAGCTGTGTCTGGCGACCTATGCCACAGTTTACGGCAATGCCAGATCCAAGCTGTGTCTGGTGACCTACGCCACAGCTTACGGCAATGCCAGGTCCTTTACCCACTGAGCAAAGCCAGGGGTCGAACCTGCGTCCTCATGGATGCTAGTCAGATTCATTTCTGCTGAGCCACAATAGGTGCTCCCAGGAGTTGTAATTTAATACATAAGTCTTCATAATCCTTTGGTTAATATCTGTCTCCTTGACCATAGTTTTAGCTAGCTCCATGAGGGCAGGAACCCTGTCCATTTTGTCTCATGATTGTACACTGGTACTTAGTTCAGTACCTGGCATATAGTACGCATTCAGTAAGTATTATGGTATAATTGAATGAACTTTGTCTTCATGGATGTGTACTGCTCTTCCTTGTGCTCTATTTCCTTTGCAGGTCAGAGTTGATGTCCATTTCTCTGGAGTTAACTTTGCTGATATTTTGGTATGTCGTGGTCAGTATCAGGAAAGGCCCCGACTTCCTTTCATACCTGGTGAGTAGGAAGGGGCCAAGTGCCTGCTTCAGGTAAAGAAGATAACAGAACTTTCAGAACCATGTGCTTCATCTTAGGTACTATGGTGGTGGTACTTGCCTGCTGTCAGTGGTGTTGCAGATTTGTCAGTCTCAGTGCTAATGAAAATCACTAGATTACAAGGGCTGTGGCCGTGATTATTCTAGTCACATTCATGTGACTGTCTTGCTGGTGTTACCTCCTCTCCCCCTGCCCACTGGCCCTGTTATATCTGGCTCATTAAATAATTGTTTGATTGATAGACATATATATTTTTTTGTCTTTTTGCCATTTCTTGGGCCGCTCCCACAGTGTATGGAGGTTCCCAGGCTAGGGGTCAAATCAGAGCTGTAGCCACCTGCCTATGCCAGAGCCACAGCATCGCGGGATCCGAGCCGCGTCTGCAACCTACACCACAACTCACGGCAACGCCAGATCCTCAACCCACTGAGCAAGGTCAGGGATCGAACCCGCAACCTCATGGTTCCTCGTCGGATTTGTTAACCACTGCGCCACGACGGGAACTCCCTGATTGAAATACGATTGACGTTATGTTAGTTTCAGGTGTAGTTTGTAGTGATGTGACATTTGCATACATTCTGAAAGGGTCACCACAAGAAGCCTAGAAACCATGTGTCCTTGTACAGAGTTATCGTAGTGTTATTGATCATATTTCTTGTGCTGGGTATTACATCTCTCGTGACTTATTTATTTTATAACTAGAGGTTTGTACCTCTTAATCTCCTTCACCCACTTCACCCACCCCTCCATAAATACTTAAAAAATTCGTAAATGACCACATACAAATTTACATGCCATTATGTTCCCCAGAATTCTGATCAGCATCATCATTGGCCCTAGTCCTTCCCTTTCATTCCTTGACAGTGCCTCGATTTTGGTTTTTCACTGAAAGATCATAAACGTGTGGTTGCAGCTAAAACTCAGTCCTCGCAAATACATTCCCAAAGAAACCGAATACCAAGGGATCAGAAAGAAGAAACAGTTTGTACATTTCTTAGCAGCTCATGCTCAGATTTGCCTTATGCCCAATCCGATTACATTTAGATCCTGAATGTGTGGACCAGTGACTGATTTTTATTGTTGAAATTTATTAAAAGATGTAGATATAGTGTGTCTATAGTTCAGGTATATTTTATACAGACAGCTAGCATTAAGCATACAGTGATTGCAAAACAGTTGCTGTGTTGTGGCCATAGGGTATTTGGTTTGGTCTCAGCAGTTGGAACTGTTTCCCCGTTTGTATTTGCTTACATGCCAGATAGGGGAGAAGATGTCATACTCAATTGAGTTATTCTTCTGGCAGCTCAAGTGGAAAATGGATGATCATTAAATTCAGAAATTTTGGAGGTGGAAGAGGAAAGGGCAGACAACACCGGTTCATCTTGTTGAGCCAAGTACCGTAGGATAAACTATAGTTCATGTCCTTGAGGGCCTCACAGTCCAGAAGAGGAGACAGGTATACAGATACACACTGTATGATGGGAGTTCCCCTTGTGGCTCAGTGGGTAAGGAACCTGACATAGTGTCCATGAGGATGTGGGTTCGATCCCTGGCCTCATGCAGTGGGTTAAGGATCCAGTGTTGCCGCAAGCTGCAGTGTAGGTCACAGATGCGGCTCAGATCTGGTGTTGCTGTGGCAGTGGTGTAGACCGGTGGCTGTAGCTCTGATTCGACCCCTAGCCTGGGAACTTCCATATGCCCGCGGGTGCAGCTGTGAAAGAAAACACCCAAACCCCAAACAAACAAAAACAACCATCTGATGAATATTGTCATTGGAATGCTTTAGGAGGCCAAGGCGCCAGTGGTCAGGGTCAAAAGAGCTTGTGTACCCGTGATTCTCTGTGCTCTTGCCCGTTCTTGAAAGTTTCACTTGTGTCACGGTGAGAAGGGGACTGTTGTAGCTTTTCAGATGATGATCATGAAATCTGAGTTCTCGTTCCCGTGCTTTGGGTACCACACTCTTACCTTCTTCCCGGGTGGGAGGAACACGAACCCTCTCGGCTCCAGAAAGCTCATGGGACAGGCTGTTGATTAGGGTTTTCTTGTCTCCCTGGTGCTCGGCTTTACAGATAACCTGATCTTTAAACAAATTGCTTTAGGAATGGAGTTCTCTGGAATAGTATTGGAGACAGGCAGAGACGTCCACTCGGTGAAAGAGGTAAATCAGTTGAAAGCTTGGGAATTGATGTGAAAAATCGCTATGAGAAATGTGCTGACTTCATTTGTAGCCAAAGGGCCTTGCTTCTCCTGGTCTTTGCCAACAGACACCAAAAGGAAAACGAGATGGAAGGGGTAGAAACTGATTCTGAATGGGGGGAACGAAGCCCGTGCAGGTTCCCGGCTTCGATAAACTTTTTATTACTAATAAAAGGCAGCACCTGGGTTTTTAGTTAGTGCGAGGATAGAGAATCCCCAAATTTCAGCCTCTTGGGAAGAAAATTAATACTGGGACTCTTTTCTTTCTTTCTTTTTTTTCTTTTTCTTTTTTTCTTTTTTCTTTTTTTGCTTTTTTAGGGCCATACCTGTGGCATATGGAGGTTCCCAGGCTAGGGATCAAATTGGAGCTCTGGCTGCCAGCCTACAGCACAGCCACAACAACGCCAGATCCGAGCCGTGTCTGCGACCTACACTGCAGCTCACGATAATGCTGGATCCTTAACCCACTGAGGGAGACCAGGGATCAAACCCACATCCTCATAGATACTCGTCGGGTTCGTTACCACTGAGCCACAATGTGAACTCCAACACTGGGATTCTAATTTATATCAGCCTTTTCTTCCTTCTTTCTTTCTTTTGTCTTTTTAGGGCTGCACGCACGGTATGTGGCAGGTCCAGGCTAGGGGTTGAGCTAGAGCTACAGGCTGCCGGCCTACACCACAGCAACGCCGGATCCTTAACCCACTGAGCAAGGCCCGGGATTGAACCTGCATCCTCACAGATGCCAGTCAGATTTGTTTTCTGCTGAGCCATGGCAGGAACTCCATATCAGCCTTTTCTTTACTCCAGCCCGTCTTCAAAACATGCTCAGTTTGGCTTGGCAACATGATGGGGGTAGTGACAAAATGGCCGAATCATTTGCTAAACATTAACACCGAATAGATAATTATTTTTTTCTTTTTTTTAGGGCTGCACCCACAGCATATGGAGGTTCCCAGGGTAAGGGTCAATTCGGAGCTGTAGCTGCCAGCCTACACCGCAGCCACAGCAACACAGGATCCTTAATCCACTGAGCGAGGCCAGGGATCGAACCTGCAACCTCACGGTTCCTAGTTGGATTTGTTTCCGCTGCGCCATGACAGAAACTCCAACATCGAATAGATAATTAAGGGAACCTGTGTCTTACTGGGTCCGAAAGGAAAATTTTCTTTCTTTTTTAGGGTTGATTTGGGAAGGCGTGAGTGGCAAGGGCGTGCATCTAAACGTGCCCTTACTGGTGTTTTCCTTGCAGGGAGATCGAGTTATTGGCTTAAGGAGGCTTAATTGTATGGCTGGAGAATGCATCATTGATCACAAGGTAGCCCTACCTCCCAATATAAATGCTTGGAGATGACATTTTCTTCCTTCTTTTCTTTAATTTCCATCTGTCCCGTATTCCTTCTCCTTCTTTCCCTCTCTTTCTTTGTATGCTTTTGGTTACATCTTGTTTCACAGCCAAGCACTTCTGTCTTTCAAATGCTAACCCTCTTTTTTTTTTGATCAAACCCTTGCGCAGAGCTTTGTTTGTGTTGAGTGCTTGAATGAAGAAGAGGGTTTTGTTTTCAGAGTCCTGGAGCAACAGGCTGGCTGCCCTGTTAGACCATAGGTGGTTTTGGTAGAAAAACTGGTTTGGGGCATTGAGCTACATGCAATGGATTTCTCCCCAACACCAGGCTTGTGAAAGAGAGAGTCCTGGGAACGCAGCCAGCCAGTGTGGGGTTTGGGGTGGGGGTGGGGCAATGGTTGTGCAGGATGTGAACGGTGCCCCCTAGTGGTAAATGGTGCATTTCCCCCCCCCCCCAGCTTTATTGGAGATACATTTTTTTTTTACCATCCAGTGCACTCATTATACTACAGTGGCCTGTGTTATGTCTTCTGTAAGCTGGTTCCTTCCTGATCCAAATGCCAGCCTTAGGATTTTTGAAGACTGGTGCACCCAACCCATAGCGTGCAACAGCTCGCTCGGTCTTGACTGCCACTGGGCTTATTTCCTGACATACGTTGCCCTTTGGAGTCAAAGCACATTATGAATTGGGCAGCCGTTTGAGCAGGGACAGGTGCTTAATCCCTAAATCACTGTAATCTCTTTTATAGGCACTGTGGCAGATTCCAGAAGGGATCTCCCTCCGAGAGGCTGCTGTCCTGCCTGCATCTTATAGCACTGCTATTTTGGCCCTGGAGCATCGGGCCGGTACCCAGCCTGGGTGAGGAGAGAGTAGACAGCAGAGGGCTAGATGCTACCTTCTCTGATACCAGAAGTGCCCACCAAGACCCTGCCCCTCCCTTCCCCTTCCCTGACCTTTACCTTGTGTTCCGTCTGTCTGAGGAAAGGTCAAAGGAAGGGCGGGCCCCCTGATTGGAGTCTGGTGACAGTGGGGATATCCTTTTGTCTGAGAGGAAGTGGTAGACTGTGAACTTGGTCAGTATGAATTTGGAGAAATCTCTCTCTCAAATCTGACCCCTCTGGAGATCACCTCCTAGAAAACTTTCCATTTTAGAGAGTTGGTTTATTTATTAGAGAGTTGGTTTTTTGTTTTGCTTTGTTTTTTGCTTTGTAGAGCCATACCTGCGACATACGAAGATTCCTAGGCTAGGGGTCGAATCGGAGCTGCAGCTACCAGCCACAGCCACAGCCATGCCAGAACCAAGCTGTGTCTGTGACCTACACCACAGCTCATGGCAGGGCAGGATCCTTAACTCACTGAGCGAGGCCAGGTATAGAACCTACATCCTCATGGATCCTAGTTGGTTAGGATCAAGGAACTCCACGGTGGTTTTAGTGGAGACATGTGGTATGTGTTTCTCTGAGGCTTGGCTGGGTGTTTATAACTGGGATATTTTAAATGCAGAGGTGCCGAAGTTCCCCTTTTACCGGGAGTGTACCTACAGCTTCTTGCTCTTTTTGGTGGCCTCAGAATTGCTCCAGAGAGATGGATTTAGTTGAGCAATGGCTACTGCATTGATCATCACCTTCTAAACTTTGCAGTGTTTAGTACACGAATGGTCTTAGGAGAGAACATACAAAGCAGAAATTGGAGTCGTGCAAAGGAGGCTGTCACTGGAAGGAGGAAGAGGCTACCTAGAGAGATCAGGGACACTTACCTGGAAAGTCTTCACGACTAGACCACATGAACATGGATTTATGTACATAGTCCTACTCTCGAGGCTAGAGACCGTGTATATACCGTACATGTGCACAAAATGTTGAATTCAATGGCCTCTCAGTTCTCTGCTTTTTTTGACCGCACCAGTGACATATGGAAGTTCCCAGGCCAGAGATTGAACCCACACCATTGCAGTGACAAGGCCCGACTCTTAACCCCTAGGCCACCAAGGAACTCTCAGTTCTCTTCTTGGTTTAAAATGTCCTCCCTTAAAAATGTTTCTGGGAGTTCCCGTTGTGGCACAGTGGTTAATGAATCCGACTAGGAACCATGAGGTTGCGGGTTCGATCTCTGGCCTTGCTCAGAGGGTTGAGGATCCTGCATTGCTGTGAGCTGTGGTGTGGGTCACAGACTCAGCTCGGATCGTGTTGCTGTGGCTGTGGCGTAGGCCAGTGGCTACAGCTCCGATTGGATCCCTGGCCTGGGAACCTCCATATGCCGCTGGAAGCGGCCCTAGAAAAGGCAAAAAGACGAAAAAAAGAAAACAACAAAAAAACAAAAAACAGGTTTCTGAAATCTGGAGTTCCCGTTGTGATGCAGTAGAGACAGATCCGACTGGGAACCATGAGGTTGCAGGTTCGATCCCGGCTTTGCTCAGTGGATTAAGAATTTGGCGTTGCCGTGAGCTGTGGTGTAGGTCACAGATGCAACTTGGATCTGGCATTGCTGTGACTGTGGTATAGGCCAACAGCTCCGATTAGATCCCTAGCCTGGGAACCTCCATATGCCACTGTGGGTTTGTCCATAAAAAGAAAAAAAAAAATGTTTGTGAAATCTTACTGCTGGATGATTTTTGGTTTCTTGAGTAACACTCATCTTTCTCTGGCACAGAGAAACTGTTTTAGTGACGGCAGCTGCTGGAGCCACAGGCCTGGCTGTGATAGATGTGGCGACAAATGTTCTTCAGGCCAAGGTATTCGCATGTTTGATTCTCCATTAAAAGCATCATACCTCCAGGGAGTTCCCATTGTGGCGCAGCAGAAACGAATCCAACTAGGAACCATGAGGTTTCGGGTTTGATCCCTTGCCTCGCTGCCATGAGCTGTGGTGAAGGTCGCAGATGCGGCTCTGATCCTGCGTTGCTGTGGGCTCTGGTGTAGACTGGCAGCTACAGCTCCAATTTGACCCCTGGCCTGGGAACCTCCATATGCCATGGGTGAAGCCCTATAAAGACAAAAAGACAAAAAAAAAAAAAAAAAGAAAAAAAAAGAAAAGAAAAAAAGAAAAAAAAAACCAACCTGTAGTTTTCCAACATGGAATATATTCATTTTTTTATTAAAAATCTTGCACAAGCCACCTGGAGTAGGGCCTTGCCATCTGTTTGCTTGCAGTGTAGTGAGGGGACTTAAGAATAGACGGGTTATCCTTCCAGCTACGAGAACCTGGTTCAACTCGCTTCACAGCCCTTTCACGTTCTGTTCCCTCCACTAGAATGCTCTGAACTGTCTCCCCCTGGACCTCAAATTTAAAATCAGATGTTGCTTTTTTGAGGAAGTATTCTTTGTCCCTCAGGAGATGTTCCCCCCACCCCTGACTGTTTGTGTGTGGTCTCACAGCATCCTCAGTGTCTCCTAGTGTGTGTTAATCCTCGACTTGTGTCATTCTTGCCCCAGTGTCTCCCTCCCACTGGTCTCTAATCTCCACGGAGGCAGGAGTAGTGTCTGTGTGATTCCTTATTGTAGTCCCAGCGCCTAGCATGCATGGTACATAGACCTTGGTAGTCACTCCATAATTATTCCTTTTTTTATTTTTTGTCTTTTTCTGGGGCTGCTTCCCTCTGCATATGGAGGTTCCCAGGCTAGGGGTCTAATTGGAGCTGTAGTTGATGGCCTACCCCAGAGCCACAGCAACGAGGGATCCGAGCCACGTCTGCGACCTACACCACAGCTCACGGCAATGCTGGATCCTTAACCCACTGAGCAAGGCCGCGGATCAAACCCACAACCTCATGGTTCCTAGTCGGATTCGTTAACCACTGTGCCACGACGGGAACTCCCCATAATTATTCCTTGAATGAATGAATGAAGGAATGAAAGACTCAACTCCTACAGAGGCTTTTCTCTGAGGCTGTGGGTGTCAGAGAAGAAGCATTTCTTGGAGCAGGTGGACATTTAAGCTGACTTTTGCAGGATTGGTAGTAGTTGAGTCGAGGAAGAAGGGATGTGAAGGCCATTTAAGTGGTGGGAGGACACATTAGGAGACAGAGACGTTGGTACTAAGCATGATGTCTTCAGGGGCTTGCAAATAGCATCTGTGGAGCAAAGGGTGGGGGTGGGTAATGGTGGGAGACGATTCCACAGAGGTGGGCAGAGATCAGATCATGAGGCCCTGAGGAATCTGAACATTTCTTAGGAGCTCTCAGAAGCTGCTGAGGACTTTAAGCCTAGAAGTGACATGATCATCTTTGCATTTTGTCAAGTTCACTTTGGTAGCAGTGGGGACGAGGGATGGGGGCAAGGTCAGGGGTGATCTGGAGACAGTAGGACAGACTCCTGGAGCAATTCACACCAGAGGTGATGATCAGAGAGATACCGAAGGAGAAGAGAATTTGGTAACTGGAGAGCATCCCAATACAGTTGAAAGAACAAGGGCTTGGAAGTTAGCCTGACCTTGACTCATATTCTAGCTCTTCTCTAGCTTAATAGCTTCAGTCTCCTCATTTGTACAATAATGCTTTTCTCATAGAGTGGTTGTGGAATATGGAGATCACACGAGCAGCGTGCCCACTGTAGGGCAAGGTGTGTCGGGGGGGGAATGCCTTGAAAGGGATCCTCTTATTAGACATCGAGGGGGAAGGTGCAAACTAGGTTCACTTGGGGATTTGCCATTTATTGGGATTGAGAACCCAGGAGGAAATGATGAGTTCGGTTTTGGACACAGGAAGTGTGAGGTTCCTGTGGAGCCTGCAGTTGGCATATTCAGAGGTGCTAGGATACTGTACAGGGTTGGTGATAATTGGACTGGTCTGGAATGTCTTCAAGGGGCATCTCTTTTCTCACGCTGACTTTCTTTTGAAAAGGACATGTGAGTTCTAAAAGCCGTCTTGGATACCAGGAGGCTGCTCATGGAATATTAACACATTTCAACTCAAAAGTAATGGCTTTTAGCACCTCTCTTCGTGGGAGACCAAAATTAGTCTCATTGTTTCGAACCATTGACTACTGAACCTTTCTGGGAAGATGAAATTGTACTGTTGATTAGAGAAGTTAAGCAGAAAAATTTGCTTCAGTGCAGATCTTAAAATGAAGCTGTATTTTCTCCAGCAGCAATAATAGTTTTAAGCAAAAGCAAACAAAAATAAGATCTTCATGCCATCGACTTGGAACAGGTCATTTTTCAAAGAGTTTTATTGAATTATAGTGGCTTTACAAAGTTGCGACAATTTCTGCTGTGCAATGAAGTGATTCAGTTCTACATATACACACATCCATTCTTCTTCAGATTCTTTCCCCATAGAGGTTGTTACAGAATATTGGGTAGTTTTCCCTGTGCTATACAACAGCGGGTCCTGTTGACCATCCCTAGAACAGGTCATTTTGATAACACCTTCCATTCACTGCATTTCGTGTTGCTTTCAAAGTGCCTCCACAGCAATTATCTTACCCGTGGTCCTCACAGAGACTCTGGGAGGTGGGAATGTACGTGTTTATTATCCCTATTTCACGGATGAAGAAAGTGAGGCACCAGGAGAGCAAATGATTCACAGCAGGCCTCGCAGGGACCGAGCTAGAATCCTGGGAGAATCCTGGGATTGGAATTGGGCGCCTGAGCCTAGTCTGGTGCCTGCCCTCTGTGGCACTGTGTGCTGGGAGCCCTCAGTGAAATGCAGCTTTTGGGGGATTTCACGGCCGGGGGAGAGGGTGGGTATTTGAGGGTAGCTTTCAAAGAGTTAGAGATCAGTTTGAAATCTTTTCAAGGCACGGGTGTTCTGAAGCGTTTGCATGCAAGTTCTGCATGTTACCTGGGGGCCAAAGTGCTTGGGCGGGCAGGTGCTCCCCAGTGATAAGGCACCTCTAGGCAGTTCTTGAGTGTTTGAAGCTTTTCGGGAGACCTCAAGCCCCAGACCTCCTCATGGTATGGCCCGCAGCCATGTGTGCCGTCTTTGGCAGGCCTTAGACAAGGCTTTCTCCCAGGGGGATGGAGTGGAAAAGCATGGGCTCTGGTGTCAGCAGCACTGGGTTTGAGAAGTTGTTCTACCACCTGCTACCTGGATGATCCTGGCTTACGTAACCTCTCTGGGTCTATGTCTATGATTATGGAATGGGAGTAACTATCCTTGCCCCCCTAATGTTCTTATGAAGTTTAACTAGAATAAAGGATTGCATGTATGTAACAATAGATTCATTTATCTAACACTTTGTTTTCTAAGTGCTTTATATGCAATATATCATTTAACCTTTTGTTTTATTTTTATTTTAATTTAATTTAATTTAAATTTTATTTTATTTGTCTTTTTAGGCCCACACCCAAGGCATACAGAAGTTCCCAAGGGAGGGATCAAATTAGAGCTGTGGCCACTAGGCTACACCACAGCCATAGCCATAGCCACGCAGGATCCTAGCCATGTCTGTGACCTATACCACAGCTCACGGCAGTGCTGGATCCCCGACCCACTGAGTGAGGCCAGGGATCGAACCCGCATCCTCGCGGATACCAATTGGATTTCCACTATGCCACAATGGGAACTCTTCATTTAACTTTAAAAATATTTCTTATTTTATGAATGAGGTAACTGAAGCTTAGGGAAGTTGGTTGGCAGTATAGAGACTAAAAGCATGAATTCAAGAAATGAATTACCTGGGTTTGGATCCCAGTTTTTCCTCCTATCAGCTGTGTGACCTTGAGCAAGATACCTAACTTGTTTTGCCTCAGTTTCTTCATCTCTAAAATGGGGATAATAATAGCGTATATATTATTGGGCTATTAATATTGAATGAGTTATTAATATATGTAAAGTATTTAAAATAGTGTCTGTCACATAGTAAGCATTATGTAAGTGCTAGTTCTTACTAGGTAACACAGCTAGTTAGTAGCAGAGTCAGGATATGAACTTTGGTCTGTCTGACTTCAAGATCTTTCCATTGAATCATGTTTTACCCTCTGAGAAGCCTGTCCTGATCTTCTAGATCTAGGTCAGCTACTTCTAGCTTGCACTTCTGGAACTCTCTGTACTTCCGCATCATACTGCTGGATCCTGCTTTCTTGACTCTCAGCTTGGTATTCAGCTTGTGTCCTTACTACTTGACTTATAGTAGGTACTCAGTGAATGGTGGTTTTAAGTTGCACTTGGAGAAGACTGTGAGTGTCTCCCGAACCATCTCCTAGCTAGACTTGTTGGGGTTCCAGCATTCCTGGAAATGTGAACCCCCTTGCCAGGGAGGGCATGGGGCACCAGTGTGGTGGGCTGTGTGATGGGCCTGATGTATTGGATTGAGGCCGATGCTCAGATGGTGAAGTTACATTGGTTTCCTTGGTGAGTGCCCGGTGGTTGGAGGGTGGGTAGCTGGTTGGAGGGTGGGTAGGTGGGGGGAGCCCCTCTTGGTACATATTGTGAACCGTCAGAAGCATTGTGTGTTTTTTTTTTTTTTTGGTCTTTTTGCCTTTTCTAGGGCCGCTCCTGCGGCATATGGAGGTTCCCAGGCTAGGGGTCTAATCGGAGCTGTAGCTGCCGGCTTACACCAGAGCCACAGCAATGCGGGATCCAAGCTGCGTTTGTAACCTACACCACAGCTCACAGCAATGCCTCATCCTCAACTCACTGAATGAGGCCAGGGATTGAACCTGCAACCTCATGGCTCCTAGTCGGATTTGTTAACCACTGAGCCACGACGGGAACTCCAGCATTGTGTTCTTTATGCAGGTCATAGCGGCAGCTGGAAGTGAGGAGAAGTGCAAGCTGGCGATGCAGAAGGGCGCACAGTTCAGTGTGAACTACAGTCAGGGCAGCCTGAAGGAGGCACTGGGGAAGCTGGTGGGCAGCAGAGGGGTGGACGTGGCCATCGACACCGTGGGAGGAGATGTCTTCCTGGAGGCTCTCCGCAGGTGCGTGCGGGGGTCTTCCCCAGGGCGGGGCTCTGCTGAAACCTTTCCAGACCTCTGCCTGCCTTCTGGCCTTGTTTCTTTTTTGTCTTTGCTGCTCACTTTTCCTGTAGGCACCGGCGTCGACGAGAACAGCTGAGTGGGTGGGCGAGAAGGAACAGAAGCAGAGGGAAGATCAGGAAGTGCTTAAATATAGCAGAAACAAAATTTCCAACTGGAAAATATCCAAAAAATGACTCGACTCTCTAGTTGGCAATATCGAATGCTTTAGAAATTATACGCGTGTTAAATTCAGCTCTGCCTGCCCCCACTAACTACTTTATATATGTGGTGTGGGTAATTCTTCAGGCGATCACTCTTCAGATGTTAAAATTCCTAGGGGTGGTGGACCCTCAGCTCACTGTGCACTGAAGTACAGACTGTTTTGATCTTACTGATTTCTGAAGCAGCCACTAGTATAGAGGTCTCTTTGACTCATTTTAGTTAAAAAAAAAAAAAATCACCAGAGATTTAATGAAACTGTTGTCTCCATACCAATTCTCTCTCTCTCTCTCTCTCTTTTTTTGGGGGTGGGATGGGTGGGTGCTGCACCTGCCGTGGAGGTTCCCAAGCTAGGGGTCGAATCGGAGCTGTGTTGCTGCTGGCCTACACCACAGCCACAGCAACACAGGATCCCTGACCCACTGAGCGAGGCCAAGGATCGAATCCCCATCCTCAGGGGCTCCCTGAGCCACGATGGAAACTCCTCCATACCAATTCTCATTCTCTGTGAACCAGGGACTCTGAAGTTCTCTGATAATATTAGCTTTAATTCTTGTGTCTTCCTGACAAGAACAGTTTTGTGGTTTATCCCAGTTTAAAGTAAAAGAAACAGAAGTAGAGCAGCTTGCCCATAGAAGGCATCTGTGTCATTTGTGGCCCCGTGCATCCCTGCATGTTGCACCCACTACTGTGCTTAGACAGGAGGCAAAGGAAAGTGTGCGTTGACTAAATGAAGAGCCAGGACAGAGAGCTGCTAATACACAGCCTTCTCTTGCCCTCTGCACAACAGTATTTTGGCAACAGCCTCTAAAGAAGAAAAGCAAAAAAGCAAACACCAAACAAACATACATGTATTTTATATCAAAGGTGGTCACAGCATTGATTTTATGACTCATTCCTTAGCATGCACTGTATGGTACTTCCCACAGTGGGTTGCAGAAAACTTGTGTGATTTTTGGAGATTATTCACAATTCTCTAGTAAAGTAAAGCTTAAGGGAGTCCTAGAGTAAACCTTAGTATAAAGCAAACGATGCTTCAGTAAAGTGTCTGAATTCTTATTCTTGCTTCCTTAGTTCAAAATCTTCAAAGTGAGTGGTCTTGAAGTGCAGCATGTGGAATGACATCTATTTACACCTGTCCATGAAGTAGTTGAGTAATTAAATAGACAGCCTTGATTCTAAAGTGGATCCCGGAGTTCCCATTGTGGTGCAGCGGAAACGAATCTGACTGGGAACCATGAGGTTGCTCAGTGGCCTCGCTCAGTGGGTTAAGGATCCGGCGTTGCCGTGAGCTGTGGTGTAGGTTGGCTGCTATAGCTCTGCTTCGACCCCTAGCCTGGGAACCTCCATATGCTGTGGGTGTGGCCCTAAAAAGACAAAAAAAAAAAAAAAAGTGGGTCCCCTTGCAAAACTGGCTAGTTCCTCTGGCCCCCCTACTATCTTGCTTATGGCTTTTTAAATACTTTCCTACTGGGGGATCCACAGTGTTGCAGAATGTTTCACCCCTGCCAGTTTACAGGGTCAAAGGAATTCCCAGCTGGCAGTTTAATGTATGTTGCTTTTTTTGTTCCTTGTGGTAAAATATACAAAACCTAATATTTAACATTTAACCTTCTGTAAGTATATGGGTAAACATGCTCGCAATGTTATATAACCATCCCCAACCAAAAACGCCATACCCCTTAAACAATAACTCCCCTGCCCCCTGTCATCTCTATTCTGCTTTCTGTCTCTATGAATTAATGTACATTGCTCCCCCCGCCACCTTATCCTGCGTTTTTTTTTTTTATTGTGGTAAAAAGTACATAACAAAAGATTTGCTGTATTAAAGTGTATAGCTCAGTAGTGTTTAGTATATTTACATGGTGAAATAGATTTCCATAACTTTTTCATCTTGCAAATCTGAAATTATAAATCCTATTAACCAACAACTCCTCTTTGCCCACTACTCCCTAGCCCTTGGTAATGACTATCCCACTTTCTATTTCTATGAATTTGACTACTTTTGATACTTCGTACAAATAGAATAATACAGTATTTGTCTTTTTGTAAATGGCTCATTTCACTTAGCATAATGTCCTCAAGCTTTATTCATGTCTTAGCATGTGATGGGATTTCCTTCCTTTTTAAGGCTGGATAATACTCTATTTTATGTATATAGCACATTTTATTTATCCATTCATCACTTGGTGGACATTTGGACATTTCTACCTCTTGGCTGTTGTAGATAGCACTGCTGTCAACCTGGATGTATGAGTATCTCTTCATGGCCCTCCTTCCAGTTTTTTGGGGTGTAGACTCAGAAGTGGGATTGCTGGATCATATGGTAGTTCTATTTGCAATTTTTTTGAGGCATCTCCGTACTGTTTTCCATAGCAGTTGCACCATTTTACAGTCCTACCAACGGTCCATGAGGGTTCCATTTCTCTAAATCCTTGCCCACACTTATTTTCCATTTTGTTTCCTTTTTAATAGTAGCCATCCTCATGGCTGTGAATGTGTTTTGCTTTTAACAATTTTTTTTTTCTTCTCCTTTTCTCCCTCAGCCTAGCATGGGAGGGCAGGATTGTGGTAGTGGGATTTGCTGGAGGAACCATTGCTTCTGTGTCGGCCAATCTTCTGCTCCTGAAGAATATCTCTGCCATGGGGATATTCGGGATCCGATACCAGGGCCAGAACTTTCCCGTCTTCTCCAGGGCCCTGTCCTCAGCAATTCAGTACTGCCTTGAAGGGCGCATCCATCCATACATTGGAGCAGTTTTTAAGCTGGAGGAGGTGAGATACTCTTAAGGGATATGACGTAGATTATGCCAGGAAATAATCTGTGTCACACTACTGGGTGGTTTCTCTCTGGATACTCCAAGTCCTCCGTTTATGGAATTAAAGGGTAAAAAAACACAAAGCAGAAGGCTGCAGGATTCGTAGGATTTCTCCTTGCCTTTTGGGTTGTATGGCTGTACGGACAGGGCTAGCAAGCCATGGAGAGACTGAAACTGTGAGGGCCGTGGGGAAGCTGGAATTGGAGGGCTCTGTCTCCATCACTGGTGTCTTAAACAAAGGGATGTGATAGTGCTTTAGAAAATAATTTACCCGTGTTGATCTGAACTCTGAACTCTGCAACATAAAGGAAGCACTTAACTTGACCTTTGATTTTAGAATATGGACTCTTTAAAGTACAACCAGATGATTTAAACTGGAGTGCTCTGAACAGAACACCAAATCATGCTCGGTTAGCATATGACTATAATTCATCCATTCGTCACTGTAGTTAATTTTGTTGGCTGTTCAAGCCCTTTTTTCATTCCCTCACAGTCCCCATAATGTGGCTTAAACTTCCTCCAAAGTGTAATTGTGTGCATGCATATGCAGTATTGTTGTAAATGCGAATCTGTTAGGCATTCACTGTGATGGGTTTGTTGGGGGTCCTAAATTTGTTTTAATGTTCAAAAAACTGTTTTGGTAACTCCAGTCAGCTATTGATGGAGGCGATGTTTTGTTCATATGCAGATCCGTGGGCCCCCACGCTGTCAGTGCCAGGCTTCATTGTTCTCCAGCCTTCTATTTCTGTCTTTTCCTATGATGAGGCACATTCTTCTCAAATATGATTTACTTTCTTCCTCATTATTTTGCTTTTTAGGGCCACACTCTTGGCATATGGAGGTTCTCAGGCTAGGGGTCTAATCGGAGCGTAGCTGCCAGCCTACACCATAGCCACAGCAATGCCAGATCCGAGCCGCGTCTGCCACCTACACCACAGCTCACGACAACGCCGGATACTTAACCCACTGAGCAAGGCCAGGGGTCGAACCTGCAACCTCCTGCTTCCTGGTCAGATTTGTTTCTACTGAGCCATGATGGAAACTCTTGTCATTTTATTTTTTATTGCTTTTAAGGGCTGCATGTGCGACATATGGAAGTTTCCAGGCTAGGGGTAGAATTGGAGCTGCAGCTGCCGGCCTATGCCCCAGCTGCGGCAATGCCAGATTCTTAACCCACTGAGCGAAGCCAGGGATTGAACCATGTCCTCAGGGATACTAGTCGGATTCTTAACCCGCTGAGCCACAATGGGAACTCCATATTTTGTCCTTTTAAAATGAAGATGATTAAATGAAATGATAATTTCACTGAACTGTAAAGCCTGGGTGGTTTTCCTTCGTGAATCAGTTAACATATTGGAAACAATTATTTATTAGAACCTGCTTTGGCTTGGAAAATGACTGCTGTACTTCTATTTGTATAGTGCTAGACATTCTGGTGCTTTCTAGCTTACATATTCTCCTGAATTAGTAGGCTTATGGATTTGACCTTGATGGTTGATATTAATATGACCTACTTTGGACCAAAGCCTGTTTAGCAGATATAGGGTGTGAACTTCCAGAGCATTCTCTGCTTTTCCTTCATTGACTTGTAATTACCTGTTTGATGCCTGTCATTCCCTCAGACCATAAACTCCACGCAGGCAGGGTCCATGTGCTGTTTGCACTTCTCATCTCCAGATGCTGGCAGGTCCTCACATATTTATTGGATGAATGATTGAGAGTGTAGGGCTCTAGGGTCAGGCCACCAGAGTTCAGACCCTGGTGCTGTCACTCATCTGGTTATGGGCAAACGACTACCTCTTTGTGACTTTGTTTCCCCATCTGTAGTGAGGGCAGTAATATACCCTCCCTCCTAGGTGGTTATGAGGATGAAATAAGACAACACTAGAAAAGCACACAGTAAACACTATATTTTTATTTTATTTTATTTTATTTTTTGTCTTTTTGCTATTTCTTGGGCCGCTCCCGCGGCATATGGAGGTTCCCAGGCTAGGGGTCAAATCAGAGCTGTAGCCTCCGGCCTACGCCAGAGTCACAGCAATGTGGGATCTGAGCTGCAAGCCGCCTCTGCAACCTACACCACAGCTCTCAGCAACGCCGGATCGTAAACCCACTGAGCAAGGGCAGGGATTGAACCCGCAACCTCATGGTTCCTAGTCGGATTCGTTAACCACTGCGCCACGATGGGAACTCCCCAACAGTATATTTTTTAAAGCGAAATGCGTCGTCATTATAAAATACAGACTTGAGCCTTTTCAGTTCCCTGAACTGTAACACTTTTGCATTGACGTTTTGTTTTATTTTTTGTTTTTATTTTTTATTTTTTTGGTCTTTTTTGTCTTTTTAGGGCAGCACCTGCGGCAAATGGAGGTTCCCAGGCTAGGGGTCCAATCAGAGCTGTTGCTGCTGGCCTACACCACAGCCACAGCCATGACAGATCCGAGCCGCATCTGTGACCGACACCACAGCTCATGGCAACATTGGATCCTTAACCCACTGAGCGAGGCCAAGGATCGAACCTGCAACCTCATGGTTCCTAATCAGATTTGTTTCCGCTGCACCAAGACGAGAATGCCACGTTGACATTTTAGAGGGTAAGATTAGAGACCAGTCTTCAGATTTTGAATTTTAACTGGAATTTCTTGTTTTCTGAAGGGTTATATCTCTGCCATGACGGGTGGCTCGTGACTAGGCCCATGATCAGCCCCATGGTGTTATTTAGATGTACCGAGTTTGTTTTCTGTAGGGAGCTGCCCACACATTTCGACCTGACACAGTACTTAAATCTCACAGATCTGAACTTGTTTATGAAGTGAAGGATGGGTGAGATCACCACGTGAACAGATTTAAGAGATAGAAAATGTTTGTTTGAGGTTTCCTGAGTGTATCTGTGGCATATTCTTCTTCTTTTTCTTCTTTTTTTTTTTTTTGGCCACACCTGCAGTATTTAGAAGTTCCCAGGGCAGAGATAGAACCCACACTGCAGCAGCAACCCAAATCACTGCAGTGACAGTGCTAGCTCCTTAATCCGCTGTGCCACCAGGGAACTCCCATGTGGCATAATCTTAAAAATTAAATTACTCTTTTGGTTTAGGTGACATATTAGTCTTAGCCCATTGCTCTAGACGCAGTTTATGGGCCTCTCCATATTGACTGGTCCTCCCTGCCCCAGGCCTTGGCTGCTGTCACACTTCTCCCATCCCTGAAGCCCAGGTCCTTTGTCCAGGATCCATCTCCTGACACTGGTGATTGTCTCACGCTTTCCCCAAGGGTAGGGCTGATCTTTGGCAGAGCTTCTGACTTGCTCATCAGGGTGAGAGCTGCTGCAGCTCTGGTGCAGAGGTCTCATCTGAAGGGTCTGCCGGAGTTATGGCTTCCCCAGAAACTATATGCAGGAAACACTATATGCAGGAAACTATATGCAGGAAGAGTGAGGATGCTCCCCCATGTGCAGGGTTGGACAAGTGAGAGGCAGGAGATAAATCTCTTGCCTTTCCTTTCCTGATGGGCTGCTTCAATGTGCCCTGGGTCCACACGGCCTCTTTGGAGACTCCCCCATGTGAACCACAACCAGCTGTGTGTCCCCCTGCAGCCGTGACCAGGTCAGGGTCAGTAACACACACCTTGTGGTTCCTCTTCCTCCTCCTGATCCCACTCCCTTTCCCCACACCTGCTTCTGTGGGATCGCAATGTGGCATTAGAGCATGTGTTATGATCAGGCTTTATTTTCTAAGGAACCCAGGCTGACACTTAATTTTGAAAATGTATTTATTTTTGTGCTTAATAATACATGGCTTGACTTTGTTTTTATTTATGTATTTATTTGTATTTTTTGTCTTTTTTTTTTTTTTTTTTAAGGGCTGCACCTGCGGCATATGGAGGTTCCCAGGCTAGGGGTCCTACACCAGAGCCACAGCAACACGGGATCCGAGCCGCTGTCTGTGACCCACACCACAGCTCATGGCAACACCGGATCCTTAACCCACTGAGCGAGGCCAGGGATTGAACTGACTTTTTTAAAAGTCAGTTTTATTGAGGTATGATTTACATGCAGTAAAATTCACTCTAAATTTGCAAAACATATATAATCCCCTTGCAGTTAGGATATAGACCATTTCTAGCATTCCTCAAAGTTACCTTGTGCCCCTTTGTCAGCAGTCCCCTTTTCCTACCCCCACAACCCCTGGCAACCACTGATCTGTTTTCTTTCCCCATAGTGTTGTCTTTTGCAGAATGTCAGACTAATGGAATCATACAGCATGTAGCCTTTTGGGTCTGATTTTTTCAGTTTTGCGTGGTGCTTCTGAGGTTCTTCCATGTTTTTTGCACAAGTCAATGATTTGTTCGTCTTTTTTTTTTTTCCTTTTTTGGCTGCACCCATATGAAAGTTCCTGGGTGAGGGACTGAATTTGCACCACAGCAGTGACAATGCTGGATCCTTACCCACTAGGCCACTGGGGAACTCCCAGTAGTTTGTTCTTTTTATTGCCAAACAGTATCTCATTGCATTGATGTATGCAACTTGTTTTTTCCCTCACCAGTTAATAGAAGATTATTTTCAATTTTTGTCGATGGTGAAGAAATCTTCTGTAAACTGTCATGTATAAGTTTAGTATAGGCATAAGTTTTTATTTACTTTAGGACTGGGATTTCTGGGTCATGTGCTAAGTGTGTGTTTAAACTTTTTTTTTTAAATTTACGCAGACATTAAACTACTTTACTTACAGAGCAGAAGGTAGCCCCCCCCCCCCCAGTCTCCAATGGTGACTAGAGAACATTATTAGATAAGAATGTCTCCTATGTCGACTCCTACAAATAATGTATATTGATGCTTCTCAAGAAGGGGCAAGCTGGGTAAATCAGCAGCTTGCTCTCTATGGCATAGTTACTGAGAAGCAATTCTGTTGCAGTCTTTACAGCCCATGATTTTGAAGACAAGGCCATGGTTATTGCATTCCTATCAGAGCCTCTAGTACATGGGTTTCTTCCCTCCCTCTGTGCCTTCCTTTCTTTCTTTTTATTATATTCTGAATTAGAAACTGGTACTCCAACATACACTGTTTGAACATTTCAGATTTTGTTTGTACAGATTTGCCGCTACATATCTACCTTTTATGACGTCCGAACTGTTTATCAAAGTGGTTGTATTATTTTGCATTTCCACCAACAATGTGTAAGTGTTTTAGTTGCTTTGCATCTGCTGAAGCTTAGTATTATCAGTTGTTTTCTTTAATTTTAGCTGTTCCAGTAGGTGCAGCGTGGTATCTGATTGTGGGTTTAATTTGCATTTCTCTAATGAATAATAATGATCTTGAATATCTTATCATATGCTTGCTTACCAGCTGTATCTTTTCTGGTGAAAGGCATTGACTGACTTTTAAGAGATTCAGAGAGGACAAGATGGCGGAGGAGTAGGGGGACACGCTTGCCCTCTCCCACAAACACAACAAAAAAAGCACATCTACAGAATAAGTGACTTGCACAGAACAGCAACCAATCGCTGGCAGAGGAACCTAAACTCCAATAACGGCAAGAAGTTCGTGACATTACTGGGCAGAACGGGAGAAAAGAGGAGAGTGAGAGAAGGTGAATCTGAGCGGGATGGGCACTCCCGAGAGGGAACTGCGGAGGAGAAAGGGATCCCGCACCCTGGAAAGTCACCTACACGGGGGAAAGATCAAACGAACCGGAGGAATCTCCAGATGCAGAGAAGAGTGTAGCAGTAAGTTGGAGTACGGAGAAGCCGATCAAGAACCGAACAGACCATCTGAACTACGGGCACAGTCACCAAAAATTGAGATGCCTGGGTGGGGGCTGGGCACCGAGTCCTCGGCTCCAGAGGTTAGTCCGCGAGAACGGGCCGGTGGGGGCGGGGTGGAGCGGAAACTGCTTGGGAGGTCTAGAAACCATTTGAAGGGGCAGAGACTGCCTGGGAGACTAGAAAACAAAGCTGTCGCAGAGGAAGGGAGCAATACTCTAGGGGCGGGGAAGTGGAAAGCCGCATCAGAGGGAACCTGGGAGAAGAGCCTGGTCTGTGCCCGTGCTGGGGAGGGGAGAGAAGAAGGGGTGGGTCCCCATAGAATACCCCCCACGCCACAGCAAGCTTACAGGCCCGCTAGCTAGCTGAAAGCTGTGCTTCCCAGTGCATCCCCTCCCCCCACCCCCGCCACCCGCTGCGCTCTCGCCGAACCTGGGGCTGCCTGCCATCCAGGAGGGCTGGCCTCAACAATTGCCTGAAGCCTACCACCGCAGGGGCTGTCCCTGCACAGGCCTGCTTGCCCTTTGGAGGGGCTACACTTCCGCAGAGTAGCACCAAACACCACCAGCCCCCGAGAAAAGGCCTGCAGCCCAGAAAAGCTAGAACAAGCCTAGCCAGGCCGTGAATAGATCTGCCTAATTCTCAGACGGTTTTTCTGAGTTGGGCTGCCCCAGGGAGGAGCCTCTTGGATTTCCAACGGCCCTGCTACCCGCCCAAGCCCTGAGGGGGTGCCAAGACCTAGTGGACCAGCTGCATAGGACTGCCAGCTCCAGGCAGGACCCCCTACAGCCCAGAAAAGCTGCAACAAGCCTGGCCGAGTCAGGAAAAGATCTCAGACAGTTTTTCTGAGTCAGGCTGCCCTGGGGAGGAGCCTCTTGGGTCTCCAACGGCCCTGCTACCCGCCCAAGCCCCCAGGGGGTGCCAAGACCTAGTGGACCAGCTGCATAGGACTGCCAGCACCAGGTAGGACCCCCTGCAGCCCAGAAAAGCTGCAACAAGCTTGGCCAGACTGTGAAAAGATCCGCCTACATTCTCAGGCCGTCCTTCTGAGTTGGGCTGCCCTAGGGAGGAGCCTCTTAGGTTCTCAGTGACCCAGATAGCTGCTCCAGCCCCCAGGGGGTGCTGCACTCCTGAGGAACAGCTGCCCAACACTGCCAACCCCCTGCAAGAACTCCACAGCCTAAAAACACCAGAGCAAGCTCTGCATGACCAAGTGAAATCTGCTACCATCGTGGTGTGGACCTCCCAGTCCTGTCTGCCCTCAGGAAGTCCTCCTTTGCTTCAAAGAAACACTGTTAGTCCCATCAACACTCCAGAAAAGCCACACTGCCTCAAAAAAGATTGACCAACAACGCCAGCCCTCAGGAAATATTCCACGGCAGTGACAAGGCAAACACTGCCCGATCACGGAGAGTACAACTCCCTCAGGAGAAAGAAAACAACAAGCAAGATGAAGAAGCTGAGAAACCACCCCCAGTCAAACCAACAGGAGAACTCACCTAAAACAGTCAACAATGAAACATCTCTGCAGTCTGACAGACCTGGAGTTCAAAAGAGAAATAGGGAAAATACTGAAGGAATTAAGAGAAGATATTAACAGTAATGCAGATACCCTCAGAAAGGAACTAGAAAATATGAGGAGGAGCCAAGAAAAACTAGAACATTCATTTGCAGAGATGCAAACTGAACTAAGGGCAGTAAAAACCAGAATGAATAATGCAGAAGAACGAATCAGTGATATGGAAGATAGAATAATGGAAATCACTCAATCCAGTCAACAGACAGAAAACTGAATCAAAAAACTGGAAAGCAATATAAGAGACCTATGGGATAATATAAAGCGGGCCAATCTACGCATAATAGGAATTCCAGAAGGAGTAGAAAAAGATAAGGGGATGGAAAATATATTTGAAGAAATTATCGCTGGAAAGTTCCCAAATCTAAAGGATACTGGGTTCAAGATACAAGAAGCACAGAGGGCCCCAAACAAACTGAACCCAAACAGACCCACACCAAGACACATCATAATAAAAATGGCCAAAGTTAGTGATAAAGAGAGGATCCTAAAGGCAGCAAGAGAAAAACAATGTTACCTACAAGGGAACCCCCATAAGAATATCAGCTGATTTCTCTACAGAAACACTACAGGCCAGGAGGGAATGGCAAGAGATATTTAAAGTGCTAAAAGGAAAAAATATGCAACCTAGAATACTCTATCCAGCAAGAATATCATTTAAAATAGAAGGGGAAATAAAAATTTTTTCCAACAAACAAAAACTTAAAGAATACTGCAACACAAAACCCAGGTTAAAGGAAATATTGAAAGGGCTTCTCTAAACCAAAAAGAAAGAAAGGAAAGGGAAGAAAGAAGAAAAGAAAAAAAAAAGAAGAAGAGGAAGGACTAGGACTGAGGAAACCGCAATCAGAGAGCAGTCACTCATATAAGCCAGCATACAGATTTAATCATGAACAGGCCTCAAACAAAATAAAATTAAAAAGAAAAAAATAAAAAAGAGTCATCAAAACCATAAAATGTGGGCAAGGGATGTTAGGAAGTAAATAACCCTTTTTGTTTGTATGTTTCTCTTCTTAATTTTAATATAGTAATGAAGTGTTTGAACTTACAGGACCATCAGGCTAAAACACACAATTATGGGAAGGGGTTAGCATACTTAAAAAACAGGGCAACCACAAGCCAAAACCAAATATTGCATTTGCAAAAATGAAAAAAAAAAGTACACTCAAGCAGATAATAACAGGAGACCATCCAACCAAAAAAAAAAAAAAAAGAAGAAAGGAAGAATGGAGAACCATAGAATCAACTGGAACACGAGGTTCAAATGGCAATAAATAATCATCTATCAATTATCACCTTAAATGTCAATGGACCGAATGCCCCAATCAAAAGACACAGAGTGGCTGAGTGGATAAAAAGGCAAAAACCTTCAATATGCTGCCTACAAGAAACTCACCTTAGGACAAAAGATACATATAGATTGAAAGTGAAAGGGTGGGGAAAAATATTTCACGCCAATAGACAAGACAGAAAAGCAGGAGTTGCAGCACTCATATCAGACAAAATAGACTTTAAAACAAAAGACATAAAGAAAGACAAAGAAGGACACTACTTAATGATTAAGGGATCCATCCAAGGAGAGGATGTTACTATCGTCAACATATATGCCCCAAATACAGGAGCACCCAGATACATACAACAAATATTAACAGACATAAAGGGAGATATTGATGAGAATACAATCATAGTAGGAGACCTTAATACCCCCTCACATCAATGGACAGATCCTCTAGACAGAAAACCAATAAAGCAACAGAGATCCTAAAGGAAACAATAGAAAAGTTAGACTTAATTGATATCTTCAGGACACTACATCCAAAAAAAGCAGAATACACATTCTTTTCAAATGCTCATGGAACATTCTCAAGAATTGACCACATCTTGGGACACAAAGCTAATCTCAATAAATTTAGGAGCATAGAAATTATCTCAAGTATCTTCTCTGACCACAATGTCATGAAATTAGAAACCAACCATGGGAAAAGGAAAGAGAAAAAACCTACCACATGGAGACTAAACAACATGCTACTAAAAAACCAATGGGTCAATGAGGAAATCAAGAAGGAAATTAAAAACTACCTTGAAACAAATGATAATGAAGACACAACCGCTCAAAATTTATGGGATGCTGCGAAAGCAGTGCTCAGAGGGAAATTTATAGCAATACGGGCCTTTCTCAAAAAAGAAGAAAGATCCCAAATGGACAACTTAACCCTCCACCTAAATGAATTAGAAAAAGAAGAACAAAAAAGTCCTAAAGTCAGCAGAAGGAAGGAAATTATAAAGATCAAAGAAGAAATCAATAAAATAGAGACTCAAAAAATAGAGAAAATTAGTAAAACCAAGAGCTGGTTATTTGAAAAGGTGAACAAAATTGACAAACCCCTGGCCAGACTCACTAAAAAGAGGAGAGAAAGAACCCAAATAACCAAAATTAGAAATGAAAAAGGAGAAATCACAATGGATACAGCAGAAATACAAGAAAACATAAGAGAATACTATGAACAACTATATGGCAACAAGTTTGACAATCTGGAAGAAATGGACAATTTTCTAGAATCTTACAGCCTGCCAAAACTGAATCAAGTAGAAACAGACCAACTGAACAGACCGATCACTAGAAATGAAATTGAAGAGGTCATAAAATCACTCCCTACAAATAAAAGTCCAGGACCAGATGGCTTCACAGGTGAATTTTATCAAACATATAAAGAGGAATTGGTGCCCATCCTCCTTAAACTCTTTCAAAAGGCTGAAGAAGAAGGAATACTCCCAAAGACATTCTATGATGCCACCATCACCCTCATTCCAAAACCAGACAGAGATACCACCAAAAAAGAAAACTATCACCCAATATCATTGATGAATATAGATGCAAAAATTCTCAACAAAATCTTAGCCAACCGAATCCAACAACATACCAAAAAATTATACACCATGACCAGGTTGGGTTCATCCCAGGTTCACAAGGATGGTTCAATATACGCAAATCAATCAGCATCATACACCACATTAACAAAAAAAAAAAAAGTCAAAAATCATATGATCATCTCAATAGACGCAGAAAAAGCATTTGACAAAGTCCAACATCCATTCATGATCAAGACCCTCGCCAAAGTGGGTATAGAGGGAACATTCCCGAATATAATCAAAGCCATTTATGAGAAACCCACAGCAAATATAATACTCAATGGGGAAAAACTGAAAGCCTTCTCACTCAAATCTGGAACAAGACAGGGATGCCCACTCTCACCACTGCTCTTCAACATAGTTTTGGAAGTCCTAGCCACAGCAATTAGACAAACAAAAGAAATCAAAGGCATCCATATAGGAAGAGAAGAGATAAAACTGTCACTGTATGCAGATGACATGATACTATACATAGAAAACCCAAAGGACTCAACCCCAAAACTACTTGAACTGATTAATAAATTCAGCAAAGTAGCAGGATATAAGATTAACATTCAGAAGTCAGTTGCATTTCTGTATACCAGCAATGAAATATTAGAAAAGGAATACAAAAATATAATACCTTTTAAAATTGCACCTCACAAAATCCAATACCTCGGAATACACCTGACCAAGGAGGTAAAGGACCTATATGCCGAGAACTATAAAACTTTAATCAAAGAAATCAAAGAAGACGTAAAGAAATGGAAAGATATTCCATGTTCCTGGATTGGGAAAATCAATATTGTAAAAATGGCCATACTACCCAAAGCAATCTACAGAGTCAATGCAATCCCTATCAAATTACCCATGACATTTTTCACAGAACTAGAACAAACAATCCAAACATTTATATGGAAACACAAAAGACCCAGAATCACCAAAGCAATCCTGAGAAACAAAAACCAAGCAGGAGGCATAACTCTCCCAGACTTCAAGAAATACTACAAAGCCACAGTCATCAAAACAGTGTGGTACTGGTATCAAAACAGGCAGACAGACAATGGAACAGAATAGAGAATCCGGAAATAAACCCTGACACCTATGGTCAATTAATCTTTGACAAGGGAGGCAAGAACATCAAATGGGAAAAAGAAAGTCTATTCAGCAAGCATTGCTGGGAAACCTGGACAGCTGCATGCAAAGCAATGAAACTAGAACACACCCTCACACCATGCAAAAAAATAAACTCCAAATGGCTGAAAGACTTAAATGTAACACAGGACACCATCAAACTCCTAGAAGAAAACATAGGCAAAACACTCTCTGACATCAACATCATGAATATTTTCTCAGGTCAGTCTCCCAAAGCAATAGAAATTAGAGCAAAAATAAACCCATGGGACCTCATCAAACTGAAAAGCTTTTGCACAGCAAAGGAAACCCAAAAGAAAACAAAAAGAGAACTTACAGAATGGGAGAAAATAGTTTCAAATGATGCAACCGACAAGGGCTTAATCTCTAGAATATATAAACAACTTGTACAACCCAACAGCAAAAAAGCCAATCAATCAATGGAAAAATGGGCAAAAGACCTGAATAGACATTTCTCCAAAGAAGATATACAGATGGCCAACAAACACATGAAAAAATGCTCAACATCGCTGATTATAAGAGAAATGCAAGTCAAAACTACCATGAGATATCACCTCACACTAGTGAGAATGGCCATCATTAATAAATCCACAAATAACAAGTGCTGGAGAGGTTGTGGAGAAAAGGGAACCCTCCTGCACTGTTGGTGGGAATGGAAACTGGTACAGCCACTATGGAGAACAGTTTGGAGATACCTTAGAAATCTATACATAGAACTTCCATATGACCCCGCAATCCCACTCTTGGGCATCTATCCGGACAAAACTCTACTTAAAAGAGACACGTGCACCCGCATGTTCATTGCAGCACTATTCACAATAGCCAGGACATGGAAACAACCCAAATGTCCATCAACAGATGATTGGATTCAGAAGAGGTGGTATGTATACACAATGGAATACTACTCAGCCATAAAAAATAATGACATGATGCCATTTGCAGCAACATGGATGGAACTAGAGAATCTCATACTGAGTGAAATGAGCCAGAAAAAGACAAATACCATATGATATCACTTATAACTGGAATCTAATATCCAGCACAAATGAACATCTCCTCAGAAAAGAAAATCATGGACTTGGAGAATAGACTTGTGGCTGCCTGATGGGAGGGGGATGGAGTGGGAGGGATCAGGAGCTTGGGGTTATCAGACACAACTTAGAATAGATTTACAAGGAGATCCTGCTGAATAGCATTGAGAACTTTGTCTAGATACTCATGTTGCAACAGAAGAAAGGCTGGGGGAAAAATGTAATTGTAATGTATACATGTAAGGATAACCTGACCCCCTTGCTGTACAGTGGGAAAATTAGAAAAAAATTAAAAAAAAATAAAAGAAGATTCAGATTAACTTGTATCAGAGCAATGATCTGATGACTGTAACTATGACAGTATATCACCAACTAAACGTTTTTACCTTTTAAAAACAACCCTGCTCAGTCCCCCATGTATTCATTCATTCATGAGTTTATTCTTCAGACCTCCACTGGGTATATTCTGTATGCCAATCAATAAAAAGTGAGGCTTAAGGAATTTATTTTTTAGTTGGAAGAGTCTCAGGACAGTGCTGATAGGAGGAAGAGTTGGTTTCTAATAGAAAGCATGAATCAGCATAATGTATTTAGGGAACCGTAGGTTACCCTAGCTATCCCTATTTGATGAGCTAATTAAAAATTCCAACAGCAGAACCTAAAACAAAAACAATATCCTCACCCTGCCCCCAAATTCCAGGTTACATATCTCCAGAGACAAATTTAATTATGGCTTCATCTGCTGCAGGGCAGAGAACCGAGATTCTGGGAACAGCCTGTGGATCCATCTAGGCATCAGTATGGAGCAGCCTCCCTCTCTGTGACACAGCCTATGGAACACAGAAAGGGGAAAGTGTCCCCAGGCATCTGAAATATCTATCAAGAGACTCCCATCCAAAGCTGTGTACTTTGCTTCTTAGTCTCTCACTCAGAGCTTTATCACTTTTATTAAACATCTGTTGTCTATATTCCCAGTCCAGATAGAAGCCACAGGGCAGAAAGGGACAGAGCTAGGTTATTTTTAGAAGTAGCTATCGGAACTGAAGAGGCAGCTGGACATAGAATTAACAGAACATCTGAAAAAGAGAAGGCAAAAGAATGGATGTTCAAAACTAGGAGGTTCCCAAGTCATGGAACAAAAAGGTTATGTTTCCCCCGCTCCAATATTATCTTTTAAAGAAGTCAGGTAAAGATGTGCTACATTTTAATAAAGATTAATGACGAATGATTAAAAATAAGCTTAAGCATTTGAAGGGGCAACTTTCTTTTTATGTTGACGTTTATTTGCGGGAGATTTCTCATTTCTCTAGGATGCCAGGTGAAAAGAAATATCACTCTCTCAATTATGCTTGTTTTCCCAAGTATTTTCTGTTGTTAGGTTATGACAGATCTCTGGGAGCGAGCACTTCCAACTGATAGGGAGAGTGAGGCAGCCGTGAGTCACCTGGAGATGTACCTTTGAGAGATCAACAGGGTGGAGATGAGAGTTTCAAACATGTCTTAGACCTCTTCTCCCTCCTCTGAGTGCATCTAAATTTGCATAGATTGGAAAGGTCTCTGTAAGGTGCAAAGCCTTGAAAGACAGATGTTCTTTTTTTATTTTTTAATTTAAAAAAATTTTAAAAATTTTATTCAGGTAGAGTTGATTTACAGTGTTGTGTTAATTTCTGCTATACAGTAAAGTGATTCGGTTATATACATACATATTCTTTTTCATATTCTTTTCCATGACGGTTCATCACAGGATTTTGAATGTAGTTCCCTGTACTACCCAGGAAGACCTTGATGTTCATCCATCCTCTATGTACTAACTTGTATCTGCTAATCCCAGACTTCTCATCCTTCTCTCCCCCACAACCCCTCCCCCTTGGCAATCACAAATCTGTGATTCTGTGGTCACAAATCTCTATGTCTATGAGTTTGAGTGTTTCTGTTTCAGAGATGTGTTCATTTGTGCCATATTTTAGATCCCACATATAAGTGATATCACATGATATTCATGATATTTGTCTTTCTCTTTCTGACTTACTTTGTTTAATATGATAATCTCTCAGTTTGTCCATGATGCTGCAGATGGCATTATTTCATATATATATATATATATATATATTTATATATATATGAACACATACACACACACACACACAAGCACATATACATACACACACTACATCTTCTTTATTCATTCTTCTATGGAGAGACATTTAGGTGGTTTCCATGCCTTGGCTATTGTGACTAGTGCTGCTGTGAACATAGGAGTGCATGTATCTTTTGAATCATAGTTTTATCTGGGTATATGCCCAGGAGTGGGATTTCTAGATCATTTGGTAATTCTATGTGTAGTTTTTTGAGGAACCTCCATACTGTTTTCCATAGGGCTGCACCAGTTTACTTTCCCACCAACAGTGAAGGGAAGGTTCCCTTTCCTCCACACCCTCTCCAGCATTTATTATTTGTAGACTTTTTAGTGATGGCCATTCTGACTGGTGTGAGGTGGTACCTCATGTAGTTTTTTGATTTGCATTTCTCTAATAATTAGTGATGATAAGCATCTTTTCACGTGCATATTGGCCGTCTGTATGTCGTCTTTTTTTTTTTTTGTCTTTTTGCTATTTCTTTGGGCCTCTCCCGCGGCATATGGAGGTTCCCAGGCTAGGGGTCGAATCAGAGCTGTAGCCACCAGCCTACGCCAGAGCCACAGCAACGCGGGATCCGAGCTGTGTCTGCAACCTACACCACAGCTCACAGCAATGCCGGATCGTTAACCCACTGAGCAAGGGCAGGGACCGAACCCGCAACCTCATGGTTCCTAGTCAGATTCGTTAACCACTGCACCGCGACTGGAACTCCTGTATGTCATCTTTGGAGAAATATCTATTTAGGTCTTCCGCCCATTTTTCGTTTTTTTGTTTGTTTGGTTACTGAGTTGTATGAGCCATTTGTATGTTTTGGAAATAAAGCCCTTGTTGGTTGCATTGTTTGCAAATATTTTCTCTTAGTCTGTAGGTTGTCTTTCACTTTGTTTATGGTTTCCTTTGCTGTACAACAGCTTATAAATTTGATTAGGTCCCATTTGTTTTTTTGTTTTTGTTCTTTTTTTTTTTTTTGCTTTTATTTCCATTGCCTTGAGAGACTGCCCTAAGAAAACATAGGTATGATTTATGTCAAAGAATGTTTTGCCTACATTCTCTTCTAGGAGTTTCATGGTATTGTGTCTTATATTTAAGTCTTTAAGACAAATAAAAGTCTTGAAAGACTTGAGTTTAGTTTTGTGCATGGTGTGAGGTGTGTTCTAGCTTCGTTGACTCACATGCAGTTATCCAGCTTAACCACTTCTTGAAGAGACTGTCTTTTCCCCATTGTATATTCTTGCCTCCTTTGTCGAAGATTAACTGACCATAGATATGTGGGTTTATTTCTGGGGTCCCTATGCAGTTCCATTGATCCATATGTCTGTTTTTGTGCCAGTACCATGCTTTTTTGATTACTGTGGCTTTGTAGTATTATCTAAAGTCTTGGAGGGTTATGCCTTTTGCTTTGTTCTTTTTCCTCAGGATTGCTTTGGCCATTCTGGGTCTTTTTTTAGTTCCATATAAATTTTAGGATTATTTGTTCTAGTTCTGTGAAAAATGTCACGGGTTATTTGACAGGGATGGCATTAAAACTGTATATTGCTTTTGGGTAGTATGTCCATGTTAGCAATATTAATTCTTCCAATACTAGAGCACAAGATATCTTTCTGTTTCTTTGAATCATCTTCAGTTTCCTTTATTAATGTTTTGTAGTTCTCAGCATGTAAGTCCTTTACCTCCTTGGTGAGGTTTATTCCTAAATATTTTATTTTTGGGATACTGTTTTAAAGGGGATTATTTGTTTATATCCCCTTTCTGATATTTCATTGTTAGGTTAAATAAGTCAGAAAGAGAAATACCATATGATATCACTTATATCTGGAATCTAATATAGGGCACAAATGAACCTTTCCATGGAAAAGAAAATCATGGACGTGGAGAACAGGCTTGTGGTTGCCAAGGGGGAGGGGGAGGGAGTGAGATGGGCTGGGAATTTTGGGTTCATAGATGCAAACTATTGCCTTTGGAATGGATTAGCAATGAATTCCTGCTATATAGCACTGGGAACTATATCTGGTCACTTATGATGGGCCATGATAATGTGAGAAAAAGGAATGTATATGTGTATTGTGACTGGGTCACCTTGCTGTACAGTAGAAAATTGACAGAACACTGTAAACCAGCTATAATGGATAAAAAATAAAAATCATTAAATAAGTAAAAAAAGAAATGCAACCAGTTTCTGTAGGTTAATCTTGTATCCTGCTACCTTGCTGAATTTGTTTATCAGTTTATTAGTTTTTGCATGGAGGAAAAACAGGTGTTTTTGAGACTGGGGATTTCATGCTGCAGGGAGATTGCTGCGATTGAGTTCTCTTCTAATTTTTATTTATTTATTTTTCTTATGCTTTCGGAGGAGGATTTTAGGTGGAAAGGGTTTGTTAATCATAATTGTTTTTCGTAGCACATTTTTCTTGTTGGACTACACAAGGTCCATTTTTGGCTTTTACGTTTGCATATTTATGGCTGTCTCTGTACCTATTCCCTTTATTCTCCTTTCCTCCTCTCAAAATCAGTCTCTATAAAGACTGATTTTATTTGGATTTATATTTCCTCATAAAACATACAGAATCATTTTGTGTGCTAATTTATTTTCAAGTGACATAAATGTGCTGTTGGTCTTATTCTGTTTTTTATTTTTTCATGCCATGCTGTCTTTTTAAGATCCACCTGCATTGCTGGTCCTATATCCAGTTTATTACTTCTCGCTGCTGCATAGTAATCAGTAGTGTGCATCTACTGTAGATTATAGATCTATTCCCTGAAGATAAACTCGATTTGATATACTCTTTTTTGTCTTTTTCTTTTAGGGCTGCACTTGCAGCATATGGAAGTTCCTAGGCTAGGGGTTGAATTGGAACTGGCCTACACCACAGCCACAGCAATGCCATATCCAAGCTGCATCTGTGACCTGTGCTGCAGCTTGCAGCAATGCCTTAACCTACTAAGCGGGGCCAGGGATCGAACCCGCATCCTCATGGATACTTGTTGGGTTCTTAACCTGCTGAGCCACAGTGGGAACTCCTGATAAAATTGACTTGATTGCCTGCCATCTAAGCCCTTTGTGCAGTTTTCTGTGGGGCTTTCTGTCTCTTTCTCACTAATTTGCAAAAGTTCCTTCTATAACCTGTGGCTCTCAAACTTAATGTGCACCTGAATCACGATAGGATGCAGATTATGGTTTAATAAGAGTACGATTTAGGCTGCACATTTCTAATAAGCTCCCAGATGATGCAGAAGCCTGCGGTTCTGAACCACCCTATGATTAAAAAGGTTCTAAATGCTAGTTGGAGGCATTACAAAAGTCTGTCCTTCCAAATTTGTCATGGGTTTGTCACCTTTGTTTAGATTTAATGTAATCGAATACATCGGTATTTTTGCCTTTTGGTTAATGCTGTTTGGGGACCTGTTTAATAAGTCCTCTGTCATCCCCAGGTCACAGTAATTCTTTTCTGTTTTCTTTACTCACTTTGTACTTTCATTTCAATCCATTTCATTTCAATCCATCTGAAGTCATTTTTGTGTAGGGTATAAATTAGATAACCAATTTACTCCTGGATCTGAGAAAAAGCTCAGATCCGGTAGTTCATTGTCTCTCAGATCCAGTAGTTCATTGTCTCTTCATTGACTCGTGGTGCTGTCTTTGTCTTATTTCAAGTTCTTAGATAATACATGTAAGTGTCTGCTCTCTACTTTCCGTTCTATTCCCTTGGTTCACATATCTGTTCCTATAATAGTATTATGCTGCTTTATGTTTATAGCTTTGAAGTATGTTTTTAATATCTGGAAGAGTAACTCTTCCACCTGTGTTCTTTTTCAGTTGTGACCTAGCTATTTTGTTGTCATCATTGTTGTTGTTCATTTTAAGGCCACACCTGCAGCATAGGGAGGTTCCCAGGCTGGGAGCTGAGCTGGAGCTGCAGCTGCCAGCCTATACAACAACCGCAGCAATGTGGGATCCGAGCTGCATCTCTGACCTATGTTGCAGCTTACAGCAATGCTGGATCCTTAACCCACTGAGCAAGGCTAGGGATCAAGCTCGCATCCTCACAGACCCTATGTCAGGTTCTTAATTTGCTGAGCCATAATGGGAACTCCAGTTGTGGCCTAGCTATTTGTGACTCCCTATCCTCTTAGATAAATCTTAGAATAAATTTGTTTAGTATCTCAAAAAATCTGGTTGAAATTTTGAATGGAATTGTGTAGACTTTAGAGATTAATTTGGGGAAATATTGGCATTTTTTACAATTTTAAGTTGTTTCATTTGTGAATGGGGATATATTGCTATTTATTCAGATCTTTCATGTTTTAATTTTAAAAAATTTTTATTGATTGATTAATGATCATCTTTTTAGGGCTGTACCGCTGGCATAAGGAAGTTTTCAGACTTGGGGTTGAATTGGAGCTGTAGCTGCTGGCCTATGCCACAACACAGCAACACCAGATCTGAGGCACATCTGTGACCTACACCACAACTCATGGCAACACCAGATCCTTAACCCACTGAGCAAAGCCAGGGTTCGAACCCACATCCTTATGGATACTAGTCAGGTTCATTACCACTGAGCCACCACAGGAACTCCCATGTTTTTGAATAGAGTTTAAGGCTTTTCTCTTTAAAGTCTGGTGGATTATTCTGAATTACATTAATTACAAGTACTTTACTCTTTTTGTTGCCTTTGAGAACGATATTTTATTTCTGTTATATTTCCCAGCTGATTAATTCTGATATAGAGAAATAGCAGTAATTTTTGTAAGTTGATCTTGTATCTTATAAGTTTCCTCTATGTCTTTTCATGGTGTGATAACTCGTTTCTTTTTTTATCATTGAATAAATTGTGTGGATGTACTGCATTCACCTACAGAAGGACATCTTGGTTGCTCCCAGGTTTTGGCCAATATGAACACAGCTGCTATAAACACTCTTGTGTAGGTTTTTGTGTAGATGTAAGTTTTCAACTAATTTGGGTAAATACTTAGGAACATGATTGCTGGATCATATGGTACAATTGTGTTTAGTTTTATAAGAAACTGCCAAACTGCCTTCCAAAGTGGTGGTATGATTTTGCATTCCCACCAGCAATAAATCAGAATTCCCATTGCTCCACGTCCTCATCAGCATTTGGTGGTGTTAGGGTCTGGATTTTAGCCATTCCAATAGGTGTGTGGTAGTATCTCACTGTTGTTTTAATTTGCAATTCTCTGGTGACATATGATATTGATGAGCATCTTTTCATATGCTTATTTGCCATCTGTGTATCTCTTTTAGTAAAGTGTCTGCTCAGAGCTTTTGCACATTCTCAAATGAAGCTACTTGTTTTCTTATTGTTGAATTTTAAGAATTCTTTGCATATTTTAGATACAAGTTCTTTACCAGATATGTATTTTACAAATACTTTTCTCCCAGGTTGTGGCTTATATATGTTTTCTTTTCAGTGTCTTTTTCAGAACAGAAGCTTTTAATTTTAATGATATCCAGTTTGCTAATTTTTTCTTTCGTGGATTGTGCTTTGGTGTTGCATCTGAAAAACTCATTGCCAAACCCAAGGTGCCTTAGATTTCATCCTGTTTTCTTCTGGAAGTTTTGTAGTCTTGCCTTTTACATTTATGTACAAGATCTATTTTGAGTTACTTGTGAAAGATATTAAGGACAGTGTCTTGATTCTATTTTTTCTTTGTATGTGGATGTCCAGTTGTTCTAGAATCATTTCTTAAAAAGAGTATCCTTTTTCCATTGAATTACCTTCTCTCTTTTGTCAAAGACCAGTTGACTCTGTCTGGGTGGGTCTGTTTTTGGGCTCTCTAATCTGTTTCATTGATCTGTTTGTTTATTCTTACACCAGTATCATACTGTCTTGATTAACTGTGGCTGCTTTTTAATTTATGTTTTATAACCTTGTACTTCTGGAAAAGGATTTGAGATAGATTGCAATTTCAGTTATGCAGAAGAAGGGCAATTTTAATAAAAGGTAAAAATTATAACTAAATTATTGATTCTTCTGGCAGTGTGGCTCTATTCTTTCAAAAGCTAGAACACACAGAAATATTACAATACACAGAAATATTACAATAAAGTATGGGCAGGCCTGAGGACTTTTTACCTGCTGTCATTTATCTGACAACATTAAAAATTGTAGTTTAGACAGAGCAAAGTTGAAGTTAGGTTATTCTTATTGTTTACTTTTGAGTTTTGGGGTGATCAGTTATTTCGTTAATATTGCATAGTTAGCTATATACATTTTATTGAAGACACATCTTAATACGTTAGTTAAGAATTGAACCAGCAACAAATGGTTGGTTGAAATATACACATGTGCAAGTCTGACCATATTTTTTTTAATTTTTATTTTTTTTAGGTCAATGATGCCTTCCTTCATGTCATAAATCGCACCTCCACGGGCAAGGTGCTTCTCTCCCTTAAATGAACCCTTACAAACTCAGCATGTCTAAATCCAAAACTCATCCTCCTTCCAAAAAACCTGATTTCCCTTATGTTTCGAAAGGTCTTACCACCTTCCTTATTAATCCAGTTTCAAAATCTTTTCAATTAACCTTTGATTCTGTTTTCTGATTCCTCACAATTAGTGTGATCATATACTTGCTTGTCCAAACTTGGACCCATTTGTGAGTGAAAGGATGCTCTTAGGAACTGCACCAGGGAAACAGGTGTCCCAGGCAAGCCTGTTTGTAATGCATCAGTGGTCAGGTTCTGTCATCCCCATCTCTCGCCTCCATAGCCTCTTTTCCAGTCTAATGATGTCACATATGCTAATTCCAGTCACCCCCTAACTGACTTTCCTACCTTTAAACTACCTTCCTCCTTCCTTGTTACTAAATACTGCCATGGCAACCTTCCCAAAGCACAGCCATGACGGTATTGTCTCTGAACCCTAAATGGCTCACCATCGTCTACAGGGTGGCTTTCAGACTCCTCGAGCTGGCACTTCATGATGACCAGGATTTTGCCCCTGTCTGCTTTCCAGCCTTGTGTTGGACAGCTCCACTGCTCCCTCAGTACTTTCAGATTTCTCGCCTCCCCCACTTTGCTCAAGCAGTTTCCTCTATGCTCTTACCTCTGTTAGACATAAGCCTTCCTCACCTCCAAGACCTACTTCGGCCTTGAGCTTTTCCCCTCTGGAGGGTGGTCATCTCTTCTCTTCCCCTCTTCCCTTCCTGTAGCTTCTCCCCCAGGATGTGTCACACTCTGCCTTGCACCAGCAGGAGCAGCATGTCTAGTGCCGTGAACATAGGAGTCTAAATCCCAGAGGTGGGTTTGAATCCCAGTCTCAGCACTTTGGAGGTGGTTACTGAAGGTCTCCAAGCTTTTGTTTCGCTCCCTGTAAAGTGGGTATTACAATCTCCAGCTCACAAGGTTCATGTGAGCAATACAAGCTGTGGTGGGGCAAGGCACCTGCCTTGGGGTAGGTGGTTAGCATGTGCTGGTCACTGTTATTTCTTCCTCTCCTCCTTTCCCAAGGTTACTTAAGTTCCTTGAAAGCAGGTCTGATTCACCTGTACCACACACCTGTACCACTCACCTAGCGCAGTGAGTTTCCATGGAACTGAGCTGAATTTGAATCATTGCAAGTCTTAGATTATGGGATCAAGTTAAAAATATATTACCCTGGAAGCAAATGTTCATCACAGACAAATGGATAAACAAAAACAAAATTGCTGTATACATACGCTGGAATATCATTCAGCCTTAAAACAGAAGGAAATTTTGACACCTCCTACAACATGGATGGACCTTGAGGACATTATGCCAAGTGTGCTAAGCTGGTCAGTCACTAAAGGACAAATATTGTATAAGCACCTGTGATCGTTAAAGTCATAGAAACAGAAAGTAGACTTGTGGTTGCCAGCACCTGGGGAGAGGAGGAAATGGGGAGTTATGGGTCCAAAGCTCCCCCTCAGGAAGATGAAAAATTTCTCGACATGGATGGTGGTGACAGTGGCATGACACTGTTAATGTGCTGAACGCCGTGGACCCAATCACTTGGAAAATGGTTAAAATGGTAAATTTCATGTTATGTATATTTTACTGATCTAAAAAATACAAAAATAAAAGAATATATTACCCTCCCATCTAAGTGAATTCATTCCGCGAAGAGAACAGAGAGTGGGAGGAGAGTACCTCGCTTAGCCCGACGAAGTCCCCAGTCTCTGCTCGAGTCCTGGTCTGTGAGGAGAGGTTCTTCCCTCTGCTTGGTTATAAACGGTGTTCCCTAGCCCTCCCGCTGCATGAGTGGGGATTCCTCAGAAGAGGGGGGGTAGAGTGAGGATAAAAACACACGCCTGATACCCCAGGGGTGGGGGGACTTCCACTTGTTCTTTTTTGCTTTTGGTTTTGGTTTGACCGCACCCTCAGCATGTCGAAGTTCCTGGGCCAGCGATCAAACCCATGCCACAGCTATACCCAGAGCCACGGTGGTGACAAGGCCGGATCCTTCACCCTCTGAGACACCAGGGGACTCCAACTTGTCCTTGATTGAGGTCCTGTTCCAGCAAACACGGTAAGAGGCTTTGTTCTCCGAGAAGTACCCAGGCTATTCAAAAACACCCATGTTCTCAGGGTTTCCACACCGGAAAGCTTTTGGAAAAATTGAATTGCACAATAGAAAGTGAACATTTAGGGAAAGAATTTAAAATCGGGAAATTAGCAGAAGGAAGGGGGAGAGAGACGGAATCAGGGAAACCACCCACGTGGGCCCGTGTGGTGTTTCCATGGGGGCCTGAGTGTGGGCTGCAGCCTCTTCCAGATTTGGCTGCACATTTTAGCCTTCTGGGGGCGGCAGGTCCCGTTTAATGATAAGCCTCTCTTCACCTTCTGTGCCCCCGATGTACTTCTTTTTTCGTTTTGTGCCTTTGATACTTTTGTTTAAATACAAATTTTAATTTCTTAAACTATAGTTGGCTTACATTATTGTGGTAGTCTCAGGTATATAGCTTCAGATTTTTTTTTTGTCTTTTTTGTCTTTTTGTTGTTGTTGCTGTTGCTATTTCTTGGGCCGCTCCCGCGGCATATGGAGGTTCCCAGGCTAGGGGTTGAATCAGAGCTGTAGCCGCTGGCCTATGCCAGAGCCACAGCAACGCGGGATCCGAGCCGCGTCTGCAACCTACACCACAGCTCACGGCAACGCCGGATCGTTAACCCACTGAGCAAGGGCAGGGACCGAACCCGCAACCTCATGGTTCCTAGTCGGATTCGTTAACCACTGCGCCACGACGGGAACTCCCAGATTTTTTTTTTTCCTGTCTTTTTGCCTTTTTTCCTAGGGCCGCTTCCTGCGGCATATGGAGGTTCCCAGGCTAGGGGTCAAATCGGAGCTGTAGCCACCAGCCTACGCCAGAGCCACAGCAACAGCAACGTGGGATCTAAGCCATGTCTGCAACCTACACCACAGCTCACGGCAATGCCAGATCCTCAAGCCACTGAGCAAGGCCAGGGATCAAACCCACAACCTCATGGTTCCTAGTCTGATTCATTAACCACTGCGCCACGACGGGAACTCCTAGATTCTTTTCCATTATAGGTTATTACAAGATATTGAATATGGTTCCCGGTGCTATACAGCAAACCCTTGTTGTTTATTTTATGTATAGTCTTATGTATCTATCTATCAAAAATATGGAATGCTCCATGAATTTGCGTGTCATCCTTGCAAAGGGGTGGGGCTAATCTCTGTGTCCTTCGCTTTTAGTACACGTGCGGCTGAAGCCAGCGCCTTACCTCTCCTCAATGTGAGCTATTTTTGTTTTTAAATGAAAGCTGGTTTTCAAAAATAGCAAGATACCAACTCCGAGGCTAATTTTAGAATTTCCTGCCACCCTTTGGGATAATGGAAGACATGCTGGCTAGACCCCAGGAGAGAAGAAAGACAAATCAGGACTGAGAAAAGTGCACAACCCCCCTCCCCAGGAGCTACCTTTCCCACCTTCCTGAGCGGATCAGTAGGTGTCCTGAGTCATAAGGGTCGCTTGTCCCCAGCTCACTAACGTCAAAATGACTTCGATGGAAAGAGGCAGTCATTAAGGACAGTGAGTTTTTTCAGGTTTCCCAAGTATTGGTTAGAACCCCTCATGACCTGCTTGCTTGTGTTCCGGCTTCACTGGAATGATTTGATTTGAAAGCCTTTGACTCACATTTTAGTCATCGTTTGGTTGTTCCACCATCTGAGCCATTATTTAGTCTGAAAAAAGACTCAGTGCAGCTCCAAGTGACAGCGTTTATTCTATATTCACAGACTTTCCCCAGCTCTCCCTTGTAGGCTGGCTGCTGGAGAAATCACTCCCACACAGCTACCTCTTCTTTTGCTAACTGTGGACCTGCCCACCTGCACACACTTCTCTCGACATCCGAAGTGAGGTTTCGTGCCAACAATCCTGCCGGCACATCACCAGTATATTGGTCCCTGCTCCTTCCTCTGCAATCCCTTGGCCGTGGACCGCTGTCTTTTCTGTGGGAGTTGTGGTAAAGACAACAAAATAAGGGTTCTTTGGGAAAGTGAAGGAAAATCAAGGGATCTGCACATAATCATATTTAAGTAACAAAAATTTTTTTAATGGGAAAAATTCACATGATTGTTTTTTTCTCTTATTTTCCCGTCCAGGATTGTATACGTGAATTAAAGAGTGTACAAGTGAAGTAATACATTTCAAAATATATATTGTTTTATACAGGTCTTGTGAGGGAAGACCCCATTAAACCAACACAGGCTGGCCTGTCTAATTGTTCTCTTCAGTGTCACCTCACTATCACAGCTCGTGGCTAGATGGAAGGTCTGAGCTGGAAAGATGCTGATGTCTGGAACTTTATCACTGTTAGGGCATCATACCCCAAATGGTTACTTTTTTCTTTTGTGCTGCCAGTAGGAATAACCAGTTTCCTGAACTTTAGTGACTTGCATCATTATTTTAAAAATGGTATTATTAAAAGAATTACAACAATACCACAGGTCATTGAAAAAAGCCAAGCCAGCTCGAGGTTTCTGAGTAGAAGTTGCTGTCCTATTTTTCTCTATCCTGTCTCATTCCCGTTCTCCAAGGAAACTGCTGTAAGCAGTTTGATGTTAGTCTTGCAGACCTTTTTATTCTTATTTATTTATTTAATAGAAGTTTGGTCGACTTGCAATATTATATTAGTTTCAGGTATATTGCAGACCATTTAAAACACACACGTGTGTGTACACAGGGGGTGTTCTTTTAAAACAAAAACATAAGGGTTTGAAAAACAACTGATCATAGTTTGCATACTGTTCTGTAATGTACTATTATTTGTTTATTTTTAAAAATGATTTTTTCCATTATAGTTGGCTTTCAGTGTATGTATATATATACACATTCTTTTTCTCACATTCTCCTCCATCATGTTCCATCATAAGTGGCTAGATATAGTTCCCTGTGCTATACAGCAGTGTGATGTACTATTCTTAATAATATGTCATGGACATCATTCCATATTCGAACATATAGGATGTATTTCTTTCTTTTAAACAACTGCTTAGTATTCCACAGTGAACGTGTACATCAGATATAACCATTTTCTATTTTATTTATTTTTTTTGTCTTTTGTCTTTTTTGTTGTTGTTGTTGATGTTGCTATTTCTTGGGCTGCTCCCGCGGCATATGGAGGTTCCCAGGCTAGGGGTCAAATCGGAGCTGTAGCCACCTGCCTACGCCAGAGTCACAGCAACGCGGGATCCGAGCCGCGTCTGCAACCTACACCACAGCTCACGGTAGCGCCGGATCGTTAACCCACTGAGCAAGGGCAGGGATCGAACCTGCAACCTCATGGTTCCTAGTCGGATTCGTTAACCACTGCGCCACGACGGGAACTCCAGATATAACCATTTTCTTATTAGTGGGCTTATTCATTTATTTACCAAACATTTATTGTTGTGCTTCTGTGTTCCAAGATCAGCACAGCATGGGGAATTTGGTGGTGAGAAAAGTTTGCAAATCTGGTGAGGGAGACAGATATTAATTAAAACCATGCCCAAGCAGTGCTGTGTAAAGCCTGGTAGAGAATATGCCTCAGGGAGATCAAGATAGGATTTCCCGAAGAAAGACCTGTGAAACCTCTCTATGAAGTTGAAGGCTTCTTGGAATCTAATTCTACGAACTTAAATAATCAAGGAAGACAAGGATGAATATGCTAGGACCCTGCGGCAAATGAAAGCATGGTGAGTAAGAGGGGCTGAGCCAAGACTCGTGGGGCTGGAGCCTGAGAAATGAAGGCAGGTGTTGTGAGATGAGGCTGGAGGCGGGACCAGGTTCGGCAGGGCTGATGGGCCAGTTCCTGGAGCTTTGCCATTACCCTGTGAGCAATGGATGCTCTTCAGGTGTTCTAAGAGGGGTGGGATAGGGGCAGCATGACCAGAACGGCATCATCTATCATGGGGAGGAAGGACTGGAGAATCTGTGAAAGTCCAAATGAGAGATGATTGTATCTTGGATTAAGATGCTGACGATGGGAAAGGAGAGAAACAGAGCTATGCAGGAGGTAGAGGTGAAAGGACTTGGTGGTGGACTGGATGCAGGAGGAGGGTTAAGGGGAGGGAGGGAGAAATGCCGAGATGACTCATAGGTTCCTGGATTAGGTGTGTGAGAGGAGGGGGAACATCCAGAGATGTTAGCATCACCATCAGAAGAGAATGGGGTTTTGGCGGGGAAGGGGGTATGATCGGGGCAGAAGAGGAAGTTTTATACATACTGAGACAGCCAAGAGATGTCGGTGCTGTTTTATCCCTTTCTGGTGCTCAGAGGGGAGGTGTGGTCCAGAGATGTAGCTTTGGGGGTCATTTGCATGGAGGCGACAACGACGCCTGTGGTGTGGCTTTAGATGGCTTCTGGAGAGCATTAGAGTGCAGGGAGGAGGGTTTAGACTAGTCTTAAACAACTTTTCATTCAATAGAACTATAAAATATTTGGTGACTGTGTTGTGGCCACTGAAGTAGACTTAGAGATAGTTTGGTGCTTAATGTAAATCACACATGTTTATAAGGAAGGCTATTTTGCACGTTGGATAAAACACCATTCTCTCTCAAGAAGTCCAGTGACTGGGGCTCCACTTCCAACTTTTTGATCAGGGGTCTAGACCCATCAAGTTACTTTTTTCTCCTGAAAAATGAGGATAATGATATGTTTTTTTTTAAAAAAAATTTCTACCACGTATGATTTGCGTGAGGGCCAAGTGAGATAATGTATGTGAAAATATTTTGCAAATTGTCATTTTCAAACTAGATTACAAGGTAGGCTGGTAGCAGTGTGGTCAGATTCATTTCAGAGTTGAAGCAGAAGGTATATTTTTTTCAGCAGATGCTGGACTGACTTGAGGAAAAAGAATGGCTTGATTTTTAAAAGTGTCTCTCAATTATTTCTGCATTTGATTTTAGCTGAAGCCATTGTGCTCTTTTATAGAAAATAAGGGATAAAGTGGTGGGGGCCTGATGATCTGATACACGTCAAAGAATGTACAGAGGCAGACAAGGTCTTGGGAAGGACACCTGGATTGATCCAGAGGGTCAGGAGTGGTCTTTGTGAGGGATGATAAAAGAATTAGGGCTTTTCATTCTGGAAAGACCTGGGCTGAGAGGGGAATATGATTGAAATTTAATAAAAATCATAGGATAAAAATATGAACTTATTAAATCCCAGAGCACAAGAACTAGGGACAACTTTATCACTTTAAGGAAATAGTTTTAGGGCAAAGTAAAAATAGCATTTCTTTCCACTGGAATAGTAAGCATATGAAACTTACTACTCTGAAAGTTGGCTAGGACCAAACCAGCTGTCACAAGAGCAAGATATATTGTTGGAGGACAGAATCCTGTGCAAAGCAAAATTACAACTGTTTGGGTAAATCTCCCTAATCTTGGAGGATGACACCATGGAGATGGAGCATTAGCCTTTGCTGTCCCTATCTGGCTTCTGTGTCCAAATCAGGATTCCTGAGTGGATGGAGGTGCCAGAGAGGACAGAGGAGAGGATTTGAGCTCAGAGGGCGTGGCTGCAAGTCCTTCCTCTCCGACATTAGGGACTCCTTTTGTTATACTCAGTTTGCTTACCTGTAAAAAAAAAAAAAAAAAGATTTAATGTTTTAATATCAACATTAAAATCTGCCTAACTGTTGTGAGAGATTCAAATGAAGGCCTGTTTCTGGAAGGGCTTTGTAATTGGTAAGCAGACCTTATCTTCATGAGCCTAAGAATTTCCACTTTTATTGTAGCATTTCCAGTTCTGTGTCCTCCAAGTGGGTTGACCTTCACCTGACCCTTCCTGATCCTGGCTCCTCGGGGACTGAGGGGAGGGAAGAGTCCCTCATCCTCTTGGGAGATGGAGAGAGAGTGCAGGTACCTCTTCCCTCATCCCCTTTCCCTCCCTGTGAAGATGGAGAGGTAAAGCTAAGGAGAAATTTGCAAGCATCTGTCTTCTCCTTTAGATGTTTTGCTGTGGTACATGGCATCTAAAAAACTACAGTTCTAGTCTCTGGGTAACTTCGAGTGTACTTATTAATCTTAGGAAAGCCTAAAAGGGCCAACATAGGGGCTAGACGATAAAAACAACAGGGACTGGTTTCTTATGACTTCTCATAGGTTAAGGATTTAAGGGAGAAAAAAAAAGAAAAAATAGGACTCTGAAATTTCCTTTCAAGACGGCCAGTGCAGTTCGTTAGGCAGGAAATCTGATGGAGATTTGGAGGAAGAGAGTGTGTCTTGCCCAGAGGGTCGCCTGGATTTCGTGTATGTCTGATGGGAATCTGACTTGGGCAGAGCAGGTAGGAAGACAAAACTAATAACAAATAACTTATTTCCTCGGTAGCAAATATGGACTGCTTCACCAGGCTTCCAAGCACCCCACCATCCTCCCTAACCCCATTTCCACGAGATATAGTGGAAAGGGAATGGCTCATGGGCCAGGCAGCCCTGGATTTGAATTTTGGCTTCACACACTAATTAGCTGAGTGGGCTCACTCGCCAATCCATAAAGTGGTGATAATAGGATCACCCTTATCCTTGAATTGCAGTGAGGAGCACGTGAGATCACACTTGTGAAGCACTTAGCATAGGGCCTGGCACATCACAACCCATAAATCAATGTCAGCTTTTGTCACGATCCACCAGTACCCTCTAAGGAAAATGATCAGCGAAAGCGGGGACCAGGGTGTGCTTTGCTCACTGCTGTGGTTGTGACACACACACAGTGCTTGAAGAAACAAAGCTCTTCACTCCAAGAATCTGTCATTCCCTTTTCGTGCCAATTGTGTCCATTCTGAGCTCAGGTGAGGTCTCGTTTGCTCAGTGAAAGCAGCTTGTATTGATCTTGCTCTTATAGCACACAATTCAGCCTTCAGGTAGCCAGGGAATTGCAGGGTTGTCTTGTTACATCGTATATAGAGTTTTTAAAATTTATTATTGTTGTTGTTGTTGTTGTTATTATTTGGCCATGCCTATAGCATGCAGAAGTTCCCTGGGCCAGGACTTGAACCTGAGCCATAACAGTAACCTGAGCCACAGCAGTGACAGCATTGAGTCCTTAACCACTAGGCCACCAGGGAACTCCTATAGTCTTAACCTTCAATGGTGTTCAGCAATTAATGAACATTTGCTATGACCAGGACTCTGGGCTAGAGACATAACCAGGATAAAAACTCCTTAGACTCAAGACCTATTTCTGATACTTTTCCCCCTGCATGGGACCCAGGGCTGGCAAGTGCCCATCTTGTCACAGGACCTAAGGGAAACTGCCTGTTCTCATGTGCTGCTTTTGACGCATGATGCAGTGGGATGCTTTGCAGAAATCTCTCACTCTGAGGTCCCAGGAGACATAGTTTCTGGCACTTAGAGCTTCCTCATTCCCGGTATCTTTGAGTTGATGGGACAGCTGTGCAGGGGGTTTATATTACTGTTGATTTGCCTCAAAAAACACAAAGCAGCCCTCAGAATATCCTTCTCAAAAGGACAGCATTCACATGTCAATTGATGCCACTTTGATGTAACAGAGGGCAATGGCTTAAAAGCGTCTCCTTCTCTTCCTTTTGTTCTGAAAGTGCAAAAGCCAGTGGTAGAAGCTGGAACAGGTCCACCGAATTTCTTTCTCCCTTTCTTCTCTGAAGAAAGGATCAAGGGCCGGGCCTTTTGGGGGGCAGGTGTGGGAAAGTGGCACCTATACATATGGTCTCCTGGTGTCAGTTGCTACTCAAGTCTCAGGGCCACTTCCTGATGTCGATTCCAGGCCACCCTTCTCAGTTCTGATGGAGCCGGGAACCACTGTGACCCACCAGGGACCCTTCCCTGCAGCTTCCAAGGGAAAATAACCTGGCTGTTCCTATTGAATAGTTCCCTTTTGACTTGAGCTTGTACCATTTCTGATATATATATATATTTTTCATTTTTATCCTCTTCTTTTTTTTTAAAAGGTTATATTTTTAACTTAAAAATAAGCACAAGGAGACCTTGTGATCCTCTTTTCACTGACCCAGATATTTTAAGAGCTGGAGGATTGACAGCAGCTTCTCATCTGGGGATAGAGGCCGGCTCTCAGGAGCCAATTAGCTAAATGTAATAATAAAATATTAATCCTATTTCCCACACATCAAACACGCTCCTCTTTTTTTCCTTACCTATTCAAACCCTAGTCGTTCTGCAGTACATTGTAGAAAAATCATGGACTTGAGGATAAAAGACCCAGGTTCAACTTACTTGGAAACTTACAAGCTCTCTGACCTTGGGCAAGTCACTTTTTGTCAATGAACCTTGGTTTCTCTGTTTGTGAAACAGAGATATTGATAGTCTCATGGAGTGAGGGTTGAGTGCTTAAGGTCTTGCTGGTATCTGGGGTACACAGAACGGCCTCCAAAGAAATACTTGCCCAACTCCAGGAAGCCCCATTCAAGGGATCTTGGAGTCATTCATCTCTCCTATTTTGGAATTTCTGTATTAGTGAGTCTATCCACACCATACAATTTAACAGTTAACTATACGTTGTCTTTATTTATTTATTTATTTATTTATTTATTTATTTATTTATTTATTGTCTTTTCTGGGGCTGCACTTGTGGCATATGGAGCCTCCCAGGCTAGGGGTCTAATCGGAGCTGTAGCCGCCTGCCTACGCCACAGGCACAGCAGTGCCAGATTCCATCCACGTCTGCGACCTACACCGCAGCTCATATCAATGCCGGATCCTTAACCCACTGAGCAAGGGCAGGGATTGAACCCAAAACCTCATGGTTCCTCGTTGGATGCGTTAACCACTGAGCCACGATGGGAACTCCCTATACGTTGTCTTTAATATGTGGCTCTAGTTTCTTCATCTCCCCAGCTGGTGGATAGACACGTTCTTCGCAGGACAATGCTGTGCATTTTATTTTTCTTGTGTTAATGTTACAATAATAGGCACTTAGCCCTTGATAATGGACTGATGGAGTACCTTACTTTTCCAACTAAACTTGGGTTCTTCCCACAGCACGGGTTATTTTCTTTGCTTTTACCTCTCCTTCACTCCTTGTTGCTAATGGTGAGATAGCAGGAAAGCTTTGAGGCTTTCATTATCTTGTCAGTTTGTAGCTTCTCATCCAATATGTGCTCTATGTGTATTCAAAGATACGCTCACCCGCCATGAACACAGTTTGTGTTTATCCACTATGTTTATCCACTATGAAGATGGATTTTCCCTGATTCAGCTTTGTTTTCTCACTCAGGCAGGCTTGAGAATGGTTCACAGAGCTGTGTGTGTGCCTCGTGAGGCTGCCTTTCCCCCTGCCTGGATACTGAGGTCTATAAAGAAGGCCTATAGCTGGAGCTCTTCTGCAGTGAGAGGTGAGCAGCAGATTTAATAGAGGCCCAAGGAGCCTGTGTTCTTTCGATAAGAACACTCTTCCCGGCTGTCCCATCACCTCCATTAATTGCCTGTTGTGGGTTGAATGGTGTCCCTCTCCTCCCTCCATAAGATATGTTGAAATCCTAGACCTCAGTACCTGTGAATGTGACCTTGTTTGGAAGCAGAGTCTTCATAGTTGTCATTAAGTTAGGATGAGGTCATTTTGGATTAGAGTGGGTCCTAATCCAATGACTGGAATCCTTAGATGTAGAGGGAGTCTGACACACACAGAGGAAAGACAGCCGTATAAAGATGGGGTCAGCAATTAGAGTGATGCAGCTGCAAGCCAAGGAATGCCCACCATCGCTGGGGACCATCAGAAGCTAGGAAGAGGCAAGAAGGATTCTCCTCCAGGGCCTTCAGAGGGAGCATGGCCCTACCCACAACTTGATTTCAGACTTGCAGCCTCCAGAACTATGAGAAAATCAATTCCTGTTGTTTTAAGCCACCAAGTTTGTAGCAACTTGTTACAGCAGCTGTGGGAAACTGATACACTGCCTAAAAGTCTAAAGAAAATGCAAAAGAGGGGCTCAAATTTGAATGGATTATCCATCTTCCCCTGAAAGGCCTTCGTACAGGTCCATCAAGCCTTCCCTTGTGATTCGTTACCTCAGTGGAAGACTCCCAGGCCCCTTTCCCCACACACCTTTGTACACCCCCTTAATTAACTTTATCTCCCAGTCTCCTGACCCCCAAGCCCTCCCCTGTGTCCTCAGCCTCTCCTCTGAATGTGTCCCTCACTTTTTTGCTCTGAATGATCCTGGGGACATGGAGACACCCCTCAAGTGCTGCAGGGACTGATGACGGGGTGGGTGTCTGCTGTGTTCCTCCTGGCCACTCCCAGGTCATGGCTGTTTCCTGAACCTTCTGCACCAGCTCTGAAGGACAGGCCATCTCCAGAAACCCCGTGCCCTAGTCATCCACCAGCCCGTGGTCACTTCTCATCCTAAGAAGCTTTGAGGGTGGCTGGCTCACTTTTACCCTCTTTTTTTTTTTTCTTTTTCTTTCTCTTTTTTGCTTTTTAGGGCCCTACCTTCGGCATATGGAGGTTTCCAGGCTAGGGGGCGAATAGGAGCTATAGCTGCTGGCCTATACCACAGCCACAGCAATGCAGGATCCGAGCCGTATCTGCGACCTACACCATAGCTCATGGCAATGCTGGATCCTTAACCCACTGAGCAAGGCCAGGGATCGAACCTGCAACCTCTTGGTTCCTAGTCAGATTCGTTTCTGCTGTGCCATGACAGGAACTCCTTACTTCCACCCTCTTCACCCCACTTCTGTCCTCACTCTTGAAGGCTGCCTCACTCAGATCAACCAGTCCCAACCCTGGCTGTACTCTAAACATATGGGGAAACTTTTGAAAAAGCCCAGGCACTACTTCACTGCTTCCCAACCAATTGAGTCAGAATCTTTGGGGGCTGGAGGCCTGTGTGTTTCTAACGAGCTCCCCAGGTCATTCTAGCATGTGGCCAGGTTTGAGATCATTGGTGTTGGTCACTCTTGTCTGGCCTCAAGACATGTGCACTTCAAGTTCACGCTGTTTGCCTTCCTTCCCCAGACCCTGTCTAGATCACCCCTCCCTGAATTTATCTCACCTTCTCAGAGAGATACTCCCTGACTCCTCTACCTAAAGTAGCCTCCCGCCTCAACCCTAACCTTCTCTATCCTCTGACTCTTGCTTGTTTTCTTTAGGGCCCTGACCACCGTCTGATTATTACATGATGGATTTATTTTTGTTTGCTTGTCTGTCTCCCTTATCAGCATGGTGGCTTCATGAAGACAGTTCCCTTCTGGTCTGCCTCGTTCACATCTGTCCCATCACATCTAGATGCCTGGCACCAGGCACAGTGCCTGGTACACCGTAAGCTCTCAGTGAATGACCGAATGAATGAACAACCACAACAAAGAGGATCTGTGTTGTGTTGTGGATATTTTTTGGCCATGCCCATGGCATGTGGAAGTTCCCAGGCCAGGGATTGAACCTGCACCCCAGCAGCAACCCAAGCTGCTGCAATGATAACCCAAGATCCTTAACCCCCTGCGCCGCAAGAGAACTCCCTATGCTGTGTATTTTTAAGTTGCTGACTTGGGAGGCAGTATCAACAGTGATGAAAGTTGATGCTTTTGAGTCATCCTAGCCCTGGGCTTGAAGGCTGCGTCTCTCCTTGCTAGCTGTGGGACTTGGAGCCAATTCCTCATTCTCTGTGAGTTTCAGTTTTCTCATTTGTAAAGAAGGAGGAGCATCTTCTGGAAGGTGAACACACGGAGAGATGGGGCAAGTGGTGCACTGGGAGAGGGCCTGGGAGCTCCCCAGGCCTTCCCGCATACCGGGTCCTTCGCGTCTCTCCCATATGGCTGCGTTCACACCCCAAAATAATTCACGATGGATCATGGACCTAAATGTGAAAGCTCAAACGATAAAGCTTCTAGAAGAAACAAAAAAAAAAATCAGAGAATGTCTTCATAACCTTGGGGCAGGCAAAGAGATCCCTCTTTTTCTTTCATGAGATCCCTAAAGGGCTAACTTTAAAAGGAAACAATTTGATAAATTGGACTTTATCAGAATTAAAATTTTCTGCTTGTCAAAAGACAGTGAAGAAATAAAAAGGAAAGCCTCAGACGGGGAAAAAATATTCTCAATAAATATCTCTGGCAAAGACTTTGGATCCAGAATTAGAACTCCTACAAATCAATAATAAAAAGGAAAAGAAAGCTTAAAATAGGGGGAAAAAGCAGCGATAACAGGAGCTCCTTCATTAGGGCTGCTGTGTGAGTTACCTGAAGTTAATACGTGAACAAACATTTAGCCCAAAGCCTGCCACATTGTAAGCATTCCACAAGTGCTAAATAATATTAATAACAATAGTGACAACAACTACTGTTATTATTAGGCTAGAGGTAAAAGCCATAAACTACAGCACTTTTCTAAGTGCTGTTGCCGGAAACAGCTCTATTTCTCTTCTCAACAACTCCCGAGGTAGTTACCATTAACCCCATTTCACAGACGAGGAAACTGAGGCCCAGAGCAATTCAGTGACTTAGCCAACATCAGTGGAGCTAGAGAGTGGGAGAGCCAGGCGCTCAGCCTGGCAATGTGGCTTCAGAGCCCAGGCTCTGAATCCTTGGGGTACACTGCCTCTGCTCGAAAACCTTGTGCAAAAACCTTTTCTCCTGGGGAGTTCAAGAGACTTTCCTGTCACTTGACTGTCTTGTAGGTAAACCTGAGATTTTTTTTTTTTTTGTCTGTTTTTTGAAGTAATTTAGTTTAAGGAATGGAGCTTAGGGTTCTTTGAAGAGGAAACATTTGCACTTGTTTTCTGCTGTGGGTTTTGGGTCAGTGACGTCTGAACTAATTCCATGAATCTGCTGATGATGCGGCAAAGTCCGTGCCTGGGAGACCTCAAAAGGCACGTATTTGGGAACACAGCAGTCATTACATTTTCTGCTTTTATTCACTGGTTTACTTACATACCGACAGGTCTGTAACTTTCTCAGTTTACCCAAGATGTCTGAGCCGAGGAAAATGCAGGTTTATAAAAATATGGATGTAGGCCTTTTGCATACTTTCCTAACGTGTCTCCTTTTAAGTAAGGGAAACGTGGAAAATGAGGCCACTAGACTGTCTTCAGATCAGTCACGAGTCCCATGTAAACCAAGGCCCAGTATTGTCAGTAACTCCTGAGCAGTAGAAGTGAATAGGAAACCTCATATTTTTGAATATTTTTCCTATCCCTTTTGGCATTGACTTCTTTTCTCACCACACTTGAAATTACCTTCGGTTTATCTCCCTCTCCTGATCTCTCATAGCATTTGCTGCCGATATCACATGTTTGGCATTCGTTGACATTTTGCTTTTTATGGGTTTCTATTTGTACCCTTCATTTCATCTAGTTGAGTGATTTTTTTTTTTTTTTTTTGGCCACACCCGCAGCACATGGAACTTCCTGGGCCAGGGATTGACTCTGAGCTGCAACTGCAACCTGTGCCACCGCTGCAGCAATGCTTGATCCTTAATTCACTGTGCCAGGTTGGGGGTGGAACTTGTGCTGCCACAGAGACAATGCTGGATCCTTAACCCACTGTGCCACAGCAGGAACTCATAGTTGAGTGATTATTAACAAGATAACAGGGAGTTCCCGTCGTGGTGCAGTGGTTAACGATTCCGACTAGGAACCATGAGGGTGCGGGTTTGATCCCTGGCCTTGCTCAGTGGGTTAAGGATCCGGCATTGCCGGGAGCTGTGGTGTAGGTTGAGGACGTGGCTCGGATCCCGAGTTGCTGTGGCCCTGGCCAGTGGCTGCAGTTCTGATTCGACCCCTAGCCTGGAACCTCCATATGCCACGGGACTGGCCGTCAAAAGGCAAAAAGACAAAAACAAAACAAAATACAAGGTAGCAGAGAGTAAACTCATCATAAAACAAGATGGCAAATGCAGGTCATGTTTTCGTATTTTTTGCATAAATCCAAGGAAATACTCTTTGCACATAAGCAAGAATATGGTAATTACGAGTGTCTTCTCTAGTTATAACAGGTCTAAATATTTACAGCACAATATTGTGAGGTGATCTCTGAGAGCTAGAGCCCTAAGTTCTGCTGTGTGACCTTGGGTAAGTTATTTAACCTTTCTGAATCTCTAGTTTATCTAAAATGATAGGTTGAATTCAAGATCCTTTTAGGATAAAAAGTTTTAGACTCTACTTTGGATTATTTTCGTGGTTGAAAAGAAAAAACAACATTTCATTTTCAAAAGTTATTTTTAAGCTAATTCTATAAGTTAGAAACTTTACCTAAATCAGGCCCTTTTCTCATCTAATTTTAAAGCCAAGTGTTTCCTCCATTCCAGAGTAATAAATATATACATATGATATATGCTTTCTGATTCATACACATATCAACTTAATATGCAGTCTTTATGGTGGTGGGACATCTTTAATTTTCTATGATGGCCCCAATTAAAAACAACTCTGTGGTGTTTCTATGTAAACAATTTAATATCCAAGTGCATTCATATACTTGACTTCATTTGAATTCAGAAAATGTGGCCAGTGAATACAGAATGACATTTCCTGTGTTTCTATAAAATGTACTGCTTATTTGGTCATTGATCAATTAGAGCTTATTTTCTGATTTCTGGCTCTGCTGCTGAAAGTAAGGTTTGGTTGGTCCATGCCAACTCCCTTTTCCTCAATTGGCATTTTCCCAAATGATTCCTGAGTCACCCCTGGTGGCATTGTCAGAGGCAATATGGATTACAGCCCTGTCAGCAGCATCTCTGTGTGTGCCTGTCCTGTGGGGCCCTTTGCACCACACATCACGGAAGGGTGTGAAGATGTGACCCACCTCTGACATCCGTCTCAAAGGAGAGGAGGGCTGTGTGAGGTCTGGGTAGCAGAGTGTTTTACATTTCTCATCTAATTTTAAAGCCAGTCCCAGAGAAGCCTAAGAGCATCTTTAGAATTCTTGAGTGTATTTGGAACACAAAGGAAAAAACCTAACTCTATTTAAGATTCAGCAGAGGGCTTCAGAAGCATAAGAGCTTGGGCAAGTTACCACGTGTCAATCATTTTCACAGAATAGAAGCAGCTTCATTGTTTCTTTTGATTATATAAGTAAAATGTTTTCTTTGAAAAAGATTGAAATACACATAAAATTATAGAAAATAAAATAAAAATCATCTGGAAGCCCATCGCCCTAAGATATCTAATTAACACTTCTGTAAACAGACACATACTTCTCTAAGCATACACACCATTCACATACAGAAAATTTGATAGGAATGGGATGGCATAAATGCTGTTTATTGTGAAGACTTTAAAAAAGTTACTTCCATCCCTATTCATTGCCCGCACATCCTCCCTGTCAAACAAAGGAGGTATTATTAACTGCCAGGTATATATCTTTTGCATACTTTTATTTATATAGTACATAAATAGTCATGTATAGCCACATATAATCATATATATGCATATATGATAGCATATGGGATAATATACTTTTTCACTTACTAATATATCATAGAATAATATCATTTTTTTTTCTTTTTTTAGGGCCGCACCGCGGCATATGGAGGTTCCCAGGCTAGGGGTTGAATCAGAGCTGTGGCTGCTGGCCTATGCCACAGCCACAGCAACGCGAGATCTGAGCCTCGTCTGCAACCTACACCGCAGCTCATGGCAATGCCCAATCCTTAACCCACTGAGTAAGGCCAGGGATCAAACCTCCGTCCTCATGGATGCTAGTCAGATTCCTTAACTGCAGAGCCACGATGGGAACTCCAATATTATACCAATTTTTCTCATTGATGTGCCTTGGAAACCTCTTCAAGTCAGCTGATACAGCTCTAATTTATTATTTGTCATTAGTTATCTGAATATTTCATGACATAAATGTCTCATAATCTATTCAAAAATCTTCCTATTCATGAGCTTTCACTTTTTAGTTTTCTGCCACTCCAAGCTCATAATTTTTGTCATCTCAAGCTCATAATTTTTTAATGAACTAAAATCTATAATGCTTACCATGAGATTCTAAATTTTACTTTTTCACTTTTTAATCCTGATTTTTCTTTCTTTTTTTTTTTTTTGGTCAGTTATTACCTTGCTGTCAACATAATATTTAGGTTCCTTTTGGAATTCTCATTTATGTACACGAAGGGGTATGTAGTTTCTTTCTGTAATTCTGTAATATTAAGTCTGCAATAAAAGCGACCTCTTTTACTCAGACCTTCTCAATATGGTGGTCAGATCATGTTTCCAGCCACAGGAGCTACACACAAATCCTTCCGTTGGGAAACTGCTGCCGAAGCAGAAAGGTTCTGGGCGGCTGACGTGGCATCACGGTTTACAGTGTTCTAGTTGTAACAGCAGGCTGTCATGATGGGATGTAGCAGAAGCAGCAACAGCAACTCCTGATTTAGGGGCAAAAGATGTAAGTAAGTACTTATTTTCACCATTAACCAATTAACACAAACCAAACTCAAACTGAAGAATGCTAAGAGGGAATATAATTCCCACTAGAGACCCTTCTAGCAGATCTGTTTGAGAAACATTTGGTCTTAACCAGAGTAGAAAGTTTTCAAACCGGCACATGGTTTTCAGCAAAACGAAGAACCTCACAGGGTCCTGTTTGAAAAAATAAACTTCAACTGTGGCTAATGTTATTTCAAACCGTAACTCCTTGAAGTACCTGCATACTCTGGTGGGGCCCGTCCCCTGTGGGATAGAATGCATTGCTAACGTGCAAAAGGACATGTGATTTCAACTTATATAAAAATTTTAGGCAGGTTCGGTTATGGGAAGATGAAAGGAGGCTTAGCTTTACAGTGCTAGGCGGGGAGGAGGGAGCCTGTTAAATATTTTAAGGTGGATTCAAGCTAGTTAAAGCTGACTTAGAGGCAATGGTGGAAATTTCTGCTCTCAAGCTATATAGATGACTAGGGGTGTGGTGCCTGCCAACCCAGTGACAAATGAAGCCCTGGCAAAGATCCTTAGCTTGAGCTGCTGTTCCCAAATCTTCCACCCTGAAGCCCTGGAGATCATATCTTGAGTTTCTGATATTTTCAGAGTTTCTAAACTATGTGTTTATAGGTTGAGTGATTTTTTTTTCTTTTTTTTTTCTTTTCTATTGAGGTCTTTGCTCTGATGTTCACCTGTTCATAAAACCTCACAAAGGACCAACAGTGGTCCACGCTGAGTGTGGTTAACTTACTAACAGATATTTTTGATTGTCACCTCTATGCTGGGGACACCTAACTGAAAAAGATGGAAGAGGCCTCTGGCCCTGCGGAGTTTGCTGCCCAGCAGGAAAAACAGATGTTATGAGAGGAGGAATGAACAGTGGGTGGGGAGTCAGGAGATCTGGATTTGGGTCCTGGCAATGATCCTATTAACCATATGGCATTCTGGGCTTCAGTTTATGTGCTATAAAATGAATGGGTGGGAAGGCTAACCCCACAAGTAATTGAGCCTTCATCTCAAAGGAAAATGTGAGTTTTTCCTTTGCTGAACAGCTTTTCACACGGCCTTGAATTTGCTCCATGTCCATTTTGGGAATGGGTGTTTTATTTATGAAATGGATCTCACATGTCACCAACCAGGTTTCATCAAACTGTGATTTTCTGTAACAGAAACTTGAAGGAACCTTCTGGATGGGCCCATGTGTAATATATTATTAGGAGAAAATATTGTTGCTGAGAAAGATGTCCTAAAGGCACTGATTCTACATAGACTCAGATATCTTCTTTCAAATGGTTATTGATTGGAACAAGTACTTTTCCAAATGCTGATTTTTGAGGGGCAGAGATACAAGAGCCTGACACTAAGGAAAATGAAATTTCCTAAAATAGGTGTGACCCACAGGCTACAGCTTGAAAGAAATTAAATGAGTCAAAAATAAGCCAGGCTGTGGTTTCAAATAGAATAGAAAATACCAAAAAAAAAAAAAAAAAAAAAAAGAAAAAAAAGAAAGAAAAAAGAAAGTAGAAAATACCCATCACTGGTGACTGTGTGAAATCGCCTTAGCTTCCTGAAACTTAGCACCAGCTCAGTCATTTTTAGCTTTGGAAACTGGTGGCATCTCATTAACAGGTTTTAATAGAATGATGGATAAAGTCAATTTCTTCAACGTAATTAATATGTGTACATTTTCCTTCAGCCTTGCCTAGTGTAGCTCACAAAATTATCCACACGGGCATTTGTATATCCCTTGGTGCCGCCTTCCCTTCTCAATGGCAAGAGTATTCTTCCTGACCCCTGAGTAATCCCTTCTCTTGGCTCTGATCTCCGTCCTCCTTGGCCTTCCAAAGGACCGTATTCAGGATTCATTTCCCTTATTCCTTCATCTCTTTAGCCTCTCCTCTACACTGGCTTTTTACCATTGGTAAAAACATGTTTGAGAGTCTCCCATTTTTATTCTAACCAATGAGCCAATGAACAACCACTCCTGGTCCCTCCCTGCTGTCTGTCCTATCAGTGAACATTTTCAGGTTCCTATGTAAGTAACTTGATCTCTTGATAACTTGATCTGTTTCTGTTCTCTCAGTCTTCCTCTCTCTGGACCCCTTGGCTTCCTTGATGCTGTTCCAACTCTGCCTTCCTAGTCTTCATGAACTTCTCTTTCTCTGCCTTTTACCCTTAATTATTATTATTTAAAAATTTCTGAAGTTGGTGTTTTTCCTGGACAATCTCACTCCTATCCATGATTTTAGTTAAAACATGTGCTGATAGCATGTTAATCAAAGCACATACAAATCTTCAGGAAAGAAGCAATGTATACACAAATGAACACCACCCACCATACATGTGAGTGGTCCCTGCAGACTTTTCTCAGGAGCTCTTTTCTCATATTCATTGCCTGAGATACCCTTGAGTACATTATCCTGCAGACAGCAATTCCTCTTACTATGGCTCAAACTGAAGTTACCTTTCCTCACAAAACCTGCTTCTTCAAGTAAAATGCATTTCCATTTTGATCAGGGACATCACCATCTATCATTACCAGGCCAGAGCTCCGTAAGTACAGTGAACCTCCAAATCCCGTTTATTCTGCTTTTTGGGTTCTCTCTTGAATCTGACACCCACCCCTCGCTTACTTTTCCCTTCCCCCGGTGCTTTAGTTTGGTTTGCATTGACTTTAAAAGGAGAACGATGGCCACTACCTCACCCTGCCTGCAACTGGCACTCCCCAAGCCCTTCTCTACATTGTCACTTGTCTGGTTTTCTTAAATGCCAACTCAATGTGTCCCTTCTGCTTTGGGTCTTTCAGAAAGAAGCCCCTTGAAATCTTCAGCAAAAATCCAAGGCCTTCACAGCTCAGTCCCAGTTCGGCCACCTGGCCTCCTTTCTCTTAGTCCTCTGAGTGGGCATTACCCTTCAATCTGAATGTGGTGGGTCACCAGGGCTTGCCCAGCTGGACCTCCTCTCCATGCTTTTGAACTTGCTGATTCGTCTTTTGGAAATACCCCCATGTTCCAGTTCACCTCATTAAGTTCTAATTATCCAACAAAATTTAACGAGTGTTTTTTCTCCCTAGGAAGACTTGCTTGAATTGGCTGCTCTTCCCTGTGTAACACGTATCACATTTTACTAAAGTGATTGATTTACTTTAATTGCCTTTCCAGTTGATGGTGAAAACCTACAAAACAGAATCGTCTTTTATTTCTGTGTCCCTAATGTCCACAACAGCGTGAGGTCCACGCTAGTTATTCAATAAGCTGCTACTGAATGAATGAATGACTGATGGCCAGATGGCTGCCTGCAGCTCCAGGTTGATATTCTGTTATCTCAGTCAACGCAGTGGGAAGCATACTTCTTTCCCAATAGTTCAAGCAAAAGTTCTGGAAGCATGCTTTTGGGACATGCCCCTGGGCATGTGCTAACTGCCAAATTAGTCACTTTGGCCAGGGAGATGCAAGACTCTCACTGTCAGGTATGAATTTTTGTGTCCATGCTTAGAATAAGGGATGGAGTCAGTCCCTTCCATGCTACAGAAAGGGAGAGGGGCACGGAAGCCCATCCATGGAAAACTAATGATTACCAGAAGCTCTAGGATGGGATGCAGGACAGGCAGAAATAGCACACTTTTGCTGTATTGTGTGCAAAGTCTGGGTGTGGGAAGGCTGGGGCTACACTCTGTTCTACTTGCTGACTGAGGCAGCTAGGAGGGTCTCTGCGGTCCCAGCACTCATCACTTCGGTCTTTATCCACTCAAGCTGCTATGACACAGAACCATAGACCGGCTGGCTTAGAGATGACAGAAATTTGTTCTTCATAGTTTTGGAGGCTGGCCAGTCTCAGGTGAAGGTGCTGGCGGATGTGGTGTTTGGTGAGGGCCATCTTCTCACTGTGTCCTCATGTGGCAGAAGGGACATAGGAGCTCTCCGCACTCTCTTTTATACAGGCACTAGTCTCATTGATGAGGGCTCTGCCCTAATGACTTAATCACCCCAAAGGCTCCACCTCTTAATATTGGGGATTAGGTTTCAACACATGAATTGTGGGGGACTCAGATATTCAGTGTATAGCAACTTCTTTTTGCATTCTAGGCTCCAGCCACACTGAACTTAAAACCCACAGATGATGTGCTGAACACACAGGCCCTCTTTTCCCTCTGAGCCCTTTGCATATCCATCCCCTGGCTGGGAACACCTTCTCTCTTGCTCCCCTGGCCTCCTTCCAAGCTGATGGACTCACAGCCTTCAGGTCTCTGTTGAGACATCTTTCTTTCTTCTTTTTTTTTTTTGTATCTTTATTTTATTATTTTATTTTTTTATTACTCAAATGAATTTATCACATCTGTAGTTGTATAATGATCATAACAATCTAATTTCACAGGATTTCCATCCCACAGCCCAAGCACATCCCCCCACCCCCCCAAACTGTCTCCTCCGGAGACCATAAGTTTTTCAAAGTCTGTGAGTCAGCATCTGTTCTGTAAAGAAGTTCAGTCTGTCCTTTTTTCAGATTCCACATGTCAGTGAAAGCATTTGATGTTGGTGTCTCATTGTATGGCTGACTTCACTTAGCATGATAGTTTCTAGGTCCATCCATGTTGCAAAAAATGCTGGTATTTCGTTCTTTTTAATGGCTGAGTAATATTCCATTGTGTATATGTACCACTTCTTCTTGATCCATTCCTCTGTTGATGGACATTTAGGTTGTTTCCATGTCTTGGCTATTGTAAATAGTGCTGCAGTGAACATCAGAGTACATGTGTCTTTGCGAGTCATGGTTTTCTCTGGATAGATGCCCAGGAGTGGGATTGCTTGATCAAATGGTAGTTGCATTTTTAGTTTTCTGAGGAATCTCCATACTTTTTTCCACAGTGGTTGCGCCAGTTTACAATCCCACCAACAGTGCAATAGGGTTCCTTTATCTCCACACCCTGTCCAGTACTTATTGTTTGGAGACTTTTGGATGGTGGCCATTCTGGCTGGTGTAAGGTGGTACCTCATCGTGGTTCTGATTTGCATTTCTCTAATAATGAGTGATATTGAACATCTTTTCATGTGTTTTTTGGCCATCTGTGTGTCTTCTTTGGAGAACTGTCTGTTTAGATCTTCTGCCCATTTTTTGGTGGGGTTGTTTGTTTTTTTAGTATGGAGCTGCAGAAGCTGTTTATAAATTTTGGAGATTAATCCCTTGTCAGTTGATTCATTTGCAAAGATTTTCTCCCATTCTGTGGATTGTCTTTTTGTGTTGTTTAGGGTTTCCTTTGTTGTGCAGAACCTTTTAAGTTTTTTTAGGTCCCATTTGTTTATTTTTGCTTTTGAGACATCTTTTTTTTTTTTCCTGGGAAGTCTTCTCTGACCAGGTTTGGCACCTCTGCTGCATGTTTGATCCATCACTTACTGCCATCCTCTCCTATCACTGATCCCTGGAATTGCCTGCTACTTTGTCTGCAGTAAACTCCAAGAGGATAAGGAACAGTCTCACCTTGGTCACTTAACACCTATGATGCTGCTTGGCACCTGGTGGCCCTCAATAAATACACAGTGAATGAAGTACTCAGATTCTCACCTATTTCATGGGTGTTAGGTAGGGATCAGGATTCTTTCGGGTTTCTTCCCCGTAGCCCTGGGGCTTAGCAGCTTTGTTAGAGAAACTATGGAGGGCCAGCCCATCCAGGAGAAAAGATTCCCATTACAATGAATAATGAATTAATATTTGTCTAAAATATTATTTGTTGACTGAAGGAGGTAATTTTAAAAAATTCTCCCAGGGTGAGGCTATATGCCTCAGTCAGACTTAGTGACATCATCCATCCAATGAATGACATTTTGGCCAGCACTAGGGTGGGGTGTCATAGAGCCATGATGTTGTGGACCCTAGAAATGATCGCCTCCTTAGTGAAAAGGAAATATTCGTAGGAAGCTTGTATGGAAACTGCATCACAGAGCAATGTCAGGATAGGCAGTAAGTCTATACTTAGCATGCAGAGGATCTGTAGCGTTCATTTATGGGGATGCTTCCTGAAAATAATGAACTTTGGCCATCTCCCTGGGATGACTGCAGGCATTTGTGCTTAGAAAAGAAACTTCTCCATCAGCTTGTCTTGCCCTTCAGTGTCCTCCAGAAACTGAAGTTTGAACTTTGTCTTTTGGCATCATTAGTGGCTTCTATGGAAATTGCCCTGATGTGCTAAATTCAGCATTAGAACAGCACTCCTGGGGCTCTTTGCTATGTCTGCAGTCACTAATTCCAGGCCAAGAGAACAAAGATGTGAGTGCCGCTAAAATAAGTGTATGCACTCACGCTGTGCACACACATGGACTATTTCTGTATGAGGAGCTGTGAGCAGAGGAGTAGTGTGAGCAGAGTGGCATGTACCTTGACTGACTGATGGGTGGGATAGGAGGAAATACAGAAATCTTTGAGTTTTTGTTTTTATTTTATGGATATATATATGTACATATATACACACACATGTCAAGTTGAATGAATCTATTGAATCTATCTACACTGACTGATAGTTTTGAAGATTATGGAATGGATTTTTTTTTTATTGAAGTAGTTAATTTACAATGTTTCAAGTGTACGGCAAAGTGATTTAGTTTTATATATATATATGAAAAGAATACATTGAAATGTATATAGTAAGACATATAAATGTATTCTTTTTCAGATTCTTTTGCATTACAAGTTATTACAAGATATTGAATATAATTCCCTGTACTATACGGTAGGTCCTTGTTGTTTAGTCTATTTATATAATAGTGTGTTGTGTTTTGTTTGGTTGTTTGTTTTTGCCTTGTCAGGGCTGTACCTGTGGCATATGGAGGTTTTTGGGCTAGGGGTCCAACTGGAGCTGTAGCCGCCTACCTATACCATAGCCTCAGCAACTTGGGATCCGAGCAGCATCTGCAACCTACACCACAGCCCACGGCAATGCCGGATCCTTAACCCACTGAGCAAGGCCAGGGATCAAACCCGAAACCTCATGGTTCCTAGTCGGATTCATTTCCGCTGCGCCATGATGGGAACTCCAGTAGGGTGTATTTTTTAACCCCAAATTTCTAATTTATTCCCCATCCTTTTCCCCTTTGACAACCATAAGTTTGTTTCCTGTGTTGGTGAATCTATTTCTGTTTTGTAAGTAAATTCATTTGTATCGTTTTTTAGATTCTGCATGTAAGTAATATATGATATTTATTTCTCTGTTTAATTTCACTTAGTATGATAAACTCTAGGTCCATCCATGTTGCCACAAATGGCATTGTTTAACTCTTTTTTATGGCTGAGTGGTATTCCATTGTGTGTGTTTGTGTGTGAGTATATACATCTTCTTTATCCATTCATCTGTCAATGGCCATTTAGGTTGCTTCCATGTCTTGGCTGTTGTAAATAGCGCTGCTATGAACATTGGGGTGCATGTATTTTTTTGAATTAGAATTTTTATCTTTTCTGGATATATGCCCAGGAGTTGGATTCTGAATAATATGGTAGTTCTATGTTTTTTTAAGGAAACTCCATATTGTCCTCCATAGTAATTGCACCAATTTACATTCCCACCACCAGTGTAGGAGGGTTGGATTTTCAAATAATTGCATTTTGAGTTAAATATATCACATTGCTATTACTAACCAGTATACTTTTCAGAACAAAGTTTTGACTCCAAGTCCTGTCATCCATTTCCTCCACTTAATGACTGATACTGACACTGCATGAGTTTGATAAACTCTCTTACCCTTCTGGTCTCACTTTCATTGCCCCCTAAATGGATAAACTTGGCTGTTACATTGGGTAATGCAAATAAAGAGCCAAAGATGCCCATCTCTGGGGAGGACAAGCTATGAATGCAATGGATTATGATGATGAGAGAAAAGCTTTAAAAAATAACTTGAGATTAGACTCTAAGTCAGAAATAAAGAATGGCTAAGATAAAAGTTAAAAATGAATTTGCATGATAAAAGAGCATAAGAACATACACCCAGAACAGCCAGGAAGGGAACTCTCCTGCTATGTTCTTTTACACAATAACATTGGTGACAACCACTTGGTGAACACCTACTCTGCGTGGGCACTATGCCAAGTGCTTTCCCTAGATCGGGCATTTATCTAACCATTAAATATTAGTTGAACACCTATCACATGCTGCAAACAGTGCACTGCCTCATTTATCCCACAGACACCTTGAGAAGATATCCATTATTATAGCTCCACTTAACAAATGAGGACATAGCTTGAGAGGTAATGTAAGTGGCTTGAAGTCTCACTACTCATCAGGGGAGGCTCTGAAACTCAAATCCAATTAGGAACCTCAAAGCCAGAGCACTTACCCACTAACCTGTATCATACTTATGAGCTTTGCATACGGTTTAGCTTGTCACACCTTAACAGCAGGTAAGGAACCTGGAAGAGGGAGAGGCAGAGATTTATTGAAAACCTCTATTTAATAGACACTTTGGTGTTTCATCATGCATCATCTCATTTTATCCACATCACAGCCCTGTGAGGCACTTGTTAGACTTCACTTTAAAGATGAACAGACTGGGGCTCATAGAGAATGAGTGATGTTTTTCCAAAGGCACACGGCTGGGAAACGGCAGAGTTAAAACTCAATCCAGGTGTCAATTTCTATTTTTTTCCCCTAGGTTTTAGCTACACTCCAAAATGATTGAGGGAAGAAAACTGTATGAGGAAACATAAATGGGGTTGGGACGATGTAACCTGGAAATGAGAAGGTGCCTGAGGGGCAGGACGTTTACCCCCATTCAGAGAGTTCCAGTGAGGCTGAGTCGCATGTGTATGTTACCACCAAGGAAGAATGTTTTGACTCTCAACTATTGGAGTGTGTTTCTAGAAGGAGTCTGAGGACTTACCTTAACTGCAGAACAAGTGCTTCCTGCCCCAGGTAAACTGAGAGTCACTGGCCTCTTGGGTACCCTTGAGAGTCTTATATAACAGAGGGTTCTTTACCCAGCACTGGGGAGCGTGACATGCTGTGAGTCCATAAATCACGGAGCTCTCTGCCTTGCCCTGAGTCTCGCTGGCTTAGACACTGCTTCACCTGCAGGGCTGATTCCTTCCAGAGATTCTTTCCAGTTCATCAGCTATGTGTCTGAATGTCTGCTCTTGTTCAGAAGGTGTCTCTCTGAACATGTCCACCAAACGGCAGCGAGTAATTCCTGGGGGTATGTGTTTGTGATTGTGGGTGGGCGTGCGTGCGCGCACACACACATATGCATACTTGTGGGTATGTGCCCCACTGCAGTATGAAATTTTTTGTCTTCTTTTATGATTTTTACGTTTTCCATTATAGTTGATTTACAGTGTTCTGTCAATTTCTACTGTATAACAAAGTGACCCAGTCATACATATATATTCTTTTTCTCACCTTCTCTTCCATCATGCTCCATCATGAGTGAATAGATATAGTTCCCTGTGCCATACAGCAGGATCTCATTGCTTATCTGCTCCAAATGCAATAGTTTGTATGTATGTATGTATGTATTTATATATTTTTGTCTTCTGTCTTTTTAGGGCCACACCCACGGCATATGGAGGTTCCCAGGCTAGGGGTCTAATCGGAGCTGTAGCTGCCGGCGTACACCACAGCCACAGCAATGCCAGATCCAAACCATGTCTGCAACCTACACCACAGCTCACAGCAATGCCGGGTCCTTAACCCACTGAGCAAGGCCAGGGATCGAACCCCAAACCTCATGGTTCCTAGTTGGATTCGTTTCTGCTGCGCCACAACGGGAACTCCTAGTTTGCATTTATTAACTTTATACTACTAGTCCATCCCACGTCTTCCCCCTCCCCCAAGTATGAAAATTTTTGAAGTTTTTCATGCTTTGCTGTAAAAATTAACACTAATTTGAATTTTATTCCATAATATCCAATAATGCAATGTTTGTGTTTATTTAAAATAATATTTTAAATTGCTTACAAAATAAAACGGGTGCTGATCCTGTGACATCCTGCCCTGTCCCTGGGACTATAAGGACTCCAATGTGAGAAGCATAGAACTGCATTTTCCTGAAGTTTCTAATTATGACGTTCTTACCTTCACCCATTCTTTTTGGTTTGTGTAATCATGCGATATCATTTCTCATTTTCCCCCTGATCTCATGGTTCAGTGGGGACCCCAGGGTAAGTGTGGAGGAGGAGCCGTGGATTTCAGAACAGTAATGGATAATCAATTAACTCCTGACGGATGACGTGTGCAGAATGCTTCCTAAGCACTTTCCAGCATTTTTTCAGGGAAATGGTAACAGTTAACATTTATTGAGTGCTTACTATCTGTCCAGTACTTTGTAAGTTTTAATCTAATTTTACTCTTACGATAACTCTCTGAGGAAGGTTCTATTAGTCTCCCCATCTTACAGATGAAGAAAAAGAGATACCGAGTACCTTGTCCAAGTCCACGAAACCAGCAGGCAGTGGAGCTGAGAATCATACCTAGGGAGCCTTATTCTTCTTACTTCTAATTGGCCTCCGGGGCTGGGAGGACACTCCCAGCATATCAAATAGCCTTTTATTTCATTTAAAAGGTGCAGTGAGTCCCCTTTGCCTGATGGAGCCTGACGTGTGGTTGTAAGTCACAGCAGCACCCTCCTCATCCTGGTTGAGGGACATCAGTAAAATGGGAGGGGGAGAGAGGAGAAAGTGAGGCCCCTCTGCCCGCCCAGGGCTGATAAGGAAGAATGGAGGCATCCTTCTTGGTGATTCCCTCCTTCTCCGGCTCCTGGTGGCAGAGGTGGCGGCAGGGAGGGCAGGTTGCCGGCAGCCACGTGGGTGGGCTCTAAAGGAGCCCTTTTGTCAGGGCTCATCCACAGGGTTCCGTGGTCCTGTTGAAAACCAATAAAGTGGCCAAAGCGTCACTTGGACTGTGGATTGACATGGACAATCACATTACAGTGCCTGTGCCAGGCTAATTGTCTCTGGCCCCTAGACCGTGTTTTCTTGGCATGCCTCCTGCCTGATAACTGGAGCTGTTGACAGGCACACGTTGCTCTCCCTCTTGCCTGGCACCTGGCTCACCTGAAGGAAGGGGTCAGAGCCTTGGTGGCCAATCCCCGGCTAAAAACTTAGAGCTTCATATCTCTAAGGCTGGCTCGAGGTGCCGACTTGGCTGCACAGACCTCCCCCGCAGCCCCGACTCCTTCCTGGAGTTAGAGCTATGAGATGCTGGCTGCCTCAAAACACTGAAATGTACCAGATGTTGTTGGAAATGCAGGTGTAGCTATGATCCAGTCCCTCCCACTTTGACTAAGGCTTTTGTTTTTTGGACTTGTGTTTGAATATTTTTCTTACATTCTCTCCTAAGTATCTCTAGGGACCTCAATTTAACAAGGTTTGCGGATGATTTTCGTGTGTTTCTGTCTCATTTATATCCCACATGGCATCTCTTTAACACTTTCTGATCAGTCCCCTTAACTCACTGCCTCATCGTTCCCTTTTACTCTCTCTAGGGACCCCCTCATCAGAGTTTAATTCTGTTTTCAGACTGTGAAGGCTATTGGATACAATCTGCAGTAAGGCTGTTGCTGTCATACGTTTTACATGTCCATTTATAAATAAAACTTTATTGAGCTCATGCCGTCGTACATCAGGTGCTGTGCTGGGCACTGTCAGGATGGTATGGACCAAACCACAGACAGTCAGTATCCCATGGAGCTTCAAATCTGTCCAATAATAGCTTCACCGCCTGCTTTCCTCTGAGGACATGCTCCTACTTAAAGTCCACTCCCGTTTTCGACACTGGCCAATCCAAATCTTCATAACATTGCTTAGGTCTCTCGCCAGATGCTCATCCTGGTGTCCAGCAGTCTACTCCACAGAGAGGTCTCAGTATCCAGTCCCTTTATCCATGTCCCTTGCCTCCATCTATATCCATCTTCCTCCCCTCCCCCATATCTCTTTCTCAGAGGAAGGGATGCTCTTCCTCTGTGCTAGGCTTAACTTCTGCTCCTCTACTCCGGATCCCATGTGACCAGCCTCCTTTGAAATTTATTCCTTCAGTAACTGTATTCCTTTTCCATACCCCCAATCTCCATACAAATCAGCATTTCACTCTCCTTCATCTTATCCACCCTAAACCAATCCTTCAGTCCCGAGTGCCTCGTAGCAGGCTCAGCTCTTGTCCCTTTTCTTCACGTCCAGGCTTCTGAAAGAGTAACTCTACTTGCTGTCTCCTTTTTCTTACTTTCCTTTCACTGCATAAGTGACTTCTGTATCTAACTCCTCACTCCCTTAACCATAGTTCCACGGAAATCCTTCATGTTGTGATCATCAAACCTTGTTGGTCAACCCAGTGCTGTGGAGGACACTGACACACTTGCTGCCTTTCTCAATATTTCTCCCACATTTGGCATTGTTGATTACGGTCCCATTTTGGAAACCATCATCTCCTCTGGCTTCTGGGATACCGTCCTCTCCTGGCTTTCTGTCCCCCCTCTGGCACTTCCTCAGTGTCTTTCACAATCTCCTCTTTCTGAGTCCAGCTCATCAATGGTGGTATTCCTCAGAGCTTCCTGAGACTTGTCTTCTAACTCCAAGCTTTTCCTAGGCAGCACTCCCCATGCCTGTGGCTTCAGTCATCACGTCTCTCTCCTTAGACCTCCTTTTTAAGCTCTACACCCTTATAACTAACTGCTCATTAACCCCACTTACCTCTGCCCACAGGCCTCTCACAATTAGCATGTCTAGAGCTGAAGTCATCATCTTCCCCCACCAAACTGGCTCCTCTTCCATTTATCCAAAAAAGGGGGCATTGTGGTCTTGTCTCTAGAGCCTGAAGACTTGGGTTTTTTGTTTTTGTTTTTGTTTTTAATAGCTTAGAGACTTGGGATTGTCCTTGACTTTTCCTTCTTCATTTTTTACATTCAACAGAGTACCAATTGATATATATGTATTTTCTTATCTATCCCTTCTCCTCCAAGCTCCCTGTAGTTGCTCTAGTTGAGTATTCATTGGTCTTGGCTGTTTGTGGAATGACCTTGAATACCACATCTCCCTCTTTCTAGTCTTGTACCATTTGAAAAAGCCAATGATATGCCCATTAGAAAATGACTGCATTGCATTACAATCAAATTTTTAAATATCTGCTACTTCAATGGACTGGGAGCTTCTTTAGGGCAAGAATTATATGTTATTTATCTCAGTGTCCCCAGTGCAAGTGACAATGCTGGGCATATAGTGGGTGTTGAATAAACATTTGCTTAGTGAATGAATGACCTCCAGAATTGTCTTTGCAGAAGAGCAGACTGAGCACAGTCGACCAATCTTGGATGGTCGACTGCTCTATATTTTAGCACCGTGGGTGAATAATCAGTTACTGATGTGATGGCACCATATTTGGATATAGCGTTGATTAAAAATAATGTTAGTTGATTTTTTCTTTAAAAATGATATATGTTTATTGTATAAAAGTTAGAAATTATGTACAAGCAAGAAGAGGAAAATAAAAGCAGCCACAACCCCACTGCCCTGACAAATAATTACTGCTCTCCTGTTGACATAGGGCCTCTCAGTTTGTTTCCTAGTTTTGTTTTTTTTTTTTTTAATCTTTTTAGGGCTGCACCTGTGGCATGTAGAAGTTCCCAGGCTAGGGGTCAAATCAGAGCTTCAGCTGTGGGCCTATGCCATAGCCACAGCAATGCCAGCTCTGAGCCACATCTGTGGCCTACACCACAGGTCATGGCAACGCCAGATCCCTTAACCCACTAAGTGAGGCCAGGGATCAAACCCACATCCTCATGGATACTAGTCGGGTTCTTAACCCACTAAGCCGCAATAGGAGCTCCTGTTTCCTAAAATCTTACTTTCAGTAAAGAAATGGGGTCAAGCCAGGGGATGTCTCAGCTTCTGAGCTCTCTCTTGCAAGGCTTACCAGTCACTAAATCACAGGGCTTAGGGACTCATGGCACACCTGACCTGGATCTAGGTAGGCGTTTGCATCTATCGGCATTATTCTGGTGGGAAGAGAGATTAGTAGCATATTAGCAGTGATGATGCTTTTGTTAACACAGATATCAAACCAGGGTAGTTACTCCTGGTCGAAGCAACAACTGCTTAGTGGTCCAGCATTTGGAAAGGAGGACAAGGACTGGGGAAGAAAATTCACAACAGTTAACAATTGGCCAGGGCTCTCATTCCAGTGGATAGTTGAAATGCAGAGTAGGAATCAGGCAAGAGGGCAGGATGCTTGGGGAAGGGATAATGTGAAGTCTCTAGTTGTTCCAGCATGTGGAAGCCTATGGAATCATGCAAGGGCTCTGCAACCAGGACTTGGAGTGGTAAGTTTAGCCCAACTCCTGTTGGAGATGAGCTTCTATGTATTGTCAAATGGAGTGAATTTTGTCAGAAACCAGGAAGACCTGAGCTGCCAGGTCGAAAAGACTTAGTAACTGTAGATATGTGGGCTGGGGAAGGCAGGGATGGATAAACCCCAAACCTTTTGGAGTGGTGAGATCCCATATGATCTATTTCATTCCATGACCCATATAACTGGAGTATACCATATGTCTATATAAAATAATTAAAGCTAATTAAAATTAATTTTGGTTGGTGAGTGTTTGAAGAGTTTCATAGTAACTTGAGATAATTAGAGATGCTTTGGGATGTCACAAAAGGAGCATTTGGAATAACTGGGCTAGATGTTTAAACCTGAGATGTGCAATGAAGGCTAATAAAAGAATAACAATTCTGTAGTTGCAAGAACACTGGGATAAGAGCTAGGCATTTGGAGTGGTAATCCTTATACTGGTAAACTGGTTATCTGAAAAAAACAGATAACCAGTTTTCTGGCTTTGTTTGCATTTGCCAATTTCTGTGGTGTAAATACTCCTACTGTGGTGGGTTTCAAAGTACCAATCATTTCACTACTGGCTACATAATTCCTGAATATTTACTAATCAGCTCTTGTAAGCCTGATATATCAATATAATCCTGACTGAGGTTCTAGTTAGCCTTGGGTAAATTCCCTCCTTTCTCTGGATCTTAGTTTTAACATCTATAAAGTGAGGTTGCTGAAAAAAACCTATAAGTTTCCTTCCAAAATTAACATTTCAGTAATGTAGCTGGTGTTACAGGGCAGGACTAACATCATGTTATAAGCCAAAAGAGTTACATCAGATTTTTAGGAATGTTATTATGAGACATTAAAATACATAATTTGATATCTGAGTCTATGTCATAATTAACAATATCTGATTCTTGCTGACAATGTGTGTATCCTTCTCCAATACCTCTTCCCAGGAGGATTAAAAATGGCAGCTTGGCCATTAGAGAGCCAAACCTCTTGGCTCACTGGTGGGATAAGAAACCCTGAGCTGGGAGTTCCCGTCGTGGCTCAGTGGTAGTGAACCCGATTGGCATCCATGAGGATCGGGTTTGATTCCTGGTCTCGCTCAGTGGGTTAAGTTGTCAGCATTGCTGTGAGCTGTGTTGTAGGCTGCAGACACAGCTTGGCTCCCGAATTGCTGTGGCTGTGGCATAGGCCAGCAGCTGCAGCTCTGATTTGACCCCTAGCCTGGGAACTTCCATGTGTTTTGGGTGTGGCCTTAAAAAGACAAAAAAATAAAATAAATAAATAAAAGAAGCCCTGAGCCAGAGTCAGATGTATCCTAGGAGTAGGCTGAGGGGCTGAGACAAAATCTGCTAGCTTAGGTACCTTACCCAATTGAGCATGAGACCCACTGTGGCCACCTTCCCTGGATTAGCAATGATGCAAGAGGTTAATTTGCTTAAAGCCCTTCAAAGGCAAGGGCTCTGTCTTTCATATTTATGTGTGTCAACTCCTGACACATAATAGAGACTCAGTAAGTGTTTGTCAAAAGAAAGAATAAATTATTTGGGCCTTTTTAGTATAAATTCTGAATTTCATTTATATTTTCCACCAGCTTTATTGAGATAAAATTGACATATTATGTCATGAAAGTTTAAGGTGTATGACTTGCTCAGTTTTAAAAGTGGACTTAGCTTCTTTGTGCCTACCTGAAAAAATGTATTTTTCAAACAAGAGAAATTATCTCCTTCTTGTAACAGAAAACTTTTCAGTGTTCAATCTTGGGCATTTAAATTTGCCTCCCCTCTAGGAGTTCCTGTTGTGGTGCAGCGGAAATGAACCCGACTAGGAAGCAAGAGGTTGCAGGTTCGATCCCTGGCCTCACTCCGTGGGTTAAGGATCTGGCATTGCAGTGAGCTGTGGTGTAGGTCACAGATGTGGCTTGGATCCTGCGTTGCTGTGGCTGTGGTGTAGGCTGGCAGCTGTAGCTCTGATTCGACCCCTAGCCTGGGAACCTCTATATGCCACGGGTGCAGCCTTAAAAAAATAAATAAATGAAAAAAAATTTGCCTCCCCTCTACATAACATAACTGGTACACAACCAGAATCCAATGGAGAGAAAAACTCAAACCAGGCATTTATTACCCATCAGTGAGTACTTTGCCTGTCTCAACCAATGGGATTTGCTCATCTCTTTTGAAAGGAAAATATAGTGCTTATTTATAGAGCATGCATAATTATATATCATGTGCCACTTTACAAACATTTACAGGCATACTTCTTTTTTGTTTTTAAATACAAAGTGAAGGTTTGTGGCAGCGCTGCATTGAGCAAGTCTTTCAGCACCATTTTCCCAACAGCCCTTGTTCACTTTATGTCTCTGTGTCACATTTTGGTAATTTGCACAATATTTCAAACTTTTTCATTATTGTTATATGTGCTGTGGTCATCTGTGATCAGTGATCTTTGATGTTACTGTTGTAATTGTTTTGGCATTTTTCAACAATGAAGTATTTTTAATTAAAAAAATTTTTTTCCCCCTTTTCCAGCCACCCCCACAGCATATGGAAGTTCCTGCGGCCAGGGATCCAATTTGATCTGGTACTGCGACCTATGCTGTAGCTGAGGCAATTCTGGATCATTAACCTTCTGCTCCGTGGTGGGAACTCTGCAATAAAGTATTTTTAAATTAAGGTAAGTATATTTATTTTAGATATACAGGTGTTGCATGCTTAATAAAGTACGGTATAGTATAAACATAAATTTTTAAATAATTATATATGTATTAAATGAAAATTCTTTAAATTCTACGTGCTTTAAAATTTTCCAAAGCTTCACACACATGATTTCATATAATCCTATAATAACCTTTTTTCCTTCTACTCCTGTATTTTCCCTCCCCACTTCCCTCTCTCCACTGGTAATCACTGGTTTGTTCTCTAGAGCCATGAGTCTGCTTCTTTTCCATTTTATTCACTAAATTTGTTGTATTTTTTAGATTCCATATGTGTGATATCATACAGTGTTTGTCTTTCTCTGTCTGACTTATTTCATAATGCCCTCCAAGTCCATTCACGTTCCCTGCAAATGGCAAAATTCTTTCTTTTTTATGGCTCAGTAATATTTCATTGTATGTGTAAGTACCACATCTTCTTTATCCATTCATCTGCCGGTGGATACTTAGGCTGCTCCCATACCTTGGCAATCATAAATAGTGGTGCTATTTACATTGGGGTGCATGTATCTTTTTGAATTAGTGTTTTTGTGTTTTTCAAATATATACCCAGGAGTAGAATTGCTGCATCATGTAGTAGCTCTATTTTTAGTTTTTTTGAGGAACATCCATACTGTTTTCCACACTGGCTGCACCAATTGACATTTTCACCAACAGTGTGCAAGGGTTTCCTTTTCTCCACATCCTCGACAATATTTGTTTGTTTTTAATGGCCATACCTGTGGCATGTGGAAGTTCTTGGGCTAGGGTTGAATTGGAGCCACAGCTGGAGACTATGCCACAGCCACAGCAGCACCATCTGAGCCACATTTGTGACTTACGCTGCAGCTTGTGGCTACACTGGATCCTTCACCCACAGGGTGAGGCTGGGGGTTGAATTTTCATCCTCATGGACGGCATGTCAGGTTTTTAACCTGAGGAGCCACAGTGGGAACTCCAATGACAACATGTGTGACTTGAGTTCTTTTTGACGATGGCCATTCTGACAGGTGTGAGGTTTTGATTTGCATTTTCCTGATGATTAGCCATGTTGAACATCTTTTCATATGCCTGTTGCTCATCTGCATTTCTCACTGGAAAAAAAAAATGTCTATTCAGTTCTTCTGCACCACCCCCCACCCTGCCTTTTTTGGCTGCCCTGCAACATATGGACATCTTGAGCCAGTGGTCCAACTCGATCACAGTTGCGACCTGTGTCACCGTTGCGACCTATGTCACAGTTGCGGTGACCCGGGATCCTTAACCTCCTCTGCCAGGCCAGGGATCACACCTGCATCCTAGCGCTCCAGAGACTCAGCTGATCCTGTTGTGTCACCGTGGGAACTCCTCTTCTGCCCATTTTTTAATGGAGTTGTTTGAAACATAACTTTTAGATGCACGGGGAACCCAGCACATTCGTGTGGCTTGTTTGGCTTTATTGTAGTGGTCTGGAACTGGACCTGAGATATCGCTGAGGTCCACCTGCGATCTTCATAAAGACTGTCATAAGCTAACTACTGTCATTCCCCTTTTAGAGAAGGAGAAGCTGGGACTGCGAGAGGTTAAGCAATAGAGCCGCCCGTGGCCTGAGCCAGGAGTCAACAACCCATAGCTGGTGCTCTCCTCCCCAGGCCAGGCTGCCTCAGGGCTTTCTGCATTTCCTCTGCCTCTGTCTCAGTTCCTTGTTTGCTGTGGGGGTTTGGATGCCTTCACCTGTGAGTGACCGTGGCTCAGCCCCCGAGGAGGCAAACAGAAGCAGCCGCCTCTGGCGGGGTTCTGAGCAAATAGGCCAGGCCGGGTCTGTCCAACCGACAGAGCTGGGCTGTACTTTGTCCTGGTGAATCAGCTCCATGGAGGCCTGGCGGTTGCAAAGGTAGCTGGCAGGCTGTGGATCTGAGGGCCAGGTAAGTCTTGGTAGATGTGGCACCTGGACTTTGACAGTCTCCAGGAGGAGAGCGACATTCCTGGAGCTGCGCTGAGGGAAGGTGGCAGCCATCCGAGCAGGTGTGTGGGGACGCTAGCGCCCTGTCTTGCTTTCTCTTGGCTGTGCTGTCAGATTAAGAAACGCAACGTTGCCCTTCCTGGGGCCAGGGAAGCGTGTGAGCGTGGGAGTGTGACTTGTCACTGTAGGTATAATGCTGTCATTCGGAGAATCTCAGGTGCTTTTCATTGGGGGTACTTGATTGTAACCTGAGGTCTAACCTGCTGGAGTTGATATCTTGGCAACAAAAATCAATCGGAGGGGACTTTGGTGAAGAGATTGGGCATAGTGCCTTTGCAGTGGGAGAAGGGCTGTCTAGTGACAATATCTGGGGACAAAGTGGAAGAGGCTTTCTTCTTGTTGAGCTTCCTTGTGTCCAAGTGCCATCAAGTTCCATGGGCCTTCAGGAAAGACCCATTTACCCCTTTCGCTGTGTCTGGGGACTTTGGCCTTTGCTGGGATTTGCTGGAGAAGGCTCTCCTTGCTCCTGGCTTTATCAGGGGAGTGGGCAGACATGGGAAAGAAGGAGCAAGTTTTCCTGAGCTGTGATTGCTCTTGAGGATGAAGGCACTTCTCTCCTGGCTCTTCTGGTATGTTCTGCTTACAGCTCTCGGCTCATAGCTGTGGACCCTGGCTCCATGGCATTCGAACAGAGTGACATTTTGATTTCAACACATACCCTTTGACTCCTTTGACCTTTTGTTCTGATATTTTTTTTTTTTTTGGGCCACACCTGCGGCATATGGAAATTCCTGGAGCTAGGGGTTGAATCGGAGCTGCAGCTGCCAGCCTGCACCAGAGCCACAGCAATGCCAGATCTGAGCCACTTCTGTGACCTACGTGGAAGCTGTGGCAACACTGGATCATTAACCCACTGAGTGGGGCCAGAAATCCAATCTGCATCCTCATGTATACTAGTCAGGTTCTTAACCTGCTGAGCCACAGCAGGAACTCCTCTGATATTCATTTTTATATTGGACTGGGAGTTTCAGGAGTTAACTGGATTCGATCAGAAACTTTCAACCTAAAATAGTTCCCAAGGGAGAAGAAACATGGGGTCTGACTGTGCTATGCAGTCTCTGGACACAAGGGACTCCTGAGCAGCAGTCCGGTCTGATGTGTGCTTTTTCTTTGGAGGCAGCTGGCAGTAGGTGTGGCTCTGTGATACAAGTAGAGAAGCCTGGAAGGTAACTTGTCTTCTGGAGCTATATTTCATTTTGAAGAATAAGTGGGGAAGGTCAGTTTGCTGCTGGAGAGACTTCCAGGATTTAAAATCTCCAGCCAGGAAGATTGCTGAGACTCGGCTCTCTAGTTTGTCCTGGAAACAATTCCAAACTTTCATCTCATCACCTCCCCAGGAGGAGGTGCAGACATGGCCAGATGATAGGGCCTAGTTCTAAGAATTTAAGGATTCAGAAAAGATGTCTCTCGAGGTCACTTTAAGCTTCTTTTTGTTTAGGAAATGTCTCCAGCCACCCCGTACTAATTTTTTTTTTTTAAATGGCTGCACCCACGGCAAATGGAAGTTCCTGGGCCAGGGATTGAATCCGAGCTGCAGCTGTGACCCATACGCAGCTGTGGCAATGTTGGGTCCTTAACCCACTGTGCTGGGCTGGGGATCGAACCCACACCTCCACAGCAACCTGAGCTGCTGCAGTCGGATTCTTTTTTTTTTTTTTCATCCTGACAGTTTACCATGTTTTATTAAAAAAAAATCAAAGACACTAACATTTTTAGTTTACAAATATATTTGCGCTTACTCCAAGGTGGAAGACTAAGATACATCACAGAACATTTTTTATCATACAGCTGGCTTAAATCATATACACTACTATAATTAAAGTATACTTTGAGCCAGATAATTTGTTTTTATATTTTGATTAGTGATGCATGGATTGGTAAGCAGCTCAGTTACATAAGTAGGCAGTCAAAGATGCTCGTTTGACTCCAACAAGTTTCTGAAAGTACTTTTACATGCAAATCATTTGGAAAAACTAATTTGTGCAGTCAGGTTCTTAACCCACCGTGCCACAGTGGGAACTCTCCTACTACCCTACGCTTCATCTCTGATGGCATTAACTACTATGTATTGAACAATTGTATATACCGGGCAGTGGGTTTGGCACTTTAAGTTATCTCTGACTCTGGCAGTAACCCTGCAAGCTAGTGGTCCTTGTTTAATGGGCAAAGAAATTAAGGCTTGAAAAATTTAACTAGCTATTAAGTTGCAGAGTTATGATTTGAAATGTGGTCCAGCTCTGCTTAAGGCCCACTCTATTTCCGTGACAGCATAGGGCCTGTATATCAAGTGCTGAATAAATATTTGCTGGTAGAATATGTGAGCACACATGGATTTAATTGGAACACTTGAATAGTGTTTTGGAGTTTTATCTGTTACTGTTCATCTCCCATGCCTCCCACATCTATTGTTGCCCCAAATATACCTTTTAATTTTTATAGCAACATCAATATCATTGTCTCGCCTGTTATTTATTCCAAGTATCTGCTTGAGTTTTTTTCAGATAACTCTCTATCAATGCCCATGTGGTTTGTTTTCTTTTTACTTTTTTGTCTTTTTGCTTTTTAGGGCCACACCTGTGACATATGGAGGTTCCCAGGCTAGGGGTCGAATTGGAGTTACAACTGCAGAACTATGCCACAGCCAAAGCAATGCCAGATCCGAGCCGTGTCTGTGACCTACACCACAGCTCCTTAACCCACTGAGCCAGGCCAAGGATTGAACATGCAACCTCATGGTTCCTAGTTCCGCTGAGCCACGATGGGAACTCCTGTGGTTTGTTTTAGATAGAAGATTCTGAGGAACGTAGGTCCTTCTTTCACAAAATCTAATCAACCATCATGTTTGGATAGAGGCCTAAAATGATGATCATTTTTTTTTGTCTTTTTGTTTTGTCAGTAGGAGGAGAAAATAACTACAGAACTGACTCAAAACGCAAGAAAAGTTCTGAGGGTCAGGGATGGAACCTTGGGTTCCTCAGCGGCCACCTCAACCCCGGGGGAGGCCCCCAGGCTCATCAAAGGATCCAGACCGAGGGCGTCGGAGAGATGGCTACTATTGGCCTGTTCCTTACTCTTGGTACAATAGAGAGAGGGTCCATCAAAGGCAAGACCTGGGCAGGAGCCCCCAGCCACAGCAGGACCCCAGGGCAGACCAGCAGCAGCCTCATTATGCATCCAGGCCTGGGGAATGGCATCAGCCTGGGTCCGAGGCTGACTATTACGAAGGTGGCTATCCCAGTCAATTCTACTTAAGGTATGGTGTTAGAGCTTGGAATTGACCCACTGGTCCTGAATGCGTACGAACAGATTCTTTTCCTGTTTCCTTTGATGTCTCCTCTTTTGTTCTTCTTCTTTTATTTATTTATTTTTCTTCTTTGTTTCTTCTTCTTTTAAAATTGTAGTTGATTTACAGCATTGTGGTTGTTTCAGATGTACAACAGCGATTCAATTCTATCTATCTATCTATCTATCTATCTATCTATCTATCTATCTATCTATCTATCTAATTTGCAGATTCTTTTCCCTATAGCTTTTTTACAAAAGATGGCGTATAGTTCCCTGTGCTATACAGTAGGTTCTTGTTGGTTATCCATTTTACGTATCTGTGTATATGTTATCCTAAACTCCTAATCTCCTGTTTTTTTTTTGTTTGTTTGTTTCCTCTTCCACCCTACTGCATCGGCGTAGCTAAACCATTTCCTCTCCCAAACTGGATTTGAATGACTGAAAATATAGTATTTTCCTTTCTCTATCTCCTAGGGGAGCTTCTTCAAGAAGCCCTCCCAAGGTGACTGGGTGTTGGGGGCAGGGGAGAGGGTAGGAAGAATGGTGAAATTCAAGACAGCCGATGAGACCCTCTCACTCTGGGATGACAAAAGGCAGTATTTGCAGACCCTGGAAAAGCTTTTCCTATAACAAGTTCCTTGTCCTCTTTGGATGACCCTGCCTTGGATCAGCACCGACACCCCCAGCGCCAGGAAGAGCCCCAGTGCCTAGAACATCACGTAGAGTGTGGTGGGCACACGGGAAAAAAATAAGTATCCAGTGAGTGAATGGGAACTTAAAATCAGAGAATGCAGATTTAAGCTTGGAGGCTTCAAGTTTAGAATGAAGAGGTCTCCGTGAGGTAATTCTAGGAGAATCTGGAGCTCCTGCTCTTGGACTTGATCTTTTATGGAATGTTGCAAACCATCTCTTTTCTACTTTAGCTTTTTCAGATGGGGTGATGGTTGCCTGCCTCCAGATTTGGGGTTGAAATTAGGACAATTATTATAAAGAATTTTGCCCCTATGAAATAGTATAGAATTATTAATTGGTAAAAATACTTACAACATGACGTTTCTTTGTTGACTTCTCGAAGAACGTTCGGTTAAGGACAGAGGCAATGAAAGCAGTCAGGTTTAGGATGGGCCAACTTGCCTTTTTCATCTCATTTCCATCTGTAACATGCATGGGAATTACCGTGGCTTATTGGGTACGTCCACAGTCAACCTGAGAAGGAGTTTCCTCGGATAATATCAGGGAGGGTTTTCTTATACCATCCTATGTTGTTGGAGGTGTGTGTTTGGGGAGTAAGAGGGAGCACGAGGGAGGAGAATGAGACACTTGGCTCTGGTTTTGCTATAAAAATCACAGCCTTTTTATGACGCAGAAGTCCTCTTCCTGCTCAGATTCTGGACTTTCTGGTTATAAGCTCCAGAATGAACTGTGGCATTAGAGCAGATCTAGAGAGGGGTCCCGTTTCTGTTCTCTGAAGTTTAGGTTGTCAAGCACTCCATTGGTTTCTCGCTTCCCCATGCTCATGCTTGAACGACTGACCTTCTTTGTGACCTTGTAGGCCGGGGACTGAGGATCTGTATCAGACCTATCACTCTCCAGCCCTCAGGGAAGAATATGCTTATGGAAGTTATTACTACCACCGACACCTGCAGGAAGAAAGAGGTATGCAACAATCTCCAAGAAGCCTTAGGGATGCTGCGGCGGGTCTGACAGGGGAGAAGCCAAAGGCGCCGGGCTGGGAGCCTCACCCAGGGCTTCCTGCTTGGCTGAGCTACAGCCCCGCCCCCACCCACTTCTTTCTTGGCGAGATGAGGTCACAGCAAAGACGCTGCTGCTCGCTGCCTCGAGAAGAGTTAGAAAAGAGCCATTTTTCTTTGTACCCGAGATGATGGTACTGCCATCATTTTGTTCCTAGTGTTATGGATAGTTTGTACATCATGCATATTTTTCTTCTACTCCTCATTATAGCCAAGACTGTGGTCTCTGGCCAAGTGACAGTGAAGTCACTTCCTAACAGGGAGGTCATCAAGCATGTGGCTGGGCTGTGAAGAGTCTGACCATCATTTACTCTGAGGGTGGCGGACACACACACAAAGGAACTTATACTCTATACCAATAGTAAGGCTTTAGGTATGTGCTAGTGGCAGCATCCGACCTGCTAGCAAAGAGGAACCTGTTTCAACGCTGAAAACACAAGCGTCTGTGCACGCCGGCTGCTGCAGAGTTGTATCGAGCCATGCTAGTGGGTTCAGAGAGGACTGAGATGCAGCTGACAGACTTTCATTGTCAGCTTTCACTTACCAGTTTTATTCACTTTGGCAAATCCAGTCCGCCTTCTGTGTCTGTGGGTCTGGCTCCAACTGATAATTGAAAATATTCAAAGAAAAGAAAGTTCCAGAAAATCCCAAAAAGCTGTTTGCAGACAACAATTGACATCGCACCTACATTGCATTTACAACTATTTACATAGCATTTACATTGTTAGGCATCATAAGTCATCTAGAGATGATTGCAAGGAAATGGAGGATGTGTGACACCATTTTATCGCAGGGACTTGAACTTCCCCGGGTCCTGAAACCAGTTCCCCCATGGATAGTGAAGGGTGACTGTGTGTTTTTATACCTGCTGTTTGCCGGCAACTCAGCTTCACAGCTTGCTGGTATCTTTCTGAACTCTTGGGAGTGGAAAGTGACTTGTCTTTGTTTTCTCTGAGGGTGCAGTGCCGAGGCAAGGGAGTCCTTACGTCTGGCACGAAGATTATCGAGATCAAAAGTACCTCCAGGAACATCAGCGTGCAAACCAGAAGAGTCCATTTGCTGAGACGCAGTTCCAGTAAGTGAGCCCCAGTTCCAGGAAGTGTGAAAGGAGAGGCTGATTCAGCCTTATTTGGCCAAACCCAGGCCATGCTGAACAAACCTCATGGTGTCAGGTGCTCGTCCCTCACCTTTGGAAGCCTGTCTGCTTTCGTTCTGGCCCCAGGGATGTGGGAGTAGCCCAGGATGGCTGGGCCAGCTGTTAACATGGATTCTTGGAGGAGGGAGTCTTAATTCTGAGAGGCAGTTTCCAATACCTGCCGTGAGTTCCCCCAACTGTGAGATTACATTAGGTCCTTTTTTTTTTTTTTTTTTTTTTTAATAGGGCTACACCCGTGACATTTGGAAGTTCCCAGGCTAGGGGTCGATTCAGAGCTGCAGCTGCAGACCTATGCCGCAGCGACAGCAACTCGGGATCCGAGCCGCATCTACGACCTACACCACAGCTCACGGCAACGCCGGATCCTTAACTTACTGAGTGAGGCCAGGGATCAAACCTGCATCCTCATGGACACTGTCAGGTTCTGAACCTGTGGAGCCACAACGGGAACTCCTGAGGTCCTTCTTAAAGGAGGGCCTTAAATCTGTGTTGGCCTTGGAACAGATGTGGCCTTGCAAAAGTTCTCATGATTGGGCCCTGCCTTGGGCAGTGGTGCTTCTCTGCCCACTCCTGTGCTCTGAGAATGGGTTCTGCCCTGGGAGAAGGCCAGTGGGGAAGAGCATTTGGTGCAAGCACCTGTCCTGATGCCCTTAGGGCTGGGGCCTTTCCCTGCCTGGAACTTAGCAACCCAACTGCTCTGATTTAAGTCATTCTGGATGTCAGGCTGCAGCAACTGAGCCTTTTCTGCTGGGTTTGGGACCACTTCTAGCAACCGTATTATGAACCCCAGGAGCTCCTGTTTTTCTGGGGTTAATGGATCGAGGTTGCAGAAGGGAGGACTAGGCTTTTCCCTGAGGCACATGAGCCAACCTGAACCCTGCCCGCACTTTGCAATAGAACAGCCTCCAGCAGAGAGCAGCTCAGCCTTGCTGGCCTGGCCCAGACCCCCTCTCACCTGCTCCTGTCATTTCGCTGCAGATCTAAGAGTCAGAACCCGTATAAAGACAGTCCTGCTTCAAACTCTGGACAGGAGGAGCCTGGGGACTTACTTCCAGAGAGTCTGTTAACTGAGGCCCAGAAAAACAAGGTAACCTGAAGTGACATGAGGCTGGTGGTCTGTGACAGTGCATCACAACTGCCACTGTCAACAGTGGCAGGGCAGGGAGCTGGGTTGGGGTGGGAGTCCCCAGTGGCCAGCATTTCTAAGGGGTCCCACTCCTCCCCACTTGGCAGAGCCTTTCCCGGCTTCCTGTTTCCGTCTTCTGGGCCTGGAGTCCTGATCTGAACCTTTTGCATTTTCTTGCCAAGTCAATCGGCTGGCTCAGGAAGTGTCACCCAAGCCACTCCAAGATGCTTGGAAAGAGGAGACGAGGCTATCACCAGTACCCCAGAGGACTAGCGATTTCTTTTACTCAGGAAGAGGGAAGTTGCTAGAATCTTTTAATTCAGGTCTTTCTTAACTCCACCATCTCTCTTCTAAAACCTTACTGTGTATACCAGCCGGCCTACAAAATGAAGCTCTTGAATTTTTCAAAATAAACATTAAATTTTGGAAGAATATGAAATCTATGGAGACGTTGCAAAGATCCTACAAAGACAAGCTCTTAAGTTTCGACGGTCGTGTGTTAATTTTGTTTCCCTGATGAGATCTGTCTGATTTGGGGACACCCTCTCTTCTGTATACCTGAGCTTTACAGGCCAGGGCCCCTAGTGTGACTAACAGTAACACAACACAAAATAACAGCCAGCCATACACACGTGCGGCACCTTACAGTGGACAAAGAGCTTTTGCATCATGATTTACATCCCTTGTTCTCCAATCCTCCCAGGATGTAAGTTCTGTGAATTTCTAGTCACCTGTATCCCTAAGGGAAAGCCCAGCCCCTGGAGCATGGTAATTGTGCATTAAACAGTTGGCGATGAGGAGCTCCCACTGTGGCTCAGTGGGTTAAGAACCCAACATAGTGTCCGTGACGATGTGAGTTCAATCCCTGGCCTCGCTCAGTGGGTTAAGGACTGGGCATGGCTGCAAACTGTGGCATAGGTGCAGACGTGGCTCAGATCCAGGGTTGTTGTGGCTGTGGCGCAGGCCTGCAGGTGCAGCTCTGATTTGACCCCTAGCACGGGAATGTCCATATGCCACAGGTATGGCTGTAAAAAACAAACAGAAACAAAAAACAGTTGGTAAATGAATGCAAGATCAAGTTCTTGAACTATACAGGGTAGATGTAATTATCTCCATTACCGATGAAGGTACTGGGGTCAGAGAGTCTAAATCACTTGTTCAAGGTCACAGCAACTAGGTATTGACAAAGCTGGAATTTGAATCCACCCCCTACCCCAGGACCTGCGCTTTCCCCCCAGACCAGAATGAATCCTTTAGCAAACACCTGTCAATTGCATGATCCCTTCTTTTCCTTTCAAACCATCCACATTCACTAAATTTATTTGATAAAGTCTGAATTTTATTGCTTGGAAGAAACACTTGGGCAGACTGTCTCTCGGAAAGTGCTTCTGCTTCATGTAGGTTTTCATTGTTTTTAACTTTCAGCCATCCCTGATGGAGGAGTCCAACCTTCTCCGACAGCACGAGTCTGGTCTCAGCTCCAGCAGCTATGAGCTCAGCCAGTACATGGCCGACGCCTTCGAGCCGCACGACCCCACGGCTTCCACAGCTTGGAGTCCAGTTCAGGCTGGTGGGTACTGGAGGGGTCAGAGGAGTTGGCTGCCTCCCATGAGAAGAGGGCACATCTCTTGGAAAGTCACCTTTCTCCTGTATTGCCAAGAGCAGATTATTTGTCTGCCTCATTTGCGGACGTAAGCCTCCTGGGCGGTGTGGCCAAGGTTTGGTTCCCTTCCCCACCTTTTCTCTAGCCCTGGAGATTGCATCACAGCTGGTTCTTGGAAGGGAACAATGCCCCTGGCCATCAGCAGGCTGGGAGAGGAGGCACTCAGAGGAGCTGTTAGGTAACAGGTGGCGAAAGTAAAGGCCAGGCTCACTTTGGGAGCATGAAGGCAGATCACGAAGGTCTGGATGTAGGAGGCTTGTCTTGAGTCCTGGGGCCGTGAGAGCCAGAGCCCCTGGCCTGTCCCCATCACGGTCTCTGGGCCCGGTGCGTTGTCATTTGGACCAAACCATCGACTGCTTGCATTACATTCGGACATAGTCTCAGAGGCTCCACGCTGGCCTCGGGCATGGGCTTCTTCTAATGCTGTAGTTCAGTTAGATTCTTAGCTTGGACCCAGGTGGAATTTGGAAAGAAATGTGTTTATGGGGTATTTCTCAAGTAAAGCAAAGCAGGGGCAGTTATGCTAACAGTGCCCTCCTGTGTCTCTTGGTCAGAGGATGTCTCGGCGGCTGGTCCCAAGGCACCCATGAAGTTCTACGTCCCTCACATGCCTGTGAGTTTTGGGCCAGGGGGTCAGCTGGTGTGTGTGGGTCCCAGCTGTCCCGGGGATGGAGAGACGGCCCTTGTTGAACTGCACAGCATGGAGGTAAACAAGATTCTGTGTCCCCGAAGGGCCGGCACGTTGCTCCCTGCTTCCCTTTGCCCAAGACCAGGCATCTTCAGGAATAGGGTGGGAGACCTGGGCCATACACTCCGTGGACTGGTCTCTGTGTGTGTGTGTGTGTGTGTGTGTGTGTGTGTGAAGGAATGAATGGGCCTCCTCTCTGACAGAAGTGATGCTAGACTTCATGTTTTTCCTGAGATACTCTTGGCTCAGATTCAGCAACCAGAGAACTCATTTTTGTCCTGCTTTCTCCAGGAGGCCCTGAGCCATGTCCTGGGACCATGGCTCTGGGTTCTGATATGGGACTAGACCCAAAGGGGCGTTGGGTGGATGTAGTCTTTTTTTTTTTTTTGTCTTTTTGCCATTTCTTGGGCCGCTCCCGCAGCACATGGAGGTTCCCAGGCTAGGGGTCTAATCGGAGCTGTAGCTGCCAGCCTACGCCAGAGCCACAGCAACACGGGATCTGAGCCGCGTCTGCAGCCTACACCACAGCTCACGACAACACCGGATCCTTGACCCACTGAGCAAAGGCAGGGATCGAACCCGCAACCTCATGGTTCCTAGTCGGATTTGTTAACCACTGCGCCACGACGGGAGCTCCGGGTGGACGTAGTCTTAAAGACCAATTTTGAGTTTTTTGTTCCAGGTTATTCTTAATGATTCTGAGGAGCAAGAAGAGATGAGGACTTTCCCGGGACCCTTGGTCAGGTAAATTACCATGAGAGCTGCCAAATAAGGGCTTTTGAAATCTTCCTGCTCTGATCTGAGTCAGCATTTTGGGGATGTGTTCTTGGCTTCCTTGAAAGAAAAGGTCCATCCCATCAGAGTAGCTTCTCTGTGCTACACGTTGGAGCCAAATGTGGCCGGAGTCCTTTTGACAAGCAATTTGAGTGTGGAGAGGCAGAAAGAGAAATGAAATGTTTAAAAGTCTGAAATCAGTTCTATTTTACAAAGGCTGCATGGGAGGAGGTTTTAGTGTCCTGTGTACTTAATGCTACTGAAGCTGATAGAGAAGTGGAGCACAGCCTGGGAAATCACAGGCAAGTGGATCATATGGAAAAAAATTTTCTGGAGCCATAAGGAACATGGGCCGCATTTGTTGCTGGACAGTGTGCAAGTCTGCCCTCTGCAGGATGGAGCTGGAACTGCTTCCACATTCCTAGTCTGTTTCTGATAAATGGTCAAGGTGCTTTTTGCTGTGGAAAGACAAGTCCAGGCTGGGGTCAGAGGACCTGGGTTTTAGGCCCAGGCGTCCATGGCAGGCAGCTTAGGCAGCCCTTTCTGAGCATTCGTTTTCCTTTTAAAAATGCTTTAACATAAGCTGTGTCTACTCAGGTGGGCTCTGTGAGACTCATGTGAGATGCTGCACATCTCAGTCCTTTCAAGATCATCACTGCTATGGAAATGTATCCTCACCCAAGCTTCCCCCTCCGAGAAAAACTCTATAGTCTTTTGACAGTTCCTTCATGTAAAAATGAGTGTCTCTATTTCTCACACACAGCTATACAGAGGTGGGGTAGAACCCTGAGTTGAATATTTGGACACTAGGGTACTTAAATTTTTTTTTAAAATTTTTTGCTTTTTAGGGCCACACCTGTGGCATATGGAGGTTACCAGGCTAGGGGTCGAATCAGAGCTACAGATGCTGGCCTATACCACAGCCACAGCAACATTAGATCTGAGCCACATCTACGACCTACACCACAGCTCAGTGCAATGCCAGATCCTTAACCCACTTAGTGGGGCGAGGGATCGAACCCGCAACCTCATGGTTCCTAATCGGATTCGTTTCCACTGAGCCATGATGGGAACTCCTAATCATTCCTGTTTATTGAGCACTTATATACCCTACATAATTGGCTAATTTCTTTTTGCATGGAGGTAGATTTTTTAAAAATATCTCTATTTTAGGGGAAAGAGCAGGGATCAGGGGAGATAAACCTGGGTAAGCTGAGAAGTGGCAGGTTAGATTTAAACTCAGGGTTGTCTGACCCCAAAGTCTGTGCTCTCCTCTGCCACCCAAACAGTGATTTCAGGTGTCTGGGCCTCAGTTTCCTCCTCTGTAAAATGGAGAGGGTGGGCAAGGGACTGGGAGGTCCCTTTGTGCTCCACAAGAAAACAACCCTCCTGTAGCTACAGACTCCTTACCGGGTCCTGGGTCATCAGGCTTCTGTCCCAGCCCCAGCCCCTCACTGTGGGAGGGGCCTGTGGTCCTACAGAGGGGAGGAGTCTGCCCCTCACTCTTGGCTCCCTGAAATCTTTCCACAGGGAAGATGTACACAAGGTGGACATCATGACCTTTTGCCAGCAGAAAGCAGCGCAGAGCCGCAGATCTGAGACACAGGGGAGCAGAGACTCGGCTCTGCTGTGGCAACTGTTGGTTCTCCTTTGTCGGCAGAACGGGGTCAGTATTACCGCGCTGGTGGGTGGGCAGGTGCAGGCTGGATTGGAATTTAAGTCTTTCTTGGGAGAGAGAAGATTCAGGTAAGGCACGATTAGAAAAGGGAACATGAGGAGTTCCCGTTGTGGCGCAGTGGTTAACGAATCCGACTAGGAACCATGAGGTTGCGGTTCGATCCCTGACCTTGCTCAGTGGGTTGAGGATCCGGCGTTGCCGTGAGCTGTGCTGTAGGTTGCAGACGCGGCTTGGATCCCGTGTTGCTGTGGCTCTGGCGTAGGTAGGTCAGTGGCTACAGCTCCGATTCAACCCCTAGCCTGGGAACCTCTATATGCAGCAGGAGCAGCCCTAGAAAAGGCAAAAAAGACCAAAAAAAAAAAAAAAGTAACATGAAAGAAGCTGCAAATGGCCTCAAAGGAAAAACTGCTCAGATGGCAACTCAGATGGCAATGCCGGCTTGTTAGTGTCCTTGTCCACTAGCCTGGGGTGACCGGCCAGTTCTTGGGTTGCTGCGCCAGGCAGATAATTCACCTATGAGAGCGTGCACATTTCTGGTCATCTCCGTGGCTCCTGACAGGCAGCAGAAAAGACACACGAGGGACCGTCTTGTGTTTGCAGGTCTGCCTCCTCCCGAAGAGGGCAGGTGCCCTGGGGCTTCCTTCCTCGGCCTGGGCGGCCAAACAAGCGGAGGAATAGGGTTCTTCCTCAGGACCGCCCTTTTTGCCTTGCAGTCCATGGTGGGGTCTGACATCGCGGAGCTGCTGATGCAAGACTGCACGAAGCTGGAGAAGTACAAGCGGCAGCCGCCTGTGGCCAACCTCATCAGCCTGACGGATGAGGACTGGCCAGTGCTGAGCTCGGGGAGCCGGAACCTGCTCACCGGGGAGATCCCGCCCAGCATGGACACGCCTGCGCAGATCGTGGAGAAGTTCACGAAGCTGCTCTACTACGGAAGGAAGAAGGCAAGTGTGGGGCCCGCTCCTGCTTAAAAAAGTGATCGGCATCCCCCCCCCTCCCCCTCCCCCGATTATGTGGGGAACATACTCGTTTTATAGCACTTAAGAAGTTCAGGAAAGTACAAAGAAAACAAAAACAAAACCAAACCCCCCAGTCCTACCATTAAAAAATAACACCCATTAGCATTTTAATTGCTCTCCTTCTAATATTTACTATGCATATATATTAAAGATCAAATGAAATTACATATGCATTTTTTTCCACTTAAGATTTTGTGGTGAAATAGTCTCATGCATTAAAATGTACTGTTTAAAAATGGACTATAGGGAGTTCCCGTCGTGGCTCAGCGGTTAAGGAACCCCACTAGGATCCATGAGGATGCGGCTCCATCCCTGGCCTCGCTCAGTGGGTTAAAGATCTGGCGTTGCCTTGAGCTGTGGTGTAGGTCGAAGATGTGGCTCAGATCCTGCATTGCTGTGGCCAGCAGCTGTAGCTCTGATTTGACCTCTAGCCTAGGAACTTCCACATGCTATGAGCCTGGCCCTAAAAAGACCAAAACAACAACAAATTGAGGCATATTTGACAAATAAAATCTTAAAGTGTAAAATGTGATGATTTGAAAGGATTATGAAAAGATTTCATTATGAAGGATATCCCCCAGTAAGTTAATTAACATATCCATCACCTTACATATTTACCTATCTTATGTCTTGTTTAATTTTGAATTCACATTTTACAAAAGTCTTAAACTTTGTATATTTGAATATATGATTGAAATCAATTTGAATCAACTTGATTTAAAAGTCAAAAGTTTTTTATTTTCTCCCTTTTTCCCTTAGAGCATACTATATACATTTCTTGACCTTCCTTTTATCAGTTTAACAAAATATTTTAGAAAACACTCCATGTTGGGGTTGGCAGTGTTTTTCTGTAAAAGGACAGACAGGGACTGTTTTAGGCTTCATAGGCCAGGGGGTCTCTGCTCAACTCTTGTTTGGTGAAAGCAGCCACAATCTGTAAATAGATGGATGTGACTGTGTTTCAATACAACTTTATTTATGGGCAGAAATGTGAATAATGAATCACTTCCATGTATAATGAAACATTATTTTTCTTTTTTTTCCCCCAATCATTTAAAAATGTAAAAATGCTTCTTAACTTCTGGGCTATACCAAAATGGGCAGTGGGCTGAATTTGTCTTCAGGCCACAAATTGCTGACTCCTATTCTTTATAATCTATAAATGGCTGCCTTATTATTTCTTATGGCTGTATAGGTTTCTATAAAAACGACAAATATATAAATGGTAATTGATTCAGCTACACCTCTAAAGATTGACATCTAGATCACTGCTGGTCCTGTGCTGTTATAGTGAATGTTGCAGCATTGTCATTTTGTGCTGTCGGAGAGCATGTATATTTGGAAAGTTTCTAGAAGTGGAAGCTTTGGGTCAAAGGGTCTGTGGTTTGTAATTTTGATAGATTATTGAAAAATTACCTTTTCAGAGGTTGTACAGATTGCTAGCAATGTAGGAGAGTGCCTGTCTCCCCACACTTTCTCCAGCCCAGTGTGTTTCCAAACTTTTTGCTATGTACCAATCCGAGAGGTGAAAAAAAATAGTGTAGTTATTTGCATTTCGTCTTAAGTGAAGCTGAATTGCCTTTAATCTCTGAATATTTTTTTGTCATGGATTTTCCACATTTTTTCTGTTGGGTCTTTAATTTGCACTTACTGATTTCTAGGAGCTCTTTCCTTGTTTTAGGCTTTTCTGTCCAAAATTGCTTCTTGGGGGGGACATATTTAGAAAGACTTTTCCTGTTTCAAAATTAACTTGTGAGAATAAAATTGAAGCGCTATTGTGACTTCACCTTTACATTTAAATCTTTAATTGTGGTATGGGTTTGTATCTTTTATTTTTATTTTACTTTTAAAAAAGTTTTATTGAAGAAGAATTGATTTATAATATTGTGGTAATTTCTGCTGTACAGCAAAGTGATTCAGTTATGTATATGTGTATATATATTATGTACGTGTGTGTGTGCGTGTACATACACACACACATTCTTTGTCACATTCTTTTGCATTATGGTTTATCAAAGGATATTGAATGTAATCCCCTGTACTCTACAGTAGGACCTTGTTTATCTTTTCTATATATTTGTATCTGCTAATCCCAAACTTCCAATCTCCCCTCCCCCACTGATGTTATCTTTTAAATAAGCGCTAGATGTGATACTTAGTGAAAATTATTGAGATCAATTTATAGTGTGTTAACAGCATATATATATATATATATATATATATATATATTCATTATATAATAGGGACTTGCTATTTCACCAGTGATTCATTTATCCAGTAGACATTTATTAAGCAGCCACTACTTCTAAGGCATTGAACTCAGGGGGGGGTACAGAGATAAATCAGTGATACTACGTTTCCTTAAGAATGATAAATAATGCAGTTCCCATTGGGGTGCAGCGGAAACGAATCCGACTAGGAACCATGAGGTTGTGGGTTCGATCCCTGGCCTTGCTCGGTGGGTTAAGGATCAGGCATTGTGGCGAGTTGCAGACACGGCTCGGATCTGGTGTTGCCGTGACTCTGGAGTGACCCTTAGCCTGGGAACCTCCATATGCTGCAGGTGCGGCCCTAAAAGGTCAAAAGACAAAAGAAAAGAAAAGAAAAAAAAAGACAAAGAAATATACTTTCTATCTGCGAGATACTCACTTAACACCTTACATGCATTATTTCATTTATCTTGGTAGAAACCCTGTCTGTTAGGTTCTTTGTATTTGCAAATGAGGAAAATTAGTCAGTGACAAAGCCAGGGTTTAGATCTAGGCAGCCTGGTGCCTGAGCTTGGGCTTGTAACCACCCACCGTATTACTTGTAGTACCTTGACCCAAAGGTAGGTGATGGATAGATAGGGTACAAGGAGCTCAGGCTGATCTATGAGGAGCTGGATACCACCCATCTTTAAAACCTTTATTGGAGTTTCCGTTGTGGTGCAGCAGAAATGAATCCAACTAGGAACCATGAGGCTGTGGGTTCGATCCCTGGCCTCCCTCAGTGGGTTAAGGATCAGGCGTTGTCGTGAGCTGTGGTAGGTTGCAGACGTGGCTTGGATCCCGCATTGCTATGGCTCTGGTGTAGGCCGGCAACCGTAGCTCCGATTAGACCCCTAGCCTGGGAACCTCCATATGCAGCCCTAAAAAGCAAACTATAAAATAAAATAAATAAATAAAACCTTTATTAATACTTGATTGGGATTTCTGGCACTGTGTGGGACTGCTATTCATGATATAAATTCTCAATTTCTTATTCCTATATCATATTTTTAGGGACACAGATTTTTAACTAGTAATTCCCAACCAATCATTTAACTCCTTTGAAAAAACGCCATTGTGAAATAATTTAACATAGCAAAAAAAAAATCTTCTTTTCTTTTTCTAAAAAAGTAAAGCTTAATATCATTTTTACTTGTACTGTATGTGAGGCTGAATTTCCTTCTTTTTTCAAATTACTCAATGAATTTATTACATTTATAGTTGTACAATGATCATCACAATCCAGTTTCATAGGCTTTCCATCCCACAACCCCAGCGCACCACCTACCTCCCGAACTGTCTCCTTTGGAAACCACAGGTTTTTCAAAGTCTGTTGAGTCAGTATCTGTTCTGCAAAGAAGTTCACTGTGTCCTTTTTTCGGATTCCACATGTCAGTGAAAGCATTTGATGGTGGTGTTTCATTGTCTAACTGGCTTCACTTAGCATGATAATTTCTTGGTCCATCCATGTTGCTAAAAATGCCAGTATTTCGTTCCTTTTAATGGCGGAGTATGTATTCTCTCTTCAAATAAGATAACATGGGAGATGTTGGGATAATCAAATAAATTTTCATTCAGAGGTGGAAAATCTCTTTAGTGACTTCCTGTCCAAAAATCCCATTATCTGGGAGGCACAAAGGAAGTTATTCATACCAGGTCAAAACCTCATATATGAATTAAGTCCTTACTAAGTAGTTCTGAAAATTCAATGAAGAGGTGAATATGTATGTGTATGTTTTAAAATTTGCAGTTTCTAACCCATGTCACCAAGTTAATGGTGTCATTAACTGGCCCTATGAAGTTGATAGTTAACAAGTACTTGATAGCAAGCAGTTAGTTACAGTATGATGTGGGGTAAGTTATCTGCTGTCTATACTGGCATAAACATCATAGCAGCCTCTTTATCTTTGTGCAAGGGTCCTGGGCGGGTGATTACAAGATGGGGCAGCCTCCTCCATGCAGTCATTCAGGGACTCAGCTGTAGGAGGCCCCACCATCTTCAACACAGAGGCTCTAAAATTTCCAGATGCCATCTTCATTCTAGCCAGTTGGGGAAGAGGCCATGGAAGATTAAGCAAGGGGGGTTCCGTGGGCCAGATCTTGAAGCATCGCTTCTGTTTCCATCAGATAGCCTAGAACTCAGCCACACCTGGGTGCCAGGGAGGTAGGAAATGCCATTAAGCTCTTGGTCCAGGACGGAGAGCTTAGATTTGGTGAGGAATTGGTGGTTTCTGCCACAGTCCATAATAAAGACACTTCCTCTACCCTCATGAGTGCCATCTTGCAACTTGCCTTTTGAGGATTTGACGTAATCCTTGGACTGAGATGCTTGTTTTTGGTGCTTAGGTTCATAAGAGTATTGTGTGACTTTTTCTGGAGAGATAAAGTGGAAATCATGTTTGAGGGGGAGTTAATGAAATTGCATAGTGGGTTTTGATAAAGTGAAGGCTGGAGAAGGGGACAACTTAGGAAGAAATGCATGCCAGTTGAAGCCATTTCCCTGCTATTCCTTTCTCAAATTCACGTTCGAGGCTCCGCAAGTCTTCCTGGAGGTCCAGCCTCTACTACTCAGGGAACAGCAGTACCTGAGCACAGTCATTTGCTGTTATTAGGAGAAGGTAAGGCGGTACTGAAGGTGAGGTCTGTGTTTTCAGGAAGCCTTGGAGTGGGCCATGAAGAACCATTTGTGGGGCCACGCTTTGTTCCTTGCCAGCAAGATGGACTCAAGGACCTACAGCTGGGTCATGAGTAGGTGAGTTGGGGGCTTGCAAAGGACACCAGTGGAGCAGAGGGTCCTTACCCCTAAAGGTAGGGATGAGGGTGGGGAGAAACGCAAGATGTTCTGAGAAGGTCTACTCTAATTCTAAATTGGATGTAGCATTTCTCTTCTCCAGATTCTTTTTTTTTTTTCTTTTTACCTGTGACATATGGAAGATCCCAGGCTAGGGGTCAAATCAGAGCTGCAGCTGCCGGCCTATGCCACAGCCACAGCAATGCAGGATCCAAGCCACATCTGTGACCTATGCTACAGCTTGCAGCAATGCTGGATCCCTAATCCACTAAGCGAGGCCAGGGATCGAACCCACATCCTCACAGACACTATGTCAGGTTCTTAACCCGCTGAGCCACAATTCCTTCTCCAGATTCTTACAACGTAGATACAGACACATTTTTTTTTCTCGTTACTAAGTTGAATAAAACATTTTATTAATATTTCTTAGGGTCAGAGTTTCTAAAAATTAAGTGGGTTTCTACATTGCATTAGCCTTCTCTCTTTGGGATGGTCTGTTCTAGAGAGTTCCATCAGTGAGAGGATAGGTGATCACTTAGGGTAGCTTACAGAGCCTGAGGACTGAGAGTCTACTGATTAGTCCTGCAGTGGGGGTGTGGGTGCTAAGTAGGGAGGGATATGGGGCTGCAGGACCATGAGCTGTGGTGGGAAAAGGGGTTTGTAGTCCTGGGGACTAGAGCCAGAAGTCTTCGACTAGTGGGCAATGCCAAGACTGAAGGGACGCCTTTAGTCAGAAACACGCTGGCATCTAGGACCAGGGTGTGGGGGGACCCGGAAGAAGACCCAAACCAGGACGGGATAGGAATGGAGGTGTGAGTACAAGGGCAGGAATTTAGAACAAGGGCGATGAAACAGTGAAAGCGACTCAGAATCAAATGGAGGTGGTGGCTACGGGGGTGCTGGAGTCAGCCCTTCAGGCTGCACTTAGCATCCGTGGGTTGTCGGGCACCGATGGGGGCGGGCAGGCGCCGTCCTGTAAGGAGCAGTGAGAAGAATGTTATCTCAGCATTTACTTTCTCCTGTTGGTTAGAGCTGTGACGCTACCTTCTCTGCCTATCTTATATTTAAATGGGTCGTCCCTGAAGTTGGGCAGAGTTGGATGAGAAGATGGACACCCTCCCTTTAAGTTTAGTGGGAGGGACATTCCTGGCGAGCCCGGTCTTGTGATCCTCGGCTTTCCTGGGAACTAGCAACACCACCGTGCTTCATCGAGTTCAGAGACAGAAGGGTGTTGTTAAAAAAAAAAAAAAAAAAGACAGTGTTCAGGAGTTCCCTGGTGGCCTAGTGGTTAAGCATTTGGCCTTGTCACTGCTGTGGTAGTTTGATCCCTGGCCTGGGAACTTCCACATGCCACTGGCATGGCAAAAAACAAACAAACAAACAAAACGGTGTTTTGAGGAGTTTCCCTTGGGTTTTGGATATGGACATCCCACAGCCAGGCACTGTAGCTAGCGTCAGTCTCCGCTACAGACTTTTGCCCTGGGCCATTGATGTTTGACGGGGCCCAGTGACTCGTGAAAAATCTCTCTTGCTGAGAATGCTTAAGTCCCAAATCAGCCATCCAGCTCATTATGTCCTTGTTAAGCAGATCCCATGGTTCGTCATCAGCAGGATCATTTCTGGTCCCTGCTCTACGCCTCTTTGGTTATTGAAAATGACTATTCCGTGCTTGTGAGTAAAAGCACTACAGACCCAGACTGGCGATGAGCTTGAGCAGCAGCGCTGAGAGCTGCGGGCTTGGCTGGAGGAGGGGGAGGGGCGCTGGGGAGGCGGGGCCCACAGAGACAAGGTTTCGGTTAACCGCTGGGCGGGCCCTCGAGGGGTGTTTGAAATGCTGGTGGCTCATCTCTGTGATGAAGCAAGGCCTCTCTAGAAAGGGTTCCTCGAGAGCTGGGGCATGCGTGCCAAGATGCAGAAGATCGCCCGCAACAGAGTTCTCTGGGGGGTGTGTGGGGTGGAACGGAGATCCGAAAGTGGGATGGAGCAGAGGCAAACCCAAAGAGCCAAGCCAAAGTCATCTTCGAAGAGAAGGCTGTCTTGGCTGGGTCCCACGGAAGGTCCCCTTTCTCTGCAGCTTCACCAGCACGCTGGCGCTCAACGACCCGCTGCAGACCCTCTTCCAGCTCATGTCGGGGAGGATCCCCCAGGCGGCCACGGTAAGCTCGGTCCCCCCCCCGCCCCGCAACACCAACACCTGTCCCCGCCTTAAAGGTTTAGGGGGTGGGAACTGCTCAGGAATGAGCTGATGGCTTTAGAGATGAAAAGTCAATAATAACTGTTCGTTAATCACCTCCCACGTGCCTGGCCCTGTGCAAAGCGCTGTGATGTGTATTATTTCATTTAACACAGAGAGATCGAAACTATTATCCCTGTTTTGCAGACGTGAAAACTGAGAGGCGAAGGTGTAAAAGGACCCAAGATCACAGAGCTAGGAGTTAGTGGAGTCAGGATCAGTGCAGGTCTGTCTGACTTCAAAGTTCATGCCCTTTGCACAGTCCCACCGCTGCCTGCTGTGTGGCCAATAGTGAGACAACCCCAGGCGGCTGTGTGGCCAATAGTGAGACAACCCCAGGCGGCTTCTCTCTTTCCCACAAGCCAGCCTGCCTTCCTTCCCACCGCTGCCCGGGACCCTTCAAAGGGGGTCACCTTAGATTCTATGTGTCCTCAGCATGGGTTCCCGAGAATTCTGAGGCCAACTTGATAAGATATTCGATCTTTTTTAGATGTTTATTAATTGTTTATTTTAAAAATTTCATTGGCATATAGCTGACTTACAGTGATGTGTTAGCACCAGGTGTACAGCAAAGTGAATCAGGTATACATATACTATAACCTTTCTTTTTCAGGTTCTTTTCCCATATAGGCTGTCCGAATATTGGGTAGATTTCCCTGTGCTATACAGTAGGTCCTTGTTACTTATTGATGACTTGATCTTTTTGCCACAAGGTATTCCTTCCCTTTTTTTTTTTAATGGCTACACCTATGGCATATGGAAGTTCCTGGGCCAGGTGTGGAAGCGCCTGTGGCAATCTGGACCCTCTAACCCACTGCACTGGGCTGGTGATTGAACCTGTGCCTTCACAGTGACCTAAGCAGCTGCAGTTGGATTTTTAACCCACTGCGCCACAGTGGAAACTCCTCCTTCCTTTTCTTTGACATCCAATAACTGTACTAAGATATATCTGTTTCTGACCGCCTGTGTCAGTTTTTTGGGGATATAGCATACTTTTAATATGTGGATCCATATCTTAAAATTTGGGAGAAATTTCTTGGGTTATATCCTTTAATATTTGTTTTTTCCCTTTTTTTTTTTTGGTTTTTAGGGCTGTACTCATGGAGTTTCCCAGGCTAGGGGTCGAATCAGAGCTACAGCTGCCGGCCTACACCACAGCCACAGCAACACCAAATCCAAGCCTCGTCTGTGAGCTATACCACAGCTCATGGCAACGCTGGATCCTTAGCCCACTGAGTGAGGCCATGGATCGAACCCACAACCTCATGGTTCCTAGTCAGATTCATTTCTGCTGTGTATTTTTTTTTCCCTCTTATTTTGGTTTTCTTTTCAGAAGCTCCCTTGGTACATAATATATTTCATATATATATGAATGAACTCTACATATATACATATATGAATTATGTACATAATTTTCCCTTTAATTAAAAACACCTTTGTTTTAATTCATTCTTTTTTTTTTTTTTTTTTGCCACACCCAAAACATGCAGAAGTTCCTGGGCCTGGGATCAAACCCATGCCACAGCAGTGACAACAGATCCTTAACCTGCTAGGTCACCAGGGAACTCCAGTTCTTTCTTTCTTCTCTTTTGCTTTTCTCCCTGTTTCCATCCTGTGTGTCCCTTACTGTATTTTCATCAGTGTCTCTTGGCTGTCTCAATTTTTGTCTTTATTTCATTGATTTTTCTACCACTTTTCTCCTGAGCTCTGCTGGTCACATTTACCTCCTTCTCTTGTCCACCATCTCTTTCCTCTGCTCCTATAACTTAGCCTTAGGCCTTTGCTTCATAGAGGAAAATGCTTCATTGCTTTATTTTACTTAAATTTATGGTGAAATGTTTGGTGACAATTCTTTGTGTTGCAGTCACATTCTTCTGGTCTCTTCACCTCCCCCCCCTCTTTTTATTTATTTTTTAAATGTTTTGTCTTTTTAGGGCTGCATCTGCTGCATATGGAAGTTCCCAGGCTAAGGGTCAAACCAGAGCTGCTCCAGCAAGCCTACGCCACAGCCACAGCCACAGCCACACCAGATCTGAACCATGTCTGCAACCTACACCACAGCTCACATCAATGCGGTATCCTTAACCCACTGAGTGAGGCCAGGGATCAAACCTGTGTCCTCATGGATACTAGTTGGATTTGAAACCCGCTGAGCCCTAATGGGAAGTCCTCCCCGCCTTTTATCTTGATGGTATATCTGTACAGATTCTGTACTTGTTCCTTCACAGGCTTTGAGTCTTCCCTGGACTGTTACTTACGGGAGGTTTGAGCTGGGGAGGGGTCAGCTGGCATTTCCACAGGACCTGGGTTTTCTGGGTTCCCAGTCAACAGAGGTGGCTGTGGGATCCCCTCTGTCATACATTCTCTCTCTCTCTGCCTCCTAAACTCACCGCTGTTCAATCTCCATTACTTTTAGAAGCCTTTCCTTGTATTTAGAGGCTTGTATTTTTGCTGACATCTAGTTTTAATGAACATGGACTTTTTTTTTTTTTAAATGCTTTTGTTTTTTTGTTGTACTTGTTCCTTGTGGACAATTTCAAGAAAAGAAAAGAGAAATGATGACTGTCATGCCCTGTCATCAAGCCAAGTGGCCCTTTTGGAACATGGGGCACACCTCACAATTCTGCTAAGTGCCGGTGCTCTGCAGTGAAATTGCATCATGTTGCAAAGCACTAAATGCAGGAAATGATGTAATCAACACATCGTCCATTGGGTCTCATTGCAGTGGGAGAGTTTGCTAATTGTTCCCCACTTTTGGGTGAGAAAACTGAGGAACCAGAGTGGATGTATCAGTACAGGTTTTGACCCTAGTGTTTGAGCATCATAGCATTCAGTAAAAGGCTAGTCTTTAGTACTTGCCCCAAGAGGTGGAGTGGAAAAAGCATGGCAGCTGGAAAACACAGACGTGGGCTTCTGTCGTAGGCTTAACCTAGATGCTGCTCCTCACTGCTGTGCGAACCGGGCCTTGTTACTTAATCTCAGAGCCTTAGCTTTTCATCTTTGTGGGCATTTTTACAGAGCTACTGTAAACATTAGAGGGGAGAGATTATCTAAATATGTCAACCACCATGCTTGGCCTATTGAAATTGGTTAATAAGTGTTCTCTGTCTTTCTCTCTTTCTTTTTCTCCCTCTCTCCATAGATCTGCTTTACAGTGATTTTTTTTTTTTTTTCCAAATCATCTGGGCAGGAGGCAGAAGAATTACTTCTGGATTTTTGTTCTTTTAGCAAGGCTTTTCTTTTGCTAGTTCCTTTAGTTCCAACAAGAAAGAGCCTGGCTTAGATGTTAAAATGAGGATAATAATAGTACCCAATGCATGTGATTGTTGCGGGGAGAAATGCTTAGCCTGGGGCATGGTCCATGGTCAGAGCGCCCTAAGTGACAATTGCTGTTGATATTGTGATTTGTTATCATCGTTGTCCTCAGTCCCACTGCATTGCCCAGATAAGGACTTAGATAAAGCATCTTTTGTTCTGCGGGATAATACAAAGACAATACCAAGTAATTGTGAATTGTTTTGACCTCGAGATCTTAGCTATTATTGTCAATCTCCTGCTCTACCCATTCTGTGGAACAAATTGGAGATGGTCTGCAGATCACCTCTTTCCTTTGCTGGGCTTCCCTGTGTGCACGTGTGCATGTGCACGCGTGTGTGCACACGTGTGCATTTAAACCTACAAGTAGTGTATTAAGTGCAAACCAAGTGTAAGGGACTGTGCTATGTGCTTCACCTCTCTTCTTATCTATCGACGATAATCCTGTCGGTTAGATAGCATGATCTCGGTTTAAGAGATGAGGAAACAAAGGTTCAAAGACACAAAGAAACTTGCCCAAGAGGCAGGACTCCAGTTGGATCCAGGTTCCATGTTGTTTTTGTGACATTGTATTGTTTCTCTGTGGATCTTTCCTGCCCTCAAATTCCCCTTCGTTCTGGAGAAGAGTGGACCATCCTTTGTGTTGAGCTTCTACCCACCCCCAGGTCTCTGTTTGACCTCTACCGCCCCCTCGTGGAGCTCTGCTGCTCCTGCATTGTCGCACGAGGGAGGGACAAAGCCCTCTGCCAGAGGAAGATGAATGGGGATTGCGTGCTGGCTGGGCCACTTGGCTTGGTTTTCTCACTGTTATTGGGGCAATAGGAGTTAAATGTCACAGGGTTGTTGTCAATATTACAGGAGATGTGTGGGACCAGACATGGTAAAACCAGAAAATGTTAGCCATTTGGTAAGGTATCAGGAGCCCAGTGCTCCCCTGCTTCTAATTGGCTAATGTGAGCTCTTCTTCTCATGAACCAAGGGTACTGATCTTACTTCTCCCATCAAAACATCATTTTTTTTTTGTTTTTTAAATTGTCCCTAGGTACTGGGGTTAGGGGCACCACCAGGAAGAAATTAGTGACCAATAGTGTCATTTTATTTATCTACCTACCGATATCCCTGTGTGTGTGTGTGTGTGTGTGTGTGTGTGTCCGTCTTTCTGTCTGTCTGCCTATCATTCTTCTAGGAGCTCTTCTTTTTTAAAAAGAGAACTCTGGAGTTCCCATTGTGGCGCAGTGGAAACCAATCCGACCAGGAATCCTGAGGTTGTGGGTTCGATCCCTGGCCTTGCTCAGTGGGTTAAGGATCCAGCGTTGCTGTGAGCCGTGGTGTAGGTCACAGACGTGGCTCAGATCTGGCATTGCAGTGGCTCTGGCTTAGGCCGGTGTCAACAGCTCCAATTAGACCCCTAGCCTGGGAACCTCCATATGCTGCGAGTGCGGCCCTTAAAAAGACAAAAAGACCAAAAAAAAAAAAAAAGAATAAATAAAAAGAGAACTCAAAATCAACGAATGACTGCATCACTGGCAGAATAATGCGTGTCTCATGCAAACCAGGAAATAGACAAGATTCCTTACCTACATTCTCGTCGGGGCTGCCTATACTTAGCGTTCAATTTTTCTGCTGCTTTTCAGTGTTGTGGGGACAAGCAGTGGGGAGACTGGAGACCTCACCTGGCTGTGATTCTGTCGAATCAGGGTGGGGACCCGGAGCTGTATCAGCGCACGATCGTCACCATGGGGGACACCCTGGGTAAGCAGAAACCAGCCCGCGCCCGCCTCTCCTCTCCGGTGTCTCAGGCCAGCCTTAAACACACTGGGCGTAGAGTCTTAGGATCTGTGCTGGGCCCCAGTCTCTGCCTCAGCCTTTCCTTTCCCCCAGTAGCTTCAGTGTTCGGAGGAAGAAACTCCAGGGAAAGGAATGTCCTTGCCTTGCCATCTCCCCGATTTCTGCTGTGAGCCAGTGCAGGCCAGGCTCCTGAGACTCTGGAGTCCTGCTGCTGTCCGAGGCTGCCCTAAGTCATTGATTTCCCAGCCTCGGGTCAGACTCCCCTGCAGACAGAGTTAACCCACGGGTATCTTCCCCACTGCTGCTGTTAGTCCAGCCCTGACCCAGCTCAACCCAATAGGAAAACCTATTTTTGCCTGACCTACCCTGGGTAATTGTGTCGTCTTTATTTCTATCATCTCTCTGTGAACGTGGCCTTGTAAACACTTAGGGGCTGTTGAATATTCCAGATCAGTGGTCCTCCGATTTGGTCAAGATTTGGAAGAACGTCTGAAAATCTTCACTTTGTGGAACTTGGTGAACTGCTGCTCTGTGAAACTTAAAATAGCTACGTGTGAGGTGGTGCCCCCTCAAATAGGGCAGCTTTTTGGGCACCTGGGTAGAAAGAGGACTAACTTTTGTGGAACCTTCTTGGGCACCAGGCACTGTGCTTGTTGCTTTATCTATTTGAATTCATTTAATGTTGAGGTAATGGAAAATGTATGGGAGAACCTTTTAAAACTGGGAATGGTTTGGTAATGAATGTGATTTTTTATGAGCGCTGGGAAAAGCCTTCTATTGTTGGATTTCAGCAGGGGAGGCATTAGTGCCCCAAGAAGCCTAGTTAAAAACCTGCCACCCCCAACGGCCCGCTTGCTTCCCGGCTCAGGTGCAGGTATCTGTACTCATTTTTTCCCCTCCGGAAGGACTCAGAGGCTTAGAAACTTCCTCATCAAAAATCCATTAGGGAGAATGGGAAATAGTGCCTTATGCTGGCAGAGGCGAAGTGAAATGTAATGTCAGAAGTCAAAAATCCGGTGGGAGGAATTCCCGTGGTGGCGCAGTGGAAACGAATCCGACTAGGAACCAGGAGGTTGAGGGTTCGATCCCTGGCCTCGCTCAGTGGGTTAAGGATCCGGCGATGATGTGAACTGCGGTGTAGGTCACAGATGCAGCTTGGATCTGGCGTGGCTGTGGCTGTGGCTGTGGCTGTGGCTGTGGTGTAGGCCGGCAGTAACAGCTCTGATTAGACCCCTAGCCTGGGAACCTCCATATGCTGCAGGTGCAGCCCTAAAAAGACAAAAGACAAAAAAAAAATGTGGTCGGAGAGGGAGTGGGGTTTGGAGTCCGTGACTCGTGGTGTGGAAAGCTCGAGGCTTTGTTCTCATGAGGTTCCGCTAGGACCTCAGAGCCCCCTCTCCAGCCCTCTCCCTCCTATGTGGGTGGTGGGCATGTCCCATAACCCAGGCTTGTTCTCCTCCTGCAGCTGGCAAGGGGCTGGTGGAGGCAGCTCACTTCTGCTACCTCATGGCTCACGTGCCCTTCGGATACTACACCGTCAAGACAGACCACCTGGCTTTGCTGGGCAGTAGCCACAGGTATGTCATAATTTGGGGGGAAAGGGAGTGGGAAGGACGTCATTCCGGGGATTGTTTGAAGGGCCTTCATGGTTCCATTTTCCATCGTCTTGTGTGAATTTCAGCTACTGCTGGTCCCCTCCCCTGGGATGATTTTCGGGCACAGGTGGGTTCTGGGTGAGATGCTGCCGAGTGGGTGCCGCATCACATCGCCAGGGGGCGTCGAGCCCAGGCGCTGCTCGGGGAAGCGGCGAGCCGGTGCCTGTGAGTTGTATTGTGCCGCTCTGGCCACTCGGTGGCGCCCTGACTCCACGACCAGAGACGGACTCCTGCGAAACGCTAGTGAGATTGGGGCAGGTGGAGGCTCTTTGCTTTAGGCCGCCCCGGGACTGTTTTCAGAGCCTGCCTTGGGCCAAACCCGAAAGTGGAAGAAGTTTGTGTTGAGTCGCCACAACCTGCACTGACTAACACAAACTACTCAGTCCTGCCTGTCGCTTATTCCCTGCTGGCCGTAGCATTAGGCTTTTCACGCGGAAGGATCTTAATAAGCTCTCAGAGAGCGACTAAATGGACCAATAGACCTGTTTGTTCTCTAGCCAGCCCGCATTCTGGGTCTTTCTCTTTCCCTGTAACAGTTAAGAATTCCTATGCTCTTACATTGAGCCATCCATTTTATTTGCACTATTTCCTTTTATCATCACGCATTTATCCTGGGAAGAAGGCATATATATATTTTTTGAGTTAAAAAAATTTTTTTTATTAAAGTATAGTTGATTTACAATATTCCTTCCATTTCTGCTGCACAGCAAAGTGAACCAGCCACTCATACACATGCATTATTTTCAAAGTTTCCTTCATGTTCTAACCCAAGATACTCGACACTCGTTCCCTGTGCTGTAGGGTAGGACCCCGTCACCCATACATTCTAATGAAATAGTTTTCATCTACCAACCCCAAGCTCCCTGTCCATCCCCTTCTCTTCCCCCCACTCTGCCCCGCAGCAAACAAGTCTGCGTTCCAAGTCCAAGAAGGCATATTTTTAATCTTCACTTTATAGAGGAGGGAAACAGGCACAGAGAGGTTGAGTAACCTGTCGAAGATAGCACAGCTAGTGTGGGCTCAGGTTGGACTTGGCATCCAGACTGTCAGGCTCTTCTTTGTAGAAACGCTCATCCCAGGGCCTGTTGTTAAGGTCATTTTCTCCGATGGGACATAGCTTATCAAAGAAGCTCATCCTGGCCAGATGTGACAGTAAGAGAAATGGGTTAATATGTCTCCCTCCTAGGTTTACATTGTACAAGGATGTTTCTGGAGATAGAGTCCTGACCACAGGGGTAGCCCATGTGATTATGATTTCAAACCAGGCAGCTGTCTGGGGGCCCGTGGGGACTCCCAGGGCCCTCTGATCACGTTCACCCAGTTGGCTTCCTCACTAGAAGGACCGTCCAACACAGGGACCCGCATTTGACTTTTGGCTCAGCAGTGTCGCCCTCTGCCTGCCGGGCCTTCTTTCCGAAACGTCACCTTCTCACCTCGCTCCATCTTTTCTGCTCTTCTGCAGGCTGGCCTCTCGCAGATGCCCACTCTGGGCTCTTGCATTGAGTCTGGCCCTCAGCGTGCTTATGGGGGTGGGGGTGGGGGACGACCCAGTGCCCGACCCAGTGCCCTACCCAGCGAAGAGGGAGGGCAGCTTGCCTTAAGGGACCCTCCAGTGAAGAAGGCAGGGGACCTCCCTCCCCTTAGAGCCTATGGGGCCACAGATTCTCTTTCTCTCTTGGAGCTGCCCCAGGGATCAGCCCAGGACAGAAGCTTTACCGCGAATGGGTGCAGCTGGTGTTTGGCTCTCTGCTAGGATTGAAATCCGCCCCCTACCCGCCCCCACCTCAATCTCTTTTGTTGTTATTCCCTGATTTTAGTCAAGAGTTTTTGAAATTTGCAACAACTGAGGCCATCCAGAGGACGGAAATCTTCGAATATTGTCAGATGCTGGGCCGCCCCAAATCCTTCATCCCTTCTTTCCAGGTAACTGAACCCTCGCCAGGCCACCACTTTGGCTGCGCCCCCTTGGCCATGGGCGGCTGGATTTTCAGCTTTGCTATCTGGCACACAGGGGCCGGGCTGAGTCATCCCCTGGACTTTTCCTCATTAGCTGGAGTGTGGGAAGGGTTAGGATTTCTTTCTAGGCCCCCTAAGGGTCTACATTTTAAGATGGAAAGGCAGAACACTGCTGTGGCCTCTTGGCTGGAGGCTCCCATCTCACTCTTGGTGAATGAGAATCGGTGGCAGCCTGGCGTTATCGCCTCACGCCTGCCCTGCGGCTCCTTCCGCCAAAGGACCTCACCTTCCGCTCAGCTCCATGGCCATCCTGCAGGGAGTGGGGGCAGGAAGGCCTCTCGGGGCCGCTTACCCTTTTTCCTCTCCTTCTGCCTGCCTCGCCTATCTCTCTTGGATATCTCCATCTTCAGTTCTGGAATTTCCTCCCTGCTCTGTCTGTCCTTGGCCCCCACCTTTCTTTCTTCCCTTCAGGGCTGCAGCTGTGGTTCCGCCTCCACGTTCCAACTTCTCATCTCAATCTCTCTACTGGATGCCCTGTTGTCCCCTGAAATCCATAAAGCCCGCTTCAGTGTCTGTATTGAGAGTGCAACACACACACACACACACACACACACACACACACGCACACACACACAGTGAAACACAAAACAAACAAAGGCTTGGAAATGAATGAATTACCATCTGTAGGGAAATGACCCAATGAGTATCTTTTTAAAGAGTTTTACCAAAGGCCCATTTCCTCCATCAAAGCCCTGCTCGACCAGCTCCTTTGCATCCACACAGGTCTTCAGTCTCTTTATTTCTCTTTAATCATCCCACCTCTCAGCTGTCTTTGTGCTGAAAGCAATAAGATTGGCTGGTGTTGGGGAATGAGTTCTACATGCCTGGCACTGTGCTATGATGCCCCCCCCCCCTTTTTTAGAAGAGGTTTTTTACTTTTGTTTTCATTTATTTTTTTGTGCTGTGATGTTTGACTGAATGATTTCTGATCCTGTGAGGTAGGTGTGATTACACTCCTTTCTCAAAAGAGGTTCAGAAGTGTTCCATGCTATCAGCTCACATCTCTTGGGTACCATTTGTTCCAAGGACTTAGTATCTCATTGCATCTTCACAACAACCAAGGGGGAGATGGTATATCATCCCCCTAGTATAGTGAGGAAACCAGGGCACAGAGGGGAGGTGGGGTGAGTAGCTCAATGTCCCATACCTGGCATGGAGCTTGGATTTGAACTTGGGTCTATCTGATTCCCAGCCCTCATGCTCCATCTGGCTCGGTCCCTTGTGCTTCTCTGCACCCTTACTTGTATCTTACTGCACTGGAGTCATTTTTTTTTCATTTTTTTATACAATCCCACCCCCATCCCTGGCCCATGCCTTGTCCTGTGCCCGGTATACACCAGGCTTCCTAGAGATGTGGGCTGCCAATAAGGAGTGAAGACTGGTACATTGCCATGGTGACCAGAGCCTCGGGAGGTTCAGCCGATGTGCCTTCCATCCCTTTCTCTATAATGCAGGAACTGTGGGCTGGATTTGGAACCCCATGTGAACACAGATAGAATGCCCCCAGTGGCACAAGGCCCTCGTGAAATGTTTGGATCCAGAGTTAGAGGAAGTTGGCAGCCAGCTGACTTCCAAGAAGTCTTATCTCCCATGTCCCTCTTTCATTCCCTGCCTGGATGGACTCATCACTGGCTCTGCTCCTTTCACAGGTGTATAAACTCCTTTATGCTTCCCGTCTGGCAGATTACGGCCTTGCGTCCCAGGCCTTGCATTACTGCGAAGCCATCAGCACAGCCCTCCTGAGCCAGGGGGAGAGCAGTCACCCGTTGCTATTAGTGGAACTCATCAAGGTGAGCTTCTCAAAGGGTTCTCTGCAGGTGTGTTATCTTCAGTGTTCAGAGAAAACTATTGTAAAGCGGCTCAGACTCCCCATTTCATCTCCTTTGAACATGCTGTAAAATTGGAGCCCATGGCTGTCTTTGACCACATATGCATGCCCAGATGTGATAAGCAGCGGCCTGACACTGCACAAAGAAGGATGCTGTGGCAGGAGGGTGTGGGGGGTGTGGAGGCAGTGAAATCGGGGGACTGGAAACCAGGCGGGTACCATGCAGGAAATTCATTTTTGCATCTGCTGTTTTGGTACAGTTAAAACTGCATGTTAACAGTGAACCGCTCTAATGATAAAAACTGGGTTTAGAAAATATATTTTAGTGATTAAAACAGGAGATGGTCCTTATTAAAACGCTTTTAAATGCATGGAATATTTGATTACATGTGAGATACATTCAAAGAAAAAAAAAAAAAAGAAAACAGAAACAGGGCAACTTTTAGTTCCTAAGAAAGAAAACAATCAGGCAAATAGTTGTTCCGATGAATTGAAGAAAAATCCATTAGCAGAGAGTAAAAGGCAACTTAATATCAGTTTTTGCTTTGCTTCAGATGAGGCCCAAGTATTGGAGTCCATAACCAAGAAAATTGGTGGTGCTGAGCCCCCTTCCCTGGCAAATTTCTGCCAGTAGGATGATGGTTGAGGGAAGCTCAGGACCCAGAATAGAGGTATAGGAAAGTTTGGAGACTTAATGATGAAACAGTCTTGCCATACAAGTAGTCCTTCGACTAGCAGCGTGGGCCTCCCCTTGTAGGGGGGCTTGTTAGAAATGCAGAGTCTCAGGCCCCACGGACTTCTGGGATCAGAATTGGCATTTTTAACCAGGTTCCAGGTGATTCCTGGGAGCCCTGAAGTCTGAGAAGCACTGTTCCTGAGGCCAGCTGTGCAGAGACATAAAGCAGAATCATAGTTTCTCCTCCTATTTTATATAAGTATCTACCACCAAGATGGGTTGACTGTTTATGTTGCGATTTGGGGGAGATACCTTTGCATTTGCTACCTGGCCATTCTTCTTTGTGATGTGGTTTACAAGTGAGTGAAGGCTCCCTTTCTTCCTCTTTCTTACTGCCTCTCCCCCTGGCCTGTCCACTTCTCTTCTCATTTCTCTCCTCCTCCTGCCCCGACGGTCTGGAAACCTGGCACAGCTGGCAGAGAGACTGAAGCTATCGGACCCTCTGGTTTTAGAGCGCCACCGCCGCCCAGGAGACAGGGAGCTGGAGCCAGACTGGCTGCTGCAACTTCGGGGGCGGCACAAGGAGCTGCAGGTGACGGGGAGGGGGTGGCTCCTGGAGCCGGCAAGTCCCCAACTCCAGGGAGGGCCATGGGGTCCCTTCACCCACGAGGCACAGCCTGACCGGGGAAGGGGTAGCTCTCGGCTTCCTGGCTGCTGCCTCATTTTCCTGTGTCTGTGTGTGCGATGGGGGGGCCCTCTTCCCAATCCCCCCTGCCACCCATCCCTGCCGTCTCAGAAAATACATTTTATGACCTTCAAAGCATCCGTCTCTCTGGGAGGAATGATGGCTCACTGTGGCCCCGTGTCACTTTCATGTACTGTAGGGCAATTGCTTAAAAGATTTCCGGGCCTTTCCTTTTTTGTTCTGACAATTACAGAAGCGGCTGGCAGTAATTGGAACAGTAATTGGAACAGGGCCTCCTCTATTTTCTTTTCCCTGTGTCTCTGAGAAAGCACAGGGGGATTTTTTTTTAGGTACACACGGCCCACTCTGGGGCCCATGGTTTACTTCCTTCTTTTTGTCCCTTCCTCTGGGAAAGGATGACCCTCCCGGTCCCTGCCTGCTTTGTGCAGAGCTGGGGGGTAGGACGGCCGGAGGCTGCCCCAGCCCCACCACCTCCGGCCTCCAGTCCTAGCAGTCAACCAAGCCTCCCTTATCTTGTCACCTCTCAAGTTTCTTTTTGATTTAATTTTAAACCACGGTTCATTGTTTGCATTTTTTTTTTGTCTTTTTGTCTTTTTAGGGCCACACCTGCAGCATGTGGAGGTTCCCAGGCTAGGGGTCCAACTGGGGCTACAGCTGCCAGACTATGTCACAGCCACAGCAACACAGGAGCCGAGCCACATCTGTGACCTATGCCACAGCTCACAGCAACACTGGATCCTTAACCCACTGAGCAAGGCCAGGGATCAAACCCACAACCTCATGGTTCCTCATCGGATTGTTTCCGCTGCGCCATGATGGGAGCTCCTGTCTTTGTTTTTCTTTGTGTTGCTTAAGAGGCTTTTATGAAAATACTTTCTTTTTTTTTTTCTTTTTTTCTTTTTGTCTTTTCTAGGGCCGCTTCCGCAGCATATGGAGATTCCCAGGCTAGGGGTCGAATCGGAGCCGTAGCCACTGGCCTACACCACAGCCACAGCAACATGGGATCCGAGCCGCATCTGCGACCTACACCACAACTCATGGCAACGCCGGATCCCCAACCCACTGAGCAAGGCCAGGGATTGAACCCGCAACCTCATGGTTCCCAGTCGGATTCGTTAACCACTGCGCCACGACGGGAACTCCCATTCTTCTTTATATTCTTTTCCACAAAGGTTTATCTCAAGATATTGAATATAGTTTGCTGTGCTCTGCAGGGGGACCTTCTTGTTCATCCCTTCTATATGGAGTAGTTTAAGAGGCTTTTACTTTATCTTAATAGCAAAAGGGAGCCGGAGACACTGGGGATCCTCATCCTGCTCGTTTGGATATTTCTGGAGCCAGAAAAACAACAGGTACCCAAACCAATGAACTGAGCGTGTAAATTTCTGACTCTCAGGATCTGATTACATGAGGTAACACAACTTAAAAAACATTCCCACCTCCCTTCCTGGAGCACCTTCCTTGCCCATATCAATGTAACCCAGTGGTCCGGGCCCCCTCTCCACACAGGTCTGCTGCCTACAGCATCCCTGACACGTGTTTTGGCATGATTAGAGTTTTTGTTTCCCATTCAGCTGTTACGCTTGTGGTGTGGTTATCGAATTGTTTCATTTGTGTCAGTAGCGTCTCCCCAGTTGAATACCTTTCTCGAGGCCAGAGCTGGTGGGTTGTCCGGTGTTTCACGTCAGTGGTGGGGACATAGGAAGCATTTAACTGCCACACACGTGAAATAGGTCTCAAAGTGTTTTCAGGAGATTTCTCCTCTCCTCTCAGGATGCCTCAAGTGTTGGGTGGGGCAGGCATCATCACCCCAGTTAATTCTGTGCCCTTTCCCCAAACAGCGCCCCCTGGTGGGGTCAGGGCGGGCCCTCATCTCTTGCGGTTGTTCCCCAGCCTTTTGTGCTTCCTTCAGGGATGAGCAAGGGGACAGCAAGGAAGTGTAGGCCTTGGTTTCTGTTTCCCAGCTTTGCTGCTGTGTCTCAGGATTTGTGAGGGCGAAGGGCTGCAGGAGCACCAGGCTGGGTGTTTCTGAATAGCCACTTCCTCTAGGAAGCAGCTGTGTCTCCTCTCACTCAGTTGAGCAGGGGGGTCAGCTGACCACACCAGTCCCACAACCTTGGGCCAGACATTGTCCATGTCCGCACCTTGGTCATCTCATCAGCAAAATAATAGCTCCAGAAGGAATCCTGCCAAGGTCCCTTGTTAGAGCTAGTGCTCTGCTTCCTGAAAAGCAAAGCTCTCATTTCCGAAGTCTGATGTGGCTTTTAACTGGAGACTTTCTAAGTTTCCGATGCCCAGGGCCACCAGGAAATCCTTAAAGGAGAAAGTTTATCCAAAACCAAAAAATATGTTGTTAAAGGAGATAGCAGTTTCTGCGCTCCCACCCCCCTGGGTTTAAGGCTCTGCGATTGCACCAGGTAGTGAGGGAAATGGTTTTGTAAACTCTAAGTCACGGGTGGTGAGACGCGTTACAGTCACTGCTGTGTGGTGCTTGGCATCACACGAGTGGCAGCCACACCAGGCCTGTCCTTGGGGCTGCTTTCAAAGAACACATGGGCTGGAATGTCCCTGGTGTCATCAGTCCACACAAATGTCACGTTTCAGATCTCATTTCTACCTCTGCCCTGTGTCCTTAGAACACACTTTCTACCAGGATCTTTCTGGACATCAAGGCAACTCGGAAGCCCTTGGGGGCTGCTCAGCCCAGTGGCCAACGCCAGAGCAGACGGGCCCAGCCCAGCTCAGTCCACAGCAGCTCTTTGCCCTCCAGCCCAGCTCCTACCCAGCAGCAGGAGGAGGTTCCCAGCAGACTGGGGTCCCAGTGCCTCTTTACGCAGTTCCAGAGACCCATCTGCCAGGGACTCTTGGCAGTGTGGCAGTGACAGGGGCTCCTGGAGAAAGGGCCTGGGAGGAAGCCCAGCAGATGCACCCGCCACCTGGTAAGACCTGCCAGCGAGTCAGGGAGCCTCAGGTGAGGAGGTGTGGAAAGGAGCAAGCAAGCAGATGAGCGAGGGGTAGGGACCCGTGTGGGGAGAGGGAGCCAGTGAAGATCTGACCGGTGGGTATGCACATGATCGAGGGCCTCTTGTGTGTTAGCCTGAGGCTGGTCCTTCGTGAACATCCAAGGGGGATGCCTCTCGTCCATTCCAGCCCGCCTCTCGACTGGGATGGGCATAGTGCGGCCAACAGCAGCCTCTGCTACTCTCCCCCTGGAGTCTGTAGTCTCTAGGGCAGAGGCAGGCGAAGGCAGGGAAGGCTACATGTGCCTCCAGCTGTAATTTGGGCCAAGTCCTCTTTCTGACATCATCAGTGCCGGGACAACGGGCAGAGCCCTGTGCTTTTATCCTGTGGCATCAGGCCTTGACCATGGGGGGCTGAGGGTGAGTGAGCCATGGTGAGCAATGCCAGGGAAGTGCTGGAAATCAAATAAAAGGATCAGGTCTTAGACTTTCTAAGATAAGGTCCCGTTCAAGGTGGGAAACTCACACTGAGGGGAAGGCCCTGTGAGCCAGCTCAGCGTGGCCCGGATTTCTAGTATTTCTGAGGAATGACCTTGCTTTGGGGTGGGGGTTGGTTAGCAGCATGTCCTGGGGTGGCTGGAATTAAGAGGGCTGTGCAAATGGACTTTGCATTTACTGCCATGCACTTGGGGCTATGGGCTCGGAGCTCCAGCTGCTTTGCAATGAGGAAAGCCGACTGTGTCCCCATTACCCTTCTCCGGGAGAGATGGAAAAGGCACAGCCTTGCCTCACAATATCTGTTGTTTTTTGTGCCGTAGGAGAGAACACGGTGGTGTCTCCAGAAACCTTCCAGCCTCCTGATGGTCAGAAGGTTGTTTTCAAACCACAGGTGAGAGGACCAAGCCTGGAAGATATGGGTGCCTCTCTGAGCTGCGGTTTCTTCCTGGTGCCCTGGTTACTTAGCCACATGCAGATGCCTTCCTGTGCCTTGCACCAGCCCTTTCCTCCGTGATGCACTTTCTTTCTTTTTGCACCAGATTCTGAGAGGTGGAGAGGAGGCTTGCTCTTGTTTATGTCCCATTCCACCAACCTGTGTCCATGGGGTCAAGGGCAGCAGGGCTGGGTTTAGTTTTGGTCTCACAGATCTGCTCCGTCTGATGCCCTCTTCCTACTGTCATACCGAACACTTGCCATGCCCTGCCATGGAAGACTCTTGATATTTCTTTTAGTTTTTTCCCTTGCTTTATTCCCAAGAAGGACCTATGGCAGCTGTGTCGCTCCTCTTCAGGTGGGCTGTAAGGTCTTAGAGGTGACCCTGTCTTGTCAATCATCCATCCAGCTACTGAATGAATGAATCCCTTCCTCCAACAATGGGCATCACTAGTCCTGAACTTCAGATGTGGTCTAGCTTTGCCTGGTGGAGGGTGATTAACTTTCTCAAGTAGTAACCGGGCTACAAGCCTTAAAACATTTTTATGCTTGACTTTTTTTCCTGACTGAAAAATCAGTACAGTATTGCTATAGAAAACTTGAAAAGTGAAGAAAAAGTATCCTATAAAGAATCAAACAGACATCACTCAGAAGCCCACAGTCAAATATTTTGGTTCTTTCCTTCTAATGTTTTTTTCTATGTACACATTGCTCCTGCTCTCTGAAAGCAGAGAATTCCTATGAAACCTTTCATAAGTTTAAATGGCATAAAGGGAAGAAGCAATTACCTTAGCACACATCTTGTTAATGATGCACAAAATAAATCGAGATAAAGCACAGATGCTTGCAGACACAGTTCAAAGCTATGGCAGCTTGATGCTGAGTTGTTGAATGTAGTTTCCGGGAAGGAGCTTGGCGGTGCCGTGCTCACTGCTTGGGGTGCATGCTGCCTCTATCATGGCTCCTGCAAAACAAACACTGAGTGCTATTTTTGATTTTTGCCTCTTTTTGTAAAAGCAAAAATCGTCTTTGGATTTTTTTTTTTTTTGGTTAGTGAATACAGGCACTAATGTAGGTATTTGGTAAAAGCAAAGTGGCATAACACAAACTTCCATAAAGTGGGGGATACCTGTCTGTGTATATATGTGTGTATATAAATGTATATACATAGGCCTGTGTTTTTAAATGGCTAAGAGCATGTAGATGAAGCTTTATTTCTTATTTGCTTAGTACAATAAAATGAGATTTTCCATGCCGTTCCTAAAGATGTTTTTGTATCGGTGTGATAAAATCCACGGTAGGAAAACACCATCCCTTTTGCATTTCTTCATTCACGAATGCTGAGGTCCTTCAGTGTACCTGGCACTGTTGCAGGCGCTGGGGAATTCATAGGGAACCAGACAAAGCCAACCCTCATGGGGCTTCTGTTCAGTCAAGGTGACTACAAATAAACCACTGTAGTCTGGAGGGATGTTACTTTAGCTGGCGTGGGAGGGAAGGCATCTCTGAGGTCGGAATGGAGGGTGGGCATGAGCCAGGCAAGTATTCAGGGAACAAGTGTTCTGGGCAGAGGGCATTGCAAGAGCAAAGGCCTTGTAGTGGGACTGACTTGGTGCGGTCAGGATGACTGTGGAATCATGGTATCTCCCAAGTGAGCAGCAGGAGAGGGGGCTGAGAAGCAAGACCAGGGAGGCAGAGAGAGGCAGGGTCCTGGAGGGCTTGGTAGGAGCTCAGATTTTAATTTGTCTTTCCCACATTGCTAAACCCTTCAAGTGTGTCTCTTTTTCTTTTCTTTCCTATTCTTTCTCACTACTCTTCCCTTCCCCTCACATGTAAAATGCTGTGATGGACATTCTAGTATTTAAGCCCTTGTCTATTTCTTGAATTACTTGATTAGGAAAAATTCCTAGAAGGAGAGTCAGATGGCTTAGGTTTGAATCCTTGTTCTGCCAGTTACTAGCTGTGTGATCTCAGTCAGCTTGCTTAACCTTTCTGTGCCTTAGTTTTCTCATATGTAAAATGGGATGATAATAATAGTCCCTACATTATAGGACAGTTGTCAGGATTAAATGAATCACTGTATATAAAGTGTTTAAAATAGCACGTGGTACGAAGTACATTTTGTCCTCATTAGAATAAAACAATAAAGCTTTTTCTGTGTTTGCCAAAGGATTTTTCAAAGGTTATTTTTCAAAGGAGGGCGAAATGTATATATAACATAAAAGGACAAACACGGTCTGATCCCACCTCTATGAGGCACCTAGAATTGACACATTCATAGAGAAAAAAAGAGTAGATAGAGGTTACCAGGGGCCAGGAGGAGGCGAAAATGGGGAGGTGGGTGTAACGGGACTAGAGTTTCTGTTGAGGCCAATGAAATGTTCTGGAAATGGATGGATAGTGGTGGTGGCTGTACAACATCCTGAATATACTAGGGACTGATTTGCACCCTTAAATAGTTACACGGATAAGCTTTATGCTGTGTATATTTTAGTGTATACACAACACTAACATAAAGGAATGTGAGTGTGTTTTTCTCCCCTCTGGCACATCTGTTCACATGTAATCTTGAGCAAGTCTTCGAGGAAGCGAAGTTGAGGGTGAGTTAGGCTTGGTGTTTGTCATACTCCCTGTCCTTCAGTGGTTGTCACATTCCCTGTCCTTCGGTGGTTTTTATACTCCCTGTCCCTTGGTGGTTGTCCCACTCCCTGTCCTTCGGTGGTTGTCACACTCCTTGTCCCTCAGTGGTTGTCACACTCCCTGTCCCTTGGTGGTTGTCCCACTCCCTGTCCTTCAGTGGTTGTCACATTCCCTGTCCTTCAGTGGTTTTTACACTCCCTGTCCTTCGGCGTTTGTCCCACTCCCTGTCCCTCGGTGGTTGTCCCACTCCCTGTCCCTCGGTGGTTGTCACACTCCTTGTCCCTCAGTGGTTGTCCCACTCCCTGTCCCTCGGTGGTTGTCCCACTCCTTGTCCCTCGGTGGTTGTCCCACTCCCTGTCCCTTGGTGGTTGTCACACTCCCTGTCCCTCGGTGGTTGTCACATTCCCTGTCCCTCGGTGGTTGTCCCACTCCCTGTCCCTTGGTGGTTGTCACACTCCTTGTCCCTCAGTGGTTGTCACATTCCCTGTCCTTTGGCAGTTGTCACACTCCCTGTCCTTCGGCGGTTGTCACACTCCCTGTCCTTCGGTGGTTGTCCCACTCCCTGTCCCTCGGTGGTTGTCCCACTCCCTGTCCCTTGGCGGTTGTCCCACTCCCTGTCCCTCGGCGGTTGTCCCACTCCCTGTCCCTTGGCGGTTGTCCCACTCCCTGTCCCTTGGCGGTTGTCCCACTCCCTGTCCTTCGGCGGTTGTCCCACTCCCTGTCCTTCGGCGGTTGTCCCACTCCCTGTCCCTTGGTGGTTGTCACACTCCCTGTCCTTCGGCGGTTGTCCCACTCCCTGTCCCTCGGTGGTTGTCCCACTCCCTGTCCCTTGGTGGTTGTCACACTCCCTGTCCCTCGGTGGTTGTCCCACTCCCTGTCCTTCAGCGGTTGTCCCACTCCCTGTCCCTCGGCGGTTGTCCCACTCCCTGTCCCTCGGTGGTTGTCACACTCCTTGTCCCTCGGTGGTTGTCCCACTCCCTGTCCCTTGGTGGTTGTCACACTCCTTGTCCCTCGGTGGTTTTCACATTCCCTGTCCTTTGGCGGTTGTCCCACTCCCTGTCCTTCGGCGGTTGTCACACTCCCTGTCCTTCGGCGGTTGTCACACTCCCTGTCCTTCGGCGGTTGTCCCACTCCCTGTCCTTCGGCGGTTGTCCCACTCCCTGTCCCTCGGCGGTTGTCCCACTCCCTGTCCTTTGGCGGTTGTCCCACTCCCTGTCCCTCGGTGGTTGTCCCACTCCCTGTCCCTCGGTGGTTGTCCCACTCCCTGTCCTTCGGCGGTTGTCCCACTCCCTGTCCCTCAGTGGTTGTCCCACTCCCTGTCCTTCGGCGGTTGTCCCACTCCCTGTCCCTCGGCGGTTGTCCCACTCCCTGTCCCTCGGCGGTTGTCCCACTCCCTGTCCCTCGGCGGTTGTCCCACTCCCTGTCCCTTGGCGGTTGTCCACTCCCTGTCCCTTGGCGGTTGTCCCACTCCCTGTCCTTCGGCGGTTGTCCCACTCCCGTCCTTCGGCGGTTGTCCCACTCCCTGTCCCTTGGTGTTGTCACACTCCCTGTCCTTCGGCGGTTGTCCCACTCCCTGTCCCTCGGTGGGTTGTCCCACTCCCTGTCCCTTGGTGGTTGTCACACTCCCTGTCCCTCTGTGGTTGTCCCACTCCCTGTCCTTCAGCGGTTGTCCCACTCCCTGTCCCTCGGTGGTTGTCCCACTCCCTGTCCCTTGGTGGTTGTCACACTCCCTGTCCCTCGGTGTTGTTCCCACTCCCTGTCCCTTGGTGGTTGTCACACTCCCTGTCCTTCGGCGGTTGTCCCACTCCCTGTCCCCTCGGCGTTGTCCCACTCCCTGTCCCTCGGTGGTTGTCACACTCCCTGTCCCTCGGTGGTTGTCCCACTCCCTGTCCTTCAGCGGTTGTCCACTCCTGTCCTCGGTGTTGTCCCACTCCCTGTCCCGTGGTGGTTGTCACAACTCCTTGTCCCTCGGTGTTGTCCCACTCCCTGTCCCTTGGTGGTTGTCACACTCCCTGTCCCTCGGTGGTTGTCCCACTCCCTGTCCCTCGGTGGTTGTCCCACTCCCTGTCCTTCGGCGGTTGTCCCACTCCCTGTCCCTCAGTGGTTGTCCCACTCCCTGTCCTTCGGCGGTTGTCCCACTCCCTGTCCCTCGGCGGGTTGTCCCACTCCCTGTCCCTCGGCGGTTGTCCCACTCCCTGTCCCTCGGCGGTTGTCCCACTCCCTGTCCCTTGGCGGTTGTCCACTCCCTGTCCCTGGCGGTTGTCCCACTCCCTGTCCTTCGGCGGTTGTCCACTCCCTGCCTTTCGGCGGTTGTCCCACTCCCTGTCCCTTGGTGGTTGTCACACTCCTGTCCTTCGGCGGTTGTCCCACTCCTGTCCCTCGGTGGTTGTCCCACTCCCTGTCCCTTGGTGGTTGTCACACTCCCTGTCCCTCGGTGGTTGTCCCACTCCCTGTCCTTCAGCGGTTGTCCCACTCCCTGTCCCTCGTGGTTGTCCCACTCCCTGTCCCTTGGTGGTTGTCACACCCTCCCTGTCCCTCGGTGGTTGTCCCTCCCTGTCCCTTGGGGTTGTCACACCCCTGTCCTTCGGCGGTTGTCCACTCCCTGTCCCTCGGCGTTGTCCCCACTCCCTGTCCCTCGTGGTTGTCACACTCCCTGTCCCTCGTGGTTGTCCCACTCCCTGTCCTTCAGCGGTTGTCCTTGTCCCACTCCCTGTCCCTCGGTGGTTGTCCATCCCTGTCCCTTGGTGGTTGTCACACTCCCTGTCCCTCGGTGGTTGTCCCACTCCCTGTCCCTCGGTGGTTGTCCACTCCCTGTCCCTCGGTGGTTGTCACATTCCCTGTCCTTGGCGGTTGTCCCACTCCCTGTCCCTCGGTGTTGTCACACTCCCTGTCCTTTGGCGGTTGTCCACTCCCTGTCCTCGGCGGTTGTCCACTCCCTGTCCCTCGGCGGTTGTCCCACTCCCTGTCCTTTGGCGGTTGTCCCACTCCCTGTCCCTCGGTGGTTGTCCCACTCCCTGTCCCTCGGTGGTTGTCACACCCTTCCCGTGTTGTCCCACTCCTGTCCCTCGGCGTTGTCCCACTCCCTGTCCCTCGGCGGTTGTCCCACTCCCTGTCCCTCGGCGGTTGTCCCACTCCCTGTCCCTCGGCGGTTGTCCCACTCCCTGTCCCTCGGCGGTTGTCCCACTCCCTGTCCCTCGGCGGTTGTCACTCCCTGTCCTCGGCGGTTGTCCCACTCCCTGTCCTTCGGCGGTTGTCCCACTCCCTGTCCCTCGGCGGTTGTCCCACTCCCTGTCCCTCGGCGGTTGTCCACTCCCTGTCCCTCGGCGGTTGTCACTCCCTGTCCCTCGGCGGTTGTCCACTCCCTGTCCCTCGGCGGTTGTCACACCTCCCTGTCCTCGGCGGTTGTCCACTCCCTGTCCTCTTGGTTGTCCCACTCCCTGTCCCTCGGCGGTTGTCCCACTCCCTGTCCCTCGGCGGTTGTCCCACTCCCTGTCCCTCGGCGACTCCCTGTCCTTCGGTGGGTTGTCCCTCCCTGTCCCTCGGCGGTTGTCCCACTCCCTGTCCTGTTTGGTGGTTGTCACACTCCCTGTCCTTTGGCTTCGTGGGTCCCTGAGGGAGTTCCCTGGCTCTCTTCATCACCAGCAGTAGCATTCCATCCCTTGTTCCAGGCCTGGTCATAGTTCTGGAAACCTGATCTTTCTGGGGGAAGAAGCACATTGGCCAACCCCCTGTAGGCTTAGGAAACATCCGAAGATTGGGATTGGGCCCAGGCCTTCTCCTGAGACCTTCGGCAAATCATTTCTCATGGCTCGGCCCGAGTTCCTCATCAGTAAAATGCAAGGCTGTCCCACTGGTTTATTGAGCAGGTCAGGTGAGGGAGTCCAGGTAAGCATGCCTTTCTCACCTGGCGAGTGCCATAAAAATGTTCTCTTTTTGTTCATTCCAGGTGCCCCAGCTTCCCAGAGCACGACGTGTGTCTGAGAGCTCAGCTGTCTCAGACAAGGACGATGAGGAGGGGTCCTCCGATGAGGCAGATAAGAAGTCTCCCCAAAGTACTGCCCAGAGAGAAAGGCCCGGAGAGGCCAAGGAGAATACGAAGGTGGCGGGATTCTTCTCTTCCCATGGCTCCCTTCCCAGACGGTGGAGCAGAGCTGGGCCTTGGGGCTGTGGTCCTGTCCCCTCCCCTCCCCTCCTGTCTTAGTGCTGTCGCAGTGGGTGGGTGGACCTCACATTCAGAGGACGAGGTGACCTGCCAACCACAGTGCTCCCCCTTCCCTTCCAGAGCTCGGGGTTTGGCTGGTTCAGCTGGTTTCGCTCCAAGCCCACCGACAACGCATCCCCCTCTGGAGACGAAGACTCATCTGACAGTCCCGACTCCGAGGTAACCTCGGTGGGAGGGCACGGGAGCTTCCGTGGGCCCTTCTGGGGAAGCGTCCTCAGCCCTGGGAGGCCCCGGAGCTGGCACCTCTACCCTGGTCTGGATGCAGCAGATGCCTTGTGATGGGAGACTGTGGGAAATAAATTGGTCCAGGGAGGGAAATGGTGAATGATGAAAGGCCTTAAGAGTCAGGAGGAAGGATTTTAACATCAGAGGGCCAGGAGTAATTCGGATTATTGAGCAGAGGAGTGGCCTGAAGAAAATAAAGAGTTTTGGGAGAGAAGCCCAGCATCTGCCTTTGGGCGGAGGCCGCCACGTGGGCACTGCAGGGGTACAAGCGGTGGCCTGGAATCCTTAACCATCAGTCCCACCTTCCTTTCTCCACCAAGCAGGAGACCCCCCGGGCATCTTCCCCCACCCAGCCTGTCCTGGGCCTCCCACCGACACCTGCCCCAGAGCCCCAGACTCTGCCGGGCACCAGTGTTTTCTCCAGCGACGAAGGTACTGCCAACCCTGTGTCCTCTGGGCCTCCTGTGGTCCTCTCTGTGCTCCCTAGGGGGATAGGGGGGTGCCTTCTGGGAGAGGTATCTTCTCCATCCTGAGCAGTGCAGATACCTCTGACTCATCGCTTTCTAGGTGGGGGTGAAGTCCGAGGATCAGCATCCAGTGAGGGGACAGCTGAGGGCCCTGGACATGGAGGCTTGTCAGGGCCTGAGGTGAGCAGCCTGCCATTGGAGCCTGGGCCCCAGCAGGTTCCCGCATGCTCAGTGAACCTTCCTGTGGGCTGGAGGTGCCACCCTGTGAGGGCCTGGCTCATGGGGAGGACGGCTAGGGCTGCCGTGACAAGATGTCAGAGACCGTGCTGTTTGTTTGTTTGTTTATTTATTACTCAATGAATTGTGTTACATTTATAGTTGCACAATGATCATCACGACCCAGTTTTATAGCACGTCCACCCCAAACCCCCAGCGCATCCCCCTGCCCCTCAACCTGTCTCATTTGGAAACCCTAAGTTTTTCAAAGTCTGTGAGACAGTATCTGTTCTGCAAAGAAGTGCATTGTGTCCTGTTTTTAGATTCCACATGTAAGTGATAACGTATCATGATGGTGTCTCGCTGACTAACTTCACTTAGCATGGTAATTTCTAGGTCCATCCATGTTGCTGCAAATGCCGTTATTTTCTTCCTTTTAATGGCTGTGTACTATTCCATTGTGTATATGTACTGCATCTTCTTTATCCACTCCTCTGCCGATGGCCATTTAGGTTGTTTCTATGGAGACTGTGCCATTTAAACACCAGAAACTTACTTCCTCACAGTTCAGGAGGGCAGAGATCTGAGATGAAGGTGTTGGTGGGTGGGATTCTCCTGTGGCCTCTCTCCTTGGCTTGTAGATGGCAATTTAGTCCCTGAGTCTTTTTTTTTTTCTTTTTAGGGTCACACGTGCAGTGTATGTAAGTTCCTAGGCTAGGGGTCCCGAATTGGAGCTGCAGCTACTGGCCTATACCACAGCCACAGGAACATGGGATCCAAGCTGTATCTGTGAACTACGTGGCAGCTTTTGGTCATGCTGGATCCTTAATCCATTGAGAGGGGCCAGGAGTCAAACCCGCATCCTCATGGATACTGTGTTGGGTTCTTAACCTGCTGAGTCACAACAGGAACTCCTCCCTGAGTCTTTATATGGTCTTTCCTCTGTATGTGTCTCTGTCCAAATTTCCTCTTATAAGAATACTGGGAGTTCCTGTTGTGGCTCAGCAGTAATGAACCTGACTCGTATCCATGAAGATGTGGGTTTGATCCCTAGCCTCGCTAAGTAGGTTAAGGATCTGGTGCTGCCGCAAGCTGTGGGGTAGGTTGCAGGCGAAGCTTGGACACTGCGTTGCTGTGGCTGTGGTGTAGGCTGGCAGCTGCAGCTCCAATTCAACCCCTAGCCCGGGAACTTCCACATGCTGAGAATGCAACCCTAAAAAAGACAAAACCAAAGGAACAAAACAAAACCCACCCCCCCAAAACAAGAAAACCCCACCAGTCATATTGGGTTAGGGCCCACTCTAATGAGCTCACTTAATCACCTCTTTAAAGACCCCATTTCCAAGTCTATACTGACATACTAGGGTTATGATGTCAACATATGCAGTTTGGGGGAGCATGAGTTAGCCCATAACTGCTTCCTTAGGTGGTGTCTAGCCAATGGCCCCTTTTCCTGTCCCAGTTGGAGCCAGAGTTCACCAATATCCTTGGCAAGGGCTGTAATAAACTCTTAATCAATTGTCCACACCAGTATGGATTTCATATCAATTGCTAGGAAAACGTTTTTATTTCTTATGGCCTGGTTACAGCACTCGTGCGGGATTCAGGCCTTTCAAAGAGGATGAGGTTACTTTTTATGATGCTATTAATATATTTATTATGGCTCTTCTTCTCATGGGCTCCAGGCGGGCAGCACCCGAGCCTCTGCAATGCCATCCCACACCCTGGGGTTGGCTGTGCCCCCTTGAACCATGCTTGTTTGTTCGCGATTCCCTGAGTTTCACCACATCAGCATCTCTTGACCAAAGCTGACCCTTAAGGAAGCCCTTGACCTTCTGGCATCTGTGAAATGATGCCTAATAGGATTTTCTGTTCTTTTCCATCCCAGGGTGTTCCCTCTGAGCCCTACTTCAGCTCTGGGATTCTGCTCCCTCCACCCTCCATGAATGGGGCTGTTCCTCTCTACAACCCGTCTCAGGTTCCCCAGGTAAGGAGGCCCTGAGGGAGAGGGGTTAGACGCACAGGCTCTGGATGAAGGAGATCCAGGTTTATAACTTACTTCTAACAACTTACTGTGCATGAGTTCTTGAGCCCTGACTAACTTAAGTCTTGGTTTCTGCATCTGTAAAATGGGGCTAGTGTAACTATCTCACTGAGTAGTCGTGCGTATTAAGTGGGAGTAGGTATGCGAAGGGCCTGGTGCTTGGATTAGGCTCAGTCAATGTCACTATTGTTCATATTGCTCTTGACCTTTCATAAGTCTTTGTGTGTGTGTGTGTGTGTGTGTGTGTGTGTGTGTGTGTGTGCGTGTGTGTGTCTTTTTAGGGCTGCACTGGCGGCATATGGAGGTTCCCAGGCTAGGGGTCCAATCAGAGCTGTTGCTACTGGCCTACGCCAGAGCCACAGCCATGCCAGATTCGAACCACGTCTGCAACCTACACCACAGCTCATGACAATGCTGGATCCTTAACTCACTAAGCAAGGCCAGGAATCAAACCCGAAACCTCATGGTTCCTAGTCGGATTCGTTTCCACTGCACCACAGTGGGAACTCCCAACCATTCATAAGTCTTGAGACTCAAGAGAGACAGTTGGTGTCAACGGTATGGTTGCAATGGCGCTGTGTCCTGGGGGTGAGGGGATCATTGCAAACTTTGGGAGAAGCTAAACTCCCTGCTTCCCTGTGATCTGGGGCAGACTGATCCCTCCGATGCATCACTGGCCTCCCTTCTTTGTAAAATGGAATTTCTTTCTCCTTATTTAAGAGGTGAAGGTGTTGAGTGAAAGGAAATAGTGAGAACCCCATCACGGGAAGCCACGTGCAGCTGAAGGGTTCTAGACTTTCGGGAAGCCCGAGCTCAATCCAGCCAGTCAGCCCTGGGTGGAGTCAGGCTTGGGGCCGTAACCTACTGCCACGTGTGTTCTTTTCCAGCTCTCCATGGCTACCAGCTTGAACCGGCCAAATCGCCTAGCTCAGCGCCGCTATCCAACCCAGCCATGACGAGAATCACCACCCACCCCAGACTGGTCTCCCTGAAGCACAGCTTTTATGTTGCTTTCCTTTCTCAGGCTCCCAGCCCCTCTGTCACATGGGAGCTCCCAAGAGGGTTGTGCTAGTCCATTGCCCGATCACCTCCACGGGGCACAGAGAGGACAGGGGGAGGGGACAGGGTCTCCCAGGATACAGCTCAGTTCCCTCTCTTAAGATTGGCTTTGGAATGATGGTGGAGATGACTTCGTCAGACGGAAAAGCTGGTAGAAGAGCAGACTGGAGGTGAGGAGAACGCCATGGCAGCAGCACTTAGGATGTGGCTTCAGATCCCTGGAAAAGTCAGGGCCTAAAAATCCCCCTGCTGGAATCAGCGATGACACCACCGGGTTCAGCAGGAGGAAATTGTTGGAGGAGGGGCACTGGGACCAATAGTCTAGACTAAATTTGACTCCGTCCTCAGCCTTAGTTATGGACCAGTTCCTGGCTCTAGTGAGCGAAAGATTTTTATACTGAAAGTGAATCGTTGTTTCCCATCCTCGTTCCCTCTTCGGTGACATTTTGGTAGTTTCCCTCTTGGTTTTAGTTTTCTGCACAATTTTTTTTTTTCATGGTTCAGATTAATTATATTTCTCTCCCTTTCTTAGCTGGTCCTATTTTTTCACATTCTGGCATCTGGCTATCAAGTTAGATTGCTGTAGGCATCATATTGTCATGGTAACTGCTGAACCTAATGATGCAGATGGATGGAACATCAGTATAATAAAGGATGGAAATCGTTTCCTAAAAATTCACCCCTTCCATAAGGGAGAAGGCATGAGTGCCTGAGATTTTTAATACCTCCCTTCCTCCTGCAGGCCTTTGCAAATTGACGTTTGGAGGGTCATGGGAGCCAGAGGGAGGAGGGGGACAGCTTGGAAATTTCCATTTCTCCTTTCAAACCCTCCAGTAGGAATGACTCTTGCCGTATGTCAGATTTGCTGAAAATTTGCTCCTCACAAAGAACATTTTTTGTATGTGTAATTGTACAGACAGGTTCTGTACCCTAATGTACTATGGTTCTGATGTTGAGAGCGATTAAACCAGAAAATGTTATAGCAGATGCTTGTCTCTGGCTGATTTTTGCAGAGGGAGAGAGCACACTGAGTGGTCTCTTCCCTGAAGTCTTTCTAATAATGGTTTCATTGTGTGGTAAGGTGCTAACAGCTGGAAAAAGCCTTTTGTTACCAAGGATCTAGGGACTGATCCTCTTTTTTTTTTTTTTTTAAATGAATGTCATAGCCTTTATTTATATTTTATTTATTTGTTTTCTTTTTAGGGCTGCACCTGCAGCATTCGGAAGTTCCCAGGCTAGGGGTCGAATCAGAGGTGTAGCCTCCGGCCTATATCACAGCCATGGCAATGCCGGATCCGAGCTGAGTCTGCAACCTATACCACAGCTCATGGCAGTACCCGATCCCCGACCCACTGCGTGAGGCCAGGGATCCATCCCGCCTCCTCATGGATACCAGTTGGGTTTGTAACCCGCTGAGTGGTGATGGGAACTCCCAGGGACTGATCCTTTTAACTTCCAAGTCTACTATTACTTTTTCAATTAAAAAAATATGGACAAAAGTTCCGCTGATGCAAATTAGTTACTCTGTTAACTAAACACTGCATGTTCTTTTCTTTAAAAAGTTGGAGTTCCCACTGTGGCACAGCGGTTAAGGATCTGGAGTTGTGTCTGCAGTGTCTTGATTTGCTTCTGAGGCACAGGTTTGATCCCTGGCCTGGGAACTTCCTTATGCTATGGGTACAGCCAAAAAAAAAAAAAAAAAAAAAAAAAAAAAACAAAAAAAAAAACGGAAAAAACAAAAAAAACTTTGTTCATCTGTCAGGTTAGATTAGGAAGTGTATGCCCAAGTGTCTTGATCTAGAAGACCTTCAGTGAGTTTCCTTAAAAGACTGCAGCCCCATCAGGTTGGTATGCTGACCCCCACTGTCAGTAGTTTGTGAGTTTCATAGGCACCTGGCCCATCTACAGCTCACCTTGTAATCCTGGCAAGATTTTCTAACTGTCCTGTGCTTTAGTTTCCTCATCCATAAAATGAGCATGGTGATTACAATAGTACTTACCATGTAGGGACAGGGCAAGAATTAAACGAGTCAAGCTCTTACAAAAGTATCCAGGATGGGAGTTCCTGTCGTGGCGCAGTGGTTAACGAATCTGACTAGGAACCATGAGGTTGCAGGTTCAATCCCTGGCCTTACTCAGTGGGTTAAGGATCCGGCGTTGCCGTGAACTGCGGTATAGGTTGCAGACGCGCCTTGGATCCTGAGTTGCTGTGATTCTGGCATAGGTGGGCGGCTACAGCTCCGATCCAACCCCTAGCCTGGGAACCTCCATATGCTGTGGGAGCGGCCCTAGAAAAGGCAAAAAGACAAAAAAAAAGAAAAGAAAAATCCAGGATGTGCTAAGCATTATATGTGTGTGTTTTAAAAAATGATTAGTATACAATCTAATAAGTAAAATTGCTTTATCTGTTGCCTACCAGATTAAACTGCGGATTTTTCATTCTTTTTAAAAAATTTACTTTATTGAAGTAGAGTTGATTTGCAATGTTGTGTTAATTTCGACTTACAGAAAATTGATATATATATATATGTATAGAAAATAAAATGTGCATACACATATGTACACATACACTATACACATATTCTTTTTTATATTCTTTCCATTATGATTTATCATAGAATATTGAACATAGTTGGATTTGTTACTTATCCATTCTATATACAATAGTTTGAATCTGCTAATCTCAAACTTTCACTACATCCTTGCCCACCCCGCTTCCACCATGGCAATCACAAGTCTGTTCTCTATGTCAGTGAGTCTATTTCTGTTTCTTTTTGTCTTTTTGCCATTTCTTGGGCCGCTCCTGCGGCATATGGAGGTTCCCAGGCTAGGGGTCGAATTGGAGCTGTAGCCACTGGCCTATGCCAGAGCCACAGCAACGCAGGATCCGAGCCGCGTCTGCAACCTACACCACAGCTCACGGCAACGCCGGATCGTTAACCCACTGAGAAAGGGCAGGGACCGAACCCGCAACCTCATGGTTCCTAGTCGGATTCGTTAACCACTGCACCACGAAGGGAACTCCTATTTCTGTTTCTTAGATAAGTTCTTTTGTGACATGTTAGATTCCATGTATAAATTACATATGGTATTTGTCTTTCTCTTTGACTGACTTCACTTAGTATGATAATCTCTTGGTCTATCCGTATTATTGTAGATGGCATTATTTTATTCTTTTTTATGGCTGAGTAGTATTCCATTGTATATATGTACTGCAAGTTTATCCATTCATCTGTTGATGGTCATTTAGGTTATTTCCATGTCTTGGCTATTATAAGTAGTGCTGCTATGAATATTGGGGTACATGTATCTTTTTGAATTATAGTTTTCTCTGGATGTACCCTAAGAGTGAGATAGCTGGTTCATATCACAACTTTAGTTTTTTAAGGAAATTTCATACTGTTTTCCATAGTGACTGCACCAGTTTACATTCCCACCAACAGTGTAAGAGGGTTCCCGTTTCTCCACACCCTCTCCAGCATTTATTATTTGTAGAACATTTAAGGATGGCCATTCTGACTAGTTTTCAGTGGTACCTCATGATAGTTATTATTTGCATTTTTCTAATAATTAGTTATGTTGAGCATCTTTCATGTGCCTGTTGGCCAAATGTATGGGATTTTCATTCTTTTTTTGTTTTTTGGTTTTTGGTTTTTATTTTGTTTGGCCATGCCCACAGCATACAGAGGTTCCTGGGCCAGGGACTGAACCTGTGCCACAGCAGCAACCCAAGCCACATCAGTGACAATGCTGGATCCTTAACCTGCTGTGGCGCCAGGGAACTCCTAGATGTTTCACTCCTGATACAGGTATGTAATGGGAAGAATAATTTAATATTACTTCTCAATAGGTGTTCTTATGACTAAGCCAGTTTCTCTTCCTATATCCCATCTACCATCAATGTTAGGCCATGTGGCTTAGTGCCCCTTGAAACAATGACGTAGGAGAAATCCTACCTCATAAAAAGAAGCACTTTAGAGGGGGAGAGTGAGGACCAAAGAGGAAGGCAAAGACATCAGATACCTGTGTCCTCACTTTCTCCTCCTGTTGGGATTATTTATGGAAAACCAGTGACTATGGCATCAACAAAGCTGGTCCTAAGCTTTGTTACTTCCGAGACAAAGGGATATATGCAGCAGTGGACACATTTTCTAAGGGGGAAAGTCAGTGGGTTTTGTGCACTAGAAAGGGAGGAGGCAGTGGTATTTATGCTATTTCATGACTGAAAACTTGTACTCTGGCAAAGTCGGAATATGTCCATTAATCTGTGCATGGTTGGGTTAAAACAAGTCCCGTTGTTCACTGGTCAGGAAAGAACCCTCAGTTGGGCCCTGTAAGGGTCTGATGAGCCAGGGTCACTCAGAGTTCTTCGTTGTTTATCAGCATTTTTAGTGGTGGGGGTGGTGGTGGGGTTGCTGAAGGTCATGACCGTTGACAGCTTCCACGGTTAAAACCACTTCTGGTGAAAAAAGGCAAATGCAGCTGTAAGAAGAAAATACTTTTCTCCCTCCTTTACAAGGTGGACACTTAGGAGGTAGAGCAGGTTGTGCTAGAAATAGACTGCTAGGAATGGGAAGCCTGAGAACACTGGGGCGTGTGGCCCCTTTTCTCATCCATTGCTCCAGAGAAGCTGGCTTTGGCTTGGGAGATGTAGCATCTTGGCCTTGGGGGTGACCGTGGTCTGAGGCAGAGCCTCCAGCTCCCTCCAGCCTGGCGTACATGGACTTTGGCAGGAAATGATTGCACAGTGTCCCAAAAGACCTCAAGGGACCAGTTGTGCCCCTGAAGGTGTCAGGTCAGGGCTTGGCCAGACCAGCCACCTGTTAAGAAAAGAGCTGAGCATATCAGCCATTGGCCTTCTTTCCCGTTGCCATAAGTCATTTGCGGGGAGAGGAGAGAAACAGAATTATCTCTCTTTTAAAAAAGGAATTACCAAAAGACACTGTTTAAAGGGAAGAGACTGAGATTCTGTTAATTGGCGAGTTTCTTTTTGCCCCCACTCCTCATGAAGTATTTGCTTGGAGGAAGAATAGTTATAGGAAATCAAGAGGCTACATTCTCTTTAAAAAAACTGAGTGGTAATGTGCGAATTTGCGATCCTGCTATACACATACAATTTAATATTTATATAGAAACATTTAAACCTAATGTTCAGTAATTTGGAGGAGAATAAACCGTTAAATTCCACTGAAGTGTCTTTATCACATATCAGCATTCCTGCCTTCTGCCTAATCCCCTTACACGGCTATAAAACGGCAAACAAGCCTTGATTCCTCGGTCACCTATACACACCCCTCTTTCAGCCCTAACACAGGCTTCAGGTTGCTCAGGATCAGTGTCTCTGCTAACTTTTTTTCTTGCCCTAGAAATCTCCTTTGTCTTTGGTCTCTTCCTCTGAGCAACCAAGAAGAGCGAGAGATGGCATCCACCTCTTCCCTCAAATCAGAGTATTTGCTTCCCTAGAGGGAATATGCAAACCACTCCTGTGCTTGAAAAGAATAATAGGTGCGTTATTTGGGTCTCTCCATGGATGGGGGTTTCTCTGACACTTTTCTGCCAAAAGCGTGGAATGGAGTGCCGTTCCCCCTCTTCCATTTGCCATCTTAAGCTGGAAATTGCATATGGCCTGATCTGCATGTAATAGGATGTTAGGTACTTACCTGAGGTTGCCTGTAACCTGGCCTCCAACATTGCCTGCTCTCATGAAGCACCATCCGTTCAGATCCTTCAGAAATGGTTTCTTAATGAGATTTGAAGTTATTTTGAGTGAGGATTAGGAGCGTATTAAACCATTTTCATTGCAGTCTCACTCAGTAGCGGAATCTGCTTCCCACACTTTCTTCCTTTTTACATGTATCTCTAGGTAATGGTCCTTTGCGGGACCTAGGTCAGCCGTCATCTAACTCAAACTTGACTGACCCATGCAGACTGCTTATTTTTAATGTGAGATATTTCTTGGTCTTTATCTTGGAGCTAATTAAGGACCCCATTTTTTGAGAATCTCAAGAGAGGAGGATTCCATGGCTTCCCTTGAGGTTTCAGCCTAGGGTTTCACACTCTCAAACATGAGGAAGCTATTCCTAGGACTCTATACCCAAATCACTCACACGGCTCTTTAAGACTCTCAGCTGGTCCTCAGCGGAGATGGAAAACAGCTGCTCACCACCACCTGTGCCTGGAACGCTTCCATATTCTGGAAGCCCATGAAATCATGTCTCAGCTCATGAAATGAAGGCTTACAAAATGGGGTTTTCTTTTTTTTTCTTTCATCCCGCTGTACAGCATGGGGATCAAGTTATTCTTACATGTGTACATTTTCCCCCCACGCTTTGTTCTGTTGCAACATGAGTATCTAGACATAGTTCTCAATGCTATTCAGCAGGATTTCCTTATAAATCTATTCTAAGTTGTATCTGATAACCCCAAGCTCCCGATCCCTCCCACTCCTTCCCTCTCCCGTCGGGCAGCCACAAGTCTATTCTCCAAGTCCATGACTTTCTTTTCTGTGGAGATGTTCATTTGTGCTGGATATTAGATTCCAGTTATAAGTGATATCATATGGTATTTGTCTTTGTCTTTCTGACTCATTTCACTCAGTATTAGAGTCTCTAGTTCCATCCATGTTGCTGCAAATGGCATCATGTCATTCTTGTTTATGGCTGAGTAGTATTCCATTGTGTATATATACCACCTCTTCTGAATCCAATCATCTGTTGATGGACATTTGGGTTGTTTCCATGTCCTGGCTATTGTGAATAGTGCTGCAATGAACATGTGGGTGCACGTGTCTCTTTTAAGTAGAGTTTTGTCTGGATATATGCCCAAGATTGGGATTGCGGGGTCATATGGAAGTTCTATGTATAGATTTCTAAGGTATCTCCAAACTGTTCTCCATAGTGGCTGTACCAGTTTCCATTCCCACCAACAGTGCAGGAGGGTTCCCTTTTCTCCACAACCTCTCCAGCACTTGTTATTTGTGGATTTATTAATGATGGCCATTCTGACTGGTGTGAGGTGGTATCTCATGGTAGTTTTGATTTGCATTTCTCTTATAACCAGCGATGTTGAGCATTTTTTCATGTGTTTGTTGGCCATCTGTATATCTTCTTTGGAGAAATGTCTATTCAGGTCTTTTGCCCATTTTTCCATTGATTGATTGGCTTTTTTGCTGTTGAGTTATGTAAGTTGTTTATATATTCTAGAGATTAAGCCCTTGTCGGTTGCATCATTTGAAACTATTTTCTCCCATTCTGTAAGTTGTATTTTTGTTTTCTTTTGGGTTCCCTTTGCTGTGCAAAAGCTTTTCAGTTTGATTAGGTCCCATGGGTTTATTTTTGCTCTTACAAAATGGGGTTTTCTTGACTAGAGTGGGAGACTAAACCAGTTAAATGCTTGGAGACTTTTGGTAGCTATGATGACCAGACATTCTGAATTGCAATAGTAATAACATATTTATGGAGTACCTTGTGTCAGGCACTGGGATATACATTCTGTGAAGTATGTAGTATTATTGCAGCATTTTATAAGAAATCTGAAAATTCAAGAGAGAGATCAAGCAATTTGTTCAAAGGCACACAGCAAGTAAGGATGGAGCTGGGATTGGAGTCCAGATAGTCTGGTCTTTCAGCCATATTGACCTTGGCCATACATTTATTTATTCACTTATTTATCAAATATTAATGGAATGAAGTGTCAGGCATTGTGCAGCTTTCCCAACAAGATGGTATTCACACTTTAAGTAGTCAGTGAGGAAGACAGACCTATGAAAACAGACATAACTGCCTAACATGAGAACTGTTATACTTAAAAATATATTCAAAGGACTTAGTGCCTTTGATATCCCTTAATAATGTGGGAGTTTCATCTATTTATATAATTTGGGGGCTAATATGTTCAAGTTGTATTGCCTCTTGTAGGTTAAGATCAAGGTTAAGTTTGTTGCTAGGGTGTAGGATAGCAAATTTAAACTTTTGAGCCAGAGTGTACAGTAGTGTTAAGCTGCGGTGGGGGGGGCATGAAGTCTTAAGGAATAGGGTCATGGTGCATTCTGGTCCCAAGGGAGCAGTGGCATCTGAAAGGAACATGATCTAATCTACACCTGCCCAACTCCTGTCACAGAATCCCTGCTTGTTGCTTCCTGCTTTTCACAGGATTCTGAGGCGGAGAAGGACTGACTCTTGCAGGGGAGCTCTCCAAAAGGAAGGGTCCAAGCTGGGGAGTGTGTGTGATATTTGCGTGTGTGCAGATACACAGAGGCCATCGAGGGGGGACCCCTTCCCAATGTATCTCTTTTCACCTAAGCTCCACCGATAGACTTATTCCCTCTTCTTCACAGCTATCGTTGGTCTGGAGGACAGCCTCTCCAGTAAGCACCTTCCAAGTGGCTAATGCCATATATTTGTCTAGGGAATTCCATTATCAGAAGAGGCGATGACAGATCCTAGGTCAGTACAGCCAATCTTTGGCCTAGAAAGTTTTAGCTAGTTTATTATGCTCCCTCAAACTGGGTTCTTAGAAATCATAGACTTTGACTTTTGAGTTCTATGAGCTTATTTTGGAATCCAAACGAGAGTCACTATTTCCTTTTCATCCTTCCTGTTCTACAATCATGATTTGGGATCACAAGGAGACTTCCTTGCCCTGGAGTGGAAATAATTGGACCTGGGGGCTGTCAGATGTTATTTCCACTTCTCTGGGCATTTGGATGAAGACCCATGAATTAAGAACAAATCAGAGCCTCACTGTCGTGACTTCTTTATGTAATTTTTCAGCTTCTTCTCCTTGCAAACAACAACAAACCAGCCCCCACCCCCCAGATGGTGGCTGTCATCCTGCTAGCTAATGCACCTCAGAGGGTACCTCGAGTTGGGATCCAGCCGCGCTTGCTTGGTGCAACAGGTATTCAAACGACAAGCTGCAGATACACTGACATTTGAGAAATCAAATTAGTTTTTAAACGTACTGGAGTGGCTTGCCATTTAAAGGTAATTGATGCCAAGTCCCTAAAATAAAATCATTTACAAAGAAAACGATCACTTCCAATCTATCAGTCGCCCTGTAGTGGCGACTTTGCTGTGCTGGGGAACATACTGTAGGGAGAGCTAGGAGAGTGCTTTCCAGGCTCACATTCCCCAGTGGCTAAACTGGTGACTTGAGGTAAGTTCATTGAATTTCTCAGCGCCCCCACACTTCTTGGGGAAAAACTTGGATTTGCTCATTGAACAAATGAACTAGGACCTTCCTTGGGGTAGATAGGTGGAAACAAGCACTCGCTTTCCAAGAGCCCGCAGATGAGATGGGAGATGAAGGGACCAAGTATATCCCAGGGTAGCTATTGCTCCAGGAGCCAGTGATGTGCTGCAAAGGCCCCTGATGCTGCCTACCAGGGAAAGAGGTGATTGGAAGGTTCTGGAAGAGGTAACTTTATTGATGAAAAGACCATGGACCGGAGAGGTTAGTCAATTTTCCTAAATCCCCTTAATTAAAGTTTTGATGTTCAGGCTGATGGTGTTTTCCTTGGACTATAAGAACATAATTGAAAACATAATGCTTTTTTATTGTTACATTGGGAGAGTGTGTGTAGTAATAAAAACATCAATAATAATAACTAAGATTTTGTGCTAGGTATTGTTTCAAGAGTTTGCATGTGGTTAGTCAATAAATTCTCTTAATATACAATGAAGTGGGTATTTTGAAGAAAGTAAGCACAGAGTTCAAATAACTTGCAGAACACTGCACAGCTAACGATGAAGCCAGGAAAGCATTGTGTTGGGTGCTTCACATCTGCTGTTTTCTTTAATCCTTAAAACAACTCAAAGATGTGGCTTTATTAGCCTCACTTCACAGATGAGAAAAGGAAGGCACAGAGAGTTTAAGTAATTTCCCCTATGCCACACAGTAAGTGGAGGAGCTAGAATTTGAACCTATTTAGTCTGGCCCCAGAGTCTAGACCCTTACCTTCTGTTTACTTAGTTTAAAGTGATTGTATCTGTTCTGCCAACCCAGGCAGGACCACTAAATCTTTTTTTTTTTTTTTTAATTTTTTTGCAATGTAGTTTATTTATTTATTCATTTTGCTTTTTAGGGCCTCACCCGCGGCACATGGAGGTTCCCAGGCTAGGGGTCGAATTGCAGCTACAGCTGCCAGCCTATGCCGCAGCCATAGCAACTCAGGATCTGAGCTGTGTCTGCAGTCTACACCACAGCTCATGGCAACATTGGATCCTTAGCCCACTGAGCGAGGCCAGGGATCAAACCTGCAACCTCATGGTTCCTATTCGGACTCATTTCCACTGCGCCATGATGGGAACTCTCAAAATATAGTTGATTTATAACGTGTTGATTTCTTCTGTAAAGCAAAGTGATTTAGTTATACACATATATTCTTTCTCATATTCTTTTCCATTATGGTTTATTTACAGGATACTGAATACAGTTCCCTGTGCTATACAGTGGGACTTTGTTGTTTAGCCTTCCTATTACTAGTTTGTATCTGCCAATCCCAAAGACCCTCTCCTTCCCATCTCCCACCCACCTCCCCCTTGGCAGTCACAAGTCTGTTCTCTATGTCTGTGAGTCTGTTTCTGTTTTGCAGATAAGCGCATTTGTGTCATATTTTAGATTCCATGCATAAGTGATGTCATATAGTGTTTCTCTTTCTCTTTCTGACTGCAGGACCACTGAATCTTATTCCCAGGCTTATACTGCTGTCTCAGCTGGGCTGAGTCTCTTTTCCTCTGTTTCCTATAATGGGGAATATTACTCATTAGCTTAAGTGTTTATTCATATGTCTATTTTCTCCCATTAGACTTGTGACTTCTCAGGGACAGGAGCAAGGCAATTTACTCATCTTTAAGCTTCTAGCACCTTGCGCAGTGCCTATGCCTAATGAGAGCTCAGTATTCAAAATAGACGTGAAGGAATAGTTTCCCATCATGAAGACTTGAAAACTGTTGGTAAGGAAATATCCATAAATTATTTCTAGCCTAGAGCTTGCCTTGTAGGTCATCCTATTGTTAGAATTTGATCCATTTTTGTATCTTTAAAAGTTGAGACAAGTTGGTATATAGAAAATGCCCCCCCCCCAATCCATGAATGAATGAATGGCTTAGTAAGGGAAATATGGGGCCCACATTAGAATCATTGCAGTGTTGGGGAACCTGTTCATGGGAAAGATGATAGAGATTTTCAGAAGAGGGAGCCCAGGCTCCTTGAAGAGACCCCCAGGCAGGCAGCCTTTGTGGCAGCTAATGGAAGGGGGGGTGCCCGCTGGAGGTCATGGCAAGTGATATTCTGCATTGACAGCTCCTCATTTGACCCTCAGGGTCGCTTATTTCTGGCAGAAGCATTTCTTGGTTTTAGAAGGTCCTTCGCCCCTTTGCAATCTGTGTAATTGCTATTGGAATGCTTTGCCCTGGTAGTGGCCTAACTGGGTCACGTTTTATATCAAGGGCTTTAAGTTTTTTTTTTTTTTGGCTTTTTTTAGGGCTACACCCATGGCATATGGAAGTTCCCAGGCCTGGGGTTGAATCAGAGCTGTAGCTGCCGGCCTTCGCCACAACCACAGCAAAGCAGGATCTGAGCCACGTCTGCAACCTACACCATAGCTCATGGCAATGACAGATTCTTAACCCAAGAGCAAGGCCGGGGATCAAACCCACGTCCTCATGGATACTAATCAGGTTCGTTACCGCTGAGCCACAAGGGGAACTCCTCCAAGGGCTTTTACTTAATGCTGCATTTGCAGTTTTAAGGCTCCTACTCTTGGCACTGCCAGGAAACATTCTCATTTTCTGGACTTGGGGACGCCCTGACCCAGAGCTCGTTTTTTTTTTTTTTTTTTTTTTTTTTTATTCTTCCATTGTGTGGGGTGGAGATGGGATCCAGGGAGCCAGGGGTGTGTGTGTGTGTGTCAGGAGAGTCATCTAAATGCCTCTAGAAAGAAAAGCCCATCTCCAAGTTACCCTGCTCCAAGCACTGCTCGGATGGAGATTGCTCGGATAATTGCAGGATCCAAGGCTGTTTGCGTTTAGTTAAATTATATAGTCTTGCTCTCTGTGGGTTTTACAAAAAAGCCACCTTTTTATTATCTGCCTTTTATCAAGCAGAACACGCCCCTAGAGTTACACCCTTCCTCTCCCCACCACGCTACCCCAATAATGAGAAGGAAGCCATCTGCCAAGAAAACAAACACAATATAAAAATTACACAAATACATAATCCCCAACCCAGAAAGGAAGGAGCAGCTGCCACCTGGTACCCAACAGAAAACAGTTTTAATATTTACCCAGAAGAGAAGGTTCCCCAAATGGCTGTAATTCCTCCGTGGGGTGGGGGCGGCTGAGGGGAGGTCACGGATGGGAATCACCTCCACAGGATGAGTCTAAATAGGGACACGGTGGCAATCAATTCAGTGAGCTCATTGTTGCTGTCCCCTGTCACACGCTGCATTTAGGAGGCACTTGAGGAGGCCATCAATCTGTCACCAGGAAGGGGAGAGGCAGGGGGACAAAAGGAGGTAATTGGAAATCAGCGTCACTGGGGATGTTTCCTCCAGCTGGAAGTGTCGCTAGAGAAATATGAAGCGGAGCCATCCCCAAGGTAAGGTAAATGGGGGCTTTGGCCCCTGGCCTTGGGGAGTGGTGCCCGGGAGAGATGAAAATCTGCTCTGTCGGTAACATTTCAGACAAGCCTCTTTTCTTACTCCCGATCTGGTCCTCAGTTGGGATAAAATTTTCCTCCTCTTGCCTGAGAAATGCACCTTCTATTGGTTCAGTCAGGGCTTGCACCGATTTCTATATAACTTGTATCTAATTCCTTGATCGAATGCTCTCTGAGTGAATAGAAATGCAGTTATTAGAAATTGTGTGGTGCATAGAAGTGAGTCAAGCTTCCGTTTTATTGATACATCGGAGTGTTAAAACATCGATGCCAGACGATATGGCAGTTCTTTCTAAGGAAAAGGCAGTTTCCAGGGCTCTGTAAATCACAAGTGTCCTTAAACTGTGGTTGGGGAGACATGATATGGCAAAATGTCTACCAATAAAATGGAGTATTACAGCAAATTACCCAGTTTACACATGCAGGCAAGGCTGCGTTTCTCATGCCATGTTCGAGAGCCAATAAAGCTTGCAAATGTGAGGGGAGCCACTATTTCTGCCTCTGTGCAGCTGTTTATCAGCAGCTTTTAAACACATTTTCACATATTAATGAGGTGGCAGAGCAGTTCCAGAATTAGAACAGTGGGATGTATCACTGTCTGCCTTATCTGAAGAGGTGCCTGCTGTCAGCATTGTTACTGGGCTGTGTACCACGGAAGATGGAGATTTTCGTGGAAGCTGCATGGGCACGTGACTCCCTCCTTCCCCATGCCCCCAACCCTCTTCTCTCTGACTGCACCTGCAGGAGCCCTGCCCCTGCTATTGGCAGGGGGTCTTGTTGCATTTTGCAACTTTGTCTCTTTGTTTCATAATTTTTTCTTTTCTTTTAATTCAAGTGTAATGGACTTACAGTATTATATTAGTTTCGGGTGTTAAACGGTGATTCAGTATTTTTTACATGGTAAAATGTTCTCCACAGTAAGTTTAGTTACTGCCTGTCACTGTACAAGGTTATTCTGATATTCTTTACTCTATTTCTCATACTGTACATTACATGCCTGTGACTCATTTTATAATTGGAAGTCTGTACCTCTTGATCTCCTTCCCCGTTTCACTCATCCCCCTCTCCCACCCCCGACTCCAGGAAACCATTGGTTTGTTGTTCTCTGTATCTATGGATCTGTTTCTCTTTTGTTTTCTTTTTAGATTCCACATATAAGTGAGATAATAGGTTATTTATTCTTTGTCTAACTTATTTCGCTTAGCAAAAAGCCCTCTAGGTCCATCCGGTTTGTTGCAAATGGCAAGATGTCATTCCTTTTTTATGGAGGAGTGATATTCCATTATATCTGGCTATCTAATCTCACATCTTCTTTATCCATTCATCTATTGATGGATATGTTAGTTACTTTCATATCTTGGCTATTGTAAATAATGCTACAATGAAACTTGTTTCATGATTTATGTGTCCATAGGGTTTGATAATTCTTTGCTTCTCCATTTTTTAAAATTGTCTTTAGCATTTAGTAGTACAACATAAATGTTGAATGAATGAATGAGGGGGTAGGTTGATGGATGAAAATATTTGTTTCATCAAAGATACCCTTTGCAGGCACAGTCTACGTGTCTCTGTGGCTTCAAGGAGCAAAATAGGTAGGAGGCATGGTTTTCCTTGAATGTGCATAAAAAATGGTAAAATGGCAAGTAAGATCTCTAAACGAAGAACCATCTGAGATCTTACAAAGCATTTAACCCAGAGATTTCCAAACACAGGTCTGCAGCTGGGGCCAGAACATTGCAAAGCCTTTGCCAGTTTGCAATGAGATGAGAAAATACGGATAATGTGGTGAGTATTCCTGGATCCACATGAATTCTCTGCTAGAGTTCTGGGATTAGGCTCTTCCACTTTATGTGGCACTAAAGCGCTCTTTCTTTTACAAAAGGATGAGAATAGAGGATGATAGCATTTAAAAAAATGTCTTTACTTGGCAAAACAAAAAGATCCCAAGTCCTTCACATTTGGGGAGGATGGGAGGGGAAGTTTAATTAGTCTGTGAAATCTCAAAAGTCTGGAGTCATTGGATTAACTCATCTATGTTTTTTGAAAAAAAAACTCACCTGAAATCACCTGTTGGCTTTAAGTGAGACACTGAGCTGCTTAAAAGAATTAGCTCAGTTCAGCAAATGATAAGCTCCTCAAGCCCTACACACACCTCTCTGTCTGGTCTCTTCAGAGCAAGGATCCAGGCTGGACCACCTAAGTCTTGCAGTAGCGCCATCACCAGGCTGTAGGAGATTTCTTAAATCCAGGTCAGTCCCTATAGCAGAAGCACAGAAGCCAACACACTAGTGTCTAATACAGTCTTTTCTGCTGCAGATGTGGTAGCTGTTTGTCTATAGGTAGGCCATATGTGTGCTCCGACAACTGTGTAAACACAGAGTGCCTCTCTGAGCTATGAGAATGCTAGTTGGTGTGAAACATGGAGAAAAAAAAAAAGACTCTGCACAATCACATCTTTTTTTCTCCAAATTCCCACAGCTCTTACTGTCTATGCCACACAGCATAGCCCTTGGTTTTTACATTGTCTTCTGGGCTCTGGTTATTATTCACAAGTCTTATCTCCCCTAAAGAATGGGAACACTCTATTTGAATCCTGGTATTAATTGATGAGCTTTTTTTTTTTTTGGGGGGGGGTTACACAATCTCTTTTGGAGGCTGTTGGCCTCTCACGGTTCTACATATGTCACAGAGATCAGAGATTCTGTTGACCTGGTTTCCAGCCCTCGCTCTGTGACTGATGGGTGACAAGTTTGTGATTGAGCGTTGAATCCCCCAGCACCCCCTGTCGCTGCAATGAAATAAAGTACTGACTGCTTCACAGAGAGAAGTGTCATAGGCATTAACTGCCTAATGATGGTAAAACTCTTTGAGAATATAAACGGGAAACAGTATCATTATGGTTAGTACTAGTCTTCAGATTTTAAAGTTTTTTTTTCCTCAAAGAGGAGAGGCAGAAAGATTTTCTAAAAAAGAAATAGTGAATAGAAGGCTATAGTTTGTTCTTAATTCATGACTGACTTTGATCAGAATGGCATAAGCAGTGGGAATGCGGTTGTGAAGTCCTGAAGGTAATTATTTCTACTTCAGGGCATCGAGCCTTCTCTTTCTCCTCCTCCCATCAAGGAAAAGAGAAAGAAAGAAAAAGTAGGAAAGCTAATGCTCTTAAAAAATAAGATTTCCATATGTCAGTTCTAGAAATAGTGTTTCCTAAAAGCCCCTGCTACAAAAGAGGCCAAGCTGGGCAGACAGAACTGGCCTCAACCTTGAACGTCTTGCCATGGAAAGATCCAGAAGGAGAAGAGGCTGCAAGGATTTTTTAAAGCCCCTCCACTTTCTTAGAATTTCAAGAGTGAAAGGATTCATGAAGATTCAGTAATCCTTGTCCAGTGTTCTTTCCATTTGTGACAGGCATTGGTGGATCCCCAGTTTTATTAGTTTCCTGTTGCTGCTGTAACATGTGACTCAAACTTAGTGGCTTAGATCATCACACATTTACTATCTCAGTTATGGAAGACAAAAGTCTGAGAAGAGTCTTATGGAGCTAAAATGTAGGTGCTAGCAGAGCTGGTTCCTTCTGGAAGATCCAGGAGAGACTTTGTTCATTGCCTCTTTCAGCTTCTGGTGGCTGCCCATATTCCTTGGCTTGTGGCCACATCATTGTAGTCTCTGCTTCCATTATCACATGGCTTTCTCCTCCTCTCTATCAAATCCCCCTCTTCCTCCTTCTGATAAGGAGTCTGTTGATTACATTGAACCCACCTGAATAACCTAGGATAATCTTCCCATCTCGAAATTCAGGTCAAAGGAATAGCAAGTATAAAGGTCCTGAGGTAGAGATGCTTGGTGTGTGAGTAATAGCTATGAGATCAGCCTGCTGGGAGTAATGCAGGGGGAGGGAATAGGAGGAGAGTAGCTCACTGAGGTAGGGCCAGATCATATAGGATGTAGAGGCCAAGGTCAAGACTTGGGCCTTTACTCCAATTGAAGGGGAAACTACTGGTGGGTTTTTAGCAGTGAAATGGCTGACATGATCTGACTTACATTTTTTAAGGATCATTCTGGCTTCTAGGTAGAGATGAGACTGGGTGGGAGACAGGAAGTTCTTGCCATAATCTAGGCAAAAGGTCATGGTGGTTGGATCAAGGTGGTGGGAAGTGGTAGAATTCTGGATATATTTCCAAGGTCTAGCTATTGGAATCTTCTGATGGATTGGCTGTGGGGTGTGGGAGAAAGACAAGAGTAAACAATGGCTCCTAGGTTTTTGGTTTTAGCAGCAGGAAAATGGGGAAAACAGCAAGAAGAGCAGATGTGGGGAGAAGATGGAGAGTATGGTTTGGATATGTTAGGATTTGAGATGTGTATGGGAATTGCAAGTGGAGAGGTGCCAAGCTGTGCAGCTGGATTTGCTAGTCTAGTGTTCAAGGGAGAGGTTTGGGAAGTTTTCAGAAAATACTCAAAACCTATAATGTCTGGTTACTTGTTCAAGGACAAAGCCAAGCCCTTTATTATGACATTTAAGGTTTTCTATGGGTTGCCTTCAATCTCCTCTTTCATGGAGCTCCTACATCTAAGGCTTCAATCACTGACATTTTTCAAACCCCTTGCCTTTTCATGCTTCATTGTCTGTACTTGTGTGGTTCCCTCACTCTAGAATATGTATTGGTCCCTTGCCGTCAAGATCCTGTCCATCCTTCAAGGCCTGTGAGCCTCTTCTGGTTGCCATCATTTCCTCCTCTCTGCTGCCAGTAGACAGATGGTGTGTTCTCCACTCCCTTGTATCTGAATACTTGTGTTTTTGTCTGTATCTCTACAAGATTGTAAGTTCTACAAGATTGGAAGGACCATAGTTCATCAATTCTTATATCTCCAGAATGTCTCCAAGATGGACATAGACATGGGTGGGATCCTGAAAGACAGAATCGTCAACCCGTCAGTTTAGCCCTACTGGTTTTGAGGTAGAAATGCATGGGGAACATGGCCAGGTAATAGTACACTATTGATTACAACAAGGTGTTGGCCAAACCCCCATGTGAAATCCATAGCCTGGTGAGCTGGCTTCATTTGTGTGAATCATAGTTTCTTTGCTTACAGAAATGCTCAGGGACTCGACTAAAAACTGGCTTCCTTGATCCTTTTCTCTGAGGCCCACAGCCAAGACTTGACCACACTGTGTGGAGGTAAGAGGGCAAGGAAAATTGAGTATAATAGAGAGAAGGTCCAGGGAAATACAGGCTGGAGCAGACGCTGGCCTAAGTTAATCCCTGAGGCACTGGGGGACGGGGGTGGTAGAAAGTCAAAGGCTTAATTTATCCTACTAACAAAATATAAGGACATGATCTGTAAATAAAATCAGGGACTAAATGAGAAGGGGAAAGAGCAGGAAGGCATGAAAGAGCATTTGACTTGCTTATTGCACAGAATCTCCCACCTTGCCTTATGGTCCCCAGCACTCTAAGCAATGTCCCACTGCAGCACACCCTCTCCTTGGCAGTGAAGTGCAGTGAGGAGAGCTTGATCCCACCACCAGGGGGAGCCTGCCCCTACATCTAGCCCTGATTTTCACCTAACACATGCTGAATAAGGGATCACTGGATTTGCTGAATTGGATAAATCCCCAGGAATGCACATATGTCCCCAATGGAAAGACTTAGGGGTTACTGTGTGCCAATGGGAGCAAGTGAGATAAAAATCTACGATTCTCCTGGGATCCTCATTTAAGACATAGTACGTGTAGTGTGTAAGAGTGAGGGCTCTGGAACTGAGTGACCTTGGACAAGTTAACCTTCTAGGACCAAGATATGGTCATCCTCATCTGTAAAGTGGTGTGATGATAGAGCTCACCTCATAGAATTTTTTTTGCATTGACTAAATGAGTTAACACTTGCAAACACTTATAACTGTTCTGGTCACATTGTGAATGTTGGGTATATTCTAGCTATTTTATAAGGGTGGGTTAGTTATAGAATGGCAGAGAGTCATATGTCAGAGGATGTCTCTAGGTCTTTGTTCTTAAGAAGGTTTAAAATTTCTGAGGAAGAAAATCTAGATTTTACCACTGACAGTCTCTCTTACCTGAATATTTTACCTGAACATGCAGCCCTTATTCTGGCAGCAAAAATGACTCTTCTTATCTAGAGGGATAATCTTCTTGGAGCTGGTTTTGGGACTGTTATTTAGACAGCTGCATTTTGGCATGATCCCAAGTGAAATGTTTGAGCTGGCTCTTCCCTCAGGCTCGGAAGTCACCTGGTTAACATGAACTTCAATGGTCCTGGGATGCTCAGCTGGAATCTCTGGCATGTGTCATATCAAGCAGGTGGTCTGGGAGTAAAGGGACTGTAATTGGCAACAGTGATTGTTGGAAGGTTACCAAGGCCCAAGAACATTCTCATCAGCTGTGTGTGTGTGTGTGTGTGTGTGTGTGTGTGTGTGTGTGTGTGGTCTCTCTAGATGAGTAAAGGTGTCTTTTTTTTTTTTTTGGTCTTTTTGTCGATTTAAGGGCCACACCCATGGCATATGGAGGTTCCCAGGCTAGGGGTCTAATTGGAGCTGTAGCCACTGGCCCACACCAGAGCCACAGCAATGCAGGATCCGAGCTGCGTCTGTGACCTACACCACAGCTCAGGGCAATGCTGGATCCTTAACCCACTGAGCTAGGCCAGGGATTGAACCTGCAACCTCATAGATCTAGTTGGATTTGTTAACCACTGAGCCACGATGGGAACTCCTAAAAAATGTCTTAATAGGAATCTTTGTAGCAGTATTTTCTTTTATCAACTCTCCTGGCTTTCATTGTTCATAAATTCAATTTTGTCTTGGTCATTTGGGGATCTTTTTCATTACAGCCTTCTCCTCTTTTCTCTCTGCCATTACTGTTTGACCAGTTAGAAATGTGACCTGGGAATCCTACATGCTTCTCTGATGGTGTCCTTCTCACTTTTTTATTTATCTTTTTATACCTCATTTCCCCTTATTTCTATGAGGATCATCTTTAAGCCGTTAAAACCGTTCATGATAAGAGGATCTGGCAGGAGCAGAAGAACTCTTGGGTAAATAAAGATTTTGTTTTGCTCTCTGATTAATTCAAACCTCCCCTCTCCCCATATTCCAGTGTCAATAACTCCCATCACTTTCTGAATTCCAAGAGGAGGATTTACTTTTGAAATCAGAAAAAAAATCAATGCTGGAAAGCTTCTCTTTTTGAACCCTATTTAGGTAGATCCGTTATAATCTTTTATTTCCCATGAGAGATCTTACGAATATTCATTCGACAAATATTTACTAAGTGTCTTTTGGGGCAAGACCTAGTTCTAGTGCTGAAAGGGAATATCAAATATATAGTACATTTCGATCTCCCGTTCTATACATATGATGTAGGGTATAATCTAATGACGGGACCACAGGGAAGACAAAGTTGAGAAACAGTGCTCGAGGACCTCATGACTTCTGCTTGGTTTGTTGTAAAGAAACATCTTTTTCTTCTTACAGGGAGGAGATAAATTCTGATGTCACTGCAGTGTGTGAAGATGCACCCCTCCCCCAGGGTTCACGTTCAAAGGGGCGCCCACACTTAATGCTCTATCGAGGGCCTTGTGGCTCCCTGGCCAGGAACCCCGTGGGATATATTTTGCGGCTGCCTGTGGGGTCGCATGGCCCCTTCTGAGAAAGGGCAGCTGAGTATGAGGCATATCCAGGTTCCATTCCTGCTCCTCCACCTGCTGTGGACCTTCAGGTGAGTTACTCGATGGCTCTGAACCTGGTTAATCATGCGAAAAACAGAGAGAGTAGCACCTACCTCATGATGTAAAAATTCAAATGAGATCACATATGTACCATACATGGTACATAGAAAATGAGGAGTTCACATGAATTCCCTCTGTTCTTATACCACGATTTTCTTTTCTTCTCTCGGTTTCTCCTCTTTTTAATTTCCTTTCCTCTTGTAGTAGATGGTGAATGCCCAAATCATTTCAACAAGTCCTTCTGGGTTCCAGGCACATCTGGGGTTACTATCAGCCAGAACCTATCATCATTGCCAAATCGTGAGCTCCGCAGGCTGACACGTGGACCACATGAAGGGATTTTTTTTCTCTGTGCTAGGTGATGCTAATTGCCATCTGATCTGAAGCCAGAGTTGCTCTCCTTTGTTTAATAATTGATATCTTCTCTGAGAACACCAAGCTAAAGTTTAAAATTACAGAAAGGGATGATTTATCTAAATGCCAACACAGCTAAATGCAGCAAAATCACCCCAGTTCCCTTTGTGGGCTGCCACTCACTCACCACCCCAAACACCAGGTGGCAATTGAGGCGTATACATGTGGGACAACAAGAGAGCTCAGCTCGTGAGGTGTTAGGTCTCAGTCCAGCCTCACTCTGTGGGTGTCACCAGCTCATCCTGGCTGAGCGGCGATCAGGACTCACTGAAATGAGCCTATTACAGTCCCAGGTCTCACCTGGTGCTGCTCTGTTTTTTCCCGTTTACTCTTTCATTAAGCATTTACTGAACACCTACTGTGTGGCAGGTTGTCTGCTGGGCATTGTACACAGTTACAAAGCTTGAGATGGCTACTCTCCTGCCGCTCACAGTCTGGTGCAGAAAATATCCGTCAATATCAGTTATCCCGTTCCTTCTCCTCCCCATCCACGCATCCTAAGAAGCAACAACACCCTCTGATATTTTGCCTCCTTTGTGGCATTTTAGGAGGGGGGGGAGTAGAAAGGGTGAGGGACCATTTAAAGCATTTACAATGTGCAAGATATAGCACCAGGCATCTTATATCAAATATCTCATTTAACTGATATATCCAGAAGGAAAAGAGATTTATGATTTATAGATAGAAAGACCTGAAATTGTCAGGATTGAGACCTGCTCCGATTGAGACCCAGTTTCTCTCTACAAACACCTATTAGTTAACCAAGGACTGTTGCTGTTTGGTTGTGCTCTGGCTGCATGGAAAACTGAATCACGTAAGTTGACCTTGACTGCTCCCACGCCGAAGGAGACCTCTCCAATTCGGGAAGGCTGTGACAGCTGTCACTGAGGTGTCACAGTCAGAGCACAGTGAACATAAGCTAAACTTTGCACATTTGGGTCCCTCTGATAGGAAGGCTCTTTCCCTCCCTCGGCCTGGCCAACGCTCCCCACAGGAGAGGACCCTTGCTGCAGGACCCCCTTCTCTGGCAGGTGTCCCTCAGCCCTGTGATGACTCGGAGCACCCCTGCTCCCCGACATTCTCTTCCAGCCTTTCTGTGAAGCACAGGTCATCACCAAAGAGAACATATTTTTACACGCTTTTTTTTTTTTTTGCTTGTCTCCTGCCTCCCCCGCCCCCCATAAAAAATGAGCTCCTCAAGCCTGGGAATCTTGCCATTTCCGTTCCCGTTTATAATCTCAGCACCCAGAATGTTACCTGGCCTAGAGCAGGTGATCAATAAATATATGTTAAATGAATCAATGACCTGGTGCATGCAGTTAGGAAGAAATGACTGCATAGCCCGAGGATGGAGTGAGGTTTTCCTACTCTGGCAGGATCGGGGAACGTGCTATTTATTCGCTTGGCGTTTACTGTGTAGCTAAATTGTGCCTGGCGCAGTGCTAGGCTTTGGGGTAACAACTGTAATGAGACACGGTTACTGCTTTCAGAGGACTTAGTCTGTCGAGGGCAATGGACCCATAAATAATATTAAGGGCGATAATGACAATAGTTCGCATTTAATGGAGCGTGCTGCGGGCCAGGTGCTGTCCTGAGCATGTTTATGAATATTAACTCTTCTAATTCTTATAACAAAATGAGGTAGATAGGACTCTTACACCCATTTTGCAGATGGGCAAATAGAGGCACCAAGAGGCCACACATTCTGAGGCACGAATGGGGTGTGTGAAAACAGCTTACATTTTAACTGGGCACTTCCTTAGGGTGGAGGGGGCACAGGGCAGCTTTGACAGGCTTATAGGTAGTAGGTGCTCTCCCACTTCCATCCTCCTTGACTTTTTTTTTTGTTGTTTTTTAGGGCCACACCCGAGGCACATGGAGGTTCCCAGGCTAGGGGTTGAATTGGAGCTATAGTTGCTGGCCTATGCCACAGCCACAACAACACAGGATCCGAACCACATCTGCAACCATCACCACAGCTCACAGCAATGCCAGATCCTCACTGAGTGAGGCCAGGGATCAAACCCACATCCTCATGGATACTGGTGGGATGCATTTCCCCTGTGCCACAACGGGAACTCCCCCCTTGACCGGTTTTTATAATTGCTGAACACGTCCACCTGCCTCACTTCCATCCTCGCCGCTCTGGGCCTGGGCTCCCCTGAGTTCGCAGCAAATACTCTGCTTCTGACCCTCGTGACCCCTGCCCTTTTGCTCCTGGGTCTGCAGGCCCCTCCAGGCTCTAAAACAGGCAGGGTGGCTCAGCCCAGGCATCCCAGTTCCCCACGTGGTGTTCTCCAAGCGGTGACCTTAGACATCCCCCGCTGGGTCCTGCTGTCCTCTGCAGGAGGGGTGAGACTGTGACCAGCCCCAGAATCTCCATAAGGAGAAAGTTAACCCCAGGACCCTGCTCACCTCATCTGCTCTCATCCTACCCTCTCTTGAATTTTGGGTGACCACCCTTTGTGCGTCAGAACCCTAGGAGGTCACTTGTCTTCCTTGCCTAATGATGTGTTACAGAAAACAAGCTTCCATTACTTGCAAAAGTGTGACGGGAACATGAATATGAATAACTCCCATGGGTTTCCTGCAAACATCCATCACCATGGCTTAGAAGGCTTGTTCTGACTTGCTTGGCATGGGGGTAACTGCTCAGCAGAAAAATAATAAAGCATTCATGAACCCGGCTTAGGCAGAGCGCTTCCTGGGGCTTTGCATTGTGGTGCTCCTGCCAGGCTGAGGTGGGGAATGTGCTCCCTTCCACTGAGGTTTCATTGGGAAGATGTTTGACTTCGGTCCGGGACAGGACGTGGCAGCTGTACCAGGACCCAGTGCAGCTGGAGCAGGGATTTCTTTTATCGAAAAGAAAGTTCTCCTTGGTGACAGTGGCCTGGGGAGCAGGGGCACTAGATCTAAGCCAGGTCAGGTCAGGTGATGCTAGAATCCCAGGCTGGTCCAGCACAGATGCATAGAACTTTAGGGCTCAGAGATCATCATTTCGGATGCACCGAGGCCACAAAAGGCAAGAGAAAAATCAGCAGCAGGATTGGCCAAGAGGAGAGAATCGGGAGATGGCTGTTCCTTGGGGGAAGCTAGAGCATGGGCTATCAAGACAATGTCGCCTCTGTCCTCTGTTTAGGATATCCACTGACATTTGCTGACATAGTCTTCCCAGCAAAAGTCCCCTTCTCCTGGAAGTCCCCAAGTATCTGCCATTTTCTGCTCCTTGTGTCTCTTGATGCCTCTTAAGGATCTCATATTGTTGACTCAAGGCTGTGATGGAGCTCATTGGTTTCCTATCTCGGGCAGTGCTGGGGAATGGGTAGATTACAAGGATCCAAAGGGGATTCCTGGCAGGGCTGGGGAATGGGTAGATTACAAGGAGACTGGGGTTGAGAAACAAGATAGCCCTGTTTCTTGGGTTCTGTTGCCCTAGGAATCCCAGGTGATCCTTAGGGGTAGAGCTCCTGGTTCGATGGCTGTTCTAGAGCACTACACCCCAGGTCCCCAGTTGAAAAGGCATTTGTTTTAAGGTATATTCTAGTTCACAAAAATGAAATAAGAATCATTTGGATTTCCTAGAAAAGAGATCTTCAGTGTGATCAAGGTAGCATCTCTTTTGCTCAACTTTAGGTCAATCATTACATCTATGATATTCACTTTTTTTTCTTTTTAGGGCCACACCCACAGCATATGGAGGTTCCCAGGCTGGGGGTTGAATTGGAGCTGTAGCTCCTGGTCTACACCACAGCCACGGCAATGCCAGATCCAAGCCGTGTCTGCAACCTACACCACAGCTCATGGCAACACCAGATCCTTAACCCACAGAGCGAGGCCAGGGCTCGAACCTGCATCCTCGTGGATGCTAGTCACATTCGCTAACTGCTGAGCCATGATGGGAACTCCACATCTATGATATTAATGAAAAGGCTCATTTTCTGGGGCAGTAGCCTGTAAAATCTCCCTGTTATAAAATTAACAGCAGTGGGAAAATCTCTGCCATTTCTTCTAGCTGTCAGATTTTCTTGTAGTTGGAATGCCAGTATCTTGCCTCAGAGCAGGCTATGCAGGTGAAAGTCATGGAAATAGTCGTGGCTTTCTTCCTGAAATACTTTATTGCAGGTCATCCCCCGGCAGAGTTCTGACATAGGATGTGTTGGGTCACAGGGCTTCTGCCCAGGGCTATTTACTGGAGTGCAACTTGGTATCACCATGGAAAGAGTAAAAGAATTGAAGCCAGAAGATCTGCACAGTGAGCCCTAGCTCTAAAATTTGCTGGCTGTGTGATTCTCCCCTTTCTCAGCTTCAGTTCTCCCATCTGTAAAATGAAAATAAAAATTAAAACTGCTCGTTCTACTTTATGGAATTATCCTGAGGATAATATGAAACCCTTTATGGGAAATCATTTTAAAGACTGCACTGCTAAAGGGTTGTTGTTTCTGTTGGATATTGTATAGAAAGAGTTAGTTAAACTTTTTCTAAGAACATGCAAAAACATCCTTTGAACTATGGGCTTGTGCAATAAAGGTGTATAATCTAGGAAGGCTACTTTTCTGATTATAGCAGATAAACTTGGCTCTCTATTCACCATCTATTATTATTTTTTTTCTTTTTTGGCTACCCTGTAGCATATGGAGTTCCCAGGCCAGAGATCAGATTTGAACTGCAGTTTGTGACCTACACTGTAGCTGTGGTGACGCTGGATCCTTAACCCACTGTACCAGGCCTGGGATCAAACCTGTGTCCTGGTGTTGCAGAGATGCCACCAATCCCTTTGCGCCATAGCAGGAACTCCTCATAACCTATTCGGACACCCCTCCTTTCTCCTTTGTATTTATTTATTTATTTTTATTTTTGTCTTTTTCCCTTTTCTAGAGCCGCTCCCACCTCATATGGAGGTTCCCAGACTAGGGGTCCAATTGGAGCTGTAGCCGCCGGCCTATGCCACAGTCACAGCAACGCGGGATCCGATCCGCGTCTGCAACCTACACCACAGCTCATGGCAACGCGGGATCCTTAACCCACTGAGCAAGGCCAGGGAGGAAACCCCGCAACCTCATGGTTCCTAATCGGATTCGTTAACCACTGCGCCACAACGGGAACTCCTCCTTTCTCCTTTGTAAAAGAACCTTATTTTGCTGTGGATCCACCCTCATCAAAACCACATATTTTAGGGGAGGCAGGCTTTAACCCAGAATCAGGCCTTGATTGGTCTAAGCCAGTGGTTCCTAAACTTTAATGTGCATCAGAATCACCTGGAGGCCTTGTTCAACCATCAGTTGCTGGGCTCCAGCCCTGGAGTTTCTCATTTAGTGGTCTGGGTGGTGGCAGAGAATTTGCACCAGGTGATGCTGATGCTGTTGGTCTGACGACCATACTTTGCGAGGCACTGTCTGAGCCAATCGGGGTGGATCCATCCTCCTTGCCAGTGATTGGTTCGTTACAGATACAAGACAGCAGCTCTGCCCAATGAGATGTGAGACGTCTTCTGGGGGCTTATGGGAAAGGGTTTACCGCCCTTCCAAAGAGACACAGGAAAGGAGCTATTTTTCTACTTCTGAACACTGTCTCTGGATGGAACCCCTGGGACTGCTGTAGGTATTCTGGGACTCCGAAGGGGGCAAACCTAAGGACAAAGTGGACCCTCTGAGAATGACCAAGCAAACACGATGTCAAACCCCTGGGTCCTTAATGATGTCACTGGGTTATCAGGTTAACTGGGAAGCTGTGCAGCCTTTATTTGTTGAGCCATTTACTTTCAGTCAAAGGCAACTTAGTTGATAAAGAGATGTTAAAATTTCTGTTATGGGGACATGGGTGTAAGTTATGGGACAGGATCCCTGAGCCTTACTGGAGGCAATGGGAGATGCCTGGCACAGGAGATTGCCCTCAGCCATGACCCCTATACCTACCTCAAGGTCTACCTATAGGGAGAAGATTCAGGAAGGACCAATTAGGAATGGCTGGTGGCGGTGCGCCAGTCAGGGTGTGAATGAAGAGTTCTCAACCTGGGAGACGTGATGTATTAGAATAGACTGAGAACACGTACTGGGAGGAAAGGCATGGCAGGTGCCTAAAGAACAGCAACTTTTGGAGGGTTTTGTGCTCTGACAGGTGGGAAGTGAACCCAGGACTGGAAAGAACAGCTAAGGAAAGACAGGCTAAGAGAATCAGATCTGGGAAGAAGAAAATAGACATCAAGGTGGCTTGGGAGCTTGTGTGCCGATTGTGACATTATGACAAATGATAGATTGTTTTCTACTATTTGGACACCAGGAAAGCTGTTCTCAGTTAAAAGGCAACACGGGGGAGTTCCATTGTGGCTCAGCGGTAACAAACCAGACTAGTATCTGTGAAGATTTGGGTTTGATCCCTGCCTCGCTCAGTGGCTTAAGAATCTGGCATTGCTGTGAGCTGTAGTGTAGGTTGCAGACATGGCTTGGATCTGGTGTGGCTGCGGCTGTGGTTGTGACTGGTAGCTGCAACTCCAATTTGACCCCTGGCTTGGGAACTTCTGTATGCTGTGGCTGTGACCCTAAAAAGGGAAAAGGAAAAGAAAAACAGGCAATTTGGGTTCCTGAAATGGCCTTTATCCAGTGGTTTATATGCCATCAGGACCAGCCAGTGATTTCACAATAATTACTAAGAACTCTCTTTTCCTCAAACTCTAGGACTGTTGCAACTGTGTTCTTCCAACACCCATGGGCCTGATCTGTGACTTTTTCAGTGTTCATCCTGTTGCCTTCCTGTTACCCTCCCGAGTGTCTTCAATGGGCCGGTATTCTACCAACCCCACCTGCAAACCTTACCTTCTGTGGTGCTGCCTCTGCCCCTCTGCTCAGTGCTAGGTTCAAGGGCCCCTGGTCTCAGCATTGGTGATGCAACAGTGAAAAGGCAGAGCCTTGATCTCCTCCTTCAAAAGAGACACAGGAAAGCGGCTTGGTCTAGGGCAGTGCCATCCAACAGAAATACAAGCCACAAATGCAATTCCCATGTAGTTTTAAGTTCTCTAGTGGCTATATTAAAAAAAGTAAAATGAGGGGTTCCCATGGTGAGTCAGAGGCTTAAGAATATCACTGTGGTGGCTTGGGTGGCTGCAGAGGTGTGGGTTTTATCCTGGGCCCAGGACAGTGGGTTAAAAGATTGGTATTGCTGCAGCTGCGACAGTGAACACAGCTGTGGCTCAGATTCACTCTCTGGCGTGGGAACTTGCATATGCTGTGGGTACGGCCATAAAAAATGAAACAGTGATATTAATTTTAATGATATACTTTATTTATCCCAGTGACTCTCAACCAGGGGGGATTTTGCCCCCTAGGGGCATATGGCAATGTCTAGCAATGTCACTTGACAAAGTTGTTAGGCAATTTTTATTGTCACACCTGGGAGGGTGTTAGTGGCATTTAGTGGAGGGTAGCCAGGGATACAGCTAAACAGCCTATAATGCAGAAGAGACAGCCTCCCACAACACAGAACTGTGTGGCCCAGGGAGTTCCCTGGTGGCTTGGGGGGTTAAGGATCTGACATTATCTCAGCTGTGGCTCTGGTTACCACTGTGGTGTGGGTTCCATCCCTGGCCCTGGGACTTCAGCATGCTGTGGGTGTGGCAAAAAACCCCCCAAAAAACCCATACTTATGTAGCCCAAAATGCCAGTAGTACCAAGGTTGAAAAACCCCTATTTAACCCAGTATATCCAAAACATTTCATTTTAATATGTAATCAGGAGTTCCCATTGTGGCGCAGCAGAAACAAATCCAACTAGGAACCGTGAGATTGCAGGTTTGATCCCTGGCCTCACTCAGTGGGTTAAGGATCTGGCATAGGTGTGAGCTGTGGTGTAGGTCCCAGACTCGGCTTGGATCTGGCGTTGCTGTGGCTGTGGTGTAGGCCGGCAGCTGCAGCTCCAATTCGATCCCTAGCCTGGGAACCTCCATATGCTGTGGGTGTGGCCCTAAAAAGATAAAAAGACAAGAAAAATGTAATCAAATATGAGAGTTCCTGTTGTGGTGCAGCAGAAATGAATCCAACTAGTATCCATGAGGATGCGGGTTGGATCCCTGGCCTCACTCAGTGGGTTGGGAATCCAGCATGGACATGAGCTCACAGACGCGGCTCATACCTGAGTGGCTGTGGCCAGCAGCTGTAGCTCCAATTCAACCCCTAGCCTGGGCACTTCCATATGCCTTGGGTGCAGCTCTAAGAAGCAAAATGTATATAAAAGTCATAAATGTGATATTTTGCATTTTTTAAATTGTTATTTCCCCAATACAATTTTTTTTCCTACTGTACAGCATGGTGACCCAGTTACACATACATGTATACATTTTTTCCCCTCTCTTTTGCATTTTTTAAAATTCTAAGTTTTAAGGTCTGGTGTGTATTTTACACTCATAACATATTTCAATTGAGGCCAGCTACGTTTCACTTCCTGAATTGCCATGTGTGGCTAGCTGCTCTAGCACAAACATACAACCTCAGTTTCCTGGGCACGGCCAACATGGTGAGATGCAAAGTCCCACTACCTTTGTGAGACCCGCAGGTTGCAGATTTGGGATAAAAGCCTCTCACTCAGCCCCTCTCACTTCATTCTTAGGTAAGAATGAAGATACATTCCAAACAGCATCTATCCAGACTCTTGCATTATTTCTCTGCAAAATGTCATCAAGAGGTTGTAGCTTTGTATTCTCTTGAGGCAAAGGTCAACATACCCCCCTGGGAAGGTTATGGAGAGAGACTTGGCTTCATGCAGCCTTGAGGATTTAGATATTGATCACTAAGGCTTTCATGTAGTTAAACAAACAACCAGGCAACACCCTTTGCCTCCCCTGAACACTATGATTTTTCCCTTTTGAAAAAAGAGAAATAAAGGTTTTCAAGTTAAAAAGAAGCTGATCGTGCAGTAATCAGGGCTTCAGAACCATCCAAACTGACCTTGGTGCAACACAATGCACTTCGTAATCCCCCATTTGAAGGCTTTGCAGCATCTCATTAGTCTGGAGTCGCAGTACAGATAACTCTGTATTGAGTGAGTAATTAAATGTGACACAGAAGCAGGCAGATGGATTAGCAACACACCCAGGGGTCCCTCTGAGGGGCCTTTCCTGCCTCTGCTCCTGAAGGAGGGTCTAGGCAGGCTTAGCAGAGCTCTTGCCAAGGTGATCCTGGTGCAAAGGCGGAGCAAGGTTTCTCGCGTTATCTGTGGGTGCCAGGGCCACCTGCCAACGACAGGATCTTCTGGAAGCCGAGCCCTGCCTATGAAGCCACAGGGTCACCTCTGCGGTGCTGCTGATCCTTTCTGAGCAAAGGCTGGGAATCTGTCCTCGGCGTTCCTGAGCAAACTGCTCATTCTGTCTTTAGCAGGACAAGGGCCTGCCGTGCTTACTTGAAGTCAGAGTGAAGAATGCTTGCCATCCTTCCAGAGCCTTCTGAAACAGGAGCATATCTGACACAGCCAGGCTTTGTCTAAAATGAAGGAAGACAAAAAGAGCATTTTCTCATTTTTACAGTGTCAACATGACATTTTCATAGAATCGAAGGTCTGGAGAGAGACTCACGTTGAGAGAGACTGCTTTGTTTCTAGAAAGGCTTTCATTCAGTTTTCCCACACACCTGAAAATCTACCCTATATTTCAAAGTCCACCAGGGAAGGAGTTTATACAAATCTTTTTGGAAACAAATTCAGAGTCTCGTCAGCCCTCGGTGAACATATATTGAGCAGTGACTTTGTGCGAGGAATTATTTAGGAGCCAAGAGATTAAAGGAAAGAGAAGACAGCTTCTCTTTTTAAGGAGCTCATGAAAGAGACATAAAAGATGGGGTAACAAATGCCAGAGGAGTGGCACAGCCACAGAGGCCCATAGGAGTTGAGGAGAGGAAACAGATTTGGGGCTGGGATTTTTTTCCCGGAGTAGGGGACATTCAAGTGGGTCTTCCGGGGTTGGAGACAGAGGAAGAGCCTGGGGCAAGGAAATGCTAGCTCATGCTCCCCCATCCCCTGCCCCCCTTTTAAAGTTCAGTCCCTGCCGTGTTTCAGCAGCAATGCGAGGGACCACAGCTGCAAGTTGCATCAGACTCGAGCCCAGCCTCTAGGAGCTCATAATGGACTAATATACATTTGCAGCAGCTGGATCTTCTGTAGTCTTCCTCCCTTATTCAACAAATATGTACTGAGCATCTGTTCTGTGCCTGGTCCTGCTCTTGATGCTAAGGGTACAGTGGGAAACAAGACAGACTCAAGCCCTGCTTTCTGAAGTTGATGGTCTAGCGGGGTGGGAATGAGCAATCAAATAATTACAATGTGATAAGAATGATAATACGGGGGCTAACAGGTGCTCTGTGGGTATATAGCAGGTATTCTTCTCGTCCGGGAGGGAAGGCTTCCCTGGAGAAGTGCTGTTAAGCCAACAGGTGAGTGCAGAATTGAGCAAACCAGGTGAAGCAGGAGAGTGGTGCAAGGGGAGAAGAATGTGCCTGTCAGAAGGAAAAGATGCCACGCTGACAGAAGGTGGTGCTTTTGAGGAACAGAGAAATGCCCAGGATGATGACAGCAAGGAGGGAGATGAAGACTGAGGGTTAAAGCAGGCCCTTCCTGGGCTGGAACGTGACCCCAGGTGCCTCTGGCATGATGGTCAAGCCAAATCGAGGCTGGAGTTCCCGCTGCGGCTCAGCGGGTTAAGAACTTGACATAGTGTCCATGAGAAGGAAGGTTCAATCCCTGGCCTTGCTCAGTGGTTTAAGGATCCAGCGTTGCTGCAAGCTGTGGTGTAGGTCGAAGATGTGGCTCAGATCTGACGTTGCTGTGGCTGTGGTGTAGGCCAGCATCTGCGGCTCCTATTCGACCCCTAGCCTGGGAACTTCCATATGCCGCGAGTATCGCCTTAGAAAGAAAAACAACAAAAAACAAGTCAAAGCTAAAACGAACAGCCTCCCTTCTCCCCCAGTGACAGGTGTTGAGAGGAAGCTGCCACAGGGCACAGTTTTGGAGGGCAGGCGAAGACCCTGTGGATCCTGTCTAAGGGTCCCTGCCTGACCCCCGCACCTGCTGCCACCCCTTCTCCCCCACCAGCCTCTCCGCCCAGGACTCATGGGTGCCCTCCTCCTCCAAGTTCTCCTCCCCTGGACCCTGGGTTTCTTCTGACCGTGAAGGAAATGCTATCAGACCTTGGATGCCTGGCACCCAGTCCTTTCAGTGAGTAGGTTTCTGCGGTGCCAGGAGGGGTGCCTGGGATCAAGTCTTTCTTCTGGTGGACTGAGCCTCGAACACCTGGCAGTCACAATGCCATGAGTTTCTTCATAACTTGGCTTCTGCCTCAGTTTCCCTGCTTAATATTCCCGTTAACCTGCTCAGGCTGGAGGTCTGCCCAGAAACTCCAGTCCCCAATATTCACTGAGTACCTGAAACAGTGTCAGGTGGTGAGGACGGCATAAAAAATAAAAAATAAACACCCTTGAAGACCTGGCCCATGATTGCCTACATTCAAGTGTTTGTAATAATTTAATGTGTTGAATTATCATTAGTATTTTGAAAGTGTGAAAGTTGTCTTTTTCCTTACTTCAAAGGAGAAGATGATTCTGATTATAAATATGACACAAGTAATTTCATCCTGTAAAAAAAATTTTTTGATCTTGTAGGTGCCAACAATTGCTTCTTTCTTTTTCCAGTTGACAGAGTGCAGTTTTAATATTCATTACATTTTTATGTTATGAAATCCACATTAGGTAAAAACTGGCACTGATTCCAGAGATGGAACAGAGTCTAAAATTCTTTCCTTTTTTTTTTTTTTTTGGCAGCACATGCAGCTTGTGAAAGTTCCAGGGCCAGGGATCAAACCCGCACCACAGCCGTGATAACCCTGGATCCTTAACCCACTAAGCCACCAGGGGACTCCCAGAGTGCAAAGTTCTTTATTTGACACTGAAAGCCTCTCACCATCCAGCTCCAATGTCTTTCCACTTCTTCCCACGTTCTCTACCCTTAGGCTTTCTCCTCTATGTCAAGCTTAGCCGTCCCCTCCACCTGCAGCATCCTTCCCCTTCATCTTCACGTGTCTTCCTCTTGCACAAAGACCTCTTCTCTTGCATTTCCACTGGCTTGCCCCTTCCCTCCTCCGGCTCTGAATTCTTCCCCTACCCCTGGTTCCTCATTGTCCATCTTCTTTATCATCTTACACTTGGACTTGTTCTCATAAATCAGTATGTATAGCTAACATCCATTTTTGCTTTTGTTTTTTATCTTTTTAGGGCTACACCTGCAGCATATGGAAGTTCCCAGGCTGGGGCAAATCAGAGCTGCAGCTGCTGGCCTCACCACAGCCACAGGAACACTGGATCCTTAACCCACTGAGCAGGATCAGGGATCAAACCCACATCCTCATGGATACTAGTTGGGTTTGTTACCGCTGAGCCCCTACGGAAACTCCTAACATCCATTTTTGAGGTTTAGCCTAGAGCTCTGATGATAAAATATCCTCCCGATATACAATTAAACTGGTTCCTTTTAAATTGGGGAAATATGGAAAGTATGAAAAACACAAAGGTCTCCACCCACTATGGAGGTAGGGTCAAGAGTGCAGGCAAGTTCCTTTGCCTCTCTGAGCCTTAGTATTCTCATCTGTGAAATGGAAACGATATACTCTGTCTCACTGGCTTATTGTGAGACCAGGACCCATGTGTAAGATGCTCAGGAGAGTTTCTGGCAAGCACTCAGCAGTCCATACTTGGTAAGTATTGTTATTATAATAACCATGGTAACATTTTCAAATGTTATTTTGTCCTGATATTGCCATTAAAAAATTCTTTGCAAATTCCAAACCAACGATCTTTGAGGCAAAATTTGGACCTATTCCCTTTTCAAGCTATGGACCACTTCTTTCTCAGGGTGGAGAAACCTCTTCTTTTATAGTCGAGAAACATTCACAGGTGTTACCAGGATGTGGCGCTAATGTACTTGGCTCTCTTGTTTGTGTCTTCAGAGCTTGCAGAGCAGCTGAACACAGTCATTTTGCTGTGAAACCTCGGGTTCAGTCACTTGACTCAGTAACAGGTGTTGTTTATAGCACTCAAGTTCTTTCCCGGAATCTTTTCATGTTTGTGCCGTGGACCATGTGCTAAGAGTCCACACGCACCACGTTCGGTCACAAGCGGCAACCAGTGGTAGGCACGGTCTTTGGTGTAGACAACGAGGTGGAAAGTCTGGGTCGAGTGAGGACTGCTTATGTCACCCAGCCTGGGCCACCGAGCCTGTCAGGATAACTGGCTCACATCCCGTTAGGGAGAATCACCATCCTAATGGGTAGTTAGGGATGGCGTTCCAGTTTAAAGGCTTTCATGGGCCGTGAAACCTAGTGAATAAATAATCATTTATCAGCCAGTCACTTAGAGGATGCTGCACGGAATGACGTTCCAGCACTTCGAAATGCACAGAAGCCATATATCATAATGGAGCATAAAAGCTACGTGCGAACAGGCCGTAAAACTGCACAACTGTTTACCTCAGTGAAGGTTTTATTTACATGCCCTCCGGCAGATACTTACATGTGTTTCACACAAGGCTGCTGATCACGGCTTCACGCCAAGCCTACATTGAGTAGATGTGTCTTGGGTAGACACCAATTGCAGTGTGATTTCAGGGGCTCACGGAAGGCCTCTCTGGCTCCCTCCAAAACTCATTTTGCCTGCTCGATGCTGAGAATTTCTTGAAACCAAGGCCTTAGTTCTACAATTACAGAAAATTCAATTTGACAGGTTCAACACTGGATTCGATACAAAATACCACGGGATGCACACATAGCCAACATTTATGGTACTGTGTTCTTTACAGGGCACTCCCACCTGGGGAATCGCCTTTTTCGTCAAACAACCCAGGAAATTGAATCATTGCCTCCAGCAATAAGCTGAGATCTGTAACTTGAATCAGTAACTGGAGTCTGATGCTTCTGAAGTTGCTTCCTTAGTGCTCTTTCCACGAAAGCAGGCTCTTGCATTAAATGCCCTACAGAAGAAGTTCTTGACTTAAACTCACACCGTCCCGAGATCCGGTTTTGAAAGGTGGAGACGTGGACGAGAGTCGGGTCAGCGGTCTCCCCGGGCCCTGTTCAGCTGGGGCAGACCTGGAGGAGCCCCTCCTCTGCAGCAACGCCCCCGCCGGCTCCTGGGATGGTCCTGCCCAGGCTGACTGGTAAGTAAGTGCGCACACACTTCCTTTAAGCTCTGCGGAGTTGTTCCCCTTCCACCCTCCATTCCCTGCTGGGATTCAGGTGATTCACAATGTTGTGTTAGTTTCAGGTGTGTAGCAGTGATTTGGTTATATATATTATATTTATAAATATAAAATAATATTATAATTATTACATATCAAAATTATTATGTATTATATTTATTACTATTATATCTATATTATGTATTATATTTATTACTATTATATCTATAATATTATATTATATTATACTATTACTGTTATATAATATTTATTAGTGATTATATAATTATAGAATATTAACTGTGTATTATATGATCAATTATACAATGTAATTATATTAATTATATATTGATATAATTGATATATATTTGAATATAATCGATATAATATATTTATATTATATTGTATAATATATAATATACATATTATATGTGTATATTAATAAATAATACATTAATATATGTGTATATTAAATATAATTATATTAATATAATATTAAAATATACTATATATTATATTTATATAATTTAATATATATATATGCACATATACATGTACATATCTGTATGTCTCTCTATATTGTTTTTCAGATCCTTTTCCATTTTAGGTTATTACAAGTTTTTGAACATAGTTCCCTGGGCAATACCGTAGGTCCTCGTTATTTATTTTATATGTAGTAGTGTGTATGGAGCCCTCTTTGGATCTGCACTCTCCTTGGCTGAAGTCCTGGAAACCTGCTACTTCCTTGCTGGTCCCCTGCCCCAGGAAGCTGTGCCCTGTCCCTTTGGGTTCCACCCTCAGCTGGGGTTTTGTTCCTCTGCAGTGCCCTGCCAGAATTGGATGCTGATTGTTGTTGCTTTTTTCTCTGACTCCTGCTATTGCGGGAACTGTCCATTGTTCATTATTCCTTACTCATTGAACATATTTTTATAGAGAACCTACAACGGATAAGACAGAATCCAGAGTCGAGTCCCCTCAGCTTTCAAGGTAGCCCTAATGTTGCCTTACAGCTGGGCCTTTTTTCTCTAAATCTCCCATCCACTGTCAGCCACAAGAACTGATGGCTTAGTCAGGGCACTGAAGGGGCTGGAGGTGAGGCTAGGTCAGGGTCAGAACATGGGAAGTGGTTTCTAAGAGACCTTTAAGATGACATGAGAATTTCTTCATATCACAAGGCCTGGCTGGCCCTGATTCCAGGTGAGTCTGGGAGTGAATGACTCTGCTGACTGACAGCCAATGAGCCAAAGAGGAAGTGGGATAATTTGCAGAAAAGGGTGACAAGGAGTGACCTTCAGAGTCTTTGTTTAATGACATTATCTTCGCAGGCTGCAATCCTTCAGTTTCACAGATACCTGTGGCAAGGCTTGAATGGATTTTATCTAAATTTCTGCTTTATTTATTTCCCTGCTAGCTTCATTTCTAAAATCACCTTTTCTAAATGACAACTCAATCAATTCAATAACATGCAATTTTACCCAGTAGGAACCTATTCCTGTATCCCCCCTCCTACTGGTACTTGTCGGTTGCTTCCATGAATAGCCTGTGTGTGTTTCAGAGTCAAGATAGTTTCATCCTAGACTCCCTGAGGTGGAATGATGCTGAGAGATGGACACAGTTCTGACCTGAGCCTGAAGATGCTTGCTTTCCATTCTTTTCTCTCAAGCATCTCTCGTTCATCACAGCCTGAGCTGCTAGCTCACGTTCAATTTCCCATCAGTTCAGTTGTGTTAAGGAATCATTGGCTTGATCAGCTTCATTTTAGCAGCTTTCTGAGATGCTAGGATTTTTTACTTTGTTTCTTATGCCTTTGGAACCTTGCCAAAGTAAATGAAAGTAAAATACACATGTATATTTTGGCTTTGTTTTCCAGGGCTGGGTAGAGCGATGGACAGGATTGTATTATTAGAGGAATTAAGGAGGAGATGGGCTGCACACATTGGTCGATCCGCAGAGTCTGTGGGTAATGACCTGGAAAAAAAACCTGCTGATTGAAAATTTGAAACATTAAAAGCTTTGAAATCAACGGCATCTTTTAGAATTTCAATCTTCTGTCATTTGCTCAGAGTCCAGGCGGCAGTGGTCTGAGCACAGGCCAAATTATCAATCACAATGAATGGGGTTTGCTCATGGCCTCCGTTGTTTCAGAGATTAAACACTTAAAAAGGCTGCAGTAACTCTTCCTGGGCACCAGAGTGGTCATCATGGTAGAATACTCCCTGGACTTTCATTGATTTAGAATTTGCATTTCCCATTCTTTGCAAATGATCCTCCAGGTTCAAAGTATACTGTAATTCATATTCTTGTTGAAGCATGAATTAGAATTGCACTGGCTGGCTGGGATGCTGGGGTGCAGTGTGGATTACATGGCTGGTCTGACACTGCCCCCCCACTACTCAAAGAAGAAACGTTTTTCCCTCATTGTATATACATATTATGGGGGAAATGATGTGATATAGTGGTTCTTTGTGAATTGGGGGATTCATAAAGATATTTACTCATGAGTGTCTGGCTGTACTGTCGGTGTATCTTATTGTAATGAAGCAGAGTACAGGTAGGCTTTTCTCCTCTGTGGATGACTTATCTGGACATTACAAAATAACTTATTTTGTAATCAGTATGTAAAGAAAAAGGGCTGCTGAGCAGACAATATAGATGGCCCATGTCTTATCTGCAGTAAAACTCATGCTCTTAGCTTGAAGGTGGATCTCCTCAAGCCCTTCTTGAGAATAAGCCTCTCCCCTTTTTGCTGTAGAGTCAGCCTCAGGTACAGAGTTGAAATCACCATCCTAGGGTGCTCATGGCCTCTGCCTGTTTACTATGGCCCATGTTGGTTATTTCATTTTATTTTAGTCTTTTTAGGCTGCACCTGCAGCATATGGAAGCTCCCAGCCTAGGGGTCAAATCCAAACTGTAACTGCCAGCCTATGCCACGGCCACAGCAATACCAGATCCCAGCTTCGTTCGCCGCCTATACCACAGCTCATGACAAGACCAGATCCTTAATCCACTGAGGGAGGCCAGGGATCGAACCTGCATCCTCACGGATGCTAGTCAGATTCGTTTCCGATGAGCCACAATGGGAACTCTGGTTAGTTTATTTTAGTATGTTCCCCCTTAATGCCCATCCCTACACTTACCATCTCCCTTCGTGTGTAGAAAACATGTGATATGCATACCAATGTGTTTAGAATATGCTATTGAAATGTATGACGTTTAGAATTATATAATGGTATTTAAGTATGTATACTTCTATATATACATGTATATTTTGCTTTTTACTATTTCCATTCATCATGATTTTTCAGGATTTCTCCACATTGGTGAATGTGCATGTGGTTAATTCTGCTGCTGCATCTTCTTCCTGAGCATGTGTCTGCCGTGTTTTGCTTACAGACTCAGTTACAGACACGATTGTTGGCTCGATGCTTTGCTACCACAAACAATGCTGGAAGGATCCACCTTTATTTTGCTCCCATCTGGTCCTGGGTGAGTGTTCCTGGTGAAAGGTGACAGGGTTTTAACCTTAGAGTAGTTTATAGGTCATAGGATTCTTGCATATCCTGTATCATCTCACAGTCCTGCTACCTTACTCTCTGGTGACTGTCAACTTCCGTCTTCTACAGGAGTGAACGAGGCTTCCGATAGCCCCACGTTCTCATCCATCTAAATTGGCATATTTCTGGGTATTAATGATGTCAAGCATCTCTTCATACATTTATTAGTTATTTGGATTTCCCCTTCTGGGAATTGTCTGGTCATATCCTTGTTCATTTTACTATTGGGTTTCTTGCCTTTCTCATCAATTTATTGGAATGACATATGTATTTTAGACATTGATTTTTGTCGTTTTTAGTTGATAACAATTTTCTTCTGAAATCTTTTAGCGAAGAGAAATGGCTTTTGATATGGCATATGTTTTATCTTGGAATAATTTTAGATTTATAGAAAAGTTGTAAAGATAACCACAGGGTATCCCCATGTCACTTTCTCCCTAATGTTAACATCTTATATAACTTGACGCATTTGTCAAAACCAAGAAATTAACATAGGCATAATAATACTAATGAAATCACAAATTTATTTAGATTTGATCATTTTTTTCATTGATGTCCTTTTACTGTTCAAGGATCCAGTCCAGGATACTACATTGCATTTAGTTCCCATCTCCTTTATCTCTCTCTCTCTCTCTCTCTTTTTTTTTTTGGTCTTTTTAGGGCTGTACCTGTGGCATATAGAGGTTCCCAGGCTAGGGGTCAAATTGGAACTGTAGCCACTGGCCTATGCCACAGCCACAGCAATGGCAGATCCAAGCCATGTCTGTGACCTATACCACAGCTCATGGCAACACCGGATCCTTAACCCACTGAGTGAGGTCAAGGATCAAACCTGCATCTTCATGGATGCTAATCAGATTCGGTTCTGCTGAGACACAATGGGAACTCCTCCTTAAACTCTTTTGATCTGTGTTAGTTTCTCAGTCTTTCCTTGTTTTTCATGGCCTTCTCAGTTTTGAAGAACACTGGTTAATCATTTTGTAGAATGACTCTCAATTTGGGATTGATTGCTATTTTCTTATGGTTAGACTGGCCTTATGCATTTTTTGGAAGAAGTCCACAGAACCAAAGTCCCTTTCTTATCACATCAAATCAGGCGGTAGGTAAAATACCAACACGGCTTATCACTGCTGATGTTAATCTTGAATTCTTGGTTAAGGCGAAATAGGCAGTTTTTCCCACTGTAAAGTTAATTTTTTTTTTCCTTTCCATACTCTATTCTTAGAAATGAGTCACTAGGTTCAGCCTCCACTCAGCCAATAATGCAAGGTAAAATCTAAAAGATATCAAAAGAGAGGTCCAAAGAGATGGCAGTGAAGCATTTAGCTCTTTAAAGAGATGAAAAAAAACCCATGAATGTATCTTCAATAACCTGATAAAAACCAGTTGAGAGGGAGACTCACTTTTCATAACTAGGCCACCAAAGAATTTAAATTCCAAAAGCAAGGGATATTTATATTAAAATTTATTCACAAATGATACCCTACTAAGTGAATTTCCTAGAGGTTTGAAAGAATGATTATGACTTTGAAAACATCTTCCCACAATCTTGACTCTATGAATTAAATGTAAGCCTCACGAACAGGTTTTCATCTGCACTATACACAGCTGTACTTGAATCTCTCCACGTACAGATGACTAGTAACAAAACTAACCTCAAGACATGTGTTGACATGAGAATTAGCTGGTAGAAACCATTGCAAAGCACTGTGGAAATCTTAAGTGCTGTGGAAGGAGGTCAGTAATGGCTCTTGGCTTCCCTCCAGTTGCTCCTGAAAGGGAGAAGGAGTTTGATGACAGTTGAGTGACCATTTAACCTGCTAATCAGGTACCTGGCAGGATGCCTGGCGATAAACAGAAGAAGAAAATGTGCAGAAGACAAAGGGAGGAGCAGCAGAAGAGATCAGACACCAGGCTTCTCATCCGGGGCACCGCAAGCATTTTGAACAGGACAGGTCTTTGTTGAGCAGGACTTACCAGTGTGTTGAGGATACTTGGCATATTCTCTGGCAGAACATTACAGAGACAGAGACTAGGAATCTTTAGGAAACAGTACTGCCAGGGGGTATAGAGGGAGCAGAGTTTGAAGTGCAATTAATGATGAAACTGAAAGATTTAATAAAAAAGGCAGTGATGCTTTAGTATTTGAGTAGATTTCTGCAAGGTAATTCATTTTGCACAGGGATGCCAGACTGTTCTTAAAATTGTGCTTTCATTGCATCATGGCTCTGCTCTGAAGCCTTCAGGGACTCCCTCTGCCTTACAGATGTGGAGCACAGTCTGGATTTGACATTTGTCTTGCTTCCACAGCTCATTTCCAGCACCTTGCCTTCCATTTTCTTATCTGGACTTTTCCAGTTCTGGTGAATAGAACCTGACAAAAGAACCTCGAATAATCCAGAATGACCCCAGATGAGAAATGAACTAATGTTGAAGTCTTTTGTGACTAAAGATTTTAATGAAGCATTTCCAATGGAGCCAACACCCAGGCTTAGTCTTTATTGCTCTGATGTTGGTACTTTTTTTTTTTTGTCTTTTTGCCATTTCTTGGGCCGCTCCCGCGGCATATGGGAGGTTCCCAGGCTAGGGGTCGAATCGGAGCTGTAGCCGCTGGCCTATGCCAGAACCACAGCAACTCCAGATCCGAGCTGCATCTGAGACCTACACCACAGCTCACGGCAACACTGGATCGTTAACCCACTGAGCAAGGGCAGGGATTGAACCCGCAACCTCATGGTCCCTAGTCGGATTCGTTAACCACTGCGCCACGACGGGAACTCCCTGTTGTTGGTACTTTTGGCAAGAGCATCCTCAAGTTGCAGGAGTTATCTTTCCCTTCGCAGTTTCCTAACTTAAAATCACCTTGCCAGTGTTCTGATCACAGTCCTTCTATCTGGACCACAGATATTTGTCCTGTACTGAGTCTTTGCTTCTGTAGTTTCCTCCTTCTCTTCCATCTGGTCTTCTTCTTTGTAGGGGCTGTCATTTCCAGGGGGCTAAACCTCAGTAGTAGATGCTCCAATTAAGCACCAAGATCTTTTGTCACCTGAGAAAATTGTCCATTTGAGGCTTATGGGTCAGAAGTTAGGTGTTTTCTTTGTGATCCTATTTGTATGGTTAACCTTCTATTTAGCGTTGTCTAAAAATTAAGGTATCTGTAATGTTGCCCAGAAAAAAGTATTGTATAAATCCACATATTCTTAGGATTTCTTGCTGATAAATCAAAGCTTGGCTTTCATTTATGATAGCAATCTTGGACTCTTTCATCTGTCTCCTCTCTTCTCTACCTAACCAATCCCTTAGCCTGATGACTGAACCTTCTAAATAGTTCTGAAATGAAAACTGAAACTCTTTCCAATCCGACCAACAGGTGCTTAGTTCAGATTCCTACTCCCTCTTGCTCGTATGATTGCAAGTAATCATGAAATGGTCTCACTTCTAGAATCCCCACTCTCAACGTCCACCCCTGAGAAAACCCTCTTACTTCCACTCAAATCCAACTTTTACCATATTACTCCTCTGCTAGAACTGTTCAATGTTTCCTCTTATGTTTGAGGATAAGGGTTAAAAGACTTTAGCCGTTTCATGGTCTGGTACCTGTTCATTTTCCCAGACTCATTTCCTCCTCCTCCTCCTCAACCTGTGCCCTCTAGGGACGGAAGATGACCACAGTTACAAAATCACACTGTATTTTTTCATGAATATATACCTTGTTTTTTTTTTTTTTTTTTTTTTTTTGCTTCTTAGGGCTGCACCTGCAGCATATGGAATTTTCCATGCTAGGGGTTGAATCGGAGCTAGCAGCTGCTGGCCTACGCCACAGCCATAGCAACTTGGGATCCAAACCGTATCTGTGACACACACCACAACTTGTGGCAATGTCAGATCCTTAGCCCACTGAGTGAGGCCAGGGTCGAACCCGTATCCTCATGGATACTAGTTGGGTTCATTACTACTGAGCCTCAATAGGAACGCCTAGGAATATATGCTTTAAAAAATGCTATTCTTGGGAGTTCCCCAGGGGCATAGCACTTAATTATCCAGGATTGTCATTGCTGTGGCTCAGGTCACTGCTGTGGCACGGATATGATCCCTGGCCAGGGATGCCAGGCTGCATGCCATGGGCACAGCCCCCAAAATGCTCTTCTTTTGTGAATGACTACTTATCCTTCAAGATGCACCTGGAGTTGCCACCTCCTGGCGGCCCTTCCTGATCTACCTGTCTGGGTTGGATGCCCCTTCTCAGTTCTCTGCAAGCTCCCTGTGCTTTTCTCTGCTTTAACACATATCCTACTGCATTGAAGTGAAGGGTCCAGCTGCCTGTCTTCTCCACTTGACTGTGACCTGGAACCTAAATTCTGTCTCTGATTCATCCCTACCTCTACAGCCTCTAGCACAGTGCCTGGCCTAAAACTGATGTTCAGTAGAAGTTTTCCAGAAGGTTGAATTCAACTTTCTCAACTTTCTAAGTGAGAGAGGCCAAAGGAAAGTGTGAAGTGCAGAAATAGCTTGTGAGTTGAGGTGATACTGACAATTCAGACATTTCAGGCCAGAAGACACCTATTTTTACGCTCTCTCAACAAAGGGTTAGACCAGATGATTCCATTTGACCTCTGACCTCTCCCCTGCCGACCTGGGAGAACTGAAGGTAGGCTACTGAGTGAAGCAGGTTTGGGGTCCTGCTAGGGGCTGACTTGGTGTCATCAGGAGAGGGTGAAGGCAGGGCCTGTTACTGAAGCCTCCAGGGAATCGGTCTCCTGCCAGGGTGGGTACTGTTGAGGGCTGTTAGAGTGTGTGTGTGTGTGTGTGTGTGTATGTATGTACCACACATGGGCACATGGTGGTCATGACAACAGGCATGGGGTTTTGAAGAAGCCCCAGGGCAAACAGGGAGCCATCTCAATCAGCCTGATTGTAAGGTGTCTGAGCCTTTGGTGATGGAGGACTTGATTCATTAATTCTAACAGTTCATATTTTCTCCAGCACCGTCTGTGTGCCAGGCAATATTCCAAGTCGTTTGTGTGCACTAACTCATTTCATTTTCACAGCAACCCCAGAAAGCAAGTATTCATTGTCTTCATTCTATTTTATTAATTAATCTTTTTTAGGGTTGCACTGTGGCATATGGAGGTTCCTCGGCTAGGGGTCACATTGGAGCTGTAGCAGCTGGCCTACACCAGAGCCACAGCAACGCCAGATCTGAGTCGCATCTGCAACCTATGTCTTAGCTTGTGGCAAAGCCAGATCCTTAACCCACTGAGTGAGGCCAGGGATTAAACCTGAGTCCTCAGGGACACTATGTTGGGTTCTTAACCCACTGAACACAGGGGACCTGCCTTATTGTCTTCCTTTTAGAGATGAGTAAACCAAGGCTCACAGAATTGAAGTGATGTGCTCAAGATCCCCCAGCTGAGAAATGTCAAGGGCAGCAGCATCCCAGGCAGTATGACTCAGGAGCCCAGGTCCAGGCTAACCTGTCCCAACTATTCCATCCTGCCTGTCGTGGACTGTCATGGGCCAGAGCCAATGCCACTCATTCTCTGGGAGGCCAGTTCTGCAGCTGGTTGTTAGGAATGACAAAGGGGTGTTGATCTTTCAGGAGATGTGGGGACCCCCCAACTCCCGTCAGCTTTGGGGACCCTGGGCAGCTGAGCTGCAGCCCAAGGGGAAGTCTCAATGACAGCATATGCTGACCTGTGATCTGCGAGGCAAAGCTGTAATCATTGGCCAGATCACAGGCTCCCACTGTAACTTCCTGCCCAGTTAGAGGGCAGACAGGAGGCTGGTAGTGAACCCACCTCAAGAGCACCCTTGCGGTGGCACCTGCTGGGGCCGGATGTGGTAGTGGAGCAATACAGCCACAAAAGGGATGCTGAGTGCCAAGAACTGGGCCAGGACCCTACGAATGTTGACTAATTGTCATACTGACCTTGCCAGGTGGATGTTCACCCTGTCCACTGATATGGATGTAGTCTCAGGGAGGCTAAGTGATGTGCCCAAGTTACTGAGCTGAGATTTGAATCCAGTTCTACTTGATTCCAAAGTGCATATTTTTGACCTATGCCCACTGCCCTTCCTATTTAAGGCCTATTTTATTTTCCCCTCCTCTTCCTTCCTTCTTTCTTTCTTTCTTTCTTTCTTTCTTTCTTTCTTTCTTTTTCTTTCTTTCTTTCTTTCTTCTTTCCTTTCTTTTCTTCCTTCGTCTTCTTCCTTCCTTCCTTCTTCCTTTACTTCCTTCCTTCCTTCCTTCCTTCTTTCTTACTTTCCTTCTTTCTTACTTTCTCTTCCTTCCTTCCTTCCTTCCTTCTTCTTTCCCCTTTCTTTCTTCTCTCCTTCCTTCTTCCTCAATCAAATTTCCTTTGGGATCATTGAAGGAGAGCTGTGGCCTGTCTCATGGACGACTCCATGAGAGTATTTTCCCTGGATCTGGGGGTGAGTATCAGATTTGAGGGGATCATGACGTGTCCCGTAAAAAAGTGTAAAGTTCACTTTTAATCCCTAGGCGTCTTCAGTAGGAATTCTCCTTGGGGTCTGACTCTTTCCTTTTTCAGCTTTTTCACATGCTTGGGAAGTCACTGTGTGAGAAGAGATGAGCACACAGAGCTCTGCACTCCCCTGTGGGGCTGGAAGGGCCGGTGGGAGCCACAGCCGGCTGGGGGCCGTGAGCCTGACTGTGCAGACTCTGCTGTCAGTGAGGGCATGGAATCCTGAAGGCAAAGGGTATTCAAGTGTGTGTGTTTTGGGGTTGGAGAGTGAGAGAATCATTATTGTTACGTGAATTATTCTGAAGTCCTATGTGGGGCGGTGGGTGGGGTTGGCGGAGGAGACTGAAGGAGTGGGGACGGTGCATGTGGGGCTGAGATTAGACAGTGGAAGGGGAATGGGAAGCTAGGGACTGATGGGAAAAGCATTAAGATGATACAAAGAAGAAGTAAGAGGTGCTTGATTTGGGGGAGTGGTAGTGCTATGAGATGAGAAAAGTCAAACCTCATAACGGAACTGGGGAAATCAGAAATGGGAGCTCATTTGGGGGAAAGAATGTTAATTTGAAATATTCTAGCATTTTGGATTTTTAGGGGGTGTTTTGAAAAGGGGCTGGTTGGAACTATTTCCAATGCAGAGATCATCCTTGCCTATCAGAGAACTGTAATCTGGGACATGTGAATCTTTTACCCATCTCTTCGAGACACCTGAAGACAGAGCTAAACCTTCTGTTTCCAGTGATCAGGGGCTGGATGAAGCCAGCCTCAGGATAATAAACCAGGTAATTATCTCCATCCTTCCTATGACAATAATGGTGTCGAGGCAGGCAAAAATTCATCAGAGGCACCTTCGCAAGCCCCCGGGGAGACTCGTGATAAAGGGGCTGATTGTCAGAATCCGCCTCTGCAGCATTACACTAGGGTGGTGTAATGATGGCCAAGGGCTACACTGCCTCCAGAGTAAAGACTAGTGGAGATGAAAAGGAGAAAGACACCTCCATCCTCGCACGGTACCCTACCGAGTCTGCGTGGATGGTCCCGGTCAGTAATTAGAAGCAGTGCAATAAATGTTGGAAGAAACTTCTGTAAATATTCTAGAGGACAATGAAATTAGAAGTAATAAGCAGATGGGCTTTTATTCAAGGCAAATCGTGCCAGATGGATTCAGTACCTCCTTTTTTTTTCTTGATAAAAGTACAAAGTTGGTGGATGAAGGGAAAATGGCACTTTTGATGTCATATGTTTGAAGATCGTTAAAACATTTGAGTCTTCCAAGAAGTCTGATTTGCAGAATTGGCTGAGAATGCCTGGAATAGAAGCACACACCTGACAAAAAAGTTGGATAAACGCTGCTAATTGGGCGAGAGAAAGTGCTGGAACACTGAGCTGGCAGACCAGCCTCAGGAGGGGTCTTCCAAGGCACCATAGCACTTTGGGCCTTAAAGATCATTAGCTCCAACCCTCTCAATTAAGGATAAAGAAACTCAACCTAAAGGAGACCATGACTTCACACAACCAGGGCTAGAACAGTTGTAACTTGACACTTTGTTCTGTGGTGTAAGTGCTGGGTCTCCGCTCCACCCAGCATCTCCCTCATCTAGGAAAGGAAATAAATGGGCTCAAGTTCAATTCTGAGAGGATTCTAAAGAGAGATGATATCGTTGCACCCTGTGCAAACAAGGCCTGAGACATACGCCTCCCCGGAGGGGGTGGGCCTCGAATTGGAGGTGATGGTCGAGAAACACCTGGGAAGGTTCATTCCAGGCCATGCTCCCGAGGCCCCTGTGCAGTGTCCAGGCCACTTTCAAGGATATTAACTCACCATGGCCATGAAGGCAATGCTGTCTGTTTTGCGGGTGAGAAAACAACAGAACTCGAGGAGGTTTGGCGATGTGTCCAACTAAGGTCTAGCGTGTCAACGAAGGTCCAAGTGAGCCTGGAACCAAACCACCACGGAAGCTCCCATCCTCCCATTCCCTTACCCAAGTTCGGTGAGGCCCAGACCTGCCTGCACCCTGGTTCTTCCAGAAATCTCCTTTCTTCCTCTGCCGGGCCTTTGCTCAGCTCTTGCTCTTCTGCTGTTCCCCAGGTACCTGGCCTTCCCAGCTTTATTGCATTCTCCCCATTCTTCATCAAAACGTATGGGTCATCTTTCCCATTTCTGCTGAGCTCTGTGCTCAGCCTCCTGTCACCCTAAATGCGAATTTCCATCATTGCCTTTACAGGTGATAATTTCAGCTCCCAAGCATGCTTCCTCATTTGAGAAACAAAACACAGCCGTGATGCCTAGTGTATTGTGACCTATGTGGAGGAGCAGGTGTGACCATCACTGAGTCAGTGCCTAATAAGAAGCAGCCACTGGGTATGTACCCGTGAAGAGGATTGTAGGTTGGGAACTTTCCTCAAGACCCCCTCAATAGTCCTTCCTTTCTTATGCAGAGTAATTTATTTCTTCCAAACTCATATCTGAGCACCCTGACCCTATGCATTCAACAGGGGACCCTGTGGTTACCAGGATTAGTCTTTTGGGTGTGTGGGTGACAGGGCGAATGCGGAGGGAATATTAACAAGTAATTTTGTTTCTTTCACACGTAATTTTTTCCCTGTCAGGGTGTGGAAGAGTTTTTGCAACAGGCAGTTTTTTTTTTTTTTGAAAGAAGAGTGATAAAGGAAAAAAAACAGAAGAAAGCCTGTTAGCATTTCCTTCCCTTGCTGACAGATAGCTCTCTGGCCTTCATTTGTCCAGGTTTTCTGCTCAGTGTGACCCATGGGATGACACTCTTAATACAATTCTTGAACTTACTTTTTTTAACCTTTTTTTTTTTTTTTGATAAAAATTCTCAATGTGTCCTTACTAGGAAGCCCCCTGTTTACCATCGGCTATGAGTTGAATATTTGCGTCTCCTCCATATGCTCAGGTTGAAACCCTACCCCCCAGGGTGATGGTATTTGGAGGCGGGGCCTCAGGGAGGGGATGAGGTCGTGAGGGTGGAGCCTCATCCATTGGGTTAATGCTCTTCTACAAGACATCCCAGAGTGACCCCTCATCCCTCTGCTATGTGAGGCACGGCCAAAAGGCAGCCATCTGCGAACCAGAAAGTGGGTCCTCACCAGATCCCGAATCTGTTGGCACCTTGATCTTAGACTTCCCAGCCTCCGGAACTGTAAGAAATAGATTTCTGTTGTTTACAGGCCATCCAGTCTATGGTACTTTGTTATGGTGGCCTGAAATACCATCTGATGATTATAGTATAATTATTTTCCTTTACTTACCTTACATGGTGGTATAGAGAGGGCACAACAGTAAAAAAAAATGTGCTTTTCCTCCTTCTCCTGAAATGTGAGCTACTGGAAAGTGGAGTGTCTGGGCATCATTTTTTTTGTATTTTTGTACCCCTTCTGCCATGTGGGAACCTTGGTCTTAATCTCTCTGTGCTGCAGTGGGTCATGGGTCTGTTGGATTCAGTGCACTATGACCTGCCTGAGGGCAGGAAGCATCACTTAGTTATCTTTATAGTGCTTGATGTAACAGGAAGGCATTTAGTAAACACTTGGGAATCATACCTCTAAATGTTGCTCAAACGTGTCGTCACACATCCATCACTAGCAAGCATGACTCAGTACAGTGCCAAGTATATGCCTTTCATCATTTAATTTGTTCCTCACAATTCTGCAACATAGCTCTTGTCACTATTAGTGATTTACCTCTTTGGTAGCTGGTAGCAGAGTCAGGAATTGAACTCAGGTCCCTTTACTTTGTTTTATTAATCTGTATTCAGGACCTGTGCTCCTCATTTAATAATGATGCAGTTACAAAGGGCTTTTTTTTTTTTTTTTTTTTGTCTTTCTGTCTTTTCTAGGGCCGCACCTGCAGCATATGGAGGTTCCCAGGCTAGGAGTCTAATCAGAGTTGTAGTCCCCGGCCTATGCCACAGCCACAGCAATGCAAGATCTGAGTCATGTCTTTGACCCACACCACAGCTCATGGCAATGCCAGATCCTTAACCCACTGAGCGAGGCTAGGGATCGAACCTACAACCTCATGGTTCCTAGTCAGATTCGTTAACCACTGAGCCACCATGGGAACTCCGGCTTTGGACTTAAAAAAAAGTTAATTTGGGGGGGGGGGGTCATGCCTGTATCATGCAGATTCTTGGGCCAGGAATCAAACCCAGGACTGGGATTGATCCTGTGTCACAGCACAGATCCTTAACCCACTGAGCCACCAGGAAACTCCCAGCTTTTGATTTTTTAAATGTGACAGTCAAGGGGCTTCTTTGCTTTAAGACACAGTAAGAAGAAGTCACAGATTCTGAAAAGGAAGACGAACTGGCATTCATTGGCAAGGGGGGCGAATCTTGTCCTTGAAAGTTTTCCTCCAGGACTGTCTCTCTAGGGCCTCCCACTCCCTGTGCCTGACCTGATTGACTGTGGCTGGTGGGCAGTTTCAGGGTTTGCCTCACTTCTGGGTTCAGAAGCTCCATCTCTTCCCCTCTGCCAGACCTCCGTGAAGTTACTTAGCCTTATATGTGCCACACCTTGTATTGGCCCCCTGGATACCCTGTGAACAGATGCAGCTTTTCTGCATCTTCTAGGAACTTGCAGCCCAGCCAGGGAGGTGGAGAAGGAGACAAGCAGGTTCTCTGAGGAGGTGATTATAGGGAGCTGCACAAGTACCAGGTCACATCACTCAGCCTGGGGAGCTGGGGGATGCTGGCTGCAGGAAGTGGCCTCTGTGCAGGCACGGCAGGGTGAGTGGTTGGCTGGCCTGGGGTAGGGCACAGGGAACAACCTAGACAAAGCCCTGGAGACCTTAGAGGGCATTTTACATTTAGAAACTAAATTTGGCTTTATTTTCTTTTGATCCAGAGTTGCAATATTTCAGGAAAAAAAAAAATCCATCTCCCCACCATGCCCCAGTTTCACCCAATAAGGCCACGGTACTTATTCTCTGGCTCCAAGATCAAACACTCCATGTCCTTCCTCCACCCCCTCTGGTGGTGTTTGCTGGGGTCCAGGTCTCTCAGGTACCCACTCCTATAAGGAGGTCATTTATAACTGAAATGCTCTATGCCCCACCTGCTTCATATAAAATGCAGCCTCAGAACAAGTTATATTACATCCGAGGGAGTTCCTGTCATGGCTTGGTGGTTAACAAACCTGACTAGCATCCATGAAGACTCAGGTTTGATCCCTGGCCTCTCTCAGTGGGTTAAGGATCCAGCGTTGCCATGAGCTATGGTGTAGGTTGCAGATGCAGCTCAGATCCCATGTTGTTGTGGCTGTGGTGTAGGCTGGCAGCTGCAGCTCCAATTGGACCCCTAGCCTGGGAACCTCCATATGCCACAGGTGCGGCCCTAAAAAGGCAAAAAAAAAAAATTACATCTGAGACCTGTTGGTATACTTATCTGGCATGTATTTTTACTCAGTGACAAGTGGGTGCTTAGAACTAGGCTCTGGTATTCAGTTTAGATGTGTGTGTGTGGGTGTGTGTGTGTGTGTATCAAGCACATAAGGAACATCCCAATTGGCTTTTAGTCAATTATCATGTTTCCTCTTAACCTTCCCATGGCTAATAGTAAGCAAATCCTAAATATTTTTTTCTCTTAAATCTTTCATCGCAATCCCCATTTGAAAGTTCATCTTTCATTCTTTTTTTTTTTCTGTACTTCTTTGATAGGTTTGATTAATGTCTTTAGAAAAAGGATAGTTTTTCTTACCCCATAATTGGCATTACTGCGGAGGGAGCCAGAAGCTAGAGCTGATGGAAGAAACCCTGGGACGGGGTGTCTTCCTCTCCTGTGGGACCTGCAACGCCTCGCAGAGCCAGCAGCAATGCGCAGCCTCACTTGTGCAGAATCGTCCAGTCTGTCCTCTTCCTACCTTTGCAGCTAAAGATAGAACTCCTTCTGTTTTCTCTGATTCGAGGAGCGGTCTCTCCAAACATCCTGCCTGTTGTCCCCAAAGCAGATCCACTCCTCACAGCGTGAAATACTTTTTCTGGTTTTCCTTTTCTTTTTTTCCCATTTTTCTCCCCCAGGTTTTGCAAAGTAACTGTGAAACCACCTCCTGCAGTGGAATGAATCTGCCCAGTGGAATGAATAGCCCAAGGGATATTTTTTTACCCTGAATGACAACAGCTCCTCTAAGAGCGAAGTTTCTCTTTGCAGAGCTATCTTACTGTTATTTGGGACGGATGGACTGTCAGGCTTTTCTGCCAGAAGCAGAAATGCTAATCAAGCCTTGAGCAGGATGGGACCGGGACTCAAACTCCTTAAGGTGGCTGAGACCCACGTGGACGGCGGGTTTTGCTCAATCTCATTTGTGTAGGTCCTTCTGGAGCTGCGGCCTGTAAGAAACTCCGGCCGTCTGGAGAATGTAGTTCTAACCGAGCTCATGGCAGTACATTTTTCACCAAATTACATTAGCATATAAAACCTGGGTTATTGATTTCTTCTTTACTTGTTGTGGTTTCTGGGCAAAGTCCAAGTTTATAGAAGCCAAGAGAATGTACATATACTTGAGAGTTGTCTATTTGTTTTTTTTTGTTGTTGTTCTTGTTCTTATTTGAGAGACCCGGGACATGATCCATGGAGGTGGAATGACTTTGCATTCTTTTTCTTTTTTTTTTTAATCTTTTCTAGGGCTGCACTTGCAGCAGATGGAGGTTCCCCGGCTAGGGGTCAAATCGAAGCTGTAGCCTCTGGCCGACGCCACAGCCACAGCAAGGCCAGATCCTTAACCCACGGAGGGAGGCCAGGGATCCAACCTGCATCCTCATGGCTGCTAGTCAGATTCATTTCTGCTGAATCACGATGGGAACTCCTGACTTTGTAGTCTCATTTTCTCCACCTGACACCCCCACGAGGCAGCACTTGAACCTTCCATGGCACAAGCTTCCGTTTTGAACCCAAACTGAGAGGGAGGAACAGGCAGGTGACCATTTACCGGTGGGTGACGAGAGGTGCTGCCCTTTGTTAAGTACCGAGTGGGTGTCAGGCAGTGATGGCCTTGTACTTACAATATCTCCTCTGGGAGATAATGTCCTCACTTTTGAGATAAGGACATTCAAGCTCAGTGAGGTTAAGTGACTTATTTCGGGTCCCTTAGAACCAAGTGCAAGAATGGTGGCTATTCACTTTGGAAAAACAGTCTGGCAGTTCCTCAGTAGGTTAAACGTAGAGTTACCATAGGACCCAGCAATTCCATTCCTGAGTATGTACGTACCTAAGAGAAGTAAAAATGTATATTCATGGCCATACATGGCAATACAAAGCCTATACACCAGTGTTCACAGCAGCATTGTTCATAATAGCCAAAAAAGTAGAAACAACCCAAATATCCATCAAATAATGAAGGACAAAGAAAGTGTGGCCCATACATAGAGTGGGCTATCCTTTGTCGGTAAAAAGAAACGAAGTATTGATCCATACTGAGCCTGAACTTTAAAAACTTTATGTAAACGAAGTCATTCGCAAAAAACACAGATTCTTGCATGATTCTGTTTATACAAAACGTCCAGCATGTAGAGAAAATAGATCAGTGGCTGCCAGGGGCTGTGTGTAGAGAGCTTGGGGGAAATGGAGAGTGACTGATAACGGTTGCAGAGTTTCACTTTTGGGTGATGAACGAATCCCCCAGAACTGATTCTGTTTGCTTCTAAATTGCTTCTAAATTCTAAATTGGCTTTAAAATGGATTGTGATGATCATTGTACTACTCTGTGAATATTCTAAAGACCATTGGCTTGTATACTTTAGATGGGTGAATGGGTGATAATATCTAAATAAAGGTACAAAAAATTGGTGGCTATTGCCCACTGTGTTTCTAGGGAGAGGCCATACCACTTGGATTGGGGAGTAACCAGAGATCTTTCTAAGAACAGAGGCCCAGGTACCAAACAGCAAGCAGCAGCATCTAGCTTTGAAAGTAAATGCAAAATGCCGGGCCCCGTGCTAAGCACCTCACATACGTTATCGGATTTCATCATCACACTAACCCCATGAGCTTTGTGTTACTTTTGCTCTCATTTTCTAGGAGGAAATTGAGGCTTAGAGAGGCTTAGTAATTTTCTCAAGGTCATGTATCTGTTAGGTGTTACAGCCGCCTCTACTGAATAAAGACCTTGGAAACAACTGTGTTGATCTGTTCAAGTCCCAGCATCATTTGGTAGCGGTTAAGAGAGGAGACTCTGCAGCAGGATGGTCTGGATGTGAAACTGCACCTTCCTCCTGGGTCCTGTGTGCATGTGAGCAAGTTGCTTAAACTCTGTGTTCCAGTTTCTCCCCGGCATAAGGGGATAGTGAAAGTACTGAACCCACAAGGTTGGCGACAGAATGAGATCATGTGTGGGAAGCATCGAGGACAGCGTGTGGCACAGAGAGAGTGCCCAGTACCTGTGAACGCTTATTAAGTCTGGTCTCTGTTGGGCGGTGGGAAGACAGGTGGTGGTTCTGCTCTAGTCTAGCGGGGAAGGCAGCTGTAGACATAATTGAAATCGGGAACAATGGTGAGAGTCAGCAGAAGGCAGAGCAGAAGATCAGAGGCGGAGGGACCAAGGAGGCAAGAGGACCCCTTACTCTTGTGGTCCTAGATCTTTGGTCTTTTAGGCTCTGTTGGGAGAACGTGAACAGCAGCAGGGTTTTCCTCCCTATCCTCTAAGGTTTCAGGCATTTGTAAGAATTATGAAATGTGGTCGGGGAATTTCATGATTGGACTTTTCCTGCCAACTTGGTAAAATTTAACGCTTGAAGGGGTAGAGCAGAGAGAGTAGAAAATGTCTTTGGGCTTCTTGCACAGTTACCATTAGTTAGAGCCTTAGGCTAACACAACAGATCCCTGCTACAGGAACCTTGGGAGTATGTATGTTGGAGTTTAGCTATTTATTGATGAGCATCAACTGTAAGACTTACAAGTAAATGAGTTTTTGTGAATGTAATGGATACAAGTTGAGGGAGCGAGAGGTGGGGGGAATGAATTCAAAACGGAAGACTAGGCTTCCAAATAAGAAGGGGCAGAAGGGAGAAGAAAATAAATGCAGAGACCGTGTAATGCACACACTCCTTGCTTCCCAGCAGTGCATCCTTTGGGTGCATGACAAGCATTCAACAGATATTTGCTCAATCTGAACAGATGGGTGGTTTACATTCTAGTCCTACATTGAGGATGACCTCTGTGACCTCCTCATTCCAGATTTAAGTTGACCCTGTGGGAAATTACTCAGGAAATCAAGCCAGAAGTGAGACCCCCTTTGTCAGGCCTTCCCTCAGAGCAGTCCTCGATCCTTGTGAAGATTGCCCCGGAAGACTTAGAGGGAGATCTGGGAGCCTGCCCTGGTTGCAGCTGAGAATCACCTGGGGAGTTTTTCAAACACCTATCTGCTGGGCTGGCCCTCACCCCAGACCAATCATATTAGGATCTCTGGGGGGTGGAGCCTGGGCCTTGGCAGGTATCGTTTCAAATCCTCCCCAGGTGATTTTCATAGGATTCAGGGGTGAGGAGCAGGGACTAAGGCATCAGTGGATGGGAGGGCTGGTGGTATCTGCCAGAAGTCTGGGTATGCAGTTGGCCAGAGGTAAACCGCAAGTCTCGCCTGAATGAGCGTGGAAGGGTCAGTCACCTTTTAGTTTTCCAGGGTCATTTTCCCAGAGGCCTCTGTGAGCCTGAAGACGTCTCTGGCGGAAGACATCCCAGCCCAAGGAGGATGCTAAGGCTGGCTGCAGAGGAAGGAGGTAAGCTGTAGAAATAGGAATGGGCACTGAACTTTGCACAGCTTCATCTCTATAATACTGAGATTTTCCTTAGCCTGAGAGGCGGTGCCAAGGGAGGGGTGAGAGGGAGGGAAGGGCAGGCCCAGACCTGGTCTCATGCATGGAACCTTGCTGGGCTGGCTCAGCAGGAGGCTGCAGAGTTCTCTGGAGACACTGCTCCCCGCAGCAGCGCTGACTGTGGGCGCCCTGGGACTCTTACTGCCGCTCCCTAATGAGCCCATTAGGATGATCAAAGAGTCACTTGAGAGTTGTTGGGAGCCCCTGGAAGCTTCGTGGAGTGTGTCCGTGACCGTGGGAGCACAGGCATCGTGCCCTGAACCAAACTGCTGAGGGACCATTTGCTTCTCTTTTCAACAGGACTAGGCTCTCCATCAGCCAAACAGCTCTGAGCGCTCCTCTAGTTAGCAAACGGCACCCCAGGAAAGATACCTGGTTTCTAGAGGCGGCGTGTCTCCTTGGAGACCTGAGCTTTCCCTCAGGGAAGGATGTTGTGGGACCCGCGGTACTGAGTTTGGGGTGACTGGGGGAGAACAAAGGCTCGGGGGAGGAAATTTTTCATTGTACTTGAATCAGCATCAACCCTTCTCCAAAATGGGTCTGGGCTCACCCTGGGCTCTGCTTCCTGCTGTCTGCCGCCTTCTCCAGAATCTCTCTGCAGCCCACGCCCCAGGCCCCCTCCTCCCCCGCCCCCACCTCCCTCCAAGGATTCCATCTCAACCATACTCACTTGATGGAATCCGCACAAAAGGCGCATTTATTACTGACAGGCTTCTGTATCTTGCATAGTATGTCCCAAGTAGCCAAGACTATAGCTCTCGAAAGTAGTTTCACAGATTTAAGATGAAGAAACAGTATCCATACAGTTCTGGAGTCAAGGAAGTGTGATAATCAGCCAGTTAAAAAAAAAAAAGACCGTCGGAGAGTGGAATTGTACTCACTAGAGCTGGCTTGGACTTTAGATATGAAACGTTTGATTTATAGATTCTATTTCACTCTGATAGAAAACTCTGCTTACCCTTATTGGAAGGTCGAATGTGTTGGGTGCTTTAGCTAAGGTAGCTGTTAAAATATATTTCGCATTCAAGGAAAGGGGCCCTTGTTATTCACCATGTTCCTATTTTAATTATGATTTTCCTGGCATCATTTTTAACAAGAATAACCTAAGGCCTGCAAGGAATGCGTCCCCTCATCAGTTCTTAAACCTGCCCTCCCCACTCCAACCAGCTGCCCTCGCTCCAGCTCCACAGATGAAATGCGATGGCAGGACTGAGCAATTACCTGGCGGCTCTGAACGGGTAGTGTCAGCAGTCAGTTCGAATAGTTCCATTACAAAAATCCCTTTTTTCCCACCTTCTTCGCCCTAGAGAATGATCACTTTAACTCTTGCTGCTCCCCCCACTTTGTGTGGCAGCCCCTTTTCTTCTTCCTCCCTACTGAGGGTCTTGGCTCCCCCGCCAGCCTAGCCCTCATCTCCACTCCTCTTGGGAGAGGCCTCTTGTTTGTCCTCCCTGCACTGAGTGGAGTCAGGATTGAGCACCCCTACCCCATGAATGCTCCTATCATCTTCCAGGTGTAAGCCCAATCTCCCTTGGCGTCTGAGATTGTGGGCTCGGGCTTCTTGAACTTCCCTCCTGTTGAGACTCTTTGGGGACCATGCTGGCTCCTTGGACATGTGTACACATGCGTTCCTGCCAGCATCCCTCACCGAGGGCTGATGCCTGCCCCTCGTGCAGCCTGAGGGGGGGGCCCTGCTCCCAGACACAGACCTCACAGCCATGGGCACACAAACCCACAGGCTTTCTGAGAACAGCTGTGGCCCTGCTAACTGGGGTCTCCAGGGGACTTCTTCTTCACCAGCAGGGTTGAGCACTTTTTTGTGTCTTGGTTGGAGACAGTCAATCCCATGTTGGGCTGATCCCCCATTGTCGGCCACATCTGTCCCTCCCGGCCATCTGGTGACAGGCCCTAAACATCTCTCCTCAAGGTGGGGCAGGGGAGGGATAAATTAGGAGTTTGGAATTAACATATACACTCTACTAGATATAAAATAGATAACCCATACGGACCTACTGTATAGCACAGGGACCTCTACTTAATATTCTGTAATAACCTCTCAGGGAAAAGAATATGAAAAAGCAAATATATGTACTCACAATATATATATATATATGCGTGTGTGTATATATATATATATATATATGCATATCTGAATCACTTTGCTGTACACCTGAAACTAACACAACATTGTAAATCAACTATACTTCAATCAAAAAAAAAATAAAATTAGGAGTTTCCTCGGTGGCACAGGGGGTTAAGAATCCGACTGCAATGGCTCAGGTCACTGTGGAGATTCAGGTTTGAGCCCCAGCCCAGTGCAGTGGGTTAAAGTACCTGGGGTTGACAAAGCCGTGGTGTGGGATTTAATCCCTGGCCCAGGAACTTCCATGAGTCCTGGGTGTGGATATAAACAATTAAAAAATTTTTTTTAAATAAAAAATTTTAAAATATAAATTAAATCTCTGGCATGTCTTGCTGGAAATATGAGCCACCACTGTCTCACAGTTCTGGAGCCTGGACCTTTGGGATCAAGGTGCTGGCAGGACTGACTCTTCTGAGGGCTGTGAGGTATGGTCTGGTCCAGGCCCCTTTCCTAGGCTTGTGGATGCTCATCTCCTTCCTGTGTCTTCACATTGTCTTCTTTCCATGCGTGTCGATATCTGTGTCCTGATTTCTCTTTTTTATAAGGACACCAGTCATGTTGGATTTGGGATCCACTCTGCTCCAGCATGACCTCATCTTTTTTTTTTTTTGTCTCTTTAGGGTCACACCTACGGTTTAGGGAGGTTCCCAGGCTAGGGGTTGAATCAGAGCTAAAGCCAATGGCCTACACCACAGCCACAGCAACGCAGGATCCTTAACCCACTGAGCGAGGCCAGGGATAGAACCTGCGTCCTCATGGACACTAGTTGGGTTCGTTAACCTCTGAGCCACGATGGGAACTCCAAGTTTGATCTCATCTTAACTAATTAAATCTGCAATGACTCTCTGTCCAAATAAAGTCACATTTTGTGATATGGGGGAGGGGTTTAGGACATCGGCATATTGTTTTGAGGATTGGGGGGGGGATGCAATTTCACCCTTAAGCATAGGCATCATTTTATGGGGGCAGTGATGATAGTGAGAGGTGTAAGTATGTTTCCTGTGGACCCAGTGAGCGGGGAAGTAGTTCTCTTTTCTTACTTTTTAGGGCAGATAGCTCATCAAGACAGCTAGTTTTTACCAAGCAGTAACTATGGACCAGGCACTGTGTGTATTTCTTGAGCACTGACTATGTGCTGAGCACTACCCAGTGTTTTATGTGCACGGACACCATCCTGTGAAGAAACTGAGGCCCAGAGAGGTTAAGTAAGCAGCCCAGCTTCACACAGGAAGGGGTGAGAAGCAGATCAGGCATATTTTCTAAGAACTGGATCACTTACGCCTTCTCTCCCCCATCTCCTGCAGCACCAGGCTCTAACATCAAGGATTTCTCTATTGTTTTAGACCCCTGCCCCTCACAGGGCATGGCTCCCAGAGATGACAACCTAAGGAAGGAAGCGCTCTTAAATCAGGCCCAGGATGTCCTGTTACTTCAGGCTTTTCATCTCCGTGATCAGAACCTCTGCCCCTCTGTGCCCTTAAAATAGGCACCTCCCATCCATCTCAGGTCCTTCTTTTTTTTTCTTTTTAGGGCTGCACCTGTGGCATATGGAGGTTCGCAGGCTAGGGGTCCAATTGGAGCAATTGCTGCTGGCCTATGCCAGAGCCACAGCAACGCGGGATCCGAGCAGCATCTGTGACCTACACCACAGCTCACGGCAATGCCGGATCCTTAACCCACTGATCAAGGCCAGGGATGGAACCTGCAGCCTCATGGCTCCTAGATAGACTCGTTTCTGCTGCACCATGGTGGGAACTCTTCAGGTCCTTTTTATTGCCTTTGCTGAATCTTTTAAAAACTGTTCTCTTACTCATTTGCTAACTTGTTAACCGTTGGTCTTCCCAACAGAGTGTGAGCCCCATGAACGCTAGGACCAGTGTTGCTGGTGGTTAGCACCCTGCCTGGACCACAGAGGCATTCCAGAAAGACCTTTAGGTAACATGGGTTCTGCTGCAGATCAGGCAGATTTCTTTGGATCCGACTCAAAACTGAGATTTTTTTTTTTTTTTTTAAGTGCAGGGTACAAAATGACTCTAGTAGCTCATACATGAGATAATTGAGTAAAAATGAGACACTTGGAGCATCACTGCTGGTCCCCAGCACAGCTGTGGAGGACCCTGAAGATGTGACACTCTGTAGCAAAGTCTTCTTCCAGCAATTATTGATAATTATCATCCTAAGTGAAGCAAAGACCCTTCTACAGTGCTCACAGTGTAGCTACAGGTTTCAATTTCACTTCAAGCATTGATTTCCCATCCAGGGCCCCAGTAGCCTTTTTTCTTCTAACAGCGGCCCTCTTCCACTGCTTTGTGAGAACAGGCTGCCTATTGGAAGCAAACTGGACTCAATTCACATGAAGGGGAGTCATTTCTGGAATCTGCACCACTCAGGTGATGGAGCAGGGCTGGAGACTGGGGTTGGAGGGCCTGTGCGCTTACCCCAGGCCCCGGGTAGCTCACAATTTCTTTGGAGATTGAGTGTCCTCATCTGGAAAAAGGGATAAATAATTTCTGCCCTGCCTGATTTACAGGCTGGGGCAGGGTTTAATTAAGATAATGCACGTAGAGGCGCTTCTGGCCCAGCCTGTACACATGTAAGGAATAATTACCTGTGAGCAGCAAGGCAGGGCAGGACAAAGAGGAATGGTTGTATCTGCCTGACTTGGGCTCAAATCCCAATCCTATTGCTTATTAGCTGTGACTTTCATTATTGAATAACCACTGTGCTTCAGTTTGATCATCTATGAAATGGGGAGAATAATATCAACTTTCCATGTTTATGAGGCATGGTATTTGAGAAGCTCTTGGCATGGGGTGCCATAGGAATAGTTTTCCTATGTGCTTTACTTCGTCACTTAGAGAATGCCATTCTTTCAATTTTCTATTGCTGTCACAGTACATTGGCGCCGATTTAGTGGCTTAAAACAACACCGATTTGCTATCTCACAGATATGTAAGTCAGAAGTCCAATGGGCTTGGCTGCTGTCTTAGCCTGCCTGGCTGAGATCAGGGTGGGTGGAATGGCTCTGAGAGATGATCTGCTTCTAGGCTTATTCAGACTGTTGACAGAATTGAATTCCAGGTGGCTGTAGGACCGAGGTCCCCATTTCCTTGCTGGCTGGTGGCTGGGGGGTTGTTCTCAGCTTCTAGAGGCTGCCCAGGCTGCTTGGCTTTGCCCCCCTACCCCCACCCCAATGCCTCCATCTTCCAAGCCAGCGATGGCTGATGGAGTCCCTCCTACATCAAATCATCTGACTTCCTCTTCTGCCTCTCTCTTCCCCTTTAAAGGACCCGCGAAATGACGCTGGGCCCACCCAGAGAGTCCAAGATATTCTACAGCCATATATTAGGCTCCCTTGGCCACATAACCATTTTGTGCCAATGTAAAATATCCACAAGTTCCAGGGTTAAGATCGTGCACATCTTTGGGGGCCATTATTCTTCTTACCACGACCCTAGGTTGATATCCTGTTACTTCGTTTGTATTAATGACGTCTCCTCAAGATCTGATATTCAAAGTACTAGCTCCATGCCTGGCCTAGAGTAAGCTCTTGACTAATATTAGTTTCTATTTTTGCTACTGATATGCAGATGACAAGGTGTCTTTTATTTTCTCCACACATCCTAGCAAACCCACCTGGCTGAGGATCCCTCTTCTACTAGCCATCCTCAGTTTTTTTTTTCCAGATCCCAGCCAGCCCTTGCCCACCAGGCTGGGTTCAGTGCCAGTCCTCTGTGTTTATGAATCATGGGACTGTTGTGAACTTTTCTACCAGACTCTAAACTTTTTGAGGACAAAAACGAATGCTTTTACTAGTATCATTCGGTAGGGTGTCTGGTATATGGTAGAGGTTCAATAAATGTTTATTGACTACATGAATGATGAGAAAATCTATTACACCCTTAAAAATAATTGATCAAATAATTACAGTTGGAATGTATCCTTTAAGCATCATAAATATTGGAACATTCACTGAAGAAGAGGAAAATGTATGTACATGGATGCTGTACTTTCTAAGACAGTGGACTTTACACAGAGCTTCTTGAGAAATAAATACAGGTTGGGTTTGTGAATTGTCTAGGCCCAGCTCTTGTGGAAGAAGCTGTTTTGAAATTGCTGCAGAGCTATGGTTATGATTGCTTGGAATTTACTGAGTGGATTTTTCATTTTTTTTTCTCTGAATGCATCAGAGAAAAAACAAACATGGTATTGACATAAAGCCACATCATGGGAGTTCCCATGGTGGCTCAGTGGCTTAAGAACCTGACATTGTCTCTGTAAGGGTGCAGGTTCGATCCCTACCCTCACTCAGTGGGTTAAGGATCCAGCATTGTTGAAAGCTGCGGTGTAGGTCACAGATGCAGCTTGGATCTGGTGTGGTGGCTGTGGCATAGGCTGGCAGCTGCTGCTCCGATTTGACCCCTAGCCTGGGAACTTCCATATGCCACAGGTGCAGCCCTAAAAAGAAAAAAAAGAGAAAGAAAAAGAAAAAAAGCCACATTGGCTTGGCTTACTTCTTATTTGCTTATTTACTAGGACTTATTACAGCTCATGGCAAAATCGGACCCTAGTGTTATTTCTCTTGGAAATTCACAAGTAGCTCTTTCTCTGCTCATTTTCTCCATTTTGTGAAATGTCCTAACAATATAGCAAAGAGACGATTCTCCATAATGATCCAGTAAGAGTAATGGTCATAGAATGGTATGTCTACTGTTGTTGCATGTGTGTCCATTTTCTGTATTTTAACATTTTGTCTCTTTCCGTTTGTCCCACTGACTCCAGATCCACTGACTCCTCTTGCCTGGGCCTGGGTCCCTTCATAGCTGTTTTGAATTTGGCTGGTCCTTTTGCAGTCATGGCTCCCACTCAGGGACTTGGGTCTTTTGACATTTATTTTTAGGTTCAATATAGTCTCCGTTATTTTAAAAGAACAGTTTTATTATCTGAAACAAACAACCACAAATAAAAAAATGGAGCCAAATCACAGGCCTCAGGACCCAGATGAGGAATAAAGAAAAATTGTTTAGAGCCATAAATGCTTTCTTTGCAGGTTTCTTTCTGTCTATTGGGCTCGGGTACGTTTTCTGCCATCACAGACCAGTGATTAGGCGTCCGATTATGTTGTGATGTCATAAATGTGCTGCCCTCTGTTGGAAGTCTGGGAATGCTAATTTCCTCTGGGCTCAGCCTTCCATTTTGGAACCAGAGTCCAGCTCAGGTGTGAGGCTTATAGGTGCCATTGAACAGTTTTAATGAAGTCATTTCTCAACTGGCCACCCCCTCTGACTGACCGCCTTTGCACAATTACTTTCAATTCAGCCAAAGTTTATTGAATAGTCACTGTGTGCCAGCCATCCTGCAAGGTACCTAGTAAATGCACAGAAGCCTTTCAAATCACGGTCCATGATTCAGGAAGCTTATGACTTATACATGAATAAGGAGAATGGCAAGCTGACTCTGTGTAGTTCTATAAATCCTAGGAATTTTAAGTGTTACGGGGGTAGTGGCACAGCCAAGGAGGATTAGGACTTCGTTTTAGACCAACGGTTGGCTCCATGCCTGACCCTGCGGTAGATGTTTCTTCTGTGTGGTATTTGTGATTGTGGGAGGTGCTGTAATTAGAACATGATTGGAGGTGTCAGGAAGGGGTGTATAGGATGGGAGGCAGCCAGAACCTCATTGGCATCTTCCCGTCCTATTCCCACTCTGAGCATGAGTAGAACCACGTGGGTGACTTTAGCTGCAGCTCAGTGCGGTGGCAGCATGACCAGGAACAACATGTAGATGGAGCGTCCAGCAAGACCTCGTCCGCTGACAGACATGACAGACTGACGTGCCACACGTAGCAGTGCTCAGAGAGCCTGTATGTGTTTATGCGATGGTCCAGCTTGCTGAGGATGAAGAGTAGCAGCTCAGGGATGGCTGGAGAGAAGGTGGGAGAAGTGGGTGGAGGGGTCACAGAGGAGCAACCGTTAGGGCTTGGGTTGTAGGAAGAGTCTGCCTTCCATTCTAAGGAAAGGGGATGCCATGGGCAGGCTTTTGAGGAAATCTGTTTTTATTTATTTATTTATTTATTTATATTTAGGGCTGCACCCATAGCATGTGAACGTTTCTAGGCTAGGGGTCAAATTGGAGCTGCAGCTGCTGGCCTATGCCACAGCCACAGCCATGCTGGATCTGAGCCACATCTGTGGCCTGCACCACAGCTCATGGCAATGCCAGATCCTTAACCCACTGAATGGGGCCAGGGATCAAACCGGCCTTCTTATGGATTCTAGGCAGGTTTGTTACTGCAGAGCCCCAGCGGGAACTCCCCGATGCTGTGATCTGTGAAAGTAAATGAAGCAGTCAACCAGGGTGTTGAATTGAGAATGGACACCATCGGGGAAAGGCAGAAGCAGAGACACCAGTTAGGAGGTTCTTTACATAATTCAGGCAAAGGATGATAGAGGCCTAGATCAGGGCAGAGGATTGTAATTAGGACAAGGGGTCAGATTGTGGATAAATATTTTTTCTCCTTACACGATCTTTTTTTTTTTTTTTTTTTTTAATTTTACTGGAGTGTAGGTGACTTGCAGATATTGTATTACCTTCAGGTATATAGTGAAGTGAATCAGTTATACTTATGTCCATTCTTTTTTCCCAGTTAGGTTATTACAAAATATCGAGTAGATTTTCCTGTGCTTTACAGTAGGTCCTTGTTAGTTAGCTATTTTATATACAGTCATGTGTAAATGTTAATACCATCCTGAGAATTTATTCCTCCCCACTATGGTTTCCCCTTTGGTAACCGTAAGTTTGATTTTGAAATCTGTGAGCTTGATTCTCTTTTTATAAATAAGTTCCTTTGTATCATTTTTTGTTAGATTCCACATATAAGTAATATCATCTGGTCTTTCTCTGTCTGACTTAGTCCACTCAGTATGATAATATCTAGGTCCATCCATGTTGCTGCAAATGGCATTATTTCAGTCTTTTTTTGGCTGAATAAAATCCCATTGTATTTATGTACCACATCTTTATTGAGTCTTCTGTCAGTGGACATTTAGGTTGCTTCCATGTCTTGGTTATTGCAAACAGTGCTATGAACAGTGGGGTGCGTTTTTTTTTTTTTTTTTTTTTTAATTATTGGTTTCTCCAGATAGATGCCCAGCAGTGGGATTGCTGGATCATATGGTAGTTCTGTATTTAGTTTTTTAAGGGACTCCCATACTGTTCTTCATAGTGTTTGCACCAATTTACATTCCCACCAACAGGGTTCCGTTTTCTCCACACCCTCCCAGAATTTATTGTTTGTAGACTTTTTGATGATGGCCATTCTAACTGGTGTAAGGTGATACCTCATTGTAGTTTTGATTTGCATGTCTCTAATAATTAGTTATGTTGAGCATCTTTTCATGTGGTTTTTGGCCATCTGTCTGTCTTCTTTGGAGAAACCCACTGAGCCACCAGGGAACTCTGGGTACGTTTTGAATGTAGAGCTGATGGAATTTGCTGACGGGCTAAATACGCAGTGTGAGAGAAAGAGGGGAATCAAGAATGACATTAAGATTTTTGGCTGGGTGAGAAAACTCTAATTGGAAGAGATACATCCTCCCAATGTTCATAGCATTATTTACAATAGCCAAGACATGAAAGGAACTTAAATGTCCATCAACAGATGAGTGAATAAAGAAGATGTGATACACATATGCAATGGAATATTACTCAGCCATAAAAATGCTGAAATAATGCCATTTGCAACAACATGGATGGGCCTAGAGATTATCATACAGTTTGAAGTAAGTCAGACAGAAGAACATAAATACCGTATCATTTATATGTTACATCTAAACAAATGCTACAAATAAACTTCTTTACAAAAAAATCAATAGATTCACAGACATAGAAAACAAATTTCTGGTTACAAAGGGGAAAGGGGGTGATGGTGGGGAGGTTTAAATTAAGTATATATAAAATAGATAACTAACAGGGACCTACAGTGTAGCACAGGGAGTTATATTCAATATCTTGTAATAAACTGTAACAGGAAAGAATCTGAAAAAGAATATATGTATCTGAATCACTTTGCTGTACACCTGAAACTAACACAACATTGTAAATCAACTATACTTCGATTTTTAAAATCCTAAAAAAAAAGATGTTTGGCCTGAGTAACTGGAAGAATGAAGCTGCCATGAACTGAGTTGGGAAAGTCTGAGGGAGGAGGTTAAGGGAATATTAAATTTCAGATGTCTCTTAAATATCTCCCTGGAGATTGTGAGCAGGCAATCTGGTGCTCAGAGAAGTGTGAGCTGGAGATGCAAACAGCTTGGTTGGCATGTACACAGTATTTAAAGCTAGGAGACTAAGTGAGGTCACCCAGAGCACGAGCATAGGTCAAGAAAAGAGAACTAAGTACTTGAGCCATGAGATTCATTTAGAGTCATGCTCGAGTTCTCCCCTCTGACAGTCCCTAAAGAAATGAAGCAGGTTGAACTTGTCTTTTCCCAATTTATTTGACCATGGAGCCTCTGGTCCCCCTGCATAACTGTGGAATTCCTGTTCCATTGAACATACTTTGGAAAAGGCCACATCAGACATGGGGGGTAGCCTAGAGCCATAAGGGGAGGACCTTTCCATGCTCTGCTAAGGAGTTTGGACTTTATCTTCCAGGTGGTAGGAAGCCACTGAGGGGTTTTAAGAGAAGCAATGTGGAAGGTGGTTTAGGTAGGGGTATCTGAAGGAAGAAGATAAATCAGTGGTTGATTGCAATAGCCTAGGTGAAAGATGGTGAAGCCCCGAATATAATAATTCAGAAGAGAAATACTCAGATGCAATGGGTATTTAGGAAGTTTAAAATCTACACGATTTGAAAACCAATTAGATACAGTAGGTGATGAAAAAGATTCTATGATAACCCTGAGGGTTCTAGGTGGGTTAGGACTTTCTACAATTACCTGCATCCCTTAGAGAGGTCTATCAATGCAAGCTGCAAACCAGCATTCCATGTAATTAACTTTTATTTTTAACATGGGTCAAGTTATATTTTATTGTACAAGGGAAAATGTGAATCGATTTAATGTCCAGACAGTGCTGCCTTCCATTTTTGTCATTCATACAGTTATATTAACTTTTTATTAATACAAAAAACATTTAAATTGGTACTTAATAGAGTGAGTGTGATGAGCTGTTTGAATGTGCAAGGGATTATGATGGTATTTTCTTTAGCATTAATAGTTATATTTTGGAATATGTGTGTTCTAATTTTTTGTATGCAAAAGACAGATTTAAAAAGAAAGCAGATTATACTGACTAGAGAAATGTTCCTAGGAGTTAGGTTAAGGGCCTTGACTATATACCTGGGTCCTATTCTCGAACACACTGAGAAAAGTAGGAGACACTCCAATATTGCTTTTTTTTTTTTTTTTAAAGTCATGCCTGTGGCATATAGAAGTTTCCAGGCCAGGGACTGAATCAGAGCTGCAGGTGTGATCTGAGCTGCAGCTGCAGCAATGCCAGATCCTTTAATGCTCTGCACTGGGCTGGGCACTGAACCTGCACCTCTGCAGCAACCTGAGCTGCAGCACTTGTATTCTTAACCCACTGAGCCATGGTGGGAACTCCTCAATATTGCTTATTTTGGTGGTTCTATGTGCAGAATGCTGGCTGAGAAATGCTGACATTCCTCTGGCTGCTCCAGAGACCCTGGGAAGAAGAAATGCTTCTTTAGGGTAGTGCTGGTATGTTCACAGCCTTTTTTCTTTTTAAATAACCTCTTGCCTGCAATGGTGGCATCTCTTGAATAGCTTAGGCTACAAAACCTGAACAGAGAAGTGGAACCAGGTTGTTTAGGGTCATGCAAATGTTGCATAATATATCTTGACTGCTAATGAAGCACAGAAGAAAGACTTTCTGTTTGACCTCTAATCAGTTCTTAAGAAAAAGTGAACATATTTTTTGGTAGTATATACTAGTTCTGTTTACAAATATTTCTGGGTTTTCTTCCCTCTAGGCACATTGTAGGATTGAGCCTCCTGATCTACCCTGTGAAAGACTGGTCATGTGACTGATGTCAGCCACTGAAATGTAAGTGGAAATGACATGCATCACCCCTGGTTGAGAGTCAGCAAGACCTAGCGTGCAATTTGCTACATACTCCTCATGGTCTCCAGTGATGCTCCAGATAATGGAGACTCTGTTAGTTTTTGTTTCTGAGTAAAGCAGTGTGGGGATGAGTTCCTAGAGGATTTGCAAACTTTATTACTTTATGTGACTGAGATTTGGAGCTTGTTTGTTATCAAGCTCATCCTGACTAATACACTTGTAATCCTTTATTTACTTATTTTAAAATACTGCTTATATTTTCTGATTACCATATGTTCATTGTAGAGAATTTTGAAAACACAGAAGAATATTAAAAATAAGCATCCACTGAAATCACCGACATAGAAATAATTTTTGTTAATATTTTGATGTATTTTGTTTCTTTCTCTCTCTTATATATTAAGAAAATTGGGGCATTCCAGTTGTGGTGCAGCAGAAATGAATCCGACTAGTAACCATGAGGTTGTGGGTTGGCCTTCCTCAGTGGGTTAAGGATCCGGCATTGCCATGAGCTGTGGTGCAGCTCAGGTCCTGCATTGCTGTGGCTGTGGTGTAGGCCTGCAGCTGTAGCTCCAATTGGACCCCTAGCCTGGGAACCTCCATATGCCATGGGTGTGGCCCTAAAAAGACAAAAAAAAGAGAGAAAGAAAATTGGGATCATGTATATACACTATTGCTTTTGTGCTTCATATTATAGCAGTAGTCTTTAAAATATATAAATTTGTTGCATAATATTAATTAGTTAAGGAATATTATAATCTGTTTTTATATTTATGTATTATATATTTAATATTTACATTATGTAATTTATAATAAACTAATCTTTCATTTTTGTGCTTTTTCTTCTGGTATATAACATTACAGTGAAATATTTGTGCTCATCTGTGCTTGGATGGCTGCTTATTTCTTTAGAGTAGATCCTGGAAGGGGAGTTATTGGGCCTGGGAGTATGCATACTTTAAGAATTTGCTACATATTGCAAAATTGCCCAGGAGAAAGGTTGTACCAATTAACACTCCAACAGTGGGAGATGGGCCATCTCGCCACCCCTGTTGAGTCTTAGGTTTCCTTTTAATCTCTGTTAATTTGATAGGTGGAAATGCTATCTTGTTGTGTTATATTTGCATTTCTTTGATTACAAGTGATGTAAAACATTTATTTCATATGTTTATGAGTCATTTGCATTTTTTTTCTTCTGGGAATTGTGTAAATGGATTCTCAAGCCCCCCAAACACCAAACCGTTAAACTGAAAGCAACACAGGAAGTCAGCAGTGCCCTTCTGTTGCCACGGAGCCTCAGCACAGTTTTGAAGTGGTGTTGAACAGGCTTCTCTTATTCCCTCTCATCATTCTTGTTTTGATGATTTTCTCTCTAGTCATCTCTCTCCACAGCCCATGTCTCCTTCAAGCCTTGGTCTCCCTCCCAGCATCTTATTGCACCAGGCTGCAGTCATGGCTAAAACGAAATTTGGGAGAGAAAAGGACGAATGTGACCATAGTTAGTTTTGAGTGGTACAGCATTATTATGGCAAAATCCATGAAGTGTCCCCCTTATGAAGGTCCCTCCCTACCAACTGGTATGTTCCCATGGCAAAGCGACAGTGGACAATCTGCTCCGAAAGGGTCAGTGATTAAGAGCCCGGCCTGCTTCTCTGGCTTTAGGCTTGAACCTACTATTCTGGGTGATAAAGCTTAAATTATTCTTCCTGGAAGCACTCTTGTTTATTTCATAGACATTGCATTTCCCCCCAATTGTCTATTGGTGCTTTTAAGAAGAGAGAGGGAGGAATCTAAATTTTCCCAAAGTGAGTGTTACTTTTTAGCTAGTGTGAGATAAAAGACAGATTGAAATGGAGCCAGAGGGACCTGCCCTTCACCCTCCATCTTCATCGGAGTTGGAAGCTCACATTGGTATGTCAGGCAGCAGCTGGCAGGCTCTTTTATCATCATTAATTGTCCGCTGAGTTGTCATGAGGAGAGACTAGAATTCGGGTTTAATTACATCTGTATCATCTCTGATAAAGTTCAGGAGATTCTAGTGGTGCAAAACAGGCACAGGCCAGTGATGTGCCAAGGATACTCTGTGAAGCAGAAACCATGTGTATCCTTGAGGGGAAGAGGTGAATTTACTGAATTCCAAGGGATGTAAGGCTTTAGCAAGGCTAGGCAACTCTCGTGAGATTTGGTGATGGAGGAGAGGGGGAAGGGAAGCTGCTAGTGGCATTGAGCTTGTTAAGGGTAATTTGGTTTCTGTGGCACAGGTGTAGTGAGCCGTCCCAGGGAACAAGCAAAAATTCCTTCAGGGAAATTTGCTTGTTTTTGTGGAAACTAACCTACTGCCAGTCAGGGAGCAAAGAAATGCATTTGGTTTTGGAGAAAACAATAGCATACCCACTCCCGGTTCTTTTAAGAAGCCATAGGTTTCTTTGGATGGTCTCCGATTTAGTTCTGGAAATACATGCTGGTGCAGAGCAAGGCTTAAGTGACAAGGAAACTGGCTTTGGCTAAAACGAGAACTAAATCACAGCTTCATGGAAATGGCGAGGGATAGGCAGGATGGGAGCTGAGTGTGTCAGCAGCTCATAGTTTCATGAAATAGTCAACAAGTGCTAAGAGCCTTTCCCGCACTGTGACAAAGGCCCTTCTGCCCACTGTAGCCACACAAGGTCTCATTCCGGTCTCTTATCAGCCCTTGGGGACCTCCCTATCTGCTTCTGGTGCTTCTGCTATCGAAGAACACCTGAACCTTGTGCCTCAAATGAAGCTTTAGTCCCTGCTTCACTTCTCTTCATTAAAGTAGGGATCTTGAGCTTAAAAATGTTAACCACTTGGCTTCATCTTAACTCTCAATTCCTGAAAGAAAATCTGAAGCCATTTCATGAGCTATCTCCTATGGAATTAAGTGTTTTCAAAGAATCATATAGATTGGCCATCTGGCCCTCTGCTTTTCAAAAGGATAATTTTAGAGCTACCCCCATATCTTAGGAGGAGCAATTTATTTTAGTCTTTAGGCCCTCTTTCAGCATTAAAAAAGAGTAGATTACATAAATGCAACCTGAAAAATCTAAAAAGAATCGTTGTACATGGGTGTATGTGTCTCTGGACACAATAAAAGGGTTTGGCCCTCATTCTAGGTCTCCAGTAAAATGGTGGTCTTTTATATTAGGCCTCTCATACAAGCCACAAAACTCATCTTTGCTCTGATTTTTATAGCTGGGTACAAAACTCAAAGGAGAAAGTTTGGAAAAACAGGTAAATCAAATTCAGAACTCTCAGAATTTAAAACATATGCTGATTAAGCATAGATACATGAGGATTAAGATTGAATACAAGAAGGTATATATCTTATATCTCTCTGTGTCTTGACCTATCTACATCAAAGTTTATGTGTGATTGTGTCTTTAAAATTTTTTTATTAAAGTATCATTGATTTATAATTTTGTGTCAACTTCTGCTGTACAGCAAAGTGACTCAGACCTACATACATATACGTTCTTTTTTAAATATTATTTTCTCTCACGGTCTCTCCCAGGACATTGGATATAGTTCCTTGTGCTATATAGCAGACACCTTATTGTTTATCCATTCTAAATGTAATAGTTTGCATCTACTAATCTGTGATTGTAAGTTTCTTGAGTCAGAGGCTCTATATTTGTACTTCTGTCCAACAATACCAGGCAGAGTAGATGCTCAGTGTACTGAATATGTAAAGTATGGAATGTGTTAAACAGCTTTTATCGTTACCATATGCCCTGGTGGGCTAATCATATTAACTGAGATGTGGGCAGAAGTAGAAGTGGGTGTGGTGTCCAAGGAACTGAACTATGATTGAGTCAGTCCCACTTCAAGGAACCCATCCGGGCCCCATGTTGCTGCAAATGGCATTATCTCATTCTTTTTTATGGCTCAGTCATATTCCACTGTATAAATGAACCACATCTTCTTTATCCACTCCTCTGTCAGTGGACATTTAGGTTGCTTCCATGTCTTGGATATCATGAATAGTTCTGCTATGACCATTGGGGTATGAGTATCTTTTTGAATTATAGTTTTCTCTGGATCTGTGTCCAGGAGTAGGATTGCTGGATCATATGGCAACTCTATTTTTAGTATTTTAAGGAATGTTCATACTATTTTCCATCCCCACTGCCTTTCCAAGTCCACTCTGTGGGACTATTTTCCCCTCTGTCATCCCAAAGAAATACAGGCAGGCCTGATGACTCTTCTGTCCAAATCAGAGCAATGCAAATAGTTCTTCCATCACTATAAGTCACACATCGTTATCTTAGGATGGGTATTTATATACCTAGCCCCACATTCTAGATAAACTAATTTTGTTAAAAACATGTTTTTCCCCTTCTCCCAGTTCAGGCTTATTCCAGGCAGGAAGCCACAGTCAGGGAAATGGAATATTCTTGACTTCTCTTTCCTCACTGGGCACTTCCAATCCTCCTTCCCTATTCTGCTAACTCTTGGGTTCTGACTACGGAGATGGTATATCCTAGTACTCAGGCTGGTCTCAGATACTTATTATTAATAGTTCCCCCTTGCTTTAGGATTCTCCAGAGAAATAGAATCAATAGGATATAATATATATATATATATATATATATATATATATATATATATATATATATATATGTTAAAATCGGTTTAGGCAGTTATGGGGGCTGGCAAGTCTGGAATTTGTGGGGCAGGCAGGCAGCTTGGAAACACATGCAGGGTTTCTACGCTACAGTCTTGGAGTAGAATTCCATCTTCTCTTAAGGCTTTACTATCTGGTTTTTGCTCTTAAGGCTTTACTGACCGGATGAGGCCCCCTCATTACTGAGGGTACCATCCTTTACTTAAATTGGCTTATTTTAATTGTTGCCACAAAACACCTTCACGGCAGCCTCCAGGCTAGTGTGTGACCGAACACCTGGGCGTCATCACCTAGCCACACTGACTTGGGAGCCTTCACACAGTTTCCTTCTCAGATGTCTCTCCATAGGTAAAATAGCTTAATGCCACTCCAGCGCTGACTCCTCCTGAGAGCACATGGTGAAGAAGGGGCAGTCAGACCTCAGAGAACTTCCCTCTTGATGGTTCCTCCAGGTATCCTGTGCTGGTACTGTTGGGCTTGGCAGGTGTTGAAACCCAACGCTTGCTCTTAGAGACACTTTTTAGGCTCACTGGAGATGTTGCCTTCCCCCCCTCACCACTCAGGATCTCTATTCTTGGTTCCCACAGCTCACAGGCATCTCCATTCCAGCAGCCCCGGGACTTGGCCCCAGCACATTGGATTCTATTTCACACTGTCCAGCTGGTAAGCCCACATCTCACCTTTGATTTTACAGGTGGTTGTTGGGTGTGTGCACAAGAAGAACATACTAGGCTTTCTGAAGAGTCCTTTCGAATTAGCTTAAGTGTGAGGTGGGGGCAGAACCCCTTCATCCCTTATGTACATTTTTGTTGGGGGGGCTCAGTATATAGACAACTCTTAGCAAAGGCCTTTTCCTCTGTGTGTGTGTGTATCTATATCTATCTATCTGTCTATCTGTCTGTCTGTCTATCCGTCTGTCTGTCTGTCTGCCTATCTATCTATCTATCTGTCTGTCTGTCTGCCTATCTATCTATCTATCTGTCTATTGTCTATCTATCAATCCATATTTAGTTTTATTATATACACACACATCTTGCAATCTTACGCCTTTGCTGTGAGTGAGAGGGTTAAGGGTTGATTAATTTTTGCTTACTTCTTTGAGAGTCTGCATCATGGCAAAGTGATATCTGTGTTTCAAGATTTTAGCCTCAAGTCCCATTTTACTATTTTGTACAGAAGCACGCAAATACACCTTCCGCTGTTCATGGATCTTGGAATATTGTCCATCCACAGAACTCCCAGTAACAAAGGGGCCTGGGGGATTGTGTCTCACTCTGCCCCTCTTTGTTTTCTCTTTAATACTTTCCCCAATATTTGTCGTGACCTCATTCTACCAGCAGGTGTGTGTATGTGTGTATTTGGAGGTGGTGGGGATTGGGGGGCAGTGTATGACACTCTGGAAGGTGAAGAGACTAGGTCTTCATAGTCCTCTGAGTTCAACCCTGGATCTTACATCAGACAGATGGTCTGGATGCTCTGTAAATCTAGCAGTAGGATGAATGCTATTGCTGGTATCACCCTTTGCTACAAAGGCATTTAAAACGAGGCCCCAGATAATTAGGATATCAAATAACCCTATTGCTCTTATAATACTAAAATATTGAATATTTAAAGGGTAAGCAGCCTTGAAATTTGTAATGGAAAGCAAATACCCCATTAAGGAGTGTGAGGAGCCCTAGCCTCTCAAAAACAGTTGGAAAAGTTTGAAGAATTCATAAGTCAAAAGAAGCTGGGTTGTATTCATAAATATGCAGAGCTTCGAGTAATAAAATAAGGGCCAATTCAGAGGTCTATTTAAGAAGGTGACCAGAGCATAATTAAAGTAACTGGCTTCAAGGCCAATTTGGAATTCTGTCTCTAGGAAAATCGTTACTATGAGATACTCACAGACAAGCCAGGGAAAATGAGCACACAAAACTGCATTGAAGAAGAAAATAAGCTGAGGTGGTTAAGGGAGCAGATTCTCAAGTGAGAGTGAACAGATCCTGGTTCAGCCTAAATAATTTATGGCCTGGGTGGCCCTAGGATATATGGAGAACTTTCTCTGCCTTAATTTTCTCACATGTAAATTGGTACCCATCTCACAGCGGCGGGCGGGGGGTGCAAGACTGCTAGCAGTGTCTTGATACGTAGTGAGGGCCAGTAAACACATTATTATTATGTTTAGAATTTTTTTCTTGTAGAAGCACCAAAGTCTAATAGGAAGATGAAGACTTCCGACAAAGAGAAGTAGTAAAAAAAAAAGACCAAGCTCTAACAGAGGAGCTCAGATTTTCTATTGATGGGATTCGATTATATAGTCAGAGAAATAAATAATTCATTCAATTTCAGATATAAAAGAGACAAAAGTATGCCAAAGAAAGTACTTAAACTGAAAGGCATGACTTTCAGTTTGCTCTGATTTTTCAGTGTTTACTGAATCTCTTTTCTCCAGAAGAAATGGAAAAAAAAAAAAAATCCCACACAAGTTATTTCACCTTCTGATTATTTTGTTTTATATGGGTTTATAGATATACCTGTTAGAGACACAATCCTTTAGTTACGAAGCCGTGACCCATGTTAATTAGAACAGACTATGTGCTGTAACCAAGAAACCCCAAACCTCACTGACGTATATCAACAGAGGTTTACTCATGTCTTGCACCGCAGCCCACTGGAAACCAGGCGGCTCTCCTCAACGACTTTCCTCTAGGATAGATGTGGTGACCTAGACCCATTTTATCCTGTGGCCCCCATGTGTGCTATGGCCTTTTTGGTGTCCTCCACTGGATCTTCAGTTTCCCTAGTTGATGGGTGAAGACGTGATATAGGGATGATAATGTAAGATGCTTTATATCCAGCTCAGAAGTGGAGAATATCATTTATTCCCATATTCTTTGCCCAGAATCTGGTCACATGGCCCCAGCCTAACTACAAAAGAAGCTGGGGAATGTAGATTTCCTGTATTCCCATGATGGGAAAGAGGGACTGGAGAGCATTTTAAAAAGTTTCATTGAAGTATAGTTGATTTACAATGTTGCATTAATCACTGATATATAGCAAAGTGATTCAGATACACACACACACACACACACAAATTCTTTTGTCATGTTCTTTTCCATTGTGGTTAATCACAGGATATTGAGTGTATTTCCCTGTGCTATACAGAAGGACCTAGTTGTTTAACCATTCTGCCATTCTATATATAATAGTTTGCATCTACTAATCTCAAACTCTCAGTCCTTCTTTGCCCCACCCCTTTGGCAACCTCAAGTCTCTTCTCTATATCTGTGAGTCTGTTTCTGTCTCATAGATGAGTTCATTTGTATCGTATTTAAGATTCCACATATAAGTGATATCATATGGTACTTTTTCTCTTTTTGACTTGCTTTGCTTAGTGTCATAATCTCTGGGTCCATCCATGTTGCTGCAAATGGCTTTATTTCATTCTTCTTTATGACTAAGTATCCCATTGTATATACATCTTTATCCATTCATCTGTCCAAAGACATTTAGGTTGTTTCCATGTCTTGGCTCTTGTAAATAGTGCTGCTATGAACATTGGGCTACATGTATCATTAAACTTTTTTTTTTTTTTGTCTTTTTGCCTATTCTAGGGCCGCTCCCATGGCATATGGAGGTTTCCAGGCTAGGGGTCCAATCAGAGCTGTAGCTGCCAGGCTACACCAGAGCCACAGCAACACAGGATCCGAGCTGCATCTGCGACCTACACCACAGCTCATGGCAACACCGGATCCTTTACCCACTGAGTGAGGCCAGGGATTGAACCTGCAACCTCATGGTTCCTAGTCGGATTTGTTAACTACTGGGCCACGATGGGAACTCTAGCATTTTTTTATTATAGTTTATTTAAAATGTTCCATCAATTTCTGCTGTACAGCAGAGTGACCCAGTTTTTTATATATATATATATTTTCTAATATCCTCCATCATGTTCCATCACAAGTGATCAGATGTAGTTCCCTGTGCTCTACAGCAATATCTCATTGCTTATCCACTCCAAATGCATGTATCTTTTTGAATTACAATTTTGCTTGAATATTTGTCCAGGAGTGGGATTGCTGGATCATACGGCAACTCTATTATATTTCAATTTTAAGGAGCCGCCATACTGTTCTCCATAGCGACTGCACCAATTTACATTCCCACCAACAGTGTAGGAGGGTTCCCTTTTGGAAAACATTCTAGTTAACCTCTGCGCGTGACTTTTGTTGATGGAGAATTAAGAGTTTTTGTACTTGGTAAGTTTTTATAGGATGGGTTACATTAGGGATTTTAAGAGGTCTTGGCCACTCGATCAAGGCAAAAGCTTTTGGTACTTCAAAATGTGAATATGTACATTAATCTGCAGAGTAGTGAGGACCTCTCTGAGTAGAATGGCCCTTGATCCACTGATCCATTTTGCTTCTCTAGGTCAAGATGCTGAGGAAATGGCAGTAAACATATGCTTGCTTGATACTATCTGGACCCTTTTCTGATAAATTGCAGAGGACGTTGAAACCTCTTTTCCTCAGGTTGATCAAATTTAACTTGATGTTAACTTGATATTATGCATTTTCCATGTTTCCTATCTAGAATTTCCCCTAACATGCTTCCATGTTTACATTTAAGTCTGGATCATCAACATGGCCCTTCCCCTGTCTTCACTCAAGGATTCACCTGTCAGATACAGAGTATCTATTATGAAGAGACAATAAGAATAATTTTTTGGCTATATCTTCAGATAGTAAGGTGGCTTTTCCTTTTTTTTTTCCAGCTTAATTTTATTTTAGGGTGGCTTTTCAGAGGGGTAGACACCTTCAGTTTGTGAAACAATATATTCAGTAATAGTAATTTGTAGAAGCAGAAAACACTGTCCTAAAGTAATAGTAATACTATGTGGCTGCAATCTTCTCATTTGTGTAATTAGCCCCATGAGAGGATGGCTGAATATGGTGAACTGTTGACCAGTCTTGAGAGGAAGAACTTAAGCCTGCCCTCACAAAGTTTTCAAATGCCAATTGGGCTGTAGGATAATGGTTTGGCACCATTTTGATCAAGGCTGGCTTGTCTGTGACCTTTAACCCCTCTATTTCTTTGTTTCTCCATCTCAGTCAATGGTAAGCTGAACAAGATAATCGCTATAGTTCATTTCAGCTCTTAGAGTTGATCATTTGTCCTTTCTGTCATCTAACACACTTAAGGAATGGCTCTTCCTACTTCTCCTTCCCTGCCCTGGTGTGAGCCTAAGAAAAAGCAATCTAGTTTTAATGTTATTGGAAGTCAGACATATTATGAAGACAAATCTGTTGGAAAAAAAAATCTGCATTCCAAATCTAAATAGTATGCTGTTGGCAGTCAGATCGAGCACCAACGTAATGCATTAAATGTGCTCTGTGAGGCTTTCGCTAAAAGGTAATAGTTTCATTTCAAGAGGGCAGGATGTGACCCATGAAATTTCCAAATTCTCACGAGTAACAAGCCACACACACAAAAATAGGATTTATTTGTATGCATGTGTCTAAAAATCATCCTTTGATTTTGCGTGCTTGGGAAAGTACCAGACTGGGGCAGTGTTAACCATGGGCCATCTAGGTTATTGCCCAAAACACAGAATTCTGTGCCCCACCCCACACTTTGGAAGTTCATATATCTGGGATAGAATCCAATAATCTGAATTTCTGACAAAGTCCTTATTTTGGGAGCTCATTAAAAGTTTGGCAACCACTAAACCAGTAGTCAAATCAGAGCTGTCTTTGTCTGTAGAAGGAAATATCAACACTTACTCTTTGTCACATAGGTTAAAAGGATATGGGGCCAAAGACCTCTGCCAAATGAAAATTCCCTGCAAATAGGAGTTTGTGTTGTTATTACTGGGGCAAAGTATAGTCAAACTACTACCTTTTCCTTTTGCATTTTCTTGAAAATATCTCACATCCCCTCATCTTCTCAGGAGCTTAGGCCAAAGTAACAGCAGGTGATGCTTTTATTCTGGACCCCTGCTTCAGTGAAGCTGACGTCAACAGCAGCAGCTCCAAAGTGCCTGTGGAGTAAACTCTAAGCAAGGTTCCATTTGTGCACTTACAGACTTGAAGGGGGACAAGCACAATGTTCTCTTCTGTTGATCAGGGACACAAACAAAGCTATTAGCTCCAAGTCTAGGGAAAGGCAGAAAAAATCACTTTTCATATTGTGCAACCAACCCTAAATCAGGTCAATCTCTCCTTCATTGCTGGCTAATATCCAAGCCACAGTGAAAAGCTGATGTTTTTGTTTAGAATGGATTTTTGCGGTGTTTATCAACCAAGACTCCTTGAAATTTTCATTAGGAGGACCATACAGTTCAACTCTTGTCCTGCCCTTTCTGCTTTCTCCTGGAATAGTTGAGTGATTTTGAAAATTCTCACTAGTTTAATTGATTAGGAGGGAGAGTTCATCGTGAAAGTCACCTTCTGCAAAGCAGAACCGAGATTGACATACAGTCAAGATTCTGTGACCTTGGATGATGCAGCTCAAGGAATGAGGAGAACATAACTTTCATGACAGCTTTGAAACTGTGAGGAAGCAAAGAGAACCATCATTTAGGAACTCAGTGTCAGCGCTTTGCTAGGCACGGAAGACCCATTATGTCATTGAATCCTAATAATTTACAATCCTGTGCCATAGGTATTATTATGACTATACTTAGAGGCAAGAAAACTGAGGCTCACAGTGGTTAACCTGCTAATAGGTGGTGGAGCCAGGATTATTTCTGTGTAACAAATCACCCTAAAACTTAATGACTTAAAATAATTGTCATCTATTGTTGCTTGAAAGCCCGTATAGCCAGTATCAGTTGACAGGCCAGCTGGGTAGTTCCGCTGATTTGGGTCAAGGTCCGATAATCTTTTTGTTTTTTTCAATTTTATTGGAGTATAGTTGCTTAGAAAGTTGTGTTAGTTTCAGGTGTGCAGCAAAGTAAATCAGTTATACATGCACATATATCCATTCCTTTTCAGATTCTTTCCCCATATAGGTTATTACACAGTATTGAAGAGATTTCCCTGTCCTATACAGTAGAACCTTGTTATCTATTTTATATGTAGTAGTATGTGTCTCTGTCAATCCCAGTGTTCTAATTTGTCCCTCTCCCCTCCCCCACCACGTTTCCCCTTTAGTTGCCGTAAATTTGGTTTCGAGAACTTTGAGTCTGTTTCTGTCTTATAGATAAGTTCTTTTGTATCACTTTTATGAGATTCCACATATAAGTGATGTCATATGATATTTGTCTTTCTCTGTTTAACTTCACTAAGTATGAGAATCTCTAGGTCCATCCATGTTGCTGCAAATGGCATTATTTTATACTTTTTATGACTAATATTCCATTGCATATATATATACACCACATCTTCTTTATCTATTCCTCTGTTGATGGACATTAGGTTATTTCCATGTCTTGGCTATTTATATAATGCTATAAGGAATATTCTGGTGTATGTAGCTTTTTTTTTTTTTTTGTCTTTTTAGGGCCACTCTTGTGGCATATGGAAGTTCCCAGGCTAGGGGTTGAATTGGAGCTGTAGCTGTTGGCCTTAGCATAGCCACAGCAACATGAGATCCAAGCCGCATCTGCAACCTATACCAGAGCTCACGCCAATGTCGGATCCCCAACCCATTGAGCGAGGCCAGGGATTGAACCCACATCCTCTTGGACACTAGCCAGGTTCGTTACCACTGAGTCATGACAGGAATTCCCTGTATCCTTTTGAATTATAGTTTTGTCTGAGTATATGCCCAGGAATGGTAGTTCTATATTTAGTTTTTTAAGATGTCATACTGTTCTCCATAGTGGTTGCACCAGTTTGCATTCCCATCAACAGTGTAAGAGGTTTCCCTTTTCACCCTTGCTAGCATTAATTGTTTGTAGATTTTTGATGATGGTCATTCTGACTGGTGCGAGGTAATACCGCAATCTAATTTTGATTTGTATTTCTCTAGTAATTAATGGTGTTGAGCATCTTTTCATGTGCTTTTTGGCCATCTGTTTGTCTTCTTTGGAGAAATGTCTGTTTGGATCTTCTGACAGTTTTTTAATTGGGTTTTTTAGTTTTTTTGGTATGAAGCTAGCCGTATGAGATGTTTGTGTATTTTAGAGATGAATCCCTTGTCTGTTGCTTTATTTGCAAAGATTTTTTCCCATTCTGTGGGTTGTCTTTTTGTTTTGTTTATGGTTTCCTTTGCTGTGCAAGAGAGGGTCAGCTAATCTTAGTTGAGCTTATTCATATATTTGTAGTCAGCTCACCAGTTGGTTGGTGTGTGTGTGTGTGTGCGCGCGCGCACGCGCGTGTGTGTTCATGTGTGTCTGGTTGACTGGTTTAGGAGAGGTTCCCTTGTGCATCTGGCAGTTGATTGACTGTTGACCAGAGTAATGAGGGTGTGGCAGGTTGTCTTTTCCAAAAATGACCACATTCTATTATATCTCACATATTTCTTTTATAACAGGACATGGCAGTTTTCTTATCTGTGTTTGTTTCCCTTGAATCTAGGCTGGCCTTTGTAACCCCTTCAACCAATAGAATATGTCAGAAGTAGAGCCGGGCCAATTTCCAAGCAAAAGCTTTGAGAAAATGACAGCTTCCACTTTTTTCCCTTCATGACTTTGCTCTTGGAAGTCTCCTACAATTCTGTGAGGTGGTAGAGCAGCCACTTGGAGAGGCTGTGGTGTCATCCAGTCCCCAGTCCCAGCTAAGTTTCCAACTGACAGCCAGTATCAGCCAATAGATGTGTGAGCCAGCGAGCCTTGCATGACTCTAGCTCCTGGGTGTCAGGTCACCTTCAGCTTTGGAGCTACCCAGCTGATGCCATGTGGAGCAGAGATGAGCTGGCAGGGCAAGGCCCTACTCCAAGTGCTGATTTGTAAGGAAAATAAATGGCAATTATCCTTTTAAGCCACTGAGTCTGAGGTGGTTTGTTTAGCAGCAGTGGACAATTGCAATAGTTATCTAGTCGTGCGTCTCAGGTCGGTCAGCAGGCTAGACTGGGCTTGTTTGCAGAGAAGTATTGGGGCACCAAGAGAGCAAATCTAGAAGCAACAAAAGGTCTCTGGAGGCCTAGGTTCAACACTGGCATACTCTCACTCCCACTGCATTCTGTTGTGTAGAGTGAATCCCAAGGCCAGCCTGGTTCAAGAGAAGGAGAAATAGACTCTGGTGGGAAATAGGCTTTGATGGGAGGAGGTGAAAAGTAACATTGAAAAGTGCTTGAATAAGGGGAGATAAAGCCTTGTGGCCATTTCTGCAGTCTAACACATTGCACAGCCTCCTGACCCTTGTGGAGAATTCAGGTCCATAAGAAAGGTGAAGTCACACTTAAAAAACCCAAGGTACCTGAGTGATTTTTTTTTCCTGTATTTTCTAGGGCCATACCCATGGCATATGGAGGTTCCCAGGCTAGGGGTCCAATCGGAGCTGTAGCCGTCGGCCTAAGCCAGAGCCACAGCAATGCCAGATCTGAGCCGCGTCTGCGACCTACACCTCATGGCAACGTTGGATCCGTAACCCACTGATTGAGGCCAGGGATAGGACCCGCAACCTCATGGTTCCTAGTTGGATTTGTCAACCACTGAGCCATGACAGGAACTCCTGATTGTGTTTTATGTAACAATATATAGAGAAAAAGTCCTGATTTTTAGCAACATGGATGGACTTAGAAACTATCATGCTAAATGAAGTCAGCCATACAATGAGACACCAACATCAAATGCTTTCACTGACATGTGGAATCTGAAAAAAGGACAGACTGAACTTCTTTGCAGAACAGATGCTGACTCACAGACATTGAAAAACTTATGGTTTCCAGAGGAGACAACTTGGGGGGTGGGGGGATGTGCCTGGGCTGTGGGATGGAAATCCTGTGAAATCAGACTGTTTTGATCATTATACAACTACAGATGTGATAAATTCATTTGAGTAATTAAAAAAAGCAAGTAAAAAAAAAGAAAAAACAAAACAAAACAAAATATAGAGAACAAGGCCTGGCTTCTGGTGATCTTGGCCATACAGAATGTCACTTGCATGAGAAAAAAAAAATCAAGAATATAGCTCTCACAAAGCCCACCAACTAGACTGATAACACAGGTGTGCCATCTCCCCACAAGGCCATTGGAGGAGTGGGATAAAACTTGGAGGGAAAGGGAACAATTTGATTCCTTTATGCTTTAGGATACACAGGGCACATGTCAAAACCTGAGTTAGACATGTTCTTTGATTTAGTTGCAAACCATGTATGCCGTGTGCCCATCAAGAGGTGGAAGTGATGGTCTTGGGACTATTATCACGACACTTGCTGGGTCTGAGGTCCTGAATAGCCACCTCTGAAGTTGAGCTACATTGGGGAGTACAGGGAGCCAGGTTTATTTGGGGGCAACAACATAGTTGGGCCAACTTCGGAGTAAATTTAGTGGCTCCTGGTAGAGGCCTGACTTGTAGCAGAGCTCCAGTCATGTGCCAAGTTGCTGGACTGGGGAGCACGAGGAATGGCCTCTGGCCGGGGGTACAGAAGACTAGACCTCTTTGACTTCTGACCAAGTAAACCGGGTTCATTTTGGTGCCATGCTACTCAAGTCAGCAAATAGTTCTGGAGTACCTCCTATGCCCATCATGGTGTAGGTGCTGAACACACAGAGGTAAACTAAGACCTGAGCTCTGCTTCACAGGTGTTCATGGCCTTGAAATAGGTCAGTGAATCAGTTCTTACCATTCCATGTGCTAAATACTCTGGTCATGTCAAAGGGGGTATAAACAGCAAGTCCTGGAGGGTGACCGTGAATGCAGCCTGTGGTCTGGATACCTCTAGGACGAGAAGGAGTTACCTAGGAGAAGTGGGTGCCAAGAGGTGAGGGGGCCAGCACAGGCAAAGCAAGGAGAGCTGGAGCAAATTGTCTTGGATGTACATGAAAGGAAGGCCAGACATGAGCTCAGAGAGGAAGGCAGGGCCCAGGGGAAGTGGCAAGGTTGAATTTGCTTTTAGGAATGGGGAACAGATTCAAGGGAGAAAACGGGAATTTTAAGAGGCACTTGTGTTAATCTGGGCCAGTGGGATGAGGGCCCCAACTAGGATAGTGATCATAGGCCTGAAGAGGACATTTTAAAACAATTAAATTAGAGTCGATTTACAATGTTATGTTGATTTCAGGTGTACAGTGAAGTGATTCAGTTATCAGCTTTATATATATATACATACATATATACAAACACATATATATGCACATAGTTTTATATATACTATGTATACTATACATACATATACACTGTATATATACCATATATAATACTGTGTGTGTATATATATCCTATGTGTATAGGGGTGTGTGTGTGTGTGTGTGTATGCTGTGTATATATGGTGTATATATATATATTTGTATATTATATTCCTTTACAGATTCTTTTTCCTTATGGGTTATTACAAAATATTGAGTAGCATTCCCTCTGCTCTGCAGTATGTCCTTGTTGGTTATCTGTTGTAAACATAGTAGTGTGTGTATATTAATCCCAACCCTTAATTTATGTCTGAAGAGGACATTTTAAGGAAGCACTATTGCTGGACTTGAATTAACAGGGAATCTAGGGCAATGCCCAGGATTGATTGAGCAATGGGTGGCTGGTGTGGCCACTGTCTGACACAGGGAAGCATAAGGGGACAAGCAGGTCAGGGCTGGGATGATGCTGAGTTTGGCTTTGAACATGCTGTGTTGGAGGGATCCACGAGGCATCCAGCCTGCCAAATTATACCCTGAAGACATCATGAGTGTTTCCTGGGTTGTTCCACTTCCTGTTTTCTCCCTCTCCTTGCTGCCTCCATCCCTGCCTCCCCTTTGTCCTATGAAAGCCAAACCTCCAAAATGATGAACAATGCATTTGAAACAATCTCTCCCACTTTCTAGGTCACACCGTATTCTCCCTTCAAAGGCCTGCAGGTGTACAGCGTGTTACTTACACAGTCTGGAAATTACTTTATGCAAAAGTTGTCAGACATTAGGATGAGCCCACTTCAAGCTCACTTTAATGTACATCCGGAAGTGGGCGCATGGGTTGATCTGTAAGCCACTCTGTACCTGCCCCCAAACCTAAAAACTATCATACAATGTTTTCGGTTGCAGTGCGGGATAGGTACCTTCCATGACTCTATAACATTTTGCAGGGCTCAAATGACAGCTCTACTTTTGTATCTCACAACAATCACCTCAAGTCACCGCAAGGAAAGATACTGTGCATTCCATTTTACTGATAAAGGGCCCGAGGCTCAGAAAGCTTGTGACCTACCACCATGGTAGATCTGGGACATGAACCCAGGTCTCCTCCTCCAAGTTCAAAAGTTCTCTGTCCCAGCATCTTGTCCCTCTTTGGGCAAGGACAGGCAAGAAACTGATGAGTTCTACATGACCTGGAATTAGCTCCTCTGAGAAAATGTAATCTGACCTAGGTGACATCAACTTTCCCTACAGAAGTGAGCCTTCTCCATTGTGGCCCCAGTGGTCAGAGGCTGTTGTATTTGTCTGCTGGGCCCTTTACTGGGGTTGACTGGTTAAGTGGAATCACTACAGTTCTTTTGGGAGCACTAATTCGTGTGTGTGTGTAAGCCTTTTTCTTTTATACATAGTATTGTTTTTCCTTGTTGCATCATACTTATTTTGCAGCTCAGTAGCTGGTGAAGCTTAAGCACCATTGCTAAACTGAGAGCCAAATTTCATGTCTGAAACTGACCAAGTGGTGTGTAGCTTGGCAGCCCTTCACTTACAGCCTAGGTCAACAGAGCCAGGAATTGGCAGAAGGAGGACTTTTCTTGGTTATGTGCGTGATGAGACTTGGTGGGCCTTCTGCCTAGCAGGCAGTGGGCACTCGTGTACAGAGAGTTCAAGAGCAGATGTATTTTAAAACGATATGTTGTAAACAGTTACTGGCAACTTCCATGTCCCCAGTGATGTGATGGGAATACTATTATCCAATGACCACCTCTGACAGCAGCAAGGAGAGGGGCATAATAAAAATATAAAGGGACTTTGGTGTAAGCTAAAGGATGCTCAGTGTAAAAAAAGAAATAACATGTATACACAAATGAAAAATCGTTCCCAAGAGGCAGTCTTTGAATAACTGATGGGTCTTATTAAAGTCATTTGAAAGATATAGCCTTAAGTTCCCGCATGAACGAATGAGGATGTTCTCATGGGAATAAGGGACGTTCTTGTTATCATTCTGGGGAGAAATCCTTTTTGTTTAGGAAATTGAAAAGTGAGAGCGGCCTCTGGGCTGTCTTTCCTGTCCAGTGTCTCTGTCAGAACCCTGGAGGTTGAGCACCACGTGGCAGGTGGGGGGATGCTGAGCCCCAAGAGCGGAAGAACCTACATCTGGGTGTTTCTTTGGCCATGGGCCAGCTTTGGGACCTCATCCCAATTTCTCGTTGGTCTACTCTTCCAAGCAGGGATGATATCAGGGCACCTGAGGATAGCCAGGTGGAGGGACATGAACTGGAGGCACAGCAGATTCAAAGCCTTAGCACTGCTGTCCAAAAAGAGCCCCAGCACGAAGAAGCATGGAGAAGCTAGCTGGGTTCCTGGTCACTTTTTTCTGAAGCCCTTTTGAGTTGACATGGAGCTGGGCAGCAGCAGAAGACAGGCCTTTGATTCTTTGTAGCCCATGGTCCATGCTCAGGAACCCCTGGCATTTGAAATCCTCAACCATACACTCTCCAAGTGGGTGATTGGTATTCTTACACTGTGTGCCATAGTTCAGCTTTGTCAGTCAGTTGGGAAATCCTTCATCTGTTGGGAGGCAGTTTGGCTTTGTGAATGGAGACCACACTGGCTTCAAGATGTTCCTAGGATCAACCCTGTTGCTGGCTGACTCACACCGAACTAGCCAGTTTAGCTGTCCAGAGTAGTTCCTATGTCTCTAAGACAGGAATGAAATGATTGCATATAGAACATTCCTACCTTAATGTTCAGCTGCAATCAGAACTCAGAAGGAGCCATTATTATACTTACTACTGCTGTCATTGGGGCTAGATGAAGGTGGAGGTAGAGCCCTACCCCTCTGCCCCAGACTCCAGAGTGAACTTGCTTCCTAGCTTTCCTTAATGCTCTCCTCCCAAGGCTCAGAATTTCAGATCATTTAGTCATTGGGCATCAGCTAACAAACCACAAAAGACATTAGTTCGATAGTCACAACTCTTTCCTTTCTCCATCAGTCACCACCCCCACATTCTATTGGACGGTCTAGGAATATTCTAGAAATAATAAAATGTGTTTTATTATGGGGGAACCCCACAGGTTCAGCACTGGTTCTCAGCCCCCCGGGTTCCTCTTATGACCTCAGCAGCTGAGCCAGGCTTTAGGTAGTGGATGTTTGCAGGGAGGGTCTGCCCAAGAAAGGCAGGTTCACCTGGGTGAAAATCTCAAGGCTTCCCTGGGCCGGATCCTGAGGGTCTGCCTCCTTCCTTAAAGTTCGAGCAGGAAGACAACTTCTGACCTGATTGTGCTCATGGAGTGGTGTTTGGGAGACAGATGAAGAAATTGAGTGGTATTCATGTATGTGAGTTGTTGTGTGTGTGTTGGGGGAGGGGGATGGAAATTGTGTGGCAGGTGGGTGACCCATGGCCAATTGGCCCGAGACTGAGGAGTTTCCTGGGACATGGGACTGTCGTTGCTAAAACTGAGACAGTCCTAGCCAGCCAGAGTGGTTGGTCACTTGAGCTGCAGGAGGGAATCACACTTAGTCAATATTCCAGGGGGGTAACGTACTATTGTAGTTAACGGCTTAGGGTCCGAGTCCCTAAGTCGAACCTAGCTTTAAAGCCTAGGTCACCCTGGGCAGAATAGATCTCATGCCGTTTCCTCATCTGTAAACTGGGGATGGTAGTTATACTGACTTCACAGGTTGTTGTGAATATTAAACGGCACATTGAATATCAAGTCCCTGCCACACAGAAGCAACTGGCAGCCACTCTCTCCCCTGGCAGCACAGGCTGACCCCACAGGTCAGCTTGTCTGCATCTAGTCCCCCCAAGACCCTAGCGTTCCCCTTGGTATCAGCATTTGGCACAGAGGACAGTTCCATCTGCGAGACTGCCCAGCAACTTCCTGTGGGGTGTTTGTTATCCATTGGAGGGCTTTTCACCAGACTGAGAGCTCTGTGGGGGGTGCGGGGGAACCAGGGCTACACCAGGATTAGCATCTTTCCAAAGACAGAGTCTGTGTTCTGAGCACAGACTATGACAAATATCAGAGCCCAGGAAGTGGGAACTTGAGGTGTCAGCTGCTGGAGGACCCGTGTCTCCATTAGCTCCTCTCTTTGGAGGGGGAGGATGTGGGGGAGAAGATGGGAGGGGGCAGCTCTAATGTGGTGGCTACCAAGCACTGAGGTCAGCCCCATAAAGACACACCAGACCCTTCTTGTTATCTGATAGTCACACTGTGATGACACAGTCTCCCTTTACGCGCGCGCGCACACACACACACACACACACACACACACAGACACACACATGCACACACACACACACATGCACACACACACTTTCTGCTGGTTCAGCATCCTCCAGAAGGCAACGTGCAGGGCCTGCTTTCCCCCTAAATGGCCCGATCCTTCTTTTCATCTGTTAGATGTGCAGACGCTGCAGACCTCCTCCAAATTTCTCCCAGTGCCTATTTCTGTCCGGATCCTGTTCCATGCCTGGCTCTTCTTCCCTTTACTTTGAAGAGTGGGGACCCTGCTTTGGAGGATAACAAATAGAACTGTCAAACACATCAGCGCTGCCGCCTGCAAAGATAAATGGGACGACACGTGGAGCAACCTCTATGGATCCCGGGGCCCCAGCAGGAGCTGACATTGTGACAGATGGGGGGGACAAGCGGTGCTGACACAATCGGGTCGCGTGAATGTCGAGGGGTGAGGGTGGTGTCTGCTCCTCCCTTGGCTCCCCACCCCCTCCACTGCACTCACACTTCATTGCTGAAGATCATGAAGAGACAGCAGGCAGGTCAGCGCTCCCCACCAGGCTGTGCATCTTCCCCATCAGCATCGCGGGGCAAGGAAGCAGCCCGTCTGCAGAGCCTCCTGCCATTTCTGGGTGACAACTGAGTTACATGCAAAGAAAGCCAGTCCTGGACAAAGATCAGGTCAAAGTTTGTCTTTAACCCTCAACCTCACCTTTCACAAGGGCCGCCCTGCTTGTTTACCCTTTTTTTTTTTGTCTTTTTGCCTTTTCTAGGGCTGTTCCCGTGGCATATGGAGGTTCCCAGGCTAGGGGTCGATCAGAGCTACAGCCGCCGGCCTACACCAGGGCCACAGCAATGCAGGATCCGAGCCGCATCTGCAACCTACACCACAGCTCACGGCAACGCCAGATCCTTAACCCACTGAGCAAGGCCAGGGACCGTACCCACAACCTCATGGTTCCTAGTCGGATTTGTCAACTGCTGAGTCACAATGGGAACTCCTTGTTTACGCTTTCTTATCTATCCTTCCAGCAGGCTAAACTATCTCTGGCTCTTGCCCAGAACCCCCTCCCGGGCCTTGCCAATCAGTGCCTACAATTGATCTTTCTACTCTTCCCTCTTATGTCAAAATTGCACCCTCTGTGTCCTGTTTTATTGGGCATCGGTAGGATGTCCTGCTGATGGCTCCCGAAATGGCCTCCTTGCTAAATGGGGTGCATATCAGCACATTCCCAGGGAGGGGCTAGCCAGGGCGGGGCATTCCAGAGTCCTGGTGGAGGGTGGCTGACACGACTCCACTCCAGAGGGATCCAAATGCCTGAGAGCATTGGGAGGCAGAAATGCCAGGTGGTAATTGATCACGTCCAGGTTCCTTTTTTCTTCTGCCCAGAGGGAAGCTTTCCTTTACTCCTGGGTGCTGTTGTGAGCCGGGGTCTTCTCTGGGTCTCTCCCTTCAACATCCATGGCTGATGGGCCGCCAGGGCCCCAAATAGTCATTTCAACTCATTAAACAAACATGTAGTGAGGATCCACTTTCTGTAAAGCACTGTGTTGACTGCTGTTGAGTGTGGGGAGAGGCAGAAGGATGGCTGCAAAGATAAATAAGCCATGGCTTGTGGCATCTGGGAACCCACCACTTAGCTGAGAAGAGAGATATGTATGAGTAGCTTTAATAGGAGGCCAGCCATGAAAAGGAGTTAAAGGGGCAGAATGAGAACAGAAGGAACAAGGTTAATCTTGGCTTGAGAGGAACAAAGATGTCCTCAAGGAAGAGGTGGGGTTTGGCAGGGCTTTGAGGGATGAAGAGGATCTGGACAGGTTAAAATGGTGGGGAAAAGACTGTCTGTAGGGGAAAGAGTATGAATTTAGACAGATGGGAGATGCAGGGTGTCTGGGGTCTGGGCTTGGCCAGATACGCCTGGGACACATGAGAAGTATGTGTGTGGGTAGGGGGGCAGCAGGGAGAGAGAGAGTTGAGAATGAGAGAGTGAAAGAATGGTTTTGTTGGGAGAAAAGATTGGGCACAGACTTAGGAGCTTGGATTTCATGCTTTACATTTTTATTTTTATTTTTTAGCTTTTAAAATTTTGAATATATATATTTTAATTTAATTTATTAGAGTTGAGTTGCTCTACAATGTTGTATTAATTTCAGATATACAGCAAAGTGATTCAGTTGTATACATGTATATATATTCATTCTTTATCAGATTCTTTTCCTATGTAGGTTATTACAGAATATTGCTTATAGTTCCTTGTGTTATACAGTAAGTCCTTGTTGGTTATCTATTTTATATATAGTAGTATGGATATGTTAATCCCAAATTCCTAATTTGTCCCTCCCACCCATGTTACCCCTTTGGTAACCACAAATTTGGCTTTGAAATCTGTGAGTCTTTTTCTGTTTTGTAAAAAAGTTCTTGTGTATCATTTTAAAATTAGATTCCACATACAAGTGATATCGTGTGGTATTTGTCTTTCTCTGTCTGACTTCATTTAGTATGATAATCTTTAGGTCCATCCATATTGCTTGCAAATGGCATGATTTTGTTCTTATTCAGCTTTGGACAGGGAGACCAAATGCTTCTTCACTTTTCATTTCATCTCTCCCTGCAAAATTCTCGGTGGAATTGGATGCTGCTCTTAGTAATGAGTAAGGAAATAATCATCACGCAGTTCTCTTGGATGCTCCAAAAAATTGGGAAAGGACCAGGGGAGTGGCCAGTACAGAGTGCCTGTGCGTAGAATGAATGAGCTTGTGCCAATTACTGAACCTCTTTCAGCCCCAGTTTCCCTCTCTTTAATAGGGATAACATATAATACCTGGCCTAACATAGGGATGATAATACGTCCCCCATAGGGCTGTTGTGAGGCTTCTGAGAGGAAATGTATGTAAAATGTTCAGCACAGTGCATCTCAATACCTGGTGGCTGTTATGATGATGATCCCTCTGCCTCCTGATCCATTTTCGCAGGCAAGAGCTCTCAGCTCCTGTTAATGGGCAGCTGTAGAAAGGAAGCACGTGGTGTGTCCACAGGAATGATGCTGCCGAGGGATGTTCAAAGTCTAGATGATGAGGAGACTTAACAAGATCAATACCACTTTTGGAGAAGATTATATGCTATACTAGGCAGCAAATAGGCCATTGAAACTGGATTTGGAAAGCATTTATGCAGTCTATTAGAGATGGTTAAACACACCAACACAGAGAAAAATAAATAGTGGATTATGACATGCATCCTGCTAGCCCTCTTTCTTTTTGTGTCTCCCTTTCCCCATCTCCTTCTCCATTTCCAGGTTGAGGTAAGTAGGGCTCATCAAATAACTCTCCTGAGAAAAGCTGAAGGCAAAAGCTATGTGGTGTTAGGTCTGTGCAGAGCAAGCTCTTTGGAGTGTGTGAAATTTCAGGAGCTGAATAGGAAGCCATGCTTCCATTTACAGCAGGCAGGGGATGAGTTCTCCCTGATTAATAAGCTGATGGGTTTTCCAGGAATAACTGAAATTCTTTGGTTAGCTCTTTAAGATTACTGGTGAGCAATTTAGTGCACTGGAACAGTCATTTCGTGTTCTCGAGTGGCTTGAAATAATTAGATTATTTTGCGGAATGAATAAGTGAGAAGTTAACTCACTGGCATAGATCAGTGTGGTAACATGATTTATTTCTTGTAAAGGTGAATGCTCTAGAGTCTTGACCTTACAAATAATTGTTTTGACTCCCTCCCCTTTCTCATTTATAAAGTGTTTTGGGTCATTTTGTGAGGGAGGCTGCCCAATGGAGTGGGAAGAGCACATGGGCTTTGGGATCGGCCAAATCTTGATTTAATTTTTACGAGGTATGTGACCTTGGGCAAATCACTTAACATGCCAGACCCCACTTCCTAATCAGTAAAGGAGTGGTAATAATACTTGCCTTACTTGAGAGGCGTATGGATTAAGTCTATTGCTGAAAGGAAAGCATCTAACACGGTTTCTAACCCACATGGGAACCCCAGACAAACATTAGTTTCCTCTTGGTCTCATTCTCCACCATTTAAAATATTTATTTATTTATTTAATTGATTGGATCAGAGAGAGGTTGATTGCAGGGGCCAAGCAAGGAGAACAGAGGCTCCTGCTCAAAAAAATCAACCCCCTCCCCACCTAAGTGATTAATGTTTATACTAAAGTTAAACAGCCAACATATTAATTAATTATGATTTTACTCATTTGGTAGGTTAGGAAGAACTTCTGCCTTGATAAAATGCTTTAAGGAAAATATTTGCTGAGTCTATGCATTTGGATGAAGGGAATGGGGTTTAGCATTTTGCTTTACGGCCGCTAATCACCCAACTCAAGGCAAAAACCTCTATCTTCAAACTAACCATAAAGTTTAAACAGAGTCTTCATTAGGGAATTGACTTTGCCATCTCTTCTGTGTGGCATTATATACACTGGGCATTCTACAGCCCTTAGATAAACACAGAAAGGAAAAAAAAAAACAACAACAAAACAGCAGTTGAAGGTTGGAGGGCCATTAGAGTTTTGGTCAGTTGATAATAGAAGCTCACCTTGCTTTTCACTGAATACTTGTGGCCTACGCAGCCACAAAGGGTTCAAATGACAGATTTCAGCAGGCTGCAATGGCGATATGTACTCTCGGTTCTTGCTAGAACATTACAGCATTAGAATTCTTGTTACAGTTTATTCCAAGCCTCAAATCTGTTTATCATTTATCCACTGAATCGAACAAATTGAAAGTGATTCCATTTAGGTGGGAGGTTGCTGCTTCCTTCTCCTCAATAACACCTTGAGAGCTAACAGGGTGCAGTGGTGTTTCTCAAATCCATCCTACCTCCCTCTACACAAAGGAGCTCAGTTGGAGATCAGGGTTTATTGACATTTAAATGAGTGTATTTGACTCACTGTAGCATGTATTGAAATGAAGACTGCTTTGGCACATTGAAACTTAATGATTTACTCTGCATCCAGGTGAGGCACCAGCCTTCCAGCCAGGAATTAATGATTATCAGAGGTTATTTTGATATTGAGATGGGAGAACTTTAGGGATGTTCTATGGAGGCTGGAAAAGTAAAACAGTAGCTAGAGAGCAGCGGTGGGAAGGTGTGAATTCAGGAAGAATGCCCAGGTGAGATTGTTGACATGACGTCAGTTTTTTTCCTCCAACTTCAGGCTCCCTCTTAGAGGACAAAGGACATAACCCATTTGCACTTTGGTGACTGAGCTTAGACTTTCCGAGGTAAAATCATGGAAACTAAGGTTCATTCCCTGTAAATACCAGTGGTCAGTCATGGCAAACCTTCTTTGATTTTACATGTCCTCCAGCCATTCTCCCATTTCTCTGGTACCCTTCTGATACAAACTTCTCAAAAAAGCTGTCTAAACACACTGTTTAGACACCCTGTCTAAACACGTGCCATCACCTCCCAATCTCTCGTCAGCCTACGAAAGTCGAGTCTCTGACTCCACCAATTGATTGAACTCTGTTTTGGCAAGATTGCAAATGACTTCCATGTTCTCACATCCAGGGGTCACTCTTTTATCTCATCTTATTTGACCTCACAACATTTGGGAGAAACTCTTTTTCTTCCCTGAAACATTTTCCTTTTTTAGTTTCTGTGAAAATGCTTTTTTCCTGACTCTTCTCTGATCCCACTGATCATGTCTCCCTAGTCTTCTTGGCTCATTCTTTCTCTTCCACCCAACCTCTTAATGTTGAGATTCTTCAGAGTTTGGACTTGGCTCCTCTACTTTCTATCTCCAAAGTCTTCTCCTTGCTGATCTACTCAAGTTCCATGTATTTACCCTAATGTCTTTTCTCTCAGCCTCCTTTCTGAGTTCTAAACTTAAAAAGTTCTAAACTTATAAACCCAAATGTCTCCTTGACATTGCTGCCTGCAGACACTTCCAACTGAGTAAGTCCAGAAAGGTACCCTTGGTGCCTATTTCCCAAATCATCATTTTCCATCAACACGTTTTGTCAAAAAAAAATTTTTTTTTCTTTTTTAGGGCTGTACTTGCAGCATATGGAAGTTCCCGGGCTAGGGGTTGAATCGGAGCAGCAGCTGCAGGCCTACACCACAGACACAGCAATGCCAGATCTGAGCCACATCTGCAACCTATACCACAGCTCACCACAACGCCAGATCCACAACCCATGGAGTGAGACCGGGGATTGAACCCACATCCTTGTGGATACTAGTTGGGTTCATTACCACTGAGTCACAGTGGGAGCTTCCACGTCTTGTCAATCTTAATTCCGCCATATACTTTGCTATGGTCGTTGCCATTCTTAGTCATGGTCTACATCATCTTTTAATTGGACTAGTGCAATAGCCGGCTCTTTGGTCTTTCTTCTTCTAGTCAGTACTAGAGCCTATTCTACCCACAGCAGCAACTTCCCAGCTCACTCCCCCGCCCCCCTCCCCACCAAATTTCCACATTACCTCTCGAATAAAACTTTAATTCCTATCATGTGTACCAGGGCTTGGCCCTTATCTCTCCTGTCTTTTCTTACTATACATTGCTCCTTACTCACCATGCTCTAGTGATGCCACTCTTCTCTCTGTCTCTTGAACATACCGTACTCTCTTACACATGAAGGGTTTTGCACACGCTGTCCCCTTTGCCTGGAATGGTAATTTACAACACTAACTTAATGGCACTTCTTATGGGCCAGGCCAGTTCTAAGTGCTTTTCATGGATTAACACATTAAATTCTCATATCACCCACACAAGATAGAAACTGTTATTCTTCTATTTAACTGATGAAGAAATTGGCTTGCATTTACTCATCCAAATGTGTTTTTCTCTCCCTTTTCACGTGACAACTCCCCTTTGTTTCTTTTAGGTCTTAGCTTCAACATCACTCTTCAGAGATGCTTTCTTTGACTCTCCTATCTAAAGTGATAATTTCAATCTCAGTCCCTTGTTTTGATTTTTTTATAGCACTAATTATAACTTGCAATTTCTTTGTTGTGTTTTTTTCTGTATGGACTGGGGCTAAGTCTTTCTCACTCACTGCTCTATTCTCATGGCTCAGAACAGCAGCTGACTCTTAAATCTTTGTGGAATCAGTGAAGGGGGGAATGCGATGGACTTCCGTGGAGCTTAGTCAATGAACTAGGGAGAGGGAAGGGAAAGGGGTGGGAGAGTATGTTGTGTGGAGACACCCAGTGCGTCATAGACGTGATGTCCTTGCCCACAGGACTGGCTCCATTCCATTCTAGTCTTCCCGAAACAACAACAACAAAGTAAACCAACGAAATGTGTGAGGAAGAACTTAAAGAGAAGACTGGTTACTTGTATGTATTTCCCTGCTCATAGCTTAGGCACTCAAGTAACCAAGACCTATTGGAGACACACTCAGTGGAAGAAATGGCATAGACAAGAGCATGGGGACAGGAATCAGAGTTTGCAGGAGTGCCTATTAGCAGGTGTCTAGGGGCGAGAGTTTGAGTGAGAATGCAGTGAAGGGCAACTTCAGGAAATCGGGCTGGGGCCCTGAGCACTGGCTTGGGGAGTGTGGATGCGAATCATCAAAGGTGAAAAGCCACTGAAAATCTTTGTACCAGTAGTTTTGGAATTACCAAGAATCATGAAACCCTCCATATATTATAGACATTAAAACTGTAGTCTAAAGACTTTGCTCCTATGTAAGTTATAAGAAGAGTATAAGTTATATTACTTAAGAATGTGTTTTCTCTGTATTACTCCATGTCCTCTCATTGAGAACCCACAGTTTCAGCACCTTTAAAGCTGTGTTAGATAAATTTAGCATATAAATGGCCTTGTAGGTAATTGTGTTTCTGTCTTTGATAGAGCTAAAAAGAATCTGAACATCCAGGGAACTGCTATATAGCACAGGGATCTCCACCCAATATTCTATGATAATCTACATGGGAAGACAGTCTGAAAAAGAATGGATGTGTATATGTTTAACTGAATCACTTCGTTGTACAGCAGAAATTATTACAACATTGTATATGAACTCTACCTTTTTTTTTTTTTTAGCTTTTTAGGGCCATACCCATAGCGTATGGAAGTTCCCAGGATAGGGGTCCATCGGAGCGGCACTGCTGGCCTACACCAGGGCCACAGCAACACCAGATCTGAGCTGTGTCTGTGACCTGCACCGCAGCTCATGGCAACATCAGATTCTTAACCCACTGAGTGAGGCCAGGAATCGAACCTGTGTCTTCATGAATATTAGCAGGGCTTGTAACCAATGAGACATGACAGGAATCCCAATTAAACGTTTTAAAAAAAAAATCTGCAGAATTCTCGTGGCTCAGCTGAAACGAATCTACATCCATGGGGATGCAGGTTTGCTCCCTGGCTTCTCTCAGTGGCTTAAGGATCCATATGGCATTGCAGTGGCTGTGGTCAGCAGGTCCAACTCTGGTTCAGTCCCTACCCTGGGAACCTCCATATGCCATGGGTGCAGCCCTAAAATGACAAAAAAAAAAAAAAAAGAATCTGCATATCAGATTTAAATGATTGAAATAATTGTGCAGTCTTTTTTGTCTTGTATTTCTATTATTCTTTCTGGCTTCATTTACTATTAGATGTTGATTATTTGTTTTTTTTTAATGTTATCTTTATTTTTATTATTATGTATTTGCATATTTTAAAAATTCCCCACAAATCCTTTTTGGTATAAGAGGGTTAATATAGACACAAAAGAGAAGTTCCTGTGGCTCAGCAGGTTAAGAACCCAACCAGTATCCGTGAAGATGCGGGTTCAATCTGTGGCTGGCCTCACTTAGTGGGTTAAGGATCCAGCTTTGGGGCACGCTGTGGTGTAGGTTGTAGATGTGGCTTGGAGCCCGTGTTGCTATTGCTGTGGTGTAGGCCAGCAGCTACAGTTCCAGTTAGACCCCTAGCCTGGGAACGTCCATATGCTGAAGGTGTGGATCTAAAAAGAAAACAAAATATAGATGCAAATGAAAGTTTTCATAGGCTTAGAAAAGTTTTTTGGGTGTATTATTTTTGCTTCACTAGTGTGAAGGTGATAGTATTTACTTAACATGGCATTGGGGTAGGAGTAATGGATTGTATCTTTTCCTTCAAACCAACTTCCTTTACCCTTGTGAGTTATTTGATACTTAAAAGGACAAAACAGGATTGATGGAGAGGAATCACTGGTGCAGCAATGACCCTGCCTTAAATTTCATGGGACCTGATGAAATACTAAAAGTTCCTGGGGAGTAGCTGTCCAATCTTTTTTTTAAAAAAAATAGCTAAGTGGTTGTAAAGGAGGCTAGAATTCAAGTTGAATTCTACACCCTGTGGGCAACTGGTCAGAGGTTTAACATGTCCAGGCATTAGCATTTCCATTTCTAATTTCTCTCTTTTTATTTTTTTTGCATTTCAAGGGAAGATCAAATTATATTCAGAGCAGTGGTACAGGGATCCTTGGGAGGTCCATAAGACCTGCCAGTGGAGCCATGAAATCAAAACCATGTTCAAAATAATATTAATATATTATTTGCTTTTTCCATTTCCATATTCTCATGGTGTACAGTAGAGTTTTCCAGAGGGTATGTGATATGATATCGCAAGAGACTCTAGTTACTTTCTTTAAGCCAGGCATTGAAGATATTTGAAAAAATACAAAACAATGTCTTTTTTTGTGAAAATTCTTTTTATTCGGAAAATATAATTAAAAAATAAAAATGTGGAGTTCTCCTGTGGTACAGTGAGTTAAAGATTTGGTGCTGTCACTGCAGAGGCTTGGGTCATTGCTACGGTACAGGTCCAAGCCCTGGCCTGAGAGCTTCCACCTGCCATGGGCATAGCCAAAAAAAAAATGTTATTTATGTTAACCTGTAGTGGGTTTATTACAATAGTGTTTAAATGAATGAATATTTTAAACACTTCTTATTTAAATTTTTGAATATGGTAAATCTTGTGAGTACTAATTCACAGCAAATGAAGAAGAGATTGCATTAAACAAAAGCCTTTTGGTGTCTTTAATACTTTTTTAAGAATGTAAAGGGATCCAGAGGCCCCAAAGTTTGCTAATTTTAAAACTACTAGCATAGCAGTAGTAACTTTTCCTTTGTCAAGGGGAGGAACATTGGAGAATGAAAGAAATAGAATACACGCATAATACTGGCGAGGAACTTAGAGTTGGGATGGGCTTGCATTGGACAAGGGCTCTTAGAGGGTAGAGACCGGGACCTGCCCAAACCATCTCTGTCTTCCTCGTGTCCAGCATTATATCCAGTGCACAAGAGCAGCTCAACACAATCCGGATATTGAATGAACTAATGAATAAATGATAACACACAGTTCGTCTTTGTGAAAAGTGCATTTGACAGGGTGTACAGGGTCTAATTAGGGCCCGGCCTTCCATCCACAACTGAGATGAGCTTCTGTTCATTCAATTTTCAATTTATCCATTTTTTCTGGTGGTTATTTATTGAGGACCTATTATGTGCTTACTGCTCTGCGGTTACATCTTCAATTTCCTCCTCTTGACAAAGGAAGCTCAAGTAATCTGTGAAAACCCTTCCAGCAATGTTTTCCTCTTATCATACAAGAACTCTCTCTTTGTCTCTCTTGGATAAGCTAACACAAGAAAGAAGATAACTTTCCTCAGGCAAAAAGCATTGTCTGCTTTAAGTGCTGCTGCAGAAACTTAAGTAGCAGATGGTCGACTGCTTTGCTGTTTTAGAGATAGAAATGGTCAAGTTTGGAAATGGAAGAAATTTAAGGCATGGAATCAACTGGCTCAATCTTATTTTCTAGAATTTATTCAGTATTAAATTCCAACTGAATAATTTCAATGTAGGGAATCTGGAAACCATACCAGTGTCTCTCCCTTAGCAGAAAGATGATGATGCGAAGTCTTTTGCGAGAAATCTGAGAGGTTTTGTGCAGTGAATGCAAGCCAGGAAACTATGTCATTGCTCTAAATGGGCCATGACTTTGGAGAGAACCAACTCCTCCTTTCCTCTAGTTGTTTATTTACCCACAACTTCAGTTCTGGTTGCCAAAGTCTTAAGTGATCAAGCTCCATATGCCTGGAGACTTGTGTGAGTAGGTTCCTACCTGCATCTGTCAGTTTTTATTAGGTTATGTTGCAGTAACAAGCAACCCCTACATCTCAGTGGCTTACAGCAAGAGTTTATTTCTTTTTTAAAAATCTTATTGAAAGATAGTTTATTTACAATATTGTGTTAATTTCTGCTGCACAGCAAATTGATTCATATATATACAGATACATATATGTATGTATATATATATGTACTTTTACATTATGGTTTATCACTGGATATTGAATATAGTTCCCTGGGTTATACAATAGAATCTTGTTGTTTATCCATCCTATATATAATAGTTTGCATCTGCTAATCCCTAACCCCCAATCCTTCCCTCCACCACCCCTGTTCACCCTTGGAAACCTCAAGTCTGTTCTCTAAGTCTGGGTGTCCGTTTCTGTTTTGTGTATAAGTTCCTTTGTGTCATATTTTAGATTCCACATATAAGTGATATCATATGGTATTTGTGTATCTCTTTCTGACTTACTTCACTTGTATGATAAACTCATAGGTCCATCCGTGATGCTACAAATGGCATTACTTCATTCTTTTTGTGGCTGAGTGGTATTCCTTTGTATATGTGTACCACATCTTCTTTATTCATTCACTTGACCGTGGACATTTGGTTCTTTCCAAAAACTTTGTTTCTTGATTACATTTCATATGACACTGCCCTTGCTTCAAATATCTTTTTCCTTTAAGAATTTAGGTTGAAAAACCTGCCACCATTTGGGATAACAGTTACTACAGAGAATAAAAAAGAGACATGAACAAATCACACAATGGTTCTTTTGTAGAATGTGGCTTTTGGGTCACATTCGGATGGCCAGAGCAAGTCTCATGCAGCCTGCAGTCCCTGAGGGCAGGGGGAGTTTCTAAAATCCCTTTGAAATGGGTAGGGAGGTACATTGCTCTTACAGAAAGGGAGAGTGGACAGTTGAGAACAATAATATAATTTAGCACACCATTCTTTGCAAGGTATTGTATAAATGAATTGCTTTCTCTATCCAGTTCATTTTACTTGATGTTATCTAAGAAGGAAAGAGGATCTCCCTGGAGTTCATGAACTTAAAAGATTTGCTTTTGGGCCTACTGGAGCACAGTTTTGGGGCATTTCTTAGCATCAGAGATGACTCTTGGTTTTTCCGCCATGAACTTAGAAAAATACAGGAAAATGAAGGAACAGAGCCCTTCACCAAACAGAAACAAATTAAACACATACTCACTGAGCCCTGTGCCCTCCTTGCCTCTGGCATTAACATAGGCATATAATAGAGAGAGGCAGTGCCAAAGAGATCTGGCCACTAATGCATTTTCTCCTTCATCTCTGTACCTTCCCTGTAGAAACCCCACCTGTGCAAGCTCTGAGCTGAAAGTATAAGCTGAGGCAATGCCCTGTCATTGAACTTTACAAATGAAGATTCAAGAAAAATGCCTGGAAATGCAAAATGTACTCACTCCCCCCTTCTCCAAATTCTCATCTCTCTTCTCTTCTGCTTTAATTTAGGCCATTAACACTTTGCACCTGGACAATTATAATAGTCTCCAAATTGGTTTCTCTAACTTCACATTCATACCTTGGTAACCTATTCTCCACTTGAGTGATCTCTCTAAAGTATAAACTAAACCACATTACCGCCCTGTTAAATTATTCCCCAGTGCCCACGTCTTTGAGCCATAATTTAATTGCCTGAAAAATGGGATGATAATATCTACTTTGCAGGGATGAGTGTGTGGGTAAAAGGAGATAATACATGCCAAGTGCCCAACATAGTGTCTCAACAAATGGCAGCTAATGATGATTATAATGATGAAAATCAGAATCCTTTTCAAGACCTAATAGGTCTTCCAGACCAGGCTCCTAACAACCAAAGCAGCTGTCTTTGGCTCTTCATCCCCACCCCGAGCCCCCATCCCTCCCCGCACCCTATGCTTTCAATCTGCCAAACCACACTCCGCCCTCTGACGGGCTACCTGTTCTTCAGCTTCACGCCTCTGCTCCCGTGCTGTGTCTAGAAAGCTTTTCCTCACTCAGGTCACTTGGGTCCCATGCTTAGAACAAAGACATAGTTCAAGAGTCACTCCCAGTCTGGGTTGTGTCTGTCCCTCCGGGAGAAGGAACTGTCCCCTGAACTGCCCCCTCTGAATCGCTGTATTGTCCTCTTCTGTTTTCGTGTTTTTCTCTTCTGCTGGACTGTGAGTCCTCTGAGGGCAAAGTCCCTTTCTTAGTTATCTCTCCCAAGGGGCCCTGTTGCCGGGCAGGTACTAGGTGTACAAAGAAACGGCAGACTGAAGGAAGAGTTTGAATAAAAGATAGATTAAGATCAAGCAAAAGTACACTGAGAGCCTAAGCTTGGAGGAGTAGAAAACAGAGCGTAGGTCTCTATCTTGTATGGTGAGGGGGCTCAGCACAGCCTTGGGTAAAAGTGGCTCTGGTGTATCTGCCTTTTGGAAGATAAATTTATCATGAAAAAAAAAAAGCCTGAGTTAGAAGGACCTCCAGATGGGCTTTTTCTTGATATAGTAAGTAGGTCCTTTATAGATCTCCTCCTTAGCATCCTAAATCTTGAGATGTCATGCTGCTCCCGGGGTTAGCTGGTTGCCTTAGGCTGAGTAGGCGTGCAAGGATAAGATTAAACAAGTAATTCTATTTGCCTGCTGCACACACCATTGTTTAGCTAGAAAAATTAAATTCCTATTCAAGCCTCTCAGCGTGTTTAATAAATGCATCAGGTGCATAGAAGCCTGTGTGAGGCAGGAAGGAAAAAGCCATTCCCTGCAAGTGACACATTTATTAACCTCACTGAGTAATGCAAGCCTGACACCGGCGATGCTGGTCGGGCAATAGGTGAACCTGTGAACACGGACGCCTGAGACCTCCTTGCAGTGCACCTGTTCTCCTGCAACACAGTGCAGCTTGGAGGACAGGGCTCCCATTTCAGAACCAGGCAGACGTGGGTTCAAATACCAGCTCTGCTGCTTTGAATCTTCTTACCTTGGACACGCCACTTGTTGCCCTCTGCATCCTCACTGCCATTTATGGAGAACCTTTCATGTACTAGGTAATGTAGTTTGTGTGCTTTAAGCAAGTTAATTTTTATTACAGTGAAACATCCATAACATGAGATGTGCCATTCTAACCATTTTTAAGCCCCCAAGTCAGGGGCATTAAGCACAGTCACAGTGCATCTGCTTTACTCTGATGTCAACCCTTCGAGGAAGGTGTTCTTATCCCCTTCCTTTCACAGATGGGGAAGCAGAGGCTCTGAGATGTTAAATAATGATGATTCTTATAGAATTCTTGGTGCTAAATATGAAGAAGCTATCATTATGATTTTCAGAAGATCCTATTTAGAACTTAAGAAAGAAAAAAGAGGATGGCAATTCTAGATTGCTTAATTTTCCTGATGCCTTCACAGAGATGTCTGCCTGAGCCAATGGAGGGAGTGAAAACAGGCAGCGTCTCGAGACCCCTGCCTGGGCTGTCCTGGCAGATTGGTGTCCAGGCTCCCTGACTTGGGTGCTCACCCCTCAGGCTGACCCACTCCAACCATAGCCCTGGGAAGGGGGCGGGGGGAAGCAGGAAATGAGTTAAGTCTGTCTTTAGACACGTTTGTATTGATTCTGCCAGTTTCTTGCTGCTCGCTGACAGGAGATAGATGGCTCATAACGCAGCAGGGCACAGCACATTACGTCCCCGTCTTGGGGCTCCTAAATCATTTTGAAATTTTAAATTCCCTAATCAATATTTTATGGCGAGCACAAGACAGCAATCAGGCCTGCTTCTCTCCAGGCCACGTACTCACACATGGGGACCCCACGGTGGGTGTGAGTGGCCAGAAGGGTCAGCCCTGCCTGGGGAGGACTTGCTGTGTTCTTGCGAGAATGGTCATTTAGGGCAGGCCAGGACCGGAGGGGGCCCTTGCCGGTCACGTGGTCCCGGTGTCCGGCTCTAAAGGGGAAGAAACCTGAGGATCAAGAGATGAGGAGGTTGGTCCTTGGTCATCCTGCTCGTAGCAAACTGAGGCCAGAACTTAGGTCTTCTGAGTTCCAGGAAAACACACCTAGCAGAGCATCTGGTCCACAGGAGATATACAACAAATATTTGTTCACTGTTGAACAAATATTAATACTTACACAAAGCCAAAGTTTGGGCCAAATAGGGCTTTGTGCTTATGGAGCACTTCCGAGGTGCCAGCCTCTGTTCCAAGTTCTAGGCTCGTAAAATATCAGACTCTTCTCACCATCCTATGGAGTAGGGACTCTCATTTCCCTCATTTTACATATGGCAAAACAGAGGCTCTGAGATGTAAGTGGTTTGCCCCTGGTCTCTGGGGCAGTAAGAAGGAACCTGCAGTGAAAGGCAGCATTTGCGCTCTAGACCCTGGGCCTTAACCCCTGTGCTATGTCGACACCCCGTATAGATTGGTTTTGGTGTTCCCAGTTGTGTTTAGACTCATATCCAACACATGTCTGTGTTTCACCACATGGAAAAGATAGAGAAAAGAAGCAAAAGGACTTTGACTTTGTATTCAGCCAGTGGCTGAGAAGATAAGCAATCAGTTATTCGCTCCGAGACCTTCAAAGATGCTGGCAGTGAGGGCTAGACTTGAGAGTATTTTGAAGAAGTAGCAGCTGGATGGGAGGACAGGAGCCTGGTTCCCTGAGACTTGTGGCAGGAAGTAGATACTCCCCAAAGACGTTTTGATAATGCTGGCAATCAGCAGGCCTGTTTAAATTAAGGAGAGAGACAAAAAATTCTCGACCTTTACATGGGCTCACAGTCTTCCCCACAGGATCTGGTCCCTCCTTGACCCTTTCTCCTTCCCTTCCTCTTCCCATTCACCCCAGCTCACTGTGCTGCAGGATTCCTAGGTAGCTTCTGCCCCCACCCCCAGGTGTGCCGTTGGCCTAAAGGGCTTGCCCACATGGTTGTCCCACAGCTGGCTCCTTCCTATGATGTAGAGCTCCATGGAAAAATTCACCCATTCGGAGAGGCTTTCCCTGCTCACCCAGTCAAACCTGCCCATTAGGCCAGAAACTGCTCGAGAGCAAGACCCTTCATGCTGACGTGTTGGACAGCGCCTGACCCCAAGGGAGGTAAAGAGCCAATATCAACTAAATGGAAGAAGGGCAAATCCTTTGAAGAAGGCCCCTCCGATGTCAGGCAGAGCCCATCAAAACTGGGACACTGGGGAAGGATGGGAAATTATAAAACAGCCCTGTCAGAGGGTCGGTGGGCCTGTGAGTGACCATCTCCTGGGTTGAGGATCTCACTTCCCACCTCGCAGGGAAGTTCATTCTACTTTCTGCCAGCTGCCAAGTTCTTCTTTATTTGGACATGAAACCTGATTCTGTAGCTTCTACCCATTCACTGGTTGTGATTCAAATCCTGTGTCCCCCTAAAAGCCATGCTCTGTCCACAGAAAGCTCCTAAGACCCGACAGCCCCATTGTTCTGCGCAGACTGTGAGTGCCAGGAACCAGAGGGAGTAGCTGTCAGGTCTGAGCTGCAGGGATTTTATGATACACTGTGTACAGTTTCAGCTGTCAGAGTTAGCTTGCTTTTACAAGGGAACATGCAGGGAATTCTGGGTCTACGTTCTTGAGTCTTCCTAGTGCAGTAGGAGGTTTTGCCAGGAGCCAGGAAGGGAAGCCAAGGACTTGGCTATTTACCTTTTAAAAGGGCCCTGCTACCACTGCAGGGGGATAAGCTTATGCTCAGGTCCACTTCCATGTTGTTGGACACATTGCAAAGCCCTTGCAGGCATATTATTGAACATTCTCATCAATCTTACAGGGTATCAGAGACAGGAATCACTGCCTCTGGAGAAGGAAGGACTTGCCTAAGACACTCTGCCTGTGCCTTCAGATCTATTCATGATTACAGAGTTGTGCTTCTCAAAACTCAGTATGTGCAAAAGTCACTTGGAAAGTTTGCAGAAACGCAGATTCCCAGCGATTCTGGTTCCATAGGCCTGAGGTAGGACTCAGGTCTAACAAGCACCCAGGTGATGCTGATGCTAGGTGACACTGGTCCAGATAACCCCCACCTTGCCTGGGGGGCTGTGGCTGGCTGTCACACCACTGCCTCTCTCTGACCTCTGGTAAGTAGCAGGTAGTGGTGGAAAGTTTGTTCCCTATGGTATCTCATCTGATCTCACGAGGACCAGTGGGAAAGCTATGTTTATTATTCCCATTTTATAGAAGAGGAACCGAAGGTTCAGGGAGGTCAAGAAACTTGCCCAAAGTCCCTTCTTTGGTAGGTGGCCACGTCTGGGTTTTGCTGGACTTGAGAGCAATGATTTAACCACAATGCCTTGCTCCTTCCTGGAAGTGAGGGATTTCTGGCTCACTGGGTCTCCAGTCCTCATTAGAAGAAGGACTTGCTTTCCACAGGGCCCTGAGATGAAAGCTGAGTTCCCTTGAGTTTAGAAAAAAGCCTAACTTCTTCCCAGGAGTCAGAGTTAGCCTGAGAACTAGGCATCCCCTGGTTCATAAGGCATCAGATCCTACCCACAAGATTACTTTTTTTTTTTTTGTCTTTTTGACTTTTTGAGGGCCACACCCACAGCCCATGGAGGTTCTCAGGCTAGGGGTCTAGTCGGAGCTGTAGCCGCCAGCCTATGCCACAGCCACGGCAATACCAGATCCAAGTCATGTTTGCAACCTACACCACAGCTCACAGCAATGCCAGATCCTTAACCCACTGAGCGAGGCCTGGGATCGAACCCGCAACCTCATGGTTCCTAGTCAGATTCATTTCAGCTGCACCACAATGGGAACTCCCACAGGATTAAACTTCACATTTAGCACATCTGAGTTGAGTTGTGACTAAGCTTCAGACCCACTACATGTCTTGGTTTTGAGCACCAGTAAGCACAAAGCAGATAAAATCTCTATTCCTTACGGAGCTTATAGACAGGCAACCCCAGGATAATTGCAGGACCGCAGTTGTGCTTGGTGCCATGAAGGTCAAGTACAGGGAGGAAAGAGAGGAAGACCCCTGTCCCAAATCATCAGTCCTGCCTGGCCAGTGTGAGGGCAGAAACCCAACATGGAGAAATGAGTACTGCTGGCTAATCATTGCTTTCTCTCTTAATCCTTTTTAAAATGCAAAGGCTTGTGGGAGGAGTTATTAGTGAAGTTGCTAACCTTTCCATTTTGAGACTTTAACAACTCTTATTCTATTTAAAAGATCCCGAAGCAGGAAATCTCCAAAAGGCTACTGGGGAGGGCAGGGAGACCCTGCCCGGGAAAGAGAGCCAGACAGGTTTACCATGGGCACCTCCAACCCTGCATGCTCCTCCTTGCAGAGTCCTCCCTGCCCTCCCCAGTAGCCTTTTGGAGATTTCCTGCTTCGGGATCTTTTAAATAGAATAAGAGTTGTTAAAGTCTCAAAATGGAAAGGTTAGCAACTTCACTAATAACTCCTCCCACAAGCCTTTGCATTTTAAAAAGGATTAAGAGAGAAAGCAATGATTAGCCAGCAGTACTCATTTCTCCATGTTGGGTTTCTGCCCTCACACTGGCCAGGCAGGACTGATGATTTGGGACAGGGGTCTTCCTCTCTTTCCTCCCTGTACTTGACCTTCATGGCACCAAGCACAACTGCGGTCCTGCAATTATCCTGGGGTTGCCTGTCTATAAGCTCCGTAAGGAATAGAGATTTTATCTGCTTTGTGCTTACTGGTGCTCAAAACCAAGACATGTAGTGGGTCTGAAGCTTAGTCACAACTCAACTCAGATGTGCTAAATGTGATGTTGTTTTTCTATAACTGTCACCAGCCATCATTTTTTTTGCTATTGTGGAAAGACTTACTTTTGACAAGTAAAGATAGATTAGTCATTTTCTGGCTCAATTTGTAGATTCTTTCCACTAATTACCGAGACAGTTAAAACCCAGGTATTTTAAAATTCAAAATTCATACCAGGACCATTGTCTCTCCTCAAGCATTCTTCTCTCATCTCCTACTTGGGATGGCATCTGCATGAAGGAATCATGGGATCAGAACAGCAAGAGGTGGGAAGGTTCCTGTCTGGTTTGTGTTCTGGCTTCTGGTGCTGACCAGCCTCTGGTTTGGGGATATTGTTCTCACTGCATTGGTTGCCTCGGTGTCTCTAGCTGGTGTAATGTGTGGTTTGTTTTCCTGGTTCAGTCCAGGTGAACCTGCTCACTGCCCATCCAGTTCTTGCAAAACACAATACTCTTATGAAATTTCCAGGGTTGGAATGTGCGTGTGTGCGTGTGTGTGTGTGTGTGCACATGTGTGCGTGCACACACTGAGGCATGATACATCCCCTCTTGGGGTTCTTGAAGAAGGTGCCCTGGAAGGGATAGGCTGGGTCCTCTCAGGACATTCACTTAAACGTAATTTAATGTCCTTGATTTCCTTCTGTGTGATTTTCCTTGAGCTTCTCCTTGTCCAGGAGAGGTAAACTATTTGCACTTCATATCTCCCATCCTGCCTACTCTACGGAGGAGTCCAGAAAGACTCTTTCATTTTCTCAAGGGTCTAGTTCTTGCACTGAAAAACCAGGACTTTCAAGGTTATTGTCTTTTCTGTGAATTAAAACCATTAAACTACGGTGTCAAAGCCTTCTTCTTCTTGGAAAACTTAATTCCTTATTTTGTCTTCTACTCCTCTCCCTCGCAACACATGGATAACTCAGACTCTGAGAGCCGAGAGCTGGTGGGCAATGCAAGCTATTAAATTATCAGAAATGGAAAGCACATAGCATAATATTTCAAAATACTCTTCTGTTTGATGGTAGGCACATGTATGTGTGGAATAAATAATGTTAGCATTGACTCTGAGTGAATTCTGGGCTGCTATTAGGGCTCATTTTTAGGTTCTTAGAGCCTTGGAATGTTGCATAAACAAGGGTCGATTGGAGACTCTAAGATCCCACATGCAAAGGACAGCCTGGAGTCAGGTGGTGATGATTATGACAATCACATTTCATTTACAAGTGTTTTTCCTACAGACTATTTTATAATTCATCCTTTATTTTATTAAGCAATATATTGTGTGAGGCGTAGTGTGAAGACACGTTCCTATGTGAGGGGACAGAATTTATTAAATTGGCAGTGTTTATGAATTTCCCTGTTTCTCTAGCCCATAAAAAATAATCTTGTTATTTAGCCCAATTTTCTCCCCCTCCCTTTTCCCCCGAAGATAAAGGATTCTTAATGGTTGAGAAAGATCTTAAGTTAATCTATACCACCAAGTGCCGAGAAGGAGGGCATGAAGATTTGGAGGAAATAAAGTCTTTCTCTCCCTTCTTCCTCCCTCTTTCCATCTTCCTCCTCACTTCCTCTCCCTCCCCTTTTCTTCCATTCCTTCCCACTCCTCTCTCCTCCCCTTCCTCTGCCCCTCTTCCTTTTCCTTTCTGTGCATCCTCTCCCCTTCCCAGGCATTCTCATCAGGGATTGGTGACTCCCAAGGTCTGGATTCAGGATTCCGAGCCCGAGTCCCATGGTCACTGAGCTCCTTCCGAGCTCTACCGAGGTGGGGTTGAACCCTGGCCAGGCTGATACAATAGTGGTTCCTCACATCCCAGCCCGCTATTACTCCTCGCATGTGCAGCTTCCTCAGGAACATCCTGGATAAAGAAGGATGGTCAGGTTGGAATTTAGGCTATCACATGTCAAGCACTGGGGGCCACAGGTGATCAGGACAGTGGATGCAACCCTCAAGGAGATCGCTGTGTGATGGTGGAGAGGGACACAGGCACAGGAAAGGACAGCATTGTAGGGTGAGCTCTACACTGGGCACCTGTGCCTGAGCAGGGAGGCTACCTGGGGAAAGGAGTCCGAGCCAAGAGCTGAGAGCCCTGGCAGGAGCAGGGGAGCGAGCGGCCGGGCTGGTGTGTGGGGTAGTCTGATGAGGATGGTGAATGCACTCATGTTGAATGGAGTGGACAGTGGGACTCCCAGTAGAGACAGAGGAAGCCCAGGGCCCAGAGGTAGGAAGGAGAATCAGGAATAGGTGGAGATGGAGGCATCTCTGCCTTCCTGAGGTAGAGAATGGGCTGGGGATGGGAGTGAGGCCAGGGTGGGGGAGAAAACAAGGAATTAAGTTTTTCAGGAAAAAGAAGGCTTTGACATCCTAGTATAATTTTTTTCAATTCATAGGAAAGACAATAACCTTGAAAGTCCTGGCTTTCCAGGGGGGATGGCAGAGGGCTAAAGGCCAGTTTCAGAGCTGAAAAGATAGAGGAACTAGAGAAGAAGCTAGAGAGCCTGCAGGCAAATCCTAGCCACCAGATCAAAGCATCACCAGGGTCCTCTCAGGGTCCAGCAGAAGAGTATGTACGAGTTCCTCTTGTGGCTCAGCAGGTTAAGAACCCAACATAGTGTCAATGAAGATGCAGGTTTGATCTCTGGCCTTGCTCAGGGTGTTAAGGATTCAGTGTTGCCACAAGTTGCTGTGGCATAGGTTGCAGACATGGTTTGGATCCGCTGTTGCTGTGGCTGTAGCAACTGCAGCTCTGATTTGACCCCTAGCTTGGGAACTTCATATGTCTCAAGTGCAGCCCTGAAAAGACACACACACAAAAAAGTACATGGCCCTCATCCCTTTGTGTTGCTGGCATGATAGATGGTGCTCATTACAGCTGTTGTCATCTTTCAAGGGATGACCAAGCAGTAGGTGCTGTGCTGGACTCTAATGTACGGTGTCTTCTGGATTTCTTGGAATTCTGTGTGGTAAGCATTAGTTTCCCCATTTTACAAATGAGGAAACTGGTTCAGAGAGGTTAAATGACGTTCTCGAGGCCTCTGTGTCACACAAGCTGGGGGAACAACCAGAATTGGAATCAAGGCTTTTAAACCCTATGGTAGGAGTTCCTGTCATGGCTCAGTGGAAACGAATCTGACTAGTATCCACAAGGACTCAGGTTCAATCCTTGGGTTTCCATGAACTGTGGTGTAGATCACAGATGTGGCTTGGATCCTGTGTTGCTGTGGCTGTGGTGTAGGCTGATGGCTGCAGCTCTGATTCCACCCTTAGCCTGGGAACTTCCATATGCTGTGGGTATGGCCCTAAAAAGACCAAAAAAAAAATAATAATTAAAACCCTATGGTAAAACTGTTATCATCATCCAAAAGGGCTCCTGGAAGTGCAGCACCAGCATTTCCTGGGAGCTTGTAGAAATGCAGAGTCTCAGGCAACATTCCGGATTTGCTGAATCAGAATATGCATGTTAATGCGTGAATTATCCATGCATTGAAGTTGAGAATCTCTGCTATGAATTATGTCATTCATCTCCTACCTTCAGACCTGTGTCTTCGGACCAGGGTCTACTCTGCCCCTGATTCTTGGCCTCCTGTCCCCCCTCTATCCATCCCTACTGTCCCAGGAAGATGTGAGCTGGTGTTTGGCTTGCCTGGTGGACCTGCTCACCCTGTGATGACAAAGGCTTGCACTTAAAGGTCTTGATTCGTTTTGCATCGTCCTTCTGCGTAGCACTGCAAATTTCTCAAAGGGATGATTTCTTAGGGAGGTGTTGGCATAAAGGAGGGAAACAGCTTTTCTTTGGTGACGTTCTATCCTTGCAGATCTGGCTCTGGGCCTCGTCTGCATTGCTCCCCAGCTGTGCTGATCAGATCACCGTGACACTGTTATTCTCTCTCAGCACACACAGAGCTGCTGAGGTTTGATGCTCCACCCACCTGGCTTTCCAGTCTGCCCATCACTCTAGGGAGGCTGTTCCTCCTTTGGAGTGGCTGTCCCCCATTGTCGGGAGAGAAAGGAACTCAGTAGCTCTTGGCTGTTGTGCTCAATGACTGATTGACATGAAGCATCATTCTAACAGTTACTTTTCATTTAGCGCCTTCTGTATGCCAGGTATCGTGCTAGGTTTTATGATTTCCATTTTACAGATGATGAAATGAATTCTTCGAAACATTGTGATGTGCCCCAGATCACATAGTTTATCAGTGGCAATTTCCATGTTCATCTGACTCTCATACCTTTTCTGCATCACCTCCTTTTTAGACATGCTTCTCTTTAAAGACATATGGGTCCTCATTTTTCATAGTCAAAGGGAGAGTGTCTCAATTTTGAATCTCTGCAGACCTCTGGCGCTGTGGCTCTTAAATTTTAGTGCACATCAGAATCAGCAGGTGGGCCTGTTAAAACACTGACTCAGCAGTTATGGGGCAGGGCCTCGGCATTTGCACTTCTCACAAGTTTCCAAGAGGTGCTGCTGCTGGTGGTAGAGGCCACACTTTGAGACGCACTGCCCTAGTGGACCGGGGAAGCAGAGAAGCTTGGGAGACAAAAGACACATCATTGCCATCTCCTCTGCTCCATGGCCGCCAGCTGGGCAATGCTGCTGAACACCTGTGGCTTGTTTATTGCCTCCTGGACATTATTTCACAGGAAAGCAGAAGGTTGGCTGTTGGCATCTGTTTCCATTCAGAGTCTCCTCTTATCGGTGTAGTCTGTGGGATGGTCCACTACCCTAAACTCATGAGGGTCACCTGCTAAGAAGCCGAGGATTTTAGCAGCATTCAATAACATAAGTAAAGACTTGGACATCAACTGAAAGCATGTTGATTAATGGACATTTCCCAGAAACCAGTAATCTAGGTTCAGAGAATGCAAAAGCCCTTGGCTCATCCACCCAGCTAGATGGTTCATCTGCTACTTATGAAACGTGCAAAAATGGGATTCATCATTTACTTTTTCCTAGAGTTCTTTCCTTATTGTGTATAGCCAAGCTTCCAAACAGGGTCAGCTTTGAATTTCCATCATGGGACGTCAAGCATGTTTGGGAGAACACTAAGGATCCATCTACATGAAAGCCACACAGGCGTTCCGGCAGTGGGAGGCATGATATACATACTGAGCACCAGGACTAAGAGCGCTAGGCTGAGGAGTTAGAGCTGGTTATGAATGCTGGCTCTGCCATTTACTTAACCTGTCTAGGCCTCATTGTCTCCAGAATCAAGGCTGATATAAAAAATATTTAGCCAACAGATAAGGCACGGGCATCAGCCAGTCAGAATGGAAGGAGGCCAAATCAGAAGCAACGCCAGCTGTAAACAAGCCAGAACCAGGGTGGATGACAGGCTTGCATTTTTTAAATATGATGTGGGTTCCATCTGTGGTTTATCTCTGTGCAGTAAGGAGGGTGTGAGTGTGCACGCATGTGCTCACAGAACAGCAGGAAGCTTTCCTGGGAGTGAGGCCACATATACCCTCGGGCTGTTTCAAGGTCAGGAGAAATACCTCTTTTGGAGGCCTTGGACCATAGCCAATTTGGCCTGTCCTACCCACTTCCCACAATCTGGCTGGTAGCCAGAGGATGAGAAGCCAAGAATGAGAGAGGGACCCATTGGTTGATTCTTCTTATTCCGCTGTCTCTGGGGGAGGCAAGACCAGAGGCCTATTCTTGCTTGAGACATGGAAAGGTACTAAAGACTGCATAAAACTCTCTCCACTCAGACACACTGGGGAGGGCCTGAACAGTCCTTGCCCTGCCATACAACCATTGGATGCTCTGTTTTACCTTTTCTGGGAAATAGAACAATTTCGCAACTCATTGGCTTGAGAGGAGAAGGAAGGGAGATAACACCCGGCGCCCGGGAGGCACTGAGTAAAAGGAAGCTTTGCGTTGGACCACTGGTCTCCTAGGCTGTGTGCCTAATGGGGCAGGAGCTCTGACGCTCAAGAGGGCTCAGTCCATTGCTGGAGAGCCAGTGGAGCAAGGGGGTTTTACCTGCGATGCTACAGATCTTGCTTATTGTTACCTGAACAGATCCTTACAGGAAACTTGTACCAAGTTCTAAGAGAGATCAATGATTAATTATGCAGGGAGAATAAGTAAAAGAAAAGTACCATTGAGTTCTAACAAGCGGGGGCGGGGAGGGGGGAGGTCTTCCTGTTTGCCGGCCTCATGAGACTTTCAAGGTTGGAGGCAATCGTGCAACCTCAGTGCAAATAGCTTGGGCAGCTGCAGACTCTAGGGCATGGTTGGCACTGAGGTGAGTGACTGCGTCAGTGTCTGTGAGGATGAGGGAAAGCGACCCCTCCCAGATGCATGCCCTGATGTCATCCTCAGGGTCAGATGTGGTCCCTGACAGCTCTTGCAGGGGCACATGGTAGCCATGCAGGACCAAGCGGGAGAAGGAGATTCTCTGCTCCAGCTCTAAGGAGAACTGGGCTGTTGCAGCCCCGGAGGACCTGGCACGGGGCAGGGGTCCAGCCACGGGAGCAGGTGGAAGTGCATTTCAAGAGCCTTCTTGGGCCCTCGACAAACACTGACTGCGTCTCCATCTTTGGACATCACTCCCGTGGCTCTGCCCTCTGCCACCAGAGTCCTGACCTGGCTCTTGGACTGTTTTACAAGTTGGCCTTTCCACGTTCCCGGAAACTCTTTTGTCTCTCGTGCAATGTGACTCCCTTTCGATTATCCTCTTCCCTCTCACACCCCTCCTTTAAAGCCTCTTTCCTCCACCCGCATCTTTGTTTTGGGCACACACTCGCATTCTCTCTCCAGGTAGCTACATCCACACTCATGGATTCAACTGCCCTGTGTGTGGATGAGCCTGAAATCTCTAACTGCAGCCAGGGGCTCTTTCTTCAATATTTGGAGCATTTCCTCTTCAGTTCCTGCCTGGGTTATTGCACTGACCTCCCAACTCCGGTGCAGCTGCAGGCCTTCTCTCCTCCAATCAACACTCCTCCTGCTGCCTGAGTGGTGGTGTTTTTTGTCATTTTCCCCTAAAATACCCATTAGAGCACATCCCTGGGCAGTTTCAATGACTCACCAATACCCCCAATAAAAGTATCATTTAAAAGAACTTGATGCTCGGGGTCTGCTTCCTTGCCAGCCTCCTTGCTTGTTACTCTCTGACCTATAACACCATGTGCTTGCCTAACCGAACTTATTTCGATTTTTCAGATAGTCTGTGCTTCTCCTGCTCTGTGCCTTTAGACCTGCTCTTACCTTTTTTCTGGAATGTATTTCCTCTTCTGTCTGCTGGTGACTTCTTTGTCTCTTCAAACTTGGCTCTGGAACCACCTCCTCTGTGAAGTGGTACCTGGCACCCAGGGCTGGCTTCACGGTTGTATCACCTGTGCAGTCACATGGGGCCCTGGGCTCAGAAGGTGTCTGCATTTGGTTTCATGCTCTGCTGTCACCATCTGAAAATTCTTTTTCTTTTTTTCTATTTTTGGTCTTTTTAGGGCTGCATCTGTGGCATATGGAGGTTCCCAGGCTAGGGGTCCAATCGGAGCTGTTGCTACCAGCCTACACCAGAGCCACAGTGATGCCAGATCAGAGCCGTGTCTGCAACCTACACCACAGCTCACGGCAACGCGGGATCCTTAACCCACTGAGCAAGGCCAGGGATCGAACCCTCAGCCTCATGGTTCCTAATTGGATTCATTTCTGCTGTGCCACAGCGGGAACTCCCACCATCTGAAAATTCTTAAGCATTAAAAAATAAGGGACTCTGCATTTCTATTTTGCACCGAGGCCCATAAATTATGGATCGGGTCCCTCTGCTACCCCCTTAGCATCATAAACACAGCACAGTCATGACACTTACTAGGTTTTGTTGCAGACATGATCTCTCTGCCTTACCCAGTGGCCTGAGGAGCCTGAGAGTTGGGGGTGGGGGGGGTGTCCTGTTCCTCTCTATTGCCCAGCGCCTAGGGCAGTGAAGGACACACAGCAGGGGCTCCGTAAATGCTTGCTGACTCAATTAATTCAGGTCTGCGGGTCTTTTTTCCTTCGTCTGGGAGAACTGCCTTTCCCTTTTAAAATCATTCCCCATGTGAAAAGCAGGCACCAGAAATGGTGAGCTCCAGTTGTAATGATTATTATTATTTTTTAACCTGGCTTTATGATCTGACCTCACTCCATTCACCTCTCAGGGCCTCAGATGACTTCTCTGGGAAATGAAGGGTATCACCAAATTTAAACACACCAGGGGCTACGGGGCCACAGCTCCCTGAGCCCCTTGCCCTCCGTCTGTCTCCTCCTCTCTGTTCGGAGTCTCTCCTCCAGGACACTTGAGAATCCTCATCCTTTGTACTCTTTTTTTTTTTTTTTTAAATCTCACCTTCTCTCTCACTTTACCTCTTTTGTTTTTTTTTTTCATCAGGAAAGGGAAGGCCAGACTCTTCACTCAGCAAAAGAAGTATTTGTTGACATCTGGCAGAAAAAAAAAATGAAAAGTCAAAGATCCTTCAAAATCTTGGTGTTTGAATATTTGAAGACAATGAATGCTAGAAATGTTGACAGGTCCTGTGTCAGGCTTCATTCTGATCCCTAGGCCCATTATTTACTCTCTAAAAACGAAAGTAGCTTGCTTCAAGGGGGCTTGTGCAGAACTAATCTGCTGTTCAACTTCCCTGTCTGTCCCTCCCTTTCCCCTACAGCTGCTCCGGGCTCTGCTGCTGCCAGGATTTGCAGACTGTCCTTCCCCACAGCCCCTAGGGACTCAGGGGAGGGGGGTGGCAGGGAGAGAATGATTTGGGGAGAGGACCAAGGCAGAGAACCAGGGAGTTGGGGCTCTGGGACTCTTCTCTCACTTGTACCACTTTTCCTGCCTTTCTCTGTTGGAGTTCTGTGTAAGATTTGACTGGAAAGTTGGGTTGCAATGCTGAAAAATGCATGCAAGCCTCTGTCTATGGGCCTGGGAGCAGATCTCTGTTTGGATGGATGTGGGGCCTTGGCCATTTGGACTGACTCTGTGGTATGATTCTTGTCAATATAAAAAAAGAGTATACTTTTTTTTTTTTGTCTTTTTGCCTTTTCTAGGGCCACTCCTGTGGCATATGGAGGTTCCCAGGCTAGGGGTCTAATTGGAGCTATAGCTGCCAGCCTACGCCAGAGCAACAGCAACGTGGGATCTGAGTCACGTCTGTGACCTACACCACAGCTCATGGCAACGCCTGATCCTTAACCCACTGAGCAAGGCCAGGGATCAAACCTGCAACCTCATGGTTCCTAGTCAGATTCGTTAACCACTGAGCCACAACGGGAACTCCATAAAAAAGAGTATACATTTTTAATGCTTTCTGTTTTTAGTCTTAGCCACCTTACGAAGGGGGAGTAGGGTCCTGGACTGGCCTCCTTGCCATTTCTCTCTGGCCACAGGCTGGATTCTGGCTGGGGGTCAAACTCCTTGGCAGGGGCTAGGACAGAGTTGTCGATAACCTCGCCACAGATGTTAAACAGCCATGGAACCTACCTCTTCACTGTGGGCCTGGGCACCGTGCCCAACAGGGAAGAGGCAGGGGAGCTCTGCTGGCTCTCAACATCCCTGCCCTCCCACCCCCAGAGCCAGTGGTATCTTAATTTTTTTCCCGGAGGGCTTTGTGGTCAGCCCAGCCATGGGAGACTGGAACAGAGGAAGGCATGTAATGCAGAGCGAAGGCAGGGTGAAAGCCTGGAGTCCAACAGCCTTGGGTTTGAGTCCCAGCTTTGTTGCTTAGCTAATTCTAAAGCAACTCTGTGTGCCTGGTGCTATGTTAGATCCTTTGGGGGTCGGGGAGGAGGAATTTGCATTCTAACTGGGGAGAAATAAAAATCCAAGGAATTCCCATTGTGGCTCACTGGCTTAAGAACCTGACATAGTGTCCATGAGGATGCCGGTTCAATCCCTGGCCTTGCTCAGTGGGTTAAGGATCTGGGGTGGCTGCTGCATAGGTTGCATATGTGGCTCAGATCTGGTGTGGCTGTGGCTATGGCATAGGCTGGCAGTTGTAGCTCTGATTGGACCCCTAGCCTGGGAACTGCCCTATGCTGCAGGTGCAGGCCTTAACAAGGAAAAAAAATTGGTGGTGGGAAAATTTTCTTAGTCTCTTCACCTCTACCCCTCAAACAAGCCAGAGAAACACGTAAAAGTGCAGGAGAAGCTGACCACACCATCTTTTACTGTGCAGGAAAGTTGGAAGGCAGCAAAGGCGTTTGGCAGAGTAATTAGCTCAAAATTACATTAACGGGAAAAATATGTGTCTCTTCAGTAGCCCTGGTGATGGGTTTTGGCAGGAAATGAAACCGTGCCATTTGAGATGTGTCTGTGTTTTTAGATACCTAAGAGCCAACTGCAGATTGGAACTAAAATCCTTCCTCTCCTACATGGACCCAGCGGCCCCTCCCCAACACATGCTGAGCAACAGAAAATGGGCAGAGGAGACCCCCCCCCCCACTTTGACTCAGGACAGAGCAGAGCTAGAACAATCTATGAAATACTCAGGGGGACTTGGGGCTATATAGGCCTGGGGTGGGGGTTCTGAAGGGTGGGGGCAGGTGAGGAAAAGTTGAACTTCAGGAAGGTGTTAAAAGATGAGGACTGGAGTTCCCGTCGTGGCGCAGTGGTTAACGAATCCGACTAGGAACCATGAGGTTGCGGGTTCGGTCCCTGCCCTTGCTCAGTGGGTTAACGATCCGGCGTTGCCCTGAGCTGTGGTGTAGGTGGCAGACGCGGCTCGGATCCTGCGTTGCTGTGGCTCTGGCGTAGGCCGGTGGCTACAGCTCCAATTCGACCCCTAGCCTGGGAACCTCCATATGCCGCGGGAGCGGCCCAAGAAATGGCAAAAAGACAAAAAAAAAAAAAAAAGAGATGAGGACTGAAGTAAAAGGAAGCAGCAGCAGCAGCTTAGAGAGCTTGGTCCTGCGAAGGATCCCCCTTGTGTTCTAGTGAGGGTCCATGTGCGTATGGAAGGTGGCCAGGATGCTGCAAGGAACAGGCAGGATTTGAGCTGAACCCTGAAGGACCAGAAGTGGAGGGGATCGCTGAGGACACTTCAGATACAAGGCTCACATGGCTAAGAAGACCTATTTCCAGCCTGGCTTTGCCTGCATCCTCCTATCTCCTCAGCCCCTCCCCCAAGCAGGGCTGCTGAGCCCATGCATTTCACAGGGACCCACGGGGGCGGTGGCCGCGGCTCCTCCTCAAGGCTGGAGCATTTGCTCAGGACGGGGACAGGCCCCTTCCAGGGTCTGGAGGGACAGGCCCCACCCTGCCCTAGGAGTCTGCGCAGCGCAAGGCAGTATTTCACGTTTCGCATCATGACACAGTCTGCTCGGTGTGGAAGCAGGAGCCTGTTGACTCTAAGAGCCCAGCTGTTCCCGAGCTCCAGACGCCAGGGAAAATCTCTTCTGAGCAGAGAGGGATGAGCAGTCGGGAGTTATGTGAGGGGTGCTCCCGGATGCCACAGAAGGGCAGAAGAGCAGTCTGTCACGGTAATGTGGCCCTGGAGGCCTCTGGGTTCCAGCCCCGCACGATGCAGATGGGGGGCCACCAGGCGCGACTGCCTGGGGAGCTCTTTTCTAAATATCACATCACTACCCTCTGATACGAGGAACTCCAGTATTTATTCCATCTCTTAAGGCCTGAATTACACAGCTGTCAGAGGGCTTCCCACTGCATTCCTTCCCTTCCTCCTTCTCCCTCTCTTACGCTCCTTAGGAGGAGGGGGAAGGACCCCTCGCCCCTCATTTCTTTCTGATTATCACACGCTGTGCGGGGCCTGTTTTCGCTCGTGCTCACACCTTCCAGTCTCTTCCTTTAATCCCTACGCCTGGCAGTTCTCTCCACCGCATAAAGGGGCACGCCCTTTATCCGCCAGGGTCTTTTGGGATGTGGCTCTTGAACCTACTTTTGGCTCTTGGGGTTTCTAGCTTCTAATTGCTAGACCCCTCTCCTCCACACGCCCCCCCACCACCACACCTGTGGCATGCAGAAGTTCCCAGGCCAAGGATGGAAAAACGTGCGGTAGCAGTGACAATGCTGGGTCCTGAACCTGCTGTGCCACAAGAGAAACTCCCTAATTGCCTTTTAATGCCTCACCTTCTTCTCTCGGCCTTTTGAATCCCATTACTTGTTTCTAGCCTTGTAGGAGAGGCTGTCCCACAACATTAATTGCAAAGCAATGGAAAATGTAAATGTAGTAGAAAATATGATTAATCCCTCTTCTAAAACTAAAGTACATTTAAAAATGGTTTATTCATTTGCACCTCAATCCTCTCTCCAATTAGCAGCTGAGCTGGGATAGCTGCTTGGCCTTCCCGGTCAGGGTCAGAACAGGCTGCTCAACCCTTTCACCATTGTTCCTCTTTGAGGTTTTACTATAAAGCAATGAGTGGGACTTTTTTTTTTTTTTTTGCATAGATATACCAGAACTTTGTGAAAAGAAAACTGTCCTCTTCAAAGTTATCAACTTGTATTTCATGCATACCATTTGTGTGTTTAGATTTGATGATGCAAAGGTTTTCATCAAAGTTTTATCTGGGTCCGTTCATAAAAAATTGACATATGTCAGAAAGTCCAATATTTCAGCATCTAAGTTATATTTGCAAGATATATTTGCTTCTTATACATGAAAATGGATGAGACAGTCTTTGTCATGGGTTCCAATTTTGAGTTTCAGAAAAGCGTCACCCACAGTAAGTATACCCTCACAGCCAGGGTGCTGCCGTTGTGTAAAAACATTGATCAAACTTCAAGATCAGTTTAGAATGTCATACAAGAAAACCACATGTTAACCTCTCCACTGTCACCCTTGTATTGACCCAAAAGGTTTCTATCTGCTTGACTCCAGTGACTTTTGACTGTCTAATGTTTGGATATGAAACTTTGCCATAACCGAAAGTATTGAAAAAAACAACTCCAGGCTCTGAATAGGATTCTTAGAGGAGCTCAAAAATGTTCCAAGCAATGATAGCATCAAAAAAAGAGACTACGTTCCAAGGAGTCCACTGCAAAGGAGCTGGTTATTGGGTTGCGGGCAGAGAAGGTGTCTCCCGATTTCACGTACCATTGTGAAGAGCTATCCTCTAGCCTAGCACTGCTGGCCAGCCTCCTCTGCCCCTGTTCCTTCCAGAAGGCAAAGAATAACTGAGTCTGATGGTGATATAGGGAGAAGGGCCAGTGAGTTAGGGAGGAGGACTGGGCATGGGTGGCTCGGCTCCTTCTGGGCTCTACTTCCAGATCTGCTGGCCTGCAGGTCTCTTGGTTCTGCAGTAGGAGGTACGCCCCAGAGAGCTGCATGAGTGGGTCTGATTAACTTGGAGATAAAATATTAGCAAGGCCTCTGGGCTGCAGATCTCAAACCTCATGGTCAATAATGTTGGCCATATTTCGAATTCTATCTATAGGACTCCTGTGTATCTCTCTCATTTGGTTTTAATCTCCAGGTGATGAAGAAAGAGGTATTATTTATTAGCCCTTTAAAACACCATCAACTGTGTTCATTTGGATGTATAAATTTCTGCTGCCTTTATTATGAGAGAAGCTCCCTTGCATTATAGTTATGCCTGACATAGTAAAAAGTTGGGAGCCATGAGAGAGGAAGTCTTCCTTGGCCCTATCTCTTTATTTTATTAACTTAAGCATTCTTTCAGAAAATGTGGAGTGAGAGGGAAATGCTCATTTTCTACTTGTGGAAGGGGGTGCTGAATGACTCTGCTTGCCCCTTGTAAAACAGGGGGATTCTTCCATGATGGGTTTTTGGCAGAACTGATAGAAAGGAGCAATTTGGCTGTGACTCTTACTTCCTCCTTGAGTATAAGTTCGTAGAGGGCAGGACAGCACTGTTCAAAGTGATCACACCTTCTTCCATTGCTGGATGTGTTGCCATTTCTCTACTTCCTCCTGAGGCTCAGGTGTGATTGTTGGAGAAGGTTAAGTGGAAGTATCTGGAGAGAGGCCAAAGGATCTTCACCCTGAGGACCAGGGTTGCAGCTGAACTGCAAGATGATGTTCTTTTCTTTCTGGTCTCCCAAGACCAGGGAGGGCTTGGCTTACCCATCCTTGGGGGCAAGGAGACAGGACCCTCATCCGGGATGGATATAGACAGTCCCCTGCTGGGGTGTGTGTGTGTGTGTGTGTGTGTGTGTGTGTGGCTTCCACACACATCAGGGTCTCCTAGCATCTGCTGTTCTGACTTGGGTACACCGAAGCTGGGCCTCTAGGCTTTCAGTAGGTCCACAGTGGAGAGAATGTCACCAGTTCTCCTACAGAGTCCTTGAGGCTCCCCCTGTATGCATCCTGATGCCTGCAGGCTCCAGAAGCTCCTTTGCTCAAGAAATAGATAAGTTGGGGGATGGAAGTACAGGGTGACCCCTGTGTGGTCAAACCACCATCTTTCTAAAAGCCACTTGACACCATCCTATCCCAACCGGGTATCAGGCCTTTGCCCGTCCCCAAGAAGCAAATACTATCATGGATTACAGCCATCACCTTGGAATCCCTGGGCGCTTGAGAACATGTTCATCCCCAATAGGAAAAAAAAATATCAGGCCTTCCAGCAAGGGCTAATGTAATTGATGAGCAGTATAACCTGACCCTTTTTTTAGCATGGGCCTGGTAATTTGGCCAGGCTTTCCTCTTGTCTTGGTGGTTGTGGGAATCCCTTCATATGTAGTCTAACCTAATTTCCCTTCAGGCTCTTTCTACCCAGTTCTGAACTTTTAGTTTCCTTGCCTCTCATCCCTGTGGCCTCTGAACTTGAGTATGAATTTCATCTTTTCTGGGGCTTTGTCTTGGTTGCCTCGTTATTTATTTAATTAATTTTTTTTTTTTTGTCTTTTTAGGGCTGCATCCATGGCATATGGAAGTTCCCAGGCTAGGGGTCATATCAGAGCTATAGCTGCTGGCCTACGTCACAGCCACAGCCACACAAGATCCAAGCCGTGTCTGTGACCTACACCATAGCTCACAGCAATGCTGATCCTTAACCCACTGAGCAAGGCCAGGATCAAATTCGCATCCTCATGGATACTAGTCGGGTTCTTTACCTCTGAGTTGTTATGGGAACTCCAGGTTGCCCCTTTAGATCTTGTCTCTAGTAGAAAGTGCCCTCCATGGAAACCCAGTCTCAGCCCTGGACCCTTGGCTGAAGATCTGGCTGGGGCCAGCTGTGCCCTCTCCAGATGGTGGAAATCAAATGGGTGCCTTGACGTCAAATGTGACAGAACCTGGGGCCTGACTAGGGGGAGTTTCCCTTTGAATAATAAGTAGCCCCTTCTTATTGGCTGGCCTGGAATTGAGTGGTCACATCCTATGATGCTTCCAGAGTGGGTTTGGCATTAAGCATTTTTGGATACCCCAAAGTGCCACCACAGTGTTTTTACAACTTTCATGAAGTTCCTATGTCCTTCTTGAGACAAAATTGCTTTAATTTGTATTTTTTGTTGAGAACAGAACACTAAGCCATAAAACAGGATGAGCAGAGAAAAAAAGTGAGATTGTCAAACAAATCAGAGACAACTTCTATAAGATTCCTTTCTGTCCTACTGTCCCTGTATCTGCACATGTGAAAATTAGGCCAAAAGAGGCTTAAGTAGGGAAGAAGGATTTTTAAGAGTCAAGAAGACTTGCCTCTTGATGCTTTAGTTTCTCCCTCTTCAAATACCAAAGCCAGACTCATACGTCTGGGTGTTTACTTTCTATTTCTAGGACACAGAAGGGAATCTAGAGTTTTTAGAGCTGTAAGAAAATGAGAAGTAATTTGATGCAAAACCCTTGTTCTGTCCATGAGGTAACTAAGGCCCAAATTAGTGAGGTGAGCCAGCTGATGCTACACAGTGAGGTGGTGGCAGGTAATGGAACTTGATGCCAGTCTCCTGACTGCCTAGCTCGTTCTCTGTCTGCTTATGTTGCTTCCTGGCCAGAATGGGGAAAGGAGGCCAGACAAGTGGGAGAAATGGGGTCTCAACATCCCTGCTCTTAGATGTCACCAGAGATGCTGAGTGGAAGCTGAGAGAGGAACGCAGAGATCCAGTTAAACAATGGCATGGTGCTTTCACGTCTTTAAAAAAAAATTTATTTATTTTTTTTGCTTTTTAGGCCCGCACCCACACCATATGGAGGGTCCCAGGCCAGGGGTCGAATTGGAGCTACAGCTGCGGTATGCAACAGCCACAACAACGCCAGAGCTGAGCTGGGTCTGCAACCTACACCACAGCTCGTGGCAACGCCAGATCTTTTAACCCACTGAGTGAGGCCAGGGATCGAACCCTCAACTTCATGTTTCCTAGTCGGATTCGTTTCCACTGCACCACGACGGGAACTCAAAAAAAATTTTTTTTCAAGTATAGTTGATTTGCAGTGATGTGCTAGTTTCTGCTGTACAGCAAAGTGATTCAATATGCATGCATATATATATATATATACACACACACATACATATTATTCTTTTTCATATTCTTTTCTATTATGGTTTATCATAAGCTATTGGATATAGTTCCCTGTGTTATACAGTAGGACCTTGCTGTTTATCCATCTTGTATATAATAGTTTGCACTTGCTAATCCTAAACTCCCAACCCATCCCTCCCTCATCCTCCTCCCCCTTGGAAACCACAATTCTCTTCTCTATATCTGTTCCTGTTTCATAGATAGGCTCATTTGTGTCATAGATTCCATATATAAGTGATATCCTATGGTATTTGTCTTTCTCTTTCTGACTTTGCTTAGTATGCTACCCTCTAGGTCCATCCATGGCATGGCACTTGTAATGTCAAGCTTAGGTCAGCTGGTTGAGAAACATGAAGAATTCATATCTAGGTAGGTATTCACTAGATTCCTCTAAATATTGCAGTCTGAGGTATGTAAGTCATGTGTTTAAAACGGTATCCAAAAACCTCACAGAAGCCGTTATGAAATATTTTGTTTTACTGGCAATGGGACAAAAAATAATTGGGCATTAAATCACGGAAATGGGGAAAAGGGAGCTGCAAATCAAGGGAAATAGTGGAAAATTAGGTCTTAGTGGAGAGAAATGTGTACATATGAACTGCCTGATGTTTCAGGGAAAGAAATATAGTCCTGTAAATCTCCCCTTTAACCCTTTAAACTTCAGGACTGAGGTGTGCTTGCCTGTCAGGGTCTGGGAGCCAACCACTGTTTGGTGATGGGGGTGGGGTGGAATTGGCTGCCTCCTGTCCCACAGTGGCGGAAATGGAGTGTGATGGTTTAGACACGGCTCCTGTTTGAAGCAGGAGTTTGAGATCCATGCGTGTGATCAAGTTCCTAGGACTATCACAACACCCGAATTTCTCTTGCCTCTCACTGGGCAGAGGGTGACCTCGGTCTGTTAGCAGCTGAGATCCCAGGAGGTGAGCCTGGGCAGCACTTCCTTGGAGGGCACTAGGGCCCTGCCGACACACCACCTGGTTTTGTTAAATCCCCGCTGAAAGCCTGTGCCTTATTATCTGTCTAGTATAGACATAATTTCTATAAATTATAAATTAAAAAATAAATAATAAACACCTTTTTAATTGCAGATCCTCTTTTTCTCTTGTCAATTAAAGTGAACTTGCAAAGCTGCTTAACGCAAAAAAGCTCCACAGCCATCAACTCTTGTTAGATATGGTACAAGCCGTTACCCTGATTTTCCCATAGCTGCGAGGATTAATCACAGATAATCATCACAAAAGGATCACACCCATATACATAATATAAAAATAGCAAAATGCCCAAAGTGGAACTATTGAAAAAAGAAGGAAATCACTTAAACATGGATAACTTGGACTTACCATTTAGGGGGCGAAGGAAAAGAAAAGGAGAGGGATTCGGGCTTGCTCTGGAAAGAACCCAGATCTTCTCCTTTTGATGAGGGATTTGGGACCAGGAAAGTGGTCGAGTGACTGGCCCTGGGATGGAGGTGGCCTTGAGATCCCTGTCCTTGGCGATGCTTATTTGTCGGACGGCAGCCTTTAGCTCATATTGGCTAAGCGTGCATGAGGTCATTCACTGAATCTTAGCAGGGACAGGAAATGTGCACAGCTGGGGGAGATGACTCAAAGCTTCAAGCGGGTTCAGGTTGGGCAAGAGGAAGAGCTTTTTTAGAGAAGGCCAAATGCTGACTTGATGACTGAGGAAGGAATGAGGCTGTTTGCCTAGAAATCTTAAAGTTGAAAATCAGTTCTCTCAGATGACTTAGGCTGGGTCCGGGGTGGTGAGATGGACAAGCTGACATCTGCAACGTCCCCTTGTCCTGGGTTCTGTGATGTCCTGTGTCATTCTGGGGATGATGTGGCTCTTTAGACCAAGACCACGACCACAGTCATTAAAGAAATAGCAGTGAGATACTGTCCTTGGCTGGTGTCCTGTGGAAAGGACATGGCAGTCTGTGCTGTGATGGTCTCAGTGAGAGGGGGCTTGGCATGACAGGCTGCATGAAGGCAGAGGAGGAAGGGGCAGGGGCAGGGGCAGGACAGAGCCTGCTTGTGGCTCACAGGGAATGCCAACACGCATGACGTGGGGAACAGCCTCCAACACACGTGACCAGGGAAACCAGCTGGAGGCCTAAGAGGCTGGGGCCATGTCCTGCCCTGCAGAGATTTGAGAGAAGGGCTTCCTTCACCCACATCCCTTGGCTGAGACCTCCCTCTTGCTGCAGGTGTCTGCAAGCCTCAGACCGAGAGCTTATTACATGCTCCACTTTAAGGTGACCGGGCTTACGCAGATGGAGACTCAATCTGCATCCCAGACCAGATGCTCATTTTGGTTCCTTTTTGAGTGGATCACATTGAGGAACAAGGGTGTATGGCACAGGCTTACGCAAGAAGAGGTGCTCATCTTTCTACTATGACTTCAAGGTTTCACAAAGTTGGTGGTTTGAGGCCAGTTTTGAAGCAAGAAAGGCACTTGCTCCAGAAAGAGAACCTGGAATCAAAGGGAACATCACGTGTGAAGAATGAAAGGCTCAAGAATTCTCTGGAGGTCTAGTGGTTAGGACTGAGCGTTTTCATTGCTGCAGCATGTGTTCAAGCCCCTGGCCTGGGAACCGAGATCCCACGTCAAGATGATGCATGCCACGGCTTAAAAAATGAGGGTATTGGCATAATTGTGCCATCTCAGAACCAGGTGTTCGTTGGGACAGGCAGGCTAGAGCTCTGGAGTGCTGGGTTGAATATCACTCTATCAGCGTTTGAGGCTATCATTTGTATTTTCCTTGTGTGGAGTAAAGGGAAATGGAGCTTAGATGGCATCTCAGCAGGTTAAATATACTGAGGTCTGAAATGCTTCTCTTCAGATCATTGATGAGAATTGTGCTTCTGACTGAACTGGCTCAGCATTTTGAGTTTATAGGCCTTATCCAGTTAGCATCTTTCATCCCACTTTGAAGCTAAAAGTTGAAAAGGAAAAGGCTTTGCTTACAACCTGCCTGGTTGGTCTTCCAGCCCCGGATGAAGAGTTTCACTGGCAGCCTGCATTGGGATTCACGGCTTCACTGATGGGGACTGAGCCCAAGACCACATTGCAGAGTCCCCTATGAGCACCTGGTTGTCCAGGAAGTGGAGATGGAGCATCTCAAGCATCTTAAAAGTTTTCCAGTTTAACCTTTGGGTGGACCTTTCCTGCCTCCCTCTAATCTCCCAGTTTGTTTTGCTTTGGAATCGTGTGGCTGTCCGTCCTGAAGATGGCAGGGCGAGGCATCTGCAGGCTGTTGGACAGCTGCGGAAAGATAATTAATGCCCTTGGACCTTCCTTACAGCCTTTAGCACCTTGCCACAGCCCAGACTGCAACATCTGTGCTTCCCAGCAGCCGAGCTGTAAAACACCCTTCCCCGCTCTTCACAAAACAACTGGTAGATGGGCTGGCCCCCACATTAAGGGCAAAATTTACAAAATGCTACCATAGGTGAACTGCGGTGCTCTCAAGACACAGATGTTGGATCTCCCTGAGAGAGGAGCAATGAGAACTCTGGGACGTCACTGGAGGTGGAAGGGGAGGGAAGGGGGAGGTGGGAACAAGAGGAGCAGTGAGGGAACGGCTTCTAGCCCTTTTTTTTCCAGGGATGGTGGTTGAACCTGCAGGCTTGGGAGCCAGTCCAGGACTGCTTCGACAATCACTAGAGGAGAGGGCAGGGTCACCTGAGACTTCTTAGTGGTCTCATCCAGGAGCAGTAGTCAAAACAATGACCAGACTACACAGGCGCCATTCAGAGCAGACATTGATTCTAAGCACTTGGTATGGCTGTCCTGGTGTGTGTCTCCTGCCTATCAGGCCTGGTCGTATGTCCCATGATCCATATTCAATCTCAAGCATAATAACATTAGCTAAGTACCTACTTGATGCCAGGAAGTATTCTAGGAGCTGGTGATAATTTTGCCCATGAAGAGTAGGACTGAAGGAGTTCCCACTGTGCCACCATGGGTTAAGGATCTGTCATTGCTGCAGCTGTGGTGTAGGTCACAGCTTGGGTTTGGATTTGATCCCCAGCTTGGGAACTTCCATATGCCACAGGTGCAGCTGAAAAAGAAAAAATAAAAGCGTCAGACTGAAAATGCCTTAACAATAATGCCAATTTATTTTCTGGCTTTATGAAAACTAATTTGCATGGGTACCACTTTAGCCCCACCGGCAAGGTCTCGGCCTCTTAGTCTCGTCTGCCCTCATCCCTCATCCAGGTATTCCTGGGCATTCCCGGGGGGTGTCTCATCAGTCATCAAGGATGCGCTTCTCGTGTTCTCCTGGTCCAGGATCCCAATGATGTCTTTGACCCACAGGACACTAGAGGGGGGCGTGTATCCTGTGGCTGGTACCTTCCTCACTCGGATGCTGTCTTCTGATGCTCTCACCTGCGAACTCTTCTGACATTACTATGCCAACAAAGTGTACTGGTGTCATACTTTGTCCTCTGTGCCCTAGTGTGGCAGTTCTGTGTCTGGAGTATCACAAATACTGCTGTGAAAACAGCTTCTTTGCTTTTGCTTGTGGCCCCTGCCTGTATTAGGCAAAGCTCAGTGGAACTCTTCCCCATGCACTTCCTCTATTTCTTTACTTCCCTTTCTTCTCCATGGATGGGCCTCAGCCTTCTCTTCTTGTAGGCCACTTCTTCCCCTTGCAAGTAGGTATCTGGTCTGTGTGGTGGGGGTATCACTGGCCCCACATAGGCCCTGTTTGGCCTTAGTTCACCATCAAATAATTCAACTAATGTCAAGTCTCAGATTGCCGGTCCCAGGGGTGTTTACTGGTGTTACACAGGAAATGATGTGGCATTATGCAAATGTATCCCAAACAATTTTGAATCAAAGGAGGACAAAACTTTCTACCAACCAGATTTGGCAACCACCCTTGCTCAGATGAATATGGAGCTGTCTTGGGACTCTCTTGGCCAGAGAGACTACAGACACGGATGGGGATTTGGTGCTGGAGGGCTAAAGAGGCACAGCCAGCATTTTGCAGAGCTGAGAAGAGGAGCACCTTCCTAGAAATAAACTGAAGTCAGTTCTTAAAAGATTATTCTCTGGCCAAGTGCTTAAGATAAGACAAACTGCAGTTCAGCCCCAAACAAGCCATAATGGCAGATTGATGTAGGGCCTGCAAGAGAGGGTCCAGCAGGCCCAGGGCCATCTCCGTCTATAGTTCATCACTGATTCTTCTGAAAGGGTGCATAGGAGAGGCACATTAAGATACACTGTGTCTCTCTACAGATTCTTTTTTTTTCTTTTTTTTTTTTGCTTTTTTAGGACTGCACCTATGGCATATGGAAGTTCCCAGGCTAAGGGTCTCATTAGAGCTACAGCTGTTGGCCTACACCACAGCCACAGCAACTCAAGATCCAAGCGGCATCTGCAACCTACACTACAGCTCATGGCAACGTTGGATCCTTAACTCACTGAGCGAGGTCAGGGATCAAACCTGCATCCTCATGGATTCTAGTTGGGTTCGTTAACCACCGAGCCACGAAGGGAACTCCCTCTCTACAGATTCTTAATAAATCCTTAAAAAATCTCCAAGTTAAAAAACTCTTTAGATGTTGTTGAAATAGAGACACCTGCCCAGAGAGGTTACTATTTTACTGATAGAGACTAGTCGAGACTTCGCAAAACCATTACCTGTTGGGAGGTTTGAATTCTTTCTCAATCTGTGAAGTGGTCACTCTTCATTCTCTGACTTAACTTCCTTCCTTCCTTTTTTCCTTGATCTATGGAATCCACCCAATTTGAGCCTGGTGTAAAAGCTTTTCATGATAACTGCCCTGGGGAAAAACAGAATGAAAGGCAAGCCTGGGCCCTCAAGCTGCTCATAGTCTAGAGGGAGAAATGGACAGATCAGTGGCGTGGGGTGTGAGAGCTGGTATACAGGATGCGTAGAGGCAGTCTCAACACATAGAAGGGGTGCCTAGGAGTTCCTGTCATGGTGCAGCAGAAACGAACCTGTCTAGGAACCATGAGGGTTCGATCAGTGGGTTAAGGATCCAGTGTTGCTGTGAGCTGTGGTGTAGGTCACAGATGTGGCTTGGATCTGGTGTTGCTGTGGCTGTGGCGTAGGCCAGCAGCTGTAGCTCCGATTAGACCCCCAGCCTGGGAACCTCCATATGCCAAGGGTGCTGGCCTAAAAAATGGAAAAAAAAAAAAAAGAAGAAGAAGAAGAGGTGCCCACACCAGTGTGGTAGGGTGGCTGAAGGGTGGGGTGAAGGAGAGCTTCAGAGTGGAGGTAACTCCAGAGCTGAGTCTTGAATGTTCCATAAGCATTAATTAGGTGAGAGGGATTCTCAGTGAGCGACTTGCCCCAAAATACAAAGACTTGGAGGGCACGATGTATCTGAAGAACTGTCACGAATCCACCACAGTTCAAAATTTTGATGTGAGTGGGTTGGGGCTGAGTTACGAGATTTGGAGAGAAACCAGATCATGGGGAGCCTTGTCAGCAAAGGATGTCATGCTGAGGAGACCACAGTGTGTCCAAAAAGCAGTAGGAGGAGTTCCCAGATGGCTTAGTGGTTAAGGATCCAGTGTTGTCCCTGCTGTGACATGGGTTCAGTCCCTGGCCTGGGAATTTTTGCACGTCGTGGGCACAGCCAAAACAAACAACAACAAACAAACAAACAAAAAGCATCAGGAAATCACAGACTGATTTAAGCATGGGATTGACATGGTTAGAGTTGCCCTTTCGAGTGTTTGGTGCCCACTCCAAATTTAACAACTGCTGCCTCATTCGGTATCAGAGCTGAGGTAGAACTTGTTCTTCAAGGCAGTGGTGAAGACTCAGTGATTACCCACGATTCTTGTCTTCTTCATGGTTTTCCAAAGAACCCAGAAGAGAAACATTGCCCTGTCGGTTGGAGCCATGAGTGGACTGCTAGGAATCCCACAGGATTGGTATCTGAGAGGCTTTGGTGGTCTGTTCTCAGTTTACATGTGTAGACCCGTTCCAGCCTGAAGAGCTTTTTTCTTTGGATGTGCCCATTTGGGACAACGTGAGTGACTGAAGAATAATGTCAAGGAGCCTTTACTCTCCATCCTTGAAGAGCCATCTTGGTCTTTGCAGAGGACAAAGTGTTGACCTGGACTGAAGCCATTCTGTGAGTGAGAAGATGAGGGGGCTGCTTAGTGGGCTTAAGGCAGCTTCACTGGCTGCTCAGGTAATACCATTCTCAGGTATTCCCTAAAACTTGAATCTTGAAACTCTGATTTCAAGAGTTTTTATCATCCAGCATACCATTATTTAGACAGAAATCATCTATCTCTTTTTTTTTTTTTCCCCACACTGTGTTATTTCTGAAAGTTTGATATATTCCTCCACGGCTCTACCTGCCTGAGAGATGTTTTTTCTAAAGTCAGGCAGAAGAAAACCTACACTGGCTGCTCAAAAGCGAATGCCCCACTCTTCACAACGCAATTACCATGACGAGTATTTCTAATTGCCGCTTCCCTTCCTCCCAAGCTCTCCTTTTCTTCAGACTTTGCGAATTTCTGGTTATCTTGGGTTATTATCACACTGAGCTGCTAACCTGAGTCTTGACACTCCTTCTGGAGATTGGTGTCAGAAATAATTACGGCTGAAGAGAGGTGCTTCTCCCCCCATCCTTAGCAGTTGGAGGGGTTGATATCTAACATTGATTAACAATTGGAAACAGCGCATTCCTTGGGCTCTGTCATACATTTTGTTTCTTCTTCTGTGCCTCGGAGGACAGGGCACATTGTTCCTTATTCCTTTGCCCGACTTTGCCCTTGTGTCTGTCTGTGTGTTTTGAGAACATTCCTTCCATGCCCCAGTGATTTATTTACTTCTAATGTGATTTTCTGCTCTCTTGTTTTTCAAACACTTTGCCGGCGCTGTCTGTGAAATAGAGAGAATTCACCTTTTGGAACTGGATGCTGTGTGTGGTTGTGGGAGTTCTGGGAGCAGGGACAGGGCCGTTTAGCACCTGGTAACCAGGTTTTCAGCAACAGTCGTAGGAGAAGACAGGGAGAAGTGGGGCAGGTTTGAACGGGAAGGTGGAAAAGGTAGGGGTGCTGCTGGCACAGATGGCTGCTGCCAAGAAGCCTGCTTCTTTCCTTGTAGACAACACTTCTGCTGTTCGTTAGCTATGGAGCCTGGGATTGCTATGGGGTAGGAGATGGGTGGTGAAGTTTATAACCATAGCTCTAGAAGATGCTCATTCTCTCTGCTTTTGCCCAATAGCTCATAATTAAATATCTCCCTTGTTCTGAAGAGGCTCCCTTGTGGGTGGTTGAGTAGAGTCAAAAGAACTTTGGGAAGGCAGTGTGCACACAGGGATTCATAACCCTAGAAGTCATCAGAATTCTAACCCTTCTTCTTTCTTTTCTCCCTCCCTCCCTTCTCTCTTTTTTGAATTAGCTGAGCAGAAAATAAAAATTAAATTAAGATACTTTCTTTCCTGGTCTGTTTATTCTTCTTAAGATTTACTAAAGCCAGAATCTCAAACCCCATATACAGTTGACCCTTGAACACAGTGGGGTTAGGGGCACAGGTGCTCTGTACAGTGGAAAATCGATGTATAAATTGTAGCTGGCCCTTGATGTCCATGGTTCCTCTACATATGTGGATTCAACCAACCCTGGATCATGTAGTGCTGAAGTAGTTACTATTAAAAAAAATTCTCAAAGTTCCCTTTGTGGCTCAGCAGTTAATGAACCTGACTAGCATCCATGAGGACGTGGGTTCAATCCCTGGCCTTGCTCAGTGGGTTAAGGATCTGGTGTTGCTGTGAGCTGTGGTATAGGTCGAAGACGCAGCTGGCTTGGATTCCATGTTGCTGTGGCTGTGGCTGTTACAGCTTTGATTGTACCCCTAGCGTGGGAACTTCCATATGTCATGAGTGGGGCCCTAAGAAGACAAAAGACAAAAGAAAAAAAGAAAAAAATTCTCGTGTAAGTGGACCTGTAGTGGTTTCAAGCCGGTGTTGTTCAAAGGTCGACTGTGTATTATAGGTGCTTCTGTGCTGTAATGTGGTTGCTGTGCCTTATGGAGACTCTTCCATACTTCCATCCTTGGATAGACACAGCTTCCTTGACTCTGGATCCCAACTCTTTGAAAAGGCAACTGCCCTAAACTCCCCCCAGGAATTAGATTTACTACAGCACAGGATTAAAATGGGCACTGGATGTCCAGAATCTCAGTGTAACAGCCTCATATGACAGTTTATCTGCTCATTCAGTTTTCCATTCAATAAATGTGTGTTAAAACACTTCATCATAGTGGGTGATAATCTAAGCATTATTGCTATTTATTGCTAATCAGTTATATTTCAGGAGCTTGCACACACATTATTGGAGTGGCTGTGTTGCACTTGGGCTTTGAACTCAAACAGATCTGTTTCAAGTCCCAGTTCTATCAGTTGGTATGTGTGTTTCTTTGGTCATGTCCACTAACTTCCCCAAGCCTCAACATGCTCATCTGTGAGATGGGGATCATATTACTTCCAATCTGGCAGGGCTGTTCATAGAAATAAGTGACTTCATGCATATGGAGTGCTTGAACTACCTTGCACAATGTACAGGTACATTATCTGTTCTCATTTTCTCCTTTCATCTTCACAAGATTAGATTGCCGATTTTGGGGAATTTACATCCTAGATTTTAGAACTTTAAATCACAACGTTCATGCTCACTCTTTCATAGTTGAAGCAACAGGGGCAGAGAGGTCATGGATCAGGACCCCACCCGGGGTCCCCTGCCTCCAGGCCAGGTCTCCTTGGTAACTGGACCTTCCCTCCTCATTTGCATTACAATCTTCATGGGCATCTAGAGGGAAACGCTCTGAACTCTCTGCAAATGTCTGCTACCCACTAAGGTTAGAATCAGCTCTTTCCTATTTGAAGGTTGACTGCACAGTTCATATTTTCCAGACTGTTTTCATCTCCTCTCTCTGTGCACTTTGGGCCTTTCTGTCTCATTAACACCTCTACCAGAAAGGAAATGTAAAGGAAAATAAAACTTAAGCCCCTCAGTTTTGCTCCTTATTAGCAGCTCTTTTTAAAAGATCCGGTGGATGGGGAGGGTGACTTTTAGCTACAGTGTGATTTTTTGATTATAACCATGGATTTAAATTAGCTGGGCTACCTTCCTTGCTGTTTCTGTGGATAAATGAGAATCAGTCGTCTGAGACTCAGTGGGTCTCTGGTCGCAGAGACCCCAGTCTGCTCCAGCCCCTCTGGTTCTCCACCTTTGCTGCCTGGGCCTCCTTTACTACCCTCCACTGAAGCTTCTCATCTTTCATGGGACACAGAGAGGATTCTCTGGAAGGTCATATGTTTGTTAGGGCCACTGCCCCCCACAGGGGACAGGAGGCCTGGATTTGTGCAAGTTGATGGCCCTGGGCTGACTTGAATTAGAAAAACACAAAGCTGGGAATCAAAACATGTCAGACATGTCCTTTCATTCTTTTTATGTTTTGAAACCGAGTTCCCTTTCTAGCTAGACCACCTTATCCTTAGAGAGGGCAGGCTTTCCTGGGGGCTTTCCTGCTGCTTGTTATTTGGCTTGCATTCAGCCCTGGCCTAGGAGGGTGGCTGGGCAGCCAAGCCTCCACTAACCCCATCAAGCAGACCTCTTGCTGTTGGGTTTTGATCTTGGAGCATCAGCAGGATATAGTCTCCAGATTATCATGCTCTTTTGGTCTATCCCCCTTCTTAATTCCTTTGGCCACATTTATCATAGACCTTCCTTCAACACATCTTTTTGCCTTTTTTTTTTCACTTTTTAGGGCCGCACCCATGGCATATGGAAGTTCCCAGGTTAGGGGTCAAATCGGAGCCATAGCTGCTGGCCTATGCCACAGCTGCAGCAATTGCAGGATCTGGGCCACATCTGCGACCTACAGCACAGCTCATGGTAATGCCAGATCCTTAACCCACTGAGTGAGGCCAGGGATTGAACCTGCGTCCTCATGGATGCTAAGTCAGATTCTTTAATTGCTGAGCCATGACGGGAACTCCCCTTTTGGCTTTTATTACCTAAAGGCTTTCTTCTGTCACCTGACTTCCAGCAACCAAGTGTGGCCTGAATTCTAACCTTAGATAGTAAACAGCCACTTGGGAACCCCGAATGGCAACTTTGCTGAATAGCCTAGGTTTTCTCATCTGAAAAGCACAGGGCTATTCTAAATGACACACATGGTCCTCTCTGGCACTAATTTCTATGATTCTGTAAATACTTGTTTTAGGAAGTTCCTCATGAGAGACATAGAACCAAACAGCTTTGTATAGGTAGGCAACCAGGCAATTTATATATTGTCTCATACTTTTATTAATCATATGATTTCACATTCGATATTTCTTTTTTTTTCCTCATAGGATCTTCTGTTCAAAGTCTTAGCAATATTGTGAGAAGATATAGGAGACCATTGCTAGAAACTCTGAGAAAGCTGTTACTATAAGCCTAAGGCATTATTAGTAGTATTTTAAGATTTCTCTGATGTAATGGAAAAGTGGCTTATTTGGTTTTAGATACTCCAGGCAATGCTTCCCTACAATTTAGGGACACTTTTCATGCTGTATTACTGGAATTAGAAATAACTGTCTTTGTAGTTAAGGGCTTTTTGATAAGATATTTGGAAATTTTTGGAAAAATTAAGATTTTTTTCACAAATAAGGAGATCAAACTCAGGAAATGTGATGAATTAGGGGAGAAAGTGTCAGAGGTCCTGGGTTCAAGTCCTGACTCTGTCATAACTGGGCTGTAAGCCCCTTATGGGCAGGGCTCATTTCCCCAGCACCCAGAATAGCACTTGGACTGAATCCCTGGGTCCTGACTGTGCTTCATAAATACACTAAATTGTTTTTTGTCTTTTAAGGGGTATGCCTACAGCATATGGAAGTTCCCTAGCTAGGGGTCAAAGCAGAGCTATAGCTGCTAGTGCACGCCACAGCCACAGCAACACCGGATCTGAGCCAAGTCTGCAACCTACACCACAGCTCACTGCAACACAGGATCCTTAACCCACTGAGCAAGACCAGGGATCAAACCTGCATCCTCATGGATGCTAGTCAGATTTGTTTCTGCTGAGCTACAATGGGAACTCCAATGTACTAAAATTTTAATAATAAGATGGATAAAGAATAGGAGATGAACTAATAAAAATAAAAAAAAAAACTGGGTGATCTTGGGTACCCCATTTAACGTCTCCATGTCTTATTAACTCCAATTCAGTGCTAGGCTCTGGGTGAGACTTTGTGATTGAGAAGAGAGAGCATCCCCCTCTTAAGTGACCTCTGAGGCTGTCTGGAGGAGGAAAGGGAAAGGGGCCATACTGTTACTGGTGGCCCTTCACAGAGCAGTGAGAAGCTCCAGGCACCCCTACACCTACCAGTTTTGGGGGAAATGCTTCACAGAGTGGTAGAACTTCCGGCAGAGGCTTCCCCCTTCCCCCTGTTTACGTGCATGGCCATCCTCCACCACCAACAGGTAGAATTCCGCTCCTTCTGAGAAAAATAAAATGAAACAAAACAAAACAAAACAACCGGCCTTCATTTCTTTGGAAATCCTCTGCAAACAACTTCTTGAGATGGGGGCCCAAGGCCCTGTGTTATATGGAATATTTAAGAAGGCTCTGTGAACACAGCTGGTCTGTGTGGGGACACGTACCCTGACAGGTTCTGATTGGCGTGCTCCTGCTCTCCTGGCCCTCCCTTCCCCTTTACAGAAATCTGTCCCTGCTTCCCACTAGAATTTGGGACATGATAACACTTTGAATAATTTGACAAAGAGAATTTGGGAGCAGGAAAATGAGAGCGATGAGCTGGTTGTCAGAAGTGGAGCTTGGGGCGGTGGGGATTGAGCCTTGGGGAGAGAGAGAGGGGAATGATGCTGTGTTTGGGGAGGAAGGAAGGGAGAAGGGCTCAGGGGTGGGAGAGGCAAGGGTGCAGAGCCTACAGGGTCTGGCGGCCCCAGCGCGGATTTCCAGGGAGGGGGACCTGAAGCCAATACCTGCGTATTGGGGAAAGGGTTGGAGAAGACCCTCAGGTGAGCAGTGAGGGCCTCCCAGGTGATGCGGGGGCCATGTATGTTTTAAATGGAATCCACAGCTTTTCCCACCAGGAGCATTCACATTACTCTGCTTCTTAAGAACTGTGACTATACTGGGAAAAAACAAGATAACAAACAGGTCTCTTTCTTCAAGGCTGGGAGACAGCCATGCTCTATGAGCTTAACAAATGTATTTTAAACTCTGCTGGGTTTCTGATTACAAAAGTCATGCTTGTCTATTCTAGAAAATACAAAAATGCATCTAGAAGAAAATAAATATCACCTCGAACTCCCCTTCTGAGAGATGGCCACTGCTGACAGCCTCGTTATCCACACTCATGTCTCTAACAAATAGGATTATAATACCTGTATCATTTTTGTAACTTGCTTTTTCAGTTAACAGTAGATTCTGAATATCTTTATATGTGTTTACATGTTTGCCCTCAACATAGTTTTTAGTGCACAAAACTCACCCTTAGCTGGTTCTTCATGGTTACGAAAGCCACTGAGAAGCTTGGAGCAGAGAGGGATTCACCAGCTTGGCTCTGCTCCACGTGGAAGTAATCTCTGGTTTCTGCTTTCCTCTGCTTTGCTCCATCTCAGAGATTAAAGAGCCCTGTCTCCTTGTCAAGGCTAAGAATGCCCCAAACATGCTCGCTCTGTCTCTGTTTTTTGTTTGTTTGATTTTTAGGGCTGCACTGTGGCCTATGGAAGTTCCCAAGCAAGGGGTCGAATCAGAGCTGTAGCTGCTGGCCTACACCACAGCCACAGCAGCACGGGATCCAAGCTGTAGCTGCAGCTTAACCCACTGAGGGAGGCCAGGGATCAAACCTGTATCCTCATGGATACTAGTGGGGTTCCTTATGACTGAGCCACAATGAGAACTCCCACCCCAAACCTCTTGATCACATTGTCTTCAAGAAAATTGCTTCATCTTCACCCCCCACCCATCCCCTTGTTTTTCATGACCATGGCCATGTCCCTACCTCAGGCCCACTTAGTAGGCCTTCCCACTTAGTAGGCCTTCCCACTTAGTAGGCCATCATAAGACAGTTCTTACTTCTCTTTGCCCTTCCAGGGTCTCTGCTCCAACCTGTTTTGCACATCGTTGGCATATTAATCATAGTAAGTTATAGTCATCATATATCACGCCTCTGCTTAAAATCATCTGGTATCTCCCTCCCTCCCACGTCAGGCCCAGGCTCCCCAGGCTGGCATCCTGGGCCCTTCATGGCTTCATGTCCTGTCCTAAGGAGGACACTAACCCTTCTCTCTCTGTCTTCCCACCAAATTCAGTTGGTCACCATCTCCTCTTGATCCTCCCTTCTCTGGTCGCACTGATTGGCCCTCCTTCTCTCCACCCCCTGGCTCCTGCCTCCTCGTTATCAGAATTACGACGGTGCACTTGTCCCTGGCTTGCCTGCTTCCAGTCCCTCCCCGTCTACATTGCTTTTCACCTTGCACACAGAATGTCCTTTTAAAGTGAAATATGACCCTCATACCCTCCCTCAAAATCTTTTTTTTGTTTTTCCCCAATGTGATTTTTTTTTTCTACTGTCCAGCATGGTGACCCAGTTACACATACATGTACACATTCTATTTTCACACATTATCATGCTCAATCATAAGTGACTAGACATAGTTCCCAGTGCTACACAGCAGAATCTCATTGCTAATCCATTCCAAAGGCAATAGTTTGTATCTATTAACCCCACCTCAAAATCTTTAATGGTTTCTCATAGCATTTGGAAGAAGTCCTAATTTCTTAGCATGACCTAAAGGCTCTTCTTGATGTGCACCCCACCCCATGTCCCGTTATCACCATTTGGATGTTGACCTCGAGTCACACTAAATGCCTTCAGGTCCCTGCAAATCCCAGCAGTGCAATCTCACCCTGTACTCACTGCCCCGCTTTCTTAGGTCTCCCCACCTCCCCGCTCCCTGCCCCGGAGTTAAGTGTCCATCCTGAGTTCTTCTATAGCTCCTTGTTCTCGCCAGCACCCTGGCTCCAATCAAATTGCTTATAATTGCCCTTTGACTTGCCTGTAAAAAGACATGAGCTCCTTGAGGGCGAAGATGGTTTTTCATTTGTCTTACTATTTCCCCAACAGGTGGTACGGGGAAACAGCAGATTTATTCAATCATTTTTGGTGTATGAAGGAATGGATAAATTTCCAATATTATGTAGTAATGCATCAGGCATTCAGACATGGAGGGAATGGGGGTGTGTGGGTACTTACAGTCGCTCATTGGCAATACATACAGAAAGAGTTGGGTAGATAGTTAGTTGTACATAACACACAGTTCCCATGATTGCTCTAAATCTTTATCATTCCATCTGTTCTTGGATTTGATACCTATTCTATTTCTGGCCTTTTATGTGCAGGGTTTCTTTAGGTGTTTGTATGTTTTGGTTGCATCCAGAGTGGGGGATACTTACCTGGGAGTCTGAATGGGGTCATGACTAACCCAGGGTCACTTTGACCTTTGCCTGTGATTAGACAGTGATGGCAAGGGCAGTGATGATGATGGTGGTGATAGAAAAACACACAAAAAGTCTTATCTGTATCAAGTTCAGGCTGGGGATGTAAGTGATACCTTTACTCCATGCTGATCAAAAGACACACCCCTTGTCTACAATAAACTTGACATGTCCCTGGTCCAAGTCACTAAACACTATTACAGTTGTCTCTTAAGGGTCTTTATGTTTTCATTGAAGGCTCACACCATAGAAACCTTCGGATTTCTTTGCCCCTCCTTTTAAGACCTTCTAGTGCTTCCTCTGGTGTTTGGATCTGAGGTCTTTTTAATGACCTGAGGTCTTACCACAATCTGAATCCTGCCTGCCATTCCCACTTTCCTTTCCTTCTTAATCACCCCATTCCAGCCACTCCAGCCTTCTCTTTTCCTCCTTGGCATCCCTTCTCATACCATCCCCTCTGCTTTGAATTCTCTCTCTTTGCACGACTGATGGTTTCTCTTGCTTATGTCTCAGCTGGGACAATCCGACCACTCTTTCTTGTGGAGCCCTTCCCTGTGCTCTATCGCTGTAGGCTCCTCATTGTCTTTACTGCATTTCTCACTGGCTGTAATTATGAATTTATCTTTTGGTTTACTCGTTTATTGCTACTCTTCAAATCTAAGCTCTAGCACTTGTCTTCTGAATGACCTTGGGCAAATTATAAAACCAACTTTCACCCCAATGACCTCATCTGAAAATGGAAATATTTTTCTTGAGAGCTATTACTCTAGACCAGGTACCGATTTGAATGGATTTCTTTAGGCCTCCCAGCAGAGGGGGCACAGAGAGAGTGTCCAACTGCCCAAGGTTACACATTGGTTAATGGGGCAGACAGGATGTGAACCCATTTAGTCCATGCTCTGTACTGCTTTGCCAGGCTAAGTACCCAAGTTCATGGACCACATAACTGAGAAGCTTCCTTCTAAGCCCTCTCTCCTGCTTTTTATCTGAAAGCATTCTGCCTGATAGCAGGAGTATTTACCAGCTTTCTAGACCCACCTAGAATGCCTGAGTGCCCCCCACCTTGCCCCACTTATCCTCCTTGGAAGAGAATCTGGCTGTTCTGGCCCCCTGAAGGTTGGAAACCAAGCCCCAGCCCCAGGGTGGCCCTGATGAGGTGGAAGCAGAGGGCCCCCCTCCTTTGTGCAGTGGGAGCAGCTTTCAGACAAATACGCTGTGTGCGCTCCCTGCTGCATCTGCTGCCTTCAAATATCCAGCTACAAGGAATTCAGTACAGGTTGATTTTTCTTTTCTTTTCCTTGACAAAAGGCAAGAACTGTACAGGGAGGAAAACCTTTACTCTGAAAAGAATTGTTAAATGCAGAGCTGGCCTTACTGTTCCACTTATCAATTCTGAGGACCCAGAAGCCTGGTGGCAGGGGCAGGGGCTTGGTCTGGAGGACCCAGGGGCTGAAGCCCCTCTTTCCCTAGTGATCCTCCCATGAGCCCCTGAGCTGAAGTGGGAGAGGTGCTGTGGAGAGATGGGCTTTGCCTCTCGGCTGCTGATGACAGATGTCATCACATGCAGGTCCACATTTCCATTTCCAGAGACTGCTTCTTATTTTTTTATGAACAGAGTATGTTTTGGGCCTGTTGGGATTCCTTTGAACATCCTTCCTAGTTGATGAGCTCCACCTTTGGGGCCTTGCCTGCAGGAGCTGTGTTCTTTCTCTAGCCTTCATTCTACCAATTACATCCTTGTGTACCAGGTGTGCAGCAAAATCTCTTAAATGAAAGTATAACCCTTAGTGTTTCTCAAATGACCCTGAGCCAGTCTCCCCTGCAGGAAAGTGTGCTGTAGAGAGAGGAGGTGGTGTGAACAAATATGCAAGATCAGGAGACTGGGTATCTGATTAGAAAATCATGAGCTCGTGCATTTGGCCGAAGATGGGATACAAGTGAGGAGTGTATGGGTTGCTCTTTTGTGGCCCCCAGTTTTTTTTGGTTGTTTCTTCTTTGCCTTTCTTGTCCCTGATCTGTGCTCCAGGAGGCTGACTTCTGTGGTTCCATCACAAGGAGCTCCCAGGCCCTGCAATTTCCTATTGAAATTGACATGTAATCATTAGAGGATGGGAGGAAGGAGAGGCTGAGTTGTTTATTCTTTTCCAGTCCCCCCTCCCCCTCTTAAGCTGGCTAAGGTTCTGGTGGAGCTACACTTGCCCTGTCTTCTAGTGACACTTCTGTTACAGGCTCACCTTCCTCCAGCTGCAGCTCTCACAAGGATCTGGGATTTCTCTTCCTACTCCTTGCTCCTAAGGGTTAGTGGTAGTTATGGCTTCTCATTGGTTACCGGTCCCTGTGGGACTCACCTTCCCTTGCTGGCTCCCTAACCACTACTCACACCCCTATAACCACTTTCCTGAGTGAATTCTCTAGAGTTGAACCTTTTAGCATGTGTGCCATCTGTTTCCTGGTGGAACTCTCACCCATGCAGAGAGTACTGGGAGACGAGGCTAGAAACAAGGCACTGGCTTGATTCTGGAGAACATCAAGGGCTGTGTTCAGGATTTTTAAGTTTTTTAGTCAAGCAGCTTGGAAATCATTCAGTGTTTGAACACAAGCAGAACTTGAGCAGAGGTGTGTGGCAATGGTCAAAATGAAGAGCAGTGAATGCCGGACAAGGTGCAAAGGTAGAGAAGTGATGCAAGTGGGTGATTTACTTGGATTTGTGAGAAATGGAGAAGGAGCCCTGAAAGTTGGGTCCATCTCTCCAGGACCAGGCTGATAGTGAGGACAGTGGTGCCACAGCAGAGATGGGAAGGGAGGAACAGTCCCTGCTACATTTGGTTTAAGTTGAGAATGCCTCAAGCCTTCTTCTGTATATTGTGGTCCTGGTTGTCTGCCTCAGAAGGAATGTGGTAGTATGAATCAGTTTATCAATCACTCCCAAGCCTGTTTTAGCTCAGAAAATAGCCCACAGTAGATGCTGCCTGTTTGTGGAGAGGGGCTACTTAGTAATCCCCCAGTTTAATTTTGGTACTTTCAACTGTGAATCCACAGTGGCCATCTGGGGTTTGCTAGATAACAGAGAGATTTTGAATATTTTTGTTGATGTGGTTTTCATTGCAAATTGAGATGAGGAAGCAAAATACATCATATGTGGACACCTTGAGGGAATGAGGGCTACTTACCTTAGAGAACAAAAGACGGAGGGAAAAGGAGGTTCATTCTAAGCAATGCCAGAGGGCAGCTCTGAGAGCCAGGAGTGGAGGGGCCAGGAGGTAGACTTCAATTTATAGTATAGAAGAGCCTCCGAAGGATTGATTCACTCTGCTCCCTGGGGAATGAGCCTCTTATAGAGTGGTAAGCCCTTGGTCCTGAATGGGATTAAGTTGAAGCTCAATTCTTGCTGGTCAGTGATTCTGTAAAAGTCTTCCTTATTGTGCTATAAATTGGGCTAAAGAAAGTCCCATCCTGTTCCATTTCCCACAGTTCCAGCCCAATGATTCCATGATTCAGCTATCACCTAAACACAGATGCAGAGGTGGGGTGATGGACATAATCCTACACACAGCAGGGCCCAGTGTCTTGGTCTTTTATTGCAGGTGTGTTCTACACGGAAGGGACAGGGCAAAGAACAAACAGAAAACCCTTCGTGGGTCAGAAGTTGATAATATCCTATTGCCTATCAATTCAGTGGAAGAGCATGAGTTTGACTGGTCACCTGTGTGGGGTGGGGACATGCAGAAGAGAGAACAAATGTGCTTTGATTCCCTAGTGGTTCCACCGGGTGGGAAGTTTCAAAGATGTCTTTTTAAATCTCAATTGAAGATAGAATAAAGGAAATGTGCTGTGATGAAAGCATGTCTGGAATGTAGAAAGTGGGCAAGAGAGGAATTTCTTGCTACATGGGGGCAAAGAAGAAGCTCTTTGGGGCAAAGGGTGTTACAAAGACACTTGCTTACCTAGAACCATAGTATCTTGGAGGAACTCTGAGGTTTTGGACCCCAATCATCCTTTGGATAAATCCAACATGATATTTATAGATTGAGTTCAAGTTTACCAGTTGTTTTATGTGCATTATCTCACTTTATCTTGTGAGGCATGTGTGATAAGGAATATCTTTTCGTTTATCAGAGGAGCAAATTGGGACTCAGAGAGGCGGGGTTTACCGTTCAAGGTCATGCAGATGATAATATGAGCTGGGCTTTGAACTTTAATCCTATTGTCTTCCTTCCACATCATAATGGGATATTAGATTACAAAGTAACACTTATTGTGTATCTATTTTATGCCAGACCCTGGGCTAAGCACTTTACATGGGTTAACCTATTTAGTCCTTATAGCAATCCCCATTTTCCAGATAGGGAGACAAAGGATGCCCCCTCCTGCCTCTGGCTTTACCAAAGCAACATATACTGCAGTTTAGTCTCAGGGTTGTCACAGGGTCACCTCATTGCTAACAAGAGGATGCAAAAAAAAAAATGTCAGTAGCATTCAGCTCAGGTAAGTATGTGCAGGTCTTTGCCTGTATGGGGTATGTGTGTACAAAGAGCTCCACACTTTACCTAGAGCTGACTGCTGGCCATCTCCCCTTGGTTTTACTCCCAGAAATGGCATATTCCATTTCTAAAACTAAACTCTTTATCCCTGCCCTAATACTTTTTTCCTTTCTTTTCCTATCTTCTTTTTTTTTGGCTGTGACTGTGGCATGCAGAAACACCTGGGCCCAGGATCAAACCCATGCCCCAGCACACAGCAGCAGCAACCCAAGCCACAGCAGTGAGCATGCCAGATCCTTAACCCATTGGGCCACCAGGAAATTCCTATAGTTTCTCCTTTTGCATTCTCTGTCCTGGCCAGGTGCATCACTTAGGCTCATCATGTACATTAGGTATTGGTGGTGAGGACCTACAAAATTGCCTGTGGCCATTCCAGCTGCCCAGTCCCACTGCTCTGCTTTGGCTCAGACCCACATTGCCTGGACTTTAGCAGTTGATGTCTAATGGGGCCTCTCTGCTCTTCCTTTATTCCTCTTCCAGTCCACTCCTCTTGAGATTGTCTCAATTTATATTTTCCAGAAGTATGGCTCTTATCCAATTGTTCTTTTTCTCCAAAAATTTCACTGGCTTCTTATTATAGTCATTCATTCCTCAGATGCTAATTGAGCAGCTGCTAAGTGCCAAACCCTCTTTTAGGTGCTGGGCATATGGGAGTGAAAAAGGCAGTTACAGAGTCTCATCCTTGTGCAACTTGAAAAGCACATGTTCTCCAGCTTAGCATTCAAAGGCATTTCCAGTTTAGCTCAACTCATCTTCCTGGCCTTTATCATCTCTCCGCATCTCTGCAGGTAATATCCACATTCCTTGTTATTCAGTCATACTGAGAATTCTCAGTGTCCTTTCTTTGTGTCTAGTTGAGAGACTACCTTAACCTGGAGTTCCTGCTCACCTGTCCAGAATTACTGTGACCTAACCCATATCTCTTCTGGAATTTTCTCTAGACCATGCTCTTCCCTTAACAACTCTAGTCAGAATTAATCCCTCCTAGAAAAGAGAACTCTCCTACACTGTTGGTAGGAATGTGAACTGGTGTAGCCACTATGGAAACAATATGGAGATTCTCCAAAAAAGCTAAAAATAGAATTTCCATATGATCCAGCAATCTCACTTCTAAACATATACCTGGAAAAAACTATAATTGAAAAAGACACATGCACCCCTATGATCATTGCAGCACTATTTAAAATAGCCAAGACATGGAAACAACCTACGTGTCCATTGACAGATGACTGGATAAAGAAGATATTGTACCTATATACAATGGAATACTACTCAGCCATAAAAAGAATGAAATAATGCCATTTGCAGCAACATGGATGGAACTAGAGAATCTCATACTGAGTGAAATGAGCCAGAAAGAAAAAGACAAATACAATATGATATCACTCACATGTGGGGATCTAAAAAATGACACAAATGAACTTATATACAAAACAGAAACAGACTCATAGACATAGAGAACAGATTTGTGGTTGTCAAGGGGGAGGAAGGAAGAGGAAGGAAGGATTGGGAATTTGGCATTAGCAGATGCAAACTATTATTGTTATATTGCATAGATAAACAACAAAGCCATAATTGTATAGCACAGATCACTATATTCAACGTCTTGTGATAAACCATAGTGGAAAAGAGTATGAAAAAGAATGTATATATATGTATTACTGAATCACTTTGCTATATAGCAGCAATTAACACAATATAGAAAATCAACTACATCTTAATAAAATACATTTTCAGAAAGAATTAATCTCACCCATACTGAGCACAATATTATTTGTACACTACGGTCATGACCACAGTCTTCATTATTTCTACATGTGTCTCTTCTTAGACTGAGATCCTTGAGCAGAGGAATGTCTCATCTTTGTGTTCTTGGGGCTTTGCTCAGTCCCTGGCACACAGTAGGTGCCTAATAAATATTAGGCACTTTGAAATAGACATTGAGGCTCCTAATAGTACTCCACCACTCTGCCATCATCTACTGCCCTCTTTTCAAAGCTCCTTAACAAGCTTATTTACACAAATAAGTAACAGGCACACTCATGTGCAGGCAGGCACTTTTGTGCCTCTAGGTGGCAGTGTTACTATGCTCAGACAAAGGCGGTTGTGCATCAAGTCAGGAAATTATATCAGCCCCTTAGGGTATCTGCTTTCCTTTTCCTCTTTCTCCTTTCTTTCTCGTCCTTCTTTTCTTCCTCTCTTTCTCACTCTTACTCTCCCTCTCTTCCCATCTTCATTTCTACTCATCCATTAGGTCTCTTCACAGATTTTTAAAAACACCAAGATGTAATTATCAGGATCAAGGAAAACATACAAGGCCACCTTGGAGACCCTGCCTCTTCCCTCACACACTGGGTGGAGAATTTTAACTTTTCATACTTCTAATAAACTTCACTTAAGTTTTGGAGGCAGGAGTGGGTTATGAGCGTTAGAGACCGGAAGACAGAAAGCAATTGCTTTTAGAGACAGCCAAGGAAACAGTTCAAAATGGCCTCACACATGTCTGACCATCCATGTCTGCTGCTGGATGTGTCACATGTGTTGGGGGCTGAGTGGGGCACTTGGCTGTGCCGGGCAGATGCAAAACAGACTTGGTCACCAGGTGTAGGGAGGGTGTGAGGTTGTGTCGACGGAGGGTATTTCAATTCAACCCAGAATGGAGGTGGACAGGAGGGAGATGGCTGCAGGGCTGCACTGGGCGGAGGTGGGAAGAGAGTTCCAGAGAGGCAGTGCAAGGCAGAGGAGACGGGCTTTGCTCTCTGGGAACAAATCTAAATCTCCACCTGCCTCTTTTTCCATAGTGCCCACGGCTCGAACAATTCAGCATTTCAAAGGGGGGATGGTGGAGGAGGGAATTGGTAATTTAAGCATGAAAAAATGTCATTTTGCCTCAGAGCAGACTGCCTTTCTATGGCCTGGCTCCTTTTGTGTGGTTTGGATGTGGGTATGTATGGGAGATCATTTGCCCGGTACTAATAGGAGGGCTGACTGTGCGGGCTTATTAGGAGATGTCATGGCACTTCCTCTCATGGCGAGGCCACTGGTTTCTATTTTTCTGTCACCAAGAAAACCTCCCTCCCTCCCTCCCTCTCTCTCTCTCTCACACACCCCCCCCCACACACACACCCACACACACACGAACACGCACACACACACATTCATGCATATACACATGTGCCTGCACCCTCCTCCCTCCAAACCCCAGGACTTCCACTTCCAAGTTTCTCTTTGAAACAATTAAAAATCCATCTGCTTTCCTCCACATCCCAGCCTCAGATTCTTTTCTTGCCTTAGGTTTACGGTCATTTTGTTTAGCAGAGAGGCCCCTTTTCTGTGCATGCAGTTAATGAATCCAGTGCAGGAGGCTGCCAAATTCCTCAGTATCTTTTGCTTTCTAAACATGAGCTGTGTTTGCCACTCCCTTCTCCTTCAAGTAGTGTGTTGGTTCTAGAACTTTGGAGGGGGGTGCTTTTATCGTTCTACACTCATTTCAGTGTTGTTATTTATCATTTTTTTTTAACTTGGATACAACTTTAAAAGAGGTTTAGGGACTTAGTGATTTTTCTGCACCCTTATAAAAATATGTCCTTTTGGAGAGCTCCCTGGTGGTCTAGTGGTTAGGACTTGGCGCTTTCACTGCACAGCCTAGGTTTGATTCCTGCTCTGGGAACTGAGATCCCACCTCAAGCTGCAAAAAAAAAAAAAAAAAGTATCTTCCTTTTAAGAAATCTTCGTTTTCTTCTGTCTTCAGTTCTCTGATCAATGCCACTGATCACTGCTTTGCTTTGGGTATTTGGAGGCCCAGATATAAGGCACCATGTTCTGAAACTGATTGGAGACTATAGCTCTGTAGTCTGTTGGCCAATCAACGTCTTCCTTCTCCACACATTAAATATGGGGGACAATGAAAAGAAGCATTCATCAGATGCGTCTGGAATTCAGTCAAAGTTTTTAGACTTCTTCAATGTTCCTTGAGCAAAAGAATATATTTTTTTTCTTTTTCTTGCCCTCTCAGATGGCTTCTCAGATACAGCTCAGACTGCCCTGTGCCTGGGCCGTGACTGCCTCCCCTGTAACTCCTTGCTGGCTTTCTCTTCCTATTGTAGGATTCCATGCAATTTGACCAGTGAATGTAAGGAAACTCACTGCCCATCCAGATGAGAGAGGTAAAGTCTGCCTGCTGTGCCTCTTTCTGCCAAATGCATTTCTAGCATTTTTTTTTTTAGCTTGCATATGATGAAAAATGAAGCTGTTTAGGAAAAGGAGTGATGGGCTGAAGGGCACCCAATAGCATGAGGTGTATCTGTGGAAGAGGGATGGGATTGGCTTAGTGATTGTGAAGAGGTTTCCAAGTTGGTCTGAATGGGTTCCAATCCCTAGTCTGTCCCTTACTTGGCTTCCTTAGGCTTCCTTTCTTTATATGAAATAGGGATAATCATAGCACCTCAAGAGGTTATTCTGCAGATCATATGACATAATGCAGGCAAAGTTCTTAACACAGTTCCTGTGACATGTCAAATGCTCACTGAATGTCCTCTGTAATCTACAATAAAGATGGTGACTCCTTCACAATAGCCAAGACATGGAAACAACCTAAATGTCCATGGGCAGATGAATGGATTAAGATGTGATACATGTGTATAATGGAGTACTACTCAGCCATGAAAAAGAACAAATTCATGCCATTTGCAGCAACATGGATGCAACTAGAGATTCTCATACTAAGTGAAATAAGTCAGAAAGAGAAAGACAAATACCATATAATATCACTTACATGCAGAATCTAAAATGGCACAAATGAACCTATCCACAAAACAGAAACATACCCACAGACATGGAGAATAGACTTGTGGTTGCCAAGGGGGTGGGGGGATGAACTGGGAGTTTGGAGATGCAAATTACTACATTTAGAATGGCTAAGCAGGGGTTCCTGTCATGGAGCAACAGAAACGAATCCGAATAGGAACAATGAGGTTGTGGGTTCGATCCCTGGCCTTTCTTGGTGGGTTGAGGATTCGGCATTGCTGTGAGCTGTGGTGTAGGTCGCAGACATGGCTCGGATCTGGCATTGTTGTGGCTCTGGCATTGCTGTGGCTCTCTAATCTGGCTCTGCAATTAGACCCCTAGCCTGGGAACCTCCATATGCTGCAGGAGTGGCCCTAAAAAGACAAAAGACAAAAAAAAAAAAAAAGAAGGAATGGATAAGCAATGAGACCCTACTGTATAGCACAGGGAACTACATCCAATCTCTTGGGATAGAACATAATGGAAGATAATATTAGAAAAATAATGCGTATATATATTCTTTATGTGCGCATTATATATGCATGCTTGGGTCACTTTGCTATACAACAGAAATTGGGACAGCATTGTAAATCAGCTATACTTTAATTTAAAAAAGATAAGATTCTTAAGGATGGAAGTAACTCAGAGATCATCTACCCTCTCCTTTCTCTTCCAGCTGAGCCTGGCTCTCAGGTCACTGTCCACAGCCGCTAAGCCAGCAGATGACAGCAACTTCTGTTAGAAGATGGGTCTCCTTATTCCTTACCCAGCATGCTTTCTCCTGTAGTTGCAAGCGCTAGGCCGTTCATGCTATTCTGATGGTGGTAGTGGGTGGTGGCACACTAGTTATAATTACATAGTCATTCATTTAATAAATATTTATTGAGAAGATGCAAGAATACACAGATCCAGGAGTGCCCTGGTGGTCAGTGGGTTCTGTGTTGTCACTGCTGTGGCTTGGACACAGACATAGAAATGATTTCTATGGTGAGAGTTAGAACCCTGGCCCAGGAACTTCCACATGTTGAGGGTGTGGCCAAAAAACCCCACACAGATCCTATGTTCAGCAATCCTATAATGTTATGGAATAAAATACGCACCGGTTACTGAAAGTCAGAACATTATAATATTAAGAAGTGTCTTGGAGGGCAGAGAAAAGAAGCCACACAAAGCTGAAAGATAAGGAAACACTCAGTGAACATTTACTGGGCTCCTGTATGTGCTAGGCTCTATGGGGCACATAGCTTTAAGAGTAGGAATGGTCTCTGATTATCGTTGCATCCTTAGCAGCATCTAGCGCGGTGCAAGCATGTGGTAGGTAGGCAAGGAATATTTGTAGGGGGAATGAGTAGCCCAAGGTCTCTGTCTCCTATCATTAGTCTAGAGGTCATCATGAGGACTGGCTGGCAGGACCACCATCTCTGCTTCTCCTCCTTTTCTGCTTGTTCAGCTCTGTGCCCAGAGCTGCCCACAGCAGGATAACCACCCTTGGAAGTTAGCCCTGTGGTAGTCGCCATAATTGCTCTGCCTCGTGGAGGACTCTGATCGTAGGTGTCCGACCATGTCCGCTTCCCCAGGGGCCATTCTCTCCTTTCCATCAAAGCCTTTCCCATGTGGTGTCCTGTACCCCATATGCCCGAAGTGTTTTGTGCTTTGCTCATCTAGTCAATGGTTCCATTTTGTGTCCTATTGTCCAGCTTGGCTGCTTTGTGAGCAAACAAGTTGAGAGGTGTGATCTGATTTCTAGAGGGTTCTGCTACTGTGGCTGGAGGAGCAAGATGACAGGTATGGGTAGATTAATACTTCTCAAAGAATTTTCCCCAGACACTATTGGCTATCTTTGTGGAACAAATGGACGTCGTCAGTGTTACTGATTTGACCTCCACCCCTCTGCTGGTGGACCGTGTCTGTGTCATCACCACTCCATTCTCTTGGGTGCAATGGGACAAGTTAGAGCCATTTCTAGGAAACCCAGGCTCTTCCCTTCTGCATTGTGGAGAACAAGAACTATTTTTGACATGAGCACACAATAATGGTGTTGCAATGCCCCGGACACCACTGTGTGGCATGCTGGAGCCCATGGAAAACAATTTGGAGGACATACTTCTAATGTGGGTTTTATTTCTGATGGAGGCTGCCTCTCTGGTGGGTTGGGGCTTTTCAGTGTTTTGTGGGTGGTATGCAAAGGGGGATCTTCTACTTTTTTCCTTTTTCTGCAGCAAGGGAAGGATGTGGGCTCAGGGAACTTTCCTTTTAGTCTAGTACTGACATCGCTGCTGTCAGTAGCACTATATGTTCCTCACATTGGGGTGGGGTAAGGAAATGTGCTCAGAAGTGTGTCAGGCTTGGGGAGCATCATCAATTTTTAAAAGAATAAACTTTAGGAGTTACTGTCATGGCTCAGTGGTTAATGAACCCGACTAGCACCCATGACGACGTGGGTTCAATCTCTGATCTCGCTCCGTGGATTAAGGATTTGGCATTGCCATGAGCTGTGGTGTAGGCTGGCAGCTATAGTTCTGATTGGACCCCTAGCCTAGGAACCTCCATTAGCCATGGATGTGGCCCTAAAAGACAAAAAGACACACACACAGACACAAAAGGATAAACTTTATATAGTTTTGTTTTCTTATGAAATTATACATGTTCACTAGAGACAAAGCAGGAAATCCCATAAACAAAATCAAGAAAGAATTATTGAAACATCACAGTGCTATCAGCTTACAGATATTTATCTCTCCAGGCTTAGCATGGCCCCTTTCTAGGGTCAGAGGAGAGAAATGGCATAACTCCTTCTCCACCATTGAAATAAAAACCAGGGCTGCTTTATGTGAACTAAAGTTAATAATAAAAATATTCTGTATTTGTACACTTTCCTGTATTGATAAAACACACTTAAATACATCATCTTATTTAATCGTATAATGACTCTGTGATTTAGGTTATTGTTACCTTCATTTTATAGTTAAAAAAACCCTGAGACTCAGAAAGGTAGAGTGACTTCTTCCAATTAAATAGAAGGTGAATGGCAGAGCTGATATTTGAACTGAAGTCTTTTGATTTCAGAAAGTTCAATTTACTAGATTCCAGCGACCTCATTATTTTATGGGAGCCTTGTGTATCAATCAAGGATTACTACAATAATGCCGTGTAATAAACCACCTCAAAAGTCCGTGGCTCACAAAAAGTATAGCTGCTATCACTTATGGGTCTGCAGACTGACTGCAGGTAGCTCACCTGGGAGGCTCTGCTTTAGGTTTCAGATTGGCTTTATTTGGCTTAAGCTTGTGTCTTGGATTCACACCTCTTCCATGTTGTGTTTATTCTGAGGACCAGATGAGGATGCTTTTCTCATGGCACATCAGTAGAATACAAGCTCTATTATGAAGCACATGAGCACACTGAAAATCCTCGTGCCCACCATGCCTGGTCACATTCCATTGGGCAAAACAAGGCACATGGCCAAGCCCATGCAATAAGGAAGGACGTATTACCCACAGTGGGAGGGGAAGGAGGGTGAACAATACAAGCCGTCACAATCTGGCCTCTTATTAATTGTTCCCCTGTGGGCAAAATACACTTTACCCCCATCCTGATACTTAAAATACTCATCCAATCTATATCAGGCTTGACAGCTAAGATCTTGAAATTATACCAAATCCTGATATGGCTCCTATTGACTGAGACACTTACGAAATAAAGAGATTAGTTATTTGCTTTCCAACTGTCCAACATACAGTGTTAACAGGAGCAGAATAACTGCAGTAAGTACCCTCATTTGAAAAAGAGAAGAATGGCAGGCATTTTGCAGCCACTGATCCACAGCAATTCGAAAATCCTGCTGTGCAACTACCTGTAGCCAGATTTCCTTATTGTGTAGGTATAGGGTGTTCTTTTACCAGACCAGGGGTTAATAACTGTAAGGTGTCTGGTAATAAATATTTTAGGCTTTGCAGGCCAGATAGTATGTTACAACATCTCAATTTGGTGCTGTAGTAAAAAGTAGCAGAGAAAATACTTAAACGTGTGAATGTGGTTATGTTTCAATATAACTATATTTACTAAATCAGGTAACAGGCAGGGTTTGGCCTATGGGCCATAGTTCACTGACCCCCCGACTAGGTCCCAGTTTTTTTTTCTTGGGAGTGACTTACTGGTCCATTGTTCTCCATGTCTTTTGGCTCCAAGAGATCCTTCCTTTTCCATAACCTACCATGCATATCCACTTCTGAAGAGAACTTTAGAGAATATACCTTTCTTGCTGGATTAGCAAATTTTGAGCCTGCTTTCTGCTTATGGAAATTTGGGGGCCAGAGATTTTTTGAACCTTAGTCTCAGGTTGATGCCGTTTTACCAGTGCAGAAGTCTCAGAAGTTTCGTGAATTTCCTATGTTTGATTTCAGCCAACTTCATGTTAGTTACACCTATAATAACCTTCTCTCTTGAGCCTACTTTTGACTACCTTCGGCTTAAATTTGGCTCTTTGGGAGCATGCCTTCTATCTTTCTAGGAATAGTTCTGTTCAGCTGAAAAGAACTGATAGGCAGTTCTTTCAAAGTTGTAACAAAGGAGGGTACCACTGTACCCTTGATTTTAGTCTTTGCCCTGAGGCTGCTAAGATGCTAAAGTAAAAAACAGCTCCACTTTTTCAAAGTCCTGGTATTTCTGGACTTTTTGTATCCCCTTTCAGTTTTGTTGGCCACCTGCTCAGTGCCTTTATAAACTCAACTTTGTTTTGCAATACCTCATCCAGCTGGTAACAACGAAATTACAGTCTCAATATTCTGCCCTGACACTTTCTTACTCAATGCTTCAAGTTCATTAGGCACGTTTTCTATCTTCCCAGCTATCACAGATGAGTTTTGCCAAGGGCTTCATCACTACATAACATGGGATGGCATGTTTCCAGCTCTCCATAACAGTTTCCTCATCATCTGCTGCCTAATCACCAAACCATGGTCACATATTTTAGACTTGCATGATAGCAGTACTTTGCTTCTGATAACAATTTCTTTGTTGCCCAGCTATTGCTGTAATAATGCTGCACAATAAACTACGCTGAAATGCATTGCTTATAATAACAAGCACTTATGCTCACATCCACAGGTCTGCCACATGATTGTTATCCAGTTCAGCCAGTGACCCTCTTTTAGGTTGCATGTGGACTGGGGAAGGCTCCAGGCTAAGTCAGGGGCTCAGATCTTTTCCATATGTGTTTGCTTTCAGCTTAGGCTGTAAAGGGGCAGCAGCAAGACGGGGATAAGCTCTTCTTAGAGTGTTATCACTGGACCACTATCCCAGTTGAGCCACACACACAGTTAAATCTTCTGTTTGCATCGTACCCACTAATATTCTATTGGACAAAGCAAATTCCATTGCTAAACCTAACATTAGTGAAACAGGGAAATATACATTGTCCATAGTGGGAAGGGGAAGGTATGAATTTTTTTGCTGAATGATAATTCAAATAATCACACTGGGATTAACTTCTTTCAAAATATTGGTGTTGGGAGTTCCTGCTGTGGTTAACGAACCTAACTTGGATCCATGAGGATGCAGGTTCAGTCCCTGACCTCACTCAGTGGGTCAAGGATCCATTGTTGTCATGAGCTGTGGTGTAGGTCGCAGACATGGCTTGGATCTGGTGTTGCTGTGGCTGTAGCATAGGCTGGTGACTGTAGCTGCAATTCAACCTCTAGCCTGGGAAACTCCATATGCTGCAAGTGTGGCCCTAAGGAGACAAAAAAAAAAAAAAGATGTTGGTGTCAAAAAGAGGACAGAAATGGATATTTATCAAATGGCTTACTTAAGGCATCTAGTTTTTCAATTTATTCCTTACAACAGCTCTATTACCAAGTTTTGACTAATGGGATGCAAGTGATGCGTACACTTCTGGATTGAATTTTTGAAAGAAATGGGCTCCTTTTCATCTCCTGGTGCTTGGGACGTGTCAGTGGGGGATGATCCCCAAAATGGAAGCCACTTGCGATGACAGCCTGCTTTCCCAATTCTGGACTCTTATGTGAAAAAGAAACTTTGATCTTCTTTAAGTTACATTAAAAAACTTTATTACAGCAGCTTATACTGTATATAATAGGGGAAAATGTCTTCTTTAAGTCACAGAATTTTGGGGTGTCTTTGGTAAAGGAATTCATTTCTTAACAAATAAAGGTTGTAATACCACTCTTCACGGTTGTTGAAGGGATTGAGTGAGATAAAGTGGAGAAAACCTGGAACCTAGACTTTCTAAAAAATGGCACATATAATGATAATGATATACTATATACATAATGTAATTGATATAAATGCACACATCTAATATAATGTAAAATTATAATTAATATAACAATAATTATTATAGTAACTACTGATCAAGAACTGGCCATAGTGCAGATTATCTAACTCTACCAAACTGTAAATCTTAGTACCCTCGGGCACTCCTTTTTATTCTGCCTCCATCCCCTTCAGCGTGGTAGTTACTTCTGTCATCTTCTTCACCTGTGGGCCACTTAGATTTCAACTAGTTTGTCTATAAGTTTTCCTGAGAATCATGAAGAGTTTGAAATGTTTAAGTGGGAAAAATCAGGTCTGGGGTGAGCTATGCTCAGTGTGGTTGGGATTTTTTCACCGGTTTCCAAAACAAAATAGCAGAAGTATTGTGTACTTTGTCCCCTCGGCCCCATATGGTCTCAATTTTTAAAATAGAGCTCAATCCCTGCCAGACCTTCTCAAACGCATGGAGGTGGTTCAAGGAAAATTCATCACCATTTCTGGAAAAACAGCCTTACATTTAATAGCCTATGGACAGAAGATCAATAATAGTCTCTATGCATAGGAAGAATAGTATATTTTCATTATATATTCAGGGTTTATGGAGAAGTGTCATGAGACTGGCAAAAAGAGTGGCTCTCATGCCTCCAAGAAAATCTCTCCTTTGTTCCTGCAGTAAGTGTTTATTGAGCATTCTCACAAGCCAGGCGCTTCGCTGGGGATACAAAAATGAATGAGATGTGTTTTATACCTACAAAGAGCTCACTATCTTGCAGTTTTAGGAAGGCAATATATGTCATGCTTAGGAGAATAGACTCTGGGCTGGTTGGGTTCAATCCCTGGCCTTGAAGCTCAGTAGCCTTATGACCTTGAGCAATTTACCTAACTGCTTTGTACCTCGCTTCCTTCTTCTGTCAGATGGAGATAATAATGTTAATGTACTTCTTAGGATGGTTTAAGTATTAAGTTAATACAGGTAAAATGCTTAGAACACTGCCCAGCACAAGCCAAGTACCTGTTCTCTATTGGCCATTATCCATTAGTCTGTATCGTGTCTGCTTTGCTCACAGCTGTATCTTTAGCATCTAGTCTAGGGCCTGGAACCAGTAAGCATTTAATAAATATTTTCTTCTAAACTCATAGATATTCAATAAATATTTGTTGAATAAGTAGATGATTGTATATAAGGCGTTAAATCTTTTTGTTCCTTACAGACCCTCCACTCTCCAAAAGTGGGGTTTTACTGAGCAGTTACTATGCTCCAGACTCCATGTTAATTGATTTCATTTAATCCTCCACAAGTTTTATGAGTTAGGTATCATGAACACATTTTATATATAGGGAAACTGAGGCCCAGAGAGATTAAAGCAACTGGCCTGAGGTCACACGGGTGCTAGTTGACAGAGTCAAGATTTGAACACAGCACTTTCTTGCTCAGGTGCTTGTGCTTTTGAACCCTTGCCCTTTCTTTCCTCCTGACGTCCCATAGATGGCTAAGTTGATGGCTCCATCTTTGCTCTTATGCGCACCAATCTGTGCTTCCTTGCACAGGTGCCATCTGCAGCATACAAAGAGAGCTGGGCATTATGGGAAAAGCAAACACAGAACCCTGCGTCTGGTGTCTTGGCTGCATGTGCTCCTCACATGGTTTACCAGCTGAGAAGCAGAGATGGAGCTTTGGCTCTGAGAGCTCAACGGCTCATTGCCTTGGCTGCTCCTGTCTTCCTTCATGTTCAGGAAACGGAAGATGCAATTGAACTTGGAGCTAATGGGTCTGTTGCATTCATTATTTACCCAGGACAGTGCTTTATCACAGGAGCTCCTAAGTATTTGACAAAAAAGCCATCTCATTAGTGCCTGGGAGGTTATAGGGTAGGCAGATGGTTGCTCTTTTCTTCTTTTCCTGGACAGAAACACAAATGTCTCAGAGAGTAGAGTAGAAACTTAAATTCTAGGGACTTTAGCAGGCAAGCCAGATAATCCTTCTCTCTGTTTCCTTCTTTACCTTTTGTTAAATGTAAAATAAAGTGCTTTCTAGCCTCTTTCTGTCAAGTTGGTATTTACATGCAGTCTAGTTCTAAGAGAGCAGCTGTTCCTAGATGTACCTTGATATACATCCGTAACTTAGTAGCTGCTCCCAGCCCTGTGTGAGTCGATGGGGTGGGGGTGGGGATGGGACCTGCAGATGATGAGCACCTTTAATCACTGACAGTGGTGTCTATAGGTAACAAGATGTCATAGAGTGTCAGAAAACTCTAGTTAATTGAATCTAGGTCTTTCATCTCCAGGAACCAGCGGCTGGAAGCATCGTGACTTGATTATTTAATAATCTACTCATGTTGGATAGAAATAATAATAACCACAACAATAGTAACTCCTGTGATAATAGCAGATCATGTTTACCGTGTGCTTCGGCGTGCTCCAGTGAGCTAAGTGCTTGGCATGCACGATCTAATTTTGTCATCAGACCAATCTTCTGAGGTTTTCATGTAAGAAAAATTAAGCACCTGCTATATGCTCTTCATTTTTCTAAGCATTTGGGATAGATCAGTGAGCAAAACAGCAGGGAAGAATAAACAATAGATGTAACAAATGGGTTATCTGGTATCCTAGAAGGTGAGGCGTGCTATGCAAAAAGAAAAAAAAAATAAAGCAAGGAAGAGGATATTTGGAGTAAGCAGAGGGATAATTTGCAACAGGTGGGTCATGCAGGAGATGACCTTGAATCAAAGACTTGACAGAGGTGGGGGCGAGTGGTGTAGAGAACTGGAGGAGAGGGCAAAAGTGGCTAGTTTTAAGAGCAGGGGAGGAAGTGGCACTGTGTGGAGTGAGTTGGGGGAGGGGAGCAGGAGATGATGCTAGAGAGCTGATGGAGAGTGTGGATAGCGTGGGAATGTAACGAGGATCCCTCAGAGGGTTTTGAGCAAAGAATAAGATCTGACTCTGGCTGCTGTGGTGAATGATGAGTTTGTCATTCCTTATTATAGCCGAGGAAAGTGGGATTTAGGTGAGGTCACCTTGGGTGCCCAAGGTGACAGAGCTGGAAAGTGCAAGAGCAGCACAGACTCCAGGTCTACCCGAATGCACGCTCCAAGCCTTTAATCACTGCACTATATTAGCTACATAAGTGTGCAAATCTACCTTTTACCACAAACAGACGATTTTAATTTGCTCCTCGTAAATCTCTTCCCTTGGCTGCACCAGCCCCTTCTGTCCCTGCCCAACCAGGCTGGGGCGAGGTAATTTTTTGTTCAGTCTTGTAAAAAGCTTAAATTTCTTGCTGTCAATGCATCCCCTCATGTGGTTGTTGATTTGCAGATTCATTTCATACTCAGAGGGAACATTTGGAGGTTCCGTCTCTCTGTGTTACCCCACTAAGCGAGCGGAGAGTGTGTGCAGATCGCGTTTCAGTCCACAGCCACTTGGAGACCAGCAGAACAATTTCAGGCGTTGGACACCGTTAAAATCCTCTTCAGCGGCCTGGGGAGTTGATGGCAGAGGGATCATAGCCACTCAGTGGGAAATCGGGGCTTATTTCATTCCTTTTTCTGGAACGAGCACTTCTGTCTCAGTAGGGGCCCCTTTAATGAATCAATTAAGGAGGGTATTATTATTGGAAGCTGTTTTCAGCCCAATTAAAACCTTGTGACATGTCAGTGGCAATAATAAAAGTGAGTTAAATCTCAATTTTTCTTTATTAGGGTGTTTATTAGAAGATTGAAATGTTCATTAGGTGAAGTAAAGTGACACATCCATCTTCTGCTCATCAGAAGCCTATGGAAGCTGGATTGCACTTAGGGTTAATGTGGTGGCCTTTTTTATATCTAGAGACCGGTTCTAACTCTGCTTGTGTCAAAGGTAAAGATGAAGTTGTCAGGTTCATGACTCAAGTAAGGGAATTTTCTTTTGCCCAGTGTGAACATGCAAAAGTTGACTTTGCTTATTTAGGAATAAGATGATAGGTCAATATTTACTACATTGAGGAGCCAAGTATAAGGGTTGGGGAGGGCAGACCACTCATGCCAGAATCTGTGATTACCCCAAGGGACCAAAAATCACAGCTTTTGTTAAGTTGTATAATTTTTGCCCATAAAAATTTTCAAAGACGTAGAAAAGCATAACGAGCAAAGTATTAACACCTGTATAGCCCTCCAGCCTTGTCAAATCTTCATGTTTCCCCTATATTTACTTCCAAATTTTTTGGTTAAAAGTTTACAGATTTAGTTGAAGCCTCTTGTGCAGTCCTTTCTGACCCCTTTACCTGCCTCTGCTCTGTTCCCAAGAGTTAACTACCTTCCCGAATGTGGTATTTATCATCCTTTGCAGGTTTCGATACCATGACTCTATGCGTGTATTTATAATGATACAAACTATCATTTTGTTTACTCTCAAACTTTGTCTAAATTTTTAGCATATAGTGCACATTTTCCTGTAGCTTGCTTTTATTAATGTAATATTTTGTTTTTGAGATTTATCCATGTTGCGGCATACAGGTTTAGTTTATTTTCTTTGTCGTATGTGTATTTACCTCAAACAATTTATCCGTTCTCCTGCTGATGATCTTTCAAGACATTTCCACTTTTTCCTGATTACAAATAATGCTGCAGTGAACATCACTGTATGTCTTCTTGCTCATGCCTGCAAGAATTGCTCTAGGCTAGGGCTTTTCAAACCTAAAAAAGGGAATAGATATATGTTTCCATCACAACTTAGTACATACACATTTGCCTACTCATGCACACACACACCACAAATGAAATTTTGTGAGACAGTATATTCATATTCATGAAGCACTATGATATTTACTTTGATATCTATTCTGTTTTGTCCTGTTCTATCCCAACTTTTCCTATTCTATTTCTTTCATTTTTTTTTTTTCTTTTTAGGCTGCACCTGGAGGTTCCCAGGCTGGGGTCAAATCGGAGGTGCAGCCACTGGCTTACACCACAGCCACAGCATCGCTGGATCCGAGCTGCGTCTGTGACCTACACCATAGCTCATGGCAACACCTGATCCTTAACCCACTGAGCAAGGCCAGGGATTGAACCCGCACCCTCATCGATACTAGTCGGGTTCTTAATCTGCTGAGCCATAATGAGAACTCCCTCATTTTTATTTCTTGCATTCCGTGTTTTCCTTCTGTATTCACTTTTCTTTTTGCTGACATTCATCCTTTTGTGTATCCATTGGTGAGGATATATAGGTAACACATTCTTTGTCTTTTTGTGACTAAAAGTTACCTTTATTTTGTCCCCACTCCATTTTAACGTGTCTATAATTTTAGGTTGATATTTATTTTCCTTAGCCTTTAAAGACACAACACCACCACCATCAATTATCTTCTTTGCCGATGGTGAGTAGTGTGCTGTCCTTTTAAATGTCATTCCTTTGTGGGCAATCTGGCTTTTCTCTCTAGTAGATCTGAAGTATTTTTCTCTCTTTTCTCCCTGATGTGCTGCAGGTTTACTAGTGTCAGATGTGGATTTATCTTTATTTTTCCTGCTCAGTAGTCAGAGGGTAGTCTTGATTTAATAATGCTTATATTTTTAATTTTAGAAAATTCTTAGTTCATTTATCTTCTGAAATAGCGCCAGTACTCTCTCACTCTATTCTCTGTTTCTTAACTGCTTTTTAATTTATATTTTTGTGTTCTCTGTAATATTTTCTGAGTAAACTTTTTCTGTATAAAATTTTTTCAATATATAAATCACCTCTGTTTTTTTTTTTTTTTTTTTTAAGGCCATGCCCGAGGCATATGGAGGTTCCCAGGCTAGGGGTCAAATTGGAGCTACAGCTGCCAGCCTATACCCCACAGCCACAGCAATGCCAGAACCATGTCTGCCACCTACACCACAGCTCATGGCAATGCCAGATCTTTAACCCACTGAGTGAGGTCAGGGATGGAACCCACATCCTCATGAATACTAGTTGGGTTCTGAGCCATGACAGGAACTCCTATGAATCACCTCTTTGATTCTAGGGCTTTTCCTATTATTTGAGCCTTAAATTCATTCTGGGGTTTATCTTACTATTTGAGATCTAAATTCAGTAACATCTAATTTATAAGATTTCCCCTCCAGATTTATTGAGGTATAATTTATAAATAAAAATTATATATATTTAAGGTATACATGATGATTTGGTATATCTGTACATTGTAAGATGCAATGATTATCACAATCAAGCTAACTGGGATGTTTTCATTTCTTTTTGTTTTCTGTGGTCTCACAAATACTTTCTCTTGTTAAATGGAAGTTGCGACTTTATTAGTCTCTTTGAGTTTTGGAAACATAGCATTCTAAAATCTTTGTCAGGCTTTTTCATAAAATTAATTTAATATGGGATGAATTTATGTTCCAGTGGGTGATTCTGTTGACTACTTTTCTTTGTGTTAAATTTCTTCATGTATTTTGAAATTTTAGTTTTCTGGCTATATATTGATGGATTCATCTCTCTCTCTCTGTCTTTCCTTTCTCCCTCTCTCCCTATCCCCCCCCCCACCTCTCTCTCTCTATCCCTTTCTTCCTTTACTCTTTACCCATCTTCCATGTCCAGTGGTTTTATCATTTATTCCACTGTGCTTCTGCCACTCCAGGTTTAAACCACCAGGAACTCTTGTTCTGAAATGACATTGGTGATAGCACAGGTCTATTCACTATGCCGTAAGCTACTGAGTCCAATTTTTTCCTTTCTTTCTTTCTTACTTTCTTTGAGCCACGGTGTGACATATAGAAATTCCCAGGCTAGAGGTCAAATAGGAGCTGCAGTTGCCGGCCTATGCCACAGCCACAGCAAAGCAGGATCCGAGCCAAGTCTGCAAACTCCACCACAGCTCATGGCAATGCCAGATACATAACCCCCTGAGGGAGGTCTGGGATCGAACCCCATCTGCATGGATCCTAGTCTGGTTCATGACCGCTGAGCCACAACGGGAACTCCACTTGTCATTTTGTATTTCTATTCGACTTCTGGTTCACAGAGTCTTTATCTTGTTGAGCCTGTCTCTGCCTTTTTACTTATTTTCATGTTTCTTTTTTCCCTGTCATTGCCAAGCCTTTGGAGCAGAGACTACGTTACAAAGTATAAACTCCATGTGCACGCTTGCCCAGGAATTATTGGTTTTTCCTTTGGTGTTTTTTCTGTTTCCTGTTTTCCTTTTTTTTTTTTTTTTTTTTGTCTTTTTAGCTATTTCTAGGGCCGCTCCTGTGGCATATGGAGGTTCCCAGGCTAGGGGTCGAATCGGAGCTGCAGCCACCGGCCTACGCCAGAGCCACAGCAACATGGGATCCGAGCCACGTCTGCAACCTACACCACAGATCACGGCAACGCCGGATCGTTAACCCACTGAGCAAGGGCAGGGATTGAACCCGCAACCTCATGGTTCCTAGTCGGATTCGTTAACCACTGCGCCACGACAGGAACTTCTGTTTCCTGTTTTCCTAAGTTAATTTTTCAGATGAGCTTCCAATAACCTTTCCTTTCATCAAATCTAAGAACTAGATTCATTTGCACATTAGTTTTTTGTTTGTCACCACAGTAAATCTACTTATTATCCATTACCACACATGGTTACATTGTTTTTTTCTTCTGGTGAGAACTTTACTCCGGTAGCAACTTTCAAATACATGGTACAGCATTATTAACTATAGTCACCATGCTGTACAGTATGTACCTCCTCAGGACTTATTTTATAGCTGAAAATTTGTACTTTTTCATCACATCCACCCCTGATTTGATCTCTATATCTACAAGCTCATTTTGTTTGCTTGCTTGTTTTTTAGAGTCCACATATAAGTGCAATCATATATTTGTCTTTTCTCTGGCTCGCTTATTTCACCCAGCCCAGGAACCTCAAAATCCATCCAAATTATCACAAATGCCAAGATTTTATTCTTCCTACTGTTTGAGCATCTTTTCATGTGTCTGTTGGCCATCAGTATGTTTTCTTTGGAGGGAATCCTATTTAAGATTTCTCCCAATTTTTTGATTAGATTGTTTTTTTTTTGTTTTTTGATATTGAATTGTATGAGATATTTAATATAATTTCTTTTTGATTATCGTGCTTTGTAATATAGTTTGAAATCAGAAAGTATAATGCCTCTGGTTTTGCTTTTCTTTTTTCAAGATGGTTTTGCTTATTCAGGGTCTTTTGTGGTCCATATAAATTTTAGGATTACAATGAATTCTTAATATTTTAATCTCATGCTCATTCTTCTTTGTGGAACTCTGATGAGGCCTATGCCACTTCTGAAGGGTCTGGCCTGAGAGCTTCAGGGTTCCCTTGACTCATCTAGTTTGGATTAGACAAGTGAGGTTTGACATGGGTCTGACTTTCTGGGGTAACCATTAAATAGCTGTGAGATCTTGGGTAAATTAAATGGATTCTTTGCCTTAGTTTTCTCGTCTGTGAAATAGAGATACTAACCAAAGTGGTCTCAAGAGTTAGAGGTGAGGATTAAATAAGATAATGCCTATGAAGTACTTAGTTCAGTTTCTTGACATGATAAGCATTCACTAAAAGTAAATGATTGTTATCATAACTATTACATTTCAAGAGAATTCTGGATATAATCCATCAGGATGGAAAGGTTGCTGGAGACTTATTCCGAATGAAAGCCAGGGGACAGTAAGGGGCTATTGTGAGGGCACTGATTGGAGTTAGGGAAATTTAGGACAGAGATTACAAAATAATAAAAGAATATCCTCTGATGCATTTGTCTAAATCCACTACAGCTTTTAATAACTTCCTTAATGTGAATGGCTCCGTCATATTCCAAATGCAGCTTAATAGGAAAAAAGATGACATTCTAGTTCTATTGGCCCAAAGTCTGAAGCTTCAATCCAAACGCAGCTGTTCTGGGAAAGAGCACTGTTCTGGGAAAGGAGATCTGGGTTTGATTTTGGCTCTACTTCCTTGGATTAGTCATGCCACTTCTTTAAGCTTCAGTTTCCTTATCTGTAAAATGTAAATGGTAACTGTGCTTCTTGGGACTGTGTTGAGGATGAAATGAGATAATGTGTGACTGCGCGATACCTAACAGGTGCTCAGTGATTTTTATTTATTTTTTTATACAAAGAGGAAAATCCAAGGGGTTTGGTGATAAATGCCGAAAACATTGACTCCTTGGTTCTCAAGGATAAACCACATGCCCTAAGCCCTAGCACCCTGACTGCAAATCTTTAGAATATCTACCTCTGAACATGCCAAACCGTGATGCATCCCAGAAAGTCATCTTTCTTTAGAGCAGTATCTGTCATTCAGATGTAAACTAAGGCTCCACAACATTTGCTGGAAAGCTTCTTTACAAGCTGACATTGCTCCTCTGTTGCTTCTTGCCTGCAGAAATCTTGAAGGTAGGGGAAATGGAGGGGAGCTAGACTTCAGGTAGTTACACAAATGTGAGTGGAGATTGGAATTATGGTTTTCTCCAGATATATTCCCAGGAGTGGGATTGCTGGATCAAATGATCATATTGCAGTTCTGTATTTAATTTTCTGAGGACTCTCCATACTGTTTTCCACAGTGGTTTCACCAGTTTACATTCCCACTAACAGTGTAAGAGGGTTCTTCTTTTGTTCTGCACCCTCTCCAGTATTTGCTGTTTGTAGACCTTTTGATGGCCATTCTAGCTGGTATAAGTAAGATGGTCCCTCATACTAGTTTTGATTTGCATTTCTTTAATAATTACCAATGTTTTCATGTGTTTTTTGGCCATCCGTATGATTTTTTTTGGAGAAATGTCTATTGACAAAGGAATGGATAAAGATGTGGTACATATATAAAATGAAATAGTACTCAGCCACTTTAGAGTATAAAATAATGTCATTTGCAGCAATATGGTTGGACCTGGAGCTTATCACATTAAGTGAAGTCAGAAAGTGAAAGACAAACATCATATGGTATCACTTATATGTGGAATCTAAAAAAAGGTACAAATGAACTTATTTGCAGAAAACGAACAGACTCACAGACTTGAAAACACACTCATGGTTACCAAAGGGGACAGGTGAGTGGGGAGGGATGCACTGGGGGTTTGGGATTGGCATATGCACACTGAGGTATACGGAATGACTGGCCAATAGGCACCTGCTATATAGCACAGAAAACTCTACCCAATATTCTGTGATGATCTATGTGGGAAAAGAATCTTAGAATTGGTGTATGTATAACTGAATCACTTTATTGTACAGCAGAAATTATCACAACCTTGTAAATCAATTATACTTCAATAAAGCTTTAAAAAGTGAAAAAAATATTGTTCCTTATAGGATTCTTTTCCACCCCCCCCCATACTCTCTTTACCTTAGACTTCCCCCTAGCTTTCTCTTTCAAGGCTCCTCTTTCATTCCCTTTGTGTTGAAGAAGTCATCCAGTTTTGAGGAGAAGGCTAGATTCTCATCAGTACCCCATAAGGGGACCCTTTTATAGCCAATGAATAGGGAGAATGTCAAGTTCTTTTTTTTTTTTCTTTTTTTAGTGCCCACGGCATATGGAGGTTCCCAGGCTAGGGGTCCAATTGGAGCTGTAGCTGCCAGATTATGCCACAGCCACAGCAATGCAGAATCTGAGCTGCATCTGTGACCTACACCACAGCTCACATCAATGCCGTATCCTTAACCCACTGAACAAGGCCAGGGATCCAACCTGCATCCTCACGGATGCTTGTCAGATTTGTTAATGGCTGAGCCATGTTGGGAACTCCTGAGTGTCAAGTTCTTATTCAAATCATTTTTCCCTCTCTTCCTTTCCTCCTGCAGTGTTCTCACTGCAGCAACCTGTCTGGTGTTATGTCCAAAGTGAGTTCTGTGATCCTGATTCAACTCTAACCCTAGTCCTAAACTTTCCTGTAGAATAGTCAACATAACTTTCCGTAAGCGTAAAAGGGACATATAACACTTTTAGCAGGGATGCTAGGAAGGGGCATCAACATACTTCAAAGTTTGGGTACCCTTTTGAATGAGAGTGATTGCACATTACTGTAGAAATGAAGGCATTCACATCTATGCATGCAAGAGATAAATTATCAAATATAATTAGTTCCCCAGGAGTTCCCATTGTGGCTCAGTGGTTGAAGAACCTGACTAGTATCCATGAGGATGTGGTTTTAATCCCTGGCCTTGCTCAGTGGGTTAAGGATCCAGTGTTGCCTCAAGCTGTGGTATAGGTGGCAGATGCTGCTTGGATCCCATGTTGCTGTGGTTGTGGTGTAGGCTGGCAGCTGTAGCTCTGGAAACCTCCATAGGTCCTGGGAGTGGCCCTAAAAAGACAAAAGGAAAAAAAAAATTAGTTCCCCAAATTGGCTGTGCAGCAGAATATTCTGGAGAACTTGTTTTACCCTCAGATTCTTGGTCCCTACCTCAGAATTACTGAGTGAGAATTTCTGGGGATAAGAGCTGGAAATCTGGATTTTTAACATGGAGGCATTGAGCAGGGCACAGGTGATTCTGATGCAGGCTATGAAATACTGGACCGGATGACCCTAACATCTGTCCTAGTGTTATACGGAGTTGGGAATCTCATAGAATCTTAGATTTTGGTTAACATTTTTGTCAAAGGAGGATGCATTGGTTCGAGTCATATCTTGACGTCTCTCTGAAAAAGGTCTTAATTCTCTAATTCATTAAAAACCTCCTCCAAACCTATCCCCCCAAAGCTAAGCAAATCAGGAATAGAACTGGACTCTCACTCCAGCAGAATAGGACTCAGGGTAAGGAAATGGATGATGAATTTATTTCACACATTAAAGCAGCTGTCCTCAACTTGGCTGAATATTAGAATGATTCTCCAGAGCAATTAAGTCAGAATTGCTAGGGTGGCGCCCAGGTGTTGGTATTTTTAAAGAGAACCCCCAGGTGATTCTGATATGTAACTATGGTGAGAACCACCGCATTAGAGAAAGAAGGTGCTCTCAGGGGACAAGAGAGCAAGGCAGGTTGTTAGAGCAACACGAGTGATTCTCCCTGGCTCAGAATAGCAGCTCCTTTCTCATTTAAACAATCAAGCTGGGTGAGTTTATTCTCAGGAAACTTTGAGACTAGAAAGGGACCCAGAGAAAAATTGTGAAACAGAACCTGATTTCCACTTTAATTTGGAAAAAAGCGAGAAAGGCTGGAGGAGCTCTTTCTAATGTCCTAAAACGTATCCATGTCTCTATTCCCACCAATCACGCTCTAAATTACCAAGTGAATGACTCAGAGTTAAGCCTAAACAAAATAGAACAATATTTATAATAACCATACTCTGGAGCTCTTTTGCTGAGGCTAACCTGTGAAGCCAGCTGACTGCAGGGACTCTTTTTTTTGCTGCAGATAGCTTTATTGTTTCATTGTTTCCTTATGTTTTGCAGCTTGGGAGTGTGCTGTGGTGTTTAAAAAACTGCCTATTGACTGCAGGGAGAGGCTCAGGCTGAAGCCGTGACACCACGGTGATGCAGAGGGCCCCATCCCCCACCCCCCAAAGGCCACTGGACTCCGGATGTTCTAGTTGTGCTTGAGAGTGGACCTTCCTTGGAAGAGATGTTTGCTCAGCCCAGCCTGGGGGCCGCCAGCCTTCTGATGTTACTGGGGTGGTTGCCACTGTCTGATTCTAGGAAGTGGTTCTGATACCAACACAAGTCTGGGTGCTGGACACACAGTGAGGCCAAAGAAACTGAAACATCAGAGTTGAGACAGAGACAGGCTTATTGCAGGGCCATGCAAGAAGAATGGGTGCTTGTGCCCCCCAAGTTCCCCGAAGGGTTTCAGCAAAGACTTTTTAAAGACCAGGTGAGGGCAGGTCTTCCAAGCGTTTGAGATCCCTGCACTGTTCTCTGATTGGCTGATGGGGAAATAACAGGGTGGTTAACACGCCCAATCCTTAGGTGCCAGTAGGTCTGGGGGCTGACAGGCTCTTGATCATCACGTAGTTAATTCCCTCCATTTGGAGGTGGTTTTTAGCATTTGAAAAACTCGGGAAATATGTGTGAACTACTATCATCTGCGTGCTGGAGGGAGGAGCTACAGCAGTGATATAGGGGAGGAGTCTGGCCTGGGAAGACCTAGTAGGGTCCTGCTTGGCTGCAATTCTCCAGGAAGTCAGAGAGCAGGTGGTCTGCGTTGCCAAAACTCAGAGGGTGCGGACCGCAAAGGGCCTGATGCAGGATCTTTTCCAGGGCCACTGTGGCTTCTTTAGTGTCCAAGGCTTTATTCCATTCATCTTGGGATGGATTCTGCAGGTCTCAGTAAAGGGAGTAAACTCTGCACTTGTCTGACATCTTCAAGAGATGCTGGCCGCCCTCAAGCTTCTTCTCAGCCAACTCGCAGAAGAGGTGGCCCAAGCCTTCGGGAACCCCACTGGCGTGGTTGAAAGGAGGTCCGGAGTGAAGTAAGTGGAGGAGGCCCTCCTATGCAGGTTGACCTGGTGGCTGCTGTCGACCTGGGAGCTTGTGTTTGGTTGGTCATAAGAAGCTCACCACAAAACAAGTGTTGGCTGGTTCTGGAGGCAGAGGATGGGTGAGAATGTGGTTCTGGAGGTTGTGATTAGAAAGGAGGTTCCTGGGTGGTCAGAGGCTAGAAGAAGGGGAGTCCTTGGGTCTGTTCCATCCAATCCTGTTGAAGCAAGGGACAAATCTTGCAGCAGAGCCAGGTTCCTGCCTTTATCCTTATTTTTTGGGGAAAGAAATAAGGAAATTGAGCAAAGCGTAGGAGGCAAGGCTAAAAGTAGCATTGGGATTTGTTGAAATAAATTTCTAGGCGCATGCTGGAACCACTCCAGCCTGGGGTAGGATAAAGACAACTTTTTTTGTCCCTGAAAATACTCCTCCTGAACGGAAACACAGTGCATCCACACTGGGCCCTCTACTCACAAGGTTGATGATATGCCCCCAGCCAATCAGCTATTTTCTATGTCTTTCTCCCCCCCCCCTTTTTTTTGGTCTTTTAGGATGTATCTTTCTTCCTTGTTCTTTATCCTACAAAAATTTTTTATCTTCTGCCCCATCTTGCTGTTCTCTGAACAGAGACTCTACTTCCTCAAGTGTTGGAGTTTGTATTAGCTAAATTGCTTTGTTTTTTTAAGAAAAATTTTATTGGAGTATATTTGACTTACAGGGTTGTTAGTTTCAGGTGTAAAGCCAAGTGAATCCTTTATACATATACATATATCTATTCCTTTTCAGAGTCTTTTCCCATATCGGTCAGTGTAAATTAGTGAGTAGATTTTTCTGTGCTGTACAGTAGGTCCTTGTTAGTCACTCATTTCACATAGAGCAGTATGTATATGTCCTAGACTTTTTTTTTTTCCTTTTTAGGGCCACACCTGCGGCACATGGAAGTATTCAGGCTAGGGGTCGAATTGGAGCTGCAGCTGTCGGCCTACGTCACAGACAGAGCAACGCCAGATCTAAGCCCCATCTGTGAGCTATGCTGCACTTTGTAGCAACATCAGTTCCTTAATCTACTGAGCTAGGAACCCACATCCTCATGGATACTAGTTGGGTTCTTAACCCCTTGCACCACAGCAGGAACTCCTCTAATTTTTTTTTTTTAACGTAATTTTTTTGAAACAGTTTTTGCTGCTGAGGAGTGGGATCCCAAGCTGACTGCTAGTGGCCTGATGACAAACGCACAGCTGAGGCGGCCCTGAACCCTTGGAATTCACTGTTCTCAGCGTTACCATGGGTCTTGGGTAAGTCACACTCGGATGTGAGCTCCACTTAGTGTGTGCAGCTCTCTGATCCTAACATATTTTATTGATTGATTTATTGCCACAGCTGTGGCAACGCCGGATCCTTTAACCTGTTGCATGACAGTGGAACTTGCAAACAAATTAAGAAAGACTTATTTTGTTCCTGGTTCTGGGGCCTTGGAAAGGTTCAGCATAGTTATATGGGAAGTCTACATGGGTGTCAGCTGTTAGGGAGCTTTGCAAAGCCTTGAGGTAAGTTAAACTGCTGGGGACTTGGGAAAATAAAAAATTCAGACTGTTTTGACCATCTATCTAAAGAGTCACAAGTGCAACTATTAAAAGCCATCAGAGTGTTTGCCATTATAAAGCAATCTGCTAGTGAGAGGAGTAAGAGACCTATTGCTAATGGGACTCTTAGAAGCCAAAGATGCAAACACTTTTGATCTTTTGACAACTTCCCCAGATGAAATTTCTTTTCTGAAATCATTGAGGTGTTATTGACCTATAATATTTACATTTGTTTCCGGTGTATAACATAATGATTCAGTATTTGTAGATAGTGTGAAATGGTCGCCATACTGATTCTAGTAACATCTGTCACCACACATAGTTGAAATTTTTTTCTTGTGATGATAATGTCTAAGATTTACTCTGAGCAACTTCCAAATATGTGACACATGATTATTAACTGTAGTCACCATGCAGTGAATTACATCCGTGTGACTTATTTATTTTTTAACTGGAAGTTTGTCTTTTTCATTCCTTTGAGCCATTTGTCTTTCTCCCACCCCCACCTTTGGCAATTAACAATCTGATCTCTGTATCTATGATTTTGAGGTTTTTTTTGTTTATTTTTAGATATATATGTGACATCATACATTTGTCTTTCTCTGACTTTATTTTACTTAGTATGATGCCCTCGAGGTCCATCCCTACTGTTGCCAGTGGCAATATTTTACTTTTTAATGGCAAAATAATATTCCACCATGTACATATATGCCACATTTTATTTACCTATTCATCTACTGGTGGACACTTAGATTGTTTCCATATCTTGGCTCTTGTAAAACGATGCTGTAGTGAACCGGGGGTACAGATATCTTTTTGAGTTAGTTTTCATTTTCTTTTGAGTAAATAACCCAGAAATGGAATTGATGAATTATATGGTAGTTTTCCCCCAAAATACATAGGCATTATAAAGTATATGTATTATAAGCATATATATCTCAAAATACATAAAATATATATGGTAGTTTCCTCAAAAAAATAGAATTGTTTTCAAATTTGTAGTTTGAGAAACCTCCATGCTGTTTTGCATAGTGGTTGCATCCATTTAGATTCCCAGAAATAACACCGAAGTTGCCTTTTTGCCTCATCCTCACCAACACCTGTTACTTCTTTTTGTTAATAGCCATTCAGGCAGGCGTGAGGAGATAGCTCATTGAGGCTTTGATTTGCATTTCCCTGGTGATTTGTGAGGTTATCCCTGATGGTCAGCTGTAAGTCTTTTTTGGAAAAGTAGCAATTCAGACCCTCTGCTCCCTTTTAAAATCAGATTGCTTTGCTATTGAATTATGAGTTCTTGATTTATTTTGCATGTTAAGCCCTTAGCTGATATGATTTGCAAATATTTTTGCCAATACTTTCTCCCACTCAGTAGGTTGCCTTTTCAGTTTGAGTTCATTTTTGTGTATGGCATAAGATCATGGTTCAGTTTCCCTCTTGCATGTGGCTGAGTTCTCTGCTTCTGCTTCTAAGGAAATTCTCCATTGATTCCAACTTCACTTGCCCATTGAAGCTGCTAATCCTATATCTTGACGAGAAAGCAGAAAGCAATGTCTACCACCCCTCTTGGCCCAGCCCAAGCCTCAACTTCCAGGACTGTACAATCCTCAAAGAGAGTAGCAGCACCAGAAGACAACTTGGAGGGAGGTGTCGGCAGCACCTCCTCTCCATTAACTGTGTCTCAGCTGCAGCAGAGGAGAGCAGTGTGTGCCTGATGGACAAGCAGCTTTGAAACGCGTCTCTGCTTAGTGTCTCCCTCATGCCCCCTACCACATAGACGGTCTGGAACTTGTACTGTCTCTCCCACTCCATCTTCTCTTTCACGGACTCAACTATACAAAGCCTACAAAATGCAATTTTGTCCTTAGTAAATGCTGCCTGCTGTTGGGTTAGGTTTTCTCCCTGAAACGGATGCACGTGGAGGGGAGGGGACTCGGCTCTCGCCACTTTTGTCTCCAGCCCAAAGCCCAGTGTGGTGGGTGAGCCACCATGCCGGCTGGTAGAATGGACTTGCCACCAGGGCCCCGACGGCTTCACCTCTCCCTGCTACCTCTTGCTTCTGCTCTGTGACAGCAGCCTGCTGGCAAAATGCTCCCTTCTCGTAATGCTGTCTTGACCCAAGGTGGAAGGGAGAGGTTTGACCGGAGGAACCTGAAGACCTAGTTGAGGGGAAAACGTGATCAAGAAAACAGTCATGACGAGATGAGTCACTGTCACACAACATTGCATTGCAACGACATGAGGGCTCCTGATGGGGGTCTGGATAGGGGGCCAGCTGGCCCTTTAAAGGCCATGAGAGGCCAATTGGAAAGGCCCAGAAGCATGGAAGGTTTGAAACCAAACCATCCCCCACCCATGCACATGCACACACACACACATTGGACTTCCCTGAGTACATCTCAGAAGAAAGGCTGCATTAGCAGGTTTGGAGAGGGAGCAAAGATGCTAATGAAGCGTGAACTGGCTGCTTTCCGCAGAGCCTTCTGGGCACCACGCCACCAGCTCGCTTTCTTTCCTACCCATTTATTTATTTATATTCTTAATTAATGGAAATTTCAACTCCCATTAGATCAGGAGGAGTCAGTAATAAACAGCCGGAGCATTAGGCAGGCAGCTCTACTGGGGAAGGGCAGAGGCTTCTCTTTCTGCTCCCAAATTGTGGTCACATGGCTGGCTTGGACTTGGGGACAAAAAGTGCATATGCTGGCTGTGCGTATGTGAGCCAGGACCCTGTGTTGATGGGGCACTGATCTCCATGATATCTATGAGTTTCTTTTTCTTTAAGTATTGTTGAGACACCCCCTATTTACCTGTGTTGGAGTAAGGCAGCCCAAGTTTGAATCCTACCTGGCTGTGGCACCTTGGAGAAATGATCTTTTCTGTGCCTCCTTGTTCTCTCTTAAAGAAAGTGATAGTATCTATTTCAGAGGGTAGTTGTGGGTCTTAACTGAAGTAAGGTGTGTGAAGCGTTTGGCATAGTACCTGGTTTGAAGTGAGCAATCGCTGGGCCTGTGCTCCTCTCGGCATCATCTGGAGCCCACAGTTGCACATATCAATGCTACTCCTCCCTCAGGTGCAAGTGGAAGCTCCTTCCAAGAGAGGGCCAATGAGTACCCTCTTTCAGGAATGTCCTCGATTTCTGCTCTGGGTTCTGGCGTCTGATTTGGGGATGGCATTGTGAGTTGGGTTAGGTGAGGCTTTTGACCTATAGTCTTGAATCTCGTGTTTATTGTCATCAGTTACAAAGCTTGAAAACCTCTGCATGGGTAGACTTGGGCACAGCCAAAAAGCCATTGATGGGTTGGGACATGGTGCAGTCAGAGAGCTAGGAGGAATAATTGATGTCTTGGAGCAAGAGGAAAGCTCCCTAGCTTGGCTTTAATGGAAGGCTTCATAGTGCTCATAGATCCCCAGGCTGAGCCCCATGGGAGTGGGGCTGGGCTGTGCTGGGGGGCAGTGATTGGAGCGTCAATCTGATGTCAGATGTTCTTGTTTTGACTCCTGCTCCACAGCTTAAGGCTGTGGCACCTAGGCCAAAGCTTATGACCTTTCTAAGCCTCAGTTTCCTGCCATGATAAATGAGCATGATAATACCAGTTTTTCTCAGAGTCACTGAGAGGCTGATAAGAAATAACATATGAAGTGACTAGTAGAATGCCTTTTAGCTGTTTTGATCAGATCTGTGTTATTCAACCCTGTGCTTTCCCTCTCTTTTTAGGGCCACAGCTGTGGCATATAGAGGTTACCAGCCTAGGAGTGGAAGCAGGAGCTGTAAGCTGCCAGACTATACCACAGCCACAGCAACACCAGATCTGAGCCACACCTGCGACCTACACCACAGCTCATGGCAATGCCAGATACTTTAACCCACTGCTCGAGGCTAGGGATTGAACCTGTGTCCTCATGGATGCTAGTCAGATTGGTTTCCGCTGAGCCACACGGGGAAGTCCCAACCCTGTATTTTCAATACCCATCACCGTGTCCACTTATAGTAAGTAGTCAAGAAATGATGGAGTAATGGAGAATGCGAGACGTGGGACAACCTAGTAGCCTTTCATTCTTGCTAGCTCTAATGGAGAGGTTCCATTGGATGGCCTTGAATGCCACTTCCAGATCAAATTACAGGGATTCTGTGCCAGGTTCATAGAGAGTAGTGTACTGTTTCCTGAAAGAAGAAAGCGTCTTCCCTCTTTTTTGAAAGATGACATTTTATGTTAATAAAGAACAAAGTAGCCAATGACCTGGGTCTCACCGGAGGGAAAAAAAATTAAACTGCCGTGTTGGAGTTAAATGACTAGCACCATTTTGGGTAAGAAGGAGCCACTAGTTATCTTGGCTGTGCTGTTGGCTTTCCTCTCTAAAGGCAAGGGGTGAGCAAGACATTAGTTGGTATTAAGAAAGTGCTGGAGCACAACTGGGGAGAAAGCGTTACTCCATCTGATAAACCCATGCTCTCTTCACCTTGACTGCCCCATTCACTCTGCGGCTCACCTCGTCTCGCACAGGACACAGCAGAAATAGAAAAAGTCTCCGGAAGGGCAGAGTAGCTGGATGTGGGGGAAGGGGAGACTTCCACACCGAGAGAGATGAAATATTTCAGTGTGAGAAGAGCAGGGGAAAGGGGTGAGTGCGCTCCGAGGTGGCCGGCATAATGAATGGGAAGCAGCCAGCCAATTGCAGGCTCCCCTGTGCCCTTTGCCCTGTTCGGAGAAGGAGGCAGCACTTGACAAAATTAAAAGGGAGCGAATTTAGAACTGACGAAAGGAAGTGCTCTCCACACAATGTATAATTAACCTATGAAGGAACCTAACCTGCCTGCTATTAACTGAGGCAAGCAGTTGGACTTGGAGACCGTTGGAAGAATAACAGCCCTTCTGGCAGTTACACTGGCTAAGCTGCAATTCTGGAGGTAATTCATCCTCAGCAGCCACCAGACAGGAAGTGATGGCCAGGTTGAGAAAAGGCACCTCCCCTGGGATGCAAAAGAGGGAAGGTGAGAGGGGGCGTTTAGACAGAGAGGATATGGGTACTGCAAGAACAATCCAGGGCAGCAGGAGACTTGACTGAGCTCAGATGGCCCCTCGGGGGTGGAGCCCAGGGTCCAGAATCCTCAGCAAGTGCTCTCCTGCTACAGCATATGGTCCCATGAGAATCTCAGGGTCCTGGCGCTGACTCTTTGCTTCTGCCTTACTCTTCACTCCAAACTGTGATCACCCCCAGTTAGTGGGGAGAGTGTGGTTGGAATCCAAACCCAGGAAGTCATCAGGACAAGGCTGGTTTGGGGAGCTGTAGAGTGTATGTTTGTCCTGGGCAGGAATTCTGAATTCTGACCCACTTTTTTGTTTTGGCCTCAATCGAGGCCTGTGGAGTTTCCCAGGCCAGGGATTGAACCTGTGCTGTAGTTGTGGCAATGCTGTATCTTTAATCTGCTGTACCACATGGGAACTTCCCAGACTGACTTTTTACCCCTATGATCTCAAGTTTTCCTCCAGAGAGCAAGGCAATAGTACAGAATAGAGTAGAACAATGCTTGCTTGCTTTGGGTAGAGGTCAGTATTGACTGTTCAAATGCGATCCTTAACTGCTTAGGTGTCTGACTTTGGGCCCTTACTTAATATCTCTGAATCTCTGTTGTGTTAGTTTATTACTCTATTCTTTAGAGACATGAGAAGGTTAAATGAGACTCTGCTGAGAAGCATTTAGCAAAAGCATCTGAATGGCATGTCGCATCCATTTCAAAAACTGGTAGCTAAAATTAGTAATAGAACTGGAATTAGCATGAGCTGGCCTGTTAGGAGAAACTCTTTTAGATTTATTGTCTATCTTTTTATCCTTGCATTCACTTGATAAATATTTTTCGAGCATGTAGTATGCACTAGTTAGGTATAAGGTATGCACTGATGAAGGAAATATGGTTCCTATTGTTATTGAATGGTTGAGAGGGTGGAGCTCCTGGTGCTTGCTGCTTACATAGTCCATACTTACAAATGGTAGAAAGAAAAGGTCCCTTTAATCAGAATGCTGGCAATTTGGGGAGATGGTGGCCTCAGCGTCCCACCCAAAACCACCTCCAGAGATTCTACTCTCAGCCCTGAAATTTTTAAAGGAAAGGATGGAGGGAAGCAATCTCAGTTCATGGTGGAGATGGGGACCAGAGTCACCCCTGTTCCCCTCGGTCGATTCCTAGTGATCTTCCTCTGGATGTTAGCTTGTTCATAGTGTGTTGTGCGATGCCTGAAGGAGAAGCTGTGGAAGAGATCTGGCCCGTCTATTAATTACCTTTTCTTCATTTCTAATACTTGGATCTATACAAAGAACTGAAGTTAGGCAAGGTTTTGTGTGATTAAAAGATCTGAAAGGTGTGCTTGGAGCAGCAATGAGTAGAGGATAGGGTGGCTGATTTGAAAATGAGTGACAATATAGCTTTGGTAAAGTGACAAGAGAAGGGGCTTCCTGCTGAAGGTGGTTTCCTGCAAACAGCTGCTTACACTACCCTGTTGGAGCCCACAATTAATTGGAGGAGACCATGACACTAAGATACCCTGTAATGCTGTGTGATGCATGCTGCTTTGATGCTGGTGATCTATGGGGTGTTGTGGAATTATTGAAGGGGCTTTTGTTTGTTGAATGTTGGGCATTAGTTATGTGCTAAACTTTGTGATAGGCTTTCATCAAGTTACCAGTCAAGAAAATCCCACCCCCTGGAAAAGTGACATCTTGGAAGGTCACTCTGTACTTACTGGGAATTCCAGAGAACATTCCAAGAATCCAAGCTTGCATTGATGATGCAATCAAACATAGCTCCATGTGAGCATTACTTATTACTGGAGAATAGACTGAATCACTCAAAAGTGATTCAAGGTAGCTTTTGTTTTTGGGAAAGATGCCCCAGAAAATGATCAAGAAATTTCTTGGAAGATGGCTAGGACTCTTGTAAGAATTGGTTGGCTATAGGCCCTCTTTCTTAGATTTGAGGCCTTGTCCTAGATCTTATCAAACACTCTAAGTATATGACAGGAAGTGGAGGCCTCCATACTCCTTGGAAAATTTATCTTTTTTTTTTCTGTTAAAAAGTTTAAATTGTCTTCTAGTTTTGGTTTTAAAGTTATTTATGATGGATACTTTTTGGAAATTACATCCATAGTCAAGAAGTCTCATGGGATGAGGAAATCTTAAATGATTTTCTAATATAATGACTTTCTTGATGAATACTAAATTGAACAATTAATGGAGTTGATATAATATTACATCTTATAGACATTCAATTAAACACTTGATGATTTTGGCCTCTACATTTTTTGTTTTTGGAACCACTTCCTTTTGTTTTTTGGGTCTGAGTCATCTCTATTGGCCTTTGAGAAGCTCTTACACTGGAGACCTGGTGCCTCTGGATGGAAGAGCCTCAGGCAGCAGCAGGTGTCTCCCTCAGGTCAGCTCCCATCGCTTGCCTCAACTTTGAGGACCCCATGGATGATCTGATGAGGTCTCCCTTGAGAGCGCTGTAATGAGCCACATTAGGGTAGATTGAGGTCCCATGGCAGAGTAGTAATCTGTGAGGCAGTTGTTGGCAGGACGTGTTCATGGCATACTGGTGAAGCTTGATTCTGACTTTTCTAGAACCATCTTTCTTTTTATTGTCTTTCCCTTGTTCTGCCGCTTTTTTTCATCTTCTCTTACCTTCTCTCCTGCCTATGGCTTTGTCCACCAATGGAGTAGCCAGTGGCTCCCCTAGACTCTCCCCACTCTCCTGGTACCATTGAAGTCTTTTCTGGTCCCAGTGAAAGCATCCTGGAAGGAGGGATGCCCACAATACCAACATATGCAGAATTAAGACAGTTAGGGAGACACTTTGATTAAAACTGGAAATTCAAAGTGCTTGCCATGTATTCCTTTCCAAAACCAGTGTCCTAATGTCTTTTCAGAGTAGCCAGTGTGAAATGAGCTGCTGAACTTTTGTCCTTGGTAAAGTTTGACTGAGCAGAGAGACTGCTGAAATTTTCTTGTTAGACTGCATTAGAAGCATCCTTTACTCTGCTGCTGTTGTTCTGCATAAAACACCCTTCCCCTGTCTGCCTGGTGGCTGCGTCCCTCACATCGCAACAGCAAGTCAAGTCCCCTCCTGGTGAGCCCATCCCTGACCTCCTGGGGATGATCTGAGCACTCTCTATGTTCCCACTAACCTTGACAGTGTTTACACGCCCACCCAAGTGATGCCCAGCTCCTGTTGTGATGGGTTTTTTATCAGCTCATCTAACTGACATTGGAAACTCTGTGTGGGCAAAGGCCCTATCTGCCTCCCTCTGTGGCACACACACTAGGCACTAAAGCAGTGAGATAACTGGTTGGAAACCTTGACCCTTCCTCTTTTTTTTTTTTTTTTTTCCCCACTAATGGGAGTTTTAATTTTTCTACAAGAAACAAATGGTGAAAAAATACTAAGGTAAATGTAAGTTTATTATAAACTGCAGGGGGACCCAGGATGGGAACTTCTGAATGCTGGGCCCCACTGTAGCTGGAAATGGAGCTGCAACAAAGGCAAATTGCCCCGTGCCTTTTGCTCCTGGGGAATTTGCCACTTTTCAGTGATACCTCTGTTTCCTGTGCATCTGTTCTGTTCCCACTTTCCAAAGACGAGGGCTGTCTTCCTTTCCTGTTCATTTCTTCCCTGACATTTCATACCAGCCCTTAGCCGTAGCCTGGCCTGTGCACTTTAGTACCTCTTTATGGCTGATCCTAGTCTGTCTCAGCAGACCTATCTTTATGCACTGATTTTTGAGTCCTTTCCAACTCTATCTAGCCAAGCCAAGAAAGACTGCACACTCACTCTATCTTCAAAAAGAAGTCACAGTGAACATCTGTTCAGCCTATGGCATCCCTTCCCCCAGGTGTCCCCAAATCATGAATCATCAGGTCCAGGATCTACCACTCCTGGAGAGATGTTAAAAATCAGGATAAAGAATCAAGGGTGAAAATCGGAATAAATACCTCTAGTGGTGGAAATGAAATAAATCAATATCACTTCTCCGTGGCCAGAGATGCTTAATAGGCAAAGATCACTGCCAGATTGTGTGTTTAAAAAAAAAAAAAATGTGTTGAACAGGCAGCGAGGGCAAACTTAAGCCACAGGAGTGACTTAAGCTCAATGACTTGTCTCCTCTTAGAGTGAAAGAGCTGTTGCCTTGGCATTAGAGGGTGAATGTCAGTCTGCATCCACGGGATTTGATTCTGGAAGTGACAGTTTTCTTCCCTGACCTGGAGAGTCTGAGCAGCTAAGGGGCACTGGCCACTTTGAGCTAGAGTTGGAGATGCTGGTTCAGGCTCTCCATTGGCCTGGGAGGCTTCACTCTGAGCCCTTCGATTGCATCATATTGTGCGCCATCATCTGATGAAAATAGGATCAAGTGTCTGCTGACACCCCTGTTTACCTTTCTTATCTTTCAAGGCATTTCTTTGTCAGGTCCTCTGTTCCAGCCTCACTAGGCTCCATGGATCTTCTCTAGCTGCACCTGTGTGTGTCTGTCACCATGCAGTGTGTCCCTTTGCCCTGCCTCATTCGCAAGACTTGTTCTTCAAAGCTCAACCCAAAGGTCAATATTCTTCTGGCTGGAAACCCTCACCTTCCTGGAAGAAGGGGATTTCTATGCGGTCTTAGGTATCCCTTAATTATGGCTCCTAACCACATTCTGACATAGTTTTTTCTCCAGTGATTGCAATAATTAATCTATCAGCAAATCCTGTCAGCACTATCCTCAAAATACATCCCCAGTTTGACCACTTCTCACCACATCCACCTCTGCCACTGTGGTGCAGACCACTGTCATTTCTTGTCACAACTGCTGAGATGCCTTTGACCCAGTGTCCTTGCTTCACTTGGGTCCCCTATAGTGTATCTTCCATGCAGGAGCTAGACCACCTTTTCTAACAGGTGAATTAAAGTATGTCACTCCTCTGCTCAGAACCTTTGGTGCTTCCTGTGTGTGTTGGTCGGGGTTCTGCCAAGAAGCAGAACCAATAAGCTATGTCTATATGCAGAAGGAGATTTATGAGGGATTGGGCCGATATGATTATGGAGACCAAAGAGGACCAATAGTACAGATGGCGTCTGAAGGCAGTCTGCTGGAGAAGTCCCCCTTGCTCAGGGATGCTGGTCATTTTGTTCTATTCAGGCCTTCGACGGATTAGATAAGACCAACCCACACCATGGAGGGCAGTATGCTTACTTGCTGGTTTAGAAGTTAATTTTTTTTTTCTTAGTCTGTTTAGGGCTGCCCTTGCAGCATATGGAGGTTCCCAGGCTAGGGGTTGAAACAGAGTGGCAGGTGCCGACCCACACCATAGCCACAGCAATGCCAATCACTTAACCCACTGAGGGAGGCCAGGCATCGAACCTGTGTCCTCATGGATGCTAGTCAGGATCGTTACCACTGAGCCGCGACGGGAACTCTTTAGATGTTAATTGATCCAAAAACACCCTCTTGTTGACGCATAAAATTAACCATCAGGCCATGTCACTTGATCCTCATCACATTGCCACCTGGCCCTGCATGAGCGAACAGCTTCCGGGGATCTCTTCTTGGTTCCAGTGCTCTAGCCACTCCAGCCTCCCTGCTGTTGTTAATACATGGATGGTACATTCCTGCATCACAGCTCTTCTCACTGCTCTCAATGAGTGGTGAGCTCTTAGAGGAATGTCTTCCTCCCAGATGTTTGCCTGTCTGTTTCCTTTGCCTTCCAAATGTCTGTATTCAAGGGGCACCTCCTTAGAGAGGCTTTCCCCAACCTGTTTCTACCCTCGCGTGATTCCCTTGGCTCCTGCTATCCTCTAGTGGTTTACCCTGCTTCGTATTCTTCCTGGTTCTTACCTGATGTCATATCATGCATTTCGTTAATCATTTTCTGTCTCCTCCATCTTGAATGCAAGCTCTGTGGGGGCAGAGGCTTCATCCCTTTCAGCCACTGTTAGGCACCCTCAGCACCTAAACCAATGCCTGACACACTATAGGCATTCAACAAACACTTAATATATTTTCAGTGTATTCGTTTATTTATTAATAGCTAATGTACGTTAAGTGCTTACTATTCCCTTTTGTTTATAAAAGCCTGTGGGGTAAACTCTGATCTTAGACTAGACCGCAAGATCCGTGAAGGTTAGGCTACTGACGTAGCACCTAGAACGTAACATGCATGCACTCAAATATGATTTGCTGCATGAATGTGTGAACACGGCAGCATTTTATAGACCAAGAGATGGAAACAGGGGAAGTGACTTGCCTAATCTACTCTGTAAATAAGAGCTAAGAACCAGGGTTTCAACCCCTCAACCCTACTTGCAATGGTACCTGTTTCCCAGCTCGACTATGATCTCTGAGGATGGCGATCCATGTTTATTTTCCCCATTCCTGGTATGATACTGAGACTAATAAACATTTATGAATAGAATTCATCCTAGGTCTTGGGTTTTTTAAGCTTTTCCGTGATGGAAGTAGACCATGAGGGCCCAGAGGTCAAGGTCAGATCTCCTGGTGGGTGACATTGCACTTACCCTCTCAGTGTAAGCACAAGAGCCTTACTTTGTCATGAAACAGACCAGGCCCTTCTAGTGGTGGGAGCTTGGGCCTCAGCTTTTCTTTCTGTATGATGGTGATAAGACTCCCATCTACTTCCAAGGGTTATTTTTAAGATTAACAAAAATAATGTAAATCATTTTGCTCTGAACCTGGCACACTCTGATTTCTGAACAAATACTTGCTGTTATTACTCGCTGACCTCCATCCCTGAATGTCTCAGTGCATCTCTTGTTATTTGCACTTAGTGTAACACTTCTCCATGATGACAGTACATCCTTTACCTCATAGGGAGCCCCTGGGACATGAGATGGATAGAGACCATGCCTTATACTTCTGTGTTTTTGTGTAGGATGAGAGTGTTACTTTGTGCCTCATGGTTGTTTAGAACTTAAAAGAATTGATTTATTCCTGTGACTCCCACAACAGAGGTCTGTGTTGCCAGATCTCCATGATGATTCCATAAAAGCCCTTTTTTTTAAAAAAAAAAAAAAGTTTTTAAATTTTTCTATTATAGTTGGTTAGCAGTGTTCTGTCAATTTCTGCTATACAGCAAATTGACCCAGTCACACACACACACACACACACACACACACACAAACATATATATATATATATATACACATTCTTTTTCTCACATTATCCTCCATCATGTACCATTATAAGTGACTAGATAGTTCCCTGTGCTATACAGCAGGATCTCATTGCTTATTCACTCCAAATGCAATAGTTTGCATCTATTAACCTCAGACTCCCAGTCCATCCTACTCCCTCCTCCTCTCCCTTGGCAACCACAAGTCTGTTTTCCATGTCCATGAATTTCTTTCCTGTGGAAAAGTTCCTTTGTGCCATATATTAGATTCCAGATATAAGTGATATCATATGGTATTTGTCTTTCTGACTTCCTTCACTCAGTATGAAGAGTGTCTAGTTCTATCCATGTTGATGCAAATGGTATTATTTTGTTACTTTTTATGGCTGAGTAGTATTCCATTGTGTATATATACATCTTCTTAATCCATTCATCTGTCAATGCTTCTATAAAAGTCTGAGGCAAGTTTCAGCTGATGGTCTTGGGAACTTTTTTTTTTTTTGTCTTTTTGCCTTTTCTAGGGCCACTCCCATGGCAGTGGAGGTTCCCAGGTTAGGCGTCTAATCAGAGCTGTAGCTGCCGGCCTACACCAGAGCCACAGCAACATGGGATCCAATCCATGTCTGCGACCTACATCACAGCTCACAGCAACGTGGATCCTTAAGCCACCGAGCAAGGCCAGGGGTCGAACCTGCATCCTCATGATTCCTAGTTGGATTTGTTAACTGTGCCACGACGGGAACTCCTTGGGAAATTTTTTAGTGTTTTAACCTATACCACACCTTGTGGCAATGCTGGATATTTAACTCACTGAGTGAGGCCAGAGATTAAATCCATATCCCCCGAGAAACATTGGGTCCTTGACTTGCTGAGTCACAGTGGGAACTCCTAGACTTGGGAGTTTTTGTTTATACTAATATTCTAGGGAATCTTGGGTTGGGTGACCATAGTTGAGGTGCTCTGAGAACAATACAAATGTTTGCTTCAGCAGATTTCTTCAAACTCTTGTCAGCCATTTCTTTTTACCGGGAGAAGAATCACAGTGATGCAAATGTCAAAAAAAAAAAAAGAAACTGAAAAATTCAACTTCAATGCTCACACACTTGAAGTGCAAGTCAGGGCACTTAAGAGTTCCACAGGAATTGAGACTGTAGCACAGAGTGACAATGGTAATAGAACAGGGAAAAATGGAGAAATATTGGTTCATACGGTCATGGAAGCAGGCATTTGAACAGAGATCTGAATGACAGGAGAAACTAAGCCACACAAACCTAAGAGGAAGAGCAACCAGGCAGAAGGAATAGCAAATTCAAAGGACCTGAGGCATCAAGCATTAAGTGTGTTTGAAGAACAGCAGAAAGGCCAGTGTGATGGGAGCCTAGTGAGCAAAGGGAAGTGGTTGGAGATGAAGATGCTGTCGAATGAGGGGGCCAGGTCATCTGAAGCTTCACAGGCTACGGTGGGGAATTTGGATGGAATGATGTGTGACATGGGCAGCCACTGGGGAGTTCTGAGCAGAGGAAAGACATGATGTGCCTTATGCTTTCCTTCTCTAGAAGATCTCTCAGGCTGCCTGGTGGCATGCAGAAGGTCAAGAGCAAAAGTAGGTAGACCAGTTGGGACTACTAAGTTTGAGTGAGAGTGAGTATATGGTGGCTTGACAGAGGTGGAGGTAATGAGAAGTGGTTTACTTTTCTTTGAAGGCAAAGCCCATAGAATTTTTAGATTGGAAGTGTTTGAAGTGGTACATAAGATAAAAAGAGGAGTGGTTTTTGTTTTTTGTTTTTGTTTTTCCCCCAGAGCAGCTGATTGATTTGACTTGATGAAACAGAAGAGATAAAGAAAAGTTTTGAGTGGACAACTTTGGAAGTCAGTTTTGGATTATTGTAAATTTAGATATCCCAAGCTGAATAGAAAGTTAGATGGTGGAGTTCCCATTGTGGCTCAGTGGTAATGAACCTGAGTAGTATCCATGAGGAGGCAGGTTCGATCCTTGGCCTTGCTCAGTGGGTTAAAGGATCTGTGAGCTGTGGTATAGGTCACAGATCAGATCCAACAGCATTTCTGTGACGTAGGCCAGCAGCTGCAGCTCTGATAGTCCCCTAGCCTGGGAACTTTCATATGTTGCATGTGTGGCCCTAAAAAGCAAAAGCAAAAAAAAAACAAAACAAAAAAACAACCTAGATGGTGAGGGCTGAAGTTCAAGGGAGAGGAGGGCAGACCTAATGGTGAACACTTTGAATCATCAACCAGAAAAAAATGGGATTTCTTTTTTCTTTATCCTTTTTAATTTAAATATGGTTGATTTATAATATTATTTCTCAGGTGTATAGCATAGTGATTCAGTATTATAGGTTATACTCCCTTTAAAGTTATTACAAAATAATGGCTAGATTTCCCTATACTGAGTAGTATATACCTGTTGCTCATCTCTTTTACATGTAGTAGTTTGGATCTCTTCATCCTCATACCCCTATCTAGCTCCTCCTCCCTTCCCTCCCCCACTGGTAACCACTAGTTTGTTTTCTACATCTGTGAGTCTGCTTTTGTTATATACATTAATTTTATTGTTTAGATTCTACATATAAATGATAACATGCAGTATTTGTCTTTCTCTATACGACTTATTTACCTAAGAATGATACACTCTAGGTTTATCCACATTGTTGCAAATGGCAGAATTTCACTCTTTGTTATGGCTTAGTAACATTTTGGTATGTGTGTGTTATAATCATCTGCATCCATTCATCTGTTGATGGACACTTGGGTTGCCTCCATGTCTTGGCTCTTATAAATATTTCTGCAACATTGAGGTGCATGTATCTTTTTGGATTAGTGTTTGCATTTTCTCTGGATATATACCCAGCAGTAAAGTTACTGGATTCTATGGTACTTCTATTTTTAGTTTAAAAATAAGATTTAAAGCCATAGGAGTGAATGAGCTTATCCAGAAATGAAAATAGGGAAGAGAAGAGTGACAAAATCTCAGTCCTGGGGCACTTCAACATTTAGATGTTGGGAAGAAGAGCCAGCAAAGGAGACCAAGAAATAGCAGTGATGTTGGGGGGGAGGGGGAAGAATGTGGTGTCCCTAAAGTCAAGCTAAAAGTCAATTTTTAGGAAGGCACAATTGCCCATGTCACATATCTCCAGGAGGTAAAGCCAGGTGAGCACTGAGAATTTGACCATTGGGGTAAATACAAGATACATACACAAGAATGCTCATAGAAGCACTGTTTATTTTTAGCACAGTATTGGAAGCATTCCCAGATGTCTATCAACAGGAGAACTGGAAAACCCACTGTGCTGTGTCTGCACAATGGAATTCTATTGACCCTACAAAATGCACAGGTTAGAGTCCCTTGGATGAATCCCACAAAGTTGGTGAGGGCTGAAGTTGAAGACTATGTACAGTTGAATACCATATATAAAGTAAAGCATTCAAACCGAACATCTTGCTGAGAGAAACCTATGTAGTAAAAGTATAAAGACATGTGTGGAAATAACAATACTAAATTCAGGAAACTGGTTGCTTGAGGAGAGGGGGAAGAGGAAGCCATCTGGGACAGATACACAGGAGGCATTTGACAGTATTGGTAATACTTGGCTTTTTAAGCTTGGCGCTGGAGACACAGCTAATCACTGAATTATGTATACTTTTGTACAATCTAAATACTGCCTCAAATTCGCAATGAAAAGAAAACCAATAATTGAGCCAGTGAACTTGTCAACGTGGAAGTCATTTGTGACCTGGATAAAAGCAGTTTCAGTAAAGGGTTTATAAGGCAAGCTGATTGAAGTGGTTCGAGAAGGAAAAAGCAGGGAGCAAGTGAAAACTGCTTTGGAGAGGTTCTGGTTACAAAAGGGGTGGAGAAAGGGGGTGGGAACCCGAGGAGGGTGTCAGATAAAGGAGGATTTGACTGACAGAGCAACTCCAAATGGAAAGTTTACCAAGACCAAGCCATGGATGAAATGAAAATAGAGTTTAATTATTTATCCTGAGCAGGTACTCCAAATCCTTGGTTTCCCTTTGGTGTTTTGGCGTTTGACGATCAGTGTTCATTAGCATCTTTTCCAGAGAAGGAAGAACAAATCAGTCCCTTTGGATACCAGTGAAAATAATTTAGTAAAAAGCCTCGGTTGGGGAGGAGATGGAAGCAACTCATTTAAATGAGGTTGGGGATTACTTGTGGATTTATATAGATGGAACATTGAATAAAAACATCACACAGAATGTGCAAATGACTTCAGGTGGTTTAGAGTTTATGGTTTCTGGAAATAGGATGGTTCAAAATGGTGTGCAAAGGTCACTTAAAACGTTCAAGAAAATTTCTTAAAGGTGGAGAGGATTTTCATGTAGTTACTACTCAGCAGATGAGATCTGTTGCCATTAAGGAATGGACATTGTGTTGTGGTGGTTATTGCTGTTTGCCTGGTAGCTGGTGTGGATCTGTTAAGATCTTTTCACCCTATTTCCTGAAGCTCAATGCCACTGGGGATAACTATTAGTAAGGCAATGAATATAATCATCAAATATCAATTGTACTGAATTTAATGAGTATCTATTTTGTGTCATGTACTGTTCCAGGCATGATGGCCCATTTTGTTGAACTCTTACCACCTCCATGCAAAGTAGATTTTATTATTCCCATTCCAGGTGAGGAAACTGAGGCAGCACAAAGGTCCATAGATAGTAAGTGCTAAGACAGGAATGGGAACCCAGGATGTCGTAATTCCAGAGCATGGGTCTGCTCTGCTTTTCTGTGCAGCCTCTAAGAAGGGCTGTGATCAGGCCCATGAATCAGGCAGATTCAATCTAACCTCCTCTATGGGACTGCCATTTCTGCCTAAGAAAGCCAGTTCTCTTACTTCCTGGTGTTCTGTGTTGCTACTTGAACACAAGACAACATGGGTAGGTGTGGCCATTGTGGGAATTACGGCAACGCTTTAGTCAGAAGTTCTGAAGATCTGCAATAAATTGGGCATAAAACTGCAACTGCACGTTTTCAGGCCTTTTACTTTGCAGAAAATCCTGTGTTTCTAAAACATCCACAGTGACTGTTGTTGTTCTATATTATTTAAATGAGTAAGTGTCCTAGTTTCAGGAGGAAGGGATTTGTTTTTTTTCCCCCATCAAATTTACAGCACATCTGTTTAAAGAATGTGGCAACAGTATGCATAAATCTCCAATCAAAATATTACAGAACAAGCCAATTTTATGATATTAAAAATGTATGGCCAGACACAATGTGCTGAAAACATGAAATTACCACATGATGCCTTTTTTGCTTTGCTTATATTGGACTGTCTATCCCCAAATTAAATCTTGTGAAAAATAAACCAGACTAAAAAGGAGTTAAAACTTGACCCTGAACAATTAAACTGATGTTATAAAAATGTGTCTACATAATACGTCAGTGCAGCAGATAATATTTTTATGGCAATAGAAAATTTTGTAATAAATAGATTTTGAAACATTCAAATTATATATACCATTACATATAATGATGTTTTATGGATATTGGATAATATAGTATAGAAGAATTTTAAAACTCCTTTAGTAGAAAATCTTCAAATATTTTATAAGTAATGGGGAATCTCCCTTTGGAGGGTTTCTAGTGCTAATTGGTACTTTGTTTCTTTTGGGTTAAGATCCAGCTGGACTTCTGTATAAGCAGGCTGATGTCTTGGGTTTCCAAATAAAGACATCATCTTCTTTCTTAGAATACCCCCCACTTCCATCACCACCATACAGCATTGAGAGTTAGGATTGCCTTCTAGTTACCAGTAGACTCAGTCATCTTCCACACAACATTTAATTATCAAAGTAGTCCTGTGAGATGATCCTTATTAGCCCATTTTACGGATTGAGGGACTGAGGTTTAGCAGGTTAAATAATTGGCTCTGGGTCACACACCAGGAGCTCTGCCCTCTAGAAGTTTGATAGATGTAACATGTGGCAATTTGCACTTTGATTTTAGCTGTGTCATCTGGGATGGTTCTGATAACAGCTCTGCTGGCAATGAGGTAGATGAGGCGTGCCACTTGGAACAGCCAAGTGGCTCTCAAGGTCACCAGTAGTGAAGCTTGGCCTTTGGATTACTGAGAGTGTTTTCCAGCAAATTTCACAGAAAGCATCCCTGAAGAAAGAAAGGCCTTTATTAATTGGGCCTGTGATGTATCTTCAGGGGAGCTATGGATGGGGAGTGGGGAAATGGAATGGAATTCAGAGAAAGTCACTCAGATTTTCTCTGCCAGGCTCCGTGGCCTTCCATCTGATTCTTTGGAAGAGAGTGGTTGCAAGCAGGAACCCAGAACGTGAATTTGATACGAACCCTCTGTGACACACTGGGGATACCCCAAAGTTGTCTTTTAGGTTTAAGAATTTGGGGAGGAAAAAAAAACAATTTGGACCCTGGTCCCCTGGGGTATGTGGGATGAGGGAAGTCTTGCCTCTTCAGTGGCTTGACTGCAGTTCAGAGTGGTTCTGGCACATCTGGGGCTCCATGACTACAGAGAAGGTCAGCACATGGTGTTCGGTGGCTGATTCTGCTGCCAAGACTGGGGAGGGGAGGAGACAGAGTACTGGTTACAATGGGTGGTGAAGCCCCTTCATGCTATCCTGGGTTCTTGCAGGAAAAGCTGGGAAGACCTGGGGGAGTCATGGCACCTAGCTGGCTTAACAGTAATTCAAGATATGTAGGTACTCAGACACACACACACACACACACACACACACACACACACACACAGACACTCACACCTACCTCTGCAGAAAGAGAAAGGTGGTTGTTGGAGACACAGGTGGGAAGTGAGATATTAAGAGGTGAAATAGGATATTACAAATGGACAGGATCAGAAAATGGATAGGAACAAATCATAAGGTCAGAGAGGTGGGCTGGGTTGGTTCTGGAATGTAGATCTCAGATGGGTTAAATTTCTTGGACAGGCCATGGGCGTCAGAGCTCAGCTTTGGGAAGATGGATGGGGAGGTGAGGTACTAAATGCTTTGGAGTGGAAAGAGTCCAAGAGGATGAGACACTGGTTAGGAGTCTTTGGGTAATCCAGGGGTACCCCATTTTAGCACCAGGCATAGGTTTCTGACAGTGGGAATGCTAATCAAATTGGTTCTATAAAGACTCAATATAGCATATCAACAGAAGAGGGATTCAAGCATTGGGTCATGGAGTATAATGTGCACATGGAGTGGGAAAGAGCTGAGGAGAGAGTAGCAGGGTCAGTGGTCTGGAAGCACCAGGGAGAGGGGAGAGCTGGTCTGATGGGAGTAATTGAGGGAGGAGACTGGAAGGAGTGAAAATTACAGAGCACACCCTTTGCAGGAGAAGGAGTTTCAGGTGAAGATAAGAAACTGGATAGAGAAGTTCTTTGGGGGTTAGAAAGCCCAAGAACTCAGAATCGGGGGGTTTGGGACCAATCAGGAGGGTGGCGGAACCAGGTCGAGCTCTTAAAGATTTCAGGAAATGGGAAGTTTATGTTGTGGCGTGGCAGAAATGAATTTGACAAGGAACCATGAGGTTGTGGGTTCGATCCCAAGCCTTGCTCAGTGGGTTAAGGATCTGATGTTGCTGTGGCTGTGGTGTAGACCGGCAGCTGTAGCTCCAATTCAACACCTAGATGGGGAACCTCCATATGCCACAAGTGCATCCCCCCCCAAAAAAAAATTTCGGGAAATGAATAACAATGACAACGTCTGTGAGAGCAGTAGGGAACAGAGTGAGGATGGCTCGGCATGCCCCAGGGAAGAGGAGCTGGGTTTTTATGTAAGAGGGTGGTGTTCTGACTCCCAGTGCGGAAAGATGAGGGCTGTTGGGTGAAAGAGAAGCTTGCATTAACAAGGGTACAGGTGAAGTAGGATTCGCAGGAGACAACCAACATCAAGACAAGGGAGTGAAGGGACATTCAGTGGAGAAGTTGAGTGTGTAAGGGAATTTGTTAGTCAGGGAACAGAGAATCCAGGGGTGTGGGGTAAGGATTGAGAAGAAATGGGAATGTCAGAAGTTGGATCAAGGGAGAAGAAACACCAAAGCCATTTGAGAATAAGGAAGAAGAGGCTAAACCACTAGAAGGGCTTCAGTTCAGGCAGGAAGAGTCACGTGGCTACATGTTGGACAAGTTAGGGGGTCCTGACAGTTTGGTTGGGGGTGAGGCGCTGGTGGCCCCCAGGGCTGAGAGAGCCTGGTCTCCAGGTGGCAAGGGCTTGGTGAAGCAGTCTACGGGCTGGCGTGCTCTGGGTATGGAGACAAAGTTGGGAGAGCAACCTGCTCTGAGCGTTTGAGGCTGGGTCCCAGGCTCTAACAGGACAATTTGACCAGAAAACAATCTGTCACCTCCATGCAGAAATCAGCTCACATAGCTTCACCTCCGCTAAAGTAAACATACTGAACATAGTTTATAAGCTCCCCCACCTTCTGCCTCCTGACTCCCTCCTCTGACTTGCATCTTGCCCCTTCCTTCACGAATGGTGTTCCCATCCAGAGATGTTTAAAATTTTCTGAACATGTTTTGCAGCTTTTGATTCGAATTCTTTCCTTTCTACACACCTTGCTCTGTCCTCTACCCATCAAAGGCCCATTGGCCTCCAGCTCAGGAATCTGCTCCTCTGGGAGGCCTTTCCTAACCACCTTTAATCCTTACGTTGGATTAGAAGCCTTATCTCTCGTAGAAGCTCTACTATTATCAAGATCCCTCTATCAGTACCCTCGTATTACCTCTCTTGTGATGTGATCTCCTTTCTATAGAAAGCCTCCACTGAAAGCGCTCGACTCTGAGAAACTCTTGAGCCAGAGTCATGTCTTACTCACCATCACATCTTCAGCATCTTTCATGATTGCTGGCACGTAGAAGACCCTCCTCTAAGGATTCAGACAGTGATTGAGATAACAGGAGCTGACTTAGGTCAGTGCCAGGGGGAATAAAATGAAGGCATGGATTCCAGAGGCATCGTGATGGAGAATGGGAGAGAAGTAGCAAAAGTTAGAACGTATGTGCGTGTGTGCATATGTATGTGTGCATGAGTTTAGTGGAGGAGAAAAAGTCTCAAAGCCCATCTTGAGGTTTTGAAGCCGGGTCATAGGTAAGATTGGTGTATTATTACCAGAAACAGGTGGGACTGGTGGAGACAAAATATCGGGAGCAAAACAAATGAGTTCAGGATTGAGGCTCAGGTAAGAAACACAGATGGCAAAGAGGCAACTGAAAATGGTAGCCTTGGGTGGAAGGTGATAAATTCAAAGTCATGAGAATCAAGGGAGGAGAGAGAGACAAAAGCAAGTGGCTGTTGAGGTTGTAGTGGAAGGCAATCACTGGCAATGCACCCTCTTTTCTACAAGCATTTAATAGAACATCATCACTGTCATCTTGTTGCATTGTTGTTGTGATCATCCTTCTTACTTGATACCACAGATTTGTTAAAGGCTTATTTTACTGTTTTTTTTCCCATGAAATGTAATCTCTGTTATCTACCTCCCCTCAACCTCTCAACAACTTCATGGAGTAGGTAGGGCAGATAATATTCCCATTTTGCATCTGGGAATGAGACACTGGGTAATGAGGATCAATAGGGGCAGAACAGATTTCAGAGTGGTTTCTTCCAAATTCCAGCTGTTGCTCAGTCCCCTGGACCACCCTGCTTCCCCTCATAGTGGGAGACACAGCGGGAGCGAGACGTGAGGCTTCCTAATGGTGGAGTAGGTCTCCACTGCATTATTGTTTGTCACAACACAAAGTAAGACCTATGTGTCTGTGGTTCTCCAGCCTCCCTTGCAGCCCATGTCACGGAGAGCAGTCACTCTGGCAATCTGCCACTCTGGTGGCATGTGGCCATTTGTAACTGCAAGGTTACAATTTGGCCGGCAGCTTCACAATTTCATCCTTGAGTTCCTTCAGACCCTTGGGTGGGTGCCATCTACTGCTGGTGATTTATTTGTTTCTAAATTTGTCAATTAGGTCTAAAGCATCTAGCGCTTTACCACCACACTTTCTTTCCCCCAATCCCTATGTTCTGAAAGATAATTTGTGGCTAAGGTTGTCTTTAGCATATTTCTCAGTAAGCACGTTATAAGTATAGTTGAGGTTTATATAGGACCAAGGCTGAATTTATGTTGACTAAGGACTCAGAATATTTATCTGTCGAAGTTTCTATCAAGATAGAAAGTGGGGAGAAATACTCCTCTTCCTTCAGGGGTTGTGGTTGAGGCCAGGGCTTGTGTAGGAAAACAGTGATGTCTTACTAATAGGGGATATTTACCACTCTCCTCCTCTGCCCCTGGCATTGCATTAGCCCTATTACCTCCATTAGCCTCATCCTTCCAAAGAAACGATTGTGAAAAACTTTACCGACAGTCTCCTGAATATCAAACCTTAATAGCTGGCACCTCTTTTGTTCTACTTGGATTTTCTGTGACATTTGATGCTTTTTTTTTTTTTTTTTCCAGACCCCAGTCCTAGGATTCATCCTTGATTCTTGTTTGCTTTATGTTGGTGATGATCACATCATATTTTTTTCCTTTAAGCTTGCTAATAGGGTGACTTGCATCCACTGACTTGTCTTTTTTTTTTTTATTTTGGCTGCCCCGTGGCATGTGGATTTCCTGGCCCAGGGATCAGATCTGAACTGCCATGGAGACCTAAGCCATTAAGCCACAGCTGCAGCAATGCTGGATCCTTAACCCACTGTGTGGGACCGGGGGTCAAACATGCCTTCCAGCATTCCCAGGACACCACCCATCCTGTTGTGCCATAGTGGGAACTCGTGCATCGACTGACTTTTGAATATTAAATCAACATGGCATTCCAGGGATAAATGCTATTTGGCCACAATTCATTATCCTTTCTACATAATGTTGATTTGATAACTTTCTTTTTTTTTTTAAGAAATTTACTATCTTGGTTCATAAGGGACATTGGTTTTGTCATTTTCTTTTCTAGTAATGCTTTGTTTTAGGTATCAAGATGACAATAGCCTCATAGCTGCAGTTGAGAAGTATTTCCTTGTCTGCTATGTTCATTCAGTCCCAAATTCTTGGTAGTTTTCCTTTGGATTTCTTATGTGATCCACCTTTTTTTAGAACTGTATTACTTAGTAGAGAAATGTTTGGGATATTTTCCGTATATCTTTCTGTTATTGGTTTGTAATGAATTCCATTGTGGCCACAGAACATACTTTGTGTGACTTGAATCCTTTTAAATTTATTGTGACTTATTTTATAGCCCAGAATGCTTTTTTAAAATCAGAGGGATTAAACTTGGGGGGCTCACATTTATGGTCAGCCTGCAACACCCTTGTTAGCAATTGACTGCTTTTGCGTAGGCAACATCCAAATAGTCCTCTCCTTGTAAAACTCCCTGGCTTCCTCTTTTCATCCTCCCAGCCCTTTTTATCCCTCAACTCACAGAAGGGACTTCTCCAGAGTAAGCATGCAATTCACTTACTTTTGAATGTTGGGGTGGGGGTGGCAGTGTGCAGAGTTAGGCTGAATAAGGTTCAAAGAGAGGGAAAGAGAGCAAATGAAGAAATCCAAGGAAAGGGAAGCTGTAGCTATAATGAGACATTTCATTCTGTGGCTCATAAACTGACTCAAGGCAATTTGAAAAAAAATATTTTGAGCAATAGCAGCATTACTGGTTGAAGTGTTGTAGTGTTGGAGATCACTTTGAATGACAATACACATTAGTCCGTATGAGTTCCTGAGTGCTTGAGAAAGAACATTAGTCATTGTTTTTAGGTAAATGTGTAATTATTTTAGTGAACATTCCAAACTCAGTGCAGTGTAAGCCTGAAACACTTTTTTCCTTTCCCTCATTATTGCTTTCCACCATGTTTTTTCCAAACTCCTTTTCTTAAAATGGCATTATAGATGTTTTCCTGGAGTTTTGGATTACTTTGAGTTATTAGAAGTCCAGTGTAGTCTTACTTAATTTCCTAGTCCCATCTCCTAACCCCATCTCCTATAGGGACTGACCACTGTGGCGGGATCTACCATCAAGTGAGACAGGACCTTCTTTTATATTTTTAATTAATTTAATTTTTACTTATTTCTCTTTTGTCTTTTGAGGGCTATACTCACAGCATATGGAGGTTCCCAAACTAGGGGTCTAATCAGAGCTGCAGCTGCCAGCCTATGCCAGAGCCACAGCAATGCCAGACCCAAGCCTTGTCTGAGAACTACACCACAGCTCACAGCAACACCGGATCCTTAACCCACTGACGCTACCATTTGAATGGCATTGTGTCAGAGGGAGAGAAGAGCTCCAGAGGGTCTTGCTCTGACCATTCTGCCCTAGAATGACAAGTGGTCTACAACTGGTCACATGGTCCTATCATAACAAAAGGGTCAAGACATGCAACTCTACTGGATGCTCCAAAGGGAGAAGAAGCAGACTACCCCACGGACAGCAGTAGTGACGCCATGTTGGTTGCCATGTCATGCTGCCCAGTGGTTCTCTCTGTCCTGCTCACACATACCCCAGTCTTCTGCTTTCATAGACAGTTGGGAGGTGGGGGTGGCACACAGGTGGCTGAGGCGTGGCTAAGGAAGGCAGAAAGCTTTTTTTTTTCTTTTTTTTTTTTTTCAGTCTTTTGTCTTTTTAGGGCCATACCCACAGCATGTGGAGGTTCCCAGGCTAGGGGTCTAATTGGAGCTATAGCTGCTGGCCTACACCATAGCCACAGCAATGCTGGATCCTTAACCCACTGAGCGAGGCTAGGACTCGAACCTGCAATGTCAGTTTCTAGTCAGATTTATTTCTGATGTGCCACGAGGGAACTCCCAAGAAGGCAGAAATCTTACGCCACATATTGTTACACACATATTTGTGTACATATGGATGACCCCTGTTACAGCAAGGCAAAATTGGAGACTAGTTGTAGGGATGGAGAAACTTGGGTTTGTAGCTCACTATCCAACTCAACACTGGGCATATTTGAGTACAGCCTCCTTTGTATATTGTAGTAAATTGAAAAACATTGTATGGAAAACAATGTAGCAGAAGCTAATAGGATGAACTTGAACATCGAGAAGATCTGACTTATGTATTTTAAGACCAGTGTGTAGTCCAAGCGCTGAGGTGAAGCTATAAAACTTGGTGAAATGGCAGTTCAAAGAAGCAGAAGTTCTTGTTTATAAATACCTGCCTGGTAAATAATATGATTACAATGTCTGTGCTTGTGACAGAACTAAAAGTTAGCAAGCAACAGGTGAAAAATGTTTAAGCTGCTTGAAATGTCATCCCCTCAACATAGGTGCTCTTGCCCCTTCTAATTGGTGTAGTTAACATAGAGCCATTATGCCATTTCTCCCTGCCTGGCATCTCCTTGTTCTTTGATGTCTTTGTTCCAGAATGTTCTGCCCTGCAAAAAGGGGGTCCCCTTCATGAATCTCTTCAGATCACTGTGGTCCACAGCTGTTTCTTCCCTCTTTGAACCACTGTTTTCAGAGTCACTGCCACATGGCTCTTCCCTCTGTAACGCTATGGCTGAGTTGGGTTGTGATTTGAGGGCAGGGACCTGTACTCTGTTTGAAACACTACCATGCAAGTGTCTTACTGGATGTTAGACCAAGTGAAGGACAAAAGATCTACTGGGGGTGTTGGAGAGCTGACAGTGTTGTATGAAGGATCATTGGTCTGTTCACTTAAGTAGATTTTAGTTACAAATGAGACATTTCAGCAACAAATTTAGTTGTTGGTGGGAGTGAGAGAGCATTATGTTGATTTTTGGAATCTGGGTCTCAGACACAGGGATTTAAGCTTCTAGGCTGCACAAGTCAGCTCAGGGATGATAGGTGTGGGGGAGGAGAAACCAAACAAGCCTTAATTCCTTCCAATTCATACATTACAGTGTTTCAGCAAATATTTTGCAAAAGGATTTTCTGGATGAACTTCAAACTGCTAGAGGTTCACTTTGGTGGCTCAAAGAGCTGTGCAAATGATGTTTTTAGAAAAGGAAATGAAAATTGTTTCAGCTGACATTTAAACCTCTATTCTCTTTGACTAGCTTGTCATAGTGCCTCCTATGTTTTGGTCAGACACACGTCCCAGAAGAAAAGGATATTTATAGGATTGTAGGGTTGTAATATGAAATCCTGGTATCTCATTTTCTGCTTATAAAAAAATTCTAATAGTAACGCTCAGAACCCTGACCACTTCTGCCTCTCTTATGGATTTGGTAGCTCCCATGGAAATAGCAGTTTAAAAGACTAGTTGAGTTTCAGTAAGAATAACCCTACTTAGAGAGCTTTTCAACTTTATCTCCTCTTCTTGGCTGGAGTCTGAGACACTAAAGAAAAGGGTTGTTTGGGACAAATTTTGGTTCTTTTCTTTTAATTAAAAAATTTAACATGTAATTTTTACTGGAGCAGAGTTGACTTGCAATGTTGTATTAGTTTCAGGTGTTCAGCAAAATGAATCAGATATACATACACATATATCCATTCTTTATTCCCCATATATATTATTACAGAATATTGAGTGGATTTTCTTCTGCTATACAGTAGGCCCTTGTTAATTATATATTTTGTATATAGTAGTGCATATGTGTTAATCCCATCCATGTAATTTATCCCTGCCCCTACCCCCATGGTTTCCCCTTTGATGACTGTAAGTTTGATTTTGAAATCTGAGTTTGTTTCTCTCTTATAAATGAGTACCTCTGTATCATTTTTGTTAGATAACTATCATATCACTTATATGTGTAATCTCTGACTTCACTGAGTATGATGATCTCTGGGTCCATCCATATTGTTGCCAATAGCATTATTTCATTCTTTTTTATGGCTGAGTAATATTCCATTGCATATATATACCACATTTTCTTTATCCATTCCTCTGTCGAGAGACATTTAGTTGCTTCCATGTTTTCGTTATTGTAAGTAGTGCTGCAATGAACATTGAAGTGCATGTATCTTTTCACATTATTGTATTCTCCAGATATATGCCCAAGGTGGGATAGCTAGAACATGTGATAGTTCTATATTAATTTTTTAAAAGGAAATTCCATATTCTTCTCCATAGTGTTTGCACCAATTTACATTCCCACCAATAGTGTAGGAGGGTTCCCAAATACAAAGAATCATAAGAGACTACCACAAGCAACTAAAATGGACAACCTAGAGGAAATGGACAAATTCTTAAAAAGATATAATCACCAAGACTGAAATAGGAAGATACAGAAAATGTGAATAGACCAACTAAAGTACTAAATTTGAAACTGATTAAAAAACTTGAAGTCCAGGATCAGATGGCTTCACAGGTGAATTCTATCAAACATTTAGAGAAGAGTTAACGCATATTCTTCTGAAATTCTTCCAAAAAATTGCAGAGGAAGGAACATTCCAAAACTCATTCTATGAGGCCACCATTACCCTGACACCAAAACCAGACATACACCACAAAAAAGGAAATTAGAGGTCAATATCTCTGAACATAGATGCAAAAATTCTCAACAAAGTATTAGCATACCAAGTCCAAGTATGTATTAAAAGGATCATATACCACCAAGTGGGATTTATCAAAGGGATGCAAAGATTATTCAATATCCACAAATGAAATCAATCAGTTTGATATACTACATTAACAAACGGTAAAATAAAACCTATGACTATCTCAATAGATGCTGAAAAGGCTTTCAACAAATTTCAATAGCCATTTATGATAAAAACTCTGCAGAAAGTAGGGAGAGCCTACCTCAACATAATAAAAGCCATATATGACAAACCCACTGCTAACTTCATTCTCAATGGTGAAAAGCTGAAATCATTTCTACTAAGATCAGGAACAAGACAAGAATGTCCACTCTCAGCACTTTTATTCAGCATAGTTTTGGAAGTTCTAGCCATGGCAATCATAGAATAAAAAGAAATAAAAGGAATCCAAATTGGAAAATAAGAAGTAAAACTGTCACTGTTTGCAGATGATACTATACCTAGAAAATCCTAAAGATACTATACCTAGAAAATCCTAAAGATGTTACCAAGAAAACTATGAGAGCTCATCAATGAATTTGGTAAAGTTTAGGGATATAAAATTAATATACAGAAATCCCTTGCATTCCTATACATTCACAACAAAAGATCAGAAAGGGAAATTAAGGAGACAATCCTATTTACCATTGCACCAAGAACAACAAAATACATGGGAGTAAATCTGCCTAAAAAGGCAAAATAGCTGTACTCTCAAAAACACTGATGAAAGAAATCATTTTTGGCTCTTTACTCCATTCTATTGCTTACAAAATTACACTGGAAATTTTCAGGCAGCATAACCAGATTTTTGGATCTGTAAATGCAGTCTGTCCAACAAGGACCCCTCAATGCACTTAGTTGTTATAATCTTGGGAGTCTAAATCAGTGGTCATCAAGACTACAGCCTGTGTACCACATGGGCCCACCACGTGGCTTTGGTTTTTGTTTTTTTGCTTTTTTGGGTCACACCTGAGGCATATGGAAATTCCTAGGCTAGGGGTTGAATCAGAGCTGCAGCTGCTGGCCTATGCCACACCGTTAGCAATGCCAGAGCCAAGCCACATCTGCAACTTACACCACAGCTCACAGCAATGCTGGATCCTTAACCCACTGAGCGAGGCCAGGGTTTGAACTTGCATTCTCATGGATACTAGTCAGAGTCATAACCCTCTGAGCCACAACGGGAACTCCCACTACCTGTTTTGATGAATAACATGATGGTTGTGTTGGAACACAGCCATGCTTGTTCTTCACATACTGTCTAACTGCCTTCTGGCTACAATGGTGGACTGGAGTAGTTACAACAGATTATATTGCTTGCAGAGACTGAAATATTTACTATTTTGTCCTTTACAGAAAAAGCTTGCCATCTCCTGGTCTAAATGACTGACACAATAATGAGGAAGGGTGATTCCAGTGCTTCTTAGAACTTCGTGCTTTCCTTCATACAACCTCCTTTCTGTTCTTCTTTGGGTGCAGAATCTTTAGGAGGAGACTGTTGAACTATGTTCCTTAGTTGATGAGTATTACTATCATGAGTCTGAGAGGGCCCTCTTGGATTTTATTTTATCCCCATACCCAGACTCCCATACCCAGACTCCTTTCCCTTCCTTCCCAGAGGTGATGATCTAATTTTTTTTAAAAAATTTATTTCTTCTTTGTTGGCTACACCCATGGTATATGGAAGTTCCCAGGCTAGGGATCAAATCTGAGCCAGAGCTGTGACCTGTACCACAGCTAAAGCAAAGCTGGATCCTTAACCCATTGCATTGGGCCAGGGATTGAATTGGTGCTGCCACAGAGACAAGCTGGATCACTGCCCCACAGTAGGCACTCCCAATCATCTTCTGATAAAATGTGTACCATGTTATACATGCACCCCTCTATTCATAACATGCTGTTTACAATAGCCAAGACATGGCAGCAACCTGAATGTCCATCAACAGAGGAATGGATAAAGAAGATAGGTGTACCCACACACACTGGAATATTAGCCATAAAAGAACAAAATACTGCCATTTGCAACAACATGGATGGACCAAGAGGTTATTGGACTAAGTGAAGAAAGTCAGAGAAATAAAAATAGCATACAATATCACTTAAAAGTGGAATCTAAAACATAACGCAAATGAACTTATCTATGAAACAGAAACAGACTCATGAACATAGGGAACAGACTTGTGTTGCCAAGGGAATGGGGGGAGGGATGGACTGGGAGGTTGGGATAAGCAGATGCAAACTATTATATGTACAATGGATAAATAACAAGGTCCTATCATGCAGCACAGACACTATATTCAATATCCTGTGATAAACCACCATGGAAAAGAATATGAAAAAAGTATGTGTAGATACATATGTGTAACTGAATTACTTTGCTGTACAGCAGGAATTAACATTGTTAATCAACTATACTTCAATAAAACAAATTAAAAATAAAATGTATATTTTGTTGACATGTGTTACAAAATATTTGCTTTTGCTTTATGCACATTTAGTTTTAATTTTTGAGAAGACAGATTGTATTAACTTATATATCTGACTATATTGTGCCCTAAGAACTACTCTCTAAGGTCTCTTCATGTTGGTATGTGTTTGTGTCTATTGCATCTAATGCTATATGTTGCTACACAGTATCAGCTTCTCAGAACTTGCACATTTTACCTATTAACTCTGGCACTGATAGACTGCCACATTCACATTCAGGCCTCTGGTGTATAACTTAACAGGTTGTCCCCTGAACCATTCCAGGAGCTGCCATTGCCAAATAACTTACTGAACTTGAACACATCCCCTTCTGGACCTATGTGAAAAGTTCTTTTAGGAACAGATTTGCTGAGTCATAAGATCCGTGCATTTAATTTTATGGGTAATGCAAGACTGTTTCCCCTGCAAATGGCATTGGTCTACATTTCTCCCAGCAATGCAAGAGAATTCCAATATAGCAGTATCCAGTTTTCTAATTTTTGGCAGTCTAGTTGGTATAGAGTGAAATCTGAGTGCTATTTTAATTTACATTCCCTGATTGTTGCTGAGTTTCAGCATCTGTTGATACGCTTCTCAAGTTTTGGGTTTCCTCTTTTATAAACTGTCCACTTATGTTAGTTGCCCTTTTTTTTTTTCCTGATGGAGAGGCCTCCTTCTTGATGGTAATGTACAATTCTTCTAGTTTCTAAATATTAACTTAGGTATTTTTAATGTTTAAATTCTATCTGTGGCTAACTTTGTCGATGATGGCATTCAATGTACAGAAATAAATTTTGTTGCCGTAACATTTATTTACTGTTCTAGGATTTACATTTAGAAGATTTATTTTTAAAGTTCTGCACTCTTACATTACAAAGATATTCCCCTATATTTCTTCTATGTGGTATTAGAAATTAAGTTATGCTTTTCTCCAGTGAATAAATTTCTGCTAAATGACTAATTCTTTCTTCACTGATTTACAGAATTACTTCACTGTCTATTATATTGTTATAATCTCAGATTTCTTGGTTTCCCCTTCAGTTCCTTGGGTCTTTTTGCCTGTTTTTATGTTAATACCAGAATATTTTTTTTAAAAAAACTTTCATCTAGGAGTTCGTGTTGTGGTGCAGCGGAAACAAATCCAACTAGTATCTCTGAGGATGTGGTTCGATCCCTGGGCTTGCTCAGTGGGTCAGGGATCCAGTGTTGCCAGGAGCTGCAGCTCTGATTCGACCCCTAGCCTGGGAATCCCATATGCTCTGAGTGTGGCCCTGGGGAAAAAAAAAACAAAAACAAAAAACCCAACTCATATAATGATATTTTGTAGCACAAGTCCCTCTTACTTAGTTCTTTTCATGATAACTTATCTATTAGTAGAGATATTTTTCCATGTAGGAAAAATAGGGTATATTTATCATGTTGTATGTACATTTGATTTAAGATTTTAACTTGATTGCTTTAATTTATATATTAACTTATAGAAAATCAGCATCTTTCAGATATTAAATCGCCCTCTCCAAGAGCATGGAATTACTTCATTTATTTATTACATGTATTTTATCTTCTATGTCCTTTATTCAAGTTTTATATTTTCTTTATAGTGGTCTTGCGTACTTTTAGTGATTTTTAACTTGTATATACTTTGCCGCTGTTTGTTGTTGATATTGCAACTGGTAACTAATTTTTAAAATTTTCTAGGTGAGTTTTACTAGTATAGAGAAATTACTTTGATTTTTGTAGGTTGATCCTATATCTGGCAGCTGTTGACTATACTGATACTTGCAGGTAGAGGATCACATTTACCGAGAAGACAGTTTAAAGACTGTCTTCCAATCCTTGTACTTCTCATTTTCTTTTACTTTCCTTGTAACATTGACCTCCTATACTAAGTTAAACTAGTAGAGATATAGAAAGTATCATTATAGATGTCAAACCCTATCAACTGCTTTTTCTGAATCAGTTGATATTACTATATCATCATTATTTATTGACGTAATTTAATTTCTATATTATATACATTTAGTTAAAATATAGTAACAATATTGTGTTATTTTAAGGTGTATAACAAATGGATTCAGTTACACATATACTTTTTCAGATTACTTTACATTATAGGTCATTACAAGATATTACCAGATATTGACTATAATTCCCTGTGCTATACACTAGGTCCTTGTTGTTTATCTATTTTATATAAAATAGTGTGTATCTGTTAATCATTGATAATTTATCTCTTTGTCCCTTTCCCCTTTGGTAATCATAAATTTGTCTGTTTTTGAATCTGTTTGATAAACAAGTTCATTTATATCTTTTCTTTTAAACAGATACCACAAATAAATGATACTATATGATTGTCTTTCTCTGACTTAGTTTACCTAGTATGATGATCTCACGGTCCATCCATGTTGCCGCAAATGGCATTATTAGACACACACACACACACACACACACACACACAGTATATATTCTTTATCCATTCCTCTGTCCATGGACACGAATGTTGCTTCCATGTCTTGGCTATTGTAATTTTGCTTCTATGAACATGGGGATGCAGGTATCTTTTTGAATTAGAGCTTTCTGGATATATGCCTACGAGTAGGATTGCCGGATCATATGGTAACTGTTTTTAGTTGTTTTAAGAAACCTCCCTACTGTTCCTTCCTATTTTCTTTATTCTGAACATGATAAATTTATGTTAAGTTTTTGATGCATTCCTGGATAACTTCACTTGAGCCCGATGCAGATGTGCATATACATATCATTGTTAATTCCTATAGCTACTATTTTATTTAGTATCTTTTTATTGATATTTATGAGTGAAATGGCTCTAGAATTGTCTTGTATTTGTCTGGCTTCAGAAACAAAACTGCATTTGTCTCATAAGATGAGCAATGTGAGTTTGCTTTTTTAGTTTTTTAGAAGCATTGGCTAAAACTGGAATCCATCATTCCTAGAGAATTTTGGAGAACTCTCCCATAACTTTTTGGCTAGGTGAGGGACAGGAAAGTCAATGAGTTTCTTCTATAGCTCTTTTAAATATTAACTGGTCTATTTAAGCTCCATAAATCTAGTTGCTATAATTTTGGCATTTAAAAATTGTTTTAGCCTTTTATTTATCAGTGTCTTCAAATATATTCACTTACAGCTGTTTATTTTCTGAATTTCTTACTTTTTTCCATCCATCCATCCTTCCTTTACAGGGAGGCATTCAGCTTTCCCCTTTTTTTCTTGATCAGTATTGCTATAGATCTGTATTTTATATTCATTATGAAACAAGCAAAATGTCTTTTGAATTTCCTAGCCTTTTGTTTATTGTTGTGTGTATTCTCTATTTCATTGATTTTTTTTTTTGCCCTTACTGTTATTTCCTTACTGTTCATTTCTGTGGATTTGTTTTTTGCCTTGGGTTTTTTCCTAAGGCTCTTTTACCAATTTATTTGCTTGCATGCTTAGCTAGTTTATTTCTAAATTTACTTGTTTCTTGATAATTTGTTTAAATCTACATGTTTTTCTCTAAGCATGGCCTTAATAATGTCCCACAGAATTTAATAGATGGTATTTTAAAATTTTTATTTTTAGGGCCACACCCATGGCATATGGAAGTTTCCAGGCCAGGGGTTGAATCAAAGCTGTAGCCTCTGCCCTATGCCCCAGTCACAGCAACGCCAGATCTGAACTGCCAGATCTGCCACCTACACCACAGGTCATGGCAATGCCGGATTCTCAACCTACTAAGCAAGGCCAGAGATTGAACCCCTATCCTCATGGATAAGAGTCAGTTTAGTTACTGCTGAGCCACCATAGGAAGTCTGATAGGTGTCATTTTAATTATCATTCAGTCTTGAATATTTCTAAATTTCCTTTCTCATTTCTTATTTCACCCAAGAAATAGCCAATACCTGTGTTATCCTTTTGAGATAATTTCTAATTCTATTTCATAAATGTTGAAGTGGGATATTGTTCTTCAGGAATATATTGAGGTTGCTTTAATTGTCCAATATGTGGCCTATTTCTGTGACTGAGGTGTGGTTACAAGCTGTATTCTTTATTTACTGGGGAAGAGTTTCCACATACATTCTTTGTATACTTGCTAGAATTTACTACTGAAGTTATTTGGTTTTTTTTTATATCTCCATTATCTTCTGTTTGATGTATTGGTTTATAGTAGATCCACCATGCCAATTGTTGATGAATCTCTTTGATCCTGTAGTTGAGACAACTATTGTTTTCTGTATCTGAATCTGTATCAAATGCATATGCCTTTGTTAGCTATACCTTCCCTGTAACTCCTTCCGCCTTTAATGAATTGATGTTACTTGTTCCTTTCAAATTTTTACTTTTAAATTCTATCCTGTCCAAATAGTAAGATCACTACTAAGCTTTTTTTCTGATTCTTACTTTTCTAATACATCTTATACATCCTTTTATTTCTAACCCATCTGTATTTTTAACTGTCTTTCAGTGTATTGTTGGACTGAAAAACTTTAGTAGTGTTTTATATTCTGAGAATAATTATTTTTATTCTAATGACTAATAAGTTAGAACCTAGTTCTTTCATCTTATTTTTTTTTTCCATTTTATCATCTTTTGTTTTTCTTCACTCCTACTGGTCTTTGGATGTATAGACACACACTTTTTTTTTCTTAAAAACTTTGTATTAAAGTGTAGTTGATTTACAATGTTGTGCCAATTTCTGCTGTACAGCAAGGTGACATATATATATATATATATATATATATATATATATATATTTACTTTTTTTTATATTCTTTTTGATCACGGTCTATCCCAGGAAATTGGATATAGTTCCCTGTGCTATACAGTAGGGCTTTGTTTATCCATTTTAAATGTAATAGTTTCCATCTATGAACTCTAAACTCCCAGTCTGACCCTCTCTCTCCCCCACCCCCTTGGCAACCACAAGTTTGTTCTCTGTATATTGACATACTTCTAATTGTAGTTTTGATATCGTGTAGGTTGCTCTTAAGACCCAAACTTAGTTATTCATCCCTATTGATTTTTAAAGTCTTTGTCCCCCATCCCTCCTTCCTTCCCTTTCTCTCTTGCTACATCTCCCCCTCCCTCGCTTTCTCTGTTCACTCTTTGTCTCCCTCTCCCTCTTCCTTCTGATAACACACAGTATATTAACATGCCTTTTGTTCTTTAGTATCTTGACCTTCCTACCTCCTAGATGGTTATTAGGGTAAACAATAGATTGTTGTGATAAGTATGTATAAATACCTACCACAGTTGAGGACACAAAATAAGTATCTCATGATAGTATTTCTTTTTCCCCTTTAAAAGAAGAAATTTTTCTATCATCCCCAAACTAATGGCAACACCAAAGTTTCCCTGTTAAAACAATCACTATCAATCAATACATTTATTGAATTCTTATACAGTGTTGTAGCCCATAGTCAATAGAAAATGGCACATGTGCATGACATCTGAAGAGCAATTCCTTTAGACTGTTGTTTAAGTATGATGGATAAACATGCTTGTGGTAGTCCAGATGATGTGACATATGTAAAGCTTAAATGTGAAGATGTGGAAGACATGGAGACGTGGAGGTTTAATTCCTCTCCCTTGGCCCTTGGGTCTTCGTTCACTCAACAATGGTAAGGTTAAATCTCTTCTTTAAAGTGCCTCATAATAGCATCTAAGGATGGTTGAAATTTAAGTTACTGAAGTATATGTTAGCTATTTTAACAGATAAATTTTCTGTGGAAGATGTCTAAAAGAAGTTTCTTCTGCTTGTAGCCAAAGAATTGTAACAGATATAGGGTTTCTGGTACCATATATTGTTTTTTTTGTTTTTTTTTGTCTTTTGTCTTTTTTGTTGCTATTTCTTGGGCTGCTCCTGCGGCATATGGAGGTTCCCAGGCTAGGGGTCGAATCGGAGCTGTAGCCGCCGGCCTACGCCAGAGCCACAGCAACGTGGGATCCGAGCCGCGTCTGCAACCTACACTACAGCTCACGGCAATGCCGGATCGTTAACCCACTGAGCAAGGGCAGGGACCAAACCTGCAACCTCATGGTTCCTAGTCGGATTCGTTAACCACTGCGCCACGACGGGAACTCCCATATATTGGGTTTTATAGCTCAAACTCTTTGGAGTTTTTTAACACAGGTTGGGATCTTCACTCATAATCATTCTAAGAGTCCCTTGGAGCTTTTTCAGTAAAAAAGTGCTAATTTACTAATAGCCATGAGCATTGTAACTGAATATTCTGTTAGATATTTTATAAACAGTAACCATATAATCCTTTCCAACAATATAGAATTGCATAGTCCCCAGTTCAGTTGGGGAAGCTGGGGATCTTAAGTAACTCAGCAAAGTCCTAGTGCAGGACAGAGCTAGGATTTGAACCTGTCTGTGCTGACTCTGGTAATTGGCTTCTTTCAACCATACCAAAACTGCTCCAATGTGGCTTTGACAACCTTAAAGGAGGGGAAAACCCCACACACCCTTCTAAGTCTCCCCTTATTTTATTTCAACCCACTGTAAGGGGCTTACTTATACAGCGTATCAAGGACACATATGGCTGACAGGTCAGCAACCATCTAACTCACTGTGGTCCAAAATCATACTGAAACTTTGATGTCCTGGGAGATGAAATACTGGTGGATTATTGCGTTTCTTCGTTTCTTGGTTAAAATAAATTTGCCAATACCTCCTCATCTTTTTTCTTTCCTCAGTTGTGAGGTGGTGGCCAGGGCTGGGGGCTAGGGGGAAGGAACTAGGCAGGAGAGGCAGGTCGGGCTCTGCTGTTTTGGACAGTGAAGGAGGCTAAGAGCTTAGGGAAAGTAGGTTTTCTTGCTGAACGTTGCTGCCAGCCCTGCCTCTAGAGAGGTGGTAGATGGGGTGGGGGGGATGCCTGGATTCAGAGGTCCCTTAATTGAGGGGGATAAGATGCTGGGGCAAATGATGACCAGAGGCCTCCCTCTTTCTCATTATTATGAGTAGTTTCAAAAGGGCAAATGCAAGAGAAGGAGATTGTAGGAGTTCCTGCCGTGGCACAGTGGAAACGAATCAGACTAGTATCCATAAGGATTCGAGAGAGAGAAGGAGATTGCAATGGGAAAAATGAGACAGCACAGCCTGGAACCCAGATTCAACTTCCCAGGTCATCTCCATCCTTACAGTGTGGCTGGTACCTAATGCCATTGACTCTTGTTCCTGAAGCAGATCTCTCTCTTATGAGACTCTGAATCTCCCAAGAACTTAGGTGGGAATCTGGCCAAATGCCCCAGACTGTTCATTCATCATTCCATGTAACAGGCTGCTGTGGTGCAAGATTCCTGTGGGTCAGGTCTCCCAGCCTGATTCTCAAATCCCAACTTCGTTCAGGGTGTGGGCAGTTTTACCTTGACCGACCTTGGGGTGGGATGGTGAAGGGTTTCCTGGAAGTGGATCAACTTTGTCAGAGACCCTGCCTGGTGGTTTATTTTGTGCTACACGTTCAGAGTAAGCTGATTTCATTTCCATAATAGCTCTTAACCTCAAGGTAGGTGTAATTTTCTCTGTTGTACAGAATCAATAGCCAAGGTCTCGGAAGTTAAATAAATTCCCTAAAGTCCCCCACAACTAGTAAGTGGTGAGAGTGGGATGCAAACGTAGGTTTGGCTCCTTGTCATCTTTCTGGTGACATCGATCCCTCTCAGCTGTGCTATTCACCCCGCTGAGAGGACAACCCCTCCCTAGCCCTATAGAAATGTGAACAATAATGATAATGACGAACAAGAATGGTGATCATCCCAGGAAGAATGAATAAACCTTCCATTGAAAGCTCTTGGAATTTGTTTGAATTTCATCTAGTCTGAGTTACAGAAATTAATGAGCTACTAGATCTGGACCTGGTGTGCCTTGATAAAAGGACTTATTTTTAGTGCTTTAGCATTTAAAAGGATCTGTTATAATTTCATGCTTAAATAACACTAAATAAGGGCCTGTATTTGTCTAGCATAATTGGAAGAAGCCAAGGAAAAGGGAAACAGTTACTTCCAAACAAATGGCATGACTGCATCTTGGGAGAAATTTGAAGACAGAGCAACCGCCCAATAAAACAAATACCAGGGCTTTAATTATCCTCCATGGACAGCATTTCCCGCGGGCCAGAGATGGCCTTTAATAAAAATGCCACACAGCTAGGTTGGAAATGGGCAGATGGTGGTGGGGGTGAGTGGCCTGGGACAGGCTTGCCTCAGTTAAGGAGTGATGCTGTCCATCAAACAGCTTACTTGAGCTGTCTTAGGACAGGAGAGAAGATACAGGAATGAGTTTCCCTCCCCCTTATTTATTTTTTTGACTTTTTCAGGGATGGTTTGTTGACTTGTCTTTTTGCTTTTTACTTCACCATCCCTGTGACCTCTGACACCCCCTAAGCATTCAAGGCAATGAAAAAAGTGGGCTGAGGAGTTCCCATCGTGGCTCAGTGGTTAATGAATCCGACTAGTATCCATGAGGATGCAGGTTCGATCCCTGGCCTTGGTTATTGGGTTGAGGATCCAGCATCGCTGTGAGCTGTGGTGTAGGTTGCAGACCTGGCTCAGATCCAGCGTCGCTGTGTCTGTGGTTTAGGCCGGCAGCTCCCATTCGACCCCCTAGCCTGGAATCTCCATATGCCATGGATGCAGCCCTTTAAAAAAAAAAAAAAACGGCTGAAATAAAGGATGGGAGAGGGTGAGACTTAGGATGTAGCAAAAGGACTGCTCTCCCTGACTTCTGGATCAGCCCAGTGTCTCTGAGCCTCCTTCCTTGCTTTAAGGGCTTTTCCTGCTCAGAGCCTTTTAGTCACATCACGGGCTCAGGCAGTGCCTCGTGGCCCCGCCCCTCTCGTGGCCACACCTCTCTCCCCTCAATCTGCACCCAGTCCCTTGCTCCTGCCAGCCTTTCTCCCACGGTAAAAATTTTGCTCTCTTTGTGCATTTGCATTTCTGCTGACTGCTAAGATCTGTTTAATTTCATGGGTGTCATTTCCTTCAAGAAATCTCTCTCTGAGCAGCAGCCCATCGAATCCCCGATAAAACATATTTTCCTACGGTAATGATTTTATGGGCCCATAAGTCATGAATTTATTATGATCTCAGCCCCTGCTGCTGATTGCTGTAAAATGCAAAGTAATTAACAGCGAGCGGTAGCAGTTATTCCCACCTGGTAACGTGTTCCTTCGTTCGCTGATGGTTTTGATTAAAGTAATGACTAAAGAGTGAAGCCCGGCTGTAAAATATTAGCATGATTAATGCCATATCCTAAATAAGAAACAAAACTAACGGGCACGGTCTGAGAAATTAAAAAAAAATACACTCAGTCCTTCCTCTTCCACCTTCTCCCCCCCTTAAACAATTGTTCTGGCCCCTTCAGGGTGTGTCTTCTTTCCCATTAAATAATGTATGGATCAAGGCCAGGGGCCAGCTACCAGAGCATGTCATAGTTTTCATAACATCCAAAGTATGTTTTTCCTCCTCTCCTCTTGGATTTGCAGGGCGGTGCTTAGATGACAGTATACCTTGAGCTAGAGCCGAGATAGCTGATAAAGTATCCCCGTCAACTCTGTGGGGGGCCGGGGTCTTCATGGTCCACTTGGGGCATGAGCAAAGGGGGCTTTGGTGACTGCCTCTCTGCTCGACCAGCTAGAGCCAGGAGGAAGCTGTGGGGGGCTAGGTCAAGAGTTACAAGGCCATCCCTAACCAGAGAGCCACCATCAAAGTGGCTTCAACTCTACTTTTCAAAATAATAGAAAACACTTAGTCCAGTGTTGTACTGGTCTATGGATAAACAAGAACTCAAATACATGCCTATTTAGTGCCTAAACACTTAATCATCCTTATTCCTGATGCTGTCAAGTGGTACACCTTTCTGGAGGTTCCACTTGCAAGTTGGAGTCCCTCTTGATGATAGGATTGAAGGCAGTTCTGCCCTTGGAACTCGAGAGTGTCTTGACATCTTACCTCTGAGATTACCCCATATTCCAGAGAATCAAGAAACTGTAAAGAGGCATAGCCCCTTAGGAAGCGGCTGTGGGCAAGCAGAGATAGGCAGGGGGCTGGGGGTGGGCTGGAGGAGATGGCCTGCTGAGTGATGTGATGGAGAAATGGGAGAGCTATGCCTTTTATTTCCTCCAGGGGCCCTGGAGTCAATTTCACAGTTAGCTCTGCATGCTGGGAGAGGAATAGACAAAAAGAAGGGATACATAGGAAAATGTGTGCAAGAGGAGGATTCTCAAGATTTTGACTCTGGAAAAATTTAGTAGATTTTTTCTTAAGAGAGGATTGTCTGAGCATGGTTTGGAAGACTGGAGCTATGGGGAGACAAGGGCCCACTTCGTTAACTCATTATTGGACACCTACTATAGGCAAGGGAGGGGACTGTAGTCTTTGCCCTCTTAGAAACCCCCAGTCTAAGAACTCAACTAGAAGAGACAATGATAAAGAAAACCTAATTGGCCAAAGAGTCATAAAAGGAGAAATGGGGACATTGGGCCGGGACTCTTGGTCATCACTGCCCTGCACAGGGGTGCGTATGAGGGGATGGAGAGGCAATGCCACACTGCTCATAGGAGACAGAAGTGGCTCACACAGGTGGTACACTTTGTGACTTTGGAAGGGGAGAGGCTGTCTCTTGTGGGAGCAGTGAGTACCACTTTTCTGGCTTGTAGCCATGGAGGGCAGGGAGAATAATGCCATCCATTTATATCTTTCCTTTTGGACAGCTCAAAGCATTTACAAATACGGCGAGATCCCCATGGGGGAAGATGGGAGGAACAGGTCTATATGGAACTGTCTTAAGGATTGGGGACCTAATAATGAAGAAAGAAATGATTGGTCCAAACTGTAGTCAGGGGCCGATGTGAGCACAGACCCCATCCCATGTCTTTGCCATTTACCTGTCATGCCCACTTGCTTAGTGGATTGTGTTTCATGGGCCAAGTTCCTGGAGACCATGCTTCCAAACCGCCAGGCCACCTGCCTGGATCTGAGCAAACTCAGAACGATGCCGCTTTTCACACCTCTGTTCTCCATCCCTAGAATGTCACATGGGCCACCTGGGGAACTATACGGTAGAAAGGCATCAGGTTTTTTCCTGTAGTAGAAAGAAAACTGCTTCCCAAGTAGAAGGTATTACAGCATTTTCCCAATGAAGGATGAAGTAGCAGTGAGGTGAGGTGGTGAGTCAGGTGAGAGGAAACTGATCCATAAAAAATACTTTTTTATTTTCCTCTTTCCTTCCCTTAATAAATTAAAGGACAAGTTCTTGTTGCTTGATATTTCAGAAATAATATAAAAACACATGTCTTTCTGCCTTTACTCCTCTAGCCTTTGCTTCTCAGGGGTAGATGAAGGGGGAGTCCTTGGGATCGAGGTGCTGGCACCAGGAAGATAAACTCGAAGCCCCTCCCTCTCTCCACCACTGAGCAGGTCAAAAAATGATTGCATTGGCCGTGAAGGATTTATGTCTGCCGTGAGTCAGTCAGAGTGTCGGGGTAAATCAAGGCTGACATTTTTAGCATCCTGGAAAAAAAAGCAATTGCATTTTATGTCTACATTTTGCTCGGCTAATCAAGGTGCGGAAGAGACGGTCTGCCTGGGGAAACTTTTCCCCTTTTTATTAGCGAGGTAGGGTTTGGTGTGCCCCGTAGAAACGTGGAGCAAGTCCATAAAGCCCTCAGTTTAGAGTTAAGAGAGGAAAAGGCTCTCCCTGTCAGATGTGATTTGGAGAGAGAGCTGGCAAAATGTTTGGAAGGCTGAGGAAGGGGTTCTGGGCTGGCTGGGGGCGTCATCTGAGCAATCTTAGCACAAGGGAATAGACAGTCATCTCTGCAAAGGGTTTCTTCTTTCCAGGCATCTCCAGCCAGCAGGACCTATGTTTTATCATAGCACCATTAGGGAAAAACTAGTTTGAGGCTTTTGACTAAATTGGCCAGCTGCTAATTGACCACTAAGCAGTCGTTTAGCTGAAGCAACCAGCGAAATAACTAAGCAGATCAGTTGAAACCATCGAAGCAGTTGATATATGTTGACATAGGTCAAGATCAAGCCACAGTTAATGTGTAGCGAGGGGAAGAGAAAAATGAACAAATTCACTACTAATATTTCTCTTTAGCTTTTCATTTCCAAGGCTAATTATTGGTTTATTTAAGTGCTTTGCCTTGGTAAAAGATTTGGTATTTGGATTTCAAAAGTCTTCTATTTTGCACCAGGGACTAGATTCAGCAAATGTACTTTCATATGTAAACGGATAGGGATGATGATTGCTTTTTTTTTTTTTTTTTGAGAGGGAGGGGATTTCTCATTGAATCTCCAACATCTTGGGAGATAGTTTTACAGAAGGGGAAACTGAAGCTTAGAGCAATTGACTAATATACTCCAGGTTATATCTGGCTGCTCTTAGCTGGTAAGAGCTAAAAAGTTCTTTGAACAGAGGCAGTTTTGCCTTCACAGCCTTCATCCTTCTGTGCATGCTGTTTCAGATTTGATCTCAGCAGAAATGTGCAGTCATTCTAACTATGTTGGGACCTAGAGGTTCGATGAAAACACATTTTATAAGTGACTAAATTTTCCTTTTCATGGCCCTGAAAAAGCCTGGGAAACAGCCACAGGTCCTGAACCTGTGAAATGATGATGATAACAGCTAAAATGCATTGCTTACCTGTCATGTGCCAGATACTGTTTTAAGCTCCATGAATGTATCTACTTACAGAAGCCCCACATAGTCCTAAAAAGTGAGCCTATTATGATCTTATGCTCTGAATGAAGAGACGGAGGGCCCAAGAAATTCAGAAACTTTCTGCTTCATTTGATGAAGTGATAGCTATGGAGTTCCTGTTATGGCTCAAGGGGTTAAGAACCTGACATAATGTCTGTGAGGATGAGGGTTTGAGCCCTGGCCTGGCTCACTGGGTTGGGGATACAATGTTGCCACAAGCTGTGGTGTAGGTGGCAGATGTGGTTTGGAGTTGGCGCGGCTGTGGTGTAGGCCAGCAGCTGCAGCTCTCAGTTGACCCCTAGCCTGGGAACCTCCATATGCTGTGGGTTTGGCTATAAAAAGAAAAAAAAAGTGACAGCCAGGATGGGAAGTGAAGCAAATTGGCATCAGAGCTCAGCACTGCTAGATATCGCTAGGAACACCTTGGCCAGGCCAGAACATGTTTTAAGTAACCACTGTTGGCAGTGGTTAGTTCGGTCCTTCTTCTCATGCGTGTGTGTTCTCAAATTGCTCTGTGATTTCTGATTTAAGAGACTTCAGAGTTTTCTTATTAAAAAAAAAATAAGATGCTTCATCTATTAGCACATATTTAAAAAGAAAGGGTCAATAAAACTGGAAAAAAGAAAAAAGATACCTTAAAAAGAAAATACTGTCTGAGATTTCAATCAGTGCTTGCTTTCCTAGGACCCCTAGAAATCCTGTAAGAGGGTGGTGGGGACCTTAAAGTTATCTTTAGCATATCAAAAAGCCAAACTAAAATTGATTTACTGATAATAAGGCGTGTAAGTTCAACACCAAGTTCATGGAGTTCTGTTTGCTCAGTGAGGTAATGTCGATTATTGCCTCCTGATTGTCCTTTGATGAATAAAGATAGAGAAGTGGAACATTCTTTAACAAAGGTTGTCGATTAGGCAAAAAAAAAAAAAAAATGCATTAAGAAACCTTATAGGCAAAAGAATAAAGAAGGTCTTTGGTGACAAAGCCTGGGAGTCCCCGATACAAAGCTTTTACTCTTTTTGTTCTTTGTAGCTTAGCTATTTGTTGGAAATGTTAGCAAAATATCTTTCAAAGCCCGGTGAGATAATTTATGTAAAGTGTTATGCAAATCCAAGGTTTTTTTGTTATTAATATTAACAGTAATAGTCAGGGTAATGATCTTGCTGTGGAGCAGGTGATTGCAGATAACAATTGCATGGAGAACCTTCATACACAACTTTTCCTTTCCCGAGGCGAGGTCTGTTCTCTTCTACACCAAATCTCCCAGTCGTGCAGGTGTGTCCCAAATGCCGTGTGCTCTGTGCCCCAAACTGTGCATACTGTGTGTCACACGTGTGTATATGTGACACACTCATGCACACACACCACGGTTTTGTGACGCTTATGTTGCCCTCACCCCCTCTGTCTTGTGCAGCAACACATGACTAAACTTTGTTCAGAAAACTTACTTGAAAGGGTGATAAAGCATTTGGGTTGTGATGTGGGTTTTCACTCCCACATTTTTGCCATTAATTAGACAAACCTCACCACCGAATCCTCTCCTGTCTCTGAAGGGTTGGTGAGAAGCTGGATTTGAAAATCTGGCTGTCCTTGTCTTGGGCCTATGCCTGGACACACCAGGTGGTTGGATTGTCAGGAGGTTGTGAAATCCTGTGTCCCCAGGTGTGTCCCCAACTCATACCAAGATGGATTTGACTTAATTCTTTTAAACTAGTTGTTTTGATGCACATTGGAGACAGTCTGAGTCACACCATTAATTGGGCAGAGATTAGCACATAATCAAATCACATCTGCTTTGAAAAAAATCAGAGCCCTCTTTATTAAAATAGCATAAAGTGTAAATTGATCTATAGCAATTTAACTCCACTCCTGGTTAAGCAACGGCTATCAGGTGGAATGAGCTCGGTACCTGCTCTGATCTTGCTCTCAATCACTTTCCTTGGCTGCCTCTGTATTGCCTCTGTCTTATTTCAGAGAAAGCCCTTAGTGTCCTCGCAGGGATTTCTGAGGTTTAGTCTGTCGACAGCTTCTCGACCTGCCTCCTTTGTCTCTTTTGCTGCTGCTTCACTCTGGCCCCAGGTCCAGGCTCACATTTAATGCCAGTAGATGGGGAGGACTCCTGAACACTCCCTGTTCACTCTCAGGCCCATTTCTCACTCTAGACTTCTCCTCTGCTGCTCTCCTTTTGTATAAAGCTAGTTTTCTTCTCCTGGTCTGGCCTGGCCTGGGTACCATGTGTCTCTTTCCAGCACCTAAAGCTGTAGGCCATCACTCCCTATCACTCGCCTGCATGCACGAGCAGAGGTGTTCTAACCTGTGACAGGCCCCTTTCCCATCATTGTTGTGTTCTTTCTTCCTTATTCTGAAGCTCATTATTCATTACTCATCTTTTTGTAGAGTAGGCCTCTTCAACACTATTTTTCACAGTGTACCAAAGTTTTGGCCAGGGACTTAAAACAATTCCATCTCCATCTTACTTCTATTAGATCAATCAGGTAGTCAGAATGGCAGTGTGTAGTGGGTTTTCACAAAGAGGAAGCACAGCCCTGGCTTCCCAGGACCACTGGCAGTGGTTCACTGGGTCAGGTATAGAGCTAACTGAGGTTGAGCTAATTGGGGTGGGTATTTTTCTCCATGGCAGTCTTGGCAGGGTTGGGGAGCTGGAACATGGAATAAAAAGGCGGCCAAAAAGAGGAGCCAAGAGAGCACTACCATCTACCTCACAGCCTGGCAAAATCGGGAAGGTTTCAGGCTTTCGAGTATGATGTGAGTTCGAATCCTGACTAGTGGATTTTTTTTTTAGCTGTGTGACCCCTGAGTCTCCCGTTTCCTAATCAATAAATGAGGAATGATGATACCTACCTCACAGGGGGTTATGAGGAATTAATGAAATAAGATGTTTAAAGCAGCTCACAGGACACAGCATAGGTCCATAGATATCTTGTGCTAGAGTGGATCGACAGAGAGAGGGGTGAGTATCCTTGGGGGCATGTAAAATGTAAAAATTATTAGCACAGTTATGCCTTAAATGAATTCTGAACACTGAGGAGCCATAGACCTGCCAGAAATGAAGTTTCTAAGGAAGCCATAGCCTTTACTGGAAGCTGAGCCCTGCACTTGCTGTGGGCACTAGGTGCTCAGGGGACTTTGCCCATAGGTGGCAGGGAATCAGGAGGCACAGAACAGGTCCCAGTTAGTTCTCAGCCTTCAGGCAGTGCCTCAGGGCAGAAAAAAGACATGACTCCAATCTTTAGAAGCTGGGAGAAGGGTACAGAAGATAAATTTCTACGAAGAACAGAGAGTCAGAAAGAGACTCGGAAGAACCCCAGGAGGAAGACTTCAGGGAAAAATCTAGTGCCAAAGTCTGATGGTTAAAACATGGGAAAAAAGAAGGATGCAAAGCAAACTTCGGGATTCTAGAAGCAAGATTCAAACTATCTGTACTGGTTTGAATTCTGCTACAATTTTGGTGGAAATAAGAGAGTAGGAATACAGGAAGAGTCTTACATTAACTTATGGTGCCAATTAGAGTTACAGGTGTTTAGGTGTGTGTGTGAGAGAGAGAGAGTGTGCAGACAAGGGTGGCTGTCAGTCCTCTTAACAAAAACTGGTTCCTCCAAGTGTGGCCTGTGTCTCACTCTTTCTTGCCTCCATCAAATCTTCAGTTTTCTCTTCAGCATCATCAATTTCTCACTTTCTTATTGCGTCATTCTTAACAGGTTACACACAGGTTGTCGTATTTTCCAAGTTCAAATCAAGTCAAAATAAAGCCCTCTTTTGACTGATAACTTGCTCCAGCCAACGCCTCAGTTCTCTGCTACCTTTCAGAATCAAACTTCTAGAAGTTGTAAATTCATACGTTAATTTTTTGCCTCCTGATGTCTCTCTCTCTCTCTTTTTTTTTGTTTTTGTTTTTGTTTTTTGCTTTGTAGGACCATGCCTGCGGCATATGGAAGTTCCCAGGCTAGGGGTTGAATCGGAGCTGCAGCTGCTGACCTATACCCCAGTCACAGCAATGCTAGATCTGAGCCTCATATACCAGCTACACCACAGCCCATGGCAATGCCAAATCCCTGAACTACCAAGTGACACCAGGGCTCAAACCTGCATCCTCGTGGATACTAGTGCATCCACAATGGAGCTCCCTATTGCTCTCATTCTTCAGTGAGTCCCTTCATCCTGCAGGTGGTTCAAGCTCCCTGCCCACTTTTTCATGGCGCTGGCCAAGGGTCCCTTTTCAGTCTTCATCCTCATCAGTCTCCTGGCCGTCTCTAGGCCTGGCCATGTTCTTTTTGGCATAGTTCTCTCTTGCCTTCAGTGAATCCACACGCTTCCTGGTTATCCTTTTGCCCTCTACTTCCTTCCTACAGTCTAGGCTCTCCGAGTGTGGCTGTGCTCCAGGGCTTAGTTTTGGGCCTCCTTGTGTTTTTTTTTTTTTTCTTCTTCTCTTCTCTACATGCCCTTATTTTCTATGTGATTTCTGTCCCTGTAGCCCTAAATGCCATTGCTATGCTGATTACTTACAAGTTGATGTCTCCAGGCCAGAAATCTCCTCGGAGAGCAGACTGGTAGGTCCACCTGGCTACTTGACAGCTCTACCTGGATGTCACACACACATATTGAAAGAAACATGTAAAAATGGAATCTTGCATTTTCCTCCCAAACGTCTTCCTTTTTGAGAATATCCTATTCCCATAAACGATGCCATCATCAATGCAATTGTTCAAGCCTAAAGCCCTCAATTCATGAGCGTGCACTGCCATATTTATCACATTCATTTGTTTAATTAGCAGTTATGGTTGATTCTTGTTATTTGAAGCAGTTATGTGCTATAAAGTTGCTGAGAACATTGATTGAGTGAATATGAGCCATTGTTCCTAGGGAAATTACAGGGTTAGGTTCCTGCGAGCCTCTGGTCACACATTTTTGCCAACAGCTCAACATACTCTATGTGTATTTGTGTTTAAAGACATATTCTTGAATATATATTGTTGATTCATTAACATTGAACTCAGAGCCAACAGCACCATCACTCATGCCTGAATGAAATTTACCTAACACACATATTTTCTCCATAAGGCGCATCACTTCTTAAACTAAGGAACACCGGACAACACTTGAGCACTACACTTGGTGACCATATTAAGCAGCAAAAGCCCAAAATGCAGAAAGTGGTGCTAAATAGATGAAAGGCCACTGTGTACAGAATGAAAGTTGCGACAGGGAGGAACAGTGCCTTACTGGACCTTAGCTGGGAACTCAAATATTTCACCTGTCAGCACATGCTCGCATCTGCGAGTGATGGCAAAAGTGCCACAACTATTGATTTGAGGGTAACAGCGAGTAGGCAAACTTGCAAATATGCTCTCTATAAATAATGAAGGTCCACTGTATCAGTAGTTATGTACCAGATGCTGTGTTACTGAAGATACACTGCTAAGCAAAACACATGTGGTCTCTTCCGTCATGAAAGGTACTTATTCTGATGCTGGAGTGTATTTTTAATCCATCTGCTTTTCTCAGATTGTTTTCTCAATTACCCTAGTCTTCACCAGCATTGGTTCTCATTTGGGCAATTGCGTAGTAAGTGACCTCCTTCAATCTTGCCCCTTCCAATCCATTCCCCAAGCACGGCCACACATGCATTCTGCTTCCTGCTGTTGATCCTTTAATGGCTCCCTACTCAAACATCTCCTGTGGCAGCAGTCTTGTTTACCTCTGCGATCTCAGCTCAAACCACAGCCCCTCTTCATTCATGTTCCCACAGCACTGACATCCTTGGAGATCCTGTATGAGATCAGGTTCTTTCCCGCTTTACAGACTCTGTGCATGCCTTTCTCTAGGTCAGTGGCCAGAGCCCTCAACAGACTCAGATCTAACACACAGAAAAACCTTCCTTGAACACAAGGTCTGCTTTATTCTTGTGCGGGTAAACATACCTTGTTTTTATAAAAAAACATATTATGTTACAACATATTTTTACTTACTAGTTACTGTGTCACCCTGTTGGACTTTAATTCCATGAAGGCAGAGATCATATTTGTCTTGTTTACCTAGTAAAGTGCCTGGTTACATTAACCATGTGATCACTACTGTGAATGAATGAATTAGTGAATTACTAAATGAGTGGCTTGGAGTGTCCAAGGACCACTGTATACCAGTTTGTGTCAGCTAAGGTAGAGATAACCTATATTGTTATCCAGATTTCTTTTGCTATTTTCACTCATCCTATGTGGTTGTATTCTGGTTCCTTACTCTGGATTTATAATTTAGCATTTTAGTTAGGTCCAGTTGTCTATCCTCGACTAAGCAGAACCAGGTATTTGCCATGGTGACCTACCTTCTTGGAGCATGTTGCCAAGGCTCACCACACCGCCATGGTCGTATTCTTGATGCTCTGCTAGGCATTTTGTACTTTTGGGGGCTCTCCCCAGACAATCCTCCATCCTTGCACACTCACTAATATAAATGTACCTGGTTTACGTTAGGTCTTCTCACAGGTGAGCAAGGGCTGTCATGGGGACCAAATCTTCTGAATAGTCATTGAATCTAAGCTGTTCTATCAATTATCTTTGACCTTGAAATACTCTGCGTTAGCCAATGAGAGCTAATCTCAGTATTGAGGAATTTCAGAAAGCCCTCTTAGGACCTAACGTAAGGAAGAACTTTTATGATCAGCATATTTAAAGGAAAAAATAGGCTGCTTGACTAGGTAGGAAGCACTCTGACCTTCGAAGTGTTGAAGGGCTACTGACTGGAGTGCTGGAGAGAGGATGATTGTATTTGATGAGTGGATAACCTTAAAGATTTCAGACTGTGATCTGTGGACCACCTGCAACAGAATCATCTGTGGATGTTTGCACGGCAATGGGGCTGAGTTTGCATTGAATAACTTTCATATCCATGTGCGGTGGCCTTGGCAGACTTGTTCAAAACCATTTTCTGGGCTCCACCCCAACCTTGGACATAGATACTTGTTGGGAGCAACCTGGTGAATCTGGCCTACTTAGGCTCTTTTAGATTATGTTCTACCTTCTTATTTTGGCTTGGTGATCCCATAACTACACATTCAACATCCATTCAACAAATGTGATGGAAAGCTGCTAAGTGTTGGTCACTGTTCTTGGCTTTAGATGCTGTGATGATTAATTTTATGTTGACACCTGGCAAGGTTATGATACCTAGTTATTTAAGCACTTATCCTAAGTATTCCTGTGAAGGTATTTCGTAGATGCAGTTAACATGTATAATTGGTTTAAGTAAAGAGACTATGGGTGGTCCTCACCTAATCAGTTGAAGAAGACTTCAATTGCAAAAATGGGTTTTTTGCAGAAGAAATTCTTGTTTTTTTTTTTTCCTGGTATTTTTGTCTTTTTAGGGTCATACCCACGGCTTACAGAGGTTCCCAGGCTAGGGGTCTAGTTGGACCTGTAGCTGCTGGCGTATGCCACAGCTGCAGCAATGCCAGATCCGAGCTGAATCTGCGACCTACGCCACAGCTCATGGCATCTCTAACCCATTGAGCGAGGCCAGGGATCGAACCTGCAACCTCGTGGTTCCTAGTTGGAGTTGTTTCTGCTGCACCATGGTGGGAACTTCTTGTTTGTTTGTTTTGAGAAATTCTGCTTCAAGACTAAAGCAGCAACTTTTGAGTTTCTAGCCTATTGATCTGTATTACAGATTTTGGATTTGACGGACCTTACAGTTGCATAAGCCAGTACCTAAAAAGAAATCTCTCAAGTACATACTTCAAGATAAAAAAAAAATCTCTATCTATATTTGTCTATCTCTCTCTCTTGTCTATCTATCTAGTCTGTTTCTCTGGAGAACTCTGATCAAGAGATACAGCAGAAAATGAAACTTCTGATCTCATGAAGCTTAAATTTTAGGTTCCATGGACGGCTATCATGTTTGCAGTGGTTTAAAATTCATTGAAACTTTTTTTTATGACTCAGCCTATGGTCTATGTTGATGAACATAACACATGCTTGAAAAGAATATATTCTGTAGGAGTAGTCAAGATGGTTGAAACTCTGCTTTAGATCATCTATGTTTTTCCTGTTTTTTTTTTTTTTTTTTTTTGTGCGTGGGGGGTGCCTAATAGTTCTATTAATGGTTAAAAGATGTGTGTTAAAATCTACTGTGTTGTGGAAATTTTTGGCTCCATTCTGTAAATTTTTGGCTTATGTGTTTTGTTGTTCTGCTATGAGGTACATGCCATAATGATGATTCTTATGTCTTCTTGAGGAATTTGTCCACTTATAGAAATGCCTTTTATCTTTAATAGCACATTTTACAGGGAAGTATAGTTAACTATACTTATAGCTTGTTAAAAGAGGCACTTGAGACTTCTTTTTATATTTGCCTACTGAGTATTTTTCCATCCATTTACTTTCAAGCTACCTATTTATTTCTGTCGAAAGTGGAATCTCTTACAAATGGCATGGTCCTTTCTAAATGTAGTAGTTTGCATCTACACACCCCAAACTCCCAGTCCGTCCCTCCCCTCCCCTCTCCCTTGGCAACCACAAGTCTGTTCTCCATGTCCTTGAGACTCTTCCTGATATGTAGATAGGATCATCTGTGCCATGTTTAAAATTCCACATGTAAGTGATAACATAGTATTTGTCTTTCTCTGACTCACTTCACTTAGTATAACAATCTCTAGTTGTAGCCATATTGCTGCAAATGGCATTATTTCATTCTTGTTTATGGCTGAGTAGTATTCCATGGTGTATATATACACCACATTTTCTTAATCCATATATCTGTAAATGGACATTTAGGTTGTTTCCATGTCTTGGCGATTGTGAATAATGCTTCAAAGAACATAAGGGTGCATGTGTCTTTTCGAAATGTAGTTTTGTCTGGATATTACGCTGAGGAGTGGGATTGCTGGATCATATGGCAGTTCTATATTTAGTTTTCTGAGGATTTTCCATACTGTTTTCCATATTGGTTGTACAAATTTACATACCTACCAACAGTGTAGGAGGGTTCCCTTTTTTCCACACCCTCTTGGGCATTTATTATTTATAAACTTGTTAATGATGACCATTCTGACTTGTGTGAGGTGGCACCTCATTGCAGTTTTAATTTGTATTACCCTAATAAATTAGTGATGAGCATTTTTTTCATGTGCCTACTAGCCATCTGTATCTTTTATTGGGGGAAATGTCTATGCCCATTTTTTGATTGGGTTGTTGTTTCTTTTTGTTGAGTTGTATGAGCCGTTTGTGTATTTTGGAGATTAGGCCCTTGTCTGTTGAATTGTTCAAAGATTTTCTCCCATTCTGTGGAAATTTTTAGAATTTCACATTAGATTTCTATTAAATTGCATTTTGAGAACGTTTTCAGTGGTGGTTCTAGGGACTACAATATAAATTCTTAACTTTTCACAATTAGGTAAGAATTAATATTGTATAATTCGTGTAAAATGTAGAAACTTTGCATCTGTATAGGTTCATTTCCCTTCTCCTACCAGGGCTTTATGCCATGGTTTTGAAATACATTAAATCTGTATAAAACCTTGTAAGACTATGTTATAATTATAAACTTGTACGTGATCTAATTTTTTTTTGTAATTAAAAGGACAAAGGAGTTCCTGTTATGGCTCAGGGGTAACAAACCCAACCAGTAATCATGAGGATGTGGGTTCAATCCCTGGCCCTGATCAGTGGGTTAAGAATCCAAAGTTGCCATGAGCTGCGGTGTGGGTCACAGATGATGTGGCTTGGATCCCACATTGAAGTGGCTGTGGCTGGCAACTGCAGCTCTGATTTGACCCCTAGCCTCGGGATTTCCATGTGCCACAGTTGTGGCCCTTAAATATAAAATACTATTTCCCTTTTAAAAAAATGTATATGTTTGCTATTTCTAATGTTCTTTATTCCTTCCTATGAATCTGAATTTTAGTCTGATAATACTTTCTTTCAGACCAAAGAAGCTTCCTTTACCATTTATTATAGTATAAATTTGCTCGTGATGAATACTCATTTTTAAAAAATATCTAAAAATGCCTTAATTTTGCCTCATTATTGAAATGTATTTTTGCTGGAAACAGAATTCTGGGTTAACAAGTTTTCTTTTAATGCTTTAAAAATGTTCCATTATCTTTTGGCTTGAAAGTTTTCTAACAGGAAGGCTATATAATTCTTATTTTTTATTCCTCTATATGTAATGTGTTGATTTCTTGGTCTACAAGGATTTCCCTTAAATTTTCACGATTTTTTCCTTTTCTTTTTTTTTTTTTTTTGGCTTTTTAGGGCTGCACCCATGGCATATGGAGGTTCCCAGGCTAGGGGTCTAATTGGAGCTATAACTGTTGGCCCATGCCACAGCAATGCAGGATCTGAGCCACAACTGTGACGCAGACCACAGCTCATGGCAACGCCGGATCCTTAACCCACTAAGCGAGGCCAGGGATTGAACTCACAACCTCATGATTCCTAGTTGGATTCGTTTCTCCTGTACCACAACAGGAACTCCACATTTTCACAGTTTGGTTGTGGTATGCCTGGGCATAGTTTTCTTTATCATTATTTTACTTAGGGCCCTAGGATTTCTAAATCTGTTTGTTATCATATTTGGAAAATTTTTGATCATTATTTTTTCAAACATTTTCTTCTGCCACGTTGTCCCACCCCTTTTACTCTGGCAGTCCAATTATTCTATGTTAGGTATTTTGATATTTTCCCCAGATCTAAGGTTTTTTAATCATTTTCTCCCTATTCTTCAGATTAAATTATTTCTAATGATCTATACAAGCATATATATCTGAATCACATTGCTGTACACCAGAAACTACGTCAGTTAAACCTCAATAAAAATGAATAAAATTCTTCTCTGTTAACTCCAGCAACTATGCTGATTTGTTTATCTCTATTGATTACGGTTTCTCTTGGTTTTTTTAATTTTCATGGTTCTTAAAACATAAAATAATTTTGACTTTACCCTCAATGTTGTGGCTCTTTTGTTGTGGCACTCCAAACTCAGAGGCACTCCACACCTCTGAAGAATGTTGATTTTTGTTAACCTGGCAATTCATTTGGTTGGATTTAAACTGCAAATTCTTCTGTTGGCCAACAGCCAAGTATAGGGTTGGTTTTTTTGTTTTTGTTTGTTTGTTTGTTTGTTTTTATCCTTAGCAGAACTACTTTTGAGTATGTCTGGCACTGCATAGTTCAAGGGCGAGCCAGAGATTCAGGTAGGGTAGAGTTTATGTGCAGAATTTGGGGTTCCATCTATCTTACTCTTTTGTTTCTGGGATTCCTTCTTTTCAGTGGCTGTAATTGTACCAGACTCTGTTCTTTGTTTCTTGAGGCCACAGAAGTTATTTTTCTGTTTTGATTACTTTAGTGTAAACTACTCTATAAAATTCTGGCTCAATCTTAAAGTCATTGAAAAAATGGGAAACTCTCTCCATGCTGTTTCTTTCTTGCAAGTCTTGCTACCCCTCTAGCATCTGCTTGCTTTTGCTTTTCACTTTCCAGTCTTCAGGTTACTACTTTCCTTTTTTTTCTTTTTGGATTTTGTCCAGAATTTATAGCTGGTATCTGAGGGAAGGCTGGTATGATAAGATCATAGCATTCCTGGGGCCACACTGGATGTGACATTCTGAGAATTACCTTTACTTTTGAACAGACATACCTCCAGTCCCTTGTACGTGCCTCTTGGGATGGATGGAAATGAGGGATAGAGTCAAGGGTCAAGTTTGTGGTGGGACCACATCAGGGGGACAGAGGCATTGACCAGTAACATATTTCTGACCTTCATGTCAGGCATTTGGTAGAAATGAATGAAGAGTGAAGGGTCTTTGCTGTCTGTGCATGGTGGTGTTTGGACTCTGTATTCAACTCTGCACTGCAACTCACTTGGTTTGCCACAGTGGGTCCAAAATTACCTAACATTCCTCCTTGGAAAAATGGGTGTAATGATACTTATCCTACGTGGTTGGTTGTGCAGATTCTATAAGATAAAGTGCTTTAAGGCCACTGCCACTTACCAGGTCCTCCACATTGTTTCCTCCCTTCGTTGTTCTTTGGGAAATGGCCTCCTTTGCCTTGAAATGCTCATCTCCCCAGGAGATCTTGGGAAGGACTGAAGTCTGGATTCCTGACATTAACAAGGGACATCAGGATTTCACTGTGTTCTAAAGTGAATTTTTATTAAAATAAAAGGAGTAGATGAACATGGTCTTTGAGGTCGAAGACCTGGTTTGAACCCCAGCTTTGCCAGTTCCACCCAATATAACTTGGGCCGATGGTCCTCTCTGAGCCTCAGTTTTCTCTCTTTGAAATAAGAGTTGTAAAACATTCCTCATTAGGTTTCATTATGATCATATGAGATCATATACCTAAGGTTCCTAAATCACCCACCCTGGCCTGGTACTGAGCAGACATTCAACAGATGTTAGCTGTTGTCATTTATCGATGTTATTTGTTTAGTAGAAGTAGGGCGAACATGAAACCACTGGGGTGTGTGTGTGTGTGTCTTTTTAGGGCCTCACCCTCAGCATATGGAAGTTTGCAGGCTAGAGTTTGAATTGCAACTGTAGCCACTGGCCTATGCCACAGCAACGCCAGATCTGAGCAGCATCTGTGACCTACACTGCAGCTCACAGCAGCGCCAGAGCCTTAACCCACTGAGCAAGGTCAGGGATCGAACTGGCATCCTCATGGATACTAGCTGGGTTCATTACCACTGAGCCACAAGGGGAACTCCAACCACTGATTTTAAAACTGAGAAAGATTAATTGGGAAGAAAGCAGCCAAAGGAAGTTGTGGGTGAGTGTAGGAGCAAGTCTGTTTTCATCAGAGAGAAAGGGGTGTGTTTTGACAATGAGGCTAAACTACCCATGGGAGAGAAATTAGCGTGGGAAAATCTTGTGGAATTTTCCCATGGAGTCAGTCAGGCCCACTGCAGGCCTCTGCCTCAGGCTTAAAGATGAGATTAAATATTTAATGTCCGTTTATAATTAGATTCTTAGGGGCCCTATGGAGCATTTCACTGACAGTCATTTTTCTCTCTATTTACACTTTCAGCTCGATGGGTAAGAGCATTGATTCTACGGTTTGGTGGGACAGTGTGGAATGATAGTTCCCTAGCAAAATCATAGCCTGATTATTCAGCATTTGCTGGTTTGAAGGACAGAGGGCAGTTAAAGTGTCTTAGAGGAGCTGTTTGCAGCCCTCAGCTGGTACTGGAGTTGAAGGAGACACAGTCTTTTTTCAGGTTGTGGAGGAAGCAGATCTCTCGTACTTGGGAGGGCACACAGAAGGGGAAGCCAGCCACCTTAACGTGAGCTGCTATGAAACTCTCCTTGGATGAGCCTCCCTGTAAGTATTTAAAGCCTGCCATAGACCACCCGTTTCCCTTGCAATACTACATCTTCCTTAGCTCCGCACCTATCTATGTAGTCACACTTTTACATTCATTGCTTTGGTAAGAGAAACAGGAGGGGGTCAGAAGGATCACATCTGGGGGTGGGGGCAGCACTGATGGCAGGAGGAGACACTGGGAGAACCAGGACCTCTGTGTCTTCAGCAGGAGGAGCAGCAGACAGAGGGAGTGGCAGGTGGGCCAAGTGCTTTTGGGATCTGCCCTCTGCTGTTCCCATCTTCTGGTACAAGGGGACTCATTGTCACATATCAAGCCTGAAGCTAACAAGCTGGTCTCAGTCGCCTCTGTCCTTCCACATGATTTAATGCTCTATTTGACTTATTAAAAATGTGTCTCTAGCTCTGGGGCCTCTGGATCTGCTCCAAACCACTACCTGACATTTACTAGAAAATCAGAGGTTCCCTCATAAAGGATGCCAGGTCAGAAGGTTGGCATTTTGGACTGGAAATCGGAGACTTAACCATGAACGTCTTGGCAGTCCTTGAGGAAAATCTTCTTTTCATGTTTCTTTCCATCTTCTTTTCTCTGTTTTATATTATCCCTCTTGGCACCCACCTCCTCACAGGGAGGCTGGGGGCAGGGGTTCCGGGAGGCCACCTGACCTCCCCACCTCCCTCCCTTCCCACAGGTACCTTAACCAAGTTGGAGGTAGAGAAACTTGGTGCCCACTGTGGACCTCTGTCCCCTCTTCTGTTTCCTATCTTAGCAAAGGACACCACCATCCCCTTTATGAAAGCATCTCTTAGTTCCCACCTCTCCCCCCTGAACTTCTGCCCTCAGTCATTCATTTACCCTGGCTGAATCCATCTCATATATATTTCTAAAATGTATCTACTTTTCCAAGATGCCACTGCTGATAACTTGGTTCAGACCAGAGCCATTTCCCATGTAGGTGACAGTAATTCTAATTCTTTTCCTTATTTCCAACCTTTCTTCCTAAAGCCCTCGCTCTTCCAACCTGAATGATCTTCCAGAATGTGAACTGGATCCTCTTGGTCCCTGCTTAAAGCCTTTGAATGGTACCCTGCTATCACCAGGTCAAGATCCAAACACTTAAGAATTTAAAATCCCAAAGCTGGAGTTCCCTTGTGGTTCAGTGGTTAACAAACCCTTCTAGCATCCATGAGGACACGGGTTCCGTCCCTGGCCTCTCTCAGCGTGTTAAGGATCCAGTGTCGACGTGAGCTGTAGTGTAGGTCACAGATGTGGCTCAGATCCCTTGTTGCTACAGCTCTGATTGGACACCTAGCCTGGGAACCTCTCTGTGCCAAGGGTGTGGCCCTAAAAAGACCAAAAAAAAAAAAAAGTCCAAAGCCGTGGCTTGGGCCCCTCCTGACACCCCACACATTTCCTCTCATTATATCCTATGCCCCCACTTGAAGCTCACACTGGATTCCAGTTGTAAGAAATCAGTGACGGAGCTCTCTGCTGTTTCCCAATGGCCCCTCTGCCTCTGGGCACTCTTCTCCTCCATCTCTCTTCCCTTAGCCTGTGTCTTCTCTTACCTAGTAGGTTTCCATGTTGGTATGACTTCCACAGGGATGTCTTCCCTGAACTTTCAAAGCCCAGACACAGTGCCCCTCCTGTATGTGTTTACATCCTGTGCTTCTCCTCTAGGGTAGGCCCTCATCATTAGGGCAAGTGCTTTTGATTGGCTGAATTCTTCAGCCAACCATGAGCCCTGTAAAGACTGGGCTCCAACTACTTGGCTTACTTCCATATATCCACGTCCTAACACTGTGCCTGGCACAGAACAGGGACCTGATATGTATTGGTTAAATAAGTAAGTAGAATTACTCATGTATAAGCTATGGTTTTATTTTTGAGGGGAAGAAAGCTATTACTAATGTAAAGAAGACCCAGATAAGGTCATTGTATCCATAAAGGTCATTGGCTTTTCTCCAACACCTTGTGCAGGTTGCCAGGGGTAGGAAGGAGCCTGCGTTGGGCACTCACCCCTGAAAACATCGTCTAGGAGGCTTGCCTCATGAGAGTGTCTCTGTTCGTTTGTGGGAGTCCAACCTCTCAGGCAGAAAATGCCTTTTGAGAAAATTTGAGGTCTAACTTCTCATTTGCTGATCTAGTCAGCCTGACAGGGAGCCGGTCTGGGAGAAATGGGCCCTCAGTGTGTCAGGATAACCCTGCTATGTCTCTGGTGACTGAGTTCAGAAAGGGCCTGGCTGATCCTAATTGCCCTGACAAGGATCAGGGAGAGAGGTTGAGCTTCAGAATCCACCTGCAGCACGGCTCCCTCTGTTCCTGGATGATGTGGCTGGGCCCTTGGGCTCCTGACAGGCTGCCAGTGTGGGTCTCATCCACAGTGTCTGATGGCTGCCCTGTTGCAGGGAGAACAGAAAACACTGGTATGTCAGTGTGGAGGACAGGCCTACTGGGAAGACAGGAGTTGGGACAGAAAACTTTTTATTCTGTCACCTGATGTAAAATCAAGGGGTCATGGGGAAATCACAGGAAGCAGATTAAAGGAAATATCTCTGGCTCTATTGTGTATAGAGCTGGTCTAACTCTGGCAACAATATTACAGGTTTTTATAGCACCTTTCTTCCCTGGAGTGTGGGGCGCTTTACTGTCTATTAACAGGCTTTCAATTGAATGGGTGGGAGCTCAGTTCTGGTATCTCTACCATTCTTTTTATTATTATAGTGCATGAAAAAATGAGGAATAGTTGAAAATACTCTCTATTGGCACAAACAGAGGGTTAGACAAGGGTGTGTGTGTGTGTCAAATTCAATCATTAAATATTAGACGAAATAGGATACGCAATGAACAGAGAGGATCTGAAAAAATAAGAGCCAGTTTTGCACAGATCATTACAATGCAGTTGTAGCATTGTTAGGAAATCAGGCTAGTTCATATTTTGGAAACAGTGAATAATTAGAAGGGGGGGAGTTCCTGTTGTGGCTCAGCGGTAAAGAACCTGACTAGTGTCTGGCATTGCTATAGCTGTGGTGTAGGCCAGCAGCTGTAGCCCTGATTCGACCCCTAGCCTGGGAACGTCCTTATGCCTCAGGTGTGGCCCTATAAAAAAAAAAAAAAAATTTAGAAGAGGGTTTTTTGTATCATGCACAAAGGCCAGTGGTTTTACTTTGTTTTGGTTTTAGAAGAAAATCTCCCCTTTGTCCTTGGACATCATCACCAAATAAGTAAATGAGACATGTAAAATGGACTCAGAATGAGGCCATCAAAATGACTGAACCTTTGTTTCTGGGTTCTTAAAACTGAAATTAAGCTAGCACGGATGAACTTCCTTCTACTTAGACTTCTGTAAACACTGTGATTACAGATAGTGGGAACCAAGATACAAAAAAAAAAAAAAAAAAAGACAGTACAGGCATTCAAAATGTTTCCATGAAGCTGTTTACTCAAGGCAAAAAGCAAATAATGCAACAGGAAACCTGGATATAGAGTTCAGTGCAGAGCTAAGGAAGTTTGTAGAGAATGACTTGAAGTTGTAGTTTGGAAGGCAAAAGGGGGTTCTACGACAAACAGTCAATAAATATTTAGGGTGTGCTCATCCAAATGTGTTCATAGCAGCTCAAGTTAAGGTGAGCGATTTTTGCTTCTAGCTGAGACGGAGTAACAGAGGCTGGATTTGCCCACTGTCATGGGACAACTAAACACTTGGACAACTTGTGTGAAACAATTGTTTGTAAGATGTCAGACATCAAAGGAAAAGAACAGTAATCCGTGAGAGCTAGGAAACAAATTATGTGAGTCTTAGGATTCTCTCAACATCCTACTAAATGATATCTCTCAGGCCATGGCATAGGATGGGGAAATGCACGGAAATCTTGGTGGTCTCCCTGGCTTGAGGAGACAGAGCTGGGGGTCTAGGGAGGCCATTGTGGCCAGTTTGCAGGGCAGACTGTTGTGAGAGAGCTGCATAGAGAGCCAGAGAGATCTGCAGAGAATTGCCTTATGTCTTCAAGTAGATACTGATCAGCACATGCTTATAAGGGAACTTCACGAAGATGGAAAAGAATCACTTAAGAGGATTGGAAGGAACAATCGGCAAAGCCCCCACCAGAAGGGGAATGTATTCTTTTCCCACCAGAGTGGAAAATCTTGAAATTCATCGGCTATTGGGAGGAGTAGTCAGAGGGATCCTGCCCCAGTAGGGGACTGAAGTTCGTCCTAGACTAAGCATTGCTCTGGTCTTACCCAGCAAAGCATAAAAAATGGCCAGAAAGGATCAAACTGTTTCCAGGTAAATTAATGGTGAAGCAGAACAAGACTCAATATTAATAGAAGTACAGAAATATCTAACACCCCATAAGATAAAATTCATAATTCTGGCATTCAATACAAAAAAAAAAAAAACTAGTATGCAAAGAAGCAAGAAAAGATAACCATAATCAGGAGAAAAATCAATCATAGCCAACCCAGAAATGGTAGAGATGACAAAATTATTAGGCAAAGATATTCTGCTACATGCTCAAGCTAGAGAAAAAATTGAGCATATTAAGGATTGAATAGTGGAAAATGTAGAAAGAATTCTAGAGATAAAACTAAAATTTTTGGGAGAAAAATACACTAGATAACACTAATGACAGATTAAATAATGCAGAAGAAAAGGTTATTTATTATAGTTGATTTATGATCTGTCAATTTCTGCTATACAGCAAAGTGATATAGAAGAAAAAGTTATTAAACATTAAAAGATAGAATAGAAATTAACTGGGATGAAGCAGAGAAAAAAGACTGGAAAAATAACGAACAGAGCATCAGTTAACTGTGGTATACTTCCAGTGTCCTAGGATATGTGTAATTGAAGTCCTTAAAGAGAGAACACAGCATCAAAAGAACTTGAAGGCAAAATGGCCAAATATATATTTGGTCTTTTTAGGGCTGTACCTGCGGCATATGGAGGTTTCCAGGCTAGGGAGTGAATTGGAGCTGAAGCTGCTGGCCTACACCACAGCTACAGCAATGCCAGATCTGAGCCATGTCTGTGACCTATGCCACAGCTCATGGCAATGCCGGATCCTTAACCCACTGAGCAAGGCCAGGGATGGAACCTGAGTCCTCATGGATGCTGATTGGGTTTGTTAATCACTGAGCCACGACAGGAACTCCAGAATGGTCAAATATTGTTCAAATTTGATGAAACTATAGATTGATAATTCCAAGGCTCAAGGAAAGCCCAAGAAATGTGAAGAAAAATGCACCAAAGCACATCAAAATCAAATTGTTTAAAACCCAGTGATGAAAGAGAAAAATCCTTTAAGTAGCCCATGAAAAAAGATACATTATGTGTAGAAGAACAAAGTCAAGGATGACAATATACTTCTCATGAAACAATGCAAGAGGAATAAAAAACTAAGTAGCACTTAAAGAAATGCTGGAAAACAACTGTCGGCTGACAATTTGATACTCAACAAAAATATGTTTCAAAAGCCAAAGTTAAAGCAGATATACAAAAACTGGAAAAAGAATGGTTACCAACATATTCTTACTACGTAGAGGAAATCCTTTAGGCACAAGGGAAATGAGAGGATGGAAATCTGGATCTGCAAAAAGGAATGAAGAGCATTGGACATGGTCACTATGTGAGTAAATGTAAGACTTGAAACAATTAAACAAAAATAAGCAGAAAATAATAATGCATATTAGACTTTATAACATATATAGAAGCAAAATGTATGACAACAGTGTCCCAAAGGCTAGGAGAGAAAAATGAAAGTTTGTGGTTGTTAGGTCCTTTTACTATATAGGAAGTGGCATGATATTCCTTGAAGGTAGGTGGCGTTAAATGTAGATTATATAAACCTTAGATCTACCACTGAAATAATACAAAGAATTCTAGCTAGAAATCCAACCAGGTAGCTAATAGAGCATCATAAGGGATACTCAACTATTCCCAAAATAGGGGTGATGGGTATTAATATTATCTTGTCTGTAGTGATGTTTTAATGAGTATAGACATATGACCGAGCTTATCAAATTGCACAGTTTAATGCATATTATTATGTCAATTTTACCTTAATAAAGTTGTTAAAGATTTAACTACTTAACATATCTAAAATAAAATATTTATTTTTAAACACTGAAGTGTTCCATAGTTAAGATTAAAATGCCAGAAATGCGGCTCCACAATTTTAGAGAACAAATTAGAATCATAGAAGCTGTGGCTTTTACAAAAGCTAGAAGATATCTTACAAAACCACCTAGCTCTCCTTCCTTTTTTCACTTACATAGAAATGAAGGTCCAGGTAAATACGAGTTACTCCAATTTATCACCAGTCACCCAAGATGAGAGTGAGTAATAGTTAAAAAAAGAAGCCAGTCCTTACTTAATTTGTTTATCCTCCTTTGAAACTTCCCAGCTGTAGATCTCTTTGGGCTATAGGCAAAAGCACATCTATCATTGTGTCCCAGGATTGAGAGAGGACAGTGTTTTGGCTAAGGTGCTTGGCAACTCAAGCTAAAAGGGGAATAGCGCTAGAGTTCCTGGGAATAGTAACAGCTGTATTGTATAGTTGAATCCAAGGCAGCTGCCTTCTTTGCTGGTAATCATGATCTTCTCGAATTCTTTAAGTAAGCAGTGGCTTCAAAGACCTAGGGTATTAAACTTCAAAAAAGCACATTTGGGGAATTAATCTAATAAATATGGTGCAGAGGGAAGAAGTATTAAAATCTATAACTTGATGGAATTTTGAACATCTGAATAGACACTATAATTAAAGCATAGTGGATTACAATTGCTCTGGAAAAGAAGGTTGGCACTTGCTTGCTCTTTGCAAAGTGGATTTACAAAGGGTGGCTTAGAAACTTATGAGCAAAGGAAAATCTGACTTGGAAAGGAAAGGGATGGGAGGGAATCAAATGAGAATATGCAACTCAGGTTAGGGCAGCCAGGGAGCAGGGTGAATTAATGTGAGCAAATGAGAAGGAGAAAGGCTTTTCTGAATAACCAAGAAAAAAACGGACGCAAGGGAGAAGAGAGGCAGGCTGATGGATGAAGATGATTATAAGATTAAAGATGACTTTGAAGGTTGCTGAGGTATAGCTAAGTTTCCCCTTTCCCCCTCTGCCAGCTCTGCTTCAATAAGAGAAATGAAAATAAACTCGGACAATTAAAAGGCAATGAAGACTCCTCCAAGGGAGTGTTGGATAAAAAGCAGGGAAAAAACATGTTACAACTTTGGCTTTCCATTAGGAAATATCCCCACTAATCAAAACTGGAAGGCAGTTCAGGATGGAACTCTGCTTAGGAGGGTTTTTGGTGTTTGTGTAGAATTTTTAAATAAACTAGGGAAAGAAAATCTGCCTTTGGAAAAGCTAGAAACATCTTTGTAATAAATGCCTGCCAAAACTGATGTCACTGTTTAGCAGAATAGTGGAATCGATTTGGACATAGGAAAAAAATCTATAAAAGTCTAAAGAATAAACATCACGAGAGTTGTTAAATAGCCTGAGTCATTAGGTATTTAAATTAAGTTACCTCATGCTTTAACTCTTTTAAGGAAAATTACAAAGAAATGGACTGTAAGGTATGAACAGGAGAAATAAGTGATCTGTCATATCCCCCTTTTCTAATAGAGCTCTGAAAATAAGTCCTGGTTGTTATTTTCTATTAAGGCTTTAAGGAATTTGGATAATACGCCCAAGTTTTTCTACACATGTTGGAGCAAGAGACACCTACCTACTTCACTTAATAGCCATGATCTATGAATCCTACTTCCCATAAAACACTTGCCTTCTCCATTTGCCAGGAAGTTTGGGATTCTCCAGGCATAACCCTTCATTGGATGAAAATATCCTTTCATGGTGTTCCCATTGTGGCAGAGCAGAAATGAATCTGACCAGTATCCATGAAGATGCAGGTTCAATCCCTGGCCTTGCTTAGTGGGTTGGGGATACAGCTTTGCTATGAGCTGTGGTGTAGGTCATAAATGCAGCTCGGATCCTGTGTGGCTGTGGCACTGACCGGCAGCTGTAGCTCTGACTCAACCCCTAGCCTGGGAACTTCCAAGTGCTACAGGTGTGTCCCTAAAAAGCAAAAAAAAAAAAAAAAAAAATCCTTTCGGGCTAAATACTACCTGAGAGAGGTAAAATACATTGTTCTTCAATACTACTTAATAAAAGGATTGATTTGCATTGCTTTTCTTTAAGAGTTATAAAGGCTTAAATAAGAGCCAACATTCATTGAGTGCCAGGTACAATGCTCACTTATTAGCATGGGATTATTTTGCCAATCCTCTGAAAACGGTACAATATAATCCCACTTACTGTAATCCTGGATGTGAAAACAAAGGCACAAAGAGATTTAGATAGTTGCCCAAGATCAAATAGCTCCTAAAAAATGAAGCCAATTAATTCAGAAGGATGCAGGGGGCAGGGTGCTGTGGAGATGAGAAGGGACCTGTCAATAAGGGGGGGGGATCCAATGACCCCAAATCCCCACCTCTTACAAGAAGCATCCTCTACCTTTCCTACCCTTTGGTAGAAATCTTTAGGTTCCCGTTTTGTGGTTAGATCACATGCACCTGCAATCCTGTGACACTATAGTTATGTTAGAGAGCAGGGTCCTGGGAGATAGAATTAGAGGGGTGAATATTGTTGGGAGGTGGGGAGGAGACAGGTGATGGAGAGACTGTGGTAGATCCCTGCCGTGGCAGAAACTTCCAAGTCCTGAACAGCTCAAGGGATCCTCTTGGTGGCCTCACTCCTTCACCCATTCTGGCACTGAAGTCTCTCCTGCTTTCTGAGTGAACCCTCCTCCCCTAAACATCAGAAAGACTCTATCAAACACATTTGCTAGAGCCACACTAATGTGTCATCTCTAAGGCTCTATGCATTTGTAAGCCTTTTAACTTGCTGGGTCCTGGAGAGGAAAGAGGCTATGGATGTCAGTGTAAGGGCTGAGAAAGGGCTTGTGTGGCCAAGACTTAGGGATGCAGGTTGGGGCTAGGGGCTTATGGTGATCCAGGCATGAAAGGGCTCATGGGGAGACTGGATAGACTGGAGGCTAATTTCCTCTCTGCTTTTAGTAGTTTAGCCACAAGCTGCATCAGCTCCGTGGAAGGATAGATCGATAGCGGCATCTGCTCCCCTCAATCCTAAAGCTCTTGTTGTCATGCAGTCAACTAGATGTTCCTCAGCAGCACACCCCCGTTTCCTATAAATTTTTAGAACACTATCGAAATGGATTCTTTCTACTGGAGCCCTCTCCATGGTAGACCTAGCTGTACTCCACCGAGAAACCCCTCCTGAGGTTCAGAAAAGATGGGCATCTGTGTGCTTGGCTAATTTGCTAATGGCTTTTTCAAAAGAAGTCTTTTAGGTGGCACAACTGGCGGTTGTAGTTCTGCTTCCCCTTGCAGGCCTGGATGATGGTGACTCAGGTGAGCAGTGCTGGGAGGGTGCCCAATGCAATTGAAGAGCTGAGTGTGCACTGGGGAGCGTGCTCGTGTACCTTTCAGTGGTGTCTGCAGGTATCAGCTACAAGGGCAGGGGCTCAGTCCTCAGTGCTGAGAGGTAGCTGGATGGTTTCCAGGAGAAGTGATCACCAAGGAACCAGGAGGCAGAACTCAAGCCAGTGCTAGGACAATTGGAGTCTAGAAACTGGGTTAAAGCACTTAGGCCGTAGGAGTTTGGAAATGGAAGTGAGCAGGTGGGGATGCACACAGAGCACTGGAGGTAAGAAGAAACTAGAACAGCGAACGACCCCTAGTGTGATCTGCACGTGCACAGACCTGGCCAGGAAGAGCTCATGCAGCCCAGGGCAGGTTCCACCACACACAGGCAAAGGTCTTTGCAGAATGTGGGGTAAGGATTGGGGAAGTACATGCCTGCCCAAGGGACCAGAACCCGGGTCAGTCAGGCTGAACCTGCTGGGAAGACCAGAAAAGATGTCAGCCCTGGAGGTGGGCTGGACCAGGCCTACACCGTCTAGACAGGACCCACTGCAGAGGGTCAGGGGGACAGAGAGCAGGGCATGGCGTTATCTAAGGTCGGCTGAAGGAGGATTGATAGCTCAGTGAATTTCCCGGAAGGAAAGAGATTCCAGCGAGATCAATTGTGAAATACCCAGGAGCGTGCTAAAGGAGCTGGACTCCGAGAAGGTCCCCGTGGAGTGAGTTCTTTTCTTCTGGGCAGCGTCTAAAAGCCCAGTTGTCCCTCGGGGTTTAGCCCAGAGGCACCAGAGGGTCTCAGCTGGTTCCAGAAGATCTGTGCCTCTCAGTAGGTGGAGGGATGGGGTGGCATTCTCCCCATTCTCCTTGATACATGGGAATCTGAATTTAGAGGGAGGCTGTGGTCTTTGGGGGCTTCTGTTGGGTATTGATTTCGGGGGCCTTGCGGGGCTGGATCCTGGAAGAAGCCTGGTCATCCTGCAGTGACTCGTCTTCCTGGCCTGAGTCTCTCCTTCAGTATCCAGGCTCTGCCCATCTTTCTATGACACAGGTAGGCGATCCAGTCACAAAGCCCTGAAGAGAATAACATTGGTTTATTGATTTATCAATTGCTTTACTCACCAAGTGAGTGCCTATCAAAAACCTATGAGGCATGGTGCTCTGGATAGGATGGTGAGTTTGTTAGATGCAACCGCTGCCTTCCAAGCACCTTAGTGTGAAGAGGGCAAGACGGAAGTGAACGGCAGCTGTATGGCATGGGATCAGTGGGCTGTGACATGGACAAGTGGGACTGTGGGCAAGAGGCAGCTAACTCTGACCTGAAGGGGACAGGGGAGTTCCTAGGAGGTGGTCAATCTTGGTCTCTGGAACTTTTCTTAGTGGTCTCAGTCTCTCACTCATGTTCTGGTACTAAATTCTCGACCACTTTGTAAATGAAACCCCCTTCCAGAAATGTCGGCAATCCTGTTGCCATCATTCGCATTTACCTGAAGCACACTAATGTAATATCTCTAAAGTCCTGTGCATTTGTAAACCTTTTATCTCCAATTATGGAACGAAAGGATATTTTCTGTTCAAAGGAATTCCAGGCTTTGGCAGATGGTTATAATGGATCCTTTTCTACATTTTTGTAAAAAAAAATTGTGAGAAGGTGAGTTTGCTGCTGGGAAAATGAGCACGTGAAGTATGATTTTTAAAGGATTTAATCAGACCAATTTCTCCTGTATATTCTAATTCACCATCAAGACTAAAAGACACATTCCAAACTGGAAAAAAATATTTGCAGCACATGTAAGAGATAAAAGAATTCTCTCCTCAATGCATAAAGACCATTTAGAAACCATTAAGGGAAAAGATAAACAACTCTGTAGAAATATGGGCACAGGATTTGAAAAGACAAGGTAGTTCTGTTAATTTATCGTCTTTTTACTTGCACAACTCTAGTACATGAAGAACATTCAGAATTGTTACAGAAGGTTTAGAAGAAAGTTAATCTGACACATTATAGTGATAGACATATTATTATTGTGTTGCATGATAATTAAACTTAATTTGCATAAAGGCTGTAATTAGTATTACTCTTAGCTAGCAAAGTTTCAGTTCTTTTTCTCACTTTAAAGTTTCTTGGTAACTATAATTACTGTCAAAGATGTCAGTTTTCCCTCAACACCCTCATGTACACACACACGCACACACACACGGACCTGCACAGGCTGAGAAAGTGGTAAACGTCCTGGACGAGGTACCCATATCTCTGCTGTTCTCGCCAGCCCTCTGTGGCTGAAGCTCCCTTGGCTCTCCTACCTCTGGAGCTGATACTTGTTGAGCAATAGTGAGTTTCCAGTTCATTCTCTCCTCTCACATTCCCACATGTCCTTTTGCTAAGTCTTCAAGGCAGAGGACTCTGTGCATGGAGGTAGTAGATAGGTGTTCTAGGGGGAAAGTGGCGGCAGCACTGTGAGATGGGCAACTGGGTGAGGGGGCACAAACAGGTCAGTGGCGGCTCGGGGCGGGGGGGGGGGAGAGAAAGAAACAGAAAGATGGTGAGGGCCCAGAGCTTGGGGATGAGAAAGGATCTGGAAAGACTGAAGGGGAGAAGAGGTCTCAGATGTCTCTGGCTGCCAGCCCAGGGGACTCAGTGCAAGGAGCTTGCAACCCCAGACTTTCCAGCCTTGCAACCACTGCAGAAAAGAGCCTTTTTTTTTTTTTTAAAAAATAATGATTATTTTTTTCTGTTAGAGCTAGTTTACAGTGTTCTGTCAATTCTCCACTGTACAGCAAAGTGACCCAGTCATACACACATACATATTCTTTTTCTGAAATTATCCTCCATTATGTTCCATCACAAGTGACTAGATACAGTTCCTTGCGCTATACAGCAGGATCTCATTGCTTATCCATTCCAAAGGCAACAGTTTGCATTTATTAGTCCCAAACTCCCAGTCCATCCCACTCCCTCCCCCTCGGCAACCACAAGTCTGTTCTCCATGTCCATGGGTTGGTAGAAAAGAGCCACTTAAGGAGCAGCCCAGATGTGGGCACATGAGGACACACAGGTGAGCAAGAGCACAGAACAGTCACAGAGGGCCATTCTCTCTGACCCAGGCCACTGCCTCTGGCCTCTATCCTTGCATTCCTGATGCAGCCCCAGCTCTGCCCCCTGCCCTCCCAGGACTTGGTGTGGTCTTGAAGAGACAGAGGAGGCTCCCTGCTATTTCTTCCCTGCACATTGCTTAGTTGATGTGTGAGATTGCTTTCATGGGAGAAAATATCCTTCAGTCTTCAATTAAAGAGGCTTAAAGTTACCTAGGGAAACTAAGGCATTATTATGAAGGTGTTTTTGTCAAATTATAAAAAAATTAAAAGGTTATGGAATCTTCTTGATGGAAGTGATGAGAAGTCAGGGGAACCAAGAGATTAAGGAAGAACCATTCCAGGTTGACTGTTAGCTGGAATCCCCCCCCCCCCGCTTTTTTTTTTCTTTTTGGCTGCACCTGCAGCATATGGAAGTTCCTGGGGCGGGGATCAAACCTGCACCACAGCAGTGACCCAAGCTGCTGCAGTGACACTGCTGGATCCTTAACCCCTTGAGCCACCAGGGAATGCCCTAGAATCTTAATGACTTCTCATGAGACTTTAAGAAATGAAAATGCCCGAGACCCAGTGTTGGGCTAGCTCATATTATAGAAATGATGGGTGATCCCAAGCCAGAGCACCTGGTGAGCAGAGGTGGAGATGGCAGGTGACAGGCTGTCCTTCCTCACAACAAGCTTTTGGGCCTCCCAGTATCCTCAGCATCCATTTCCTCTTTCCAGGGCAACTGGAAAGGCCAAAGTTCAGGAGGCTGCCAGGTTGTAAGGACCTGGTTTTCCTGATTTTTGGTTCCTCCTCTCAGCACAATTCTTAGCGTCTGCATTTTCTACTGAAGGCAGCTGGGAGGGAGTGAGTGCAGAGGTCTTGGGGGGTGGGGAACCAGCTGCTAGATATAATGACCCAAATCAGTTTTCCTTTGATTTTGTGTTGTCATCCTTATAGCCCCTCTTTATTTTATGGTCCATTCTTCATGTTGCATAGTCCTGTAATTACACAGGGGCTGATAGACTGTTTGAGTGTGTGTGAGGACGTGCCGTTTCTGTTATTTTAGTCTACGCAATAGTTTGTACCACCATTATTAAGCAGAAGTGACCAGACCCAAGGAACAGGAATTGGAAGGTGGAAAAGGTTAATGAGAGACTCATAAAGAAGCTGGTGGAGACTGTTGGCAAACATTTTTTCATACTGAGGTTGTTTAGAAATTTGGAACTTCTATGAGTCCCTGGAGGGAAAAGAGGATATTACATGTGTGGATATTTTATTTATTGTCTTCTCCCCAAACAGTAAGTAATAAACAGATGAAACCACAGGGTTATAGAATTGTATTACCTTTTGGCTTTGGCCAAGTGAAACTTTAATTTTCCAGCTAGAGATAACAGACAGCTCCTATTTCTCTGAGGCAGGGGAAGGGCTACTGTAAAAACTTCCCAAAAGGGGATTTGTTCTGGGCTTTAGTGACTTCTGGGGGAAATTCCCAGGGGGCTGGATGATCTAGAGAAGCATGTCATGGATGCAGGTAAGCTCCCTCCCAAAGCAGGCCAAGTAGATTTGCAGTGTTTGATGAATCAAGCTTTCTGAATCCTAGTAGTACCTCGTGGCTTATTTCTCCTTTCCAGCTCTTCATGCCCAGTCCCTAACCTCACGTTAAAATCTTAAAAGGGCAATAGGTCAATGATTGATCCTCCTAGCATTCATGTTCTATAGGATCTGAGGTCAGCTGTTCTTGGCTATATAAGAAAGGACACTAATAATTATCACATGAGCATAGTTCAGCTTAAATTATGCTGCAGTTACAGACAACCCCAAACCTCAGGGACTTAACAAAAGTTTCTTTCTTGCTCCTGCAAAATATACTATGATTCCCAGCAACTATCCAGGAATCTGTCCCCATCCTTCCATCCATCCATCCTTCTATCCTTCCATCCATCCATCTCCATCCAAGCTGCTCTAGCCCCTTGTTCCCTATCATGTTAACCCATGGCCTCAAAACTCTCCACTAAAGGGAGAGAGGGAAGCTGGAGAATTTGAGATGTTTTGTTGACTCAGCTTGAATCACTTGCCATATGATATGATCTTGCAAGCTTGAAGGTGGCTAAAATTTGTCATCTTCCCCATCCCTAGGAAGGAAAAAAAAAAGCAAAAAACCCCAAAAAAGCTGTGTATTGGCAAAACCCGGTACTGTCTGCCATAACATTTTTCCTATGTGCCAGGATTTTGAAAATGAATGAGGTAGGCTATCTATATTATTATCCCCGTTTCTAAGGACATGAGGTTTCAGAAAAGTTGAGGACTTGCCAACATTCAAGGAAGGTATATTTGATTATCATAGACAGTGTTTGATTTTTTTACCTCATGTACAGAGGATTGTTTTCATTATATATATTATCATCATCAATTCAAACTAAGTTTTAATGGTTTCTTTTACTTACTCCCTTTCATCCTCATTGCTCAGGCCCAGCCACTCCCTTAGGGAGCTATGTGAATCTGTGTGTATGTGTGTGTGTGTAAAATGTATGTATTTATATAGTTTCCGTGTGCTTGTAAAATGTGTGTTGCTTTGAATGGCCTGTGTGCTTTCAACCCTGGCATACTGTCTCTCAAACTATATTAACAATCTCTGGCAAGACCTCATAAGCATAGTGAGAGGGGGAGGGAAAGAACTATTAGCTGCATATAATCACTTTATAGAGTCCAGGCAGACTCTCTCATTTTCCCTGCAGTAGTCTTGGTGGGGGGTGTGTGTGTGTGTTTGTATACACATGCATGAATTCATGTTTTCCTTTTGGTAACATACCCAGTAGCTCTAACTGTGTTTTGCTACTGCTAGTCAGTTAACCTTAGTTAGGGCAGTTAATGGGTCTCAGTTTTAGCATCTGTGACTTGACGCCAAGGAGAGCTTCCCTATACTCCCAAAGGATGTCTCGACGTTTAATTACTTCAAAAGGCAATCCAAAAAGGAAATCACTAGAATTTCCTTGGGGGCTAGACCTTTGCAGATAAGGGTATCTCCCACCTTTTGAAAGTTCATCTTATGCCTTTTTTTTTTTTTTTTGCTTTTACGGTGGAGCTGCTTTAGTACTGGTTTTCGTGAACAGAAAAATCTGAAGAGTATTTTCACTTATATGCCAAAAGGTGAAAAGCAAAAATAGTGTTCCGAACTTATTTTTCATCAAGCTGTTATGGAGGCAGCATGCATCCCAAGCAGTGAGAGCAGCACCACCACGCACCCTTCCCAGGAATTGCACTCAGCATGTGTCTGCGAGCATCTGTACTTTATCTCACTTGCACCCGTTAGCAAGATGTGTCCTAAGCTAGCTGCTTATTCACTTTATGCCCGTTTGGCTTCCAAAAGGTTTCACAGGAACGCTCTACTTTCAGATAGTGAGGGAAAGACTGTGTAAAGTCCTATCATCCTTATTTTCTTTGTGACGGGTGATAGCCTGCTGGACTCACTTTGTTCCTGTCACTTACCTTCCTGTTGATCCCTTCCTACAGAGCTTTATCCATCATTGCATCTCAGGATCAAAAGAAGATAGAGAATCATGTCCATAGGGGATGATGCTGGAAATGCACTGTTTTCTCTAAGACACTGTAGGTGCTGGGCTGCCTTCTGCAGTTGCAGGAGGTATTTTAGGAAAGGCTCAAGTCTGGTCTACCTGTAGTGAACCTAGTCTACACTATTTAATTACACTGTATTTAGAAGCGTGAATACTTTCCTTGGCAGAGAAGACAATATCTGATTTGTCTATATTTCCTAATCACTGGCTTCCTTGTCCAAACTTTCTAAAATTGCACCCTCTGTTATTTTTAGCTGGATCCTTTTTTCTTAACCCTTCATATTACCCGAAAGTTTGTATATTTATTATTTATTCTCCCTCTCTCCCTCACCCCACTCAACAATGTAAATGACTGTAATACAAGCCCCGCAAGAGCAGGGACTCTGTTGTATTTACCTTCATTTCTACATGCTCAGACAGTTCCAGGGACATAGCAGGACACGTTTGTTGAATGGCTGGTAGATACGCTTGAATACCACCTCTTATGTGTATCTGTCGCACACATGTTGGTCTCTGAACTGTTCATGTAGTGAGAAGACAATATATTAAAAAGTTTCACCAGGCAGTTCCCATTGTGGTGCAGTGGAAATGAATCTGACTAGCATCCATGAGGACACAGGTTCGATCCCTGTTCTTGCTCAGTGGGTTAAAGATCCAGCATTGCCGTGGGCCGTGGTGTAGGTTGCGGATGTGGCTCAAATCTGGCATTGCTGTGGCTGTGGTGTAGACTGGCAGCTGCAGCTCCCATTCAACCTCTAGTCTGGGAACCTCCATGTGCTGTGGGTGTGGCCCTAAAAGAGAATAAAAAAATAACACCAGTACCCAGTACTTGCCTTAAGTTACAGTGTAGTTAAGAGACAAGGCTATGTGCACTGAGATGAAACTCCAGAGCTCTCCCGAGTGATTTTAATTATATTCCTTGCACTGTGCCTTCTAAACTCCCTTGATGTAACACTTGAGGGCAGATGGTTTTTTCCTTATTCTGTCTTAAATTGAGACTCCTTGCTCTAGCAGTTAACAGCTGTGGTATTTCACCCCTGAGTCGTTGGCGCCCAGGAGTGTGTTAGCTTATCCATATCCAATTGGTATATCTGCTGGCTAGACTGACTCCTTCTCAGCCTGCCCCGACTCTTCTTTAACCCTGTATGTCATTTTCATCTGAGATGCTCTGCAGATGAAAGTTATGCTGCCCATGTCTTATAAATTAGTATTATGATGCTGAGACCATTCCATTTGCCTAGAGATTTGCAATGATTTACTTTTTATGGATAAAGGTTTATTTAACTCTTAGCAGTGACACATAGAACTGTTACAATAGTAATGAAACCTGTAAAAGCACAGAGGGTATCCCTGGTAGAAGGTCTCGGAGCAGAACATGATGATAGCTCTGAGAACAACTGGGGAAAGCTTTGGTTAGCTGTTCGCAAAGGTCTTCTCAGCACATTTGGGGTGGTCCCAGACCAGGGCTCTGAATTAGTATTGTTTTTAACTTTGGTTCACTAAAAGCCTCTAATCAACCTCAAAATTGAAAACTCCAAGTGTTTACAGAGGATCTACAAAGTGCCCTCAAAAAAAAGTGAAATTAACTTGTAACCCTTTTGCCAGATAAGGAGCAGGATGGGTGTGACAGTCATGGTTGAAGTAGGACATAGATGGCATGCTTAAATTACAATGATTTTAGATTTTTATTAAAAGAATTATTTGTATTTTTAGGGCCATACCTGCAGCATATAGAGGTTCCCAGGCTAGGGGTAGAATCGGAGTTGAAGCTGCTGGCCTATGCCACAGCCACAGCAATGCCAGATCTGAGCCACATCTGCGACCTACACCACAGCTCATAGCAACACCAGATCCTTAACCCAATGAGCGATGCCAGGGATTGAACCTGCATCCTCATGGGTCCTAGTCAGATTCTTTTCTACTGAGCCATGACGGGAACTCCAAAAGAACTATTTTTAAAGGTATGGCTGAAGGAAAACCGTGCGTGTCAGTGCAGTCCCCTGGAGTTAGCAACAGTAGGGCTCTTGTACCACCCCTCTGTCAGAAGGAGTTGGGAGAGCAAGTGATTCCTGGAGCCCTAGGACAAAGAAGGCTTCTGGAGGGTGTCGTTGTACTATTGCTGAGATCTCTGGAAACACAGTCATCCTATAGCAACCCTTCAGGAGGGGAACTGAGAAAATGCCTCTCTCCCTTTTGGCTCCTGCCAATATTCCTGATTGTCCAAACTCAACTATGAGCCACAGGACTGTGGGACTTAGGTCCTACGTAGTTTAGGCGTGTTGGAAACACAAGCATGTGGTACATAACTAAGATCAGATCAGCGTGGAAATGGCAGGGGTTGGAAAGGCTCCCATATAGGGAGGAGAGAGCTGGAGGAAAAAGTCAGTGCCCAGACCTCAGCTGTCACAGCAGTGGAGATGACAGCTCTTCATGCTGCTATAAACCCTGGAAGTGCCCAAGTCTACCAGAAGGTCTTCTTAGGCAAAAACAAATTCCACGATTTTGGCTTCCTGCCTAGTTTTCTGAATGTGTTAGGGCATTATGGGAGGAAGAGGAAAGAGAAAAAAGAGCCATGGGAAAGTGGGACTCCACACCTAAGGATAAGGCTCTTTTCAAATGGCAATAGTCATTGGTGTCACCAATCTCACATTCACTTCCCTTTAGACTTCAGGCTTCCAAAGCTTTATTTTGTAATTTAGGATTAAGGTGAGAAATCTTTTGGGGTCATGGCAGGTTTTTATAATGCTCGTGGTATGAATTATTACTTGCTTATCAGCCTCTCATAAAAACTGTTCTCATCTTTGCAGACTTTCAAAAAGGACTTAGAAGGATGAGAGTAAGCAGAAATGGGTAGGGCTGGTGCTTTTCAGGATCTCGAGCCTTGCTGAAGAAAGTGGTCCAGAGACGAAACAAATGTGTACACTATAAATCAAAACAAGAGTTTTCAACCTTTTATTATTTGCTGCACATAGTTGATTTTGCCTTGTATTCTTGACTGCTCTGCCTTGTCTCCTTACTGTTTATCTGTTTTAAGAATGCTGTCTGACACAAGTAATTAAGACTTTAGGGAATTTGTTGATGAATATTAAGTTAATCATACCCTCCATTCATGATACATGATTATTGGTCTGCATAAGATCATTCATTCATTCATTTCATTCATTCATTTCATTCATTCACTTCCTCTTACCCTATTTCCTTCTCTGTGCCCATAGGCAACCATTCTAATGTCTAATGTGCATAGCTTTGTTTAGATATATTGTCTTGAAATGTAAATATTTTGTACACATGTATTTTCAATCTACATAAGTTATATTTCGTTATATACATATCAGCACTGTTTGCAGATCCGTCCATGTTACATATCACACTATGGCTTCTAACCTATTGCATGAAGCATATTTATCTAGGCGAAGAATATCATACTAACGATATTAGCTCCTTAGTAAATCTCATTCTGCCACCTGATTATCCAGTCTCCCATTAATGGGCACTTGGATGATCTCCAAATGCTTACCATCTCCAGCCATGCTCTACGGAATATCCGTGCACCGAGATCAAGTGTGTTTATAATCCCACACTTTTAGTAACATGGCATTAACCAGCTCTCTAATTCTTGCTACTTCAATTGAGAGAAAGTGACATCTTTTTGTTTCTCTAATATATGATCTTATTACTCCTAATTTTGAGCATGTCTTCATATATTTGGTGGTGATTTAGGTTTCACCCATGTGAATTGTTCCTATCTCTTGCTCATTTGCAAATTGATCTGTGTGTGTATGCATTTTGATGTTGACTTGCAGAAGTTCTGTATATTCCAGATGAAATTTTAGGTGGGGGGAGTGTTGAGATGTTGTAAATATAGTCTCCTAATCTGCTGTTATCTCATTGCTAACTTTGTGATACCCTTTGTTGAACAGAAAAATATTTAAATTTCATGGAAATCTTTTTTTTTGTTATGATTTGTGCTTAGGTTTTGTTAAAAAAAAACATTCTCTTTCACACCTAGGCTATCTAGATAATCTGCAGTTTTTTTTTTCTGTTTAACTTTCATAAAGACACTGAATTTAAATCTGTAATCCATCCACTTTGTAGCTTTGTGTGAGATATTGAGTAGAGGTCTACTTTCAGTTTTCTTCATGTCATGAGATAGTCACCATAACCTCATTCAGTAAACAACCGTTCTTTCCACTTTGATTTGTGGTGCCATCTTTGTCATATATTCAGTTTTCATACATACGTGGCTCTCTCTCTGAACTATGATTGTTCTCAATGGAACAATGCTATTCCATGGTCCATATTTTGTTCTCGTGCTAATATTACCTTGTTTTCATTGCTATGCCTTTATTACTAGCTTTAGTATTTGATGGAATAACTCCCTGCTTCTATCCCTTAAACTTATTTTTCTGGCGTTGACAAATATTTGTGGGTCTTTAATTTTCCACATAAAATTCCAAATATTTACTGAGTTTCTCAAACTCCAATTGATATTTTGAATGAGATTTTATTGAATTTTTAGATTAACGTGGGCGAGAACTGACGTCTTTATGATATTAAAATCTTTTTGATTTTTATAAATTGACCTTGCTGCGTTCTCTTTTCATCTGTATTCAAATCATAAGTTTTTTTCTCTGCCTCTGTGTACCTTATTTCTCCTATTTCTTCTTTTTTTTTCCTTACAGCGTTGGCTAGGACCTCCAGTACTATGTTAAAAAGTTACAGTGCTAAGAATGACTTCCTTTTCTTGCTCCTAGTTTTATAGAGAAATCACCTAAAATTCTCCTTTAAATATACAGTTGCTATAGATTCTGCGATCTTTAAAAGATTAAGTAAGTTGACTGGACTCCTGATTGATAATGTTTTTAAAAATACATCATCACAAATGGAGGTGTTGAAACTTGTCAAATACTATTTCTTCATCAGTTGAGAGAATCATACTTTTATTCTTAAGTCTCTTACTGTTGTGAATTACTGTTGTAACATTTATAGATTTCTTTAATTTTTTCCTTCCAGTTTTATTAAGATACAATTGACATACAACACTGTATAAGCTTAAGGCATACAAAATAATGGTTGACTTACATGAGATGACCATAATAAATTTAGTTAACATCATTTCATAAATATACAAAATAAAGGAAAAGTACTTTTTCCTTATGAAGAGAACTCAAGACTTTAAACAACTTTCAACTATAACACACAGCAGTGTTCATTAAATTTATCATGTTGTATATTATATCCCTTGGACTTATTTATTTTATAACTGGAAGTTTATACCTTTTAACTGATATCATCTATCCCCCCTTCCCCACTCAGGTAACCACAAATCTGATCTCTTTGTCTATGAGTTTGTTTGTTTTGAATTATGATTGACCGCAATACTATGTCCAGTTCTGGTGCACAACATAGTGATATTTCTATACATTATACTTCTCTGATTATATACATTTCTCTGGTATTTTAAACCATTGTTTCAACACTGAAATAACAGTGAAATAGAATCATTTCCTTTACTTTTCTTATGCAAAATTAAAAATAAAAAGTAGAGGTAATATAATCATATCTATACCACCTAACTTCAATAATTATCAACTCATGGTCTATCTTGTTTTATTTACTGCCCCTTCTTCATATCCCCCAAACTGGATCATTTCAAGCAAATTCCAGACATTTTATCATTTCATCAAATGCTTCAATATGTATTTTTCAAAGAAAAGATTTTTAACACTATATAATCACTATATCATCGTGATGCTTTATGTTTAATTAGCTAAAATTTTATTTAGATTTTAAATCTACATTTAATGTGATTATTTTAATTTCTTACATTATTTTAATTTGGTTTAAAGATTATTACACTTCATGAAATTAACCTGGTGGTTTTTGCTTTTTCTTGTCTCTTGAAAAATTTGTATAATTTAAGAAATAGCTAATTCTTAGAATTTTGGCAGAATTCACCTCTAAGACAGTCTGAACATTGCAATTATTTTTTGAAGGGGAAGTCTTTAACTTAGACTTAACATTATTTATTTATTTGCCACACCTGTGGCATGTGGAAGTTCCTGGGCCTGGGATGGGCTCATACCCCCACAGTGACCCAGCCTGCTGCAGTGCCAACGTGGGATCCTTAACCTGCTATGCCTCAAGGAAACTCATAGATTTAGCATTCTAGAAGTATTTCTTTGCCTATTAATTTTCTTTTTGCACTTCACATTTTCTATTTCTTCTAGGTCCCAAAGTTATTAATGTAAAGGTGCTCACAATATCATTTGAATCTCCATTTTATTTTTAGTTGTTTGCTGTTTTCTCCTGCATTTTATTTATTTGTATATTTCCTTTTAATCTTTGATCAATTTTACTGAGGTCTCTTTCTTCTGTTGAGCTGTTCAAAGAACGAGCTTGAACAGTGAAAAACAGCTATTACCAAGGTATTAAATTTTTTTTATTGAAGTATAGTTGATCTACAGTATTATGTAGTTTTAGGTGTACAGTGTATTGATTTGACATCTAAATCCAATGCAAAATGACCACCATGATAGTCTAGTAAACATCCATCACCATACTAAGTTATCACAGTATTGACTATAGTGCTTATGCTCTGTATTGCCTCCCTATGATTTACTTCTTTTATGATTGGGCATTTGAACTTAATCCTCCGCACCTATTTCATCCATCCTTTGCACCTTCCTCAGCCCCTGGCAACCACCAGTTTGTTCTCTATATCTACGAGTATGTTTGTATGTTTTGCTAGCTTGTATGATTTGGTTTTTAGATTCCACATATAAATAAATCATAGAGTATTTTGTTTTTCTCTGACTTACTTCACTTAGCATAATACCGTTTAGATCTGTCCAAGATGTCCCAAATGGAAAGATTTCATTTTTAATGGCTGGGTAACATTCCATTGTATATTTACATATTTACATACACAATAAAGAATGAATTCTTTATTACTCATCTATTGATGGACACTTAGTTTCCATGGTGTGGATATTGTAAACAATGTTATAATGAACATGGGGGTGAATATATTTCTAATTACTGCTGCACTTGTGGCATATGAAAATTCTTGGGCCAGGGATTGAACCCATAGCACAGCAGCAACCTAAGCCACTGCAGTGACAATGCCAGATACATAACATACTGTGCCAGGAGAGAACTCCACAAATTATTATTTTGTTGTTTTTTTAGGATAAATTCCTAGAAGTGGAATTTCTGGATTGTAGGGTAATTCTATTTCAGTTTTTTGAGCAAGTTCCACAGTGTTTTCCATAGTGACGGCACCAGTTTACATTACCACTAACAGTGCGAGGATTCTCTTTTCTCTACATTCTTGCCAACACTTGTCATTTGTTGTCTTTTTGATGATTGCCATTCTAACAGATATGAGTTAATATCTCACTGTGGTTTTGATTGGCACTTCCCTGTGATTCGCATTGTTGAGCATTTTTTCTTTTGTGTCTGTTGGCTATCTCTATGTCTTCTTAAGAAAAGCAAATTTCAGGTTTTCTTTTAACTGGATTGCTTTTTTTGATATTGAGTTGTCTGATTTCTTTATATATTTTGGATATTAATCTCTTATCTGACATATTTTTGGCAAATATCTTTTCCCATTCAGTAGTTGACTTTTTAATTTTGTCGATGTTTTCCTTTTGCTATTCAAAGGCTTTTTAGTTTGAGGTAGTCTTATTTATTTTGTTTTATCGCCCTTGCTTATGGAGATAAATAAAAAAAAATTGCTGAGACTAGTATCAAAGAGTTTACTTCCCTTTTCTTCTAGAAGTTTTGTGGATTCAGGTATAATATCTAAATCTTTAATACATTTTGAGTTTATTTTTGTGTGTGCTATAAGAAAGTGGTCCAGTTTCATTCTTTTGCATGTACCTGTCCAGTTTTTCTAACACTACTTATTGAACAGTGTATATTGCCTCCTGTGTCAAAGATTAATTGACCATATACACATAGGTTTATTTCTGGGGTCTCTATTCTGTTACACTGACCTGTTTTTGTGCCACTACCATATCGTTTTGATTATGATAGCTTTGTAATATGGTTTGGAATCAGGAAGTATGGTATCTCCAGGTTTTTTTGTTGTTGTTGTTTGTTTTCTTCTTTCTCAGATTGCTTTGGATATTTGGTGGCTCCAAGCAAACTTCAAGATTATTTGTTCTAGTTCTTTAAAAAAGTCATTGGTATTTAGATAGGTGGATCTGTACATTGTGTAGTATGGACATTTTAACAATATAGTAATACTTCCAGGAGCATGGTATATCTTTCCATTTGTATGTGTTGTCTTCAATTGCTTTCATCAGTGTCTTAAAGTATTCATAGTGTAGGTCTTTCACCTCCTTGGTTAAACTTATTCCTAGGTTTTTTGTTTGTTTTTGTTTTTTGGTATAAGTGTAAACAGGGTTTTAAAAATTTTTCTGGAGTTCCCATCACAGCTCAGTGGTTAATGAATCTGACTAGGAACCATAAGGTTGTGGGTTCAATCCCTGGCCTCGCTCAGTGGGTTAAGGATCTGGTGTTGCTGTGAGCTGTGGTGTACATTGCAGACAGGGCTCAGATCCCACGTTTCTGTGGCTGTGGTGTAGGCCAGTAGCTGTAGCGCTGATAAGACCCCTAGCCTGGGAACATGCATATACCACAAATGTGGACCTAGAAAAAAGCAAAAAGACAAAAAAATAAACTTTCTCATTTTGATAGTTCATTGTTAGTGTACATAAAAGCCATAGATTCTTTTTTTATCGATATTGTATCCTGAAATTTTACTGAAATCAATTTTTAGTTCTAATAGATTTTTGATGGTGAATTTAGGATTTTTTTTCTGTATAGAATTTTGTCACCTGAAAATAGTGACAATTTTACTTCTTCCCTTCCAATTTAGATACTTTTTATTTAATTTTCTTGTCTGATGGCTGTGGCTAGGACTTCAAATACTATGTTAAATAAAAATGGTGGGAGTGAGGAGTTGCCCCTGTGGTGCTGTGGGTTAATGATCTAGCTTGTCTCTGTGGAAACAGAGGTTTGATCCCTGGCCTGGTGCAGTGCGTTCATGATCTGGAGTTTCTTAACCTGTGGCATAGGTCATAGCTCTGGCTTGGATTCAGTCCTTGTCCTGGGAACTTCCATATGCTGAGGCTGTTGCTAAAAAAGAACAAAAAAAATGGTGGGAGTGGTTATCCTTGCCTTTTTCTCGATTTTAGAGTAAAAGCTTTCCACTTTTCACCATTGAGTATGTTAGCTGTGGGCTTTTTGTAAATGGCCTTTATTTTGAGATGTGTTACCTCTATACTATTTTTGATGGCTATTAAATTTGGTCAAATGCTTTTTCTGTGTTTGAGATAAGCATGTGATGTTTTAAAAAAATCATTTTGTTAATGTGGTATATCACATTGATTGTGAATATTGAACCATTTTTTCATCCCTGGAATAAATCCCACTTGATCAGAGTGTATGATCCACTTAGTATATTGTTGAATTTGATTTGTTGATATTTTGTTGAGACATTTTGTATCTTTATTCATCAGAGATATTGAAGCATAATTTTTTTAAGTGTCTTTGTCTAAGTTTTGGTTTCAGGGTAATGGAGACCTTGTAGGATGGATTTGGCACAGTTCCTTCCTCTTCAGTTTTTTGGAATAATTTGAAAATAATACATATTAGCTCCTCTTTATATGTTTGATAGAATTTTTTTGTGAAGTTCTTGGTCCTGGACTTGTTTCTTGTTTTTTTTTTTTTAATAGAATTTTAATTTCATTACTAGTAATTCATTATTCAGATCAGCTATTTCTTCCCAATTCAGTCCTGGCTGTTTGTCTTTCTAGAAATCAATACATTTCTTCTACAGGGTCCAAGTTTTTGGGTCACATAACTGTTTGTAGTAGTCTCTTTTAATTGCTTGTATCTATATGGTATCACTTTTTATTTTCCTCTTTTGTTTGTTATTTGGCTTATTTTGGTCTTCTCTTTCTTCTTCATGGGCCTGGATAAAAGCTTATCAATTTTTTTTTGTCTTTTTGCCTTTTCCATGGCCGCTTCTCACGACATGTGGAGGTTCCCAGGCTAGGGGTCTAATCGGAGCTGTAGCCGCCAGCCTATGCCACAGCCACAGCAATGCCAGATCCGAGCCATGTCTTTGACCTGCACCACAGCTCACAGCAACGCTGGATCCTTAACCCACTGAACAAGGTCAGGGATCAAACCTGCAACCTCATGGTTCCTAGTTGGATTCGTTAACCACTGCACCATGATGGGAACTCTGAAAGGCTTACCAATTTTGTCTGTCCTTTCAAACAATCAGCTATTCATTTCATTAATCTTTTCCACTAGTCTTTTTGGAGGATATCTTTTTATTTATTTTTCTTTTTGATTTTTATTACTTCATTTCTTCTGCTGACTTTGGGCTTTTTTCTTATATTTATCTAATTCCTTTGAATGGTAGTCTAGGTTATTTGATATTTTTAATTTTTCTTAATGTATCCTTTTATCACTATAAGCTTTTCGTTTTAGAACTACTTTCGCTGCACCCCACTAATTTTGGAAAGTCATTTTTATTTTCACTTGTATCAATTTATTTTGTCTTCATCTTTGATTTCCTCATTGACTCATTGATTTTTTTTTTTTTTTAGTAGCTTATTGTTTAGTCTCCACGTGTTTAGGCAGACTTCTTCCTGTAACCGATTGGTAGTTTTGCTATTGTTGTGGTCAAAGTGCTTGATAGAATTTCTATCCTCTTGAATTTCTTGAGGCTTGTTTCATGGCCTGGCATATGACCTATTCTGGAGAACATTCCACATGTACTTCAACAGAATGTGTTTTCTGTGTTTTTTTTTTCCCATGATGGAATGTTCTGTAGATATATTTATTAACTGAATTTTCAGAGAAACTTTATATGGCCTGAAGGGAGTGGAAAGTACATTCAAAGTGCTTGAGGGGGAAGAACTTAGGAACAAGAATACTCTATCCAGTAAGGTTATTATTCAAGACTGAAGGAGAGAAGAATTGACCAATGAGCAAAGGCTAAAGGAGTTCATCACGACTGAACAACTTAAAGAGAAATTTTAAAGGGACTTTAAACCGAAAAGGCCATAACTGGAAATATAAAAATTATAAAAGAAAAAAAAACCTCACTGCTAAATGCAAACATATAATAAAAGTAGTGGGTTAACCACATATATAGCTAGTATGAAGATTAAAAGACAAAAAAGTAAAATCATCTATATCTTCAGTAATTACCTAAGGGAAAAACAATAAAAAGATGTAAAATATGGTTTCACAAACATTAAACATGAGAGGGAGTAAAAATATAGTGCTCTTAGAATGTGCTCAAATGTAAGTGACCATCAGTGTATAATAGACTCATATTCATAGATTGTTATGTAAGAACATCATAGTAATAACAAAAAAATATCAACAATACAGGCTCCCTTACATGGAACTAGTCACTTTTTCTTGTTGCTTTTAAGATTTTCTCTTTAGCTTTTGACATTTTAATGATTTTAATTATACTGTCTTGGTATGGGTCTCTTTTGGTTCATCTTGTTTGGGACTTTCAATGCTTCCTGAACTTGAATGTTTGTTTCAGGTTAGGAAAGTAACCTAGGTTTATGAAGTTTTCTGCCATTAGTTCTTCAAATAGGTTTTTCACCCCTTTATTTCTCTCTTCTCCTTCTGGGACACCTAAAATGTGAATGTTAATATGATTGATGTTATCTCATAGGATCTTCATTTTTTATTGTTGTTTTTTCTTCTTTCTTGTTGTTCTTACTGGGCACTGTTCTTGTGGCATATGGAGGTTCCCAAGCTAGGGGTTGAATCAGAGCTATAGCTGCTGGCCTACCTCACAGCCACTTCAATGTCAGATCCAAGCTGTGTCTGCAACCTATGCCACAGCTCACAGCAATGCCAGATCCTTAACCCACTGAGTGAGGCCAGGGACTGAACCTGCATCCTCATGGATGCTAGTCAGATTCATTTCCATTGAGCCATGATGGGGACTCCCCATTACTCTACTCTTAAGCTCTGATTTTTTTCCTATCTCCTTGTTGAAATTTTCACTGTGTTCTTCCATTCTTCTCCTGACTTTGGTGAATGTTTTTATGACCATTATCTTAAACTCTTTATCTGGTAGATTGCTTATCTCTGTTTTATTTAGTTCTTTTCCTGACCTTTGCTTGTTCTTTCACTTGGAACATATTCCTTTGTCTCCTAATTTTGCCTAATACTGTGTTGTCCCTATGTATTAGGAATATCAGCTACATTTCCCCATCTTGTAGGAGTGGCTTTATGTAGAAGGTGTCCTGTGGGGCCCAGTAGTGCAGTCCCTTTTGGTAACCAGAGGCAAGTGTTTCAGAAATGTCCCCTGTGTGGCCTGCATGTTCCTACTACTTGTGGCCTGGTTGCAGTTGCTGAATGCATGTTAGTGTTTAGGCATGGCCCCTTGTGCTACTGGCTGTAAGACATGGCTGCACCTCATGTGGATACTTTGGTATGCTAGTTCAGTCTCTGGGGCAAAAGCCACTTTGGAGGGGCTCTGGTTCCTTATAGGAGTGATTGGGAAGAGAGGCCACTTTGGCAGTGCCCTGGTTTCACCTGAGAGTATCTACCAGGAGTTGTGGGGTGGAGGACCTCTTTAGAGGAATACTGGCTAGTGCAGCCTTGCAGGGGAACCCTATGTGGGTTAGTGATGCTTGGAAAGTGGATGGGGAGGATAAAAAAATGGCATCTGCCAGTGCTGGGTCAGCTAGGTAGAAGATCAGCAAAAATAACGGATACCTGCCAATTTCTCTGTACCCAAAGACAGTTTCAACAGACCCCTGCTCCTCTGGCACATGCCCTAAAATGAGTCAATTTTCTTTAAATGTGACCCAGGCACTTTTCAAACTGCTGCCTCTGTGCTGGGACTTGAAGTGTGACTTTTTGCATGTTACTCACTGGAAGAGTGGCGTTTCAGTTTCCTATAGCCATTCTGTCTTCCAGTGCAGGTCCTCTCGGCTGGGGAGCCTGATGTGGGGTTTGAGCCTTTGGCTCCTCAAGAGAGGACGTCTGTGGCTGTGATACTTCTCCCACATAAGGATCACTGAGCTGGGATTATGGATCCCAGCCAGAATGTGTCTGCCTTCCTATCTGTTTTGGTATGGATTTGTCTTTTTATTCTTAGGTGTGTAAAATCTTTTCTTCTGGTCTTTAGGTTATTCTAAAAGATATTTGCTCCACATGGAGTAGTTTTGGTGTGTCCCTGGAAAGAGATGAGCCCAGGAGCTTTCTACTCTGTCTTCTTGTCACCCTCCCCATTATACTTAATTATGCTAACTTGGCCTATCTCTTGCAGCATTTCTACTTCTTTTTAATTAATTTTTTAAAAGTAGAGTTGATTTACTATGTTGTGCCAATTTCTAATGTACAGAAAAGTTTTACATTTATACATTCCCTTTCTTATATTATCTTCCATCGTGCTCTATCCCAAGAAACTTGGTATAGTTCCCTTTGCTATAAGGACTTCATTGCTTATTTATTCTATAGAAGCAACACTGAGTAGTCATGCTGCGAGCCACACTGAAAGTCCAGCTTATCTGCTCTAAATGTAATAGTTTGCCTCCACTAACCCCAAACTCCCAGTCCATCCCGCTCCCTCCCACCTTGGCAACCACAGGTCTATTCTCTATGTCTGTGAGATGATTTCTGTTTTGTAGATAAGTTCATTTGTGCTGTAGTTTAGATTCCACTTACTTATAGCATATGGTACTTGTCTTTCTGACTTACTTCACTTATTATGAGAATGTCTAGTTGCATGTTGCTGCAAATGACATTGTTTCATTCTTTCTTATGGCCGAGTAGTAGTATTCCATTGTATACATATACCACATCTTCTTAATCCATCTGTGGATAAATCTTTTTTTTTTTTTATTGGAATATCCTACAAGAAAGTTTTAGTGAAGATTTTTTTTTTTCTTTTTAAGGCTGCACCCCTGGCATAGGGAGGCTTCCAGGCTAGGGACTGAATCAGAGCTGTAGTTGCTGGCCTATGCCACGGCAATGCAGGATCTGAGCCACATCTGTGACCTACACCACAGCTCATGGCAATGCTGGATCCCCAACCCACTGAGCAAGGCCAGGGATTAAACCTACATCTTCAAGAATGCAAGTCAGATTCTTTTCTGCTAAGCCATGACAGGAACTCCTAGTGAGGATTTTTTTTGCATGTGCAACCTCCTGAAGTCTTACATGGTTGAAAATGTTTTTATCATGTCCTCATATTTGAATGGTAATATTTTATATTTGAAACTCTTTTGCCTTCGGTTCTTGAAAATTATATTCCACTCTCTATTAAAAAAGTTACACTATCATCTTGCTTTTAGTGTTTTTGAAAATTCTAGGATTAGCCTGATTTTTGTTATCTGCCACAGATACCCTTCCATTTTGGAAGCTTTACATATTTTTTCTTAGTTTTAATATTCTTTAATTTTAACTATACTATGGAGATGAATTTTTTCTTATCTGTTCTATTTGGTCCTCTAAGAGCCTTTTCATTTTGAAGAATTCTATCATTCTTAATCCTAAAAAATTTGTCTTCATCATTACTTTACATTTTTCTCCTTTCCATTTCCCTACCCTATTCCTCTGGAATCCTGTTCTCTGGATGCTAGTACTTTTGCTTGTATCCTTCATATTTCTTAGTATAAAAAATTTTCTCTTATCTTTTCTCTATTCTTTCCTATTGCTTTATGAAGAAGTTCTCATTCTGACCTTCTAATTTACTGATTTTTTCTTTAGCTTTATTCCATCTTATTATTTATTCCATTTCAGCTACATTTTTTTTTTTTTGCATCTCTAATGTTTCACTTGGTTCTTCTTTTTCTTTCTTGGCCATATCTGAGGCATGTGGAAGTTCCCGGGCTAGGGACTGAACACTTGCCACAGCAGCAACCTGAGCCACTGCAGTGACAATGCTGGATCCTTAACCTGATGCACCAGAAGAGAACTCCTCACTTGGCTTTTTTTCCCCCTTGCTTTGCTTTGCTAATACCTTCCCACATCTCCTTAAGTATACTTTTATTAATGTTATACTCTTCTGTTTGTTCAACTGATTCTGGTTCAGATAGTGTATGGTATCTTGTTTTTATCTTTCTTTGCTAGATTCTAGTTATTTGGGTTTGTAAGCTCATGCCCTACTGTGGCTATTAGCTATTCTACCTTAATGGTAATACTTGCTAGGGAAGGCCAAATATTAAGTTTTATTTTCCATCTATTTAGATGTGTTTCAAATAATATATGTTCATCCCTAAGGCCTAGTGCCACAGGCACCCTAAAATCACTTTGTGTCCTCCCCTTTTACTGCCTCTACCCTGGGAAACTCCCCTGGGCAGAGTTTGTCCTATGAATTGAATTATTGGGAAGAAGAGATAGGTTGTTCTCAAAATGTTATAATTCTCCCAGGCATATGATTTTGGAGGAGGGGTGGGGATCAGGATGCTAAAGGACTAGGGCTGCTGTGCATCATTAAGCAAGTAGCCCCTTCTTACCAGATAGGGGGATCAGGCACTGCCATCTACCTTCACCCATAAGCTGTGTACTCCGATATGAGGCTGTGCCTGTCTGGCAGCAGGGGTGCCTTTTCCTCATGTACATAGCATCACCCTATGTTCTAGCAGTAGTCTTTTAAGAGTTCCTTGTCAGTTGCCTCTGCTTTTGGTATCTCCCTACCTAGTATCTACCTGCACTGCCTTATTTTATTGCCAACATGCATGACCTGGAATGTAAAAGTATTTCTGTAGGCAAGTGGCTGGTGATAACTGTGGGGAAAGCCAAGAGCTGAGGTGAAAAGCTTTTCTCCAAAATACCTTCTCACTGCTACCTCTCCTAGCCTTTTGTCAACGTATATAATATACTCCCCATCTACCAGTTCAAAATATCTTTGTCTCCTATGAGATTTACATGCTTTTTATTAGCTTCAGAAATTCATATTTCCCTCCTCCTTCTTCACATACTCCAGGGTTGAATTTGAAGAAGGAGTCAGCAAGTATTAAGTCACCATCTTCCTAAGATCTGGAAGCTTTAATATATATCTTTAAAAATGTTACTTCATGTGACTTTTATTTTGAAAAAACAATTTGGTCTACTTATTGAAGGCATTTAAGGTAGTCAAAAGAAAGCTCGAATGTCCCAAAATGTTGGTTTATTATCAGGGTTCACCAAAGAAATAGAAGTATATATTTATATGAAAGGATTTATTATGAGGAATTGGCTTATGTAACTATAGAGGCTGAGAAGTCCTATAATCTGCTATTTGCAAGCTGGCACCCAGGATTGTCAGTGGTGTAATTCCAGTCCAAACATGATAGCCTGAGAGTTGGGAGAGTCGATACTGCAAATCCCATTGCAAGTGCAGGAAAAGGCTGATGTCTCAGCCTAAGCAGGCAAACAGGAAACAAAAAGAGGTAAATTCCTCCTTTCTTCATCTTTTGTTTTATTCAGACCCTAAACAGACTGGATACTGCCCACCCTCCCTGGGGAGGGCAGTCTGCTTTATCAAGCTCACGCATTTAACAATTGATCTCATCCAGAGACACTGTCACAGGCACACCCAGAAGTATTTAATTGGTGCACCCCTTGGTCCAGTCACATTGACACATAAAATTCATCATCATAGTTGGAGAATCATACAGGTTAAGTCAGGTAAAGAAGAAAGGACACCCACTGCCTAGATGACAAAACTCAAAAGACCCTGACTGCATCCTTATTGAATCAATTATCCACTCTATCCTCAGGTTTCCTTGCCTATAAATTGGGAATAAGAGTGTCCTTGGAGTTTTTGTTGTGGCTGAGCAATAACGAACTCACCTAGTGTCCATGAGGGTGTGGGTTTGATCCCTGGCCTCACTCAGTGGGTTAAGGATCCGGCATTGCCATAAGATGTGGAGTAGGCCAGCAGCTGCAGCTCCAATTCGACACCTCACCTGGGAACTTCATATGCTGCATGTGCAGCCCTAAGAAGACCAAAAAAAGAAAAAAAAAAGCAAAAAAAAAATCGGGGAGGGGGGAAGCATGTCCTGTTTGTATCACACAGTTGTTGTGCTGCTCAGTAGGAAAATATCTATGGAAGCCACTCTATACACTACTGCAGAGAGAAAGCAGCAATATTTAACATGAACCAAAGAGCATTTGAAATGATATTAACTCTCAGGGGACAGGATGTTCCTTGGCTGGGAAGGTGGTAATCCCTCCCCTCAGCGACCTCGGTGCATTTCAGACAGATCTTCAAAGCAGATCAGGTCTCTGCAGCACAGAGTGGTGAAAGTATTCAAGTTCTCTGACCTCCCTAAGCTGGGGAAGGTTGGCATCAAGGACAAAAGCTTTCAATTGCATTGAACATGGCCTGGACAGGTTCCAAGTGGGTAATTACTTTATGCTTACTTACAATTTCCCCTTCAGCTTCCAAGAGATGGAGAATCCCTCACTTCCTGGACTAGCAGGGCTGCTGAGTGTTGCTTAGGCATATGTTGAACAGCTGCCCCAGTCACCCACCTCAGCAGACAGCGTATTTTAGTAATGAAGTCAGAGCTGAAATTGGGCAAGATGGTAACACATTTCTTTGATTGGTCTGTTGGACAAATGTGGCCTCTCTCTGAACAGAAGGGAGGGCATTTAGCATGTTTTTTTCCTTCACTCACATTAGAAGCAGGAATAAACTGAACAGGTTCTTTGAGAGCCAGATTTGAGAGGTTCTCTGACATGAATCTCATTAAAAATAGATTAATTTTTATCATGATCGATAACTACATCAGTTCCTCTTCACTATGAGGAAACATGTTCTTGTAGATTGGGATGGAAAACAAAATTTCATCTAGGGCATCATGTCCTCTGAACATCTTATGCTATACAACTGAGAATGTTTGTGGGCAAAGACATACCTCCAGTCTGTAGGGTGAAGGCAGGGACTAGGCAATGAGCAGTTTTGCACAACTGCAGATCAGAAGTTTGAGGTTCTCACCTATGCTGATCATTTGCCTTGCTCCCAGTTTTTATTTACCCATGTCCTAGTTATTAGTGCTCTTGGTTTAGGCACATAAATTTTCTGAGTGGCAAGTTCTTGCAAATAGGGGTAATAACGGTGTCTATTTTCCTGAACTCTTGTGAGGAATAAAGTCATATGTAAAGCATTCAATGAATGTTAGTAATGATTACTACTATTGTTATTGTTACTTCTTTTTCAGGTCTTAGTTTAAATGTTACTTTACTGGTTATCACTAACTTCTGCCCCTGTTCCAAGACTAGGTTAAATGAATGGCTTTGTGCTCCCATAGAACACTTTACATTCCCTATAAATGTTATTTGAATATATGCTAGGTTTTCTGCACTATTTGAGTTGTTTTCCATGTATATATTATTACCCCATTTTACAGAGAAAGGATTCAGGTGCAGATAATTCATATAACTTCGGTGGGGTGAGATTTGACTGCAGATACTTTTACTCCAAAGCTCATATTCTTAATGATGACATTTGGCATGGTTTATGGTGATTGTTGATGTAATTTTCTTTGCTAGGTGGTACACTCTGCATGTTCCCAGCGCCTCATTCTTTCCAAAGCTACCACTAACTTATACCTGGTCCTGCTCTCTCTGAAAACCATTGACACCAACAACTCTCTTACCTTTGGACTCCTTGATTTGACCTCAACCAGTAGCATTTTTCTTTGTCCTTGACTTCTAGCCTAATCTCTCTTTCAAGGGCAGTTACATCAATGACATCAATATTGCCCTTTCTTTTCTTTCTTTCTTTTTTTTTTTTTTTTAAATGGCTGCACCTTGGGCATATGGCTGTTCTTGGGCCAGGGATTGAATCTGAAACACAGCTCTGATCTATACTGCAGCTGTGGCAAGCCAGATCCTTTAACCCACTGTGCCGGGTCGGGGATAGAACCTGCTCCTCTGTGGTGAGCCAGGCTGCTGTGCCACAATGGGAACTTCACTGTTGCCCTTTCTGACAATTAAATCCTTCTGACCATCTACCACACTATGTTTCAGCCAGCGGTTAGGATTACAAGTGACAGAAACCATCTCTGATAGTATTAAGCAGAAAATGGCATTTATTGAAAGGATATTAATTGCCCAGAGAATTGGTAAGATGGGGACCAGCTTAGAAAATTAGAAGGAACCAAGGATTCTATTACTCCCACAAAAGCCTCCACCAATCCCCACATCCTTGCCTTAGGTGTTCAAGATTCAAAGTCCTGGATTCTGATGGGCTGAGCGTAGGGCCAAGTGCCCACTTCCTAGGATGGCAAAGTATTGGAAAAATGAGGATGTGGTTCCTTTCAACGTCCATAATAGAAGATGGTAGTGGAAAGCCCTGTGAATCACTCATGCCCAAGATCACATACACACAGGTGGTAGGATATTTCCTCACAAGGAAAAAGAATGGATACTTGACAGCAGAAAATGGCATTTGCCCAGTGTACATTTCAATTGTTAACTCTGTCAGCCCCGCCCAGTTTCAATTTCACATTCTCTCAGAATACAGCCCAGGTCCAGTAATACACTACATGACTGCACTGAAGAAGCTACTTTATACTGAATCCTTTGTGTCCTTTTGATTCCTACATGATAGACGCCTATGGAGGCCTCCTGATTTTAAGGCTCAGCACAGGCCTTAAAAATTGGGGGCAGAGAATTCTTTGTAGATGGTCACAATTATCCCACCTTATTTATAGCTTCATGTCTCGGCTCTAGGAAGCATATTTCCTCAGCTCGCTCCTCTGAAACACCTTTCCAAGCCTGCCTCTGTATTCTAGATCCTTACTGTGTAAATGCATTTACCTTCCTTTCAATGCAAACATTTCTGACTTTCTGCTCTCTCATTGCCATAGCCTACAGTTCTCTTTTCAGGCACAGCTTGGTGTCTACCTAATTTGGGCCACTAGTTTTTCACTTCCGCATGTTTTTGGGGGTGATTATTTCCACTCCCCCAGGCTTTGAGGTGGTAGGTCTAGATCATGAGTCTTAGGCAGCTTTACCCTGGCCAACCAGGTTTCCTGGGATTCTGTATCCAAACCCATTTGCACCATGTCCTAAGCATGGTCGCTTCTGGTTCAACCCTTTTGGAGTTTCTAGAACTCATGTCAATAATGGTAAGAGAAATGAACATAACCTGACCTTTGTGATGGGTTAGCAGAGAGGACCAAGATTTGTTCTACTTTTAAGTCCCTATCACCTCCTAGTCTCCAATTCTAATAAATTATCAATTCTACCTTTTCCTCGAGAACTAATGATGAGGGTGAATCTCATCTCTAGTGTAAAACTTTCGACTCATTCCCTCTGTGCCAGTTCTGCTTTGGTAATAGCTTAGTGTGTTAGTTTTTGACAGGATTGTAAATGTGTCTTGTGCTGGAGTTCTGACTTTGACCTTGAGCCCTGCTGGTTGTGACACATTTCTCTGGTGCCACCTGCTTGCTTGTTGATGCCAAAGGCCAAGCATACCTTGAAAATGCTCTAGGAAGAAAGTGCCTGCAATTGTGGACAGCTTGGTAAGAATAGAGCCAAACAGCCTTGGGTGTTATGAAATAGCAGAGTTCACTGAACTGCCCTAGAACTCTGATGCCTGTCTTCATTTCTGTGTTAGCTCCTGAACTCCTGTTCTTGTCTTCTCTATGCAACTTGGTCTCTACCAAGTTTAGGCATATGGTCTCTCTCTTTGAGCTCATGTATCTTGGGATCTGATGCAATATTCCTCTGGGGTTCATTTTCCTTCCTTCCTCCACTACTGTACCATAGGATGCACTTGAATGTGACTTCGCCTACCCTATAAGTGTTCTACATGAGCCTGTCTGGAAGAAATCAGCCCCATCACAGTGGAAGGCTTTATGTCAGGTTTCCCTCATATATTTATTTGCCCTGTTTGCTGAACACTAGGATATACTGGACTAGCTCTTTTAACTGCCCTCCCTTCTCCTTAAGTTTCTCACATTAGCAGTCCTCTTGCCCTCTCAGCAAATAGTCTTGCTTTATGTATTCCTAAGACTATGAAACCCATCTGGCAGTTTCTTCTTCTCCAAAGTCTCTGTCTTCATTCTCCTCCTGTCTTGGAGAAGGAGGTGTCTCTTTTTCCTAGGCTCACTCTTGGTCCCAGTAGGTAGTGTTGGTACCAATATCTGTCTTTAGTGATGTTCTATCAGGTCTTGTGCCTTTCTTGAGCATTTTAAAACTCTTCCTCTCTGTGGAATCCTTCCCATCTGCCTTTAAACCAGTTTGATCTAATGCCTCCAAAAGAATGGTCTTCAGTTCTCTCCTTGCCAAACGTCTTGAATATGTGAGCTCCACCCACGGACTGGGCATCTTCACTATTTCCCTCCAAATGCCCTGCAATCTGGCTTCCATTGCCACCACGTTCAGAAGTTCCTCTCTCAAAGTTTACTCTTAACCCCCAAACTGCCAAACATAAAGGCTTGTTCTCAGATTTTATGTCCTTTTCTTCTATCGGCCACATTGGTAGTATTCAAATAGTTGATCTTATCTTTGCTGATTGAAATTGTTTCTTTTCTATGGGACCATCTTATTTTTACTGAGTATTCAAATGTTGTTTGGCTTTTCCTGTGTGTTTTTCTGTTCTTGCCAGCTAGATGTAAGTTTGTTGAGGCTGACTGCTGTATATTGCTATACGTGGCTGCTCAAAAAGTACCTAGCATAATGCTCTGTACTTAGTAGGTATATGGTCAGTATTTTTTAAATGAAGAAATAGGACTATTCAGAGTGAGTTACTCATTTAATCATTTGCTCATTTATGAACAAATACTGCTTATGTGCCACTGTATACAGATTGTTAAATTGTCATGTAGCCATTGGTAAGACATGCCTAATTCCTGCTTTCAGAAGACTTATATGTCCAATGAGGAATGTATACATATAAATACACCATAATAATACAAAATGATAAATTCTCTGATGGGGAAGTAATTAACTGGAGGGGCTGGGAGCAGGGAAAGTTTCCTGGAATAAATAATATATAAACTAAGCATTAGCAAGGCAAAAAGAGGGAAGAGGAAATTCCTGGCAAAGAGAGCAGTGTATTCAGAGGCTAGAGAGCATGGCACTATGGAGTAACTGCCTTTTAAAAAAAATAGCAGAGCTGTTAGTAGAGTGAATGAGGGAGATGGAGTAAACAAGTAGGTGGGATGTATCTAAATCAAAACAAGCATTTCACTCCCTTCCCCATTTAAAGTATTTTAGTGCTGTTTTCTACTTAATCTTTACAGCCTTTGAAATGTAGGTGGCATCTGCCATACTGATAGAGAACCTGAGTTTTGGAAAAAAAAAAAGTGAAACTCACTAAGTCAACAGTAAGTCTGAAAATATTGTCACTTCTTTCTTCTTATTATTTCTTCTTTTCTTTTTTCTTTTCTTTTCTTTTTTTTTTAGGTATGCATTGGTGGCATATTGAAGTTCCCAAGTTAGGGGTTAAATAGGAGCTGCAGCTGCCAGCCTATGCCACAGCCACAGCAACACCAGATCTGAGTTGGATCTTCGACCTACACCACAGCTCACAGCAACACTGGATTCTTAATCCACTCAGCGAGGCGAGGGATCACATCTTCATCCTCATGGATACTAGTCTAGTTTATTACCACAGAACCACAGTGGGAACTACCAGCTTCCTTTTTTAATTGACCAACAAGAACAAATTGGGCAAGACATAAAACCATAATTTATAAAAACTCACTACAGAGCTGAAGATGCAAAAAAAACCAAATGAGTTATTTTTGAGGAGAAAGGAGACACACGGCTGCATTCATCACTGGAAAACAGTGGGAATGGGAGGACTGCACCATAGATGGGGTGAAGAGAAACAAAGATAACTGTTCATGAATTTTAATGACCACATGGGTGTTGGTGTGATGGTGTGTCCTCAGTCACAGGGCATGTCAGTGCCCACCTGTCAACTCCATTTTCAGTCTTTACTCAGTGCGCAGGGAAAGAACTGGGCAGGCGTGCTGACAGAAAGTCAGCTGGGAAGCATTAGGGTCTTCTTCAAGTACAGTGTGGTGGCCTGATGAGGGCTGGAGGAGGGAAGGTGAACTGAACAAGTTCCCCTCCTACACTGGGCCTTTCCTGAGTGCAAGGGAGTATCCCACTGAATGTTGTCATCAAGGCAGGCAAACTTCTGGAAATCTTTCTAAGGCTCACTGAATCTCTCACTAGCTCTCCACCGAATGCAGTGAATATGCTCCCTGAAGGGAAGAGACACAAATGTGGAAAAAATATTCCTCTTAGAAACTTTAGGTCTTTACTGAATCTATTGCTACTGTCCTTCAAATACTGCACACAGGGCCTCATAGTACAGAGAGAGCTCCTGAGCTACAGAAAGTCAGAGCTGGGGCTAGAAAGAAAAGAGAACTCTTCAGTGACCCCAATCCTAGTAGTAAGGCTACAGGACAGAGATCTGTCAAGTTGAGACCATTGGGGTACAAAGTATATATGTAGTCTCCCTTGTGCTCAGATTCCAAGTTATGCAAAAGGAAATGTCTAATCCTGTACTCAAAATATTTAAATCCACTTGTAAACTGAATCCAATTATAGCTGCAACAAAGCCCAGTTTAATACAGATGAGGTGGAAAGAGACCCTTACAATAGCGGCCTGACAAAAGAAGAGATGAAATATTTTCTGAGTAAATATTTACTTTTCCATCTCATGTTAAAACAGTGTCTGGCCTAATGAAGAATTATGAGACAATGGAAGAAGCAAAAACATGTGACACATAATAAAGAGAAAAAGAATCAATAGAAACAGACCCTTGGATGGCCAAAATGTTGAAATTATCAACAAATTTTAAAATGACTATAATATATAATTAAAGGACATTGTAATAAAGCTGAATTAAAGGACATGTATGACTACTTAGGGGATTTCAAGGAGCAATAGAGTCTAAAAAATAACCAAGTGGTTGATTCTCTGCAGGTTTTGATACTGTCCCCTAGAATTTGGGCTATAATCTCTGAGACATCCTTAGGAAAGGGTCTTATTTTTCAGCTGAGTAGCTTTCTCAGCCTTCTTTATGACCATGGACATTTTTTGTTCTCTTTCTGTGCATTTTAGTCAAAACTTGGGCTTAATTGGTAAAATTATCTTAAAATTTTTTTGTAAGTTTTCTAAGGAACTTTTTGGAGGTTCAGTGTATTATACAAAGGCACACCTACAAATCTCTTTGAGGTAGGACTCTCCACTTTGAGCTGCAAGTCAGAGTACTTTTGTACAATGCCTGAAGGATCCTTAGAAACTTTTTTGTTTAGCTGAGTGTGTCTATGAGACACCACCATACATCCTTCTGAAGTCTTAAAGAAGTCTTGCAGCCACTGTCTTAATTTGATCTTAACCTCGAGGGCACATTATATTGCCAGTGCCCTGGATTTGGGCTTTGCTCTACCCTATTATTTTTTTAAATTTCATGTTTATTAGGGTATAGTTAATTTACAGTGTTGTGTCAGTTTCTGCTATATAGCATAGTGTCCCTGTCACACACACACACACACACACACACATTCTTTGTCTTAGATTTTTTTCCATCCTGGTCTATCCCAAGAGATTGGATATAGTTTCTTGTGCTATACAGTAGGACCTCATTACTTATCCATTCTAAATGTAATAGTTTGCATCTACCAACCCCATGCTCCCCGCCCATCCCACCTCCCCTCTCCCATGGCAACCTCAAGACTGTTTTCTATAAGTCTGTTTCTGTTTTGTATATTGGTTCATTTATGCCATATTCTAAGTTAAACATATGTGCTATCATATGGTATTTGTCATTTTCTGACTTACTTTCACTTAGTGTGAGACTCTCTAGTTGTAACCATGTTATTGTGAATGGCAGTAGGAAGTATTTTGTTATTTTTAGTGGCTGAGTAGTACTCTAAATATGTAACACATCTTCTTAAACCATTCATCTGTCAATGGACAGTTAGATTTTTTTCCATGTCTTGGCTATTGTGAATAGTGCTCCAGTGAACTTGTGGGTACATGTATCTTCTTGAATTATAGTTTGGTCTGAATATATGCCCAGGAGTGGAATTGCTGGATCATACAATAGTTCTCTATTTACTTTTTTGAGGTACCTCCATACTGTTTGCCATGGTGATTGTACCAATTTACATTCCCACCAACAGTGAAGGAGGGTTCCCTTTTCACCACACCCTCACCAGCATTTGTTATTTATAGACTTGTTAATGACAGCTGTTCTGATTGGTGGGATATGGTAATTCGTTGTAGGTTGAACTTAAAGCTCATCAATGAATTACGTAAAGTTGAAGGATACAAAATTAATACCAAGAAGTGGATTGAATTTCTATATACTAACAATGAAAAGATCAGAAAGAGAAATTAGGGAAACGATCCTATTTACCATCACATCAAAAAGAATAAAATAACTAGGAATGAACTGACCTAAAGAGACAAAAGACCTGTACTCTTAAAACTATAAGATGCTGATGAAAGAAATCAAAGATTACACCAACAGATGGAAAGATATACCATGCTCTTGGGTTGGAAGAATCCAATCCCAAATGACTATACTACCCAAGGCAATACACAGATAGAAGGCAATACCAATCAAATTATCAATGACATTTATTCACAGAACTAGAACAAAATATTTAAAATTTGTTTTTTTAATGATTTTTATTTTTTCTGTTATAGTTGGTTTACATTGTTCTGTCAATTTTCTACTGTACAGCAAAGTTACCCAGTCACACATACATGTATACATTCTTTTTCTACATTATCCTCCATTATGCTCCATCACAAGTGACAAGATATAGTTCCCTGTGCAATACAGCAGGATCTCATTGATTATCCATCCCAAATGCAATAATTTGCATCCTTTAACCCCAGATTCCCAGTGCATCCCCATCCCTTCCCCTCCTCCTTGGCAACCACAAGTCCACTCTCCAAGTCCATAAGTTTCTTTTCTATGGAAAAGTTCATTGTATCATATATTAGATTCCAGATATAAGTAATATCATACAGTATTCACTTAGTATGAGAGTATCTAGTTCCATCCATGTTGCTGCAAATGGCATTATTTTGTTCTTTTTTATGGCTGAGTAGTATTTCATTATACACACATACACACACACACACACCCCACATCTTAATCCATTCATCTGTTGATGGACATTTAGGTTGTTTCATGTCTTGGCTTTTGTAAATAGTGCTGCAATGAACATACAAGTGCATGTATCTTTTTAAAGGAAAGTTTTGTCCAGATATATGCCCAAGAGTGAGATTGCTGGGTCATATGGTAGTTCTATATTTAGTTTTCTGAGGAACCTCAATACTGTTTTCCATAGTGATTGTACCAATTTACATTCCCACCAACAGTATAGGAGGGTTTTCTTTTCTCTATACCCTCTTCAGCCTTTTTTATTTGTGGACTTATTAATCATGGCCATTCTGACTGGTGTGAGGTGGTACCTCATTGTAGTTTTGATTTTCATTTCTTCAATAATCAGTGAGGTTAAGCATTAAGACCCCAAATAGCCAAAGAAATCTTGAAAAAGAAAAGTGGAGCTGGAGGAGTCAGGCTCCCTGACTTTAGACAATACTACAAGGCTACAGTCATCAAAAGCAGTATGGTATTGGCACAAAAACAAGACATATAGATCAATGGAACACAACAGAGAGCCCAGAAATAAACCCAAGCACCTCTGGTCAATTAATATATGACAAAGGAGGCAAGAACATATAGTGGAGGAAAGACAGTCTCTTCAATAAGTGGTATTGGAAAACTGGACATCTGCATGTAAAAGAATGATATTAGAACATTCTCTAATACCATACATAAAAATAAACTCAAAATGGATTAAAGCTTTTTAAAATTTGAATTATAGTTTTTGAAAAATGTGATGTAAGTTACAGGTGTGCAATACAGTGATCCACAAATTGTAAAAGTTACACTCCATTTATGGTTGGTATAATGTATTGGCTATATTCCACATGCTGTATAATGTATCCTAGTAGCTTATTTTATACCAAATAATTTGTAACTCTTAGTACGTTACCCCTTGTTACTCCTTCCTCCTTCTCTTTCCCCACTTTGCCCACGAGTAATCATTAGTTTGTTCTCTGTATCTGTGAGTGTTTCATTTGGCATAATGCCCTCCAAGTTCATCTATGTTGCTTCAAATGTCAACATTTCTTTATTTTTTATGGCTAAGTAATACTCTATTGTACCCCACTTATTCTTTATCTGTATCTTTGTAGATAGCCACTTAGGCTATTTACATAGCTTGTTAGAAATAATGCTATTATGAACATGGGGGTGCATTTCTTTCTAGAATTAATGTTTTTTTTTTTCCCAGATATATCCCAGGAGTGGAATTGCTGGGTCATATGCTAATTCCAATTTTAGTTTTTTGAGAAACTTCCGTACTGTTTTCCACAGTGGAAATTTTCCACAATTTATATTTGCACCAACAGTGCATGAAGGTTCCCCTTTTCTCCAAATCCTCATCAACATTTGTTATTTGTGTTCTTTTGAATGATAGCATTCTGACAGGTGTGAGGTGATATCTCATTGTGGTTTTAATTTGCATTTCTCTGAGATTAGTAATGTTGAGTGTCTTTTCATGTGCCTGTTGGCCATCTGCATTTATTCTTTGGAAAAATGTCTGTTCAATTCTTACGGCTGTTTTTAAAAGGTTTTTTTTTTTTGGTTTCTTCAGGGCCATGCCCTTGGTATACGCAGGTTCCCAGGTTAGGGATTGAATGGGAGCTGTAGCTGCCAGCCTACACCAGAGCCACAGCAATGTGGGAGCCAAGTCATGTCTGTGACCTACACCACAGGTCATGGCAATCCTGGATCCTTGACCCACTGAGTGAGGCCAGAGATCAAACCTGTGTCCTCAAGGACACTAGTCACATTTGTTTCTGCTGAGCCATGATGGGAACTCTTAATAGCTTTTTTTTTTAATGTTGAGTTTGAGATGTTTGTATATGTTGGCTATTAGTCCCTTGTCAGTGGACACATCACATGAAAATACTCTTTCCCATTCAGTAGGTTATCTTTTTGTTTTATTGATGGTTTCCTTTGCTTTGCAAAAGGTTTTAAGTTTAACTAGGTCCCACTTGTTCAGTTTTGCTTTTATTTCCTTTACTTGAGATAGTTTCAAAAACATGTTGCTATGATTTATGTCAAATAGCATTCTGCCTGTGATTTCCTCTAGGAGTTTTATAGGATCCAGTCTTAGGTTTAGGTCTTTAGTCCATTTTGAGTTTATTTTTGTATATGGTGTTAGAGAATGGTTTAATTTCATTCTTTTATATGTAGCTGTTCATTTTTCCCAGCACTGCTTATTGAAGAGACTGTCTTTTCTCCGCTGCATATTCTTGCCTCCCCTGTCTTTGATTAATTGACCATAAGTGCATGGATTTATTTCTGGGCTCTGTATGCTGTTCCATTGATCTATGTGTATGTTTTTTTTTGGTGCCAGTACTGTGCTGTTTTGATGACTCAGCTTTGTAGTGGAGTCTGAAGTGAGGGAGCATGATTCTTCCAGATCTCAAGATTGTTTTGGCCATAATAAAGGCCATACATGAGAAACGCACAGCTAATATTATACTCAATAGTAAAAAGCTGAAAGCATTTCCCCTAGGATTGGGAACAAATCAAGGATTCCACTCTGGCCACTTAAAAAATTTTATTATAGTTGATTTACATAGTTCTGTCAATTTCTGTGTACAGCAAAGTGACCCAGTCATATATATATATATATCATACTTTTTCTCACATTATCCTCCATCATGTTCCATCACAAGTGACTAGGTATAGTTTCCTGTGCAATACAGCAGGATCTCATAGCTTATCCACTCCAAATGTGATAGTTTTTACCTACTAACCCCAAACTCCCAGTCCCTCCCCCTTGGCAACCATAAGTCTGTTTTCAAAGTCCATGAATTTGCATCTTTTCTGTAGATAGGTTCATTTGTGCCATATATTAGATTACAGATATAAGTGATATCATATGTCATTTGTCTTTCTGTTTCTGACTTCACTTAGTTTGAGAGTCTCTAGTTCCATCCATATTGCTGCAAGTGGCATGATTTTTTCTTTTTTATGGCTGAGTACTATTTCATTGTGTGTGTGTGTGTGTGTGTGTGTGTGTGTGTGTATTACATCTTAATCCCTTCATCTGTCAGTGGACACCTAGGTTGTTTCCATGTCTTGGTTATTTTGAAGAGTGCTCCAATGAACATACAGGTGTATGTATCTTTTTCAATGAAAGTTTCATCTGGGTATATGCCCAGGAGTGGGATTTCTGGGTCATGTGGTAGTTGTATATTCAATTTTCTGAGGAACCTCCATGCCATAGTGGTTGTACCAGTTTACATTCCTACCAACAATGTAGGAGGGTTTTCTTTTCTCCACACCCTCTCCAGCATTTGTTATTTGTAGACTAATTAATTATAGACACTCTGACCTGTATGAATCAAACTACAAATCATTGTAGTTTGATTTGCAGTTCTCTAATAATTAGTGATGTTGAGCATTTTTTCACATGCCCATTGGCCATCCTTATGTCTTCTTTGGAGAAATATCTATTCAGGTCTTCTGCCCATTTTGCTACTGTTTTTTTTTTCTTTTTGCTATTGAATTGTACAAGTTTAAATATTTTGGAGATTAGGCCCTTGTTGGTTGCATCATTTGAAACCATTTTCTGCCATTCTGTAGGCTGTTTTTTTTTAAATGGTTTCCTTTGCTGTGCAAAAGCTTGTGAGTTAGATTATGTCCCATTAGTTTATTTTTGTTTTTATTTCTATTGCTTTGGGAGATTGACCTAAGAAAACATTTGTACAGTTGATGTCAGAGAATGTTTTGCCTATGTTCTCTTCTAGGAGTTTGATGGTGTCCTGACTTATGTTTAGTCTTTAAACCATTTAGAGTTAATTTTTGTGCATGGTGTGAGGGTGTGTTCCAGTTTCATTGATTTGCATGCAGCTGTCCAGTTTGCCTAGCACCACTTGGTGAAGAGCACCACTTGTTCCGATTTTATATTCTTGCCTCCTTTTTGAAGATTAATTGACTATAGGTGTCTGGGTGTATTTATGAGTTCTCTATTCTGTTCCTTTTGTCTGTATATCTGTTTTTGTACCAGTCCCACCATGTCTTGATTACTGTAGCTTTGTAATATTGTCTAATGCCTGGGAGAGTTATGGCTCCTGCTTGGTTTTTGTTCCTCAGGATTGCTTTGGCAATTCTGTGTCTTTTATGGTTCCATATAAATTTTTGGATCATTTGTTCTAGTTCTTTGAAAAATGTCATGGGTGGTTTGATAGGGATCACATTGAATCTGTAGATTGCTTTGGGTAGTATGGCCATTTTAATGGTATGTATTCTTCCATTCCAGGAGCATGGAATATCTTTCCATTTCTTTGAATCCTCTTTAATCTCCTTGATTAATATTTTATAATTCTCAGCATTTAAGTCTTTCACCTCCTTAGTTAGGTTTATTCCTAGGTGTTTAATTTTCGCGGGTGTGATTTTAAAAGATACTTTTATATTCCTTTACTAATATTTCGTTGTTAGTACACAGAAATGTAAACAAATTCTGAATGTTACTGCATAGCCTGCTACTTTGCTGAATTCATTGGTCAGTTTTTGTGTGGAGTCCTTAGGGTTTTCTATATATAGTATCATGTCATCTGCATAGAGTTGACAATTTTGCCTCTTTTCTTCCAATTTGGATACCTTTTATTCCTTTTGTTTGATTGCTGTGGCTAGGACTTCCAATACTATGTTGAGTAAAAGTGGTGATAGTGGGCATCCTTGTTTTGTTCCAGATTTTATCAGGAAAGCTTTCAGCTTTTCTCCTTTGAGTAGTATATTGGCTGTGGGTTTATCATAAATGGCTTTGATTATGTTGAAGTATGTTCCCTCTATACCCACTATAGTAAGAATTTTTATCATGAATGGATTTTGTACTTTGTCAAATGCTCTTTCTGCATCTATTGAGAAAATCATGTGGTTTTTGACTTTTCTTTTGTTAATGTGTTGTATGATGATTGATTTGTGTATGTTGAACCATCGTTGTGAATTTGGGATGTATCTCACTTGGTTGTGATGTACGATCTTTTTTTTTTTTTTTAATGTTATTGGATTCATTTGGCTGAAATTTTATTGAGAATTTTTGCATCTATTGTTTAATGTTAATTAACTTTTAATTCTGTTGCAAGTAAGGGAAACATTTTGGAAATAGCAGTAATAGTTGCACAACATTGAAGTGTAATTAATGCCCCTGAAACATGCATTTTAAAATAGTTAAAATGGCAGAGTTTCCATCATGGTTCAGTGGTAACAAACCTGACTAGTATCCAAGAGGACAAGAGTTCCATCCTTGGCCTTGCTGAGAATGTTAAAGATCTAATGTTGTTGGGAGCTGTGGTGTAGGTTGCAGATGGGCCTTGGATCCCAAGCTGCTATGGCTAGGGCATAGGCTGGCAGCTATGGCTCCCATTTGACCCCTAGCCTGAGAATTTCCATATGCCATGGATGCAGCCCTAAAAAGAAAAAAAAACATAACAGGCACATTTTATGTGTGTATTTTATCATAATAAAATGCATATATCTATATGAAACTAATGGTTATGTCAAAAGAAGAATGAAAAGAACCCGAAAACTCCCAAGTGGTTTACTTTGGGACATACTGATCTTTAAGAATAATAACTACATTTGAGTTGGAATACATGAAACATGTAAAAACTCATGACTTCAAACTGATACCAAAAAAAAAAAAATAAAAATGGTTACCACTGAGTCTTCCAAAGGCACAACTCATTGCTCTGAATAATGGGTAAGAATTAAGTAGTTACCTTGGCCTGCCTATAGGAACTATATTCAGGGTTATGAATAGCTGATAAGGAGAAGGTCTTTTTTAGAGAATTGCAGTTAATACACACATGGTTAATAAGAAAATTTCCATTCTCAACTCCTAATAAGACAATGGATCACCCCTCAATTGAGTGACAAAAATTTTAGTTGAAAGATTAGAGAGTTGCAATGTGAGGAATCTTCTGATCCCATTGAAAATCTTACCACCACTAAAAATGGGACCCCAAACATTATACATGATGCAATAAGAAGTAATATAGCACAATCTGTGAATGATTTTCACTTAAACTGAATTTGAATCTAATCAGATTGCCAGCTTTAACCTCTAGTTTAAAGGAACTAGGGAGGATAGAAGAACAGATTCAATACCACTATGAGGAAGTAATCAGACAAATTTAGAATATAGGACATTTTAGAGGACAGATGACCTGGTTTTACTGTTCTGGGAAAAATGGTGAGAGTGAGAAAAGGGAGGAGTGTAACGGAATAAAATCTAACAATCATATGGGGCCATATGGGGCCCTTGTTTAGATCCTGAATGGAAGAACGGTCAGAAGCTGACATCTTGGAGACAATCAGGGAAATTTGAATACGTTTCATTATTTGATGTTAGTGGTGAACAATTGTTAATTTGTTAGGTGTAATAACAATATAGTGGTTCATACGCATTGATGGATAGGAAATGTTCTTATCAGTTAGGAATTGATTCTAAAGACTTTTTTAATAGAATAGGGGAGCATATCTTCGTTTTGTTATAAAATATTCTAGTAAAAACAAATGTGAGGAGATAGTTGACACAAGACTGGTAAAATGTCAATGATTGTTGAAGCAGAATGGGGGGTTCATTGAGGTTCATTTATTATTCTCCCTTTCCGTGTGTTTAAACATAATAAAAAGTTTTAAAAATGGCATTTGTGCAAGTTTCTGTTGTGGCTCAGTGGAAACAAATCCGACTAGTATCCATGAGGATGTGGGTTCAATCCCTGGCTTCAAGCAGTGGGTCAGTGTTGTGGTGAGCTGTGGTGTGGGTCGCAGACGAGGCTCTGATCCCCCATCGCTGTGGCTGTGGTATAGGCCAGCAGCTGTAGCTCTGATTTGACCCCTAGCCTGGGAACTTCCATATGCTGCAGGTGCAGCCCTAAAAAGCACGAAAAAATTGCATTTGCTCTTATTGAATAGGAAAATTACAATCCTCAAATAAAATATAGGGCTGCCTTCTCACTTTGCCTAGATTTTAAGACATAGTAAAAGTAATTTGGACAGTCATCAGCACAAGCCATGGCAGGAAGAACTGTGATACGTGGAGCAGAGGCTCTGCCTGGGGACCCAGCAATATTTTGAGCGGCAGCTTTGAGGAGCTGAGATCGAATTGAATTAAAAGACATGGCCTGCATACAAACAGTTGGATCATCTCTATGAGGGACTTTATGTTCCTTTTGTGCTTCTGGCCTGCCAGTCCCCTCTTTGTGCCAGCAGATCTGTCTCTCACAAGCTGGAGGCCGATTCTTCATTCAGTGAGTTAATTTTAAATGAAATGAAAACCCAAGTCATAATGTTTGGTTCACTACTCAGGCAACAGGCACTGTCTGCCTCATTAATGATTAACACAGCAGCTGGTAATGTCTTGCAGCTGGCTGACCAGTTTAATGACGCCAAATTAGACTACGTCCTCCTCCTGTTCTGACCAATGCAGGGATCAGCTTTCCTCACAGTGGCTCAATCTTGGTGCTTGATAGACGCCTTATCCCTCAATCCACATGGATTATTGAGAAGGAGGAATAGTATTTTTTCTACTGTGATGAACTTGGAAGGTACAAAGGCTCCAATGCTTTTGCTGGGCTGGACACAAAGAGTGTAGGACCTAGAACATATTTATCATATGTTGGAAGAGACAAGATGTTAGCTATACTAAGAGGCAAGGCTACACCTCAGAAAGAAGTAAGGGGCCACTGTTACTAGAGACTGTCCCTGGAAGAAAGTCTAGGAGCTTCCCAGATAGCCAAGAAAAGAATCAAGGACTTGTTCTTCCAAGAGGTGCATATAGGACCCAGAATTGAAGGTTAAAGAGCAAGTCACAGCAGGCAAATGTTTTGAAATCTGGGCTCATGTGAGCTGCAGAAAGATGTAGCCTCGAAAACTTGGTGACATGAACATCAGACTTACTCCATTTATATTTCATAAAGTCCTAGATCTGAGAAAATGTGAATCCAGAAATGTGAGCGGAGATAGACCTGCTTTTGACTGATGTAGTCTATCATGGCATTGAAGGGTAGGCAGAATGGAATGAACATGAACAGGTGGGCTTTGAAGTCAACAGCCTTGAGGGGAAGTTTTAGCCATTCTATTCATCAGTATGATTTAGGACAATGGTCTTAATCTCCTGAGATCCAATTTCCTCATGCGTAAAATAGGGCATATGAAGGATCAAATTACTAATAAGTACAATAACTAGTAGCTATTATTAATAAAGGGAACATCTTAGGTATTAACTTTGCTTTCTCTTTGGTTGAAATAAAAGTTGAATGCATACCTCATATTTATTTGGGAAAAAGTGCTGTGAAATAATTATCTTTATCTTGATGGGTTATAATGATCTCTACCTGAGGCTTGGGATCCATCCTGGTCTTTGGCTGGAAGTAGCAGAGCAGGGAGCTAAGCCAGTTTTGCCTTTGAACTTCTCACTGTCTACTCTGACCTAGTTCAAGAATTTCTTAGCTCTTCCTCATCTCAACTCACTTTTTGCTCTAGCATCCTTGATGATCTTGACCAGCTGCCCTGAACAGCTTTGCAGAGCAACTCAGAGTTTCTTAGTGGCTTGCTAATAGAAGGTACCACATCAGTGAGAACCAAGTTCCAACCTGGGGCCATCTCTATCCTGGCTGCTTGACTTTCTTAAGGCCCCTGGGGATATCGTGGTAAAGACTGATGCTGAGTTAATTCCTTATACACTGCATTTGCTTATCCTTGACGCATGTTGTGGCTGTTCTCTGTGCCCCTTCTCAAACATAAATTATTTTTCAGTATTAGAGCTTGCAAGGACACCAAGGGAGTGTAGAGTTTTAGGAGTCGCACCATCTCCTATCCCTGCCCCAGCCTCCCGCTCACACAGGCATGTGCACACAGGCATATGCAAGCCTCTGTGCACTCGTGTTGGAATGAAGCCTCCATGGTACCAGAACAGACACTGTTTCATTTGCAGGAAGTGTTTCATGTCTACCCTTCTAAAACCTTGTCAGGATAAGAAAAACGGAAGCTGTGACTTTTCAATGCCATCTGGTAAGTTAGATTGAGCATCAGCACTGGGGTGCGTGTCTGTTGTGCTGAAACAGACTTCCCTAGGATGGAATAGCTGACACTCTCTCGGGGCCCTCAGAGGAAGGAGGCACATCTGAGGCTGGCCTCCCTGCAAGGAATGTCAGCAATTAGCTGCCCTTCCCCCTCAACCACAGCGGTCACCTTTTGGATGTGCGGGTGAGTCAGGCATGTGCTTAGTCCCAGACCACCTTCCTGGGGTCCTGGCAAAGCCCTGGTTCTATTAATTAGGAGTTTAATAATCTTTGTGCCTGCCAACCTGGAGCCATACCATCTAACTCCTTTTTATTCAACCCCAACCCCAGGCACTTTTCCTTTCTTTTTCACCGTAGCGCTGGTAGAACCTAGCTAATTGTAAGTCCCTGCAATGAAAGCCATTATCAAAGTGAAAATGGAGCATGAGGAGAGCCTTCCCCTCTGCTTCCTCTGGCAGGGCTGAAGCCTCTTCTACAGCAGTCAGCGCTGAACAATGGCATGGACAATTCCCCCACCTGGGAGGAGGCAGCAACATCTGCCAGTGAGTTTGAAAAGATGGCAGCGTGTGGTTGCTTCACTGGTCCAAGTGGGCTGCTGAAGAAAAGCAGGGGCTGTGTTGGGCCAGGTCTCTCTCTCCAAACCTGGCCCTTGGCACCTTTGGGTGACTCTGCAAACGTTCACTCAGCTGCACTTCTGTGTTCTTCCTCCAGCCCTATCTTGGGTGCTGCAAGCCTGGAGTTCCTCCTGGGATGCCCTGACACTCAAAACCCTGGCAGTGGCTGAGCCCAGGGCCTAATCCATTCGTGCTGAAGGAAAAGCTATAGATAGCATGGTGGCTTTGTGATGTGTGGGTTTCAGTGGGCTGAACCTCAATCCCCAGACTTCCTTCTCCTGTATGTTTCCTGCTAGGGTAAGCCACTAGAGAGGCTCTGGTCTGGGAATTTGAGGGCAAAAGTGAAGGAGCCCCTGTTTGTAGCTTATGTAACTTGTCCCTGATGTGTTGATTCACCTCGTCAGCATGAAGCAGCAACCAGGCCTGCAATTGTTCTGCCCTCTTCCACATCTTCCAATTTCCCTGACTTGGCCCAGATGCTTGTGTTTGGCTCCATGGTAAAGGGCCCTGGATTCTGCAGGACAGACACAGTGCCAAGGCCAGAAGCAAGCACTAATACTCAACTTTAGTCCGTATTTGTGGGCTTGCAGGCTCTAATGTGTTCTTACTTTCCCCCACTTTCCTGCCTGATGCCCTGTGTTCTCCCAGCTTCAACATCAGCTGCATAGTTGTTCAGAAGAAACTTCTTAATCAGGTTTCACAATCACATAAAGTCAAAACCCCACAATAAACCTCTCTGTCAGTCTGCCTGCCTGCCTATTAAGGATCCCAGTGCTTCATACTTGAACTGAACCCTGACAGATACAAGTTGAAGTAGAAAAGAGAGCCCTACAAATCCCCTAAGGCTGAATCCCTTAAAACTGCTGCCTGGGGACTTGAAGATGGTGCACTCATGGCTGCATACACTCAAACATGTTCCCCTAGTTTCCATTCTGGGAAATGGCCCCCGTTCCTTACATATTCTGCATACACAGGAAGTCATGTTGATTGCATGGGTAAATGCATTCGCATTGCAAAGGCCTCTTCTAGCTGCTTATGGAGTGTCTGCTCTATTGTATGTGTTTCCCTCCTCCTAATCCCCAGCTGCAGTTGAATCTTTGGGAAACTTGAGACTGTCTGGTCCTGAATCATCCTAAGCCTAATAGACTGACTTCTCTGCAGGATCCAGGTGGGTGGGAGACTTCAAGGAAAGGGCCTAGCTGGGAAGTGAGTGCAGCAGACTCTGATTGCAGCCCCTCCAGTGCTGGGCAGGCAAATGAAGGAGGGAACGTAATTTGCTTTCTCTTACCACAGTGTGGGAGCCTCACCCTCCTGTTGCTCAGACCAAGATCAGAGAATGTTCCAAACAGGAACCTGCTCCTTGCTGACTGCTGGGAGCTGGCTGGTACAGGATGGCTGGCACCCCCTTCTCCTATGCCAGGCAGCAGAAACTGGGCCCCGCCCTTTCCCACTACAAAAGTTAGAGCCTGGGAACACTGGTTCCTGTGACTAATTTTCCCCAAGTTCCTTGCCATAGGATGTGTAGTGCGTTTTGCATTTTGAGGTTTGATGCCTAGGTCTATGACTCCTGGCAGTTTCCCAGTACAAAATAAAGACAGCTTGAATGAAATTCAGTGGTTACGATTTTTTTTCCACCTCTTATTGTTTTGCACCAGCTTATTACTTCCCTTAGGTAGAACTGGTAGCAGAAACAGGAGGGCTGAAATACCACCAAGGGGACTGCTTCTTCAGTGTTCATAGCAGGTGCCTCAATTAGGCTTTTCCTACGAGCCACATCCAGGTGTATCAAATTAGTTAAGGGGGCCATGGGTTCATTTGCATGTGATCTGCGTATGGTTTCTGAGTACCTAGATAAAGTGTGCCAGCACTTTTGGGGCAATTCTAAGTTGAAATTTTGTTGCTTCCTCCTTGGTCTCTCATTTTTTTTTCATCTTTTTTTGTATGTTTCCTACCCCCAACTCCATGATGTTTGACTTCATATCAGAATCAATGCAATCACACACCTAGAAGAACATTTACAGGATGGAGGAGAGTGCTACATGGGAAGAATTTCTGTGCTGCTGTGCCATGGGGTCTGTTAATGCACAAGTCTCAGGGTGGGAAGGGAATTTGGAAGTATGAGGAGCCTATTCTTAAAGGGCTTTCCTATCTAAAAGATCAGTAATGATGAAAGTGGTGTTGCAATGATGATAATGACAATGGAAGCAATGATACTTGGGGGTGACATGACGTGAAATTCTCATGTGACCTCTCCAGGCCCCCAACACAGTTAAGATTCATCCATTAGATTCATACATTAATGTAAATGCTGGTGTCAGTCACTGATCCAAAATCTTTTTGGAAAAATCTGTGACCGAAGTCTCTTGGTGCGGATTGTCGCTGAGTAAAACAACACTCTGCACTGGAAGAAGTCCTTGCCTAGCATCCTTTAGGGAAAATCCAGTCATCTCCCCAGCTCCCACCACCCACCTCTTCTCACTTTGCTACCCTTTCCTCCTTGCTGTCATTGGATTCAGAGTTTTATTTTTCTTGCCAACAGCCCGCAGGCTTAAAAATACAAGCTCACTCTTTGCTTTGGCTGAGTTAAAAGAACATCTCCATCTGATTTCCTTAGGGACTTGATACCATTTTCTCGAACTTTTTCTTTTTTTTCCTAACTCCCCCTCTGTCTTCCCTCCCCATTCTGTTCCCCCTACCTACTCTTCACAGATCACACAAAGCTTGGTCCAAGCAGAAAGGAAGCAGTGGGGGCAGCAGCAGAGAGAGAGCAGTGTTCCAAGGATACTGCAATGAACACAGCAGCGGGAGGTAGTGCATGTCACGCTTAGGAAACTGGAGCCTGGTAACGCTGGGCACAGAGTCCTGTGATTACACCCTCTGTAAAACATGCCCTGCTGCAGCTGGATTTCATGCCAGGAGGATTAAGTGAGTTTTGTTAAGACCCTTAAAGAAGCGGTGAGTGGCAGCAGTTTACTGGGGCTGTAGGAGACCTTTTGGAGTAAAGTGAGGCTAGGCTGCCTGGCCTGAGTAGAGGGAGGAGGGAGCCAGCCTCTAGATGTGCATTAAGGCCTGGACAGTATGAACAGACATAGAAGCCAGGATGCCATGGTGAGGTGGGGTTCACTGACCGGCCTTTCAGTCCCAGAGAGAAGCAGGCTTTAGAGCAGACAGCAGACCCCACGGAATTGACAAAATAACCCTTTTGTATTTCTTCTGTTTGAGGTACATTTACTTACTTTTTCTCCAAGGAGCTAAGTGGCTTCTCTCCCTCACATAGTATTCAATCAATCTAGTGTTTTATCCTACTTATGGAGGATGGGTGTGGCAAATGCCAGCCATTCTGAATCGGGATTGAAGAACCCATGGTTAGTCCCTGTGAATTCATCTCTAATCCAGGTCAATCCTGTGTCCTCTTAAGTGACATGGACATGACTGGTAACCTCAGTTTATGGAAGGGCAAAACCACCAATGGGCACAAGGGACATTTGTGGAGCTCCTCACTAGCAGAGGCCCCTTCCGCTTCTCCCAGAGGCACTGGGAGAGACTCCAGTGATAGAGACCCATGATTACACATTGTGAATAGCAAATTTTTAAAAATTGCAATTGGTTAAGATCACGTCTGTCAATTTCAAGTTCTATACTGTCTCTCCTCCTTGTTTGTTGAGAGATGTTGGCATTTCCGTGGGCATTTTGGAATCCAGCTAAGGAAACCCCAAGGCGAGACATACAGTCTGGGTTTAATGGATGTGTTAACAGAGGTCCCTGTCGTGTGTATGCATAGTTAAGCTATTACTAGCTGCCCCAGTGTAGGTATGGCTTCCAGGAATATTTCTGCCGCCTGCTGTGCCATTTCATCACTTCCAAAGTTGTAGGGCTGGGAGTTGATCATGGTAGGAAGATGTGCTATGTTGCCTGGAATTGGATGGATGTAGTTGGTAAAGGAGGAACAAGGTTTGTGCTGCATGGAATTTAAAGATTGCCTATGGAAAAGTATTAAACCTTCTATCTCACATATGAAAGAAGCCATTCACAAGTTTTCCCAGATTTTTCAACAATTCTAAAAATGTACATGTCATTGCTAATTACAAGTTATGGAATTGATGAAAGAAAGGTCTCTAAATTATCAATAATAAAAAAACAAATGCTCATCAATTATTTAGAAGAATGACTAAATTATGTTCCTATTCCCTCCTTAGAGACTGTTCTAACTGCCATAGGAGGAAGTGATAGTGCATTTAATAATGGATGTGAAGAGAGGCAATGGAGGGATTTGTCAGGCAGTTAATAAAAGTACTAGGTTATTTTTAAGCATTAAAAAAAAATTGGTGTTTCTGATGTGTGTCAGCTTTTAAACATAGGTAATTTATTGTGATTTATTTTCACAGTCTAAACAAATACTCACTTTTGCACCTAACACTGAATTTGTCATTTTGTATATTTTTCTAAAACAGTGATTCCTAATTGGCTAAGTGTCAGCCCCTGGGTGTTTGACTTGTCTCTGGGAATCCAGGTTTTGGTAGCTCCCCTGCTTTTCTCCTATCTGGTCTGACTGTTCAGGCTGGTACTCAAGCTACAGAGAGATCTAAGGAAGGAACATTCCCCATCACTTGTTTTAACCCTCATGCATAGAACACCCCCTAGATGATCCTGCGCTTCTTAAGACTTCCCGCCTCCCTCCAGGGTTACAGCCTATGAGATTTAATGGAAAGATCCCTGGAATAATCTGATTGCAGCTGAGTGTGGGATATGACCTAATTTTGTGAATTTGGTCAAATCAGCATTTCTTTTTAGACCCCAGTTTCCTCATGTCTCAGCTGAGCACAATTGTGATGGCCTGCTCTCTGCTAAAGGGTGATGGCGGATACCACTGGGCTTAAAGGAGAGGTGAAAGTTAAGTGAAAAGTACAGAGTGCTTTGCACATAGAAGGGGTTATGTTTTATTTATAAAGCCAAAGCAACCATCTTACAAACCTGAGACTTTAGGTACTTACACTCTCTTTCCAAGTGAGTCGGTATTTTCTACTTTTGTCTTTTTGACAATCACAGTCACTTTGTGTTTTCTAGGTCTGGTGCAAAGAGCTGTGGCACTTGGACTGTGGACGTGAGATGGGGCAAGTAACCATATCTCAGATGTCAGAGGTTATTAGAGAATTCCGTGTGTAAGAGGGGGCTTAATTCAATTCACATTCTCAGGAGCTGCTCCTTTGAGAAGAATTCCCCCTCTGCTCACTGAATCCTTGGATGCTTCTAATTAACTTAAATACCTTGTCTCTCCTTGGAAATGTCACCTAACCCTTTGCAAGTGCATTTCCAGGCCATCGGGATCAATACATGGTTTAGGTTAAGCATATGCAATAGTGATCGACAGCACAAATGAGCTTAGGCTTTGACCCCTAGCACTGGTTCTGATTTTAGAAGCTGTTAAAATATCTATGAGCAGAGATCAATGACCTTAGGAAGAGAGCATCTTGAGAACGGATGTAGCCTAGAGTAGAGTTTATCACAGCTGGCCTCCAGGTTCAAGCTGGTCAGAGGGCTGAGGGTCCAAAGTCTGTTCCAATTAAACAGTTACTTGCTGGGTCCTGTTTTGTTCCAGACATTGTGTGGCACATGAGATACAAGGAAGATCAAGCTCATCCCTTCCCATAATGGGCTTACAGAATAGTAGGGGGTTAAGACACAGACACAACCCGCTCACGTCTGTCAAATTACGGCTGTGACAGCAGCAAAAAAACCCCACCAAAACCAAAAAAAACCCTCCCAAGATCTAAGGAGAGAGAGAGAGAGAGAAAGAGAGAGAGGATATCCTATATACTTGGCCTTCATTTTTCTTTATTTGAACAGTGGGACAAGTCTGAGTAAAAATAGACTTAGGTTGAGGAATTGCATAGTTAACCATTTCACCGGCTTAGTCCAGAAATGATTCTTGCTCTTCCTTAATGATCAAGCACTTCTTTCCCATAATGTGCTAATCACTATACTGGGTCCTCCTTAGCATAAGGAACAGTCACTCTCTGATTTCAAGGGGAGCATGGTCTGATACTATGATATTTCATGTGTGAAGGCGGTACTTCCAGCTCCTGGGGGGGTAGGATGTGTGCTGTATTGGGGAGCAGGTGTGCTCATGAGTGGCCACTTTCTCACTCATTTTTTGGTGGCCACTGACTCTTGGTTGCAGGACAGTGAAACAGCTCTAAGGGGTGTGTCTGTGGACATGGACCCCCATGGCCTGGGCCAGATGAGGGTTGAACATATAACCATGGCTTCATTTTTTGGCCCAGCCATCTGTCAAACCACAGTCTTGGGCAGTGCTCTGCCATGCCTGGGGCTTTTGTCCTGCAGGCTAAGGTGAGGGGCAGCTGAACATATAAAAATAGGAAAGGTGGAGTCAGAGCCTTGGAGTTGGGGGTTCAGAGACCTGGATTCTAATCCCATCTCAGCCTGTTTTCTGCCCTCCCTTGACTCTACCCACATACATCTGATTAGGTTGGTGTGTGTGTTTCTAGATGTTACTACCTTTACCTGCAGATCAAAGGCTGAGATCTCTTGAGATGGACACAAGAGGGCAGTGAACCTGGGAACGGTGTCCTCACTAGCAGTTCGTTTGCTTGTTCCCACTGCCAGGCCTCCTCCATTCTCCTTCCCGTTTGGCCCTGCCCCCTCAACGTGGATTCTGGGAACCTCCCTTTAGATGACTGCTTGTCTGGCCCTCTTTCAGCTCCAGCACCTCTTCCCATTACTATTTGTGTGGACATCATGCCCTGCTAGGATCTGCTCTACGGTGACTTCCCACCTGAAGCTTGGAATGAGGGACATCATGAGATGGAAAATCCTGAAAATCACTGAAACAAAAGGGCACCAGAATAGGTGCTAGTTAAAGGATCTAAGGAGTGGAAAACCCTTAGCATATTCTTTCAAATAGTATGCTCTCAATAAATTCTATTACTATGATTATTGGTAGTAGTAATAATAATGCTGTTACTGTTTTTATTATTAACAATCTCATGATTTAACTCTTATTATTGCTTTCACTCTGAAAGAGAAAGGGACCTAGAACAATGCTCCTTGCATTTTAAGATGCATACAGATCAACTTGAGTGTCTTGTTAAAATGAAGATTTTTATTTGGAAGGGCCGAGCTTCTGAATTTTTGAGTGTCCCTCAGATGATGCTGGTGTTCCCGACCCATGGACCAGTTTCAAAGGTCTTGGGGACCTAGAAAAGGGCAGGAGACTGAAGGATAGGTCTGGAGGAAAGAGGATAGGATGGGAGATGTTTGGTGCCTGAGCACCTCTGAAGTCAGGAATATAGATTGGGACAGGGCTGCTGGAAGCTTTGTAATTACCCCTGTTAATCACTTTTGTAGTTATGGTTAAATAATTGCTTTATTGTAGAGATAGAAAAAAAAGTATCAAACAAAAAGGGTGCAAAGCTTGTTTTATATCATATCCTTAAAGGAGTAAGAAGAGACTGTGTTCTACTTAGCAGTCAGTACTGGGGAAGGGGACCTTTTGTCTTGCTTTGGGTGGGTCATGGCAGGCTTGAGGGGACCTAAATCTTTAAGGTTATAGAGAAAGAGGGTTATCAGAGGGCTACAACCAAGCAGTGGTCCTCTGCCGGCCGCATTGCATATGATCTGTTGAGTCCCTTTGGGCTTCTGCTTTCCACTGCTTAGTAGAGTATAAACTTGTCAGCAAAGATGGATTCCAAGCAGAAATCATTTCTGTTTCCTATTAGTACCTTCCTAATTAGTGCCAGTTGCAATATTAGAGGTTAGGTTACGGCCAGATATTATTTCACTTAATCTGCCCAACAATTCCAAGAAGTAGTTGCTGCTGTATTCCAAGATCCCTTTTATCCTCGAACATACTTTGTTTTGCTTATTGATTTTGTTCCTTATCTCCCTCAAATAGCCTGCAGGCTTCATGAAACTTCGTTCTTTGCTTTTTAGCCCCTAGAATGGCACCTCACACGTAGTAGTTGCTCAGTACGCATTCGCCAAAGAAACGAGTGAATGGTCAAGAAATATTAAGACTTAATAAGGTTAGGTAATTTGTCTTAGGTTACTCAGATGGTAAATGCTATAGTCAATACTGAATCCTGTGCAGCTGGCTCTGAAGCTCTTCCTCACCCTGTTGCGTGTGCTCCCTGTCATTTTTGTCACACCCTGAGCCCATGACTATAGGCTGAGGTAGTGAATGCCACCACTCAGTTGAGCCCTTGGCTGCTCAGGGTGCCTATGTATTTAAGCATTAGTTATCAGGGATCTGGGAGGTTACAGTGGAGCTGACTGTTGAACCAACCCCAGGGTCATCTGCACACTTAAGTAAGTCAGGGGGAGATATTTCTAGGAGTACACACCTTGATGTGCCTGGGTCAGCAGCCCAGCTCAGAGGGCAGTTTGCTGTACAAGGCCCATATCTATTTCTTTATGAAGCCCTAGCCGGGGGATTTGCTTATTCATTGTTCTTTTGGTACATGTTTGAGTTGGAGGAACTGAGATCTCCAGGGGAAGCAGTCCGGCAAGTCTCCCAAGCTGCACAGACATCACAGTCAGAGAGTGTCCTGCTTTCCCTGTTAGAGACAATGGTGGGTGCTGACAGGAGTCCTTCTGCTGACCAACATGCACTGCCATCAAATAGCATCAGAGACTCAGGATGGCAGCTTTGACCACACAGTGGAAAACACCATCAACCGGTTTCCTAATGCTAAGTTCTTGAGTCAGAATTGGCATCTGTGAATCTCCTGGCAAAAAGATGAGATGTACACCCAGAGCTAGGTGACCTTTACTGAGCAAGGCAGTCACATCGGACATGCCACAACCTTGGACCAAGGATTCAGAAGACTGACACTGATTGATCCCAACCCAAGCTTCAGAGGTATAAAAGTGTGAGTGATTACACCTGCCACTTAACACATTCCCAAATGTCCTTGAGCATAACCAGGCCCAATGGGCGGGAGGCAGAAATGAGATCCAAATTGATGGAAATTAAATGTGTTTCCTTTCCTGAGATAGTTGTTATCAGCCAAGGACAGAAGAAAGGGGTGTTACTTTATGCCATCAAACTGAAACTTTCCTGTTTGCGTTATTTTAAACAGTTTATTCTGAGATGGAACCCATGATTCATGAAAAGTCAACATCAGAGAATTACCTAGACTTTCATGTAATCAAGACAGGACATCTTCTAATTGGTTCATTATGCATCTACAGTGGCCCCAAATGAAATGCTCAATTTTTAATAGCTTTATCCAATGAAAAATAAGATCCGTTGTTCCTATTATGTCACTTAAAAGCCTTTCACAATATCCTTGTGAGAAAGTTTTTATATCTAACGGGCTTTATGAATTTAAAGAAAGACTTCAAAATTTCTTTAACACAACCTAAAATAGTTTCCTATGGCTTTTTATATTGATGAAGGGGTTAATTTTCAGGACCCGTCTGTAGTATATTGTAAATACGGAAACAAGAGTAAGCAAAACAACTTCTCTTAAATTTCCAGTGGGCTGTGGCTCATGTCTTAGCTTCAGTTCACGAGTTCATTTTGTAACAAAGGGTTGAAGAATTTTTCTGCTTGAAGTACATACATCACAACAATCTCCAAACCCAAATGAGGCCCAGCTCCATCAGGAATAATGAATGTCCAAGCTGTTTCAGACCATAATTTATCCCTGCTCTCAGAGTTCATCACGTGATCTGTCACCACTGCTCATTTTCTGAAAATAATTTCTCTAGATGTCTATGGATTTCCAGCTCTCATCATCCAGAGCAGTAAAGAATGGTCACATCACCTTCCACATTTTTTTCTCAGTGTCCAGAAATCTCTCCAGGTCTCCACAAACAAAGAAGAATGCAACATGCAGGATACAGTTGTTCATCAGTGCATGGACATGTCTCCCAGTGCATAATAAATAGAAAATGTGAATAAAGGAGAAAATTGTGGGCTTGGGACTTTTAGCCAGTAGCTCTGGTGTTTACTTTTGCCCCTCTCTCTCTCTTTTTTTCTTGGTTGCACCCATAGCCTATGGGAGTTCCAGGCCAGGGATTGAACCCATGCCACAGCAGTGACCCGAGCTGCTGCAGTGACGATGCTGAATCCCTAACCCCTGCTCCACAAGGGCACTCCTGCCTCCCTCTAAACTGTATGGGCTTCTGGCTACAGATACTTTCCTTGTTTCTAACCTGAAACCCCCATTGTAGATGGTCTAATGCAGTTTGCTCTAAAATCAAACTAGTGTCCTATCTTGGTCATCTTGGGAAATACCACAAGAGCAAACAGAGCAAGAGTCATGTTTTAGGCCATAAATGGGAAGTAGAGTTTAGACTTTGCAAGAAGAGCATGTCCAACAACCACCTCCATATATGTTTGCTTAGTGTTATTTGTAGTCAGTACTGAAGTTAGAGGGAAGAGATAAAAGGCTAGGAAATCCAGGGTTATCATGGCTTGAGTCAGGAAGATTACATCTTTCTTTGCAATTACTCTCAGATAAATACTATGTTAGGAAAAGCTAGAGGGGGAAAATTACAGTGAAAAATTCACCACAAGTATCATCAAACTCAATAAAGCAAGTTCCGTGGAAGAAACCAGTCTAATGTGGCTCTTATGTTTTGGGGAAGTAAATCAAATACAGCCAGGGAATACCAGGGAAATAACTATAATCATTATCTTGGAATTTATTCAGTGAGAACGAATCACTCGCCTGGTTTCTGCCTGTACAGTTCCTCCTCCCATTTCAAGGCAGTTCTATATTATAGCTAAAGGGTGACCGTTGACTTTTTGGACTGCCTCCCCTCTCCTTCCACTACTACTCCAATCTTCCACTGTACCCCTCTATCCACCAGAGAATGCAATCATCTCTTTTCTTCAGTAACTGTCTTATTATTACCATCATCCCCAAACAGCTTACTATTTTGTAATTGTAAGTATCCATCCCTCTCCTGTATCTGACTCGTTGACCCTTGAACAACAGGACTGGAGGTGGGGGTGGGGGGTGGAGAGTCTGGGCCCCAACAGTTTGAGCAATAAAACCCACAAATAACTTTACATCTGGCCCTTGTATCTGTGCTTCTGAATCTCTGGATTCAACCAACAAACTGCTGATTGTGTAGTGCTGTAGGATGTATTTATTGAAAAAAAAAACAAAAACAAACCCTGGGAGTTCCCATTGTGGCTCAGTGGTTAATGAACCCAGCTAGTATCCACGAGGATGTGGGTTCAATTGCTGGTCTCCCTCAGTGGGTTGGTGATCGGGCGTTGCCATGAGCAGGGGTGTAGTTTACAGACGTGGTTTGGATCCTGCGTTGCTGTGGCTGTGGGGTAGGCTGGCAGCTGCATTTCTGATTTGATCCCTAGGCTGGGAACCTTCATATGCTGTGGGTGTGCCCTAAAAAGAACCCCCCACAAAAATCTCTGCATTAATTGGACCTGCACAATTCAAACCCATGTTGTTCAAAGGTCAACTATATCATAGTCATCTCTGCAACTCTGTGCCTAGCACAATGCTAACCACATAGCAGCGCTTCATGTAAAAGAGTAGTGTAAATTTTGGAACCAAGAGGAAAATCCCATTTCCCAATATTTTATGGAACTATATACATATGTATGTAACTTCTGAGCTATCTTTAATAAACTGAAATCTGTAGGATAATCATTGTCTATAAATAGGGGTCTTGGTTTGTTCTTGATTCTAAAGTTGCATTTAGACAGTTTTAAATTATTTTTTAAAAAATTAACTGTATTTTCTTGTACCATGCTAGCAAATGAGTTGAAATGGAATTAAATTTAACAACCTTCCATCTCAAAAAAGCTGAACTCATAGAAGCGGTAGAAATATGGTTGCCAGGGGCTGGGAGTTGGGGAAATGGGGAGAATTGGGTCAAAGTTTATACGCTTCCAGTTTGAAGATTAATAATTTTGGGGGGAATCTAATCTACAGCATGGTGACAATCGTTAACAGTATTGTATCATATACTTGAAAGTTGCTGAGAGAGTAGGTTTGAAATGTTCGCATCTCTCTCTGTTTCTCTCTCTCACACACACATGCACACACACAGGTAATTATGTATGGTGGTAGAAGTATTAACTCACATGACTGTGGCAACCATTCTGCAGTCTATTAGGATACCTAATCATCACATTCTGCACCTTAAAAGTATACAATGTTGTGTGTCAATTATATCTCAATAAAGCTATAAAAAGGAAAGCCCAATATTCCACCTGGAAGTAAAGTTTTTTCTTTGTGAGTTACCTTGTATCTTTTGAAGGTAATTGGAGTAGTCTCTTGGATCCTGGCCCTTTCGCTGACAAAATAATATTTGCTAAATAATGCCCTTTGCCGACAAATCCTAACTTTTCCCTTGAAAAGTATTGCATTTCCTTTTTGTCAGGTTCTTCTTTTAAAAAGGTTCTGAAAACATTTAAGACTGGAGGTGTCTTTATTTGCAAGTATCGGTAAGTGAGGAGCTGTAGAAATTATTTGAATAATCGATGTGTACAACCAGTTGAGTGAGACACAGGGATTTGTCCTGTACACAATTATCTACCATTTGGCCCCAGTTCTCTTTTTTGCACAAAGCTCTGTCCTTGGTTGTCTAGGGGGGTTAAGGCCCTGGGCTTAGGAAGACCACACAGCTTCTTCAATGAAGCTTGGTGGCTTTTTCTATTATTTCTGTCACTTAAGTGTTCTAAGGTCTCTCTTCTCTTTCCTCTTTTACTTTGGGTGCCCTAGAAGAAAAAAAACAATCTTCCATCTTCTCTCTCTTTGACAGAGTGGATCTGCTGTCTCTTGCTGCATATCTCTGAAATTAAGAGGTTATAAATGTACCTCTAAGTGGCAGCGGCAGTGTTTTTATGATGGGTGGCAAATTAATTTCTTTTCTGCTGGTGCTGGACTATCCTTTTTCCCACATGCCAGGTCTCGGAAAGCAGCTATAATTCTGCAGTGCTGTTAAGTTACCTTTGTTTTCCTTTCTTCCTTTATTTCTTTTTCTTCCTGACTTCATGGTTGACCTTGAATAGAATGCTTTCTTGAGCATCCTAGGGCTCATCATATGGCTTGCCATTGCTCATTGGATGACTTGACATCCCTAGTTCTTATTCCATTATTCCTGCTTCTCTCTCATCTCCAACCTATAAAATATCACTTTGCTTTTTTTTTCTTGAAATGGACGAGGTAGATCGCGTGTTAAGAATGGATACTGACACATATGATTAGCTTTTGGGAGATTGCTTGTTGTTATTTATAGTACTGGTCCTCCTCCTACTGTGTGGATGTGGGATACTTTCAGACTTTACATCCTTGGTCTGAAAGGGTCTCTTGCAGCTTCAGGAAATTGTAGGTGACAGTAGTGATAGCAGGGGTACAAGGGTAGAGATAAGAGGCAATAAAGCCATACCAGGTGTTATTCCTCCCATAGAATAATCCAAGACAATTTAACCCAATTGTTTTACTGACTTTTAAATCCTCTAAGATGTATCCAGATATTTTTATCCCCCCTTTTTTTTGCCTAAAAAAAATACATTGATAACTACTATTGGTATGATGCTTTGCAGTTTTCAGAGTACTTCCAGCGATCCTTTCTCATGTGATTTTCAAAACAACTCTGCCAGATAGGCAAGGCTGGTAATATTTATTATCTCTGTCTGCACATTTCCTTCATCCTGTTTTTGCTTTCTATATTTATACATAACATCAAAATCAAGTTGATCTTTGAGCTAGCTCTGACATTCTGCTCCACAGGTAGGAAAACTAAAGCCCAGGGAGGTGAAGTCACTTGCTTAGGGTCCATGGATGAAAGGTAAAGAATTCAGATCTCAAGCCCCTGTTGTTCATATACTTAAAAAAAAAAACTTATGTTTTAGCAGTTTGAATGGGATTTTTACTCTTTTTTTTTACTTTTCCTATTATAATTGGTTTACAGTGTTCTGTCCTTTTTCTACTGTACAACAAAGTGACCCAGTCACGCATACATATATACATTCTTTTTTTCACATTATCTTCCATCATGCTCCATCATCATATATGACTAGATATAGTTCCCAGTGCTATACAGCAGGATCTCATTGCTTAAAAATAAAACTTTGATTTTGAAATAAATGTAGATTCACACGAACTTACAAAATAATACAGAGAGATCTATATTACTCTTCTGTTTCCCTAAATGGTAGCATCTTCCAAAATGCAGTACACAATATCACCACCAGGGTATCAACAGTGATTCAATCAAGACATGGAACATTTCTATGGCCACAAGGATCCCACTTCCTTCCTGCCTCACCCTCTCTGTAATTTCTGACTGCCACTAATCTGTTCTCCATTTTCATAATTTTGTCCTTTCATGAACGTTAGATGAACAAAGCCATATAGTATGCAACCTTTTGGTACTGGTGTTTCATTCAGCATAATTCTCTGAGGAGTTACTCAGGTTGATGCATATATATCAGTAGATTTCCCCTTTTAATTGTTGAGTAGCATTCCATGGAATGATGTACCAACCACCACACTTTGTTTAACCACTCACCCACTGAAGGACAGCTGAGTTGTGTATAGTGTGGGATATCATGAATAAAGCTGCTATAAACATTCATGTAGGTTTTCATGTGAACACCAGTTTTCATTTCTCTGGGATCAACGCCCAGGAGTGCAGTTTCTGGGATGTATGGTAGTTGCATGTTTCATTTTTTAAGGAAGTGCCAAACTGGTTTCCAGAGTGGATGTAGCATTTCATATTCCCATCAGCAATGCATGAATGATCCAGCTTTTCCACATATCTTTGCTAGCCTTTCATGTTGTTGCTATTCTTGAATGTACATCCTAATATCATCAGGATCTTAACATGCATTTCGCTAATGACTAATAACGTTGAACATCTTTTCATGTGCTTATTTGCTATCTGTATGTCTGCTTTAACAAAATGTCTCTTTATGACTTTTGTCCATTATTTAATTGCATTCTCTCTTTTTTGTTATTTATATATTTAGGTTTTAATTCATATATACTGTTGAGTTGACAGTATTCTACATCATGGCTTTTCACTGGATGTGTGGTTTGTACATATTTTCTTCCAGTCTATAGCTTGTTTTTTCATCCTCTTAAGATCTTTTGCAGAATACAACTTTTAAATTCTGATCAAGTCAATGTGTCAAATTTTTCCATTTATGTATTCTGTTTTTGCGGGTCAGCTCTAAGAACTCCCTGTTTAACGCCTAGATTCTGAAGATGTTCCAATGTTATTTTCAAAAACTTTACAGTTATAGAAGGGGTAAGACCTAGGTCCATCTGTCCTTCCTTCCTTCCTCCCTCCCCTTCCTTCTTTCCTTCCTTCTTTTCTTTTTGTTACGCCAGTGGCTGTGCAATTGATCTGGCACCATTTTTGAGAGGCTTTCCTTCCTTCTTTGAATTATTTTTCCACCTTTGTCAAAACTCAGTTGGGCATATTTATCTGAGTCTGTATCTGGCTCTTCTATTCTGTTACATTGATCTATCAGTTTCTCCACCAATATCACACAGTCTTGATCACTGTTGTAATATACTAAGACTTAGAGTCAAGTAGAATGATTGCTCCCATGTAATTTTTATTCAAAATTGTTTTTAGCTATTCTAGTTCCTTCACTTTTCAATATAAATTTTGTAATCTTGTCTATGTCTGCAGAGTATTTTTGGGGATTTTATAGAATGTGCATTAAACTCGTTTATCAGTTTTGGAAAAAATAGTGTCTTTACTATATTGAATCTTACAATCCATGAACATGATGTGTCTCTCCATTGGTTTAGATCTTCTTTGATTTCTTTCACCAGCATTTTGAAGTTCTGAGCATAAATGTTTTGCACATATTTTTTTTTAGGTTTTTTTGAGTTAAGATAAATGGTATGTTTTAAATTTTGGTGCCTATATGTTCATTGCTAGTATATAGAAATACAATTTTTTTTATATATATCTTCCACCTTGATGAACTCATTTATTCTGTGAGTTAAAACTTTTTTTTGGTGTATTCTTTGGGAATTTCTGTGACTGTACTTATAGCACTTAAAAATTAGAGTTTTATTTCTTCCTTCCCATAAGGATATGTTTAACTTCCTTTTTTTTTTTTTGGCCTTATTGCACTTAGAACTTAAAATCTTTTGAATAAGAATTATGAGAGTCAACATTTGTAGGACATAGCTAAAGCACTGCTGAGAGGGAAATTTATAGCACTAAATGCATACGTTAGAAAAGAGTTTCAAATCAGTCATCTAAACTCTTTCCTCAAGGATCCAGAAAAAAGAAAGCACTTAAACTCAAAGCAAAAAAAAAAAAAAAAAAAAAAAAGAAAAAGAAAAGAAAGGAAATAATAAAAACAAAAGCAGAAATCAGTGAAATGAAAAACAGAAAAAAAAATAAAGATAAAACTGGTTGAGACGATTAATAAAACTGACACATTGCTAGCAATATTGACAAAGGAAAAATAATAGAAGACACAAATGACCAATATCAAGAATGAAATTATTCTAAACAGTATCCTCCAGAAAATAGAAGAAGAGGAAATACTTTCCAATTCATTTTATAAAGCTGTTATTACTGGGATGACAAAATTAGACAACAGTACAAAAAAGAATACAGGCAAATATCCTTAACAAAATATTAGCAAATAGAATCTAGCTATGTAGATAGCATAAACCATGACCAAATGGAGGTTATTACAGGGATGCAGGGCTGACTCAATATTTAAATGTCAATCAAAGTAACACCATATTTTTGCTTAGCCTGCTGCTTATTCCTTCCTGATGTCTCCAGATTCCTTTTTTAAAATCTTTTTTTTTCCCTGTTTTGAGAACTTCTTTAGTTACTGGTTTCGGAAAGTTGTGCTGGTGACAAATCTTTAGTTTTCCATCCCCTGAAAATGCCATAGTTTTCCCTTTATTCCTGAAGGATATTTTCACTGGATATAGGATTCTGGATTAAAAGCTCTGTTTTCTCAGCACTTGAAAAATACTGTGCCATTTCTTTCTCACCTCCATGGTTTTTGAAAATATATGTGCTATCATCCCAAGAGTTATTGTGCCTATAGATAGGCAAGGCATCATTATTTTTTGGCTGCTCTCAAGATTATTTCTTAGTCTTTAGTTTTTGGAATATGACTATGACATGTCTTGGTGTAGCTTTCACTAGGGTTATATTTTTGGCATAACCTGTGGCATGCAGAAGTTCCTGGGCCAGGGATCAAACCTGTGCCACAGAAGCAACCCAAGTCTGTGCAATGACAATGCCAGATCCTTAACCTGCTGCACCACAAGGGAACCCCCTGGTTTATTTTTTTGGGGGTTCACTTAGATTATTTTTTTATTGTGGCGAAACATATTTAACATAAAATGTGCCATTTTAACTGTTTTAAAGTATACAACTCAGTGGCATTAATTACATTCATAGTATTGTACAACTGTAATTACTATCTGCTTACAAAATATTTCATCACCCCAAACATAAACTCTGAGTTCACTAAGCAATGAATTCCTTTTCCCTTCCTTCCAGCCTTTAGTAGCCTCTAATCTACTTTTGGTTACTACAAATTCGTTTATTCTAGATATTTCTTGTAAGTGGAGTCATACACTTCTATGTCTCGTTTAGTTCACTCAGCACATGGCTTTCAAAGCTCATCTATGTTATAGAAAGTAAGCCAACTTCATTCATTTTGAGGGGCTGAGTAATACCCTAAGACCATTACTCATTTCATTTATCTGTTCCTCTGTTTATGGACACTTGAATTTTTTCCACCTTTCGGCTACTAAGAATGATGCTGCTGTGAACTTTGGTGTACACACATCTGCTTGTGTCCCTGCTATCAGTACTTTTGGGTATATACCTAGAAGTGGAGTTGCTGGTTCACATGGTAATTCTATGTTTAACACTTTGAAGAGCCACCGAACTGCTTTCCGCAATGAGTGTAGCATGTTACATTCCCATAGACAATATGTGAGGGTCCTAATTCCTCCACTTGCTCACCAATACTTATTTTTCATTTTATTTTTATTATATCCATCATAGTAGATACAAAATTGTGGTTTTGATTTGTGTTTCCCTAAAAAATAATTATTTGCGCATCTTCACTGTGCTTACTAGTCATTTGTATGTCTTGTTTGAAGAAAAGTCTATTGAAATATTTTATCCATTTATAAAATTAGTTGATCATCTCTTTGTTGTTGAGTTGTAGGAGCTCTTTTAATATTCTGGATAGTAAACTCCTAGGAGATACATGCTTTGCCAATATTTTTTCACATTATGTAAAGTGTTCTTTTTAAGATTTTAATAGGATTTATTTTTAGAGAAAATTTAGACTCAGAGCAAAATTGAGAAAAGGTCCAGAAATTTCCCACATATCTGCTTTCCCCACATATGCATAGCTTCTTCATTATCAGCATCTCTCACCATATTGGTACATTTGTTACAACTGATTCACCTACTTTTACACATCCAGAGTCCACATTTTACATTAAGGTTCACTTTTGGTATTGTTCAGTCTATAGGTTTGGACAAATGTATAATGAAACATCCACCATTATAGTGACAAGGAGTGATTTCACTGCCCTAAAAGTTCTCTGTGTTAAGCCTACTTACTCCACTCTTCCCCCTAATCCCTTACAACCACCGATATTCTGTCTACATAGTTGTCTTTTCTAGAATGTCATATAGTTGGAACCATACAGTATGTAGCCTTTTCAGATTGGCTTCTTTAACTTAGTATGCATTTCCTCTATGCTTTTTTTTCAAGTTTAAGTATTGTTGATGTACAAAGTTGTACTAGTTTATACTGAATATGTGTATTTAGATTCTTTTCCATGGTAGATTATTGCAGGACATTGAATATAGTTCCTTGTGCTAGACAGTGGGTTTGCTTTGTTTATCTATTTTATATAAAGTAGTGTGTATATGTTAATCCCCAAGTAATATCCATAATATCCCTCCCTTCCTCCCTTTCCCCTTTGGTAAACATAAGTTTGTTTTCTATGTCTGTAAATTTATTTCTGTTTTATAAATAGGCTCATTTGTATCATATTTCTAAGATTCCACATGTAAGTGGTATCATGTGTTATTTGTCTTTCTCTTTATGACTTAACCTCACTTAGTGTGATAATCTCTAGCTCCATCCATGTTGCTGCAAGTGGCATTATTTCATTCTTTTTTATGGCTGAGTAATATTCCATTGTATATATTTGTGCATGTATGTGTGCATACATGCACAGATACACTACAGACACATACCACACATCTTTATCCAGTCATCTGTTAAGGGGCAGTTGGGTTGCCTCCCTGTCTTGGGTATTGTAAATAATGCTGCTGTGAACATTGGGATTCATGTATATTTTCAAATTAGAGTTTTTGCCTTTTCCAGATAAATGCCCAGGAGTAGGATTGCTGGATCATAAGGTAACTCTATTTTTAGTTTTTAAAGGAATCTTTACACTGTTCTCCATGGTGGTTGCACCAATTTACATTTCTGCCAACCATGTAGGAGGGTTCCCTTTTCTCCACATGCTTTCCAGCATTTATTATTTGTAGACCTTTTAAGATGTCCATTCTAACTGGAACTTTTACACCTATGTTCATGAGAGGATTTTTTTGTAGTGTCGTTTTCTTGCAATATATCAGGTTTTATTATTACGATAATGCTAGCATCATAGAATGAGTTTAAAAGTATTTTCTCTGCTTATATCTTCTGAAAGATATTGTAGAGAATTTGTATAAATTCTTCCTTAAATGTTTGGCAGTATTTACCAGAGAACAAACTTGGGCCTGTAGCTTTCTGTTTAGGGGAATTATTATTTGTTGATTTTAAATCTCTAATAGATACAGACTTATTCATATACTCTATTTCTTCTTATGTTAGTTTTGGCAGATGATGTCTTTCAAGTAATTAGTCCATTTTATGCAGATCATGAAGATTTACCTCTGTTTTCTTCTAAGAATTTTATGGTTTTAATTCTTAAATTTAAGTTGTTTATACTTTTTGAGTCAATTTATGTATGTGGTGTGTGGTAGGGAGTCAAACTTCATTCTTTTGCATGTGGAAATCCAGTTGTCCTAGCATCATTTGTTGAAGTTACTCTTTCCTCATAGAATGGTTTTGGCACCCTTGTCAAAGATCAGTTGGCTTTTAGAGTTCCCTGGTGGCTCAATGGGTTAAGGATCCAGCATTGTCATTACTGCAGTGTGAGTTCAGTCTCTGACCTGGGAATTTCTGCATGCCATAGGCATGGTCAAAAATATTAATAGGCCTTAGATATATGGCTTTATTTCTGGACTCATTTGTTCCATATGTTTATCCTATGTTTGTATCACACTGTTTGATTATTGTGGCTTTGTAAAAATTTTGAAATCAAGAAGTATGAGTACCCCCTTTTTTAGCTTTTCAAGATTGGCTACTCAGCCCCATATGAATTTGTGAATAACCTTTTCATTATTGGAAGAAAAGAAAAACTATTGGAACTTTGAAAGTAATCATGTTGAATTTGTGTATTGCTGTGTATAGTATTGACATCTTAACAATATTAAGTCTGCCAATTTATTAACAGGTCATCTTTTTATTTAGATTAAAAAAAAATCCTTTCAGCAGTGCTTTGCAATTTTCAGGGTACAAGTCTTATATTTCCTTAGTTAAATTTATTTGTAGGTATTTTACTCTTTTGGATGTTACTATAATGGAATTATCTTCTTTATTTCTTTTTTGGATTGTTTATTGCTAGTCTGTAGCAGCACAAGTAATTTTCATGTATTGATCTTGTACCCTGCAATTTTGTTAAATTAATTTTATTAACTCTCGTATCTTTCTTGTGGTTTCCTTGAGCTCTCCTTTATATAGGATTATGTCATCTGAAAATACAATTTACTTATTCCTTTAATTTGGATGCCATTTATTTCTTTTTCTTCCCTAATTGCTTTGGCTAGAACTTCTGGTAGAATGTAAAATAGCAGTAGTGAAAGTGGGCTTCCTTGTAGTCATCCTGATCTTGGAGGAGGAACTTTTCATCTTTTAACATTGACTATGGCATTGCAGTGGTGTTGCAGGTTTTTCATTAGGCCCTCAATGATACTGAATAATTCCTTTCCTTTACTAGTTTCCTGAGGATTTTTATCATGAGGTGTTGAATTTTGTCAAAGGGCTTTCTCTTCATCAGTTGAGGTAATTACCTGTTTTCTCTTCTTTCTTTTGTATTAGGTGGTTTATTATACTGACTGACTTTCTTATGTTGAACCACCCTTGCATTACTATGATAAAGCACACTTGTGACTTAGCTATGTCACATTTGTGTTACTTACCTTTTTCAATCTGCAGGTTTATATTCTTTGCCTGAAGTTTTTACCCATTCTTACTCTGCATATGTTCTTAGCCCACTCTTTTTCTCATCTCCTGAGATACCAATCATATGAATACTGTTTATTTCTCTATGTATCTACCTAGCCACCACAGGTCCCTAAGTCTCTGTTCTTCTGGTCTATTGTTCTCTGTTCAAAATATGTGATTTCTATTTTTTTATGTTCCGATTCACTGATTCTTTCCTCTTCCTCATTCAGTCTTCTGTTGAATTTTAAAAGTTGGTTATTGTGTTTTTCAGTTCTACAGTTTCTAAAATTTTGGTTCTTCTTTCTCTCTCCTGTTTACTTGCTATATATTTCTATTTCTTTGTATAGATTTTATATTTTTCATTTATTTTAAACATATACTTAAAAATTGAAGCATTTTTATGGTGACTGCTTTAAAATATTTTTCTTTTTGTTCCCATTTTTTTAATACTCAAATGAATTTATCACATCTGTAGTTGTGTCATGATCATAACAATCTGATTTCAAAGGATTTCCACCCCACAGCCCAAGCACATCCCCCCACCCCCCAAATTGTCTCCTCTGGAGACTATAAGTTTTTCAATGACTGTGAGTCAGCATCTGTTCTGCAAAGAAGTTCCGTCTGTCCTTTTTTCAGATTCCACATGTCAGTGAAAGCATTGGATGTTGGTGTCTCATTGTATGGCTGAGTTCATGTAGCATGATAATTTCTAGGACCATCCATGTTACTGCAAATGCCATTATTTCGTTCTTTTTAATGGCTGAGTAATATTCCATTGTGTATATGTACCACATCTTCTTTAGCCACTCCTCTGTCGATGAACATTTAGGTTGTTTCCACGTCTTGGCTATTGTAAATGGTGCTGCAATGAACATTGGAGTACATGTGTCTTTGCAAGTCGTGGTTTTCTCTGGATAGATGCCCAGGAGTGGGATTACTTGATCAAATGGTAGTTCTATGTTTAGTTTTCTGAGGAATCTCCATACTGTTTTCCACAGTGGTTGCACCAATTTACAATCCCACCAACAGTGTACTAGTGTTCCTTTTTCTCCACACCCTCTCCAGCAATTATTGTTTGTAGACTTTTGGTTGATGGCCATTCTGGCTGGTGTAAGATGGTACCTCAGCTTGGTTTTGATTTGCATCTCTCTAATAATGAGTGATGTTGAACATCTTTTCATGTGTTTCTTGGCCATCTGTATGTCTTCTTTGGAGAACTGTCTGTTTAGATCTTCTGCCCATTTTTTGATGGCGTCATTTGTTTTTTTTTGGTATGGAGCTGCAGAAGTTGTTTATAAATTTTGGAGATGAATCCCTTGTCAGTTGATTCACTTGCAAAGATTTTCTCCCATTCTGTGGGTTGTCTTTTTGTGTTGTTTGGGGTTTCCTTTGCTGTGCAGAAACTTTGAAGTTTGATTAGGTCCCATTTGTTTATTTTTATTTTTATTGTCAATACTCTGATAGGTGGATCTGAGAAGATATTGCTGTCGTTTAGGTCAGAGAGTGTTTGGCCTATGTTTTCCTCTAAGAGTTTTAGTGTCTGGCCTTATATCTAGGTCTTTAATCCATTTGGAGTTTATTTTTGTGTATGGTGTTAGGAAGTGTTCTCATTTCATTCTTTTCCATGTGGCTGTCCAGTTTTCCCAGCACCACTTATTGAACAGGCTGTCCTTTCTCCATTGTATATTCTTGCCTCCTTTGTCATAGATGAATTGGCTATAGGTGCGTGGGTTGAATTTTGGGCTTTCTATCCTGTTCCACTGATCTATAGTCCTGTCTTTGTGCCAGTACCATACAGTTTTGATGAGTGTTGCTTTGTAGTATAGTCTGAAGTCCAGGAGCCGGATTCCTCCAGCTCCATTTTTCTTTTTCAGGATGTCTTTGGCTATTCTGGGTCTTTTGTGCTTCCAAACAAACTTTAAAATATTCTGTTCTAATTTTGTGAAAAATGCCCTTGGTAATTTTATATGGACTGCATTGAATCTGTAGATTGCCTTGGGTAATATAGTCATTTTGATCATATTGACTCTTCCAATCCAAGAGCATGGTATGTCTTTCCATCTATTTGAGTCATCTTTGATTTCTTTCATCAGTGTCTTATAGTTTTTAGAGTACAGGTCTTTTGTCTCTTTAGGTAGGTTTACTCCTAGGTATTTTATTCTTTTGGATGCAATGGTAAACGGGATTGCTTCCCCAATTTCTCTTTCTGATCTTTCACTGTTAGTGTATAGAAATGCTGTTGATTTCTGTGTATTGATTTTGTATCCTGCGACTTTGCCAAATTCATGGATGAGCTCTAACAGTTTTCTGGTAGAGTCGTTAGGATTGTCTAGGTATAGTATCATGTCATCGGCAAATAGGGATAATTTTACTTCTTCCTTTCCAATTTGGATTCCTTTTATCTCTTTTACTTCTCTGATCGCTGTGGCTAGTACTTCCAGAACTATGTTGAATAGTAGTGGCGAGAGTGGACATCCTTGTCTTGTTCCTGATCTCAGCGAGAATTCTTTCAGCTGAAAAGAATGATGTTTGCTATGGGTTTGTCATATATGGCCTTTATCATGTTGAGGTAGGTTCCCGTTATGCCCAGTTTCTGAAGGGTTGTTTTTATCAGAAATGGGTGTTGGATTTTGTCAAAGGCTTTTTCTGCATCTCTTGAGAGGATCATATGGTTTTTATTCTTCATTTTGTTAATGCGATGTATCACACTGATGGATTTGTGGATATTGAGGAATCCTTGCATCCCTGGGACAAATCCCACTTGATCATGATGTACATTCCTTTTAATGTATTGTTGGATGCAGTTTGCTAGTATTTTGTTGAGGTTTTTTGCATCAATGTTCATCAGTGAAATTGGCCTATAGTTTTGTTTTTTTTTGTGGAGTCTTTGTCTGGTTTTGTACCAGGGTGATGGTAGCCTCATAGAATGAGTTTGGGAGTATCCCTTTCTCTGAAATTTTTTGAAATAGCTTCAGAAGGATAGGTGCTAGCTCTTCTCTGAATGTTTGATAGAGTTTGCCTGTGAAGCCATCTGGTGCTGGACTTTTGTTTGTTGGAAGTTTTTAAATCACCATTTCAATTTCAGTTCTTGTGATTGGTCCATTCATCTTTTCTATTTCATCTTGGTTTAGTCTTGGAAGATTGTACTTTTCTAACAGTTTGTCCATTTCTTCTAAGTTTTCCATTTTATTGGCATATAGTTGCATATAGTAGTCTCTTAAGATCCTTTGTATTTCTGTGATGTCTGTTGTTACTTCTCCTTTTTCATTTCTAATTTTATTGATTTGAGTCCTCTCTTTTTTTCTTGATAAGTCTGGATAGGGGTTTATCAATTTTGTTGATCTTTTCAAAGAACCAACTTTTCGTTTCATTGATCTTTTCTGTGGTTTTCTTTGTTTCTATTTCATTGATTTCTGCTCTGATCTTTATGATTTCTTTCCTTCTACTAACTTTAGGTCTTGTCTGTTCTTCTCTCTTGAGCTGCTTTAGATGTAAAGTGAGCTTGTTTATTTGAGCTCTTTCTTGTTTCCTGAGGTGGGCTTGTATTGCTATAATCTTTCCTCTTAGAATGGCTTTTGCTGCATCCCATAGGATTTGGAAGGTTATATCTTTTGTCATTTGCTTCTAGGTATTTTTTAATTTCCTCGTTGATTTCTTCAGTGATCCATTGGTTGTTCAGTAGCATGTTGTTGAGTCTCCACGTGTTTGTGTTTTTTGCAGATTTTTTCTTGTTGTTGATTTCCAGTCGTATAGCATTGTGGTCGGAAAAGATGCTTGATATGATTTCAATTTTCTTAAAGTTATTGAGGTTGGATTTGTAGCCCAGGATGTGATCAATCTTAGAGACTGTTCCATGTGCACTTGAGAAGACTGTGTATTCTCTTGCTTTTGGATGAAATGTCCTATAAATATCTATTAAGTCCATCTGGTTTAATGCATCTTTCAGGGCCTGTGTTTCCTGATTGATTTTCTGTCTGGTTGATCTGTCCATTGCTGTAAGTGGGGTGTTAAAGTCCCCCAATATGATTGCGTTATTGTTGATTTCTCCTTTTAAGGTTGTTAGCAGTTGCCTTATATATTGTGGTGAACCTATGTTGGGTGCATAGATACTCAAAATTGTTATATCATCTTCTTGGATTGATCCTTTGATCATTATGTAATGTCCTTCTTTGTCCCTTAAAATATTCTTCATTTTAAAGTCTATTTTGTCTGATATGAGTATTGCTACTCCAGCTTATTTTTGATCTCCGTTTGCATGAAATATTTTCTTCCATCCTCTCACTTTCAACTTGTATGTGTCCCTAGAAGTGAAGTGGGTCTCTTGAAGATAGCATATATATGGGTCTTGCTTTTGTATCCATTCAGCCAGTCTATGTCTTTTGGTTGGGGCGTTTAGTGCATTCACATTTAAGGTAATTATTGATAGGTATGTTTATTGCTGTTGTATTAATTGCTTTGGATTTGTTTTTGTTGCTCTTTTTCCTTTCCTTCTTCTCTTGTTCTTTTCTGCCTAGAGAAGTTCCTTTAGTATTTGTTGTAAGGCTGGTTTAGTGTTGCTGAATTCTCTCAGCTTTTGCTTATCTGTGAAGGTTTTGATTTCTCCTTCAAATCTGAATGAGAGCCTTGCTGGGTAAAGTAATCTTGGTTGGAGGTTTTTCCTTTCATCACGTTGAGTATATCATGCCACTCCATTCTGGCCTGCAGAGTTTCTGTTGAAAAATCTGCCGATAGCCTTATCGGGGTCCCCTTGTATGTTATTTGTTTCTTTTCCCTAGCTGCTTTCAAGATTTTCTCTTTGTCTTTAATTTTGGTCAGTTTGATTAGTGTGTGTCTTGGGGTGTTCCTCCTTGGGTTTATTTTATATGGTACTCATTGTGTTTCCTGGATTTGAGTGAGTGATTCCTTCCCCATGTTAGGGAAATTTTCGGCTATTATCTCTTGGAATATTTTTTCTGTCTCCTTCTCTCTCTCTTCTCCTTCTGGCAAACCTACAATATGGATGTTGGTGTGTTTCACATTGTCCCAGAGTTCTCTGAGACCCTCTTCATTTGTTTTCAATCTTTTTTCTCTTTTCTGTTCTGCATCTGTAATTTCCACTAATCTGTCCTCCACCTCGCTTTTTCATTCCTCTGCCTCCTGTATTCTGCTGTTAGCTGCTTCTAGTCAATTTTTTATTTCAGTTATTGTATTTTGCATCTCTTCTTAAGTTTTATATCTTATATCTCTTTGCTCAGTGTTTCCCGTAAGTTATCCATCTTTGCCTCCAGTTTATTTCCAATGTCTTGCATCATCTTCAGCATTGACAGTCTAAAGTCTTTTTCCTGGAGGTTGAGAATCTTCTCATGGCTTAGCTGATTTTCTGGGGTTTTTCCTTTCTCCCTCATCTGAATTATAGTCCTCTGTCTTTTCATTTTTAAAGGTTTTTGGTGTGGTGACCTTCTTAGAGATAATAGAGTTGTAGCCTCTCTTACTTCTGGTGTCTGCCCCCCCTGTGGCTGAAGTCAGTATGGGGGCTTGCTGTAGGCTTCCTGATGGGAGGGGCTGATGCCTGCCTGGGAGGAGCTGATTCTAATCCCTCATCCCTCGGGTGGGCGGGGCTTAGTCTCTGGATGGGATTAGAGGCAGTTGTGTGCCTGAGGGGTTTTTAGGTAGTCTGTTTACTGAGGGGTGGTGCTGTGATCCCACCTGGATGTTGTTTGCCCTGGGGCTTCTCAGCAGCCATCTGACAGGTGGGGCCAGATTTTCCCAAAATGGCCACCTCCAGAGAAAGGCACTGCTGCTGAATATTCCCGAGAGCTTTGCTTTCAATGTCCTTCCGTCACAACAAGCCACGTTCACCCCTGTTTTCCCAGGATGTCCTCCAAGAACTGTGGAGAGGTTTGACCCAGATTCCCTTGGCAACTTTGCTTTGCCCTGGGACTCAGTGCATGTGAAAGTCTGTGTGCGCCTTTTAAGAATGGGGTTGCCATTTCCCCCAGTCTCATGGAGCTCTTGCACATAAGCCCCACTGGCCTTCAATACCAGATGCTCTGGGGCTCTTTATCCCTGTGCCAGATCCCCACACGTGAGAGTTTGATGTGTGGCTCAGAACTCTCACTCCTGTAGATGAGTCTCTGTGAACCAGTTAGTTTCCAGTCTGTGGAGCTTCCCACCCAGGGGGTATGGGGTTGTTTATATTGCGGAATCGCCCCTGCTACCTCTTGATGTGGCCTCCTCTTTTTCTTCTGGAGTAGGGTATCTTTTCTAAGGTTTCCAGTCCATTTTGGTGAAGAGTGCTCAGTCTTTAGTTGTGAATTTTGTTGTTTTTTAGGAGAGAAATTGAGCTCCAGTCCTTCTATTCTGCCATTAATCCTGTCCCCCTAAAATATTTTTCATATGCTTCTAACATTTCTGTCATCTCAATGACAGTATGAATTATCATTTTTCAATTAGTTTGATATCTTGCTACTTGATATGAGTGATTTTTGACTTAAACCTGAGCCTTTTAGGTATTATGTTATTGGAGTCTAAATTTTATTTAATCTTTTGTTTTTAATTTCTTTCCTATGAAAACCCTTGGAATGGGATGGTGGTTCACCAACTCATTACTGCAAAATGTAGGTAGAAGTTCAGGTTCCCCACTAAACTGCCATTGACAATTAAGGGGGAGGTTCCTTGTTAATACAGGGTAGGGGTAGGCATTATGGCTTCTGATACACTCTGGTAATGAGAAATAGAAGTTTCTCATTACTGCTTCTCACATGGTATCAACTACATTCTGGAGGTCATGTTTTTACCATTGGGAAGTGGTGTAAAGTCCTGATATGCCAGTAGACCTACTGTGATCCTATCCCAATAGGGAAGTGGTTTGCCTTGGTACTACAAGGTGGAGGTGGAGGTCCAGACAACTCACAGTGTTTCTGGGTGAGCAGAACTCACTACCATCCAACAGACATAGAAGTTTCAGCTCCCTACTCATTCTTCTCTAACACTAGCATACTGGGTGGGTTAGGGCTCCCCATTATACCCTCGTTTAAGGCTTTCCAGTTAGCCTTTGCTGGCATGGGTAGGGTTGGGGCCATAATTTTACCTGTTGTTTTTGGTATAGAGTAGTTATTGTTTAAGAGGTATCTTTGTGGGCTTCCCCTTTCTTAGTTCTTTGTTCAAAGAGAGTTGACTTTTGTCTGTACTTGGAGTTTCCAGATTTCCAGCTTCTTCAGTTCCAAATCTGAGCTATAGAAGTCAAAAAGAAAAGTCATGAATTCAACAGTACATCATTCTTTGGGTCCCCTAGTCCTTAGTCAGTCTGACTTCTTCTCTTAACCTTTTAGTGGTCTTTTTATATTTATTTTATGTGCAATTTTTAGAGTTTTTAGTTTTATTTAGTAGGAGGAATAGGGTAAGTTGCATATTTTATATCTTACTGGAACTGTACATATACATTTAACAGAGCTTAAACCTTCCACATACTTTAAAGTGTGATCATCATTTACTCCTTCCAAGTTAGTAGCTTCTTATTTAAAACCTGAATCAATGTTTTTAAAATCATAGGCTGTGACCCATTAGTGAGTCATAAAATCAATTTTATGTCATGACTAGCATTAGAAAATGTAATATAAATGAGCGGAATTAAAATACATGGTTAGCGCAGGTATGGTTGTAAAACATTTTCAATTGTGTGTGTGTGTGTGTGCTTGTGTGTACACATGAATACTGGGTTGCAGAGTTAAATGTATTTTTTTAACTGTAGATTGCAATTAACAGAGTTTCAAAGCCACTCAGTTATGGCAATCATGGTGAGAGGGAGAGAAGAGAAGTGTTGGTTAAGCTAAGTTAGAAGAAACCTTTGCCACCCATAGGCATTGGTTGAATTAGGGGATTGTGTGTCAGCTAGATTCAAACTTGACTGAAGGCTCATGTTGGCTAATTTAAAATGCCTTTTGCCGCAGAAGCATTTGCCTGTAGGTTGGTAGGGGGAGGATTCAATGTCACTATTGGCCTTGAACCTTAGAGGTTCCTTCTATTAGCTAAGGTTGGTAGCACGTAGATTCTTTTAAGGAATGTTTGGAGGAAACACCTTTGTACTCTAGATATAGATTCCTCCAAGAAAATTCTCTTAGGAAGAAAAAATAAAATAGTGCCATCCTTACCTCGGCCCCCAGTCTCTAAGTTAAAAGTAAGGATTTCTCCATGCTTTTTGTGCTCCATTGGCCCTAGTGAGGAAGAGGCAGTAGGGAGTGACAGGAGACCAGATCTCTGGGAATCCACAGGGCTGTTCTTTGGTGGAGATGGTAAGAATAGAAAGTTTCAAAACAAAAGAGTAGGAAATTGAACTGTAGGATCTGTAGTACTGAAAGATAAGCATGGGAGGTAGGAAATAAATCAGTTAATTCTCAAATGGCCATAACAGTTTAAATTGCTGTGGAGTTCACCATATGACTTTTCCTTAGGAGAGAGACTCAATGTAAATTATGAATTCATGTGATCTCATGTAAATCAACTGTGTGCCCTAGAGATTTTAATAATGAATCTTGATTACCTGTTTTGGGCCAGCCTCAGTGCTAGGCACTTTTACATGAGAACTGTATTGACTCCTTAGAATTATCTTGTGTACAGGTATTAATAGCCCCAATTCACAGATGAGGATGATGAGGCTTGGAGAGATTAAATGTTTTGTCCAAAATCATAGAGTTTGCAAGTGGCAGAGTCAGGATATAGACCCAAATAAACTGAGTCCAGGTTCTGCATTCTTCTTATGCTATTGCAATTGCTTTTGAGAAATGAAGCCATGAGAGAATGCAAGTAAACTTCTACAAGAACGAAGAGGCCCAAATATATTCTTTTAAAGGTCTGCAGCACCCACTGTTGATATGGAGGCCAGTGAAAAGATTTCATCGTATAGGACTCTTTGTGCAGCCTTACTTCTTCTGTAAATTTTACTGGTTGAAAAGAGATCACTGTGAAATCTACCAAAGCATAAAACAAAATGTGAACTATGACAGGAGGCATAAGCTGTTTGCTCTAATGCCGAGTGGTGCATTTTCTGAAAGAGTTGTAAATTAAATGAAGGAGCACACATATTTGAAGCTGTTTAAGTCTTTAACAACTACCTGGGATAGTGGTAGTGCTAGAGAAACTTAATGCCAGTGATAAAAGAACAAATAGGGATAAATTCTAGTTAATAAATCCTGCCATTTTATTATGGAAGAAGAATGTACTTTTAATTCTTTCAACCAGAGGTTTATGTTGGAGGAGATATTCCAGACCCTCTCTGCAGCATTTGGGCTAGGTGGCGTGGTCCAAACCCAAACTTTAGCTATAGCTACCATATTTGTTCTTCTTTTCCAATGTTAAAGAAAATCCAGACACCTCAACAACCCACCCCAGCACCAGCATCAGTAACAGCAAAGTGGTTCATGAGTAGATTAATAGGGACAGTATTGGGGGAAAGTGCCGACAGAGCAATACATGTAGGAACCTTTTTTTTTTATATACAAGTAGGAACCTTAATAATTGCCTCTATCCTGGCTCTGAGTGGCTTAAGGGATTCTTTGGGGACAGTATTTGATAGGGCAACACAACTTCCTGAATCAGCTAGACTGGCTCTCTTAGCTTGAGTTGGGGGGCTATGGAAAGATTTCAGTATCTAAATAAGGTTCATGATTCACTGTGCAGAGGTTTAATTTTAAAAAAGCATCTGTTGTAACCCTGTGTAGGGAAAATACCATTTTAAAAAAACATCATTCCAATGACACCTGGATCATTACAGAGAAGAAGAATTTAGAATCTGATTACCTACAGGGTGTTTACATATGTTATCGCAAGAGCTTAGAGAGCAAATTAAGATAGACCTAGGCACTTTTTATTTAACCTGCAGTCAGTCTTGGTATTCTCAGTCCTCAGATGCAAATACAATATCATTTAATAGGTGACTCAATTTACAAAGATGTATTCCTGAAAACCAGATGTGCTGTGTGAAAACCAAATTATTGTGGATCAAATTATGTTTTATATCCTAAGGGAACTTATTATTTAAGCATCTGTGTGTGATGTTTGCTCCGACTTAAAGGATTGGCATTTATAGGCCAAGTGGTTACCTCTGCTAAGATGGGGTGTCTGTGTTGTAGGCAGGATCATGTTAGGCTGGGCTGTGGGGGAAAAAATAGGTGACTTAATACAATGAAGATTCATTTCTTGTTTTCATCAGAATCTGAGGCAGGTCAGATGGCCCTCATGTGCTGTTGTCCTCCTGGGACTCAGAAACTCAGACTATTTCCTCTTTGGATCATACGACTATTTCAGTGTCATACGACTATCAGTAGAAGCCTGGAGGGAGAAAAGGGGTAGTAAGCAAGTACCCAGAAAGCTGAAAATGGTTTGATGGCCACAGTCTGCCACCCTAGTATTTATCTCTCTCTGATTGTTTCTGTGGGTTTCGGAAGCATTTATGATACTCTGATAGCGTCAAATGAGTCTTCAAGGCTTTGGTACATTGCATTTAATAATACCTTTTACAAATATAACTCAAATAAGGGCACCTCTTTAAAGGGAAGTATTGGTCATCAGAATCAGGAACCAGAAGTAGAAAACCCAGGGGAAATGATGCAGGTCCCCAAAAGGGATCTTGACACAACAAAATGTTCTCTGTGCAATATTGTTGGTTCTATAGTGCTTTCTAGTTTTCTTTGCCTTGACTTTGTAGTAACTTCCTGAATATAGCTCAGACTGCTCCTCTGGCTCTGGTCCTCTTGTTTACTTATGCTTGGCCTGCATGTTCTTGACTTGTTCTCCAACCTTAACCTATGGCCCTGATCCTTGCCTTCACTCTAATTCTTTGCTTTGTAATTTGCTTATGTGGCCCTCCCAGTGTCTAACCTTTCTCCATATTCTGTCTGTGTTGTTGCTCCTGTGTAGCTCATGCTACTGTATTCCCTAAAGCCTGCTCAAGGATTATCACTCTGGCAATACCTCCAGCCCTTCTCCGTTGTCAATTTCTGCACTTCTCTACTGAATATTCCCCTCTCTATTGCATTCAGACAGTCCATTGTTTCTCCCATCTCAAAAGAAAGAAACCACCTCTTGTTCCCACTCTAGTTAATTCTCTATTATCTCCTTCTTGTTACTTCAAAAATGTCTTAAATTTCTTTAATTGCTTTAATCTGTCTTCTCCATCCTCACCTGAATCTACCCCATTCAGGCCTTCACCACCACTACTCTTCTGAAACTGCACTTGTCAAGGTCACCTTTGATTTCCAGGTTGCTAAATCTAATGATTATTCTTAATCTTCATCTTAAAATCTCAACAGCACTTGACACACAGCTGTTCACTCTCTTCTCTGTGAAATGCTTTCTCTTCTTGGCTTCTGGGGTACCTCATTTACCTGGTTTTCCTCCTGTCTTTTTATTTTTTTAAATTTATCTTTGGCTGCTCCCACAGCATGCATAAGTTCTAGGGCTATGGATGGAAGCCATGGCACAGCAGTGACCCAAGCCACAGCAATGACAATGCCAGATCCTTAACCCACTGAGGCACCAGGGACCTCCATCCTCCTACCTTTTTAAATGATGCTTCTCAGGTTTTTTTCATGGTTTCTCCTCATTTCTTCATGTCCTAAATATTGGAGTACCCCAGTGCTCAGCTCTTGGACCTCCTCTTCTTTTTTTTTTTTAAATCTATAGTCACTCTGTAGGTGATCTAGTCAAGATTTGTGGCTTTAAATAGCATCTCTGTGCTATCATCCAAATTCTTAGCTCCAATCCAGATGTCTTCCTTGATTCACACCCATATATCTCACAGCCTACGTGATGTCACCACTTGGATGCTAATAGGGACTGCAAATTTAACATCTCCAAAGCTAAGCTCTGGGTCTTTCTCCACACTAGCTTCTCTTGATGCACTCCTCCTTTTCAGTTAGTGTAACTTCAGTCCTTAAATTGCTAGGTTTAAAAAACATTGACCTCTGCATTAAATCTTCCTTTTCTCTTCTAACCTTTATCGGAGTCATCAGAAAATCCTGACAAATTCATCTAAAATTTATCCATTTCTCATCACTCCCATCATGCCATACCTATGTTGTCATAAATTCCTAATTGGTGTTTGCTGTCTTTGTCTTCCTGTCCCCACCCTTCCCTCAAATCTATTCTTGTCACAGCAGCCAGGACTGTATGAAAATATAAATAAGATCATATCAATCTTCTGCTTATTACTCTCATTGGATTCCCATCTTATCAGACTAAATGCAAAGTCCTCACATTCACCTTCTGGGCTCCATGGGACCTGGCTCCTTGTTTTTCCTCTTCTCACCTTTGCTCTTCCCACTTCAGCTACATTGCCACACTGCTGTCCTCTGGACATACCAGGCAATCTCCTTCTTTTAGGCTTTGACTTCCTTGTCTGGCCTTCTAGTTTATCAGCTCTTTGCATAGCCCACTTACTCACTTCCTTCATATTTTTGCTCTAATGCACCATCTCTGTGAAGCTGCCTTTCAGTGCTTTCTCTAAAAATTACAACCATTTCCCTGATACTTTCTACCCCTCTATTTCCTAAGGTTTATTTTTACATTTACCATTGTCACTTTCCAACATACTTTATTCTTAAATGCCCTTCATCTTCCCCATTAGACTGTACCTCCATGAGAGCAATATATTTGACTGATTTGATTAATCTTGTATCTCTTGTGGCTCAAACAATACCTGACATCAAGTAAAGGTTCAAGGACATTTGTTGAATGAAAGAATAGGTCAATGGTGGGATTGTGTTCCCAAAGTTAATTTGAAGTCCTACTATTTAGAATACTGCTTGTTTTCTCATAGAAACAATGCTACCCATGGTAGGTAAGTCCCGTAAACTTTGTTCAAAATCTAAGTTCTAGAGTATGCCTGAAACTGCAGGTATCAGTTGAATGATTATATAGTGTCTCCCAGCTAGCAATGGGACACACTTGGAAACAACTGATAATAATACCACATTGTGGGGGCTCTAAAAGAGGAATTACAAAATCCAGTTGGGGAACTCAGAAGAAGGAGCAATGATTTTGGAATTGAAATTAATTTCACAGAAGAAATGACATTTCAGCTGGTCTATAAGAATAAATAAAAGTTCGCTATGGACAGAGAGGGGAGAAATATTAATAGGCAGAAGGAATAGTATATCAGAGGGCACAAATATAAAAGTATATGATATGTTCATGGGAAGGAGAACAAGCTTTATGTGACTGGAATATTGGTGAGAGAGGCAGATGGGTCAAAGTTGTGAAAAATGCTATAAGCCATGTTGGGGAGCTGAGATTTATTTTGTCAGTGCTAAGAAAGTTTTTTGAATTGAACAGAGCCCTGGAGACTGGTAAAGAAGCAAAAGCTCATTTCTTTGAGAAATTTTCTTAATGCTTTGTGGCTTATAAGTTGTCATGGTTCTCAAATATTTTTTTGGTTTCTCAGCAATTCCAAAATTGATCGGGTTGCTTCAAAGTTTAGGATAATTTCTCTCTCTCTGTCTCCCTTCCCCCTCTCTCTCCTCCTCTCCCCCTCCCCACATCTCCTTCTTCCTCTTCCTTTCCCTTTCTCTCCCCCCCCATATGAACACACACATACCCTATCTTATTTTCAGAATTTCTGACCTTAGGATGTCAAAATTGTGATTTACTCAGTTTTACCCAAACATTGCATTTCTGGAATCCTCAAATACCATGACTAAATATTGCCATGTTATATTTCGAGACTGGTGACCTGGAAGAAGGTGGAGGAAGTTTTCTTATAAAAAATGCAGGTTCCAGAGTTCTGGGAAAAGAAGTTATAAGGGAAAAGATGAGGAAATCAAGATTCAAAATTATCTTAAGCCTGAATCCTGAATGCTGAGTCCATATTAAGAGAAAGAATTAAATATGAGAAGTTTAACATCTTTAGTTTATATTCAAAAATTTATGTGCGTCAAGACTGGGGAGGCTTAAGTTATCACCTGATAAAAGGCTCATTACCAGGTACTGTTCTAAGGGCTCTGCATGTGTTAAATCATTTAATCCTCATAAACATCCCTCTGAGGGAAGGGAAATTGTCCTCCTCATTCTACAGGTGAAGGAACAGGCATTGAAACTTCCCCAACATCATATGTCCATAGAGTAGTAGAGCTGGGATTGGAACTGATATTGGTAGCCATTTTACTGTATGCTGTGGCAATAATTCATATGGAAAATTGTGTTTTTTTAAATGAGAATTTTAGAATTTTAGGGCTTGAAGGAAACTAAGACATCAGGCTGCCCATAGATCCCTAGGATTTTCTGGACAATGCCCTCATAGCCCCCCTCAGAGTGCAACAGGGTGGGGGTACCAGCAGGCATAAAATGGTCAGGGTACAATCAGCCCACTTCCATTGGTTGTATTTCCTTTTTGGAGATCCACATATGATTTAATTTGAAGTTAGAGTTCACACAACTTTAAATAATAGCCCAAATGATACTGAGAAAGAAGAACAGAGCTGGAAGAAGCATGCTGCCTGAGTTTAGACTATACTGCAAAGCTATAGTTGTCAAAACAGACACATAGATCAATGGAAGAGAAATAAACCCACATACTTATGGTCAGTTAATCCTTGACAAAGGAGGCAAGAATATACAATGGAGAAAAGACAGTCTCTACAATAAGTGGTTCTGGGCGAACTGGGCAGCTACATGTAAAAGAATGAAATTAGAATACTCTCTAACACCATATACAAAAATAAACTCAAAATGGATTAAAGCCCTAAATGGTAAGACAAGATAGCATGAAACTCCTAGAGAAAAACATAGGCAGAACATTCTTTGGCATAAATTGCAGGAATATATTTTTGGATCCATCTTCCAATGTAAAGGAAATAAAAGCAAAAATAAATAAATGGAACCTAATTAAACTTAAAAGCTTTTGCACAGCAACAGAAAATGTTGACAAAATAAAAGTTAACCTACTTAACAGGAGAAATATTTGCAAATGAAATAACCAATAAGGGATTAGTAGCCTACATATACAAACAGTCCATACAACTAAACATGAAAAAATCCAGTTAAAATATGGACAGAAGAAAAAATATGGGCAGAAGAACTAAATAGACATTTTTCTAAAGAACAAATGCAGATGGCCAATAGGCACATGAAAAGATGCTCAATATGGCTAGTTGTCAAGAAAATGCAAATCAAAACCGTGAGATATCACCTCATACCTGTCAGAATGGCTATGATCAAAAAGAACACAAAATACGAATACGGGTGAGGATGTGAAGAAAAGGGAACCCTCATATACCGTTGGTAGGAAAGTAACTTGGTGCGGCCACTGGGGAAAACAGTATGGATGTTTAAAATAGATGCAGTTAGTAGATGTAAACTGTTACATTTTGAATGGATAAGCAATAAGGTCCTATTTTATAATGTAGGAAACTATATCCAAGCTCCTGGGATAGAGCATGATGGAAGATAATATAAGAAAAAGAATGTATACTATGTATATCTGGGTCACTTTGTTGTGTGGTAGAAATTAGCACATTGTTAAATCAACTATACTTTAATAAAAATTTTAAAAAAATAGAACAATTCCACTCCCAGATATATATCAGAAAAAAAGCAAAAACACTAATTCAAAAATACACATGCACCCTGGTGTTCATAGCAGCATTTTTAATAATCACCAAGATATGGAACCAGTTTAGGAAACAACTTCTTTCAGAGATAAATGAATAAAAAAGATGTGTTTTACACACATACACGTGATAGAATACTACTCAGCCATAGGGGAAAAAATGAAACTTTGCCATTTGCAGCAACATGGATGGTCTTAGGGGGCATCATGCAAAGTGAAATAAATCAGACAAAGACAAATACTGTATGATATTACTTATATGTGGAAAGTAAAAAGTACAACACACTAGTGAAAAAAACAAAAAAGAAGCAAACTCACAGAAGAAACTAGTGGTTGCCAGAGTGTGTGGGGGCAACATAGGGGTGGGAGAGTGTGTGGTAAGATAGGTTCGAGGATGTTGTACAATATGGGGAATATGGCCAGTATTTTGTAATAAGTGTAAATGGCAAATAACCTTTAAAATTTGTAGAAAAAACTAAAAAGAAAACATGGATCTTGTAGCTGAGGCTCTTGTTTTATAGATGCAGATACCATGGTCAAAGTCATGAGTATAATATGACCCAAAGGTGAAGTAAAGTTCAACAAACCTAAATCCTATTTTTTAAATTTGTTTGCTTCCATAAAAATATATTTTATTGTGGTAAGAACAAAACATGAAATCTACTCTGAGAAAATTTTAAGTGTATCATACATTATTGCTGATGATAGTTTATATTATACTTCATACTTTATTTTATTATTATTTTTTTTGTCTTTTTTGACATTTTCTTGGGCCGCTCCCGTGGCATATGGAGGTTCCCATGCTAGGGGTCGAATCAGAGCTGTAGCCACCAGCCTACACCAGAGCCACAGCAACACAGGATCCAAGCCACATCTGCGGCCTACACCACAGCTCACTGCAACGCCGGATCCTTAACCCACTGAGCAAGGCCAGGGATTGAACCCATAACCTCATGGTTCCTAGTCGGATTTGTTAACCACTGAGCCACGAAGGGAACTCCTATACTTCATACTTTAGAACTTATTTATCTTACTTAACTGAAAATGTATGCCCATTGATCAGTAATTGCCCATTTTCCTCTCCCTAGCCCCACCTCGCTCTTTGATTCTATGACTGACTATTTTGGATACCTTATATAAGTGGAGTCATGCAGCATTTGTCTTTGAGTGACCACCTTATTTCACTTAGCATAATGTTCTCAAGGTTCATCCATGTTGTCTTATTTTGTAGAATTTTCTACATGTTGCAGAATTTTCTTCTTGAAAGCTAAACAGTATTCCATTGTATATACATACCACATTTTCTTTATCCATTCATCTGTCAATGAACATTTAAACTATCTGTGCATCTTGGTGATTGCAAATAATGTTGCAGTGAACATAGGAGCACTAGTATCTCTTTCACTGTTTACCAAAGCAGCTGCATCATTTTGCATTCCACCAACAGTGCAAAAATATTCCAGTTTCTCCACATTCTTGCCAAACCTTGTGGTTTTTTTTTTTTTTTTTGGTAAAAATCATCCGCATAGATATGAAATAATGTCTCATTGTGGCTTTGATTTTCATTTCAAATCATTAATAACAGCATTTTTCCATATCCCTATTGGCCATTTGTATGTTTTTGGAGAAATGTCCATTTAAGGCAGTCAAATATCAGTCTTTGGTGGAATTGAGAAGGACATCATGTCCCACTTCCTGGGCATGGGGGAGGGGCGGTGAGTGTTCCTTCTTGCACCATGTTTGTAGTTCTCTACTTAATTCAGGGCTATACTTTAACTGAGGTACAAAGGGGTCCCAAAGAAGGAAATCAGGATGCTGTGGGCTCCAGAAACTTATATGGAGAATGACTGAAGTGATTAAGATTATTTAGCTTGGAAGAGTGATAAAAGGGGTGCTTGACAGTTGCTTCAAATATAAAGGGCCATTGTGTTCAAGAAGGAAAACTTGTGGCTTAAAAAAAGTTTTGCTTTCAAAATAAACATAGAAGAGTACTTTAATAATAGAATTCCAAAAGTGTAAAGGTGTCTTGAGGCATTGAGGTCCCTGTCATGAGATACATTCAAACCAGGTGGTGAGCAGGTAGGGATGCAGTAGAAGTGCTTCCTCCAGTAGTTAGAGGCCTTGACAGGTTGGCTTCCAAGATCCCTTTAAACTGTAAGAATATATGTGTCTAAGAGGTCCTCAGTCCAAAGGGTAAGCCATTAAATCTTTACACTCCATTTGATGTTACAAATACCATTTTAGATTATATTCTTTACCCAAGGTCATTTACCATAACCCTTTATATAAATCAGTAGATGATATGATTTTTAGCAATTCCCACCTGATCTAGCAATATATCAATTCTAAACGTAGAATACACATTAGATTTGGTTCACAGATCAAAGAGTTTTAAAGCTATAAGGTCCTTAGAGATTGTCTGGTTAAATCTTTTTATTGTAGAGATGACAAAATTGAAACTAAGAGGCACTGTTGACTTCTGCCTTGTCTAGCTCCCTATAGGGGCATAAGGAATTCCTTTCCCCTGCAGACTCAACCCTGTTCCCTTTTCAGCCAATATGAGCTAGGGCAGGGCACTTAGCAGCAGTCTTTGGCTCACATACAATGAAGCCTAGAATTTGTTGAATAACAATGACTACAATTTGTTAATCACCAACTCTGTCCCAGCCTCTGATATGGGTGTCTCTCAAACAATACGAAACTTAATTCTGTGGGAGGATTATTATCTTTATTTTACAGATGAAGAAAGTGATTTATCCAAGGCCATGCAAGTAAGTTAGCAGATTTCAGATTCAAATCCGCAAAGGTTTGACCCCAAATCATGTACTCTTAGGCACTTTAAGTTGTCATTCGGTCATAGCCTGTACTTAGCTACCTCACCTGGAGCATTTCCTGCTCACCAGATGGGATCTTCCTGGTATGAACATTCTTTTGCATCATGCCCAATCCTAGTACTCCTTTTGGGTATAGAATATGGAATCACTGATCTCTTCTCAGGGCCAGTTTTGGCATCCAGAGCGTTGCCTTACCTTTCAGATTGTGATTTCCACCTGATTTTCACCTTGAGTTAGGACAGGTGAAGTAATTTTCTCAAGGATATAGAGAGTGAAGGGGAGACATGGGACTTGGACCCCAGACTTCTAATACCCAACAGATTACACCTTCCTCTTAACTACATTCTTTTTGCCATAAAGCCATAAATAAGATAAATATTTTTAAAAATTCAATTCAATCTTCACAGACTAAGACAAAGTAAAAATCCACAAGTCCTGTTCCATTGTCTTCTGTCACTCACTGTTGTGAGGGTATCCAGGATAGTGTGGGTTTCTAATCCCCTTGAAGACAACTCAATATTTTTCTCCTTGTACAATGTCAGTCTTCAGGTTCAAGTATTTCCCATTCATGAATGATTTTTGAAAGTATTTATTTTGGACCATTTGGTGCATTCTATTCATTAGGCACACACATTTTTTGTATGTTGGCTGTTCTTTGTCTTCCGTACCTATTCTCCTGAATCATTTTTATAAAAGGTTTCTGTTCAGTTTTTCCTAGTTTATTTATATTTAGACACTATTTAAAACAATTTTACAGAGTGGAAGTTTCCAACTGTAATTGTGGGTTTACGTATTTCTCCTTTCAGTTCTGTCAGTTATTTGTGAAATTATTTTGTTTTGCTTTTCATTTTGTCTTTTTAGGGCCACACCTGTGGCATATGGAAGTTCCCAGGCTAGGGGTTGAATGGGAGCTGCAGCTGCTGGCCCACAGCACAGCCACAGCAATGTGGGATCTGAGCCATGTCTGTGACCTAAGCTGCAGTTCATGGCAATGCTGGATCCTTAACCCACTAAGTGAGACCAGGGATCAAACCCGCATCCTCATGGATACTAGTCAGGTTCATTACTGCTGAGACCCAATGGAACTCCAATTTGTGAATTTTGAAGCTCTGTTTTTAGGTGTTTTTAGGATTGATCTGTCTTCTTGAGGAAGTTGTTATCATTAAAAAAATATCCCTCATTTAATTCATGAAAATGGCCCTTGTTCTGAAGGTCCCTTTTCTTTTTTTGGCTATGCCCAGAGCATGTTGAAGTTACTGGGCTGGAGATCAGACCTGCGCCACAGCAGTGACAGTACTGGATCCTTAACCTACTGAGTCACTAGGGACCTCCTGAAGTTCCATTTTCTGAGTTAAGCTAACTACTTTAGATATTTTATCCTGAGTGATGTATATCTTTTTTCATTGTTTTACTTTTAACAAAATTAACCCAATTTTCTTTTGGACTAACATTAGCCTAATATTTCATTTTCTATTCTTTTACTTTCAACCTAACTATGTTGTGTTAGAAGTATTTCCTATAAGCAACATGAAGTTGGGTAATTCTTTTTTTTAATATACTCTGCTCATTTCCGTCTTTTAATAGTGTATTTAGAACATTTATATTTAAAGTAACTATATAGGACAACTTACATTTTCCTGGTAAAGAGTATCCTTATCTCTGAATATGACATAAATTTCCATTTATGTAGTTTATTTCCTTTCACTTTAGTTTTATATTTTATCTATGAAAACACTGCCATGTTTTGATATATTTATATACAGGTACTTTATGTATTTTATGGTACTTACAATGATATATTTTAAAATATTTTATGTTTATAAAGTACTATATATATATATATGATTTTAGTATAGCTACTGCCAATTTTTCTTATTCTAGTAATTTGTCTCGAGAATCACTTGGGTTTCCTGTGTAATTACATCATCTGTGAATAATGACAGTTTTGTCTCTATCATTATAATCTTTAAAGCTTTTATTTTCTTTAATACTATTTTCTGGTTAGGCTTTCCTCCAGTGCTGAATAAGGAGTTCTTTTACTGGGAAATTTTATCCTATTACTGATTGTACAGAAAACAATTCTAACAATTCTCCATTGAGATGATGTTTCTTCCAGATTTGTGGTAAGATGTGTTTACTAGGTTTAGGAAGATATTGTATGTGTTTACTATTCAAGTCTGTTTTTGGTATTAATTTCATACCAATCCCATTAAGTAAACGGAAAGTCTCATATAGATCAACAGTCGCTCTAGAGATTGGAGATATAGCACAAAACAAAACAGATAAAAATCTTTCCCTTTTGTATTTTATATTTCATTGTTCCTGGACTATTTGGTAGCATTTAACTGTAAAACAGTTTGAGACCATTGTTTTCTTTGTGAAACATTACAAAATTACTGGCCCAATGTCTTTTATGGCAATTGTTTCCCCCCCCTCTTCTGCCTCCCACCCCTCTCACACACACCCATGTCATGTGGAAGATCTCAGGCCAGGAGTCGAACCAGCACCACAGCAGTGACCTGAGTTGCTGCAGTGACAATGCCAGATCTTTAACCCACTGTGATACAAGGGAACTTCATGTTTTTCTCTTCTCTTTTGAGCTAGTTTTGGTAAGTTATATATTCCAGGAATTGTGTGAATTTTCTCTGCATTTTAACACATAGTAGTATAAAGTTAATGATAATCTATATTGTTTACCTCATTTCTATATCATACTTGTTTCCCTTTGTATTCCAAATATTACTAATTTTTGTCTTTTCATATGTTTCTTTGTCTTTTTGAATTTTTATTTTGCACATTTTGACAGGGCAATATATTCACATGAGTAAAATTCAGAAGATGGATGTGTAATGCAGGGGACTATATTCAATATCCTGAGATAAACAATAATGGAAAATAATATAAAAAGAATGTAAATACATGTATAACTGAATCACTTTCCTATACAGCAGAAATTAACACATTATAAATAAACTATACTTCAATAAATTTTTTTTTAAATTCAGAAGGTAGATAAAAATCTGTAGTGGAAAATATTTCTCTTACTCTTGTTTTCTTGTCATTAATTTGCACTCTAATAACTAGCATAAGCAATTTCTCATATCTTTCTAGATAAAGATACAAATATATAAGTAAACATGAGTATATTTAAGAAATGTTTTACATTTTTCTTAAATGGTAGCATACTTTTATTTTCCTAACCTTTTACACTTAGTGGTATCTACTGCAGATTTTCCCATATCAGGACATCATGAGTTTTTTGCATCTCTTTTGTGGATGCAGACTTTAATCCTGTATGGAGATATAATTTATTTTACCATTTTTAAAAAAATTAGAGGACATAAAATGACATCCAATGTTTTAGTGCTGAAAATTCCACAACAAATAAATTTGTGAATGTATCACTTTATTTATGTGCACATGTATCTTGGGATAAATTCCTAGAGGTGAAATTACTGAATCAAATTGTGTAGGAGATACATTTTTTTATTTTACTCATTTTTGGTAGGCTATGTGTAGATATGTTATAAAATTCAGAAGAAACAAAGTGGCAAGTGATGGAAATTAAGTTTTCCTCATACCCCATTCACCAAGTTTCTCTTACCAGTGGCAGTCAGATATATCTTTCCAGAGGTAATCTATGCATATACAAGTATACATGCTTGTGTGGCATAAATTCTTAATATGTTTCAGATGGTGTTTCAGTCTGTGGCTATCAGAAAGTTTTTGCTAATTTGTTGGCTCAAAAAAACCCCACTAGGTTTAGTGAATCCATTCATTTTAGGAATATATATTTTGTGTCAAATTTTTCAGACTCATCCTTAAACTAGTATCTTTATCTTTTGGATCTTGTCAGGACAAATGATGTCTCTTTATTCACTTTTATTTTGCCCATTTGTATATGTTAGAAGCAATAGTACTTCTTTTTATGGGATCCTGATACTTTTCTTGTCCATGCATATCAAAAACATAATCCAGTTTAGCTAGTTTACCATCTTACGCATCCTCGTTCATGATCATTTTGGTGATATCTTGCATTTTTTCTTTTTTTTGTATTAAACTTTTGTTTCTTTTATGTCACGTATTTCTTTGGCTTTACGTCCTAGTTTTGAAGCAACACATTCTTTGGCAGCTTTCGGAGAAAGGGTATATAACAGGAAGAAGTTTTAGATTATCCATTTCTGAAAATAACTACACTTTTCTCCTCCATTTAATTGGCATTGGGTTGGTACAGCATTCTAATACAGAAAATGCTTTCTTTCATAATTTTGAAATCATCGCTCAATTTTCTGCTAATTTTCTGTATTGGTGTAGATATATCGGAAGCCATTGTTGTTCTTGATCTTATTTATGTCACCTGTTTTTTTTGTTTGTTTGTTTGTTTGTTTTCCCCTTCTGAAGTTTAAGGAACTATTTTTGTCCTTGGTGGTCAGAAATATTACAGTAATATACCTTGGAGTGGGCTTATTTTAATGCACTGTGCTTTACATTTTTAATCTAGAAAATGATATCCTTCATTCCTGATAGGTCTTCTTGAGTTATATTACATAATATCCTTCTTTATTTTATTTGCTCTCTCTTTGGATGCTAGACATGTTGAAATTTTTCTCTAACTCGATTATCTTTTTACTACTGTGATAACTTTTACTCTCTTTTTTTCTTTTTTTTTCCTTTTCTTTAGGGCCACTCCTGTGGCATATGGAATTTCCTGGGATAAGCGTCGAATCAGAGCTGCAGCTGCTGGCCTACACCACAGCCACAGCAACACTAGATTGGAGCTGCATCTGTGACCTACACTGCAGCTTGGGGCAAAGCAGGATCCTGAACTGAGCGATACCAGGGATCGAAGCCACATCCTCACAGACACTATGTCAGGTTCTTAACCCCTTGAGCCACAACAGGAACTCTTGTCTTTTTACTTTATGATAAAGTTTCTTAAATTTATCTCCCTTCTTGATTTTTTAAAATTTCTGCTATCAAATACTCAATTTTATTATCTATATATTTCTTTTATTTTAGCTTTCTGTTAGTGTTTCAATAAAGCCTGTCTTTCCTGGATTTCTCGTCATGGCTCAGTGGAATGAACCTGACTAGGATCCAGGAGGGTGTGAGTTCAATCTCTGGCCTTGCTCAGTGGGTTAAGGGTCTGGTGTTGCCCTGAGCTGTGGTGTAGGTTGCAGATGCAACTCCAATCAGACCTCTAGCCTGGGAACTTTCATATACCTCAGATGCGTCCCTAAAAAGCAAAAAAAAAAAAAAAAAAGGCCTTGTCTTTCCTCACCTATTTAAGGATATTAATAACTTTTCTTAGAGATTTTTTTTCATTTTTGAGTATCTCCTCTTTATCAAAATTGCTTTTCCATTCTCTTTTCCCTATTCAGTTTTATTTGCCTTTTGTGTTAGAGGCTTTCCTTGTGTATTTGAACTTGGTTGTATGCTAGTGATTGAGTGTTGGTACCTAAATGTTGATTTGGAAGTTCTGAACACAGAGGTGAGTGTCAGTTTTGAACTTAGCTGTGAATGGTCTGGAGCTGTTAATGAAACTCGTGTTAATAATTTTGTTTCTCTTTTCACTAACTTCTCTTTTTTAAAATTACTTCCTTATGAGTTGAGTGTATTTTCTTGTTCTTTATTTCCCACTAGCATCCTAGATTGTTTTCTTATGTTATCAGATTTCAACTTTTTCACTTTTCTATCCTAGGTATTAAATATATAATAGGTTCTTTAAGCATCACCTCGCCTATGTCCTATAAGTTTTGATGATTAGCAGTTTCGTTGCTATTGCTATCCTATTCTAAATACTCTATAATTTCCATTAGGAATTCTTCCTTATTTACTAATGAATTATTTACAAATGTATGTGTGTGTGTATGGCATGTGCACATCCATGTTTTACATTCATAAAGGTTTTTCTGATTGCACTGTGGTCGGGGAAATCTGATCTTCATTGTAATTTTTAATCTTATTAAAGTATAGTTCATTTGCAAGACAGGATATTAATTCTTGGAAGTAGTTGGAATTTACACAATGGTTTAGTATGTAATCAGTTTTCATAAATGTTGCCTGTGTTTTTGTTAAAAAATATATTATCAAATTATTGGTTGCATATTCTATGTATGTCTTATATAACCCAAGTTTGTTCGCTATGTTGCCCAAACTTTGTAACATTGTAGGTGTTTTTCTCCCAGTAGTTCTTTTATTTATTTATTTATTTTGCTTTATGCATTTTAAGCTATGTTATTGGGTAGAGTTAAATATAAATTTATATCTTTCTGGAGAAGTGAATATTTTTGCCATGAAATGATTCTCTCTTTCTCTGGTAATATCTTTGCTTTAAAGTTTATTTTTGTCTGATGGAAACATAGTTATGCTCTTTTTCTTTTGGTTAATGCTTATATCTTATAGAATCTTTCTGTTTTTACTTTGAAACTTTCTGTGTTTTCATGTTGTAGATATATCTCTTATAGAACACCATGTAGCTTAAAAAAAGTCCGGTCTGACAATTGATGCCTTTTAACCAGAGAGTCTATTTGTATTTAATATAAACACTGATATATTTAGCTTTGTTACATTTTATCTTATGCTCCAATTTTTTAAGGGGAGAAGTTGTGTCCATTTTTCCTTTTTTCTTTATTTTATTTGAATTGATTCAAGTTTTTTCCTTTTTATGAGTTTAGAAGATATTAATTTTATTTCTCTTCTTTCACTGGTTACCTTTGAAAAATTTTAAATGTACTCAACACAGTGTAAAGTTGATTAATGCCTTCCTCCCTCCAAATTTGATACTATATAGATTGTTTGATTCTAGAATTGTTTGTTTCTAGCATCTTGGTGACCATCATTTTAGCTCTTTATTATGTCATAAATTAGACATTTTATTACTGTTTTATAGAATCAGATTTTTATAGTTATCTATGTATTTACTTTTTATTTCACTCATACTCCTTCCTGAATATCAGGAGCTCCTTTCTCCTATTTTCTTTCCTCTTGTGGTAGACAGTTTAAAATTTTCTTTAGTCCATGTCTAATTCTTTGATTTTTAAATTTATTTTTAGTTATTTCCCCAATACAATTTTTTTTCTACTGTGCAGGATGGCGACCCAGTTACACATACATATATGCATTCTTTTTTCTCCCATTACCATGTTCCATCATAAGTGACTAGACATAGTTCTCAGTGATATACAGCAGGATCTCATTGCTAACCCCTTCCAAAGGCAATAGTTTGCATCTATTAACCCCAGGCTCCCATTCCACCCCACTCCCTCCCTCTCCCCCTTGGCAACCACAAGTCTATTCTCCAAGTCCATGATTTTCTCTCATACTAAGTGAAGTAAGTCAGAGAAAGACAAATACCACATGATATCACTTCTATCTGGAGTCTAATATATGGCACAAATGAACCTTTCTACAGAAAAGAAAATCATGGACTCTTTCAGATTTTTATAACTGAAAATATCTTTATCTCATCTTTGTTTTTTTCCTTTTTCTTTTCCTTTTGCTTCCTACAGCCATACCCATGGCATATGGAAGTTCTCAGGCTAGGAGTCAAATGGGAGCCATGGCTGCCTGCCTACACCACAGTCACAGCAATGCAAGATCCAAGCCACAAATGTGACCTACACCAAGCTCACGGCAATACTGGATCCTTAGCCTATTGAGTGAAACAAGGGATCAAACTGGAGTCCTTATGGATCCTGGTCAGGTTGGTTACCACTGAGCTACAGTGGAAACTCCTCTTTATCTCATTTTTGCTCTTGAGATGTAGTTTAGTATTAGTGTACAACTTTAGGCTGATACAGTGAAACGCTAACATAGTGCAATAAGCATGAGCCCAGTTGTTCATATTTATACAATGCAAGGTCATATTATTTTAAGCTTGAAATGACTTGGTTGAGCCTAGCTGGCTGGAAGTTCTCAAGTTCTAGCTGTATGATCCAAATCTGTCTATATTTCAACATTAAGTAGGCACAATCTTGTGGATTTTATGTGTGTTTCAGATTAAATGTTGCTAGAGATGATGCTGGGGCCCATGTCTGGCTGAGATTTCTAAGAGAGTAATAATGATTCTAAGAATCTCCTAGTTAGTTGGGGAGATTGGGATTCATCTTTTTTTCCATACTCCCCACCTCTTTAACCCTAAATCTGCATAAGGCAAGAAACTGAGCCAGAGAAGGAGCCTGTCTTCCCTTGTAGCATATGTGTATCACACTCTGTGAAGAAATGTATTATTGCATGGGATTTTACTGCACTGATTTTTTTTTTTCTTACTATCTTCTGGCTTCACTGCTACAGTTGAGACATTAGCTTTCGATTTAATTATTATGGCTATGGAAGTAATTACTCCTGTCTCTGATTTCTTCTGAGCTCTTCAATTTATCTTTGGTCCTGCAGTTTCACTGTAGTGACTCTTAGAATTGTTGAGATTTCTAAAATGAGATTTCATTTTCTGGAAAATTCTCACCCATTTTTTTAAATATTTCCCCCCTTTTACCTTCTGGTTTCAGTGTCTTTCTGGAACTTTGATTAAATCTATGTTGGATCTTCTGACTACACACTTGAGTTACTTAATTTCTCCTTAATCTTTTCTATTTTTGAACATCGCTTGAGCAGCATTCTGCACTTTTTCTTATTCTCTAATTCTTTCTTGGATGTATCTATGCTGTTCAATCTTTTCACTTAAAGTTTTAAATTTTGAGGTATAATTAACGTGCAGTAGAGTACACAGTCCTTATGTACTGAGTGTATGAGTTTAGGTAATTGAATATATAGCCATTTAACAACGAATCATAACAAAATACAAAACATTGCTGTTAATCTAGGAAGTTTCCTGGTGCCTCTTTCTAGTTACTTGAATTGAAGTTTTCAGTTATTTCCTTGTCAATTTTAAGAAATTATTTGGTTTTTCTTCAAATATACCTGGTCATGTTTGCTAGTCTAGGGTTCCTTTTTTTTTAAAAAAAAAATAAATTCCTTTCTCTAATACTTTAAATGTACTAAAGTAATTATTTCATAGTCCTTTTTCTGATGATTCCAGTATCTGGAGCCTGTTTTATTGTTGTCACTGTTGTTCTTACCTGATTTTCATAAAAATTTTAACCCTGAGTTTTGTGACATTTACTGTGAACTCATATTTATTGGAACACACTCTATGGGAGGTTTATGACTTCTGAACAAAGGACCTTTTTTCCCTGAGAATATTTTGTGTTTGCTTTTATGTTTTATAATATTTTCTTTGAATTCTTACTTTTTTCTTTTGAATGTAGGTATCAATTTTTTAAATTATTATTTAGCAAGAAAGAGATCAATTATGTGCAAGTTTTTGAAGATGAAGTAGAAGAATTATTTATTTAAAACAACATTTCCTCTCTTAGTGACTACTCTTTGAGTGCATAATATAAGCGTCACATGTTTTTGTTCATATTCATTTACTTAATTCTTTCTTTTGCTGTGGGAATTGTAGCTGCCCACAATTTCAGGTTTTATGATGCTGGTTCAGTTTAGAGTATGGCCTCAGAAATCACAGACCTTTTCCCTTGTGATCTAGGGATCATAATGCTGTCGTCATCTTGTTTCATCCCAGTGATCTCCCTTGGCTTGGGGTTAAGATCAGAGATAATAAAAAGATGTCAGCATTGTTTCTTCTCAAATTTCTCCTCCCTTGAGAATTCTAACATTTATCTGTTTCTCCCCAGAAAACTTTAAGCCATGCCTCATTAACCAGCCTTTCCTGGATACTTGCTTTTAAGGATCTTGTTGAAGAACTGAGGAGTTATGACAGCTCCTCATTTCCTCCATCATCTTAGTCCAAATTTCTCAGTATTTGTCGTCATGCCTCCTTGTTTATAGCTGTTTGCTTATTTTACAGGCATGGCTTTTAAAAATTCTTTTGTTGCTGTTGTCACGTTTAGAAAGAGGCTTGCTGAGTATAAATGCCCTTTCTTGGCCATTTTTCTATGGAAATCCCCTTATACTGTTTAATAGCTCAAAAGTTAAAGTGAAGTTATCATTTTGGGAACAAGAACCATAGAAGCCAAAGGATGAAAATATATTGGATTATTTTAATATCTGTCTTATCTCTTCCCTCAAGTCACTTATCTTCTCTTCATTAATGAAAAGTAGTTGATAACAGTCTACACTTTAGGTATAGGCTGGCTAAGTCACATCATCCTGGTTTGCTTTGGTATATGTCTCGGTGGCAGAGATGGTGAACTTTCAAGCAAAATCCATGCTTGTCCTTCCATATTATGGAGCTGTTTGGTGTAAGACAACTCCACATCTAGGTGTTATAGTCCCCATTTCTTGTGCACCTAGGGAGGCCATGTGACTAGTTCTCACCAATTGGAATATAAAAAAAATGACACCACTTTAAGGCCAAGGATAGTAAGAAGAAGTATAACTTTTCTGCCTTCTATTTTCCCATCTGGCAGAGGAGAACATATGACTTCAGGCTCTAGAGGAATAACAAAGCCACAGGATGTCTGGAGGAACTGGGTCTTTCAGTCACCAGGTGGAGAAAAGCAGCTTATCTGCTATGAAAAGCCATTTTGGAAAGTTATTTCAGTGTGAAATACACTTTTATTTTGTAAGGGTACTGAAATTTTGGAATTAGTTCATTATTACTACTTTTATTACTCTAACTTACATAATCTAAGTATTCATTTGAAAATACCTATTCTGTTTTGGGGGGCATCAAAAATGCCAGGAAATCACATGAGATATTTTTCATGCTGCATGTTTGTAAGTATTACAAAGCCTTCCACTATCTTGAATGCTTAGCCAACTTCGACTCCTTGAATGAAGTTGCCTTCTGATACATGGCTTTATATAATGACATGTACCTGTTTAAGATTTTTTTCATTTTTATGTTGCCTGGGAGGTGTTTTCCTGATATAGTAATTAAGGAAGTACATCCTGTGCTGTTCACAACATTGCTTTCTTTTCTTTTCCTTTTTGTTTGTTTTAGGGCTGTACCCATGGCATATGGAAGCTCCCAGGCTAGGGGTTGAATTGGAGCTGTAACTGGCTGGCCCACACCACAGCCAAAGCAATGTGGGATACAAGCCGCATCTGTGACCTACACCACAGCTCACGGCAATGCCATATACCCCACCTATTGAGTGAGGCCAGGGATTGAACCCTCATCCTCCTGGATGCTACTCGGGTTCATTACTGCTGAGCCACACTAGGAACTCCCAGTTTAAAACATTTCTATGAAAGGGCTGGAATGCATCTTATCTTCCTCTTGAGACATTTTACAAAATGCTTTTTTTGAACCCCAGAACTTCTAGATATTTTATGTCTGCTGTATTTTCCTGTACCAAAAGATCTTTTTCTTTCACTTCTTCATGAGTCTTGCTACATGGTATAGGGCTGCGAATTTGAATCCTGCAGTGTTCTCTTACAAGGGTTTGGATGAAACACGATGTTCTTTTTACTTTGTTCCCAGTTCTGAAGTGGGTGCCTGGCAGAGATTTCTCTATCCATATAGCAATAGCTTATTGTGACAATTTTAGGGGAGGGTAATCTATTAGTCAATTGTGGACTCTTAATGTGACTGGATATAAACAAAGGGTTTTGTAGAGCAGATTTGTGCCAGTAGGAAGGGAGAGGAGCTAAAAACTTCACTAGCTGTTTGAGGTGAGAGGCCCATTGGATTCTGTCTGACATTCCATACTCTAATAGTCACTCCTGACATCAGAATCAGTGTCCTAGAAGACGAAGCACTGAATGGATTCGGTGACAGCGGCCAAGAATTTTCTTATATGCCTTTATGAGCTGACTGAGTGGGCCTGGGTTACTGTTCCTGGCACTAAGACTTAGCAGGTACAAACAGACAAAAGTAGGGACTTTGTCCTGAGAAGGACAGAAGGGACTGGCAGTGCTTGGCACAAACAGACTTAGAAAGCTAGTGGTTCTGCTTTGTCCTGGCAGTTTGTCTTAACAGGTCTCCTTGGAGCTGCTAAAATGACATGAGAGCTCCTTAGAGTGGGCGTGGAGGAGGGTATCTGTGCTCTCTCCTGCCTCCTTCAGGTTTATGGAGGGACTACTCATTCCTTCATTTTAAAGTTTCAGCTGTTGGACTCATGATGCTCTCATCTTGAAGCATTTCCCACTGGTTTGACATAGCACAGGGGTTAATTAAAGCGCAGAAAGAGGCAGGCTCCTTGGCTTTTCCTCACAGCTGGGCTGGGAGACCACAGATTGCCCAGTTTGAACACAAACTTGGAGAGCCTCCCAACTGGAATGGAATCAAAGACATTTGCGGCCTCAGGTTTGTTTACTTTTGGTATTATCCAGGGTTTTCTGGCCCTCTGGTGGTTTGAGAGGCAAGAGGCTCTGAATGGCCCTGACACACAGTCAAGTTTAATACCAGGAGGAATTACATGCCAGTGAGGTAAGCAACAATCTGGTTGTTTACCCTGAAACACACAGGGGGTGCAGGCTGGGCCAGCTGTCTGAGACATCCCCCTGAAACCCCAAGTGCAGCTGGATTTTCCCCTCCCTTGTGCAAGCAGGACTATCATTATTAGATCACACTGCTCTGGGCCTGTGACAAGCATACTATGGGGCAAATAATACAGTAAAGAAGAATGGAATAGGAACTGCATTTTCTTTTCTTTCATTCTCTTTGCAGAAAGCCTGCAAGTGTTATGCTAAAATCTGCCTATTGATTTGAGTATAAATAGCCCCCCTTTCTAATCCAGATGCAGCCATGTGCCCCTCTGTACAGGGTTGGTGATTGTCTGTTGTGTCTTGGGAGTAATAAGAAGATTCCACTAGAATGAATGCAGGCAAATCAGCCCAGCTGAGATTACATAAAAGGAGTGGGAAAATTGGAGAAAGTATGTAATAAACCTCAATATCTGGTTGACTGTGATTTTTAACAAAAGGCTCTTGCATTTAGCTCAATGACTTAAGATCTTTAGATAGTAGCTAAATGCATTTTATTCAAACTTTTCCAGCCCTGGGCAGGAGCCATTTCAGTAGGCAAGTTAATTCTTCTGGAAAGGCATAAGCCGCTAAAGGCAGAGGCTTAGGGGTGGATTTCAGCTCCTTGGTGATTTGTATTTAGAACTTCAGAGGCTTGGGCCCTGCTAATGAGCTACTAGGCATCTTATGGGGAAGTCCACTTGCCAGACCTAGGAGAAAGAGAGGTCTCTTGCCTTGAAGTATCTGGTGAATCTTTGGTTCATCCTTATGTTTTTATTATTCTGTACTCTACTATTCTTGGACTCCTATGCAGGTCTTTTTTTGGGGGGGTATTTATATTAGCCCATGCTTTTCATCTCCAGTGCTGCCCATAGCTCTTCCCCTCCTGCCCTTAGATATTCTGGTCTTGTAGAGAAGTACTTCCCAGACATGTTCTCATCAGATGTATGAGATGCTGCACAATAAAAGGTTTCATGGTCAATTTAGATTGAGAAATGATGCACACTACACACCTCTCTTGGAAATGTGTGATGCACTTTTTAAAAGGCGCTAAAAGAAAGTTATTTACATTTCTTTATGTAAATATATGCATACTTATTTATTTAATGTCAAGGTGTCTTATTAGCCTCCTAAGAATTACTAATTCTCAGAATTTGCTTTAAGCATTGCTTCTGTAATGCCCGCAGGCTGAAAAATCTGTCTAGACCACTAGACAGGCAAGTACTGAGAAATGGATATGGATCCTAAAACCCTCTGAAAAGGTTTACCTTTGAAGGCAAAGGATGAGCACTGGTTAATCACATAAACAGAAGTTAAAGGAATCAAAGATTCAGTAAAGCATTAGACTAGCTAGAATAAACTGGATTGGCTGCTGTCCATATGTAGAGGTGCTGAAGCATGGATACTCTGTTAAAAATGGATTCCTGACAGAGCCCTTAAAAAGAAACTGCTCAGAGAGTGAATTTTTGGTGCTGCATGGAACACGTTGATACAAAACTGGTGTAGTAAAACTGCACAGATACTGCATGGGGGAAAAAAGACACATAGTGTATAAGAAATGAACAGAAATGGGGTTTGATCTCACTACTCCAACTAATTGGATATGTGAGCTTGGGCAAGCCATTTAATCTCCCCTGCCTTATTTGTCAAAGAAGATGATTGGACAGGATGTAAATTCATTCCCAGTTCAAAAAGTTATAATATATATAATGACTGTCCAAGTTAATCCTATGTGTGCACCCGAGAAAGCAAATTGATGTATATTTGCCCCATTTCTCTGGTCCCCTTTTATTCTTGGCAGATGATATGCTTCTGAAACATATGTGTTGCACTAATTGGTAAGAGTATTCACTCTTGGGTCAGTAACAAACCACAAGTTTGGGAAAGGAAAGAGTGCCTGAAACAGAAATGTTATAAGCATCTTATAAATACCAATTACCTTTATTGAGGAGAAAAGTTGTCTTCCTTCTGACTTCTAAAGGGAGACAGTTTTTATTAGTGTGTTTATCAAATATTTAATCATTACAAACCTATTAAATACCAGGCTCTGTTGTAGGCACTTGGGATACTTTATGTATTTTGTGTGTGCATGTAGGGGAGACAAAACAGACAAAATTTCTTTCCCTCAAGGAGTTTATAATTTAGAGGAGAGAGGCAGATAATAAGCAATATACCCAATAAATAAGTAAAGTATATAGCAAAAGTATATATAAATTATACAGTATGTTAAAAGATGATGAATTCTATAGATGAGGGGTAAGGGGGTATTAAGTTTTGTAATTACCAATAGGGTAGTTAGGGTGAAAAAGAAACTTTTGAGTTAAGACTTGAAGGAGGAAAAGGAAAGAAACATAACTATCTGGAGGAGGAAGGATGCAGGCAGAGGAAACAAGACAGAGGCAAGAGTGTGCCTGGCAGGTTCCTGGAAGAGCAAGGCAGCCTGTGAGGCAGGAGTGGTGTGAGTATGCAGGTGTGTTGAACAGATGGAGTATGGCTGGAAAAAAGCCATTGAACTAACAAGAGGAAAGTCCATGCCCAACATGAGCATATCCTGGCCTCAGACTTCTTTGCTTTGTAGGAAGTGCTATAGAAGTCTCAGGGTGATGGGACTCCCTGCCTGGCCCAAGATACCCAGTTAGCCCCTGCGGATCAGAATTTCCTCTCCCCGGCAATAAAGCATCCAGCCTTTGTATCTGTAACAGTCTCCCCTGTAATTTATGCATTCTGTGGTGAGTTTAAATGCTGACTCTATCATTATCTGAGTTTATTACCATTGCCATTTGCATGTGTTTGATGGGGAAGGGGCAGGCAGGATACCTCTGGACAGATTCCAAGTTCGAAGTCTGCGTGTCTCTCCTCATCCTTTCTTCCCCAGTCCTCTGCCTTTTTGCAGCATCTGAGCCTAAGGCCAACTGTACAAAACACTATGAAAAAGGCAAGTATTCTCAGTGGCCCTGTTACTTTCTTCTGCATCTGCCTCCTTTCTTGTCCCTACTATGGCTCTTGCACAACATTCCTGACTTCTCAGTACCCAGTATGGTACAGTGGACCTCACTTCTTCCTCAGTCTCATGAATCACCAACCATTTGACTCGCAACTGATAAATTTGCTCAAATTAACATAAGCCTGGTGGTTACCTCTTAGAGGGGGGTAGCATTCTCCTTTTTGACATGGAATAAAAGAATTTCTCTTTTCATGAGGACATTTCATCTACCATCACGTTAGAATGGAGAGAGTTTGAGGGTGTTTGGGGATGCGTCTCAGCATCCTTGGACCCTGGAAATTATTACCAACCCACTTACTCCAACCTTGGTTCCTACTGCCCACTTATCGCCAACTCAGCTCTTCCTGTTTTCCCTAAGTCACTTTTCTGCATAGGGATTTGCTGTCCTTTGTCTGGGTAAGCAAACTTGTAGATAGTAAGATATGCAGGCATACCTCATTTTATTCTGCTTCACAAATACTGCGTTTTTCACAAATTGAAGCTTTGTGGCAATCCTGCATCAAGCAAGTCTGTCAGTACCATTTTTAACAGCATTTGCTCACTTTGTGTTTCCATGTCACTTTTTAGTAATTCTGACAGTATTTGAAACGTTTTGTTATTATTTGTTATGATTTGTGATCAGTAATATTTGATGTTACCATTACAAAAGTATTAGGACTCATTGAAGTCATGGATGATGGTTAGCATTTTTTAGCAAGTCAGTATTTTTAATTAAGGCATGTGTATTTTTTAGACATAATGCTATTGCACACTTAACAGATTACAGTATAGTTTAAGCATGACTTATATGCACTATGATACCAAACAACTTGTTTGACTTGTTTTAGTGGTGAAACCAAAGCTGTAATAACTCCCAGGGGTGCCTGTATAGCGACATGTCTGTGTGAGCTTCTGAGTTGCTCTTAGGAGCTAGGAAGCAGCTCAAGCCTTGAGGAAAGGGGTGGAAGGAATTGTTGCCTGATGGCAAGCAGCTTGGTTTATTTCACAAAATTGTGTTCTCCATGTTGCTTGCATTGTGAAATAGTGTGCACAGGTGCCCCTGTTTGATTCAATTTCAATGCTCATCATGATTGATAGTCCCACCTGATCACAGCCAGATCGCTTTGCTGTTTGTCCTTGTCTGCTAGCTGCAGGCTATGAGTGGGGAGCCAGAGCCAGCCATTGTAATGACTCCGAAAGAACAAGCATGTGTGTCTCTCCCTTCTCCCCAGATTCTCACTTTTTTAGATTGTTTTATTCAATCAACAAAAGTCTAATCTACATTTCTTTGTAAAGAGGCACTGCTAGCATATAGACAATGTTCAACTGAATGGAGGAATTTCAAATATCAGAGATGCAAAACCCTTGTTAGAGCTAAAAGAAGGAAGAGGAAATTTGACGACCCATTTATGATCTTCTGTCCTTATGTTCATGCCATTGCCATCATCAACATCATCATCAAATTGCTACAGTAACCGTCAGTCATTGGCTATGCATTATTTTGTCACTCTGACAAGTATTTTATAAGAATTGATTATTAAAATTATCTTAAACACCTTTAAAAGGTACTTTTATTATTTTGGGGGGCCACACCCATGGCATGTGGAAGTTCCTGAACCAGGGATCAAAACTGTGCCATAGCAGCAACCAGAGCCAATGCAGTGACAGCACTGGATCCTTAACCCTCTGGGACACAGGAGAACTCTAAAAAGGCACTTTGATTATCCCCATATTACCAAAGGAAAAAAGTGAGGCTTTGAGAGAGTTAGTAACTTGTCCCTGGTCTAAGCCAACCAAATAGGCAAAAGTTTCTGTAATCAAAGACTAGTAGTTAAAATGTGTACATATAAATAGATTTTTAGGTAGTAATTCACCTTTGCAAGATTCTAAAGAGCTTTTTACCTAGGAATCTTTCCCGGTGACTTAAGATAGGACTTTGTCACCTGTTGACTGCTCAGGACCACACCTGCTCATATAAACCCTTTCTACATCACCCTTAGCATGACCTCTCCTCTCTCTCTGTTGGGTCTCATTATCTGTCTTCTGTATCCCAGTAGTGACATTTGGGTGGCTCCTGGGCAGATATATGCAAAAGAGGATGCAAAGACTTCTTTATAAGTGAGTCAAATGCTACCTCCTCTGCGAAGCCTCCCTATCACTAAGTCACAGAGCTCCTTCCTCTGTTTGCAAAACACACTGCTTCCAGTTCAATTAATAAAACATTTCGTATTATTAATACTACATTCTACGCAATGTTTGCACAGCCCTTCCTTATAAGTACCAGGCTTTGTTCTAAGACTTTAACATTTATCAATCCACCTAATCCTCCCAATAACCCTGCAAGATGGGTACTGTCCCCATGAAATAAATGAGGAACTGAGGCACAGAGAAATCAGTAACTTGGCAAGGTCATCTAGCTAGTAAGTGGCAGAGCCAGGATGATGGACCTGCCAGCATGTGGGCCTTGATCATGTCCTCTTTTAGCAGTGGGCTTTACTTGTTCACATGACTGTTTGCTAATAAGGCCATGACCTCAAAGGCAGGAAGTATATCTTGTGTATCTCTTTGTCCTCAGCTCTGAGCTTGCTCCCTGGCACCTAGCAGGCACCCAGGTGTTTATGGTCCAGTGAGTGAGCAAAGCAAGGTGATCATTGGGGAAAGACTGAGAGGCAGCCTGGGTAAACCACTCAGGTTTGTCTTTGCCTCAAGGCACTTAATTGCTTCCACAATCCTTTGTCTGAGAACAAAGAGAAAGTGAGAGAGGCAGTGGGAAGGTAGTGAGAACAGGTCTTATTTGGGCTGGACTTTCTCTGACACTGTCTCTCCTCTCTTCCATTTGCTTCTATGCACCTGCCCTGAATTTTCCCCACTTGGGTTGCATTCATCTCACCCTCCTCTGTCCTCTTGGTTACAGCTCCCCTGGGGCACCTGTCACATCTCATCAAAACAGTCTACTCGTGTCTTTTGTCCCTTCCTTCCTGCCACCATAATAGTGAACTCCTGAGGGAATGACCTTGTCTTTATCACCTCATGCCCAGTGTCTGGAAGAGGGTCTGGCTCACCAAAGTTCCCCAAGCCACGCTTCTTAAATAAAAGGATGCTTAGCCATCACCAGACCTGGTACAGGTGGGCAAAGAAAGTACAGGAAGAAAGTCATTTTTCATCAGTTGGAAAATGAAACAAAAATAAGACATGCATCTCTGGTCCAAGGAACTGAGAATCATTTAGAACTTGTTTCTCATCCATTCCCCTCTCTCTTTCCCTCCAGCTCTTGTCATTTGGTAGGTGATGCATGTAAGTTCTTTTCTCAGGATTGGTTAAAAGAGGCTGAAAAGGCTATTGGACTGGGTGGGGGGTAGGGAGTTACAGGAAACATAAAACAATAAAGATGATTTAATTTATATCTGATCGCAGCAACCAGCTGGCTATGCCATCAATTATTACACCCTCAAAGTTATTAAAGAGCACCTCTGTCATTGGTACCTTATTAGCTAGGGATTTATGGAGCACAGAGCCACTGTAGGAAACATTGGTATTTCACTCACAGCATCACCCGTGGATGTCTGGGTTGTCTGTCTCTCAGCCCTTTTTGCTTCTTGTGTATCTTCATTCTTAGGCCCCATCGCCTCAGGCTCAACTCTCAGAATGTTTTGTTCCTAAAGTGTGCATGATGGGAAACCATCTCACTTATGTGGGCCTCAGCTCATTTGTGTCTGTTTCACACCAGTGGCCAAAAAAATCCCTACTCTCCAGGCAGAAAGTGTTCTGGGCCCACTTAATTATTTCTAGAGCTTTCTGTGTCCTACATCACCTCCTTAGAGAGGACTTTTGGTTTCCATCTGCTTTGTAAGAGAAAAGACTGGCCATTGGATTTCATTTATCCAGGCCTTGTGTTGTGGCATGAATCCCAGAACCCGAGGCCGTAGTTTTCTTGACCTTGTCTTCCCTCCTTAAGGCCCTAGTGCACCTGGGTCTCCACCTTAATCTAGGGAAATTTCCAGATTCTTTATTGGAGTCCCTGGACAATGTAAATATCTAAGTTGCCTCAACATTAAAGGCACACTTTATTTTAAACACAATTAGACACTTTACTCATCCTTAGATGCAATTTGTTCCTAATTATAAGCAATTATTATGTGTGTGATCAGAAAAAACACCACCAAATTGCATTTCAAAATTGGAAACTTGTATGGGGAGCCATTCATCTCAATTCAAGTCAGTGATAGAATTTTTCCTTTGAAGGTAACATTTTTAAGAACTGAGAGAATCTCCACATTGTGATCCCTTGAAGTACCAAAGTGACAACCCAGCCAGGAAGAGCTAACACTAAGAAAAGTGGGAATTTAGTTGTTATATACCCAGAAATGCGGAGTTAGATTGTTACTAATGAGTGATTAGATCACACCTGACCCCTTTACAAAGTGACTTAGAATCACATTTGTGTGTGCAGGCATGTACACACACACACACACGGAAATATATATTCCACATGGAATAGAATGAGAGAAGAGGACAGAACTGGGTCTCTTTGTCAGGGGGCTGAATCTACTGTAAATAATGTCTGTCTTGATAAGATGCAATAAGAAAACACAAGCAGGGAATGGAGAGGTAAGGAAGAAAATCCGTGCGTGACATTATCTTCCCTGAGGTTTATACACACACTTGTAAGTCAAATCACGCCATTTACACATGTGTATGCGTTCGTGGCTTTATACAACTCCTCCATGGGTCTACATTGCTACTGCTCCCCTGAACTTACAAGGTTGAAGGAATTAGCCTTTGGGGTCGTCTATGGGAATAATTTCCAAAGTAGCATGTATGTTGGAGCTCTAGCTATTTATGTTCTCACTCGGCTGCTGAGTTTATAGTGTCGTGGTGTCCCAATCAGCAGCTAGGTGAGATGGGCGGTGGGTTTGATTCTTCATTTATTATTTGTTGATTTATATTTTTAGATTTATTAAGGTCTAATTGGCAGCAAAAGTTTGTATATATTTAAGGTGTACAGTGTGATTTTTGTATACGTATGTATTGTGAAATGACTACTACAGTCAAGCTAATGAACACACCTATCCCTTCATGTAGTTACATTTATTTATTGATTTAATTTATTTTGCTTTTTAGGGCTGCATCCGCAACACTTGGAAGTTCCCAGGCTAGGGGCAGAAGGAGAGCTGCAGCTGCCGGTCTACACCACAGCCACTGCAACGCCAGGTCTGAGCTGTGTCTGCAACATACACCATAGCAATGCCAGATCCTTAACCCAGAGTGAGGCCAGGAATTGAACCCATAGCTACCTTTATTTTGATGAGTACCTAATTTCAAGTATATTATGCAGTATTCACTGGGGTAACCATGCTTTGCATTAGATCATCACCACTTACTAAACTTAAAACTGAAGGTTTGTACCCTTTGACCCACATTTCTTCTTTTGCCCCACTCCCCAGTCTGTGACAACCACCATTCTGCACTGCTTCTCTGAATCTGACTTTTTAATACTCCACAAATAGGTGAGATTATACAGTCCCTATATCTATGTGTCTAATAAAGTCCTCAAGGACCATTCATGTTTCTGAAAATGCCAGAATTTGTTTTCTTTTCTTTTCTTTTTATTTTTTGTCTTTTTGTCTTTTCCAGGACCGCACCCTCGGCATATGGAGATTCCCAGGCTAGGGGTGGAATCAGAGCTGTAGCTGCCGGCCTACGCCAGAGCCATAGCAACTCAGGATCTGAGCTGCATCTGCAACCTACACCATAGCTCACAGCAACACCAGATCCTTAACCCATTGAGCAAGGCCAGGGATCGAACCTGCAACCTCATGGTTCCTAGTCGGATTTGTTAACCACTGAGCTACGATGAGAACTCCCAGAATTTATTTTTTATAGCCGAATAATAATTCATTTAATATATATACACACCACTATGTACATGTGTTTACTATATTTTTAAAAATATATTTTTTTCCGTTCATTCAATGGACCCTTAGGTTGTTTTCATATCTTGGTTGCTTTGAATGATGGTGTGCAGAACACATGCATGCAGATGTCTTTTCCAGATACTGATTTTGTTTCTATTTTATATGTATGTATATACAGAAACAGAGTTTCTGGATCACACTCGAGTCCTATTTTTAATCTTTTGGGGGAATCTCCATGATTTTTTCCAAACAGCTATTCAAATGTACATTAGCCCTAAAGTGTGTAGCAGTAACCTTCTCACCATGCCCTTTTCAACACTTGTTATCTTTTACCTTTTTGATAATAGTCATTCTAACAGGTATGAGGTGATATAGATCATCATGGTTTTGATTTGCATTTCCCTGATGATGAGTGCTACTGAGCTCCTTTTCATATACCTGTTGGCCATTTGTCTTTGGAAAAATGTCTCCTCTCAGGTCACTGACCCATTTTAAAATAGAGTTCTTTTGGAGTTCCTGCCAAGAATCCAACTGCAGCAGCTTGGATTACTATGGTGGTGCGGGTTTGATCCCTAGCCAGTGCAGTGGGTTAACAGATCCGGCGTTGCTATAGATGTAGCTCACATTTAGTCCTTGGCTTTGGAACTTTCATATGCCATGGATGCAGCCATAAAGAAAAGTAAACAAATATAATAGAGTTCTGGGAGTTCCCGTCGTGGCGCAGTGGTTAACGAATCCGACTAGGAACCATGAGGTTGCGGGTTCGGTCCCTGCCCTTGCTCAGTGGGTTAACGATCCAGCGTTGCCGTGAGCTGTGGTGTAGGTTGCAGATGCGGCTCGGATCCCACGTTGCTGTGGCTCTGGCGTAGGCCGGTGGCTACAGCTCCGATTCAACCCCTAGCCTGGGAACCTCCATATGCCGCGGGAGTGGCCCAGGAAATAGCAACAACAACAACAACAACAACAAAAAAAAGACAAAAGACAAAAAAAAAATATAATAGAGTTCTTTGGTTGTCATCATTGTTTGCTGTGGAGTTGTATGAGTTACTTTGGATTTTGGATATTAACGTCTTATCACATAAATGTTTTGCAAATATTTTCTGTCAGTCATACATGGCCTTTTCATGCTGTTGTGTCATCTTGTGTAGAAACTTTTTAGTTTGATGTAGTCTTACTGGTTTATTTTCACTTTTGTTGCCTTTGCTTTTGATTTCATTTCCAAAAAATTGTTGCCAAAACTAACGTCAAGGAGTTATTTTTTTTGTTTGTTTTCTCCTAGGAGTTTTATGGTTTCAGATATTATATTTAAGTCTTGTAATCCATTTTTAGTTTATATTTGTGTATGGTGTAAGATAAGGGTACAATGGTATATTTTGTATATAGATATCCAGTTTCTCTGATACCATTTATTAAATATTATCCTTTCCACATTCTGTATTAATAGTACCATTGTGAAAGATTAGTAGATGATATATATGTGGGTTTATTTCTGGGCTCTCTGTCCTGTCACATTGGTTTTTGTTTCTTTTTATGTTAGTACCACACTGTTTTGATTATTATAGCTCTTCAATATAACTAGAAATCAAGAAGTGTGATGTCTCCAGGTTTCTCAAATTACATTGGCAGTCTGGGCTTTTTTTTTATTTTGGTTCCTTACAAATCTGGGGAATTTTTTCTATTTCTGCTAAAAATGCCATTGTAATTTTGTCAGAGATTGCATTAAATCTGGACATTGATCCATTTTTTCTATATTGTTCAACTTGGTGTATAATTGTTCATAGTTGTTTCTTGTGTATTTGTCACATCAGTTGACTCTTCATTAATGACTCTTGAGACTCTTAGATGCGTTCCTTTCACAAAACAGTTGGTACAACTTATTAAAGCCAAAAGGCACCTAGAGGGTCTGGGTGTAATCCTCTCCTTTTTAAGAAAGGGAAACTGAGTCAGAGAAGAGCCAGTTCTGTTTAAGGTCCCATAATTTTTTAGTGTATGAAGTCAGGCCTTCTTACCCAGAGCCCTTTCTATTATTGTATGATACTTGCTGGGCTTGTAGAGTGCCCAGCTGGCAATATCAATGCTGGCAATAAAGGTGATGAGTGTTCACCACTCTCCATCACTCTTTCTACTCTGTCCGTGGCCCTCAATCATGAAATGAAGTGTCCTGTGGTTGAAATGAACATCCCCACATAGTTCTTCTTATTCCTGAGCAATGAAATACACTGCATTCCTTTAACAGATCATGGACTGTAGCTGTCTGTACACTGAATATAGACTACATGGCAGAGCTTCCAAAATGAGAGTTGCATTCATTTAGAAAATATTCATCAAGTGCCTACTATGTGTCAGGCCCCCTCCATACACTGGAAATGCAGCAGGGCAGGAGAAAAAGTCCTCCCACTTGTGGAACTTACTTTATTGTTAGAGACGTGAGCCATAGCATCCACTGGCTATAGATGAGAAGAAGCTGCTCCTTTTAGAGTGACATGTGTCTGCTATAGTTCCCCACATTCGCTTGAGATATTGATGTGTCCTAATATCTACTGACTTCTCTTGTTTCAGTTCCTTGCTTGGCTTCTGGGAAATTTTAAGTTTAAACTCTCTGAGCCACAGCTTGACTATCAGGGAGTAAGAAGCTGCTGACTTTCAACAGTAAGAATAAGCATGGTTTCAGGCCCTCAACCCTATGTGGATGGGTACAGTTTCTGGCTATTCAAGGAGGAAATAAGTCAGGCTTTATGATCAGGGCATATGTGTGAGGAGACAAACTTATACCAAGCAGGTGACACTGCAGATAACAACCAAGGGATGTCAGAAGTGTAGCAGTTGGTGGAGGAGGGAGGGCAACTTTAATCGGAGAGAGTGATTATGGAATCTAATTAGCCTCTCGTTTTCATTTGCTGAAGGAACATTCAATTCACTTAACACCACTCACACAGATCCTTCTATTCTCATCTGTACCCAGGGGGGGAAAATTCTTGTGTAATAGAGCATTTGGACAGCAGCAGACTGCAGTAGTGAAAGCACGTAGCTGAAAATGTGGAGTACTGGGTCCCAGCCATGGCTCTACGTCTCCTAGTTCAGTGACCCTGGGCACAGTGTCTCATCCTGAGGGGACCCTGGGCCCATCTGCTAAGGATGGAGACCGGATTAAAACGTTTTAAAGGTCTCTTTAACTCCAAAATTCTATATTTGTTTTCAACACGTATCTCCATACTATGGCTTAGTACAACATGTAGTTACAATTTTGGAATTACTCACTATGGTTTTGTCAATAAGAGTTTAAGCTCTGGAATCAGACAAGCCTGAATTCCAGTACAGGCACTACCTACTTAACTTTGGACCAGTTGATCTTCTAATCCTCACTTTGTAAAACTAGGACAATAATAATAGTATTTATTTTATAGGATTTTTTTGTGGATTAAGTGGGCTAGTGTATTCAAAGCCCGTGCTATCGTGTTTGGGACACAGTAAGACTCAACAAATGATGAGCTATTATTTATCTAGTGGTCTTGTTTGCTACAGAGTTTTAGAATAAGTTGGTATTTTATTTAATTTTTAAAAATCCAGGATAGTTCTCTTTTTGTTAAGAAAAATTGCTTGATGACAGGGTGGATAAGCTAAGAAATGGAGTGAGACGGAAATAACTCTACAGAAATAAAGCATTTAATGTGGGGATAAATGAAGTTGCCACCCAGAACTAACAGCCAGAGTCCTGGATGGGCTATAATTAATGAATACGATGGCCAAGATTTATAAGGATATTTTAAGAAGTAACTGCACTGCATGGAGCCCTGGGTTTTACGCCTGGGATGAAGGAAGATCAATGGGAAATCCATTAGACCCAAGATTTAATGGGTGAGGATGAGGATTTGTCCCCGGCACTGGGCCTCTATGCATGATAGCTATTAGGGATGTTTTCTCTGAGTTGGATGTAAAAAAATTTGTTGGTCAATTGGAGCCAGAAGGGGAAGAATGATGGCCTACACCGCTTCATCATTAGCAAATGCAGTGAAGAACCTCCCAACCCAAACTTTTCTCAAGAGTTTGCTCTTTGAACGCCTTCAACACAGCCCAGCTTCCTTTCTGAGGAAGACTGAGACAGAGCTGCCCTAAACCTAAGCACAGGGCACACCATACTGCCAGAATCTTGGGCATCCTGTGACTATAAGAGCAGGATGCCTGAAAAAGCAGATCAACACATGGCAGGCCTCTGCAGGTGGCTCTGTTATCAACAGGGACAGCTTGTGCTGGCCCGAAGTGCATTTCAGTGGCTCTTTGCACCCTGAGGCCCTGGCCTAAGCTAGGATTTGCTTTGTGGCTTGCCCTGTTTTCATCAGTCGCAGAGAGGGGTGGTTCATCATGTCCTTCTAAGACCTCTGTTCTGCACTGGGATTTGGGGATAAAAAGCACATATATGTTTTCTGTTCCCTTTTTACTCTGTGCTCAAGGAAGACTGAAAATCAGAGCACAGCTTGCCGAGTCTCCTAGGACTCTACTTCTGAGTGCACTGGGCCAGGGAAACGTCTAATTCGCCCCTGGGGAAGGGGATTTTCCATCTTCCCTTGGTCCATGTGTAATGCTTTTATGCTGTGCCAGTTTTGTGTTGTTCCTTCTGCCTGCATGTCCTTCTCCCAGGAGCCCAGCTTAGCTCATTTAAGTGTCCTCTCCTGGGATAATGGTGACCTTGGCTGAATATAAACCTGGCACATTTTGTTCTCATTGTTCATGGGTTTAATACAAGGCCCCTTCCCTTTCACTTGCTTGTCCTCTTAGTAGCTGCTTGGCCTTTTCTTTTTCATAGTTTGCTCATTCTTTAATCCTTCCTCTTATAAATATTTCTTATAAATACTCATCATCTACTCTCATATTTCGATTGTAGACCTTTAGCTTAGGTTTATGGATATGATTTTTTTGGAGAGTTTCTTTAATTATAGTTGATTTACAGTATTGTGCCAATTTCTGCTGTACAGCAAAGTGATAAAACATTCCCTCTCATATTACCTTCCATCATGTTCTATCCTAAGAAGTTGTTTTCTGGATATGATGCTTACATTTCTCCCTCAATAATGGCTTACTCTGTGGGCAGAGTACCTGAGTAGTGATATCTACTCCTCAGTCAGTCCCAAGGACATAATTCCATGCATTTTTATGAGATTTTACATTTTATGAATAATCGTAAAATCATTATCATTCACTGTGTGTTTACTTTTTAATTTTGTTTCTCCTTCCACTTTTATTGAGCTATAATTGACATAAAACACTCTAAGTTTAAGAGATAGAGCATAATGATTTGACTTAAATTCATCAAGAAATGAACAACACACTAAGTTGAGTGAGTATCCATAATCTCATAGAGATGATAAATTAAAGAAATAGAAAAAATTCCTTGTGATGAGAACACTTAGGGTTTGCTTTCTTAAAAGCTTTCATATGTAACATACAACAGTGTTAATTATCTTTGTCATCTTGTACATGACATCCCTGGGACTTAATTATGTTAAAACTGGAAGTTTGTTCCTTTCATTTGCCTTCATCCAATTCCCCACCTCCCACCTCTGGCCTTTGGTAACAATAAATCTGATCTCCTTTTGCAAATTTTGTTTTTGAAGTAAAATGAACCTACAATAATATGTTAGTTCCATAGCATAATGATTCAATAATCCATTACATTTCAAAGTGATCACCATGATAAGTCTAGTTACAATCTGTTAACATATAAATATATCACTTCGTTATTGACTATATTCCCTACGCTGCACCTTTCATACTGATGACTCACTTACTCTGAACCTAGAAGTTTGGGCCTCTTTATATCCCTCACCTATTTCATCCATCCCCCTACCCACCTCCCTTCTGACAACTACCTGTTTGTCCTCTGTATCTATAGTCCTGTTTCTTTTTTGTTTGTTTACTTTTTTAGTATTTTAGAGTCCATATGTAAGTTAAATCATATAGTATTTGTCTGACTTTTTTCACTTAGAATAATACCCTCTAGATCTATTCATGTTGTCACAAATGGCAATATTTCATACTTGTTTTGCGGCTAAAATCCCATGATATATATGTATATATATATCTTGGACACTGTAAATGATGCTGCAGTGGACATGGGGTGCAAATATCTTTCCTAATTAGTGTTCTTGCTATCTTTGAATAAATACCCAGGAGTGGAATTGCTGGATCATTTGGTAGTTTTGTTTTTAATTTTTTGAGGAATCTCCATAGTGTTTTCCGTAGTGGGCTGCACCAATTACATTCCCACCAAAAGGGCACAAGAGTTCCCTTTTCACCACATTGCTGCCAGCTCTTATTATTTGTTGTCTTTTAATAATAACCATTTTGATAGGTGTGATGTGATACCTCATTGTTGTTTTGATTTGCATTTCCCTAATGATGAGTGATATTCAGCATCTTTTCCTGCACCTGTTAGTCATCTGTATGTCTCCTTTGGATAAATGTCTATTCAGATCCTCTGCTCATTTTTGAATTGGGTTGTTTGGTTTTGTTTGTTTTTTTTTTTTGATAATGAGCTATATGAGCTGTTTTTTATACTTTTGGAGATTAAGCCCTTATTAGTCACATCATTTTCAAATATTTTCTTCCATTTTCTGGATTGTCTTTTGTTTTTGGTTTTTGCTTTGTTTTTAGGTTTCTTAAGCTGTGGAAAAGATTTGAAGTTTAATTAAGTTCCATTTGCTTATTTTTATTTTAATTTCCATTATTTTTGGAGATGGTTTTAAAAAGATATTGCTGCAAATTATGCCCACTCATGTTCTACCTATGTTTTCCTCTAAGAGATTTATAGTATCTGGTATTACATTTAGGTCTTTAATCTATTTTGAGTTTATTTTTATTTGTAGTGTAGAGAATGTTCTAATTTCATTCTTTTCCATGCAGCTGTTCAGTTTTCCCAGCATCACTTTCTGAAGAGATTGCCTTGTCTCCATTGTATATTCTTGCCTCTTTTATCATAGATTAATTGACTGTAGGTGTCTGGGTTTATTTCTGGGCTTTCTGTCTTGCTCTTTTGATCTATATATCTTTTTTTGTGTGCCAATACCATGCTCTCTTATTACTGTAACTTTGTAAAATAATCTGAAATGGGGGAGCCTGATTTCTCTAGTTCTGTTTTCCTCTCTTATGAATTTGGCTATTCAGGGTCTTTTGTATTTCCATACAAATTTAAAAATCTTTTGTTCTCGTTCTTTTAGAAATGCCATTGGTAACTTTTTAGGGATTGCACTGAATCTGTGGATTACCTTGTGTAGTAGTCATTTTGACAATATTCATTCTTCCAATCCAAGAACATGGTATATTTTTTCATCTGTTTTTGTCATATTTGATTTCTTTCTCCAGTGTCTATAGTTTTCAGAGTATAGGTCTTTTGTTTCCTTAGATACTTAGATAGATTTATTCCTAGGTATTTTATTCTTTTTGACACACTGGTAAAGGAGATTATTTCCTTCATTTCTCTTTCTGATCTTTCACTGTTTGTGTATAGAAATGCAACAGATTTCTGTACATTAATTTTGTATCCTACAACTTTACTAGATTCAGTGATGAGCTCTAGTAGTTTTATGGTACCATATTTAGGATTTTCTATGTATAATATCATGTCACCTGCAAATAGTGACAGTTTTAGTTCTTTTTTTTCAAACTTGGATTCCTTTTATTTCTTCTCTGATTTTTGTGGCTAGGACTTCCAAAATTATGTTGAATAAAAGTAGTGAGAGTGGACATCTTTGTCTTGTTCCTGATCATAGAAAAAAATGCTCAGCTTTTCACTCTTGAAGGTGATGTAAGCTATGAGTTTGTCATATATGACCTTTATTATGTAGAGGTAGGTTCCCTCTATGACCACTTTCTGAAGTTATTACATGTATGCTGAATTTTATCAAAATAATTTTTCTACATCTATTGAGATGATCATTTGATTTTTATTCTTTACTTTGTTAATGTGGTGTTATCTTTAACACCACACTATTGGTGGTGTTAAATTAAGCAAAGTAATTGGTCATATTTTCTATTTCTTCCTGGGAGCTTTTATGTTTGTAGTAATTTGTCCATTTTTCTTAGGCTGTTCATTTTATTGGCATATAATTGTTTATAGTAAAATCTTATCCTTTGTAGTTCCTTGGTATTGATTGTGATTACTCCTTTTTAATTTCTGATTTTATTGATTTGGGCCCTCTCTTTTTCTTGGTGAGTCTGGCTAAAGGATTATCAATTTTTTAAAAATGTTTTCAAGGAACAAAGCTCTTAAGTTTTACTGACTTTTTTTTTCAAAAAAAAACCTTTAGTCTATTTATTTCTGCTCTGATCTTTATGATTTCTTTCCTTCTACTGGTGTGTGTGTGTGTGTGTGTGTATTTGTTTGTTCTTTTCCTTATTCTTTTAGGTGGTTTATTTGCTATTTTTCTTGTTTCCTGTGGTAAGTGTGTATTTCTATAAATGTTCCTCTTGGTACTGATTTTGCTGCGTTCCATAGATTTTGGATCATTGTGTTTTTGTTTTAATTTGTTCTAGGTATTTTTTTATTTGTTCCTTGATTCCTTCAGTGTTCCACAAAAACAGCATATTGTTTGACCTCCTTGAGTTCATATATTTTGCAGTTTTCTTCTTGATAGTTGATTTTTTAGTCTCATAGTGTCATAGTCAGAAAAAAAACTTGATTGGGAGTTCCCATTATGCTCAGCAGTAATGGACCTGGCTAGTATCCATGAGGATGTGGGTTAAATCCTTGGACTCACTCAGTGGGTTAAGGTTCTGGTGTTACTGTGAACTGTGGTAAAGGTCACAGATGTGACTCACATCCTCTGTTGCTGCAGCTGTTATTTAGACCAGTGGCTACAGCTCTGATTTGACCCCTAGCCTGGAAAATTGCATATGCTGTGGTTGTGGTTCTAAAATAATAATAATAATAAAATATATTTTGTCTGATATGAGTATTGCTACTCTGGCTTTATTTTGATTTCTATTTGCATGGAATAACTTCTTCCATCTTCTCAATTTCAGTCTGTATATGAGTCTTTTGTAGGCACTCACATTTATTTTTGCATGCATTCAGCCATCCTTAGTCTATTTACATTTAAAGTAATTATTGATAGGTACATGCCCATTGCCATTTTGTTCATTGTTTTCTGGTTTTTTCCTGGTAGTTCTTTTTCCTTCCTTTCATTTTATTTTACTCTCTTCCTTTGAGATTTGATGACACTCTTTAGTGTGATGTTTGGATTCCTTTCTCTCTTTTTTTTCTATAATATTTTGATTTGTGGTTACCATGAAGTTTATATATAGCCATATACACATACATACATACACATATATGCACATATATGATAATTTTAAAATTTCTGATCTCTTAAACACATTTTTGCAACCCTGCACTTTTATACTCACCCCAATGTTGATTACTTTTATTGTATTATTTTACACCTTTCTGCTTTGTGTATCACTTAAGTACTTAGTGTGAATATAAATTTTACTGCTTTAGTCTTTTTACCTTCCTATAAGTTGTAAAAGTGATTTATCTAACACTTTTACCATCTATTTGCCTCTGCTGTTGAGATTTTGCCCTTCATAATTTTTATTTTTCTGGTTGAGGCCTTTTACACATAAGGAAGTTCCTTTATCATTTCTTATAAAGCTGGTTGTGTGTTGCTGAACTCTTTCAGCTTTTACTTGTCTGAATTTTTTATATCTCTTTCAATTCCAGAGGAAAGCCTTGCTGAGTATACTATTTTTTGTTGTAGGGTTTTCCTTTTCATCACTTTAAATGTATCATGCTTCTCTCTTCTGGCCTTCAAATCTTCTGCTGAAAAATCAGTTGATAGTCTTACAGGAGTTCCTTTGTTTTTAACTAGTTGCTTTTCCCTTGCTGCTTTTTAATATTTTCTCTTCATCTTTAATTTTTGTCATTTTCATTAAAATATCTCACATTGTGGTCCTCTATGATTGATCCTTTTTGGGGCTTTCTGTGCTTCCTGGACCTGGATGTCTGTTTCCTTTCCCAGATTAGGGAATTTTTAAATTATTATATATTCAAATATGTTATGTGCCCTTTCCTCTCTTCTTCTCCTGAGCCCTCTATACTGCAAATGTAAGTGTGCTTGATGTTTTTCCAGTATTCTTTTAAACTATCCTCATTTTTTAATTCTTTTTTTTTCTTTTTTTCTGTTAAGTTTGGGTGACTTGCACTGCTCTTTCTTCCAGTTCTCTGATCTGTTCCTCTCCATCTTCTAATCTACTCTTGATTCCTTCTAGTGTGTTTTTATTTCAATTATTTTATTCAGTTCTATTTGGTTCTTCTTTATATTTTTCTAACTCTTTGTTAAAATCTTCTAACTTCTTGGAGCTCCCATCATGGTGCAGTGGTTAACAAATCCAAGTAGGAACCATGAGGTTGTGGTTTGATTCCTGCCCTTGCTCAGTGGATTAACGATCTGGCATTGCTGTGAGCTGTGGTGTAGGTCACAGATGTGGCTCAGATCCTGCATTGCTGTGGCTATAGCGTAGGCTGGCAGCTACAGCTCCGATTGGACCCCTAGCCTGGGAACCTCCATGTGCCGCGGGAGCAGCCCAAGAAATGGCAAAAAGACAAAAAAAAATCTTCTAACTTCTCACTCTGTTCATCCATTCTTCTCCCATTTTCTTTTTAGTATCTTTATGATCATTACCTTGAACTCTTTATCTGGTGGTTTGCTTAACTCTAATTCACTTAGTTACTCTTCTGTTGTTTTATCTTTTTCCTTTTTTTGGAACATATTCCTCCATTGCCTTATTTTGCCTAATGCACTGTGTTGATTTGAATCTGGTATGTTGGTTACATTTCCCATTCTTGGAGAATTGACCTTATGTAAGAAATACTTTATGGGGCCTAGCAGCACACTCCTATCTGGTCATCAGAGCTCTATGCTTTAGGAGTACCTTCTATGTAGGCTGTGTGGGTCCTTTTCTTGTGGCAGGCTGACTACTGTGGGCATGCTGGTAGGAGTGGTTGTTTCCCAGTCTAGTTGATTGCCAGGTCGTGCCCTGTGTAGAGGCTGTTAACTGTTGGGGGAGGGCCTTGGCTTGTGCACAGCTGGATTCATTTTCCAGGGGATCCAATGCCAGTTCTGACTGACTTGGCATGGCTGTGGCCCCAGTGGGATCCCTAGGCTGGGTGGGCACTTATAGGTGGGCAGGACTGGTTTCTGACATGGTTGGCTCTGCAGTCCCAGGTGTCCCTGAGCTGGTGATAGCCTGCTGGTGAGTAGGACTGGATCCTGCTGCATTTGCCTGAGGGTCTCACTGTGTTTCAGAGCTGGTGTCAACCTGCTTTTTGGCAGGTCATGGGGCTGGGACATCTTGGATTGGTGACAGCCTGCTGATATGTATGCTGTGTCTTGATGCAGCTAGTTGAGGGGATGCAGTGATATTGGGGCTGGTTTCAACTTGGTGATGTGTAGACCTTGGGCCAAAGGGTTCTGGGGTGGTGCAAGCCTGTTAGTGAGTATGATTGGTCCTGACACAGCTGGGTTCAGGGATTTGGTGGTTCCAGAGCTAGTATGTACCTGCTGGTAGGGATGGCTGTGGTCCAAAGCATCTTTGGGCTAATGTCCACCAATTCATGGGTGAAGCCATGTACTAGAGTCTCTGGCTACAGGGCCTGGGGGTTCCAGAGCTGGAATTGTCCTGCTAGTGGATGGGGCCAGGACACAAGTGGACTTGGGGCTTGTCCCTGCCTTCTGTTGAATGGGGCTGGGTCTTAGGCCCCTGTGGTTTAAGGTCAGATCCTGGGTTGCTGGTTCAGGAACTCCTAAGGCAGGTGACATGATGATGGATGGGAATGTTTCTCTCCCAGATAACTTCTTGGCCTGGGGAACCCCAGGACTAGTGCCTACCCACTGGTGGGCCAGGCCAAATCTTGGCACTTATAAGCTAAATAGAGGATTTAAGATGATTCTTGCTATCACCAGTGTCCCTGCGATAAGATGAGCTTCCCCAAATGGCTGTTGCCAGCATCTATGACCCCAGGTGAGTCCCAGTTGCTTCCTGCTTCTCTGGAGGCTCTTTAAGATCTGCAACTGTGTATCCTTTCAAATTATTGCTTCTGCCCTGGGTCCCAGAGTATGTGATATTTTGTCCTTAAGAGCATAGTCTTTATTTTTCAACAGCGCTCTGGCTATCCCTAAAGTAAGCCTTTAAAGCCAAATGCAGGTACATCTTCCTGGTGCAAGACCCTAAGGCTGGGGAGCTTGATGTGGGGCTTGTATTACTTTCTCCTTGGGGAGAACCTTTGCAGTTGTTAATTGTCCTCCTGTTTGTAGATGCATTACTTGGGGGTGTGGATCTTTACACTACTGCCTCTGTGTTCTTGCAGTCTGTCTTGTTGTGGTCCCTTAAATCTTTAGTTGTAGAAGGTCTTTTCTGCTAGTCTTCAGGTTATTATCAATAGTTTCTCTGTAAAAAGTTGTAATTTTAGTGAGCTTGTGGGAGCAGATGAGCGCACGGTGTTCCGTCTCCACTCTTTTGGCCACTCCCTGGAGTAAATACTAAGTTTGCATTTAGAGGAAGTAAGAGCCTAGATGGGGGAAGGTCTCCACAAGCATATGGACTGGGTCTGCTTCTCCACTGTAGCTTTGCATGTGTTTGCATAGGCCTCACTGGATGACATATAGAAAGATGAACATGATTGATGAAGATAGTATAAACTGAAATGGGCAATTTGTAATGAGGAGGAATTGTGAAGTTGGGAGCAAGGTTAAAATAGGATAGAGATCATGAATTTCAAATGTATGTTGTTGAACTTGAGATGACTTTGGGAAATGCAAGGGGATGTATTCAGGATATAAGTTGTGACATAAGACTGGATTTTTGGAGAGAAGTAGAATCTAGGAATTTATATTTAGAATTTATTAGCATATGGGAATTATGTACTGTTAGTATGAATAAAGCAACTTTTAGAGAGCATTATGGGGGTTAAAAAAATCCCTTCTTGGAGTTAACCATCTCCTAGACTGATAAGAGTCTGTCTTGTATAGAAGCATCTTTTCTCATAATATTGAAAAGATCAATCTTATCTCTGATTCAGTGAGACAGAAAATCGTTATTTTTGCAAACTTCAAAGGGAGTTTTTCATTCATTCCTTCATGCTCTCTAATTTAATTCATTTCAATTTCATTCAACACGCTGATTGGCCCCCTAATATATAAAGTCACTATATTAGGTTACATGGAGTTTGTGAAAGGAGTGGGCCCTCCCATCAGGGAACTTCCAACATCTTAGAGAATTGTAAGCAAGGGTATAGCAACTAAAACACAAGGTGGAAGAAATTAAATAACATTTCCATCAACATGCTATGAATGAGCAAAAATGGAGGAATTATAAGTTTGCAGAAATCAGGAAATGGTCTATAGAGGAGGTCTTGAAGAATGAACATATTAATGATTAGCAATGATAGAAATTATTGATAGAAGATACAATACAACAAAAGTGACAAAGAAGATTAAGTTTGGCTGCTTTTTAAGGGAATATTGGGCATATTTGGAGGTAAACCTGAGAAGATAGACTAGGGCCTTGAATGCTAGGGTAAAAAGATTGTATTTGATTTCATTGTTCAAAGAGCTTAAGCTCTATTTCAATAGTGTTTCAGAGGTCAGTACTAGGCCTTCCTCAACTTTGGAACAAATGAGTGTTAGAAGAACTATGATCCTTTTTCAAGGAGAAAGAGTCAGCATTATATGGCCAATGCCAAATTAGAAATCCACTTTTGAAGAGAGATACTGTTTGTTGAGAACTAAGCCACAGCCCCTATTCCCATTCCCTTAGATTCAGATCTGTATTTTCTTAGCACAGGATTCCCTTGAGGGGACTGCTCTTGTTTTTCTCGTGAGTCATTTGTTATCTTCACTACTGGCATCTGTAAGATAAGAGTTTTCTAAATCACATTTACAGAATGTTGGTAAACACTCCTCATGTTGAGCACAGGTTTCTTCATTGACCTTGTGCCATTGATGTGCTCCAGGCTACTTCAGGGCATTAAATTCCCTGAAGCTTTACCTTGGAAACCTACTCCCGGGTCATAATTCTTTCCTCTGCCTGGGCGTGGGCCCCAGTCGTTTATGTGGTGGCTCACATAACCAGTCTAACAGGATTTTCAGTAAAACCTGAGCTGCCATAGGGATACAATATTTCTTTTCCTAATTGCTCATAATTTCATCCTATTTCTTCTTACAGCAATTGAAGATGACATTACACTCCCTTTTATGTCAGTTGATGATGCATAATTCTCCTGCACTAGCCAACGACTGTATTTACTAACACATTAAAAAACATCGATATGTATTCAGGTCAGAGCCATTTTTACATCAGTATTTTATGTGTGAGTCAGATGGTGCAATGTTGAAAAGGGGCTTCGTTCTTATAAACACTACCTCCCACCCTTGCAGAGAAAATGTACAACTGAAGGCCTGTGAATAACCAGATGTACTGGTTAGTCTCTCTTTGTACCACCCCCATCCCATCCCTGGATTCTTTTTCTGACCTTCCTTGCCTTGCTCTGTACTTGAGTCTGTCTACTGCAGACTGCATCACCTGAGCCCCTTTGCCCATGGACACCTAATTGGGCTTGGACATTGGGAAGCAACAGCAAGAGACCAGAGGATGAAAGGAGAGAAAGTGTGGTATCTCCCTCTAGCTCTGTCCTAGCTTTAGTGTGGTGTGTTTGGTAGTAGCTATTACCTTTTACGCCTGGCTTCTGGTTACACTTACTCTTCCTCTTGCCCCTTCTTCCCTGGAAGTGTAACAGCTTTGATCAGTTGCCTGTCCCTGGGTGCCTCCATACCCTCACCCATTGATCTGTGGGTAACCCCTTCACATAGCTCTTTCATTTTATCTGTTTGGGGATGTATTGCATTTCCCAATGGAATTCCCAAGAAAACGCCAGATGTTGCAGTTTCCAAATAAATTATTTGGCAAATGAAATGTTTGTTCTCCTTGCCTATAACCTGTCTGGACCTTTTTTTGATGGCCATCAAGGGGCCCACTATGGAAATACCATCAGAAGTAATTAATCCTACAACATTGAAGCCTATTTCTGCCAAAAAAAGAAGAAAAAAAAATGGGGCCAGAATATTCTGCTTGGAATGGAGACACAATGTACAGTAGGTTTTATATGCTTACGGGAGCACATAAGATGATAAGGTTTTGATATGAATACTGCGTTCACTGATGAAAGAGGTCAGGGGAAGAGGCACAGTGGATCAGCTCCGTGGGATTCATAAGACTTATATTTTTCAGTGAGAAGAAAAGGTGGGATAAGTGGAATATTTTAAAAATACTAAAGGCTTGTCCTGCATATACTGGTTCCTTATAAAGGGTTGCTACAACTGATCTGAGTGATTAGGATGGGGTGAAAATTAGCAAAATTATATGCAATACCAAGGGGCTCTTTCGTAAGAAGTGCACAGATTGCACAGCATGAGATTGCTGAAGCTTTCTCTCCATTATCATTCAGTTCTACCAATGTGAAAGCTTCACCAAACCAGTGAGCCTCAATTTTACCATGGGCAAATGGGAATAATTATAACTATTTTAGCTATTTCATGGAATCGCTATGACTGTAAAATTTAATTATAGATATGAAAGCACTGGGGTATACATACATGCTATCTACTACCCAAATAAGATCTTAATTTAGTCTCACTTATTAGTAGAAATGAAGGCTGTTTTTTTCCTTGATTGGGAAAAGCATATATGATTTGGAAGCCAACCTTGCTGCCTGAGTCTCTGTCTGATGGGGTTCACTAGGATCCAGAGCTCAGATGTAAACCACAAAACCATTTTGCCTGCTTGACACCTTGTACACACAGGAGACTCAGTACATATTTGCAAACCAGATTTATTTTATCTAGATTAGTTGGGGGTATAATTAACATTTTAATGACTGCAGTGGCACAGACCAAAACACTAAATGACTTTTCCTATAACACCTTACTTTTGATTGCATCACAGCGAAATTAATGGACAGGTTCCTTTTTTTTTTTTTTTTTTTTTTTTTTCCCCAGGGCTGCAGCATATGGAACTTCCCAGGCTAGGAGTCAAATCTGCTTCAGCTGCTGGCCACAGCCATAGCCATGTGGGATCTGAGCCACATCTGTGACCTACACCACAGCTCTCAGCAGTGCTAGATCCTTAACCCACCGAGCAAGGCCAGGGATCAAACCTGCATCCTCATGGCTTCTAGTCGGGTACTTAATCCACTGAGACACATCTGGAACTCCTGAACAGGTTCTCATGTTCAGAGTAAGGACTCAGAGTGATGGACCATTCCCACTGGGCTCCCATAATGATTAACAATACGGAATGTGCTGGAATTGCTGTTGTGTTCTGTGATTCTGTAGAGCAAATAATGAGGCAGTATGGAGAAAATTCTGGATCTGGTAGAAATAATAGCTTTCAGTAGGAAAGAGTGAACATAATTGAGACAAGCTCTTCTTACCAAAAATGAAAAAAGTGAGCCTTTACTGTGAGAGAGAAATAATGAAGTCATTGAAATAGTATAGAATCTGACATCAGAAAATCTTGTCACTAACTACTTGACTTTGGAACAGCTTTTTATAAAGCTCTGGCTCTCAATTCTCCCATTTGTAAAATGGGTATGAAACGCCAAATTTGGTTATTTATGCACTGCCCCCCTTCACACACTGCTGTCATAGAGAGTGCCCAGCATAGAGGTTCTTTTGTTGTTGTTGTTGTTGAGTTTTTTTGCTTTTTAGGGCCACACCCACCGCACATTGAGGTTCCCAGGTGAGGGGTCTAATCAGAGCTGTAGCCGCTGGCCTATGCCACAGCCATTCCAGATCAGAGCCGTGTCTATGACCTACACCACAACTCATGGCAATGCCAGATCCTTAACCCACTGAGCGAGGCCAGGGATCAAACCTGCAACCCCATGTTCCTAGTTGGATCCATTTCCGCTGTGCCACGATGGGAACTCCAGTATAGAGGTTCTTAATAGCAATTACTATTAATGAAAACAACAATCTGTCTTCAATTTTCAGTCTTTCCCCAGGATGTATATTATAGGCTTTACTATGTTAAAGTAACATATAAACTCTGAAATATCTTTGGCTTAACCCAGGGAAGG